>NC_134578.1:12018750-13317500 GCF_050947875.1 Dermacentor variabilis | reverse complement strand
AAAGAATGTATTCTATGCCCTAATAACTACGTAATTCCTGGGCCCTGTGATGTATGTTTATGTTTATGTTAAAATTATTGCTTTCTAATCCTATGGTTTATTCTTCCAGTGTTTGTTTTCATGTGTGTGCGTTATCGCAATGTTTTATGCACATGACAATTCACCTGTATTTTTTTCTCTTCATTGTAGTGTATTACCATTCGTGGAGCAGTGGGTAAAGTGATAGATAGATAAATAAATAAATAAATAAATAAACATCGCAATGTCACGGTGGAAGACGCGAACAATATATTGGGCTGATCTTGCAGTGGGCACAACAGATCTTGAACATTGTGAAGGTTTGTTAAACTTCATTTTCAGTTACGACCTAACGCAACTAGTTCCTGAAAGTACTAGAGTTACACAGACCTCGGAATCCTTACTTGATCTCGTGCTCATTTCAAGCAATGTACCAGATTGTAGTGTTACTGTCAAAGACAGAATTTCTTATCATAAACTGGTTTTGCTTTGTGTAAAGAAAGCCCTCCCGACAAAGAATTCAAGGACACCAACTATCTGTGTAAGATATCATAGTAATGCCGACGATGTTAGCATCTCGGACTGTCTTGAATTGTCACTGTACTCGTTCGATGGGACGGCTGACGGCAACATCTTTTGGAATAGATTAAGGAATATGGTGAACTACTGTCTGGAAAAGTTCGTGCCAAAATGAATCAAGAAAGTAAAAAAGCGCAATACTTGGATTAACCGCAATATAATACAGCCTAAACGAAGAATAAAACGCTAAAGTATGAATAAAGGGAGGAACAAAATGGAGATTTTTCAGCTTTCCAAAACCCTTAAGCAGTGCTCATGACGGCAAAGGAACACTTCTACTCGAAGACGTTACCCAATTTCATGAAAGGTTCACCAGAAAGTTTCTGGCGTCACCTTGCACCATCGCACGAACTAATACAACATGTCTGTATTGATAGCAATATAATTAACGACTGCGCACAAATTGCTGAAAAATATAATGAATATCTTCATCCTATGTTCGCTCCACCGGAGCCATCTTCCACTGATCTTGACGAGAATCGCACCGAGGGTATTTTGCTTATGCCAGACTGTTTTCGCTGAGGAGGGAATATTTGCACTGCTCGTTAACATAAACACAAAAAAAATCTGCTGGACCTGATGGCATTCCAAATGAAATTTTCAAACGATATGCGGAATGGATATCTAAGTATGTCTGTATCGTTTTTAAGGCGTCCCTAAAGCAGCACAAATTGCCATCTGACTGGCTGACAGCTAGAGTTGTCCCTATCTATAAATCGGGCGACAGACACAGCATCGGAAATTATAGGCCCATTTCAATTACCTCCACATGTGGCAAGATTATGGAGCATGTTATATAAAAAAGCTTGTTCAATAACTTCGAAAATGCTAATATTCTTCTTCCTAACCAACATGGCTTTAGGCAAAAATTGTCAACGGTTATCCAACTCACCGAAATTATACATAATTTTTCAAGCGTACTAAACGAGAAAGGTCAGTTAGATGCTGTTTGCCTCGATTTCTCAAAAGCGTTCGACCGCGTTCCACACTCGGAACTTCTTGATAAACGGCTTAGTCTCCGCGTTAACATTGACATTGTCAAATGGATTCAATCATATTCAGTAAGAACACAGTTTGTAGAAATGAATGGCGCGAAATCCGTAGTGTTGCCTGTGACGCCAGCAGCCCCTCAGGGATCGGTGCTGGGCCCTGTCCTTTTTCTCAGTTATATAAATGACATTGCAGAACAGATTATCCGCGTTATCAAAGTTCGACTTTTTGCGGACGACTGCTTAATGTATACCACAGTAGCCAGCCGCAATGACCAGATCGCCTTAAATTCCGCATTAAGAAGTATTAGTGACTGGTGCAATAAGTGGAATTAAACTACAGCAATACTATGTATGTAAAGGTAACCAACAAGATAAAGAATATACACTCCTTCAAATATGAGCTAGATGGTAAGGTCATAAGCCGTGAAAATCACATTAAGTACCTTGAAATTACTATATCGAGTGACCTCAACTGGAAAGCACACATAAACAACATATGCTCATCAGCTGAAGAAAATCTCTAGTACTTGAGGCGAAAGTTCAAACTTGCTCCTCAACAAACTAAATTAGCTGCATATTTAACGCTTGTTCGTCCCACATTAGAGTACGCGAGCGTCGTGTGGGATCCGTTTAAAGATATCTGGTAGATAGAATTGAAAAACTTCAAAGAGCGGCAAGATTCATCTTGTCAAAATATCGTTCAACCGACTCCGTAACGGAAATTCTCAGGAAACTCAACCTACCTTCACTTTCAGAACGCAGAAAGATAGCTAGACTAAAATTTTTTTTATCTGACTCGCCATAACTGGTTTAACCTCAATACACAGCAGTACATAAAACAGGGTCTGTCTCGAACAGTACGAAGCAGCAACCTAGAGCAAATTCAACCCATTTCAGCACGAATAGATGCACATAAGTACTCGTTTTCCCCCAGAACAATAGAGGAACATGAATTACTAACAGTAGACAGTATAAATAAATTTGAAACCACTCTAACAAAACGTTTTTCCTCGGCTAGAATTACATAGCTGCTACTTTAATAATGTTAATTTGTCTAACTTATGTTCCTAGTTGTATTACACATGATTAATCCAGCGGCTGTGGTACATTTGATACCAGCCTATTGTAATTTGTCTTTTGCTTCATCTTCATTTGCATTGTGCCTTTTCCTGTGTATATGCCTTACTTCGGCTGTTCTAGACTGCGGCAGCACTGCTATCTTGTTTCGTTTGTCTAGCAACCGCCCTGTAACGCCTTTCGGCCAACATTATTCATAAATAAAGAAAGAATAAAAAAGAACGGATTGCGAGGGCCGAACGAAACGTGTTTAAAGTAGCCGCAGCAGTGTATGCATATTTTGCTGTCAAATACGCGAGAAGATGCACAGCTGTCCCCCACTTTTTAGGCTAAACATCATCCCAGGCTGTGAGGGGCAAATATATATCTGCAGAACTCCATTGCGTTTTGTTGCACATTGCTTCGCTAAGAGCAATTCAGCCTCCGTATGACGCTGTGGTAGGCGGTGGACTGAGAGAGCTGCAGAGTCGTTTCCGTTCAAAAACTGAAGCAGAGCACATACATCTGCAGGTGTTGGAAACGACTGAGCGACACAGCGTTCGGCAGCTTTAAAGCGATTATTACAGCGCAAAACGAAACAGACTTGCACAACAGATCTCGGCCCCGAACGCCGGTCGGGGTCTAAAACACCAGTGAATAAACGCATGAGGCGGTTGCGGCATGCACACATAGAGTGCAGACAGAATTCGTGAATACCTACGTAAAAACAAAAATTATTCGCTGCGTACCAGCTGTAGATGTCGAGAACTGCCGCGTCTGATAAGGCATAGAGTCGGCTGCATTTACAGAAGAGCGCGAAACCGGACGCATCTGGCATGTGAGAGGCGCCCACATGTGCGCATTTTTGGAAAGCCTCACAGCGTCGTTTACGTGAGTGCCTATAAATCTTGTTGCAGAAACTTTTGAGCAGGAGTTTCGACCATGGCTGCTATTCCGCGCCTTGCATCCATCTTGGCGGCGTTCTTCGTCTTAGCTTCGACTTCGACCTGCAGCACCGCCGAAGATGAACTGGCTCTACAGGCCCGGATGACTCCTGTAAGAAGGCGTTGACTGAACTACATAATTCGCCAATTTCGGCGGGAATTTATTAAACCGAAAAGCTTTTCATTGCGATATCACTTATATAGACAGCCCAGGCGCATTTCTGCCATTGACGTCGCGGTGACGTTCCGTATAAACTGCAATGGCGATAACGTGGTCGCCGCGCGCCGTGTTCTGAATGTGCGTGTGCGAGGGTGAGCCGACGATCATCGCTCAATCTCGCGCGCGCAAGGGACAACAGCGGGAAGGAAGCGCGCCGTCTTCCGGCGCGCGCAAGGTACCGGGGAGAAGAGGGGGAGCGACGTTCAACTCCGGCGTCGGCTGCGTATGGCGCGCCTTCACGGGCCTCGCTTTGAAAGCGATCTGCGATGGCGACAGGGTTCGCCGAGCGCTGATAGCTTCGTGTGCGCTGTGTTCTAGCCGCTTAGTTCGCGTTAAAGCGAAACGCAGCACGAAAGTCAATTCGCTTGCTGCTGGTGCCGTGCTTTCTCACTCCAGCGTTTTGACAGCGAGTGTGTGGTCATCGAGTGAGGTACCTCACTCGATGCCACTTGCCAATTTAGTTGGCCAATGTTTGCAAGTTTATACGGCTGATAAAACTACTCTCTTTGTATAGCTGTCTACTAATTTGTTATCGCTATCGATGCTTCGCCTTTCGGGCAAAACTGCGACTTAGGAGCGGAACGCGTTCTTTCCTATCTGACCGAATACGCGCGCTCTGGAATTCCCGTTTGCGGGTGACGGGTTGGCCGCGCAGTTTTACAAGAGGCTTCCAGAAGGTTTCATTCGCTCGCGGGAGCTTCTAAAATTGGCGCGTGTCCATCGGATGGTTTGCCGCCGGGGAGCAAAGACAATAGCATTGCTTCTCACGTCCGGTATGCGACGTTGCCAATGCCCACGTCACATCATGTGCAGAGATAGGTGTTTTGCGTTTTTACATTTTGTTTCGTTAACAACAAAAGCTTGACCAAAGTAAGGCCTCTATATTTCATTAATTCAAATGTGTGACTTGCTGGAAGCGTCTGTCCTTACCCGTCCGAAAGCATTACACAGCCATCATGCTTCAGACATCATAACACTATTCTTAAGCATGCCATCTTTATATATGTCTTGCTTGTTCACCCGATGCACTTTAGTGATTCGCAAAGTTGAAATGTGGAAGGAATGTTTCATCACTGTCGTTCGCGCGCTGCACTCTGAAGAAACTTGAGGGCTAATTCAATCAAGAACTTAAGACCTGATCTCAGCAACTTGTGCGGTCGATTTGTTCAGCACCTATCTTGCACATATAGCATAAATAAGCTTATAGCATACATATACTTAAAGATACACGGAACATCTCGTCACGTCGAAAGCTGACCCTTGGTGCCGTATAATTGGCATAGCGATAAATATAGAAAGGTTTATCATTGCGCTGAAGGGATTTTAGAACGCTAGCACGATAAGACTGCGGCCAGCGGCGTATACATAGCAGACACGAGGCGAGGCCCAATGAAAACTATTAACAATTACGGGCGCCACAGTAAACTATTATACAGATTTAGCTTCACATCAATCTCCGTTCCACTGATGCGAGGGTATATCAGTAGGAACGCCAATGTGTTTGCGCGAAAGGCTCATGTCATGCAGCGGCGGAAGCCAGAACGCTGCCCTGGATCCAACAAACGCGATTGAGCATGCTGCGCGGCTGTGGAGACCTAATCCTCCACGCCTGCGCCGCACATGCGCGTAGATGACAGCACGACGTTGCTAACGGTCATTTCAGGAACGACAATCACAATGAAATATGCAAACTAGCTGGAAATGTGAACGGCACCCAGCGCTAAAGAACAGCATGCGATGTGTTCCATTAGTGTGCCCGGAAAAATGCAATGCGCTCTGTAATGGGATTGTGTAATGCAGCGCTGTGTATTCTAGCAACATCCGCCAAATGTAATGAGATTTAATTACAAAAGGGATAATCCGTGGGCCTCTTCGGTTGTGCAGTCCCGGACTGTCCGCAAACCGTCTACGGCTACAGGTCTGACGAGCCTTGACAGAAGAGCGCGTCACAGTCAAGCGATCCAGCTGTTGTATAAAAAAAATATAAAAAGACTGCTCAGTAGGTATCGTTTGAAAGCAGCGTGACAGGAAGTCACACCCCTGGCTGTCGTCGTCTGCTTAGGTACTCGTAGATAACCCCCTTCTCAGCGAATTCATTAGCGTGGCCTACGAAGTGGCGCAGTCTCACAGGCCCCGTCGCAGGCACAACCATAAAGCTTGCATAGTGGAGTCGCACAGAGCGCATAGAACGTGTTCGCGGAGCGAAATTTACGTCGCACTCTCGCTCTTCGTGCGCTTTGACCACTGTATTTACGCTAGCTCATTGCCTACGACATTTAAGCGGAATTCCCCACATGTACAAAGCGTTTGCGATAGCGTTAAGGGCCCCGCGTTCCAGAAAAGCCAGCGCCAGTACCGGTGGACTTGTCCGTGAGAAAAAATTTCCGTACATACTTAGGTATATGTGTATGCCACGCCTTGCTATGGACATTCGGTATATGCGGGTTATATTGCCACAGCTCTCTATCACTAAAGTTGCTCATACCTTGTCTTTTATTCTCGACATTGTTATCGCACGGAATATTGAGAGTCCACAAACAAATGTCATGAAACAAAACATCGACAGCGCACGCCTTTTATGGTAAATCTTCTCAGACCTAAATATTCAAAGTGTGAAACAGTAAGATAAATCTGAAAATTATGTCTCTTTTTTTCGCGGGGCTGTGCACAACCTCTGGGATCGCCCTACGCAAGAGGCCACGTTTCTGCCAGAAAGCTCGCCTGCGTGTATAGTGTTCGCTGCCAGCGTTTCCTCGTAAACATTACGGTTACAGAAGCTGCAGTTTCCGCGAAGCGTGAGAAGCAGTCAGGGGTCTTTGAATGCTATCATGTTTGATTCTTAAAGGCAAAGCTTAAGCGTCCTCCAAGTCTTCATTTTTTTTTACGAGAGGACGGGCAGGCGCTCGGGCAAACGGGCGGGTTATATGGTATCTGCCTGTTTGACACACAGGTGCAAACACACGACAGAGTTAAGCGAGAAATGACATGCTCTGCGCATCCAGCAAATTTGTCCTTACTACGAACTGCAGAAAGAGGTCCTTGTGAGGCGACATAGCAAGTGTAGCGCCAAAAATTGGCAATGGCTTAGCTCGGCTATGCCAGGATATACGTAGCGAAAGCTAAGGCATAGCATGGTTAGCCTTGGTTAATCTTGATTGCAAGTCCAGGTTAGTCTGGTTGTCTAGCTATGTTGCGGCGTTTAGCCAGTCGTTCGGCGCGCTGTTCGTCTGTTTCCTGGGCGATTCGTTTCCTCTTCACCTCGTTCCTATTTCGATTCCAGGCCTCCTCCTGCTTATCAGAATTGTCACCGTCCATACTGGCGCCTCAACTGTCGTTGCGGCGCACGCGATCTCTCCTTTCCAGCGAGCGGAGGCGATCGCAACGACGAGGAACGCGGTGTGACGTCATGTGCCTCCTCGGAGCACGGCCACGGCGAAATCGCAAGTTCGCGGCCAGTAAAGCTTTCGCTTTAAAAACCACCGCCAGTTGCGCTTCGCTCCCCAAACAGGAAGGACACGTTTGAGTGAGCTCCAGAAGAATATTGCAGTTTGGTTAACGAGGTTTAGCTCATGTGTGCGGAACAGAGAAGTTCAACGTAATACTAACGTAATTTATCTCGCATTTACCGCTAATTCAACGCTGAATTTTCAGTCCTCCTTTTTTTCCCATTGGGTATGTGCTACTATGTACGTGCCGTTCATCAACGAACCTCCTTGACGCGGAATTAGGCGACTGCGTATCTGCAAGTTGCACCTATCTGTAGACGTTGCAAACTAGGTATCTGCAACCTTTAAGCCTCGACTGAGGTCACTGGACACGCTCCGCTGTTTATGTGCCGCTCTTCATAATAATCATAACACTTAAAACATATCGCCAATCGCACACCCATCATAAGATAGATCGCGAATGGCATTAACGTCGATGCACATCTCCAAAATATGGATGTCGGTGTTTTTGGTATTGCGTAATCATAAAATACTGATTCAGCTCAACTAATGTCTCTTAATAATGTAATTCTTTTGGAGGAAGCCTTAATTCAGGAGCTCCTATCGTTTTCCCTAGCATCCACTGTGCAGCCTTTCTCTTTACGTTATTTTACCTCTTTCTAAAGAAAGTCTTCCACACGCACACTGCAGCTAATTTGACGAGTTCTTTCTTGTTTTTCATTTAAAGGGACACTAAAGGAAAATACGAAGTCGACGCGGACTGTTTAAGTACCATTCCAGAAACCTCTCGACGCTTGTTTCGCGCCAAGTAAATTCTTAGTTTGCGAGAAAATTGCGTCTGAAGGGTCCGAACGCCTTTTTCGAAATTGAAATCTCCCGCCGCCCAACCGGTGGAGTGGGGACGTTGCACACGCCATCGCCACCCAAAATGGCGCCCGACAGACGGCGGTACCGAGCCAAGACAGAGAGGTGAATTCGCCGCTGCAGATGCTTTTTGGTTAAATGGCATAGACCGTTCGGGCATACTGCGACATAACATAAAGGTTGAATTCCCTGCTACTTGTAGCTTATGCGAGTTTCACGAGCTAGCAAAACTAGCGCAGCACTGCGCGATAACGAAACAAGTGAAACGCGAAAGCGTGTGTGGCGCGTTTCGACCGCCTGCGTCGTTTCTCAAGATAAATTCTAATGAGTTCTGTTTTCTAAAAAATGCAGTGAAACTGGACAAGTAGCGTTTTGTTTCGTCTTATTATACAAGAATTTTTTTTCAAGGAATGGAATAATACTGACGCCTTAGAGATTCTCGAGCACTGATCTATCACTTTAGCGTTAAGCGTTTAGCGTTAAGTTAAGCTATAGCAACTCTATGGAGTAGAGCTTTGGTAAAGCCGTCAGTTTTCTTACAAAGGTTGTTGAAAATGGTGAAATTTATAATAGTCGCAGTTTCGCCCGAAAAGCGAAACATCGATTGCGATAGCAAATTATAAGGCAGCTATACGAAGTAAGGATAGTAGTGTTATCGGCCGTATGAAGTCGTAAACATTCGCTTACTATCTAAATTAGAAAGCACGGTGTCACACGCACACAAGCAAACATGGACACATCTCACTTGACGACCGTGGAAACTCGTTGTCAAAACGACGGAGTGGGGAAGCGCGGCAGCAGCAGCGAGCAAATTGACCTTCGTGCTGCCTCTTGCTTCAACGCGAGCTAAGCGGCAAAAACACATCGCACGTATACACGAAGATATCAGCACTCGAGGCACGCCGCACGTTTCGCGGATCGCTTTCAAGATAGGCCCCGCGCGTTGCCTGCGCTCGGCTGCGCCATACGCAGCCGCCGCCGGCGTAGAACGCAGCCTCCCCCTCCGCCGGTGCCTTGCGCGCGATGAAAGACGGCGCGCTTGCTCCTCGCCTTCCTCCTTTACGAACACTAGATGGAACCACCGTCCTCCGCCCAGCCTCGCACGGTATCACTCGCACCCACAGCATAGGGCGCACGGCCACGATGTCATCGCAAATGTAGATGAGACTGAACATCACGGTGACGCCGACGCCGGCAACGACGGCGGAATAGCGCCTGAAGTGTCCATGTAATTGCTCTACCAATAAAGCAAACTAAAGCAAAACAACTCCGTTACTAAGAAATCAATTTCAACATCGAAATTTTCTCTACTGCTCATAGAGACATCTAAGGTGAACCGTACTGGTGTGTTAAAGACGGCTCTGAAACATCCCACTAGTTGTAGCGCAGGAGCTTTGCGAAACGCTCGTAAACATTGTGACACTTTAAAGTAAGTTGTAAACTCACATTATATTCGTGCTCTTCCGTTGATCTAACATGCACAGTTTACCCGGCTACTCTGTCAATTTTAGATGGATACTTACGGATTTGCAAACGTTATGCTTCAATCTCAACTATTTTCGACATCTTCCATTTATCGGGGGGCCATAAATCAGAACTTTGCTTCCTACTGTCAATAAAGATCGTGCTTCCCTCCTAATAGCCAAATTTCATGCAAGTGGGGCAAGTGGTCGTGGAAATATAGCCTTTCTGCGTTTCGCATACGCTTGAATAGATAATCGGAGTTGGCCCCAGACTAAGCCTTTCTTTTAAGAGTTCCTTCATTACGAGTTGGCAGGCTTCGCGGGCTTAATTACTTGTTAATTGACCTGGCCTCCCGGCAAGCTGGTCACATTGCGCAACTCGGAATGGCTTGACGTTGGGCTAGTAGGTTCAAAGTACTGACAAATTCTTACGCTGCAAGTATTCACAATACAGTAAAAAAGTCACAAACCACCGAAACGTCGTCAAGTGCATTTTGCCCATACGAAACATTTATTACTGTGTGAGTTTAATTATCTGCGTGTAAGTCCTGCCACAGCAATCATTTTCCAAGTTTAACTCTGTGAGCACAAACGGGTGCATACATCCAGTATCGTTTTATACATATTTTAAAACGAAGCGTTCTTTAAGCTATTTCGGCCATTTTCGTGGTTGGTGGTTTATGCTCGATGGTTGGCATTCGGACTCGGCAAGAAAAGCGATTATTCGTTCGATTTCTCTCTCTCTCATTCTATGCAGCTCTTCGCCATCTCGTTCAATCTCTCACTCGTTCGTTGATTCCTGCTGTTGCTTACAATGACAGTCGTCGTAGATGGTTGCTGCATGATTTCCTCTCCCCCAATCCTCATCGCAGTGCGAGCTGATCAGATACTTCGACTATCCCTGCGAAATCAGCTACGTCACCACGGACGACGGTTACGTTCTGGAAGTGGACAGGGTGCCTCGTGGACGCCAGGGCAACGCAGCGGCTGCGGAGGAGCAGAACGGGACCCGTCGCCACCCCGTGCTGTTTGTGACGGCGTTCGCTGGTGCCTCGGACATATGGTTTTTTAACTTCCCTTCGCAGACCCCAGGCAAGGGCTCGATCTCTTCAGGAGCCCTTGGTAGAATTGTTAGGTCATGATAGGCATCGAAAGGAACAGGACTTAATTATGAAACAGTGATGCTTAAAATGTGCCGCACGCAATTTGACTCTTGTGATTGACCCGTTGCTGCAAGTTTGAAAAACATGTGCAAAGTTCTTTAAAATACTTTTAATGGAAGGTTTCGTACACTAGACGCCTGGGAGTTTGCTTCTTTTTTTTTTGGACATAGCGGGTTAACTTCCTTTAGTGCTTCCTACTGTGTTTTACAACAGGTTCGTATTCTTCAATTGGCTGCACAAGTGCCTTATTTGACTTTGTCGTATCCGAGGTACTGTTGGAGTCGCGCATGGAGTGCACGTTTGGTATAAACTTGACCAAACTCATTGCGAAAGTGATATATATATATATATATATATATATATATATATATATATATATATATAAACGAGAAGAAAGGGGGTTAACAGAGGGTCCCGAATGATATATATGATATATATGCTTCTTATGATATATATATATATATATATATATATATATATATATATATATATATATATATATATATATATAATCTATCTTGCTGCCTTTTAGGTTTCTGAATGTTCAAGAAATGTGGCGGGACTAAGCTCTCAATAAAGCAGGAATAATTGGCAGCACAAACGGTATAATAAGCGCTGAACCGACATACTGTCTGTTCATTGTAGCAAGCAAAGAAAAATGATGTTGTTGAAAGCGTTTCGGTAGAACACTGCATGAGGAGGTCGAGTCAAACGCTAAACTTTCCTAAAGCATTCAATGTTTCGCCTTCGGGCGAAAATGCCAATTAAACAGTTGTTACTTGATTAATGGACAAAGTAATGAAAATTTGCAGGCTTCCTGTTCGCCGACGCTGGCTTCGACGTATGGTCGATGAACAGTAGGGAGACGGAACGGTACTCTAACCACACCACCCTGTCCAAGAACGATCCTGAATACTGGAAGTTCAGGCAAGGCGCGGTGTGCTTGTACGATCCATAATCGGAACGAGGCTAGAATTATTACTGTGGTGTTAGACTACGATGCGGATTAACCTAATCGCAGTGAATCC
Organism: Dermacentor variabilis; assembly: GCF_050947875.1. Classification (NCBI taxonomy): domain Eukaryota; kingdom Metazoa; phylum Arthropoda; class Arachnida; order Ixodida; family Ixodidae; genus Dermacentor; species Dermacentor variabilis. The sequence goes on along the minus strand of NC_134578.1, from coordinate 13,305,727 downwards.
AACTACGAGTTCACTCTGACAAAAAATAGCCCAGTACCCAAGGCACAAGAGAAAAGGACGACATGAGATTAGAACGAAAAACAGGTTCGTGGAAGCAAACTCCGATATACCAGGTGGTTCTGAGAAGACGATAACCTATGTTTAAGAATCGCCTGTGGCAAATATCACTATTCTAGTCCTTGAAATGGTTCACTCGAAAAGGCGGACATTACCTGAACTCTAAATCCAAATGCGTACTGGAATAATTGACAATAGAATTCACTAATTAGCTTTTTACCTAATTAGCTTACGGCACATATCCGAATTTACAAATTGCAGAAGGTGAGATCGCAATGCATATAGCCTTGAAAAGAATTCCGTGGACGACATCATTTTTCGAGGAATGCACCATCAAACTTGCGCTCAAATGCAATCCCTAACCCCAGTTTCTAGCTCTGCGCTTTTGTCGTCATTATTTATCATCGCTTGTGTATTACGCAATTCTGCGTCAGCATGGAATATCGACTAGCCGCAAATATTTTTTTTTACTTTTGAGGCCGTTCATTCTGCGATAATGCAGATGACAATCGGGCTGCCATTCTGAAGCAAGCTTTCGTATTAAATTCAAATCTCTTGCAAGTGTTTCTCGATCTTTATATTAGCCAAGTACCGTTCTATCGCGTGCAAGAGCGTGTGGTACAGTTTCTTCAACTTTCAAAACACCTGTCATTGCTCTTTTAACTCCAAGAAACCCAAACACCGTTCCTAATGAAGGAAGAGTGTACCTGTTCATTTTATTTCTTACCACGCAGGGTACAATCGTAAAAGAAAGCAATATGTTGTTCGAGATAAAGCCTTATTAGTAAATCGATTATTTATTTACAAATTAGCTCACTGATATATAAAGTTCTTAAACATCACTCCAGCACATCAAGAACGCTACCGTTTAGACATTGCCTTATGCTTACCGCGCTTGAATCAGAATTAGGACCCGGATACAAGCGCTGTCAATTGTTTTATTGAAGAAACATCATTAAAGGGGGGGAGGGTTCTGGAAAGCTTGCAAGGGAAAACTGCTCATGGGGCAATGTTACGTCGGTATAAGTATAGGCTGGTTACCTTGTCAAAGGCGGCTTAACTGTGTCCACGTTATTCTCAAATTCCGACGCGCAGTTTCGACGAGATCGGACGCTACGACATTGCTGCCGGAGTCGACCACGTGCTCAACGCTACCGGTGCGGAGAGGCTGACGCTCGTCAGCTTGTCGCAGGGTGTCACCAGTACTCTGGTTTTGCTGTCCACGCGGCCGGAGTACAACGACAAGGTGACCACGTGCGAGCTGTGCGACATATTGTAAAGAAATTATGCAGATCTCACGCGTATATGAAATCTTTATGTGAAGCGAATTTTTCGTAGGCGGGTAATCAAATCCCATACAAATATCCAACTTCTACACAGCGCTTTGCAGCAGTGAGCACGTGACATCCCCGCAAGAGGCGAGGACCTTCACCAGGTGACCAACGCGACCATGAATTCACGTCTCCAGGAACGGATAATTTCGCTATGACATCAGAGCCGGCCAACATTTCCATTGCACTATTCCCTATAGGATCAGGCCACTTCATTCACGAGCAGAGGCGCAAAGGCCGGGAAAGTAGACATAGCAGGTTTATCAGTTGACCATTATCATCGTGACCACTACGATGGCCACTATTTTCAACGGTAGCTAGGACTGCATGGAGCGCAGAAGCTCTAGAACTGCGAGCTTGGCTTGTAGCACTGTGAAGAAGAGCAGGTACTCAGACCTCAATAAACATCCTTCCAGTCCTTCCCATCCATCGGTTATGCCAAAGGAGGCTTGAAGAGCTGAGAAAGCAGCGCCCGCTAAACAACACAAGAACAGATACACATAGTACACATGACGGGCGCCCGTCATTTGTGCTATGTGTTTGTGTCCTTGTGCTTTTGAGCGCTGCTTTCCCAACCGTTCACAATGAAACTACTCGTCCAAATCAAAGTCATGACGAGCACCCGTCATGTGTACTATGGGTTTCTTGCACTGTGCTTTCAAGCGCTGCTTTCCCAACCGTTCACAATGAAACTACTCGTCCAAATCAAAGTCATGACGAGCACCCGTCATGTGTACTATGGGTCTGTCCCTGTGCTTTTGAGCGCTGCTTTCCCAACCGTACACCATGAAACAACTCATCCAAATCAAAGTCATGACGAGCACCCGTCATGTGTACTATGGGTCTCTGTCCCTGTGCTTTTGAGCGCTGCTTTCCCAACCGTACACCATGAAACAACTCATCCAAATCAAAGTCATGACGAGCACCCGTCATGTGTACTATGGGTCTCTGTCCCTGTGCTTTTGAGCGCTGCTTTCCCAACCGTACACCATGAAACAACTCATCCAAATCGAAGTCATGAAGGGTGCCCATCATGTGTGCTATGGGTTTCTGTCCCTGTAGCTTCTGAGCGCTGCTTTCCCAACCATTCACAATGAAACAACTCATCCAAATCAAAGTCATGACGAGCACCCGTCATGTGTACTATGGGTCTGTCCCTGTGCTTATGAGCGCTGCTTTCCCAACCGTACACCATGAAACAACTCATCCAAATCAAAGTCACGACGAGCACCCGTCATGTGTACTATGGGTCTCTGTCCCTGTGCTTTTGAGCGCTGCTTTCCCAACCGTACACCATGAAACAACTCATCCAAATCGAAGTCATGAAGGGTGCCCGTCATGTGTGCTATGGGTTTCTGTCCCTGTAGCTTCTGAGCGCTGCTTTCCCAACCATTCACAATGAAACAACTCATCCAAATCAAAGTCATGACGAGCACCCGTCATGTGTACTATGGGTCTGTCCCTGTGCTTATGAGCGCTGCTTTCCCAACCGTACACCATGAAACAACTCATCCAAATCAAAGTCATGACGAGCACCCGTCATGTGTACTATGGGTCTCTGTCCCTGTGCTTTTGAGCGCTGCTTTCCCAACCGTACACCATGAAACAACTCATCCAAATCAAAGTCATGACGAGCACCCGTCATGTGTACTATGGGTCTCTGTCCCTGTGCTTTTGAGCGCTGCTTTCCCAACCGTACACCATGAAACAACTCATCCAAATCGAAGTCATGAAGGGTGCCCGTCATGTGTGCTATGGGTTTCTGTCCCTGTGGGTTCTGAGCGCTGCTTTCCCAACCGTACACCATGAAACAACTCATCCAAATCGAAGTCATGAAGGGTGCCCGTCATGTGTGCTATGGGTTTCTGTCCCTGTGGGTTCTGAGCGCTGCTTTCCCAACCGTTCACAATGAAACAACTCATCCAAATCAAAGTCATGACGAGCACCCGTCATGCGTACTATGGGTCTCTGTCCCTGTGCTTTTGAGCGCTGCTTTCCCAACCGTACACCATGAAACAACTCATCCAAATCGAAGTCATGACGGGTGCCCGTCATGTGTACTATGGGTCTCTGTCCCTGTGCTTTCGAGCACTGCTTTCCGAACCGTTCACAATGAAACTACTCGTCCAAATCAAAGTCATGACGAGCACCCGTCATGTGTACTATGGGTCTCTCCCTGTGCTTATGAGTACTCCTTTCGCCACCGTTCGACCATGAAACAACTCGTCCTAATCAAAAGTCTGCTTGAACATAACGCTGCCCTTTGACAAAGAAATTATCCGCTTGGCGGCGTATACTTGGTGTAGTGAGGCTATTCGCCTACCGCATGCTGTTTTGCTTCGTGTTTCCATAGAGAGCACACCCGACCCCGGCATGGTTGTAAGGATAGTGCAGATGAGACACATATTAGCCTATTGGCTGCGTGAGTGTCGCCGTGTGGGTGAGCTATTCAGCGAGTAAGAAGCAGAAGCAAAGTAGCCGTAAAGCAGCAGCAGCCACTGGCAGCAAAGTCTGGGAGGAATCGTCGAATAGCTTCTCAATAACAAGGCACTATTTAAGAGTGCCGCGAATCTAAACTACTAAAAAACGTAACAGGTACTAGGTTCTCACAATGCGTCCCGTTATTCTACTCAACTAGAACTCCTGGTGCCACTATTACTGAAATACAACTAATTCTACTACCACGACTGGCAGCTGCTATCGATTCAGTCACGGTTGCGATTGGTACAGAAGCTGCTGAATAATGCTGTCTTTGCTGAACGTACATTAAAGAAGTGTCTAGCCAACGTTTCGACACAGGCACCAAAGTTCGTCAGGGCGTAGATACGTGCTTATGTGACAACGATGGCTCTAGATGCATCCTTTGTTTTCTACCACTGCTAAACACTACTGCTAACTAGTGTTATAGCTACCGCTGCAATCTTGAAACACCCATGATATTAAATTACTCGCATAAATACATTACACAAGTAACTGAGCGCCCTCAGGGAGAAGGAAGCGGCTTTCAATAAATATACGGTCGGTTTTTATTGCGCTTACAGGTCGACCTGGTTGTCGCATACGGTCCTGTTGCTAACGTCTCCCACCTGGGGCCTCCACTGTCGCTTCTGATACCCTTCACACCTATACTTGCCGTGAGTGCTTCGAGGAGTGCAGTGCAGCCATCGCACGCCATGCACGTATCGATTATCAGGAGTCCCTACATTATCCCTACATTACGGCATTATTCTGATAATGATTTAATATGATCTGGAATTGCTGTTTTCGCTAAATCTTTTTTTCAGATATAGCTTTAGCCGGCTACTCTCTGGATGTAAGTGATGTATGGCATTATAGAGGTATGTGAGCTTAGGACGAAAAAAAGAACAAAAAAAGGGAACACTCCTCGCTAGAGTTCAGACCGGTATCCGGTTTTATGCCGATGAACTTTTATTCTGAATATGCTAAACGATGAATTGGAGAATATATCGCAGCGCATATATTCACAAAGAATTACCTTCTTGCTCGACGTTTGCTGAAACCGCTACAACGTTGACACAAAAGTGCAGTGTATCGAAAACACGTTGGCGAAATCGAGTACCGAAGAATCGAAGTAACCTACCTTATGAGGATGCACGTTTGCTTTGGTCATGGCCAAACGGATTGAAGAACCCTAATCTGAGATTTCTTTATATTTTTTGTTGCGATGTAAAAATCTGTATACGCTGCTTCGATCCCGGAACTTGGCTTACTAAGTACGTTTGGGATAGGAAAACCCAAGGGCCGCATCTAGCGAATAGCATTTGTAACACGCATTCGCCAAACGTGAACCTGTTGCGTGGGTTAGATTACGCTTGCATCGCTAACCCAAAATTTCAAATTTAGTGTGGGTGTCCCAAAGTATCGCGTAAAGAAACATGGCGGCACCCAACGAAGTAGGGAAACGTTGTTTGCAGTACGTCTCGGAAGGGCCCGTTTTGCGTAAATCATATTACTTTCTCTCATTTCGCGTAAATTACAAAAACTGAGCGAGATCGGTCGTCGATGCAAGAGCTCAAGCCCTAAAATGTAAAGATTTGGGCTGGCGTACCCTTATCTGGATTGCCTTGGCTCATGACGCCATGTGGTTTGCTTCGGTTTCGCTTTTACCTCATTGTCAATTATTCGATCTTAACAAAAAAAAAACTGCGCGAAAAAGAGATAGACGAGCCAGAGCGAAACGATAAACACTAGCTAACACTAACAGTAACTCGTCTACGTCTCTTTCGTTCAGTTTTTTGTTAAGACAAAACCACACCAACTCACCCAGTTCTCAGTTTTGATGAGCTAGGGCCTCAGATGTGCAACAAGAGCGCGTATTGCAATAATTCGTGATTTTCTTCGTCAAGCCGTATTTCTAGAGTTTCATTTTGGTGCTGCAAGGTCAGTGCAAGCACGCGATGTTAACGCAAGCCGGGAATCGCATGTAAAAAAAAAAAAAGGCGACCGCACCATGGTACACACGGAACGGCGAAGCGGTCGTTGGATGGAGCATCTTCAGCTTTGGATCCCTCTTCCGAAACTGCCAATTATTGTCTTGCCTTATCGACCACTGCCCATTTCCTGCATTGGCTTGTTCCTTTCGAGTCAGTACGTCAGTCTACATCACGGCAGAAGATAATTTAAGGGCCACCGCAGCGCTGCGTGGTAGTAGTCAGGAGGGTTAGTTAGGCGAGTCTGTTAAGCATATTGAGACAATTACTGCCTGCTTAAAGCCGTCTGAGCTTTGCAAGTTCAGGGTAAGCTTTAGCTCAGCAGCTTCCTTCTAAATACAAAGAAAAGAAAACAGTTTGACGCTTGATTAGGCTGTTAGCCATCAGACCTAGTCATATGTCTCTGCATGTTACTTATGCAACTGCCCCTGTAGAGTTGTCGTCAAAGTGAAATACATTGGCTACCACATCTGAATTTGGCGCAGACCTTCATCTACCCCTTCTCCAAGGCCGGCTTCCTGGGAGCGTCTGAGGGCCTCTCAGTTCTTATCGCGAAATTGTGCGAGATTTTGAATGGCGAAGTGTGCTCATTGGCCATCACTATAACGCTCTTCAGCAGCCCTTATCAACTGAACGAGGTAAGGGGAACTCATGTCATTAGACGAACACCATTGGCATTGATTTTGAAACTTTTGGCGTTCGCTTTTGTTTCATTTTTCCAGATGCCTGTAGAAGCCTGTAACAATTATATTGTTAGGTCATTTATTACTATCATGTTTGTGTCATACGCTAGTTCTCGAATTAACGAGGGACGGTAGGACAACCATGTGCTACGCTGCTAACGAGATTGAAAAGTATTCGCATTTACACTTCCTTTCTCGGTTTCTTTTAGAAGCGTGCACAAATTATTCGACTACGCCAATTTTCTCGGTTAGAATTGCGCAGTACACTAGTAGTCAAATTAAAACTTTCACTCTTTGGTAAAAGAAGAATCTTTTGCACTAATAAATATGTTATATGTCACAATGTGTTACATATATGTGTCCTGTGAAGCCTATGATGTGCATTGATTCAAAGAGTGTTGTATTGTATCTAATCGTGAATACAGCGATGGTATAGCCGACTGTGGCAGTATAATAAGATTGCGCTAGCCGCAAAAGCGGTAACGGGATGGATAGGGGGTTGCGTTCTAGTTCTAATACTGTACGAACGTATATGCTTGAGCGGTCAGCAGCAGCTTGTCTCATTGAAAGGATAAACCTGTGACATGCCGCATGCCATAGCACGTGCGTACATGAGTAGGGGGCTCTGTGCCCGATCGCCATGTCGCCCTTCTTAAGGATCACCGGGATTAACATGACAGGGAGGGAGCAGGCAAATGTTATATAGGACAAGAGCACATGCATTACCTCGTAGGAAACCGTAAAGTGTTAACTCTGCGTCCTCATCATCGTCAGCTTGTTTTATAGTGGAAATCAGGGCAGTCCGCCGACCAAATCATCATCCGCCGAACTTCTATTACTCCCGTCCTGCGTCAGCCAAATCTCTGCTACGTCTTCACCGTTCCCTAAACTCAATACTCCATCTATATTCCCCTTCGGCCTCCGACTAGGCTTCCCTCCCTTTCTAATGGCACACGTTGTTTTGCTGTAATAAACCATTCACTTGCTGCGCATTTTCACGAGTCGCCCGATTTTATTTAACATCAGCAGTAACATCGGCTAATCGCTTCTGCTCTCTCTTCCATACAGTCGTCTTCATGCCTTTTGACATCTGCCGTGATGATTGCTAAGGGTAATTCACGCGGCATTTGTGTAGCAGGCATAATCATCGTGTTTTCTTGGCGGAGGAACTCGCCACGATAAAGAATTAAAGGAATCAACCACGTTTCAAGTTCGTGGCTGTCTTGCACTCTGTACCGCCGACGTACACGAAGGGGCGTACACGAATTGCGGGTATGCTAGCATTGTGGCAAATAAACGGCCTTCTTGCGCCATCTGACAAAGAAAGGGAAAAATATCGAGACAGGTTATTGCAGATGCACATCCTTCCGTCCTCACGTGCCTGTCAATGAGCAATACCAGGTACTTGCTTCAGGTGTACCTCGACCAACTTGCAGTATGGCATGTCGTAGATAGGCCCATTGCAGAAGTGCGCGTATATACTACGTCGTCTAGCATTCTCTTGGCGAATAATGGCTGTGCGTCAGTAATTCGCGTCCTTTTTCCGACATATTTCTTCCTTCTTCCTGTCGTCTTGCGTGATTATACATACGACAGACTTGTGACTTCAGACAAGTTAAGACAAATATTTGAAAACACTAAGTATAACTTGCAATCACAGTTAGAACGTCAGATGGGCCCGTATCTCGGAGGCACATTTAACATACCAAGGGCTTCGGACAACAAATTTCATGAACAATTTTGCCGTAACCCTGCGCTTACCTTGTTATCTCAAGTGAAAGCACGAAAAAGTGTATTTTTTCCCCATCTATTATACGATGTAAGGGTCCACGACATTTCAGTAGTGAGTCGTGGTTCTTTTCGTGATCGCTGTTATTGTTGTGATCACTGGCACCATCGTCGTTACTCCAATCGTTGTCAGAGCATCATCATTCTCTCTTTTCGGTGGCACTTTAGAGGAAGCTCCATCATGTGCCCAGCTGTGATTTCTGCATTCACGAAGATGTGCAACGTAGAAATGCCCCCACAAAGCACTGTCGCTCCGCTTTCCATTAAACTTTTATTGCATTTGCATAATAGAAATGAGTTCCCACTCTTAAAGGCGCAGTATTTATATAATTAACTGAATTATTTGATTAAATGCGAAAATTAAAACAAGAAGTATGCACAAAATCTTCAACTCTGTAACTCTCCTCCAAGGACTGGTCACAATTCTGTAAATTTAGACCGTCTAAAGAAGATACAAGGCTACAATTTATTGATAACCATTGTTTCCAGCATAAAACATAAGCGGAATGCCTTACTCACCTCATTATTTAAGATTACAACGAGAAAGAGGGAAAGCAATGGGGTTAACCTGAAAAAATGTGTTAACGTAAGAACTAAGGACGTGCGAATATTCGCAATTTCGAATACGCCTTGAATAATCTCTGTCATTCGATTTGCATTCAGTTCAAGAATTCACTTTTGGAAGTTTCTGAATATTCGGTTAGTTCGAATAGATGAGGGACAAAAGCACACTTTTCTCGAATCTCAAGTGTGATAGAACAATAGATGCGAGGACCCGTTGAGAATTACTCAGCTGCGAAATAACAGCGGTTCTTGCGCAAACAAACCAGGTGTCGAGCGAAAGCCAAGGGGAGTTAACTAATGCTAAATAATTTGCACTCAGTCCATAATAGCTTGATATTAGGCAGCCTATATACGAATTTGTTCCGATTTGTTATTTGGCCAGTCTCATACTGTTTTCAACATTTTAAAACATGGGATGCTGTAGCACACACTTCTTTTTCTCATTGAACACAACAATGTGCATGCATCCGGCAACAGGCTGCTGCCTAGTTTCATTAGCTCCACTGTGATGGTGCCCCAGATAACTTCAACCGGTTGTTTATCATCTACAAACTCGTCGGCCGCCAGGATGTCTCATCTTCAACGGGAAGACATGCATTTGTCAGTGTATATAACCGCGATTTCCTTTTTCATTTTATTTTTTACCAACTAGAATCCATGGCAATTTCATACTTGATGATGCTTTAGAAGTGACAAAATATTCAATAGGTCATTCAATTTTTGGGGATCATGTTTCTTTAAGTATTTGTATTCAATTCGATTCATAAGTTTCGCTGTTAGAACTGCCACAGGGAAAATGTTTCATAGGGGATATTCGTCTATTTACGTTTGATTAAGGTACTTTACCGTGTACTCGAATTTAATATAAATTAATCTGTCATTTGTCTAGACCCGACTGCCCATGTACATAGGCCACTATCCCATCGGAACAACTATACAAAACTTCATGCATTACTATCAGGTAAGCCGCTTTGCAGCAGACCACAGCGGGAGCAAGCATTACATTGAAAAGTTTTAGAGCCTCAATAGAACATCTTGCTCTTACTCCTGCTTTTTCAATCAAGTATCGAAAAAGTTATGTTCAGTGTGCTGCAAGAGCTCATAGTGTGTTATTTGCCTCGAATAGCTTTCCTTAAGTTACTGAAATTCTTCTGTAATAGAATATGTTGGTTTGTTTCACAAACGTAGTTTCGCTTCATCGGTTGAACAGTACCTTGCCGGATGTATGCCCGATACTTTCGTGGTAATTTCAAAGATTTTTCATTTCATTTCGAGATATTCATCCAGTTTCGAGATATTCATCCCAAAAGCGTAGGTTTGCCATCAGAATATTTTTTTTGTGCGTCAATACATAAAACGGTGTTTTGTGCATCCTTACAGAGTGTTTGACGGCGCTTCGCTTGCAATTGGTTCCATCCTCAGAATCTGTTCGAAGTGGGCATGCATAGCAAACTCACCGGCTAGCATATTCGCAAACTGCAACACGTGGCGAAATTAGTGGAAAGCTTTGAGCAAGAAAAAAAATTTGTAGAAGAAGAAAGTTGGACAAAGAAACAAAGCAATGTTCATAATGCTTATTTTAAGAAAAGAAACACATGGTACATCGCCACAGCTGCTTTTGCTGCGGACTTCGCTGTGCGACCATGTTCAGCCGCCATAATTAGAGCAGTGTATCGGCCTCGCGCACCTTCTGCACATGCTCAGTATACACAGAACAGCTGGTGTCATATCACGACTATGGAATTATTTAGAACACAGATGAAAAGGTCGCGCGGCTGCGCCTCACTCCAGCGCCACGTGCATTCAAGTCGCAGAACAGTGCGCCAGACTTCATCGACTGACAATATAGTTTTTCACATTTTGTACATTTTCAGTGGTGTCATTGCACACACAAAGCGAACAAACTCCGGACAGAGTCTCCATAGTGCCATTTTGGCATTCACACGACTCAGATAACGACATATAAGCCCGTTTAAAGCGGATATGCTTGCGCTTATCGTAGCTTTATAACACATGTTCAAGTTTTCGTTATTCTAAAGGTATTCATTTTGATTACTGGTGGTAGCTGGTGCAGTTTTGATTTTTCAGCTGGTATTAGTAGGATAACTCACAATTTGCAGCTACAAGATTATAACTGTTCGATTATTTGATATTTAACTCTTTCACTGTAGGGCACATTCTGCAACTAAGGAATTGAAGTCGGTGAATTTTGAAGTCATATTCTTCGGACAAAAATTTTGAACCCAGTAAAAATCAATTTCGAAGCCTGATCTTAAGACACATACATCGAAACAGGCGTTAATCTCGTGATTTGTTTAAATGGACGTGACTTAACTCTTCTGCGCGGCTTGAACTCTCCTTTACAACGTGGATTCCCAAGCACTGAACTGAAAGGCTAATTGGTGGACTTTTGCTTATGACCTACCTGAAAAATTTATGCGATATTTCATGTAACTGGTGCCCGCCTTTTTAAAGCAAACCCTCCACCAGAGTAAGCGGAATTTAGCTATCTGCCACGGGCATTTTCTAAGAAGCAAAGAGACAGTTCTTCACTACGCAGGCGAACACCGGTACCTTTCCTTCACTTCGCTCCTTGACCGTTAGCCTTTTGTGCTCAAGATGAATGCACACCAATCTTGCCCATGTTTCGGTTCTCTTGACCGAATCTACAACTAGAACGTGGGTCTTTAAAGCTTGCAAAAAACATAGATCCGTGACATCGGCTGATGTGTGATCAAGCAAGGAGATGCCAATGTATTTGCCGCGTACAACTAACTAATAAGGAAGTAAGAAGTATTGAAAGTGAAAATATAGAATATCGGGCGGATGTATATCCGGTTGATATTTCAGTGGACTTCACTTGCTGCGTTTACAGGTGTACAAGGCCAAAGACTTCGTCATGTACGATCATGGCGCCAAGGAGAACCGCGAGCGGTACAATCAGGTAAACGAGACAATGGTTTCTCTTAGTGCTTGAGAAAAGAGAGACGGGTTGCCATAGGTTCTTGCACTAAACTGCGTTAAACGGACACTAGCTATTGTTAGTTTTCCTGATCTCCCCAACACACCACGAGCAAGTAGCACAGAGATCTACAGTACGAGCGTTTGTATTATTGGTTTTCGTGCGTCTTATCTGTGCCGTTGTTTGTCCGTGCAGTGATACGGAAATTAACCCCTACAAACTAAATCAATGCAACGCACTCCTAAGCCAAATTTATGGTTTTCTTCAACGCGCACAGTACGGCTCAATGTTGATGATGATTTGCAGGTTCCTCTGGCGCAAGGGCCAAGTTTGACCAATGAGCCCCATAACGGGTCAATGTTACAGGGAACACCAGATTGGTATTTCTTGACTGATTACGGGCGCAGTTTTGACAAGGCTACAGAAAAATTTCTTTACTTATATGCGCCTACCTGCGTGACACGTCAGCTTTCTTTCCTACGAAGTTGATGATGAGTTCAGATTATGTAAGCCTGAATGCGAATAAGATGCTCCCTTTAGGATAGGCGGTACTGCATCTTGACATTTTGCATTACGCACATCATGTATATTGCAGTCTATACGTCGTGTATACTAACGGGATTCGACCCGCCAATTTATTTGTTGGAAATAATGTTGCTATCGTCGTTTCCGGTACCGTTGTATTGGACTATGCCCTCTTAAATGTTGTATATGCGAGTGCTAGACATCAATTTTCATATTACAGACATGTAATAATTCAATGGACGACACTCGACGTTGATTGGATAAGGACGATCACTAAATAAAGTTTGAATGGGCAGACTGCGTTGAGGCGTGGAACCATTACACACGATGCCGAAACAGTAGGAGTGTACTTCGTGATATTACGCCACAGCACGCAATCATACCTGTTTCTTGCGTTTGTCTAGCTGGGCGGGAACTAGGCCTTAAAATACCGGAAAATCAATGCCTATAAATAAAACTAAACCTTAATCGGTGGAACATTTTATTCGTGTAGTACTTAAAAGAACGCTGGAAAATCGAGGTCATAGATTCATTCTAGCCCCACGCAGTGCGTACAGGTAGATTCAGCTCTGTCTGGACGTTGTTTTTATGTATGCCATGACACAGGCGCCATTGTTTCGCTTTGTGGCCTGCCTGCACTTCATCTCCACAGTTTTATGCCACGAAAGGTTGAATCTATGCACGGGATGAAGTATGCTTGTTGTTCACACACAGCGGGAAAATTCCAAGCGACATTCTTGTGAATTGGATGTCACGTCGATTACAGCACTTTCGGCTTCATTACGGTAGACATATACTCCGCAAAAATAGACTGAACAACAAAGTTTTACTTTATGTTTTTGCATATACGGCACTTCGTTATATCAGTGTTCGCTAAATCAAGAAGCGTTGCATGTTGGTTAGTTTTAGTGGCACGCCATAATACTTACGGGCACACACACACACGGCACCAACTTCCGATTGACAGAGTGCATCATTGTTGAAACTTAGCGCCATGCGTGCCTGTGTCACCTTTGTGCCCTGCGTAGAGGGCGCTACATGTCTAAGCCCTATACTTTTTGAGCTGCGACGAACTTAGACCACTCGACAGGGCCTTCCGAGGTGTGGCAATGGGAAGACAGAATGACCAGGTTCAACGACATCACCAACCATTACAAGATGCAAGATGCATTTATCCACCACCACATCCACAATTCAATAGATCGCAAATTGTGCAGTGACGAAAATTACAAACCAAATCACAGAAGAGTCCGCTGCTAATGCACGCTATTTATCCAGAGAGATACACAACCGACAGATGCAAAGTGCGTGGCACCAGAGCCACGTTAGAACACGTGCTATGGGAATGCCACGGACTAATACGCGATAATGAGAGCGAGACCTCCACCGACAGCCTCCGCGCGCGATGGCAGGCTCAGCTCGAACCCAAAAGACCAACTCTGGGCAGTCCAGCGGGCCAAAGAAGCCAGAGGGAGACAAGAACTCTTGGCCATAACATCGGCGGGTGCCTTAGCACAGTAGTTCGCCGGGCGCGAATTGTTCTGATGCTAAATAAAATTTTTCTCACTCACTCACGTACGCGACGTTCACAAGTAGTTATACATGAAATAGTCATTCCGTTGAAAGTGCCGCGGGATCAAGAACAACTGCACTGCGAAATGACCGCATTACTTGCGTACAACTCCTGCAGCGTCGTAATAGGGCACATCTTTATCGACTGTAAGCACGAAATCGCCTTAAACCATACACTATAGTGCACTTGTTGATGTCGGCATGCTTTATTTGGCACACACATGCGCAGGCAAAACCGCCGGCCTATCCGTTGGAACGCATCACAACTCCATGGGCGCTGTTCTCGTCAGAGGGCGATCAGGTCGCAGACTCGCGTAACGTCGAAGAACTGGTCGCCAGACTCGGATCGAGGGTTATCCTGCATCGGGTGGTTCCACAGAAAACCTTTGATCACGCAGACTTTTCAATCGGACACAGAAGCACCGACTTCTTACACAATGTCGCCATCGACCTTGTGAAGCAGCAGACCGGTCAGAGCGAATGATGGAGCCTGGTTCCAGGTACAAGAACGAGGACTGCCGCTCACGAGAAACGCTGTTTTGTTGGCATTCCAGGGCGAAATGTTTTTAACAGAGTGCTTAACGCAAAAAAAAAAAGCTTATATATGAAATTTCAGTACTTCAGGGCATTCGAGTATATTGCCGCTTGACTTTCGATAGGATGGAATCTTAAATGCTATTAAAAACATTTGAAGACGAGCGCCTTTTATGTCCTGCCGTGTTTTCTGTGTTCTACGGTGTTCCTTTTTCCCCTGAGGCCGCTGGAAATGCCTCAGATATGCGGAGTACGTTTTCTTTTCCATTTTATTTACTGCGAGCTCATGACGCATTCAAGCTAACACATTTCTCTCGCATTTACCGTTAAATCGCCGCTGAATGCTTTTATTCGGCCGGCGACAGCTCGTTTGAAGATTACAGAATTAAAACTGCCATAAAAAAGCGTACATGCAGTTTCCCGCCATGACCATCACACACTATATATATATAACCATGGCATCTACCCGCGTCCTGTCGCAGAAAGCGCAGCCCGTGCTGTTTCACTTCTAACATCCCATCGAACGGTGGGGCGCGCACATTGTGGGAGCAGTAAATGATCGCATCACGAAGCTTTATACCACTTCCTTCCTCACACCGTTTAGCTTTACTTTCTGTGATACAGACACAGCTACGGCCCGTGCTTTGTCAGCAGCTGGCTTAGTGACCTTGTACGCGGCATAAACTTACGCCAAATGTAGGCCGCTGTAGTGGAATGAAGTTATGCAAAGTGTAGGACAACATGAATCAGCACATATGGTTTTGATAACACTCTTTAGTCTTGCAGTGTAAGCCGAAGGCGCCGCGTCCTTATTCAACGCCGCGAGTTCTCTGTTTATAAATTTGCCCGAATGAAATTTGGGAACCAGCAGCACTCGTCCTAGCTTCGGAGCATTCTAACCGCCAATAGTTTGCCTCCCGACTCGGTGTGCGCGACTAAATTCTGTTTCAAGTGGTTCGTTTCACAGTCATTTACACTGACGAAAATTACTTTGCCCGAACCATCGCTAAATTCCGGGAATCTGTTGGAAGAAACGCGGCTTGGGCCTATTAGTGGTCATTCACTTGTCACCCTTCACCGGCGTTCTAGACGACCTACGGGCGGCCAGTGTCTGCTGTGGCCGCGGACCGCACATCGCACACTGCGAGCACGAACAAGCGCCAGTCATCGGACTCACACGACCTCATCTCCTGGATCGAAAGAGAGAGGTGCAACCCACTCGCAAACGGAACTCTCAGGTGCTTTTATCCCGAAAGACACTGACCATGATAACTTAACAGCTCTTGGCCACGTTACATCAGCTGCACAATATGCGTATTTACCTTCTGAAAGAACGACAGACGTTTCCGCCTATATACTGTGGCGTGCCGTGACATACTGCAATAGGAGTCGAAGCGCGGAGTTGCCTATGAAGGTCGAAAACAGTCATGTGTCTTACCTGCAGCAGTGGATCAATGCCACGTCCATGTGCTTGCAACTTTCAGGGAAGCCCATTCCGTACAAACACATGCCTTCTTCCACATCCGGCTCGCTTGAAAGGTTCCATATATTAAAAAAAGCGTAGTTCGGCTTGCCGAGCAAGCCGCGATTTCGCACGCACAGCCAGTGGCGTAGCAACAGGGGGGGCCGGGGGGCCGTGGGCCCCGGGTGCAAGGGGCCAGAGAGAGGGGGGGGGGGGTGTCATATGCGTCTGAAGACACCCCTCTTTCCGCCAGCTACACCCGGGGAGGGGGGTGACAGAAGACCTATGGGCCCCGAGTGCCAGACGACCTAGCTACGCCACTGCGCACAGCGCAGCTATTTTCGCGGTTTTATCGCTGAAATCCTTGAGACAGATGAAAACAAGGTGATCGGCAGCAAAGAACATTTCGGTTTCCAGGAAACCCCTCGATTCGATGCCGCAATCGATTGAGAAATTTGAGCACGGCACCCAGCGAAAGTGCTACAGTGCCTTCGATATCGTAACCACCTTTATTTGGAGGGTGTGGCCAGTACAAGCAAACGATTCTGGAGTTGCCAACCTACGTTGCGGGTGCGAGGGAAAGCGCGCTAGGGTGAGCCGATATCAACGGTGGTTTGGTGAGAACCGTTTCCCCGCGCGCCCAGTGTCGAAGGCGCGATCGAGTGCACGCCAGGAGATGCGCGCGAGCGTCTCCTACTCTAGCCCGGTAGTTGGTACGGCATTGTTTACACTATTTACACAGTATCGCAGAAGCACACGGGCGACGAAGGAAAAAGAGGGTGTGTGTGTGTTTATATATATATATATATATAAACACGGATGACGAAAGAGAAAGACCAACAGATAAGACCAACTCACACCGGCGGCTAACGCGACAAAAACATTTCTTTTGCCGATATAAGGAGACTGACGGGCAACTAACTCAATATCTATTCTCAATCTGCAGCTTCCACTATTTCTCTGCTGAGCTGGTAAAGGTGGCCGCGCTGATGAGCGCAAACGCGGCTCCCGCGCAATATCTTGGAGACAATCTGCGGTGGGCGCAAACGCTGGCCGAGCCCAGATGGCTAGTTGCTTATGTGCGCCGTGTTACCACGCGCCTAGTCTTAGAGGTCACGTGATCTCGTTCCCTTCACACTACCGGCGCTTTTCATCACGGCGCAGCAGCAACAGCTTCTGTTGATGGTCATCGAATGAGAATTGTGTTTGTCAGTGCGCTCGTGACACCATGCTTCTTAAATATAAGCGAATGCTTACTGCAACTTACACGGCCGATAAAACTACGAACCTTCGAGTTGTCTAATACTTCGCTATCACTGGTTTTCAGGCGAAAGTGCAACTTTTTTAGTGGACGCGCTAACATTATTAACTGCCTATACGTGACATTAGGAACTATTTTCTATACACTGATTTTTTTTTTGACAGGCCGTGTCACAGCCGCGATTACCTGAACTGTGCTCAGTTTCCGGCAACTGCAGCGTGTGTAACCTTGATGTTTACCGAGAACCGCTCGCGGCGAGCGCTATGCACGAATGCGGTCTTTCTGCTAGAAACACGGCCCCCTGCGTGGGTCGCGATGCCGCGGAGGCGAGCGCCATCTGCAAGTGTTTCAAGGAAACGAACGCGCCGCTCCGTCGACTCCGATATTCACGCGCCGGCGTGCGCAAATAGCGGACGCCGTGGCCGGTATATGAAAGGTAGAAACGCTGGAAAAGGGTTTTTGGCGAGTTTTCACGTAACACAACTTTTTTCATATATTGAAATTACAATCCAACGCTATCATGTCTGTAGGTTGTGTGCAAGTCGCACTAAGATTTTTCTACGTATTTTTGCCTGAGAAATACAATTAGTTTAGTAACTTCCTTACACCACATGGAGGGCCCGGGTATGGGTGTTTAGAAAATCTTTCCTGATCCGACGTCCGACTCCCGATTTTCTGCGACACGGGGCACTTAATGCTATTGCGTTAAAGATATGCACTTCCGTTTCGTGTTTGTTCCCATGTCGTGCAGGTGCGCGCACAGAATGAAACTACGAGGGCGAATACGAAAGCCTTCAACCTTTCTTTTTGCCCAATTACGGCTGTAAGTGCGAAGTGAACATATCCATCCCCAGCGATGGACGTTTCTTGGACCGGCCCGTCCTTACCTGCTCGTAACTCCCCGGCACGGTGCTGGGGGCAGTTGAAGATGGGTGTTATGCTTCACATCTACAGCATATGAGCAACACAAGTATGATTCGTTTTCTAAGGAGCAAGGGACGAACGCTCATTGAAACCCACAGAGAAATGCAGCCCATGTATAACGTGTTTTGCTTTGAGAAGTCTGCTGAAGCAGTTCCTGGCAAGACAGAGGTTCGCGTACAACGAAGTCAGGACAGTAGTATGACGGTGGTTCCACAGTTAGCCAGACGAATTCTATTACAAGGGGGATCTCAAATTTAGTGCTGCGATGGGACAATTGATCTGAACCAGTTTGGGGACTATGTGGAAAAATAGTGTAAGGTGCGCTGAATAGTATGTGTATTTGTAATTACATGTATTTACTTTAATTTGGCTAATAAAATATAGGGGCAAAGACATTGTGATTCGCCCTCGTATGACATTTTCCGGCATGTTCCAGAACCACAATCATACTCTTTCATTGTCCCGCATCTGCCTCAGTGCTCGTAATTGTAGCACTGATTAATACCGCCAATGAGGTGTTCTGATGAAGTGCGCCCCTCAGCAAAAACATGAGAAAAAGATATGTGGATCCCACGCTATGTAAATCGGTGTAAGTGAAGCCTTCTGTGCTGTTTGCTTTGATGGATAATTAGCGGTGATGTTGGCAGTGAATGTTTAATTTCTTCAGCGTTCAGTCCAATAAGAGAATTCTGAGTTGATGTTAAATGCTACTTTGGCCGCACGACTGCTGTCTGTGCGTAGTACACAGAGGGAAAGATGTGTTTGCTTGAGGCATTGTTAGCACCCTTGTTCATAATCTCTCAAAGAGTTAAGCATTATCATTGCCTCACATGGCACATCGCCTTGTGGCAAAAGTGCTAAACTAATTGCATTATGAGGCTGTAGTGCCTAAACTACAATCCCATTTTGAGGCACACCGTGGTGGCGAACTCCGGATAAATCTTGACACACTGTTCTTTAACGTGCACCTAAATCTAGTGCATTATTGTTTTTCTATTTCAGTCCCCTCAAAATGTGGCCGCAGTCGGCATAAAACCCGTTACTTTCAGCAATGCCGTAGCCGCAAAGCTACCGCGGCAGGAACAGAAGTGTTGATTTGGTGTGTGCGGAGTTTCGCCTCAATCTGGCTTTGCGTCTGCACACCCTATGTCAATTGTCCGCTTGACAAATTCGCATGATGTCCATTTTTCAGAAATAGCAGAAACGCACCGTACCATACCTTCAGTTTACCTGCAACCACTGTCGTGTCTATAGTACTAGCGTTTCCCTGCCTCCTCATGTCATCTTTTGTGTGGCTTGCAAGACAGCCACAGCACCAGCAGTGGAAAGGTCAAAGAAAGAGGCAAAGAAAGCTTCGCCCTGCTTCGCTTTGAAAAGAACGGCGGTGTAACGTATTCGTTGCATGACCACTCGGGCTCCGGTATGAGAGAAAGCACGGACTTTCGCTTGCGGAGGCTAGATGACGAGCACATCAAACTTGGAAGTAACCACTCTTTCTGCGCATGTATGATGTGTAGCGGTTGCCAGAGAGAAATATGGGGACTTTCTGTACTCGAGATTTGTCTTCGCCTAGGTACTACAGGGTATATCGTTGCTGGCTCCATCCGTCCCTAGCCGAGCTGTATCCGAGGCGAGTAGCAGGTGATTTGCATTCTCAGCAGAAGTGTGCGATTGGTTTCAACATAGACACGCCTAACGTAACAAGTGAGAAAATTAGTATGTTTAAGTATGCTATTAAATATAAGCTTTAATGGTGTTGCTTGTTTAAAGCATTCCTGATGATGCTGTGTGGGGAGCCAATCAGATTGCTCACTTAAGTGACATCACTCACCCTTCCTACTTAAAATGAGCAAAGGCAGCTGAAAATACAGGAAGTGGTGACGCTGTGATCGCCAACGATGCAGATGTTGAAAACCGAATGATAACTTATCCAACTTTTCGCAGAGCACTCTAATCTGTCTCTTGATGATTAGAAGGACCTACGCTATGAACTCAATGCATTTGTACACAACCTTCTAAATTGTTTCAGTATCCCTTGAATCCTGTGGAGATGGCGCAGCTCTGTGGCACAGCGCTGCTGTCTTGGTTGTGCTTGACACGTCCATGGTGTACGAGCAACGAAGTGGGATTCGTTTTCTATGGTGAAAGGGACGAACGCCTATAGAAATCCACAGGGAGATGCAGCCCACGTATGGGGAAAGGTGTCTCGCTTTGAGAAGTGGGGGGTGGTGGTGTTGCGAGCTCACAAAAGGCCGTGATGACTTGTATGACAATGAGCATTCGGGGAGGCCACATGCGTAGCAAATTCTACCACAGGGGCTTCGCAAATTTAGTGCTGCAATGGGACAAATGTTTGAACCGATGTGGGGGCTATGTGGTAATATAGTGCAAGGTACGTAGAATAGTACGTATATTTGTAGTTATGTGTATGTACCTTAGTTTGGCTAATAAAAACATATTCATCCCTATAGTCTTGCTGTACAGCGGTCACAGTGATGTACGCTAATAAGGTGCTTAACGACGTTAAGTTTTATTACTTTCACCAATGAAGTATGAACAGCTGAATTAATAAACTGTTTCAGTTTCCGCGAATCTTCTGAAATGTACGGTACGCTCGACAACACTAATGAACAATGCATTTGCATGACATAATGCTTTGCCGTTAAAGTCATCCAGAAGAGACCTCACTTCCAAACGTAACCCCCTCGGACTATAAAAATTTAATATGCTGCCGTGGCAACAAACTAACATCGGATACGGCTTCTTCACCACACCAGTCGCAAATTCTGTCTATTCTGTGCTGTCAGCATGGCTAGGGACAAATGCTGACGAACGAAGCAAACAATGTCAAGACAAATGCCACGAACAGAGAGTCATCACATTCTCTCGCACCCACTGCACCTCACACATGCACAGAAAGAGCGGTGAAATCCAATTTTCATGTGCATGTGGCTAGACAAGGCAAGTGGAGACAGAGTGTCTATATTGGTGGTGACACTCACCTTCTGAAATCATGGGTTTGCGCCACTTCAAATATTTTTACCTCTGCTATTAGTGAACTAATTCGAAATTATTGCAGTATAACACTCCTTAGTCGGCATGTAACCACTTCCAGCACATAACCAAAATTTGCTTCATGACCTCGTGACAGGCCTTTTAAAAAGATGGCAGCAGCCTGGTTTCTCTCAGGAGATGACTCCAGAAGATTTTTTTATCTGCGTGACATGAGATTAAATTAAAAGGTTAAATTCGAATTCAGAATTAACTTTTCCAATGCATTTATGCTTTTACGTATCGCATTACGATTGTCTTAAGATGTGCAATGGCACCGGAGCACCCTTGCTCGTCGGAGTGGCGACATCGGAACATCGGCGATATCCAAGATTTCACCGAATTCGGAGCGCCATAATCTTGGAGATTATGCCAAAGCTGACGAACGTGCAGAACTTAGTCACTGTGTTATGAAGGTTGAGTAGCGCTTATTAAAAATTAAAATTGTGATACTTGCATATAATTTCCTGGCCTGTTTGAATACCAAAGCCAAGTTGTGGTGCCAAGCCAGGCCCTTTTCTACATTTGCACCTGCTTTGTTGCTAGGTCCCATCGCCTTCCGTAACTGAACTTTTGAGGAAGCTGCTGCTGATAAGCGATATGCGGGCACCATATTTCGTACACCCACAATTCAAATGAATCTGTTCCAATTGTAACAGCTGGGTCAGCACAAACAGAGGATGTTTTATTGAGTGAATAAGGCTGCCTTTGGACGTTAAACCCTACAAGTCAATAAATAAATTAAGATATAGGAGTTACCACAGCACAAAGGATGTATGGGGACTGAGTGCAGAAAAGGGACAGCTTAGCATCTGATGAATACCTAACGGGTCGGATGCAACTGTCCCTCAAAGTTGGCACCTAATAAATGCTGGCTATAATGCCACTGCTTCGTCTGACCATAAAACTTCAACTTCATGCATTTGGGCAGCATGGCCTTTCAGATGGGTTTCTATAGCTAGACGAAGCCATGTAATCATACCTGTTGTCATTTGCAGTCGTCCATTGTTGTGGAAAGCATTGTATTATTCCAAATAATATACACTTTTGCCATTTCTTGTAATGACGTGAAAAATGTAGCTTACATGGGGTTTTGCACAGACGTACATTAATAAAGAATAATATACAAGAATTTGTCTACAAGCTAAGCTGCGATCTGTTGTGAGATGATAATGCACTACTCTGAACAGTGCAAGAAATACATGCCAATCACAAGGTTGGTATGCACTTCAAGCTCCAGAAGGACAACGGAAATAGAGCAAAATTAAAAGTTAAGAGCACGCTACAATTATATTCAAATATTAATTTACACCCTGACCTGCATGACAGGTAAGGATGAACAAATAAAATGCAACAAGCCTTTACTTGCAACTGAAATTTTACGAACAACAGTGGAAATGCAGGTATACTATCAACAAAAGAGCCAAAGTTGGCCTTTCCACACTGACACATGTCAATTACGAAAAAAAGAGAAGTAGAAGAGGAGAAAGAAAGAACACAAAGGAGAGTACAGTTCAACATGCTCCCAGGAACTTCAACTCTCTACATTCTAATACAACCAACAGTCTAACAATGCACGGCCTACAAGCACTTAAACAATTTTCCGTCAATTGACTTTTCAAAGTGTATATTTTGCCTATACTTAATAATTGTGCCATCAGACAAGGGAGAACCATAATCTGCACTTAACCTTGTTCCTATGCCATATTTTTTTTTTTTTTTTCATTCTGTTAGACAGCATACAAGCACCCACTATCTATATTCATTTGTGTTATGCCAGTCTATAACCTTTGAAATGCAAACTTGTTCTTGCAATATTCCAACATACTTCTGGTGGACTTTAAGACTGAGCCGTGAAGCACTCAGTTTCTCATGGCCTCCAAAATCTGAAAGTGCATCACATGCGGAGCACATGTGTGGCCTTGAAGCTTTACAATCTGGATACCAATATGCCAAATTGCTGACCAGTAACTACTTCTGAAGTTCAGTGTATATTTTACTTCACATACCATACAACATAAAAATGCTGGCATTACATGGCTCCCAGCAATTGCCTGCTAGGTAGGCTTCCACGCTGGTGTAAATGAGCACTTCCTTTTTTATATAAGCCACAGTGGCATTTTCAAAATCAACAACTTTTCGGCCATTACTTCCTCATGGCTAGGTAAACAGAATGACAGTCACTGGGAACAGTTTAACAAGCAAAAACATAGCAGTACACAGCATACACTGTGCAGTACAAGCTCCATGCTGGAGCACAAGGTGACAGGAATGTGGAGAAGTCTGATGGAGCAGAGGCAAGGGCATGAAGAACATAGTCATTGTTCATGTGTTGGATTTTTGAAAGCAAAGAGCAAAATCTATTTGAGGCTAATAGCATGGATTTTCACAAGTATTCGTTCTCCAGTGAAATCGGCATGAGAAGAGAGCCCAGTGTCTTGCATCTATAAAACCTGCATTGGCCGACCAGAATCAATATTTCATGTGATGTAGACCAATGTGTTTAAATGAACATGCACAAAATCATGCAGTATAACGTGAGTGCACAACATAATGCGAAAAAATCTTCCATGTGTCCTTACTTACAGTTACCTCATTCTGTGTACTGGCCTGCTGTAATCTTTTTTCTTCTTTATTGATGCTGTCGGAGTTACTCCTTTCCTTTTACTACTACTGTGTCCCTCATCTGTCTGTCTCTCTATCCTCACTGCACTACATTCAGGCGCATTTTGTTCCACCAGTGCTCCCACTTGATTGAACTTGTCTAGCACGCGTTGCAATACAGTATTGTCATGTACATAACAAAGCAGAGAATCTATCTCCTCTATTTGAGCTCCAATTTGTGACTTTGTGTGAGACGTACTCTGTCGGAAGACCTCCACTTTGTGCTCTTTAGTACAACGTTCAAATAGAAGTTCTGTGGGCTGTAGGTCCCGTTCGACCTTGACGCAAGCTTCCATTTCCAATGCCTTGCTAATCGTTTCCTGGGATGCACAATCGGCATTCTTGTGAGCTGTCATATGTAGTTCATTCGGTTCAACCTTGATACAAGCTTCCACTTGTGATGCCTTGCTAATCATTTCCTGCGACGTGCAATTAGAGCCTTCATAGGCTGTCATATGTGGCTCATTCGGCGCAAGCTTGACACAAACTTCCATTTCTGATGCCTTGCTAATCATTTCCTGTGAAGTGCAATTAGAGCCTTCACAGACCATCATATCTGGCTCATTTGGCTCCACCTTGATACAAACATCCATTCCTGATGCTTTGTTAATCGTTTCCCACAATGTGGAATCAGCATCTTCGTGGGCTGCAGCATGCAGATAATTCGGCTCAGTCTTCATACAAACTTCCATTTGCGATGCCTCGCTAATTTTTTCCTGCGACGTGGAATCAACATCTTCATGGGCTGTCATATGTGGCTCATTTGGCTCAACCTCGATAAAAATTTCCATCTGTGATGCCTCGCTAATTATTTCCTCTGACGTAGAATCAGCATATTCACTGGCTGTCATATGTGGCTCATTCTGTTCGACGTCGATACAAACTTCCATTTCTGATGCTTTGGACACTGTTTGCTGTGATGCGCAATCCGCATCTGCATGGGCTGTCGTATGTGGCTCATTCCTGTAAGCGGCTGGCAGGCGTGAGAAGTCCCAACCCTCGTCAAGCAATAACACCGCCGCTAAGTGTCTGCACGGCGATGCGTTTTGTACAAAGTAAGAACAAGTGCAGCTTGGAACATTGATGTTCACTTCATCAAAGCTGCTGCTCTGAGCAGTCGATTGGACAAAAAATGTACCTTCTTCTTTGCCTGGTTTAATTTCTGACCTTCTGTAGTTAGCAGCTCTCGTAAGGTGTTCCATGATTTGTTTCGTCACAGTAGAAGCTTTGCCATGGAGAAACTTGGGTAAAGTGTCGTGGAGGAGAGGGTAGCTAGGAAGAGAGTTCGTGCTGACCTGCAACGCCTGCACTTCACTTTCTGGAGAAAACATCTTGGCAAAAACTCGAACCAGTCCCCGAACCTCATGGCGACTACCACCTTGTGTCAAACAAGCTTGTAGCGTTCCACTTTTAGTGTCCGAATCCTCGTCTGTGTCATCAAAACGAAAAGCATATTTGTGCATTTTTGCCAATATTTCCCTGACCAACAGCCATTTTTGGCATATGAATTCTTGCAGCTTTTTATTTTCCTGCCAATAGGGAGACTGCTCCAATGCTTCAACTGCCAACTTGCGTCCATCCTCATTCTTGCTACATGCCACTTCCTGCAGCATTTTCTTAACTAAGCTTATGTTGCTTGCAATGCTTGCCTCTTCAGATCGCCACCCACTCCATGCTTGTTCTCGGTGGAAATTGCACAAAAGAGGATGGCTCCTTGGAAAACTGGAAGAAAATGCACGGATATCCGCTTGGCTGTGCTTGACTACCCAAAACTTTGTACTGACAGTGTCCGAGTCACTGGCCTTCAACAAATCAAGCATCTCCTCTATGCAGTCGGCCATCTCAAAGTGAATGACAAATGCCCCGACCACGGCGTAAGAGCTTGGTGTCTTGAAACAAATAAGAAAAACTGGCAGGGCATAATTGGTTCTGTCGTACACAGCTTCCATACATACCACTACCTCAAAATATTTGAGCATGAGATTCTTCATGAAATTTGTGTGGGTGCAATGCAGCAGTGCCGTTTTACATTCGCTTGCAACTGTCGCTAAGACATCGCAGTCGAGTTGCACAGCTTGGCGCTCAATGTCACTCTGTGACTCTCTTCTTCTTCTCTGCAACTCCCTCCTCCTTCTCTGCTCATAAGTAAAAAAAAGAGGGCTTGTCATTGGTGATTTCTCATTCAGTTCTTCCACACACCTTGTGATACCCTTTTGCTCAAGGGAACTAAACCCTTCCTTTCGAAGGGCTCTCTGAATGTGATCACTTATACTTCGTTTTGTAGCATAACAATCGTCGGAGCTGATCCTTGGATTCGGCTTATCTGCCACGAGAACTTCTTTAACGTAATATGTCAAGCAGCTCCCGATCCTTCTGGCTGATGTCCGATTGGGCTGTGCCATCTCCGCCTTGTTCTGCAATATGTTCGTGTTCACTGGCTGTTCTTCACAAATAGAATCGCTACCGTGGTGGTGATGGCATGTATGGTCATCCATGGTGATGTAAATGCGACGCTGCCTGAGCACAGGTTTCCCAGCTGCCTCTTTCTTAAGAGCAAGCTTCAGTCGTGATATTGTTGTCGATACAGCAGCTTCACGTCCCCGTCTGGTACTGTATTGGTTTAAATAGGGCACCTGAAAAAGGCAGAATGAGAAATGATTATGATATGAGGCTGCGACACAAACTTCTTGTTTTTGTGAAACTTTACATAACAATCACTTCCTTTAAGCTACGCATAATGCATTGTGGTGACACACAAGCCTGGAAACAAAACCGTGGTCATGCAATTTTCAAACTTTGTTTTCAAGTTATCAGTTAACTAACACTCCAACCTAACACACAGGGAAACACAGAAAAACTCGTCCACTGGACAGCATCATGAAGCTAGTACAAGGAAAACCCGATATTCAAATACTCTAATTCATGCATTTATCTCCCAAACTCTATACTGCAGGCAATTTTTTCTTAAGAGAATACTGACACATCTTATTCTGATTGCAATAATATGGAAGCTTGAATCACACTTGTGGCATTGGCATCATGTCCTGGACGTGTATGTGCAGTCCCTGACACCTGCAGCTTCCTTCAGGTAACGAAAAAACACAGAACTGGCATTCTACATACACCAAATAAAATTGTGGCAGAACCCATCTCACGATGACTGTCGATAGCAATGCGTTGGCAATGAACCAATATAGTGACCCAATGTACTGCCCCCACTAAAATGCGTTATGTAGGAGACATGTACTGCAGCGGGACTCCTTTTTCGCACTTCCCTAATAACACTAGGCACCATCTAGCACCTCTGCAGCAAAGCCTTCATATGGCTTCTGAAATGCACAGTGCGCCGGTGCATGTGAACTCCGAGAAATGTGCCATGCGGCAACATGGCTTCTGTCTCATGTTTCTTTCTGGAGACGCTGCAGCATTTAATGGCACTGCCGAGATGTCCATGCTCGGCCTCCTAGACGAGAAGCATGGCACGCCACTGCCTGCGAACTCTGAGAATGGTTCCCTCGCTTGCTGCACACTCAGTGGCACATGCTCAGCAACCCAAGTTAATGAGAAGGTTATTGAAAAGTGGCACAAACCCAGTGTATTCATGGCGCAGCTCGCTAAAGTATTGGCTTGAAAGAGGTACCAATTGAGTCGGGACTGCAGGCACGAGCGCGCCTCGACGAAGCAGAGAAGTTGAAAGTGAACACCAGCTGCCGCAGTAGCGCACAAATAATTGCATGAGGGGCGAGTGCATCGGCGCAATGCCATGTCACCCTCCCTGTAGCTCACGCAAGCCTTCATTATGCGTGTTCTCCTTGTCCACACAAGCTCTCACCTGCATTACGACTGCACCTCGGTAAGGCCCAATGAAAACGTGCCAAGCGTCTCAATGCACTCTCTTGCCTGCAAGGGTGTTCATAACTCAAAGTACGCTCAGCAGCGTTCAATTAAACACTGGGCCACCCCAAAATTTCAAGTAGGGCCACACTCAAATTTTAAGTTGGCCTACCCCCCCATTTACCGCATTTACTCGATTCTAACGTGTCCTTGATTGTAACGTGCACCCGTTTTTTGCGATAAAAAAAAAGATGTTCTTAATTGTAACGTATACCCATTTGCTGTGACCTAAAAAAAGAAAACTCCTTTACAGTACCGCACACCTTATTCTTTCATATATAAATACAACGTTCTCTCATTGGGAAAAAAATCAAAGATTTACTTCCAATGCACTAAAGTTGCGACTAAAGTCGCAGTTTCACCCGAAAGGCAAAGCATCGACTACGATAGCAAACTAGTAGACAGCTATACGAAAAGTAAGGATAGTAGTCTTATTGGCTGTATAAACTTTTAAACATTTGCTTACTAGCTAAATTAACAAGCATGGTGTCACGAGCACACGAGCAAACATGAACACATCTCACTCAATGACTGCGAAAACTCTATCAAAACGCTGGAGCGAGGAAGTGCAGTAGCAGGCAAGAGGGAATTGACCTTTGTAAGACCTCTCGCTTCAAGGTGAACTAAGCAACGAGAACACAGCACGGCGTGCCTAAATGCGCAGACTCTTGTCTCCGTCGCAGATCGCTTTGAAGATAGGGACTGAGCGCAGTTGCGCCATATGTAGCAGACGCCGGCGTAGAATGCCTCTCCTGTTTGCGGCAGTCCCGCATGCAAGTTTCGGGAACTCCGAGCGCCCACGATGCGGCCCAATTTCCGTCCATCTCAGCACACGTGATCGCTTTCCTTTTAATTGCGGCATCGTGATGAACTCGGCATGTCTTTGCAGTCGGCACTTCCATGCTGATGGAGCAAATGCAGAAAACGGGAAGACGGACGGTGCACTAACCTAAGTCAAAGGAAGCATTGCCTAGGCACCCGTACTGCAGCACATGGAAAAAGCTACGGCAGCTAGACTCGAAGCACGTACGAGGCGGCGATGTTGAGATGCCGATGGCGATATGGTAACACAGATTTAGGGTCATACTCAATTCTAACGCGCACGCAATTTTTGGACCCGTTTTATTGAAAAAAAAGTGAGCGTTAGATTCAAGTAAATACGGTAAGTTGGCCCACCGTGAAATTTCAACTTGGCCTACCCCCAAACATAACATCGCCTACAACCTGATTTCCAGTTGGCCCACTCCCAAATTGTTTTGCCGCTGCTCGCGCGTTCGTCGTCTTCTTCCCCAGCTGGCTGGCTCTATCTTGAAAACAATCGTCTTACGCGAAGGAAGGACAGATAGACAGTTTTCTCGTTGGGTAACCACAGAAATGCTTATGCATTTAAAAATCTCACCTTGAAATGCAATGATCAGTTCCCTATGTTCCACTTTGCAGCAATATAGTTCTGTTATGTAGAGAAGCACATTTTCCGTGCAGTGGAGCATAACGAAAGCAGAAAGGGGCAGTGTTATGGGGCCTAGTATGCGTTTCTCATACACACGAGTATGCACTATCTCCAGTCACAGCATGAACATAGAGATGTCTAATAAGCGTGACCAACATGTCTATTAGAAGAAATGCATTGGTATGGCACTATCCTTAGTTTACACTTCCTCTAGTCATTGAAATTGTCTACATTTAAATATCGGCATCGGTGCATTATTTTACTTTTGTGTTCTTTTACTGGCACGAGCACCGAGTGACTCTCGTTGCTTGCGCAGCACTTCCGGTTCACCTCCTGAGATGGCCGGGATGAAATTCAAATAAGAAAAAAAAAAAATAGAAAAAAAACTCAGTGCCCTTCCAGTTTCTGAAGGACGACCAGCGAAGCTGTGTACGCGGGCCCCTTAATGGCGAACTGCACCTCCATCGTGGGTTGGCCCAGTATTGTACTATTTTCGGGATCAGCCGAGGTATGGGGAGCACTTAACACCTGCTTCACCTTTGCCGCGGGTAGGCCCGGCATTGCATTATTTTTGGGTTCGGCTCACATATGGGGAGTGCTTAATGCCTACGTCACCTCCACCACGGGTCAGCCTAGCATTTCAGTATCTTTGTGATTTTTTCTACACACGGACATAATAGTGGAGAAAGTAGCCCTTAACAGCTTCACCGTAAAAAATATTGCAGTACAAAATTAATGGGTTTCGTTAATTAATGGGTAGATATGCTATCGGAGCATAAATTTAGTTACAAGTTGAGTTACTGAGGTGTCTGGAATAATTAGATATTGATTAGAAATCACTGATTACCGCACACCAAAGCACAGAATTGTAGACATTAGAGACCTGCCATGTGAGCATTACTTTGGCGAAATTCCTGGAAATAGAAAGCTGAAGTAATGATGTCACTAATGACGTCACACACAAGAAGGTGGCATGATATTTAAGTCACTAATTAATGGAAAACAGTTGCCTGGCATAGACTGAACACCTGCCTAGCAGAGTGGATGCGACATCACTCTCCCCTCTCTTGCTTCTCCTCTCCCAGTGCTCACCTGCTCGCTCGCTGGCAACAGCTGCACATGCATACTTGTTACAAGCTCTGATGTCAGCATCGGAGAAGGCGTCTAAGGTGCGCTTCGCACGCTGCTCGCTAGGGGGCTATGCCCCACCAGGTGGCGTGTGCTGCTCTTCCTCCTGGCCCTCCCTCGCTCCTCACCCGCATATCATGCCACGGGAAAGACGTTCGCTCGCTTAACCTAAAGAACACCAATGCCGAGGTGTGAGTGCCACTAAGACACACGTAAGCCAAAGATGAGGGTCACCTACCATTTTTTATTTTTTTACCAACTTCCTACATGCACAAAGTCAGTTGCATCATGCTTTGCTATTCATTAACCTTCTTGTATTTTTGACATTTGGTCAAGGAGGTCTACACTAAATTATGGTCTCATTCTTCCACACAACAAGGCATTAATTTCAATATGCAGTAGTCACTGCATAATAGTTTGCAGCCACTTCTTTGTACAAGAGATATTACATATTTGTTTTGAAAGTATTCATCACAAATCACTCCTTGCCTCGAACTCAAAGTCCACTATTTGCACATGCTTAATGAAAATAAATGCAACTGTAAGCATTGCAATAGTTGTATACTATTTACCGAACCACTTCATGAGAGATTAGCTTCATATAGATTACTACATGTGCACTGTATTTGCGTAATGTTTAATCCGAACTATATTAACAAACAATACTCTATAATTCATCCTGCTGTCTTTCCATGCTTTAACACTGTTTAACCTGTCATTTACGTTCATAACCCTTAGTCCTTTTTCAATAATTTTTTTTTTGGTGCCCTCCATGTCTTGACCAAACGAACAGGCTGCTTGAAATCAGGATTCAATTCCACATGTGCCCAAGCATAATTATGCCAAAAACATTCATTTTGAGCCTTTACAAAAAATTCTAATTAGCCTACAGTGACCAAGAATTAGCAAAGCTTCACGCCAACGACTTTCAGTTTGGTCAATAAATATTTCTAAGAATAGGAATCGGTCACCACATAAATTTAAAGGCCGACTGCAACAAAATTTCACTTGGGATTATAACAATATTCAAGTGCAGAGAAAATCCCCTTGTTATAACTTAAATAACCAGCTTGCACAAAAAAAAAAATGCGGAGAGGTCAAACATCTAAACATTTTAATTAGAGAGAAAGTGCAGTCAAACACACTTATAGTATTAGCAGTTTTAACAATACTCAGATGTAATAATGAGCAGCCCTGGAACTGTTAACTTTCTTGTGTTTTCTATCATAAAATAAGCCGCTAATTAGTACAACATTTCCATGTCGCATTACTGGCTGCAACAATTAAATCTGGCTACTGGGTGTCAACACTAAAAAGAAACGTGAAGTCAAAGGAAAAAAAATGCAGTTGATTCAACGAGCTGGAATCTATATACAGTTAAGCTTTATGCGAGTGCACAAAGAGTCAAAGCATGCGTTTGTGTTCAGTGAATGTCTGCACAAAGTGACACGGAAGGCCTTATTCTGGCATTGTAGAAAGACCAATGCAATGCCGCCACCACTTCGATGGATGTATGCAGGCAAGCTTTTGGGTTCTTTTTTTCTTTCCCCCAACATGGCCAGCAGCATCGCCCCTGCCGTGGATGCAAGCACCATCTGGTAGGGGTGGAAGGAACTCAGAGGCACACGTCCTCCCTCCAATGTGATCAGTTGACCTATTCAGCTAGTGAACAGCCATGTCGCAGCACCCATGGCGACGAAAACCAGACGAGTTTCACAAAGAAAAGCTTCGCTTTTAAAAAAAGCAGCAGAACTCATCGCACGATGACTCAACGGCAATGCGTTGGCATTGAATCAGTATAGTGACAACATGAATTCCACTGTTGAAATCGAGTTATGTACGAGGTGTGTAGTTCAATTTCACCCGACCCTAAGAGCACCTGGCGCCATCTAGTGTGGCCACAAGGCCTGTGCGTGGCTTCTGAAATGCATGACACACTGGTGTGCTTGTGAACATTGAGAAACATGCCACGTGGCAACCGGGCTCCTCTCTTGCAACTTGTGGACACACTGCACCATCTAGTGGCACTGTCTAGAAGAGTGCACGTGCCCTCCAAGACGAGAAGCATGGCACACCACTGCCTGCGAATGCCAAGAATTGTTCCCTCGCCTGCCACACACTTAGGCACATACTCGGTGACCCAACTTGGCAACAGGTTTATTGAAAAGACACACACACCAGGTGCATTCATGGCGCAGCTCACTAAAGTGTTGCCGTGAAAGGTGTTCATTGAAAGCAGCACACACCCACTGCATTTGTGGCGCAGCCTGCTAATGTGTCGAGTTGTTGTCCTTGAGGAACCCTTCTGATGTGGACTCGATTCTGCTCAACATTGAAAAAACTTAAGGGATCTTCTTGTTACTGTAGATTGGCACATTCCCAGTGGCCCATACCTAGTTATCCAAGTTGGTGTCAAAGATGTTCATTAAAAAGCAGCATACACGTACTGGCATGCACCCAGTGACCCAAGCTGTCATCAAGGGGGTTCACTGATGACCCCGAGGAACCAAGTGGCCCATACCCAGTGCTCCAAGTTGGCATCAAAGAGCTTTTTTGAACAGCAGTGCCTACCCATTCCATCTACCGTCACATACATTGGCATGAAAGGGGTTCATTGAAGAGCAGCGCGTGTGCACACGTTGGCACATACTCAGTGAC
The DNA here is from genome assembly GCF_050947875.1 of Dermacentor variabilis. Classification (NCBI taxonomy): domain Eukaryota; kingdom Metazoa; phylum Arthropoda; class Arachnida; order Ixodida; family Ixodidae; genus Dermacentor; species Dermacentor variabilis. The sequence continues at coordinate 13,272,768 of NC_134578.1, read as the reverse complement.
CCAAGTGGGTCAAATGGCTGGTTTCGAACCCTGTTATTTCAGCACAGCAGCCCGATGCACTAGCCATTCGACCGTTGACTACCCAGTGACCCAGGCAGGCGGGAGAACAGTTATATCATCATCATCATCATCATCATCATCATCATCCTGGCTACGCCCACTGCAGGGCAAAGGCCTCTCCCATACTTCTCCAACTACTTCGGTCATGTGCTAATTGTGACCATGTTGTCTCTGCAAACTTCTTAATCTCATCCGTCTACCATCTGTCACCCCCTGCTATGCTTCCATTCTACTGGAATCCAGGCCGTAACCCTTAATGACCATTGGTTATCTTCCCTCCTCCTTACATGTCCTGCCCATCCCCATTCCTTTTTCTTTATTTTAACTAAGATGTCATTAACTCGCGTTTGTTCCCTCACCCAATCACCTCTCTTCTTATCCCTTAACGTTACAGCCATCATTCTTCTTTCCATAGCTCGTTGCGTCGTCCTCAATTTCAGTAGAACTCTTTTCGTAAGCCTCCAGGTTTCTGCCCGTATGTGAGTACTGGTAAGACACAGCTGGTTATACACTTTTCTCTTGAGGGATAATGGCAACCTGCTGTTCATGATCCGAGAATGCCTGCCAAACGCACCCCGGCCCATTCTTATTTCAGTCTCATGATCCGGATCCGCAGTCACTACCTGCCATAAGTAGATGTATTCGCTTACCACTTCCAGTGCTTTGTTACCTATCGTAAACTGCTGTTATCTTCCAAGACTGTTAAACATTAGTTTTCGGCAGATTAATTTTTAGACCCACCCTTCTGCTTTGCCTGTCCAGGTCAGTGAGCATGCATTGAAATTGGTCCCGAGTTACTAAGCAAGGAAATATCATCAGCGAATTGCAAGCTACTAAGGTATTCTACATTAAGTCTTATTCCCAATTCTTCCCAATCCACGTCTCTGAATACCTCCTGTAAACACGCTGTGAATAGCACAGGAGAGATCGTGTCTCCCTGCCTGACTCCCTTCGTTATTGGAATTTTGTTGCTTTCTTTGTGGAGGACTACGGTGGCTGTGGAGCCGCTATAGATATCTTTCAGTATTTTTACATATGGCTCGTCTACACCCCGATTCCGTAATGCCTGCATGACGGCTGAGGTTTCGACTGAATCAAACGCTTTCTTGTAATCAATGAAAGCTATATATAAGGGTTGGTTATATTCCGCACGTTTCTCTATCACCCGATTGATAGTGTGAATATGGTCTATGGTTGAGTAGCCTTTACAAAATCCTGCCTAGTCCTTTGGTTTTCTGAAGTCTAAGGTGTTCCTGAATGTTCCTGAATGCCTAAGGCGTTCCTATGTATGTTTATATAGAAACATACATATATAAATATATGGACAAGTAGCTCCCGTAATGTTCATGAAGTATTACAAGAACGCTAATGCATTAAAAGAAATGCGAGCCATCGCATCTGCCTGTGTGCCACACACCTTTGGCTGACCCACCTACCGCGCACCCTGCACAGCACGCCTTCATCGCATCACCCTATGCATTGCTGGCCTCGCGCACACCTCTCCCTTCTACCTCTCCGATACAGGTCTACTGCACTGATGTACGAGGGCTAGAAGGGAGACACAAGGTTGGCAATGCATAAGGGGATGTGACGAAGGCATGCCGTGTCGGATGCAATCTTGGAAGAGGTGAAGAGGGAAGAGGTGGTGGCCTAATTTTCGTATTAACAGCCTTTGAAATAGCACCTAAGCAGATTTTATGTGCAGCTGTTGGTTAACAAGTTGTTAGATAGTTGCACCTGTTGATTGGCAAAGTTTTCCTGGCGTACTTAGTCGCACTTCTAATGTAAAATTTTGCATGAAGTGAGGCATATCTAAACTATCTGTGTTATGGGATTGTGATGAGATGCCTCTATATCTACATAACCTGTTACGGGTTTTTGACGCACAACTTAGTACTCACCAAGCATTCACACATGGCAGTAGCCAAGGGCGTGTGGTTGGAAGCGCTGACATAAAAATGCCAGAACCACGACCACACTATGCGGAAGGCGGCAGCAAGACATAAGCTCGTACGGCCGCACCCAACACCGTTTTATCTACCCATCATCCTAGTCCCTGGTTCCCTTAAGCCCCATTTACACCACTGACAATTTGAAATGGTGCCCAGGAGGTGCTAGTAACTGAGTATAATCTAAAACCAGGCTTCTTTAATGCAGTCCAACATTTCATTGCAGTTGGCTTTTAAATAGGAACCTGTTTTCATATATATCAGAATATTAGTGCTGTTTCCTACCCGGAATTCTGGGTACCTCTCAATTTGTTTGACGAACATCATTGCAGGGCAGAGGCCCTTCCTTACGCCTGGGGACTCGGGGTCTTCAGTCAAGGTGGCTGCCAACTCGCTTGTTTCTTCTCCCTGTGTATGAACAGAGTTGACATGCATTATCACTATGCCAGGAAATGAGGCCGATCACCAAAGCTATGGCACAGTAAGCCCTTGCTACAACAAAAAGCATTTGAGCCTAAATACTGCTAAATTCAAAGTTTCACAGGGTCACGATTGTAGTGAATGCATTTTAGATCCATTTATTCGAAGTGCAGTAGTGTCAGACCACTCTATACGAACTGCAAAGTGGAAAATCTGTACGGGAGGACACGACATAGCAAGCATAGTGACCCTGTGTGTTTATTTGTTTCAAACAGGAGAGGGAAACAGTGCTGTGAAGATCACTCATACACTTGGCAACAATTCCCTGCGTCTAACTTCATTGCAATCTGATAGCCAACAGGCGAGGCAGCTGCTTAGAGATGTCGGCAGAATTTCTGCTATGTTATCTCCACAACAAAGCACATGCGTGTTTTGGGATATGTTTTACACTATAGGAGAGCACCTCATCTGACAAGCTCTTATCTTACTATGGCTCATTTAGAGCCTTTCTACTTTAAACAAAATGTCACCCAAACACTTTCTGAAGACTTCATCACAACGACGGTTTACTGAGAGTTGTTTGTTTTGCTCTTATGGTTTGTTGCACTGGCCTTGCAGTGCTAACATAAACACAACCACATTAAGCAAGACACCTAACAGAACCATGGAAAGATCAAGAGACAGAGAATTAGGCTAATTAAGGCTTGTGCAAGGCTCTCAGTGCCTTAATCAGGTCTTCGTAGGCTCGCAGGACAGTAATATGCCTTTTCACACTGTGGTCAAGGGTGGCCAACCCTTTGGGTTATGGCAACAACTGTTGCTGCTCTGATAATAAGTCCCCTTGTCAGAACGTGGGTTTCAAGTTGAGGCTTCATTTGTCTGGGCAGCATATAATATTTTTTATTGTTATTCATAGAATTCCTGCATCATTAGTGCAGGGGGAGGGGGTGCATATACAAAGTCAACATAGATTAGATACATAGATCGACAATCAAAATACAGAACACAATTTCTAATTGTGTAATCAATACAGGATCGATACAAAATACAAATGCAATATTAAATGGTACAACCAATACAAAGTAAAAGAACATATGAAATAGACCATTATAACTTACAATAATGAAGAGAAGGCACTATTTTCAGCTATATTTACTACGGCTTCAGGGAGTTGATTTCATTCTATTACTTCAAGCCTCTATCTTCCTATGAATCTCTGCTGTGTATACATAGTGGGTGCTGGGTGTTTTGGCAAAGTGCAACAAAGCCAATTCCTGTCTAAGTAACACATCAGCAGGCTTTAAATTCAAATGCTTCTTAATGAGGATATGCAGTAGATCATTTTACAAATACTATATTCCAAAACTGGAAAAAAAACTAGCATAAAAAGTGTAAATTATTATTTTAATCAGAATAATTGTGGTTCCTTGCAAAACATGCCCTTCTCGCTGCTGTCATGGCCTTCTCATTGCTGTCACTGTACCTTGAAGAGACCAAGTAATCAAAGTATACTATATTTACTCGCATAATGATCGCACCCCTGAATTTTCCTATCAAAATCTTTTTTTTTCTTTCCCTCGTAATGATCACACCCCGAACTTGCCGCAGCGATATTTTGTTTGCCAAGTCTAGCTGATGATGATCGTGCTTACCATCTGTCGAATGCTGCGCAAACGACACTTCAAAGCTTACCGAGCAGACTGCATGCACCAAACAGATTCTTAAGCAAATGCCCATTTCATTCCCTTCATCACTTTCTGCACTTCAAGAATAAAAAAAAAAGATCTACAACCAAACTTGCCTAGGCTTTATTATTTGTTGGCTCTATAATGGTCGCCAATTTAACAATCTTATTCATTACTGATACTGAAGAAGCTGTTTCAATGCACGTAATGTACTCATGAGAAAAAAAAAATCACGTTCAGCTTGCTCCGTCACTCGCCATTTTTGTTTTTATGTCCCTTACTGTTACAGTGGCAGCCGCCTGTTGGTTGACGTGTTGTCAACCCACAGCAAATGCGTTCCAACACGCTTCCATGTACACTGTGTTTTTGCCATTTTTCAAGGCGGCCGTGTGCATTGTGATTGTTTGTCTGTGTTGGTGCCGTTTCACCATGGGACGGTATGCGAGTTTTACGGCCGCATTTAAGCTTAAGGCTGCTCACAACGCACTGGAGCATGGCAACCGTGCTGCCGAAGGGCATTTCAGTGTCAATGAAATCCAAATACAGTACTGGAAGAAACAGCGTGAGCAGCTGATGGCTACTGACAGGACGCGCCAGGCTTTCTGCGAGCCCAAAACGGCCAAGTTCTCTCGCGTTGAGGAGGCGGTCCTTGAATGTGTGAAGGACCTGAGCAAAGCTGGTTGTGCAATATCATTGGAAATGATACAGATACAGGTGTGTGCATTAAGCAGGAAGCTGGGAATCATCGCAAAGGACTTCCGCACTAGCTCCGGTTGGACAACTCACTTCATGCGACGAAATGAACTGTCGCTGAGGTGGCAGATGTCGTTGTGCCAGCAGCTCCCATCCACATCTGAAGAAAAGGTGGTAGACTTTCATCACTTCGTCACGAGGATCCGCGAGAGGAATGGCTTCCTCTTGTCGCAAATAGGGAACGCCAACCAAACTCCATTGACTTTCGACATGCCCCGAAACGCAACAGTCAACCAGATGGGTGCTCAGATTGTTCTCATGAAGACACCTGGTGCTGAGAAGCTGCGATGCACCGTAATGCTTGCAGTGATAGCAGACGGGTGGAGGCTTCCACCGTACGTCATACTGAAACAGAAGACTATTCCGAAGAGAAACTTCCCCCTGGCATCCACATCCTGACTCAAGTAAAAGGGTGCATGACAGCAGAGTTCATAGTCGATTAGATTAAGAATGTTTGGGGACGAAGACCAGGAGCACTTCCGCTTCCCTCGCTTCTTGTGTTGGAGAGTTTCCGAGGCCATGTAGTGGATAGCGTTCGAGCTGAGTTTAAGGAGCTATGCACGGACATTGCAGTCATCCCTGGGGTTCTGACGCTGCTGCTACAGCCTCTTGATGTGCCACTGAACAAACCGTTCAAGGACAATGTTTGAAGACTGTACGCAGAGTGGATGGCAGCAGGTGAACAAGATTTGACGCCGAGCGGCAAACAAGAAAATGTCGGAAAACAAGAGACGTGAGCAACACTGACAGTCAATAAACTCTGTTGCGCCATCTGTCATAGAAAAAACAAAGCATACCACAAAAGTTAAACTAACTTCCAAGTAGATGGCGCAACCAGTCTACAGATTATTCAAGCTCTTGAAGTATCTCGGGCAAGGCACTTCAAGGGTTAATGAGGCCATATTAAGTATTGTGCACACCATAAAATGCTGCTTCTATTAGCATGCTATTATGCATTTTTCAGAACACCTTTCAATAAGAAAGAAAGGTATAGATGTGCATGAAGTTCTATGCTGAATGGTTCTAACTGTGACCCTTGAGCTAAGCGCACCCAGAAAGCCCTGAGGAAGAGATTTGTGGGCTCATTATCATAGGTAATCAGTAACTTAGCAATGTTCCATACTGCACTGAGGGACTGCCTTTCTCAGATGCAAAAATTTCAAACTTCGGGTCATTTTTCAACACGTCTAGGAAAACTCATAGCAACTCCAGGAACAAATCTAGTAACAATGTTTAGCATTTTATTTATGAGAAAAGGGCGCACAACTTCTTGCACAGTTGCCCTTTTTCGGGTCACACTGTGACCACACCAGCTTTTCACCTTCTGCTGTTGGCATGAACACTGTGTGCACTAACAACGCGTTGGCGGGCTAGTTGGTGCGAATCCATGAATGCTTTGTTTAGCGCAAAACAACACACACAAGAAAGACAGGACAAGGCGCTTGTCCGCCTTGTCCTGTCGTCTTTCTTGTGTGTGTTGTTTTGCGCTAAGCAAAGTATTCGTGTGCACTAACACTAGCGTTCTTGCTAAGAAGCTGTTTGCAAACCACATCGTGGTGCGCACAGTGGTCTGATCAGAATGAACAGTAAACTTAAAACCACAAATGCATCTGGTTTTCCTTTATTCTCCTCTTGTGCACTGTTGAGGTATATGATGCCTGCCACACCAGCTACGGTACAGCGAACTAGAAAGGGGCAGGGCAGCGTAAAGTCCCTTTAACTCTATGCCAGCGTGTCTACCAACACTGCCTTATCTGCGTGAACATCCATTTGGTGTAACCAAATTCCAGTGTACATTCATGGGCAATGGACCTTTCTCCAGTAAGCGACCCCTCTAGCAGCACCACTTCAGCTCAATTTGACGGGCAAGACGCATGCGCTCCCGCCACTTCTCGGCTCCACGCAGCGGTAGCGTTTGACCAAGTCTCTTGCGACGTCCCTGCGTTTTTATTATTATTTTTTTCACTTATTTTGTTGAAGTAGATTCTTATCCTACCTATTTTATAGCATGTGTATTTGCTCATGTGTAGCAATAACACCTTTTCCATTTACTGATGTCAAGGCAACATGCTTAATGTGACGGGCAGGAAAGCATTCAGCAGATATTTTAGAGATACGCCAGTATTTGTTCTTGGAACAGCTTCGCCAGTACTTTGATCCAACTACTGAAGTACATGTGACTGTCAAATGCATCCCCGGCTGGAACTTTCTTCAGGATAAACTTGTACGTTGATTGGAGTGACTCGACACAAATGAGGCAGTTAACACATGCATGTACATGCTTGCCCTCAATGAAGAGCAGGCACTGCAAACAGCTCATCATGATGAACAACCTGCAAAAGTTCTGCACTGCAAGGTAAGTGTTGTTTCTCTCCCGGGATGTCACGTATGGCATGGAACGTTGGTTAAGGGAGTAAAGCTTCATTCACCTGTAAGAAGAAAGGGGGGGGGGGGTCTTCGAGCTCCGTATAATCCACCGTCGCAAGTATGTTGCTTTGGTCTCGTGCAATGTATTCCAATGGACTGTGTGGCAACATTCTTGTTTTTCTGTTTGGCAACACATAACCATACAGCTGTTTTTGTAATGGATGTGGTAACACATTCGTCAGCCAATAGTAACAACCCTGCTATACACATACCACAAGAATAAAACTGCGCAAAGACTGTGGAATCAGTCGTAGGGTGGCAAGTGTGCCTTGAATGTTTACATTGCCAGTGCCGTGCCGTTACCAGAACACAGGCATGTACTCGGCAAGAATCGCATGATGGCTCACTAGTAACACAGCACAATTTTTTCGAACTTGACAGTGCACACCCCGCCGCAACAATGGCCAACATTCCATGCCAGCCTGTGCAATTGACATCACAGCAGGTGTCCGTCATGAGGCCCGTCCAAACGCTGAGCTGATCGCTCGAGCATTAGTTCGAGGTGTTTCCATCAAGAAAACTGCTTGTAGACTTCCCCAAGAAATGGCCAAGTGTTTTGTTAACCAATATTATCGCTCAGAACATGTGGGAAATTACTGCTCAGTTCCTGAGAAAATTGCCGTGGATTATGCACTCATTTCACATATGTGCCCTGCGATAATTAATGGCAGCCCAGCTTGGCTGCAGCTGGGACTGAGGGTAGGCGCATGCGTACAGCTGAATTTGAAAAACATCTATTGAAACAAGAACCGTAAGAGCTAAGTAGAATGCATTTTTTTCATTTATGCTTTTGTCAACACATGTAATATCAGCATGATATAAGCGAGGCCTATACCAAGTTCGCCAAGTGGACAAGCAGTGGTGCGAGAGCACATTCTCAAGTGATCATTTGTGAAAGGTGTCCAACTTTAAAGCTCGTGTTTCATTCGTCCATGGCTATACCACTGATATAACATTAGCAAAATAGCTGACATGTTTCAAAAACTTAGTGGCAATGTTTTGTGCTGCTATGGATGCGTTTTAAACATATTAGTAGTTGGCCAATGCAACATGTCTGCAATATATTGCAACTGCTCGCAACTTCTTTGCCTTACCTCGCTGCACTTTTGAAAAATGCAGCCTCTCTTCTTACTCTCCACAACCTTGAACGGCACATCTTCCTTTATGGAGACACCACCACGCTGAGTGCACAGCAGGAGCCTCCCTGTATTGACAGACAACTTGGCTAAATTTCATTCAATGTTTTTTATTTATGCATCAGAAAATGCATACCTACAAACTCTAAATTTTGTAAAATTTTACAGACATTACACCAAAGGGTAGAACAGAACAGATCTTTTTTTTAAGAGCATACTCTGAACACACAACTTTTCAAGGATACACACATGCTTTAATAAAGACAAATCACATTTAAACACAGCACACAAGCAGCAACAAATTTGACCGAGGCAAATACTAGCAAGCAACAAATTATTTTTGGAGTAGAGTGACTTTTTCAGTGGCTTTGACATTGCCAGTTCTGCCTGCTTTGAAGACTTGTCCAAATGAACTTGCTCAAGGGAAGTACTGCTCTTGCATGCTTTCACCATCACAAGACACCCAATATTAAGGGTACAGCTAGCAAAACATTTTTGTTAACAGTATCGACGTTTACACAGAGCAAAAGATGAGGACTGAAGGAAGAACACAACACAGGCGCCTGTGTTGTGTTCTTCCTTCAGTCCTCATCTTTTGCACTGTGCAAACATGTCGATATTGAATCACCAACTCGCCCAAGCTTCCACCTTATCAAGTTTATAAACTGAACTTAGTTTTTGTGAAATGTGTCCCAACATTTGCAAAATCGCAAATCTAGCTCAAAGGTGTAAACTTTAAGAAAAATTTCGAAAGGTTTGCAGGCATACAAATGTACCCGGGAACTGTTCAGTGCTACAAGGACGAAGATGCATGACGCAACAACATGCAACGCTAACTTCCAGCCCTTCATTTCGAAGAGATCTACTGTTGGTTGGTTGGCTTGTCATTTGCCAAAAGGAGTGCTGTTGCACCCCTATATTGAATTAAAGCATTGTCAAATAAGCAATTTTAGAGGACAACAAACATAAAATGTTACTGACATGGTAAACATGCGTACGAAGCTTGGCAAAGGAGTGCGAGCACTGCTTTCCTCTTGTTATCTGATAAGCGCAGCCGGACTTCCTTGAATTAACATACTTGTGTGCCACCTAAGAAATGACGTCATGATTTATCACTATACGCGCGTGTGTTCTGTGTAGAGTTTCTCACTACATTACCTAGAGTTTCTCACTACATTACCTAGAGGGAAATCTGGCACTGCTTCGCTGTGGTATGCATGGGAATGCCGGTATATTGTGGATTCGGATTAGCATCGTTCTTGTAGAGACAGGACACCATGAAGACGCGCTTGGCAAGTACCGTTCCGTCTGTCACAATGATTCACTTTCTACTAAAACAGCATGTGAAAAGCTGTTTTAGCTTTATTATTACGCAAAAACATGTTTTGTTTAACTATGAGAACTTGTTATTGTGTGTACGACTACATGTTAGGTAAAAAGTATCAGCGGGCCGCTAAAGTTGGAGGACAGACGACAAGGTTCGCGCTCGCTTTGAAACAGTTGGTCGTCTGTTCTTGCTTTTCTTCGCTTGGTCATGCATCGTGGGTGAGTAAAGATGTAATATGCGTGAATGGAAACATTTTATGAAGATTTTACTTTGAGAACGCGTTATTTGCGTAGCCATATCCACGTTTTAGACGAAGCCTCTTACAACACCAGCCAACACGAGCCTCGCAGACACATATACCGTCATTCCCATGACGGCACGGTGCCCCATTAAGAAACTCCCATAGACGGTGGCGCCAGATTACCCTCTAGGTGTTATAGTGAGAAACTGTATGTGTGCAAAAACTCGCAGGATCCCTCGAAATAAACAGTGGGGAATCAGCACTGCCAAGCTTCCCAAGAAATACCACGCAACTAGTCGAAACATCTTGGTCGGAAAACATTCTTACCGACAGTGATGCACTAATACGCACGCGCTGAGTAGACTCACATGCACACGATCGCAGATCCGCGAGTGCGCGTTTGCAACAGGGGCGGGAGCACACGCACAAAAGACCCAATAACAATATACGATACATCACAAACCTTTTACACTGAGCGAGGGCCTCGTTCTCAAGGTTTTGAATGAGATGCCGAAGGCGGCTAGAGCAGACACGAATTCGTCGTACTTCTCTTGCGATTCTACGTAGCCAGTCCAAGTGTTTCCCCACTTTTGCGGGCGTTGGAGGTGCTTAAAAACGATGTAAGCTTCGGACCCCTTCGACATGGCAACTTCCGCGCCAGGCCCAGTCCAGGTGACACACAACGATAAACGTGAAGATCAACACAAGGGGGTGGTTCTCCAGCGCAGTGGCTTCCAGACCGCGGCCATAGTCTGCTCGCTGCCATACGCATGCGCCGGCACAGCATATAGAGAAAGCAACGCCTCATATGAGAAAGACGTTCAACAAGAGCGGACACTCCCATAGAGGCCAGTGGTCGAATTGACTGTAGCGCACCAAACGGATGGGTTTAATAACTTCTTCCGGTTTCGGGTTTGGACGCGCGCGTTTTGAACGCCAGCTGGGCCACCCCTATAAGCAACCCCATGCCGAGAAAAGCACAGTTGCAGCAGCATGCGAAACAAAGCACCTCCATCGACATGCGACGGTGCTTGCAACAAGCGGTGAATTTTGGGACGAATATAAACACGAGAGTGGGTCTTGCAACTGGAGCCACATGTCGACTTAAGCGGCGAAACCACAAGCAGGTACAGAAAGTGACAGTGGGATCCCTAAACCTACACAGTGGCCGCCGGCTCTCGAAATGGGTAGAGCTGTACAAAGTGTTGCTTGAAGAGGACATGACGCTTTTTGGTGTTGCGGAGACACACCTGCGAGACCTGGAGCAACCCCCAGTTCACACTCGATGGCACTGGACTGGGTGTAACCGTGACAGTGCGTCCCGGAAAGGTGGTGGGGTGGGTTTCCTGTGGCGAGATGACAGCACATGGACGCCTATGCCGGACTCATGCACAGATCATATATGGGTGTCTGGACGTATACATGATGTTCAAGTGATGGTGGGCGTAGTCTACCTAGGGGTATCCCCTGCCCAACATTCCGAGAATTCTGCCATTATGCGCTGCACTGCATAGGGTGTTGCAAGATGGGGTCTCAACAAACAAGTGCTGCTACTGAGTGATTTTAACGACCACATACAGGACCTGGATGGATATGAAGACCACAATGGAACACCCATCAAAACTCTGACACAATCCCTGCATCTTGACATAGCGAACATGAGGGAAGACTGCACTGTTTCTTTCACCTGGTGTGCACGTGGAAGCCTCACTTGCATTGACTACGCACTGCTCTCTGACGACCTGAGTGGTGTTGCGTTTCGCCTGCGACACGTGGTTTTGCCGGCGCGACGGCGGCGGGGCGGCGGACATTTTGGCCCGATCGTCGTCACCGCAACACTCATCGCCAGGTGTTTCCAGGCGCGTCTGCGGCGATGCGACCGCCTAGGGATTTCGTTCCAGTCATTGTGCCCGAAACAGGCGATGCCAAAGCAGGGATCTCATTCCAGTTATTGGGCCCGAAACAGGCGATGCCAAAGCAGAGACCATCTTCTCGTTACAGTCATTGTGTCCGACCGGCAGCGCCACGACAGTGTGCTGCGCAGCGCCACGACAGTGTGCTGCGCAGCGCCACGACCAGGTGCTACGAGATCGTGCGCAGCGCCACGACATGGTGCTACGGCATCGCTACGACAGTGTGCGTCACCATTAGCCCATTGTACATTCACGTGCTCGTCTTTTGAGGGGTTCCTTCTTGCCCTCAACTGCGAGAGTATAAAAACAGCTGCCCCCGGACGCCAGAAGAGGGCTCCGATTTCTTCCGTTGAGTGAAGTGCTCTCCCGTCTCTCTACTTCGGTCAAACCTGACCGCCAACTCTTTGCGATGTTAAAATAAACAAGTTGTTTCGTTGTTACCTGTCGACTCATGCTTTGCCGGGACCTTCGGATGCTTGCAGTTGTACCCCAGGCCGCCAGGCCAACGCTACCCTTGGGGCTTGCGACCCAGGTACAACCACGGGCGTCAGCGCCGAGTTCCCAACAGATCGTACCAGCAGTCGGATCCGAAATATCTGGTTGCCAGCGGTGAGATCGCCTACGACTTCAAACAACTGTCTGCCAGCGGCGAGATCACGACAACGGAGGCCAGCAGCAAAGAGATGCAGTTGACAGTATGCTGAGCAGCTCAACGACGATCCGGGAGCAGTGCAACGAGCCCTGTGTGACGACTGGTTGCCTGCAGCGGAACGACTGCGCGGAATTCCTGCCTGCGAGGTTAGGTGAGTGCGGGACTTTCTTCTTCTGAGCTTTGCCAGGCTTTTGTTAGTGTCAGAAACAGAGCTGGTAATTGTGGTTGTCGTTGCTGCCGGGTTAGTTTGCGGCAAGACAATAGTAAGCAGTAGAGAAAGCAGCATTCAGAGCAGCCATGGATTTGAAGTCGTTGCGCAAACCGAAATTGTTGGAGCTTGCAAGAGAGTTGGGTCTGGATGTCTCAGACAAACTCAGAAAACCAGAACTGATAAAGGCTATTCTTGAGTTAGAGGCTGAGGATGACGAGCTGTCGGAATGCCTTGAGACTATTGAAGAGAGGGAGACTGCAAAAAGAGAAGAGCGCGAACGAAAAGAACAGAAAGAGCGAGAGCAACAAGAGAAAAAAGAAGAGCGTGACCGTCAACACGCTTTGGAAATGAAGCGTCTCGAGATAGAGATGGAACGCGCTCGTAATGGAAGTCAGGCACACGGTGCAGGAGAACGCGTATTGTTCAAAATGACTGACCTGATGCGGCCGTTTAAGCTTGGAGAGGACATTGGTTTGTTCCTGGTTAACTTTGAGCGAACGTGCGAGAAGCAGGGGTTCTCTCGGGAAACGTGGCCACAGCGCTTGCTCACTTTGTTACCCGGCGAGGCGGCCGACGTAGTCGCTCGCTTGGATAGAGAGGAGGCAGAGGATTTCGACAAAGTAAAATCGAGTCTGCTAAAAAAGTACCGGCTGTCTGCGGAAGCGTTCCGTCGGAAGTTTCGGGAAAATGAGAAAGGCAAAAGTGAGTCATATACAGAGTTTGCGTATAGGCTTATGTCGAACATGCAGGAGTGGCTCAAAGAAGAGAAAGCGTTTGGTGACCACGATAAAGTTCTGCAGTGTTTCGGGCTAGAACAGTTTTATAGTCGGTTACCGGAGAACGTGCGATACTGGGTCTTGGATAGGCCAGACGTGAGTACGGTGGCTAGAGCCGCTGAGCTAGCCGAGGAGTTTGTGACGCGTCGAGCTCGCGGAGCTAAGGACGGTCAAAAGGGTGAATTTGGCTCGAAGTTTGAGAGGCCGAAGTTCACGCCCATGAGATTAAAGGGGGACACGCGTAGTGAGGATGCGAGTGAAAGCAGTCCGACCAAACGTAAAGAGACGGCGGCAGCCAAACGCAGAAAGCGGTTCGAGATGAGGCGAGCGCGCTTGTGTTATACGTGCCAGAAGCCGGGTCACTTTTCGGCGCAGTGTCCGGAAACAACACCAAAAGTTGTGTTTTTTTCAATAGGCAGCACTGACGAGAACATGAAGCTTCTCGAGCCTTACATGCGAGACCTCCTCGTAAACGGGAAAGAGTGCCGAGTGCTTCGCGATTCCGCAGCTACGATGGATGTAGTTCACCCGTCTTACGTAGAACCCCATATGTTCACGGGCGAGTGCGCGTGGATCAAGCAAGCCGTGGAAGCTAATAGCGTGTGTCTGCCGGTAGCAAAAGTGCTTATTGAAGGACCTTTCGGAGCGCTTGAGACAGAGGCGGCAGTGTCATCTATGCTGCCACCCCAGTACCCGTACCTATTTTCAAACAGGTCCGATCACCTCCTGCGCGAGAAGGGGCTTTTGTTTGGTGAAGCTAGTGTTCAGGCCTTAACCAGATCGAAGGTTCGGGAGCTCGCTGCAAAGGCGGTAGTTGCGGGGCCGACGTTATCAAACAACGAAAAAGGGTCAGAGGCGCAGCAAGCTGATATTCCGAGCACGCCCGAACTGAATAAACTTGAGTCTGTAACGTTAAAGGCGCCAGATACTGGAGAGGAAACGCCCGACGCGGGAAAGTTAGAAGAGCTATCTACTGATTTGCTCATCGCCCCTACGTCAGACGGACTTGATAGGTTGCTAAAAGTCAGCCGGTCGGCTTTGATAGCCGAGCAAAAAAAGGATGGCAGCCTGGAAAACGTGCGCTGCAATGTCAAAGAAGGTATCGCCAGGAAAACTGCGCGTTTTGTGGAAAGAGGTGGAGTCCTGTACCGGAAGTATCTAGACCGCAGAGGAGTGGAGTTCGATCAGCTGGTCGTGCCTCAATGCTATCGTCAGGATCTGTTGCGCTTGTCACACGGGGGTTCGTGGTCCGGACACCTAGGAGTTAAGAAAACTAAGGACCGTCTCTTGCAAGAGTACTATTGGCCAGGGTGTTTTCGGGACGCAGACCATTTCGTGAGGACATGTGACACTTGTCAACGGGTGGGCAAACCAGGGGACAAATCAAGGGCGCCGTTGAAATTGGTACCTATCATTACGGAGCCTTTTAGACGGCTCGTTATTGATACTGTGGGACCTCTGCCGGTAACAGCCACGGGGTACAGACACATTTTGACTGTGATCTGCCCAGCGACAAAGTTCCCTGAAGCAGTGCCGCTTAAAGAACTCAGCTCAGTTGAGATAGTTAATGCACTACTGTCCATATTTGCGCGAGTTGGTTTTCCTGCAGAAATTCAATCAGATCAGGGCACAGTGTTTACTAGCGCTTTGACGACAACTTTTCTCGAAAGGTGTGGGGTAAAGCTGCTACACAGCTCAGTGTACCACCCACAGTCGAATTCCGTTGAGAAGCTCCACTCCGTCATGAAGCGCGTGTTGAGAGCCTTGTGTTTTGAACATCAAACTGACTGGGAGCTGTGTCTGCCTGGGGTGATGTTTGCTTTAAGGACCGCGCCGCATGCGGCTACGGGGTTTTCGCCAGCTGAACTGGTGTACGGTCGCTCGCTTCGATCTCCGCTTCGCATGCTTCGAGAATCATGGGAAGGTAGGGGCGACGACCCAGTCGTGGTGGAGTACGTGCTTAAGCTCCTCGAACGCTTGAGAAGGGCACAGGAGTTGTCAGGTGAAGCAATGACAAAGGCCCAGCAGAGGGCCAAGGTTTATTATGATCGGACAGCCAGGGCCCGTCGTTTTGAGGTTGGCGATGAGGTCATGATATTGCGCACACCGCTAAACAACAAACTAGACGTGCAGTGGGAGGGCTCAGCGCGAATTGTTCAGAAACTGTCGGACGTTAACTACGTGGTAAGTCTGCCAGGAAAGCGGAAAGCACAGCAAGTTTACCACTGTAATCTGCTCAAACCTTATAGACAAAGGGAAGCAGTGGTGTGCATGATGGTAAACGTTCCTGAAGAGCTTCCGGTCGAGCTTCCGGGACTAGGCTCAGTGACGAACAGGGAAGACACCGGTCAAGTCATTAGTGACCTTATCAGTAAAGCACCGCTGTCGCCTGAGCAGAAAACCGAACTACACCAGCTATTACAAGAGTTTCAAGGTCTGTCCTCTGAGAGGCCTGGTAGGACTTCTGTACTTACTCATGATATAGAACTTACCTCCACAGAGCCAGTACGATCCAAGGCGTATCGGGTGTCACCCCGCCAGAGCGATATTATGGAGGCTGAGGTAAAGAAAATGCTACAGCTCGGTGTTATTGAGGCAGGTGAGAGTGATTATACCTCCCCTTTGATTTTAGTTGAGGTACCGGGCAAGGAACCTCGTCCTTGCGTCGACTACCGCAGGCTTAATTCCATCACTAAGGATCAAATTTATCCGATCCCTAACATCGAGGAGCGCCTTGAGAAAGTTAGTAGCGCTCAGTTTATTTCCACCCTAGATCTTGTCAGGGGTTATTGGCAGGTTCCACTTACAGAAGAGGCTAGTAGGTATGCAGCGTTCATTTCACCAATGGGAACATTCCGTCCTAAAGTGTTGAGTTTTGGTTTGAAGAACGCGCCATACTGTTTTTCAAGTCTCATGGATAAAGTGTTGCGGGGACAGCAAGAATTCGCTTTACCGTATCTAGACGACGTAGCGATATTCTCCGCATCCTGGTCTGAGCATATGACACACTTGCGGGCAGTGCTAACCCGCCTGCGCGAAGCAGGCTTGACAGTAAAGGCTCCTAAGTGCCAGTTAGCACAGGCCGAGGTTGTCTACCTCGGTCACGTGATTGGTCAGGGTCGTCGCCGCCCCTCTGAAATAAAAGTGGCCGCTGTGCGAGACTTTCCGCAACCGCGCACAAAGACCGATATTCGGTCGTTCTTAGGTGTCGCCGGCTACTATCAGAGGTACATCCCTAGGTACTCTGATATCGCGGCTCCCCTGACGGATGCTCTAAGAAAGACAGAGCCTCAAACAGTCGTCTGGGACGAGACAAAGGAAAGAGCTTTTAGCGCCCTAAAGAGTGCCCTAACAAGCCAGCCTGTGCTACGATCG
Organism: Dermacentor variabilis; assembly: GCF_050947875.1. NCBI lineage: Eukaryota > Metazoa > Arthropoda > Arachnida > Ixodida > Ixodidae > Dermacentor > Dermacentor variabilis. The sequence goes on along the minus strand of NC_134578.1, from coordinate 13,255,843 downwards.
CCAGACTATACAAAAGGGTTCATTGTTCAGTGCGATGCTAGTGAGCGAGGCATGGGCGTTGTACTGTGCCAACGGGAAAATGGAGAAGTAGAACACCCCGTCCTGTATGCTAGTCGTAAGCTGACCAGTCGTGAGCAGGCGTATAGCGCCACCGAGAAAGAGTGTGCATGTCTCGTGTGGGCCGTTCAGAAATTGTCATGCTATCTAGCCGGCTCGAGGTTTATCATTGAGACGGATCACTGCCCTCTCCAATGGCTGCAGACCATCTCTCCCAAAAATGGCCGCCTCCTGCGCTGGAGCCTCGCTTTACAACAATATTCCTTTGAGGTGCGTTACAAAAAGGGGAGTCTCAACGGTAACGCCGATGGCTTAAGTCGAAGCCCCTAACGTAGGAATCAGCCTCAAAATTGTTTGTTACTGATGTTTTTCTTCCTGAGGCAGGATTTTTTTTAACATATTGCTTTTGTTTAGTGTTTCAAAGTGATGATATGCTTTCTAGTGCAATTTTTCAATTTGTGGACGCGTTCTGAGTGATGCTAGACTACTGTAAGGAACTAGGCAGTGGTATAAAAAGGGGAAAGAGCCTGGCAGGGCTTAGTGAGGGTTGTGCCGTGCTTGCTGACTGAGCGGTTGAGTTTTCAGCGTAGTTCTAACGCTTGCCGGGAACGAGAACAAAAATGTGAACTCTCCCGAAGTCACTTTGCAGTGTCCCGTGCGAACCTGAACGAGAGAACGAGGCCTTCTCTGTGCGCTGCGCTCAAGAAACGTCAAGGGACGCCCGACTTCGGTTATGAGCATCATCGAGCGACATCCCTCCGGACAGCGGATGCAGTCCCCTGTCCATCGGGATCTCCTTTCCCCGGCGGGGCGGTCTGTTGCGTTTCGCCTGCGACACGTGGTTTTGCCGGCGCGACGGCGGCGGGGCGGCGGACATTTTGGCCCGATCGTCGTCACCGCAACACTCATCGCCAGGTGTTTCCAGGCGCGTCTGCGGCGATGCGACCGCCTAGGGATTTCGTTCCAGTCATTGTGCCCGAAACAGGCGATGCCAAAGCAGGGATCTCATTCCAGTTATTGGGCCCGAAACAGGCGATGCCAAAGCAGAGACCATCTTCTCGTTACAGTCATTGTGTCCGACCGGCAGCGCCACGACAGTGTGCTGCGCAGCGCCACGACAGTGTGCTGCGCAGCGCCACGACCAGGTGCTACGAGATCGTGCGCAGCGCCACGACATGGTGCTACGGCATCGCTACGACAGTGTGCGTCACCATTAGCCCATTGTACATTCACGTGCTCGTCTTTTGAGGGGTTCCTTCTTGCCCTCAACTGCGAGAGTATAAAAACAGCTGCCCCCGGACGCCAGAAGAGGGCTCCGATTTCTTCCGTTGAGTGAAGTGCTCTCCCGTCTCTCTACTTCGGTCAAACCTGACCGCCAACTCTTTGCGATGTTAAAATAAACAAGTTGTTTCGTTGTTACCTGTCGACTCATGCTTTGCCGGGACCTTCGGATGCTTGCAGTTGTACCCCAGGCCGCCAGGCCAACGCTACCCTTGGGGCTTGCGACCCAGGTACAACCACGGGCGTCAGCGCCGAGTTCCCAACAGATCGTACCAGCAGTCGGATCAAAATAGTGGCCTACTACACTCAATGCACATCGATGAAGAGGGACTTCACAGTCTGGGCAGCGACCACAACAGGCTTCGGCTAGACTTCCGGCCGTCGCCGTGGCACCACCGGCCAAAAAAGAAACCGCACCAAATGTCGACTTGGTTTCTTCCCAGCGCAGCCCACGAGCTAGTCGCGGCAAACTGAAAATAGTGAGCGGCGCAAGGTAGCCGAGACCTACGAGGCATTCATCTCGGAACTTTGGCGTATCATGTGCAAACATGAAAAGCGTGCCAGCTCTCATGGGTGATTTCGGAGAAAGAGCTGGTGAGACGCCGAAGTACAGGCAGCCTTCAAAGCCCGAAGATTGGCTAACCGACAATACCACCCTGCTGTGAAGACGCTAGGCAGTGAGGACGTCCAGCAATACTGGCTAGAATACCTTCGGTGTAAGCGAGAAATGCTGGCACTGACACAACGCAAGATAGCCGAAGCGGATCATCGCAAGCTCCAGGAGGTCCGAGCAGCAGGGCGAGGGGCCACAGCGAAATTCTGGGCATACGTATCGACCATGGATAGGAAAGCAGCACAGCCCGAAATTCCTGATGAAAAGTCAGGACAGAAAACGGACGATCTCCAGCACCTCCTAACAAACTACCTCCGTTATCTGTACAGAGCCGAACCCTATAAGCTCTCCCCTAACGATCCCTACGGTGGGCCAGGAGGCAGGGAAGATTCGCCAAAGCAACCAAGCGACCTAGGGCTGTGGGCGGTGTCGAGACAAGCCATTGATACAGCCATTGGTAGTATTAGCGCTCACACTGCTCATGGTCTCGATAACATCCCAGCTGGAGTCATCAAGCACCTGGGACCCCAGACAAGAGATCAACTGGCCGATATCTTCAATGACATCCTGGCAGGAGATCCAGTGCCAAGAGATTGGCTTCGGGGAAAGGTGACCCTTGTGCCAAAACGAGGCGGAGACCCAGGCCTGATTCGCGACTACCGACCCCTCACTATCACCAGCGTCTTTTACAGAGTGTTTGCTCAGGTAATCAAGACGTGGATGAGCGGTTGAGCAGAGACTAACGTCAGCCTAACCGAACTTCAGAACGGCTTCCGGAGGGGTTGGCTGGTTGAGGACAATCTTTTCGTGCTTAGCGAGTGCACTGATATTGCACGCAAGGAAGAACGTGGCCTAATGTGCGCTTTATTGGATGTGTCAAAGGCCTATGACAGCATACCACATGGAGAGCTTTTCATCCGCCTTGAGAGTCTAGAGATGTCACCATTATGGCTGAATATTCTGCGCCGCCTCTACACTAACAACACAGCTAGGGCCGGCATCTATGGGGTGACATACCAGGAAGTGCCATTGCAGAAAGGCTTAAAACAAGGCTGTCCAATGTCCCCCTTACTCTACATGCTCTACGCAGCCCCAGTGGAGCGTCAACTGATAGCGTCGAAGTTGGGCTTCACGTTGGCCTCTGTAAGCGAGGGTATAACGCTACAGTCTAACATGCCGGCGCTGGTGTTTGCGGACGACATACTGCTCCTGGCTAACACAGCGCAAGAACTACAGGCACTGCTCACAATTTGTGCTAATGGTATGGCACAGCTGAAGCTCACCTTCAATGCCAAATAGTCGGCCGTGGTGTGCTTCGATGGCTCTGCTGCCATCGAAGATCTTCTGCAGTTGCCAGGTGGTGAGGCTCTGGCTGTGGTGGGCAGATACAGATACCTGGGTGTGCACTTCGGCGATGGTGCGGACTATATAGAACAGCACGAAGTCCACCTTAAACAGAGCTCGACACATGCCGGGAATATGCTCAGGAGGCGAAGCCTCTGGGGATGTAACCGGTTCCTCATGGTTCGGGAGCTGTGAAAGATGGTGAATGTGCCCGCACTAACTTTTGCCAATGTCATCATCTGTCTGACCGCATCAACGCGTGAATGGCTAGAACGCGCACAGCGTGCGGCGGGCAGGCTGGCGCCACGATGTCATGGCAACGTTGCCAATGAGGCCATCCAGGGAGACCTTGGGTGGTTGACTTTCGAGGCGCACGAGGCGCGAAGCAAGGTCCCATACGATGGGAGACTCCGGCTGATGCAATGCCATTCTTGGGCCCGGTGGGTCTTTGACTACCCACATCGCTGTGGGGTGCACACCAGGTAGACCAAGCGCCTGAAACATCTGTGCGAGCGATACGGCTTTTTCTCCAATCCTGTGAGCGAGACAAGCGAGAGCAAGTGGGCCCTGGCTGCCGGTACCCAGGTCCGCGAAAGAGAAAGGGAGATGTGGAGGCAGGTGATGGAGGTGAAGCCGACGCTTGAGTTGTACAGGAGTTCCAAGCAGGAAATTCGAATGGAGCTGCTGTTTGACAATGGCGTGGGCAGCAGCCTTCTCTTCGAGGCACGAGAGGGAGCTCTACGCACTCTTGCCTACCGGCAGCGCTTCGACTCAGGTCTCCAGAGCACACCATGCAGGATGTGTGGCGTGGGCAAGGAAACTGCGGAGCACCTCATTCTGGGCTGTGCCGGCCTCTCGCCGACTCCAGGAGGGGGTGTTATGCTAGCACAGGCGCTCGGTTTTACGGACGAGACGAACGCTGAAGTGACAGTAACTAAGCAGACTTCGCGTCGGCTCCGTCTTTCGTAAATGATTTCGCAGTGTTTTTGCAAAATATCTCTATCATTTTGCACCATCATCTCCCGCAAGTTATCTTGACTCTACCGATATTCGTCTTCAAGGTGGGAACTGCTTTTTCACCGCTTTACTGGACCATTTCTGCCGAGCCGCTGCGCCGCCGAGCTAAGCTTACTGCTAAGCTTAGTGCTCCGGCCGCTACGTGAGCCGCAGTTACGGCTGCGCGTCAAATTTCTTCAAGCCGCCATGGAAATACAAGTTGCAGGAACTGATATCTCACCCACCGAGATTTCCGAAGAAGCAGGATGGTGCACCATTGGCCCGCGCGAACGACTTTCTCCTTGGGGCAAGCGCGCTAACCCTAACATTGCATCAGCCTCCCAAACCGGCGTTGGAGGCACGAACAAGGCGCAGCGAGGCCCGCGCGCTCACAAGCAGCAAGTTCTGAAGGCAGGGAAGATGCCCACTCTTCCACGTGATCCCCACAAAGTAGTTATCAGGCCACGGGGCGGCTTGAACGTTGCAACAGTCGGGGTCGTCCGCCTCGCTTCGGCCCTATATAGGGCAGCAAACGTATCTCCACAAGACGCCACGGAAGACATTGTCTGCCCAAATATTCAGCAAAACATCATCGTTGTGAGTACCCCTCACTCTCCTAATGCAGAACGGTACCGCCGACTCGACAGTTTTGAGGTCGTCGGACACCAGTTCGAGATACGAGCATATGAAACTGCGCCCGACTATACAGTCAAGGGAGTCGTCCGAGGCATTCCTCTCGAAGAAGACGCGAAGGACATTCACCTCAATATCGTCAACAAGAGGAATCCGAATGCCTTAGCGGCCAAAAGACTCAGCAAGACCACGTCGGTCATCATCGCCTTCGATGGTGGTCGGGTACCAACGTGGGTGTACTACGGGGTTGCTATGCTCAGGTGTACCTTGTACAGAAAGCAGATTGACGTGTGCCACCAGTGCGGACGCGTCGGCCATCGCATGGACGTCTGCCCGAAACCCCAAGACAGTGTGTGTAGAGGCTGAGGAGCCTCGAACCCAGACCGCAATCACACATGCACGCCAAGGTGTCACCTTTGTGGGGGAGCGCATCCCACTGCGGACAAGACCTGCAAGGCTCGATTCAAGACCCCCTATCTTGTTAAGAAACGACGCGGAGACCGACAGAGGGCAGCGGCGGAGGCCGCCCTCGAGAACTACGACGAACATTTCCCACCTGCCTCCCGCTCCCGTTCTCGAGGCCGGGCCCTGTCTCGCTCGGCTGCGGGGCCTCCATCCCGCCGGCAGAGCAGGTCTCGGAGCCGGGCGCGCAGCAAAACCCCCGGGCCGAGCCGTGGCCGTTCGAGCTCTCGGCGTCCGAAGCAAGCCGGCCAGCAAGATTCGGACCTACCTGACAAGGTGAGCTGGGCAGATGCGGTATAAGGGCTCGCTGAGACGCAAGGCTCAGGGAGCTACTGCCTCACAACCCAATAATAAGAGGGACCCCAGGGATGTGGCATTAGAAGAAATGCAGCGCGAAAACGCACAATTACGCACGGTCGTGCTACAATTAACCCAAGAAATTCGAGAGATTAAACAGTCGATGGCGCAGACATCTATACCTAAACCTGCTTTAGTCCCGACTCCCGTCACGAACGGTAACGACAGTGCGGCGCCGCCCACAAAGGAACGCGCGGCGGCCAGTTCCGAGTCTCAACAGCTCGAGAACCTCGAATCAGCAGTAAGTGATTGGCGCAAAGCACATGTCACGATAAATGACTGGCGGAAAGAACAAGAAGAAATGAGGAAGCTGCATTCAGAAATTCAAACCGGGATCCGCAACATCGGCGTTGCGGTCAATAACCTCACTGCTCGAACAGACTGGGTTGAAACCCATATAGACAAAATCGAGACTCACATAGGCCTTCGCCCAGGCATGGAAATGATGCCCACCATGGGCCCTACAGTCATTCACCCTAGCCCTATTTCAGGTAACGCCCAAGTACAGCACCACGATGGCCAGCACCACTAACGAGCTCGTTGTGTGGCAGTGGAACTGTCGGGGCTTCACTAAGAAGCAACCACTGCTGCAACAATACGTCCGACACGCGCAACCCAAACCCGACATCATAATGATACAAGAAACAGTAGGTACCGTACCAAAGCTTCTAGGTTACACTGCGCATGCCTCGCCGATTCCCGTTGATCGCGGACTTGCAAGTTTAAGTCGGAAAGGGATAGTAGTGCAAGAACACAGTGTAAGCGGCACACATGCGGAAAACATGCTTGTAGAGCTCCTTCCCAATAGAACACGCAACTACAGTGTATTTCTCCTCAACGTATATAGTAATCCGGCTCACTCACGGGCTCGTTTCCCCTCTCTGTTCCGAGGGGCGCTTGCGTTGGAGGGCGCAAACCCGTTTCTGGTTGGGGGAAGTTTTTAACGCCCGGAACGAGGACTGGGGCTATGGCTACACTACCGCCAAAGGTCGACGCCTGTGGCAGGGCCTACATGATGCCGAATTAACTCTTATTACCGATCCCACGGCGCCGGCCCGCACGGGCACCTCTACGGCACGGGACACGACACCACACCTGACGGCGGTCCATAACATCCCTCAAGCAATGTGGTGCAATACCTTTGAAGATCTCGGTAGTGACCACATGATCATAGAAACACGAATTCCTCAGGCGGGTACACCCCCTTTTCCTAAGCTATTCAAATGGACAAACTGGGACAAATTCCGAAAGCAGCGAGTTGAACAGAGAGGTGAGGAGAACATCGATGACATCGAGGCATGGATGGAGACCCTCAACAACGACATGAACAAGGCGACGCAGACGCTCGCACCCGAAGTCCAGGTTGACAAGATCGACAGCCGACTAGCCCACCTCTGGGAAGCCGAGACGTCACTAAACGCAAGATGGAAAAAGCAAAAGCACAACCGAAAGCTTCGTAAGAAGATCGCACATATCAATCGCCAGCTGGAAGAACATTGCCGGACCTTAAGCCGCCAACAGTGGTATGACATCTGCAACGCAGTCGATGGGCAGCTCCACAATGGCAGCACGTGGCGTCTCCTTCGTCACCTCTTGAGGGAAACGCAGAGCAAGTCTGCTCAGCAAGCAAAGCTGCAACGCCTTTTGCACAAGGAACAGGCTAACACGAGTGATCACCCTGATCGTGACACGCCTGCTAGCCAAGTACTTCCCTCAACGGCCCGATGTTCAACAAGGAGATTACACTGGAGAGACAAATGTGACACTCGATGAAGAATTTCACGAGTCAGAGATCCGCGCAGCTCTCCACGACCTTAATGGCAAATCAGCACCTGGTCCCGACAAGGTTACGAACAAGACTCTAAGAAACCTCGATGATGTAACCGCTCTTACGGCATACATCAACAAATGCTGGCGAGCAGGTCGCATCCCAGAGGCGTGGAAACGCTCTAAAGCAGTCCTGATACGGAAGCCAGGCAAGCCGTCCAGCCTCGATCATTTGTGGCCCATTTCCCTCACATCCTGCGTTGGCAAGGTGATGGAGCACGCGTTCCCCTCCCGCATGAACCACCACCTCGAGGACAATGGAGCCTACCCACCCACTATGGTGGGCTTTCGGTCACACCTCTCCACTCAAGACGTCATGCTCCAGCTCTACCACCAGATTATCAATGACCCAACTAGTGGCAACCGGGCCATCCTCGGCCTAGATCTGGAAAAGGCATTCGACAATGTAGCACATGCAGCAATCCTGAGCCGCATAAACAAGCTAAACTTGGGTGAGCGAAGCTACAACTACGTCGGAGACTTCCTGTCGCGCCGCACAGTCACCCTCGAGGTCGGCAGCATGACATCCGAAGAACATACACTAGGAAGCACCGGCACTCCTCAAGGATCGGTCATATCCCCGCTCCTTTTCAACCTCGTGATGCTGGGTCTCCCGGCCTACCTCGACGAGATCGATGGCCTCCATCACGCCTTGTATGCAGATGACATCACCCTGTGGGTCAACAAGGGCAGTGACGGTCAGATAGAATGCACCTTACAAGCAGCAGTCTCTGCAGTCGAAACGTACCTCCAAGACACAGGTCTCCGACTATCTCCACTGAAATCGGAGCTGCTCGTCTGCCGCCCACGCCGCCGGCCCAAGCCTACAGCCGAATCGCGCCAATGTGACAATCGCGCTAACCTTAATCTGACAACTCGAATAATCCTAAATGCTGGAACGCTCTAATTATGGAACGGCTGAACCGATGCTTATGGTATACGTTTTATTTTTATATTTATTTATCAACCGAGCAGCAGCGAACAGCACGAGCTCTCCCGCAAACACAACACGAGTCGTCGTCGTCGTTATCTTCGTGCTGCCACTGAAAACACGAGGTGTGTCTGCTTCACTACACAGAGAAAAAATATAATTGTTATTCTAATCGTAGGGAGCAGATATTTGATTTATGCACTCTATATTTCTACAACTACCCGAAGACTGAGAAGTTTTAAAATAACTCAGCCAACAAGTTTACAACTATATACGCCCCGTAAAAAGGTGTCCCAATTCCGTAAACTTTATTATAGCGTCCCAAGCGTGAAAATGTAACATTGTATTTCACAGCTCCCCTGAGGCGATTCATTTCTTTTCTAGAATTTCAGTCACATTTCGCAATTAGAGGTATCCTTCACAGAGGCCTTCTATAGTGTATAAGCGTCTTTCGCCTTCCGACGTTTCAGGGTACGGTCAGTTCACAACGTCATCTGTTTTGTTTGTTGTTTTGTTGCGAAGCTACACAATTGTAAGCTCAGCGCTTTATTCGTAATTAGCTTTTCGGAATATATGAAATTCTGTAAAAATAAAATAAACACAATGCTGAAGTATAATGCCGGCTCACAACAAAATATCTAATGACAGCATTTAAATTTGCGATAGAAGTTAAGAGGAAGATTCAGTTCGTGGCCAATTGGAATTTTCTATTCAAACACCGATAAAAGCCAGAAATACTTCAATGAGACAACCGGTGGACCTGTTCGACTACGATTTCTTGTATTTGAGAGGTAAAGGTAAATTCTGGAGACTCTAGGAAGACTTCTGATTTGGGCATGAAAACAGAACAATTACCGAAAGTTGGTAAGTTAAAGAAATTGAAGCACGAAGCTCACAAATTCTTAATTCTGCAGCGAAAACAGCTATTGCAGTTCTATAAAACACGCCATGTTCGAACGTCTGAAGCGGACAAATTTGAGTTTACTGCTTACATGAAACTGTTACAACGCTTACGATGATTTTGCGAACGTCCTAATGACAAATGAATGGTGTATATAGGCGTAGTTCAGAGCGGTGTATAATTTAACAATTTTGTCCACTTTAAGTGCATTATTAGGGTGCATTTTACAAAACTGTGATATCGTTTTCTTCTCTTTGCTCAATTAAAGAGTTGCAAAGCTAATTGACAGTTGAGATGCTGAAATATTGAAATGTTAAAAAATTTTAAGAACAATATATTGTCGGCCTAAATAAAAAAATCTGCTGGCTACAATTACTAGTTATTTCTACGTGAAACGGCTTTCAAATCGATCAGAGGGGGACGCTTGCTAACACCGCATCAAACGAGAGCATTTTATAGCATTATCACTGATGTAATTGGAGTTGTACAAAGCACGCGTCTTACTTTGGCATCGTCGTGTAGAGGAAGAAAAAAAAAAACATTTCTCAATCATGTATGTTCGCGTGCACAGATGACGCCGTTGTCGTGTCATGCGTGACACAATCTATGCTAAATTTATCCTCGCGCGTGAGGTTCGAAGAGGCGTACGTGGCTCGGCAGTACGTTTGTCCATCCAAGCAGGAATAGTCGCGTTTGGCAGAGCTCACTACGCCACAGCAGGCATGATGGCGACAACGATCGTCATCAGGCTATCTCCTCATGCTGAGCTTAAACCAGTGTTCATTGGTTGGTGAACTCACTATTGAACAAGTGTTCATGGTGGCAGTACGCAGTTGGAAGCGACTAATCGCAAACGCAAGTGCACCCAGAGCTGCGATATTTGGCTCAGCTTAGGTGCTTGGTAATTTGTGCGGGGTGTCGAGCGCTACACGGACTCCGAGTGCGGTGACGTCCGTGAGCTCATTTCGGAGGTCACAGTAGGCGATACTGCAACCGTCAAAGAAGACGCAAGGAGGTTACAACCTCCTTGGGAAGACGTTGCGTGCATCGCGATGTTGTCCTTGAGGAGATGATGGTGCCCACTTTGAGAACATGCAGATGTCGCAGTGAAAGAGTTCAGAACCAGTGGAATGGCTGGAGTTTTCTGGTTCTTGCTCTATTTATTTATTTAATAATTTTATCGCGATAGAAATTATATGGACACTCCAGGCGCACTTCTGACGTCACCGCCGCTGCCGGCATTGCCGTGATGATTATAAAGTGCAAAGGCGCAACGCGCACTTTCGCTGGATGTGCGAGTGACAGCGTGCGAGTGGAGCCGACAATCGCGGCTCAAACTTGCCCGCGTGAAAGGAAGGAAGAAGGGGAGGAAGCGCGCCTTCTTCCGTCGCGCGCGAGGCACCCGACGTTGCGAGCCTCCGGGGGGAGGAGAAGGTTGGCGTTCAACTCCGGCTGCCACTGCGCATGCGGTGGCTGTGCGAGGTCGCACGGCCATATCTTGAGAGCGATCTGAGTTCGGGGGAGAGTCTAGGTGCGTCGACGCCTCGTAGCTTTGTGAGTTCTGCGTGTTCTCGGCGCTCAGTTTGCACTGAAGCAATAGACAGCACGGTCACTTCGCTCGCTGCTGCTGCCACGCTTGTTCACGCCAGCGTTTCGGCTGTACGCGGTCATCGAGTATGATATGTCCATGTTTCCTGTGCGCGCTAACGCCATGTTTGTTAATTTAGTCAGCAAGCGAACGTTTACAAATTGATACGGTCGATAAAAGTGCTACCTTTACTTCATATGGCTGTCCACTAATTTGCTATCGCAATCGACACTTCGCCTTTCTGGCGAAACTGCGACTTTCTTTATTGATTTGTTTATTTACTGTTCGCAGGCGAACTTGTATAACAAAGTCGGCCTTCTCTCGAACCAAAGCGCCGACATCACATCAGTCTTGTGGCTTCTGATAGCGAAAAGTGATTCACGATAAAGGAAAATGGCCAACCCCAACATTTTCTTTGGGCAAACAGAAATCGTTATACCCAATATTACGCATTTCTCACGTTGCATGTTACCTCCGAGTCGGCGAAATACTTACTTATTCGTGCCTCGATGACCTTTGAAAGTCCATACATAAACGGCTTTCTGCCTCTGTTATGTATTCTGTTCTGTTGGCATAGAGGCACTCCAGGCTAGGATCATCGCTGGATGTGTACACGGCGACGGCATCCGGGAAGTAGTCGGCAACCTGCGCACATAAGATTTCAGAGACCACTCACGTGACTCAAAAGTGGAACATCAGAAAGTGAGGAAGATATCGCGAGTGACCATCATAATACGAATCTGCTCAGTTGATAAACTGCGGAGTAGTTCACGCCTTTCGAATTGGACGCAATAGCGAAAGAGCACGGTAAAAGAACAGTGTTTTTTCCCCTCCTTTGGTTTACGTGTCTCTCATTTGACACACTAGAGGGCGCGTGCGATACCGGCGATACCGGTTTGTGCGTAGCATGTCAGGCACATTACGAGCGCCACTTGGTCAAAATTAATCCGGGGAATTCGACTGCATGGAATTTGTCACGTATGTCATCCGCTGTGGAGCGTTCGGACATGGAGCGCCGTCGATATTCATTCATGGTATTGGGGGTGCCGGAAGCTGTTTTGTTTATTAAGCACAATGAAGGAAATAGGCGTTCTGTTCTTTCAGTGAACCCTTACGAAATGTTGCGAAACGTATTTATTTATTTTGCGAACACTTTTCTTGCCGTGTTGATGCAAAATTAATTTGGGGATAAATAATACGCTCGGCTTAGTAAAAGTGTACCACGGATAATTCACTTGAACACATACTTTATGCTGTCGCCTAATGTAGTTTACGTTACTGAACCTACCTTTACCCATCGTGCATGATATAAGATGATATCAGTGGGTCCACAAATTATGGGCATACCAATCGTACTCTTGATCACATCATAAGGGCATTACGAAACAATTCTACATTCTGTTGGCTCCTTTCGCAAGTAAGCACTGCTTTCTCCAAGTTCGCTGACACACCTCTAGTGGCAACTGTACTATTAGCATCCGTTTTCATTCGATTTCCTCGAACAAATGACGAAAATGTAGCAAAAGTAATCTTAAGTAAGAGTTCCCAGAGCTGCTAGGTGCTAAGAACTTATTAATCGTGCCAGAGTCCACAGCGATCTGTGCACCAACAAATCAATCTTGACATCGCTGTCTTAACGCAACCTATAGTAGTTTATACTGACTGGATTCACCGTTTTTAACATGTAAGTAGTAATATTCTAAATCTATGTGACGCAACTGGTTCATCGTTAACGGTACTTGCTATTTTTCGCGGTTGATAACGGCTAGGGTGCTCCTTTCAGCAAGCATTGCTAGCAACGTAGAGAAATGCACAACATTCCATGGAACTAAGCATTATCTTCTTTGTTAAAATTAATGTTTTTGGTAACATTAACAATTTTTTATCGTTGCGTAGTTGTTTGGTAGCTCTGCCTGGTGAGCCTGGATAAATAGGGAGCACTAAGTATACCGCGCGCTTTGAATTGTTGATCATGTGTTGAATGGGCTCTTTTGACTTCGTTCGCGTTGCAGGATGCTCCATGCTAGTTCATTCTTTCGTCCATGATGAGCACATGCCCGGTGACCAGAGATGTCTACTCCGCAAAGACAGCGCCAGCAAAGTGGGAGGAAGAAGCAAGGAAAGCTTCTCTTTAAATATAGTTGTTATGCCCTCCTAAACATACTGCATTTACTTCAGAAGAAGCAACCACCGTTTTCTTGACGGACTATAAGGCAGCTCGTTCGTAAGGCTTTAGAGGGTCACAGAAGAAGCAAATTACAGGTGTGGAGCGCACAGGAAGTGCATATAATTTTATTAACCACCGAGAGCGTCGTCACACAGGCCCTCTTGGTAGGCTGGAACTTCTTCGTCGCATATGTCTTCAAATTGGTCGACGCATTCTTGTGGAACTGATGACACGTATGCTTTCGGGACCCACAGTATGCAGACTAGAAGTGGAAAGCGAATATTGAGAAAAGACAACAAATATTATGTGCTCATGGGTTGTGTTTCTAAAAAAACACATATGCTACCATAGGAGTACATTCTAACTGTGACCATATTTTAAGGCCGGACATATTTGGGCAACGTATACTTGGAATTATTATTCCACGGACGAAATGAACGAATGAAATTTTTGGACCTCCTTTGTGCACGCTTGAAATATAAATAATTAAATAAATAAATAAATAAATAAATAAATAAATAAATAATATTTATAAAAACAACAATCTCGCACGTGTTATTAATGTAACCACATTACAGTGTGGAAAGTCCTAAACAACAAAATATATACTATAAGAACGCCGCACGACTTCTCTATATTGAATCATAATGTGTGAAATAAACCTTAATTGTTGCCGATCTAAACCTCATGTAGTGGATACTTAAGTTCACAACAGGTGGTCAGACTTCATGCACATACTTCATGAGACGTATTCTCGTGTTACGTATAGTTTGACTCGCAGTCGTGTGCAATTATTTTTACAGACTTAAGAGAAAGCTCCTGTGCGTGGTCAACTTCGCTTTGTCTGTTCAAACAGATTTAAAACACACAAATGCTTTTCTTAGAAAACCACAACGCCAATTTCAACGACAAATGTTGCATTTGGGAGAGAGAGATAGTTAACTTCTAGCAACTACAGCAAGCAGAATCTTAATTTAGGGTCTGAGATTTTCACAAGCGCTGCCTAATACCAGTAAACCTTTAAAAATTTGAAGCACCATGTTCAATAAATAGCCCATAGCACTGCACCAATAACAGATGTCGCAGCTGTGTAAACTGCAACGGTTAGAGCATCTAAACCAACAAGTTTTATTCCGAGGAGCTTTCATGAAATATTCTTGTTGACCTTCTTCCTGTGTATTACAGACCATAAGAAAGATGGCCACTCAACGCAAATGGACGTAAAAATAAGGGGAGGCAGTTACAAAGTAAGGCGCTCACTAACGACTGTATATTGTGCACACAGGTACATTTCATACAAAAAAAAAACTTCTAACGCGCATCAGAAACGCACATTACCAGCACCTGCATCATTGTTTCAATAAAACGACTCTCCGAGGAAAAGCGGGTAAGTGACGTGTCGCTGATACATGACGCCTTAAGTTTCCCAGTGGTGAAGGCTCCTAATAATTCACCTGCAGCCGCTTCCTTACTTATGCCTACAGTCCTCATTCGGGCTAGCCGTGGGTCACACTGACGTGCTTGGCAGTGGGCAGGCAAATCCGCCCCGTCTCTTATTGCGAGAGCAACTATATGGACAATCCAGGCGCACATCTGCCGCCAGCGTCGACGTCACCGTGATGTTCCGTATAAAAGTCAAAGGGCGATAAAATTCGTCGCCACGCGCCGTATGTTGTACGTGCGAGTGAAAGCGTGTGAGGAAGGGCCGGCGATCGCGGCTCAATCTCGCAAACGCAACGGCGGAAAGCGGGGAGGAAGCGCGCCGCCTTCCGTCACACGCGTGCCTTCTGGGGGAGGGGATGGAGGGGGCGCGTTTTCAATCTCGCAAACGCAACGGCTGAAAGCGGCGAGGAAGCGCGCCGCCTTCCGTCACACGCATGCCTTGTGGGGGAGGGGGCGCGTTTTCAATCTCGCAAACGCAACGGCGCAAAGCGGGGAGGAAGCGCGCCGCCTTCCGTCACACGCGTGCCTTCTGGGGGAGGGGATGGAGGGGGCGCGTTTTCAATCTCGCAAACGCAACGGCTGAAAGCGGCGAGGAAGCGCGCCGCCTTCCGTCACACGCATGCCTTGTGGGGGAGGGGGCGCGTTTTCAATCTCGCAAACGCAACGGCTGAAAGCGGCGAGGAAGCGCGCCGCCTTCCGTCACACGCATGCCTTGTGGGGGAGTGGACGCGTTCTCAATCTCGCAAACGCAACGGCGCAAAGCGGGGAGGAAGCGCGCCGCCTTCCGTCACACGCGTGCCTTGTGAGGGAGGGGAGGGAGGGAACGCGTTTCACTCCGGGCCGCTCGGGCGGCCACGCACGCCCGGCCGGGCCGCTGTATATAGAAAGCCATCTGCGACGGGTACAGAATCCGCGCTGCGCTGTGTTTCCGCGGCGTACTTCGCGGTGACCTGAGCGGCTGCACGAAATTCAATTCGTTCGCTGCTGTTGTCGCGTTTCCTCACTGCAGCGTTTTCACAGCGAGTTCCCGCGGTCATCGAGTGAGATGTGTTCATGTTGGCTTGTGCGCGCGTGACACCATACTTGTTAATTTGGCATGTATGCCTACGTTTACAAGTCTATACTATTATCCCTATTTCGTATGGTGTAAGCCACCAAGCAACCACAGTGGGTACGGACAGGTCAGGAAACAACACCAGTATTCACTAATAAATGCTGTATTTCTGGTAGAAGTAAAATGACAAATTCGTGATTTTTTTGACGAAATAAAATACAAGATGGGTATAAGTACACATTCGGAGGTCCCGAAGTAACAACTGCCGGGGGGACCTCCTAACAAGACATGAAAAGGGGATAGTAGGATCCTAGCAAACAGTGAGTCATGTCATATATTATACAATTTCTACATCATCAATGGAAATAAACGGTAAGAGAGAAAGATATATTAAAAATATCACAAGTACACTCACACAGTTAAAAAGAAAGAAAAAAAAACATGGATCTGCACATTCACAAAATGCAACGGCACGGGGGCGATCAAGAAAAAAGAAAAATCAGCCTTTCTTTATTAGAACTAAGGACCTCGTCAATTTGTCCTTCCTAGCAGCCCACTTTAAGCCTTCTTAAAGTTGACATGTTAGACGTGTTTGAAGTTGGCGGGTTTTTTGTAGTTCTCTTTTATTTATTCTGTATCATTAACCGTGTTATTTATTTTACACAGTGTGAGCACGCTTTGTACACATGCTTTAAGGGCAGCAGTTGCAATAACATTCAATATATTCGTCTGGGAAAAGAAGTTAGCGATACTGTGAGCTCGAGTTCTTACCTTCGCCCTTGTATGGGAAATTTGCAACGACGCAGTTCTTATTATTGGTGTAGTCAAACTTGACTAAAGTGGGATGCTTCTTGTCTACAAAAAAAATTTAAAAAGAAATGAATCATGACAAAATCCGGATGAGATCTCGAATTCGAATGAATTTGAGTGCGTGCTTCTGATCTGATCGGTTTTGATTGGGGATACAAAATATCACCGACGATTACGGTACTCTCTAATGCGAAATTTGAGCGCAGCTCTATAGGCGTTTTCGTTTCGCGATGTATTGAGGTAAAGAAATTGAGAGAGGCATGCAGTAGAGTCGGAAATTGTCGAACATCTGATCTGCGGGTCAAGCCCGTCGGCTTTTATACATGACTCATCGAAAGTTCCAGTGTAATTGCTGGTGCCGGGTGGCTTCCAGAGAGTACTACACAATTCGCGTCGCGCATGCAGTCAGATTACAAAACAATCGCACACCATGACAAGTGAAACAAGCGCGAACGAGACCAAACCAAGCAAACCACGCAAGCGCGAGCGAGAGCTGACGCGAGCAGACGATACTTCGAAGCGAGCGATCCGGCTGAGACCAGATACGAATACGCATCGAGTGGTCGGCCGGGTCCGCACGACACCAGTTTTCCGTGCGGACGTCGCTGGTCTGATTAGTCTGTCGCTCGCGGTTCGCGCCTTTTAGCTCATGCTCTGCGTTCGCTCTTTCATCTTTCGGTGTGCTCGGTCGCTCGGTTACACCACCGACGCCGACGCTCGCGTCAGGAACGGCCGCCTGATAGCTGCGCTCTAAGACAACAAAATGTCCACTCATGCGTAGGTGAAAGTATAAGCGAGCTTTTTATTGCGGCAACAATTATATGGACGCCTTAAGTATATTTCTGCCATCGCCGTCGCCGACGCCGTGAGGTTCTACATAAAGTCCGCAGACGATATAATGGTCGCCGTGCGCCGTATGCTGTATGCGAAACCATGCGAGGGTGAGCCGGCGACCGTGGCTCAATCTCGCGTACGGAACGGCAGAAAGCGGGGAGGAAGCGCGCCGCCTTCCGTCTCGCGCAAGGCTTCGGGGGGAAGTAGGGAGGGAGGGCGCGTTCTACTCCGGGCGACCCGGACGGCCGCACGCGTTCGGCCTGGCCGCTGTATTTTGAAAGCCATCTGCGACCGGTACAGATTCCGCGCTGCGCTGTTTTGAAGGAGTAGTTCGCGTTGGATTTGAACGGCTGCACGAAGGTCAACTCGATCGCTGCTGCTGCCGCGTTTCCTCACTGCAGTGTTATGAGGTCGAGTTTCCGCGCTCATCGAGTGAGACGTGTTCTTGCTGGCTTGTGCGCGCGTGACACCATGCTTGTTAATTTTGTTATGCTCGCGCTCATCTTTCTGTCTATGAATAAAATGCTACGGAGGCAAAGCGCACACGAGTGGGAGCGCTTCTGAAAAGAGGCCCGCGTTTTAATCCAGGTCAGTCTAGGATGGGGAAGAGAGAACATGAACACCTTATTAGCAGCAGTTAAATAAGACCTAGCACATCACTGAGTCTAGACGTTTACTGATGTTACTGCTTTTCTCTACAGCATCTAGTGGAACGCGAAACCACCGCACGTGGAAGCTGCGTCGATTCAGCGTCCGTTCCGAGCAACCGAAAGAACTGTCATACGTTGCCGGACTACTTGGCACGGTAACACATGTGCAACAGCCACGCGCCCGTAGCTTTCCCTTCATAGCCACAGAAAGTTGTGCGCGAGAATAGTATGCATATGTTTTCAAGTATATAAGGCCGATAACGCTACTATCCTTAATTAGTATAGCTGTCCACTACTTTGCTATTGTAATCGATGCTTCGCCTTTCGGGCGAAACTCCGACTTCTCTTAAGATTCATACAGAATATATATGTACTCTGTATAAATTTCGTATACAACTGTATGAAAAAAATACGGAATAAGTAAACTGTACATGAAACGCTTCAGCAGGAGCAGCCCACGGGTTGCTTAGACCTGGAGTTGCATTGTCATGTTTTGTTTCTTTAGTTTTTGTTGAAGAGCTCAGCGGACAAGACAAATATTTAAAGAAACGACGTATTCACCATGGTTAGCAATGGCAACTACCGTGTCTGGTGCAGGACCTGGGTAATATTCGACCACGTGCGTGTCTCTGTAAAGGACGCCGATGAAAACAATCTCATTAGGAGCAAGTTAACTTCACAATCTTCTGTAGTATCTCTTTACTATCAACGGCCGTTCCTGTTCAATTGCTGCAAAGAAACGGCAAAAATCTAGCAGAGGTATCGTAAACTAAGAGTTCTAAGAGCTGATAACAGCTAAGCACTGATTATTTGTGCCAATGTCTTCGGCGATCAGCGCACAGCCAAACCAGTCTGGACATCGCTGTATTAACGCATACTTGTGTAGTTAGTTCTACTAACTGGATACAGTGTTTTAATACGCAAGTAGTAATTTGTGACGGAATTGGCTTTTCGTTAACGATACTTACTTGCTACTTTTCGCGGTTGACAACGGTTAGGATGCTCCTTTCAACAAACATTGCTAGCAACGTAGATAATAGAATAGCATTCCATTGATCTAAGCATTTAGTAACACAAAAAACATCCTTAAGTCAGTGTTTGTGAAGTAAATATAGAGGCTGATTTTTGACGTATGGAGACGCCTCACTTTTTTGACTCTTTGCCACTGTTCAAATTCCAAGTGTAAACGACCTTCCCGTTCGGCTTGTATTCTGTGCGGTCGGCCGTCACACACATCAGGCTTGGGTCGTTGCTGGAAGTGTATATGGCCACACCGTCCGGAAAGATGTCGAAAATCTGCGAACATAATTACGTACACAATGCGCGATGTTGACAGTAGAGTGACTCAGTGCAGCTTCCAAGCCCTCTGAATGATAGGCAATGAAGAAAAACAGCACTCTTCAATGGGAAGATAAAAGACACAAAGCATGCGACACGAGTCCTGTGTGTGTCATCTGTGATATGTCGCGTCGAAAAGCTTCGTTTTATTTTTTTATTGGGTAAGGACACACTACCGGCCCAAATTCGCACTCAGCTGATATGATAATCCCACGAGCTCCAGCTGCAAAATTTCGCTTGCAGCCTTAAATAAGCGCAGCAGAAGCTTGATGTGGGCGAGTTGGTTTTGCATACTTGAAGAAAAGAGCGCTACGAAGACGCGGACTAAAAGAGGAACACGTACGACGGACAAGTCGCTACTTCCAACTAAATGTTTTTTTGAAGAAACAGGACTTTAAATAGATACGACCTAGAATGGCCCATCGTGACATCACGACCTCCCTATCTCATTAGAAAAGCTATCGCTTTTTCGGTAAGCGTCACTGAAGGGCAGCTAATGCACGTGCCCTCGGCTTTTGCAATGTAGAAAGCTTCTAATATCTCCAGTTCTATGCTCCCGAACCATGCCCTAACCACCCGAACCATGCTGTAAGAATCATGCAGCGCAGTACGCGGCTTGCAAAAGTAATGTCGTATATGAGATACCCCTAAGTTGCCAACAAGTTTATATCGGTAAAACCGGACGGTGTTTTAATGAAAGGGCGCGTGAACACAATTGGGCCGTAAATAACAATGCGGGGGCCATGTGGCAGAACACTGAAAACCTACATCACAATTGCCATCCGCATCTTCACGACACCAGGTTTCTGGCACGGTCCAGAGATAGACTAGAACGGGAGATATTAGAAGCTTTCTACATTGCAAAGGCCGAGGGCGCGTGCATTAGCTGCCCTTCAGTGACGCTTACTGAAAAAGAGATAGCTTTTCTAATGAGACAGGGAGGTCGTGATGTTACGATGGGCCATTCTAGGTCGTATCTATTGAAAATCCTGTTTCTTCAAAAAAAACGTTTAGTTGGAAGTAGCGCCTTGTCCGTCGCACATGTTCCTCTTTTTGTCCGCGTCTTCGTAGCGCTATTTTCTTCAATTAATTAAACGCCTTGTTACCAAGGCGCAAAGTCGACGAACGTTATGACATAGAACAAGATAGACAGCTGAAGATTGTCAACCTATCTATCCCTCGTCATCTCTTCCTCTGCTATTCGCCACTCTTCCTGGCTTCCTACTAGCTTTTTCCATTAACTTCGCTAGCTGTTAGGTGACCATTTAAAACATGCTCCATTGTAACGCAGCACAGACAGCGTTATCTTGAGCGGACTGCATTATACCGCAACCTAGAGAAGTTACTTGCAATGAATGAGTAGAGTGTTTTAACGGGCTAATGGCATCTACTGGCTCAAAAAAATTTCAGCGAACTTTCAGCACGGACTGCCACATCTACTCTATCCCTATTTTCCGCCAACCCTGTGTGCTATTCTCCGGCTATTACCTTTCAGCGCATAAAGGGACGCTAAAGTGAAAAAAATAAATTGAGCTTGATTAGTGAGTTGCCCTGCCACATAGCCGAAAATGACACTCTTACATTTATAGGGAGGCTGGACAAGTCACAAAAGGTGCGGAAACGAAATACATCAGCGCGGCAACGACTCCCTAATGTTCTCGAACCAGCCAGCTGTGACGTCGTCAATTTTGAGGGGGTATGCTCGGGCCTGCTAATTTTTTTACTTGTAAAGATAAGCTACATTGTATTCTGAAGAAGCTAATGAGTTAAGCTGGTCAGTTTAGTGAACAGTTGCTGTGCCACAACGATTTAACGGTGCAACATGCTTTGAAATCCGTGACGTCATACTGACGCGCAACAGCTGCAGTTTCGGCGCAAGATGGGACACGTTGAAGTTTGGCTTTCGTTTTATTTTGTAGTAATTAACCTCCTACCGTGAAATCATCGAGAACTGTTTTCAAAAATTAATTTACCAGTATCATCTGATGTGGAGTTTGTACTTATTGTTGTATTTACTTTCCCGTATAGGTTTTCAAACACCAAGGCTCTTCGGGTACTTATGCTCGCCTTTTCAGCTTCGGTTTAAATTCATTACCCTTATGAATTGCACTCAGGTGGTTTGCAGACCATCGGAGCCTGTCGTTGCTACATCAGTCTTAGCATTCCACATGCCTCCAGGTCCTTGTGAGCAAGGACCATGGTGAGCCAATACTTCTCGCAAGCTATCACCACTGTCATGTTCTTAGTTTCCTAATTTTTATTACCTCATGACATATCTTGTACGCCTTATCTTGTTCACTACACAGCCACCCACTGTCATTGTCGTACTTTCATGTAGAGAGTGCTTCAAGAAATGTGTCCGAAAATGCTAAAAAAGATAACGGAATCAGAATCAGTTCTCTTCGAGGCAAAAATGGGTGCAATTACATTATAAGTGTATACAGAAGGAGGTCCCGTAGTTTAAAACTGAAATTAGACCTCCTGTGCATAGAGAGACTAGAGTTAATAATACAAACGACAATGGCAACATGTGAAATTTACGATAATAAAGGTTTTAGGAGACAAGGCATAAATGAACAGAAAAGCAGCAGATGAATATAATAAACAATAACAAGGCTTTGGAATAGTCAACAAAAGGTGAAACTACAAAACTAGCTTAAGCAGAAAAAGAAGTAAGAAAAAATTCGGGAGACAAAGTGAAAGTGAAAAATACAACACATACCACTCTCATATGGGAAAGTCAGAGGAAGCTAAACGAAAATACTTAAGTTCTGTACGAAATCTGTGAGCTTTGAACAATTTTAAAGGGAATGGCAATGTGTTCCACTGAGATAAAGCTGAAAAGTGTAACGACTGCTTACCATAGTTGGTACGAACGAAGGGTAAAATGAAGTTCATATTTCCTGCAAATCTAGTATTATTTATATTAGTAAGGGATGTCTTTGTATGATACTAACTGGAATATCATTGTTTAATGCCCTAAAAATATATATTGCCAGGCTATATTTAGCAAGATCAGTCACATACAAAATATTATGTGCATGTAAAAGCTGATTTGCGCTAATTCTACGAGGTGAAAATGTTATTAGTCGAATAGCTCGATTCTGAATGACTTGCAACGAAGTTAGGTGACTATTATAAGTGTTTCCTCATGATTCAATGATATAGTTAATATGAGAGCATAATAAAGTGACTTGAGAGCAGAAAATTAGAAATATGGTCCTGCTTTGATTAAAACGCGTATTTCCGTATGTCATTTTCTTTTTCACATTAGCTATGTGAAGGGGGCTACATGAAAGGGGAAGTGCGATACTTGCTCGCTACGATCGGCATTCAATTTTTCTGCGGTGGAAGACAGGTTATTTCATTAGTAGATACATTATTCACTCCAGTTATTACAGAATTGAAAATAATTTCTTTTTTAACCAGAGGAGGCAGACAGTCGGGTCAAATGGGAGATTTGAAGTCCTTCCTGCGAAGTGCCCATGACCGCTTTTAGATTTCCAAGAAGCCGCCGCTGATAATTTTTGCGGGGTGATGAACCAATTTCAGCCGGTGAAAGCGAAACTGAAGCGCCGAACAGCGCAACTGCCACGCCCTTCCGAGAGGTCTAGCGAGGCGGCATTGTTTCCCTCGCATTGCCGGGCGGGGAAGAGTCGAAAGCATCGCTCGAATAAATTCCTCCAGCTCACGTGTGCGCGCATTGCTTCCCCTTACAGTGCCATGGCAACAGCCGAGTGTTAGCAATTAGAAGACAACGATCCTAATTACTTCCACAGGACGCATTCGCAGTGAGACGTTAGCTTCAATCACATCAGTGAAGCCCCAGCAACGTTCGAAGCCAGAAGTAAGGTGCCATTGGTTGCTCCCACACAGGCTTTACTGCGATATTGAATTCATACGGAGACATATTCATCAAGTTTACCTCTCACTATGCTGGTGCAAAGCAGTATGCAACGGGTAAATTTCAACGCCACCCATACATCGCGGAATAGCACAAGGACCATCAGGACAGGAATACCAGCGCCTTGTCTGCCGAGCAAACATGCAATATACACACTGCAAATATACAATATGCAAATATGAAATGCCTTGCATATTTCTGTAGTTATACGAGCAATGAAACAAAACACCCCTAGACACAGGCGTGTTTGCGACCATCTCGGATAAAATTTCTTCGCACTCGCGGCAACCTGGAGTTCACCTGTAATGCATTCGTCTTGTTTCTGTGTAACTTGCGTTCACCGAGACACGAGGCGGCTGGTAGTAGGAGCGCCACGCATAAGTGCACAGCAACGACCGTTCGAGTCATTCGAAATGCGCGAGTCATTCTCGACTTCTTCAGAGGCCGCGCGTTCTACCTGGCAACTAACCGCTTCAAGCCAACACTCGGACCAGATTATAACGTGGGACGACGTCCTTTTATTTATGGTGCTCATTTGATGGTGCTAGTGTTGTTTCGTACTGTGAGCGACAGGCGGTGAGCTAGGCAAGTACAATGTACGCGACAAGCTTTGACAAACAATGAGACAAGCCTGAGTGGCCGTCTCATAGTAGACGAATTGTATGGGCTTGAAAAGAGAGTTATATAGCGTTGATTAAGCTGTTTTTCGTTCTTGCAGCTAATGTATATCAAAACGCGATCTAAAATGAAGTAAGGTAACTAAACATTGAGGCCTTCTTTTTTGTTTTATAGACGCACTGCCACCGAGGAAATTTCTTTTTAAACTTCAGGTTGCGTGACGCTTGTCACCTGTTGGAAGCGGCCATAGTCTCACGTGAGTGTTTGTTCAGCGCAGATATAGTGTAAACGTCACATCGGTACGAAGTCGGTTCACTTGCTTTAGTAGACAAAGTAATTATGCCGCGTGCGTGTTTTGCGCTTGGCCACATGCCTCTTTTAACCTAACTGGCCGCATTAAGTTAGGTGAGCTAGAGGCAGATATGATGTAAAAAAATTAATACGGAGGGGGGATCAACCAGAGTAAGTGATGGTTTGTTGCATGGCAGCTCAGGAAAAAATACATTCCTGCATGCTTCACTCTACGTCATTTCACAGCCGTCTGGGACAACAAAGTAGCATGTCACTTCATAGCCATCTGGAACGAGAAAGTGGCACTCTGCTTGCCATTTTTCTACACTAAAAAACTGCACTTCGGAAGAAGTGCTAGTCGAATAGCAGCGTATCATTCCATACAAATTTGAGTATGCATTTCTTTTAACTTCTGGCATAGTCACAGTATTCTTCAGCCAGGGATGTGCTTAACAGAGTGAATGGCTTCAATTTCGCAATGACCACGATTTAGTATCAAAGTTATTGAGTGATTGCGAGCAATATCACTGGCACATCTAACGAGATTGCGTTGGCATGCGAATATATTATTTAGAACGGCATGTTGCTTCGCGTTCGTGAAAAACAGAGATCAGAGTAATCGAATTACCAATATGCCGTATAATGAAACGGTTACGTCGGGTCAGCCAACTATCCACTTTCGCAAATGATTATGTTCGGGGGATAACCGGCCCTTTGGCGTTCTGATTTCCCAGGACGGCGTCGTTTAATAAAAAGCCATCCCACCGCCATCACTCGGCCCGAGTTATTCATAAACTTAGGCATTACTGACATGCCTAATTAAAAATTTGCGTTTGCAGCAAGCTAGCTAACATGTTTTCATTTTAGGGATACGTACTGCCTTGATGACTGTATTTCTTTTCTGCTCGAAGACCTTCGTTCACCGTATTCTGCCTACTGATCTGTTTGACTTTTATTGATTGTATGTTGATGTGCTTGTACTGCATGAAACTGCATCGATGTATTAGCATTGCATTGATACAGTCAACTTCGCATGTTCGCGCTAGTCCAGTCACATTATGACGTTCTGCAGTTGAACACGTAGTTGCGGGTTCCATGTCTGGCAGCGGCAGTCCCGTTCACGTGGGGGCAAAATGCAGGATTGTCTTGTACCGAGCAATGGGTTCACATTAAAAACTGCCAAAGTTACCTTCTTGGTTTTCTTGTCCGTTTCTTTTGCGTGTAGAGCTGATCGCCATCACGACTGAACTGTTCCAATTTGCCCAAATCATCACCCCGTGAAAAGTACGCTGGAGCCCTGCGCTTCCCGTCTTTCATAGATGCTGCGTTGCTACGAGGCGTTCAACTCCCCCAGTCAGTCATTTATGGCTTCCAGCAAACGCGCACAGTAGTTTAGCCACCAACATCGTACTCGTAATTGACTAATGTACTTATTCGTTGTCAAGCAAGCAAGCAAGCAAGCAAGCAAGCAAGCAAGCAAGCAAGCAAGCGAGCAAGCGAGCAATTACAGTGCAGCCCCAATTACAGTGCATTCTAAGTGACAGACGTAAACGTAGCGCCATTTTTCCTGATGCACTCTTGCACTTTGTAGAAAAAAACAAAAAACAAGCATAATTACACGGTGCTTGTGTAACAACTAGTATGTAAGTGCTATCATATTAGAACTTTCCAAAATTTGACGCAGGTGGTTAATTAAACTTCGTTAGAATGTATACGAACGCCTTTAAATACTTAATTATAAAACATAAATTTCTAAACAGGATTGCTTTTCCTTCTGCAAGGTTATGGCTCGAAATGTGCCGGCTTGCATGAAACGGTAGATCTGACCACGCAAAGATAGGGCTGTGCCAAGGTCGATTCAAATAGGTTGCGAAGCTTCGGGCGAAAAGCGGTTCAGTACAGATTGTCACCGACATCAGCATGGGGGGGTTATGGGAGCAGCGATTGGAGCGCGACTATGTTTGGAGGGAACAAACAATGAGAAAGAAAAAACACGCTTTTTTAATTCAAACGAGACGCAGATTCATTCAACGCAAATAAATTTCCTAGTAAATTTTATATATTCGTGACGAGTTAAGAAAATACAAGTTTAATTTTATTATTATTAATAAATGCATTTTTTTCAGCGCCCATTGCTACAGGGGGCGTTGAGGCCATTATCACTCGCAATGCAATGCACGTCTTGAAATGGGCAGAAAGGCGCACTCGTAAAGTTCGCCTGTTAAAATACGCCCCCCTCACATGTTGTGCTTTCTTGCGTGTCGAAGTTTGTCTGAATTTGGTGACGCGGGTAGCTTCATCACTTCTTAATCTGTTCAGTCAAAAGTAGTGAGTTACGGCCGCCAGATAATTGTGTAGTTGTTCTCGTGGGACTGCGCTGGCCGACGGGATTGGCATCGAACAATAGGATCAGCACTCTACACTTAAAGCTTTCGTCGGCCTCCAAAGAAAGTATGTTCTGTGCAGAGATACGATTTTCTGCATCGTATCCGCGCTGAAAGCTCGAATCGCCCATCAAGTCGAATGGCGGGCATTTGAATATATAGCTCCAAAAGCAGGCCAACAAAACAACTTTCGCGCCTTCGAAAACAAAATGACGTCACTTCTGCTTTTAACGGACATGGCGTCACATTATTTTTTCTTCCGTCGGAAGTGTTCCCACCACATACAGATGGCGCTAAGCCCCATGGACCGCGGATGGACCGCCATGTTTTGAACTTATGGGCTCCTATGGAAGCTTCGCTACCAGGTATATTTACCTTGGCCGTGCAATGAGCCTGTGTCGTCTTCAAGTGTCGTCTTCCAGCATTCGCTACCTGAGCTGTCACTAAAGATTGCGGAAGGCATGATCTAGTATCTTCAAACGACATTTTTTCAACGGCGTTTATCGATTCAGTCAATCCAATAAATCAAACAAAGTATAGCCACGACATAAGCAGTAGTTATATCATTAGCAATGCGCATAACACGCGGGTTCACAAGTGGATCGTGGTGAACATATGCAACCGCAGCTGTAGAATAAAAGACGCGCAGTAGTTAGTGGCGATAAAACAAAGTGAAACACACGGAACTGGCTTTCCGCGTGGTTAAAGTGTACATACTTTCCGCGTGGTTAAAGTGTACATACCATCCCAAAATGTTGCAAAATGTATCACTTCATTGCTGGTTTGCGAATACGGCCCAACCATGCCACCCCACATTTCCATCCAGGCCTCATAGATCCATCAAATGGCGCACAGTATTCGTCTATCGACTGAACACGAAAGTTATTTTCAATAACGCTCCTTTGGAATGCCCACTGCGACGATGAGCTTGAAGCACCCTAACACTCCAGTGATTTCGATGAAATACTGATAGTGCATGGACCCATAATTACTGCTCAAGGATCCCCATAGTGTGTCACTGCTGTAGTCACGAGAGGAATTAAAGTTACTAACTTAATGTAATGTACTACCTAACAAGATTTTTCTGTACAATTATGGGAAAATTGTATCACAGGAAGACAAGCTAACAGAAAACAAAAATAACAGCAAAAATATGGGCAAAATATTGCCATACTTCTTCTGAAGTTTTTTTTGCCACAAAAATTTAATTTCTAACCGATAAGTAAAGCTCCCTTTAATTTCTTCGCTCACTGCACCAGTGAGCGAATCTATATGGTATTACATCATTAGCGGTTTGTTAAAAGAAAGAAAAAAGAAATACATTTTTATCCAAACTTAATATGTTTACGTTCATATGCCTGAAAAAATACTCATATCGACATCTCCCTTCGCAGTCTTGCAATGTTTTGTAGTTACTGCCGCTTCGATTGCATTTTCTACCCTTAGTGCATGAACCGAAGTATGGGTTGTAGTAAAATAAATCTATACCTACGTAGCACTATTCTGGTTCTTTTGGCGGCGTAGTGACGCACAGTGAGCCTGTAAAAAGTAAAAACATAGTTAGATTTTATAATGATGGTATGTCTGTAAGTGAGCAGCAATAAACACTGCAAGTAGGCTGTCAAAAGGAACTGGCTGCTTGTGAGCTGAGCCTCGTTGATATGGAAAAAAATTATATTCAAAGTGAATCGTGAATTAAAGACGATAAGCTACACATAAGCGAACAGGCCATTTTTGTTATGACTATTCATATTCATATCAAAAATTTGAAAAAGATATAAAAAGGCTAACAAAAGTGATTACATTCTGAACATAGAGTTGTTGAAGTTAGTGCATCATGGTGTCGTCTCCCTTCTGTCCTTGTCCGCTGGCGCTATGCTTTCTTTGTCTAATAGCGTAGGACACTAGCTATAAGCTTGTGGTTGTGGTGCCCTCATGCTCGTTCAATCGCCGTCATTCTAGCTTTGCTGTCGGACATCCGCCATGCCGTTGTCGTCACGCAATCGTCGTCGTACAGTCGTCGTGCATTAGTTGTCACTCCGCCAAATATTTTTCCCGTCATAGCTTATCGGCAAGCACATAGCTTTCCCCGTAAGTTATTAGCTTCCAAGCAAAGCTATCGAAAAAGTGCTATGAGCTGCTGCTTCAGCCTTGAGCCTGCTCTCTTCGTGACGAGCAGCTTGTCGAGCTGGATGCTTTTTGTTTACGTAGTGATATAAATAAACGTTTTCTTTTAAAGCGAATAGAATTCGTAGCCTACTACAGCTGCTATGGTTCTACCTAGCCTCCTAACGCCACTCTTCAATGAACAAGATTCTTTCAAAATTTATCCGATGCTGGGTGCAATCTAACACGCTTGACACGGGTTCCGCGCGGACAGGAGCCAGTCGCATTACGATCCAGCGCCACGAACGCCCAGGGGCAGCAAAGGACATATTCTCAGAGTTAGCACGCACCGACACTTCACATATCTCGGGGGTCACGCAAAAGTAAGAGGACTTCGCGGGCCCACCGCTAGGTGGCGCAGCGGAAGTGGGAGATGGGAGAATCACAGACGTGGGGATAATCACAGTAAAATTGATTAGGAAGAACGACTGAGGAAAATGAAAGAAAGTAAATGGGCTGGGAGAGTGTCGAGGTATCTTTACAGGAAAAACATCGATTCACAGTGGAGGAAAATAATTACAAAGCTTACCACCAAGTATGCGGCCTGTAGGGTGGGCAACACAGCAACAACAAACGTCAAGCGGAGAGTCGGAGAGGCTGAAATAATCTAACGGGTGGCGCAATGGAAAAGAAACCGCCCATGAGTAACTACTTAAGAGGAAAAGCGAAATCAGGAGAGAAACAATTTAGGATATTTCAAAGGCAAGCTCAATACTTTTTGAAGCGAGATCAGGATGCCTTACAACATGCAGCTATAAAGCGAGATATAAGAAGGAAGAAGCATGTGCTTGCTGCGGTAAAGCAAGGGAAACGATGGATTAGAATGTGAAGACATTTGCCCAGCGCTCAATTTAGGCACCACGGGCCTCCTTGAAGCCCTTGGGTTCAGCGAGAGCAGGTGAAAAGTAAACATGTCCGCAATAGAGATCAGTAAGAGGCCATTGGAAGATTGGTGGAAGAGAAGTAGGGAAACGACAGAAAACTGAGACTACAAAAGCAAAGTTCGCAATAGGTGGTCAGAAAATTTGGTTGTGGGAGTTCATATTGGTTTTCTTATTTATTTAATTTTTTAAGCTAGGTAGGACATTAGGCACAATAATAGCAGGAGCTTGCTGGCGCAACCCACTGCCCCGTTCCAAAAGGGACGCTCATAACATCCATCCATCCATCCGTGGAATTTTCACACTAGCTATTGCAGTTTTGGTTTCGCACACGTTTTCTTGCATATAACAGACTTTAGAGATTTCTTTTTTCGTGAGAAGAGTGCATGCCGGGTTTGAGTAAATACATTTAACGAATACTTCATCAAGTTGACATGTAATTAAGTCTGGTAAAAATGACGAAAAATATTATTACATGAAGGCAAAAATATGGCACTTTATGCCCTGAACATGGTCTGAAGGAAAAAAAACAAATTTGGAATGGGGCTATATGTTATAGGAGGCTCAATAAACAATATTTGTTCAAGTGGAAAATAGCCAAGATTGTACACGCTTGTAATCCTGACTGTGAGCTTGTTGGGTATGCGACAGCATGATACGAAAAACTTTTGGTGAACTTGCTCTTCTGAGAAAAAAAGCGAGGAGAAACTTCCAGTAGGTCTCGTTAATTAAATTATATTGTTATTTCAACGTACTCATTACCATGCAGAAAAATATCAATAATAATTATTAACGATAACCTTAATTCCATCGGCCTAAATTCTGCGAGGTCAGCGCACAGGTGTTTCTGCCATTTAATGCCAGCGTCTCATATATGTCAAAGATAGACCGCAGGATACCTTCCTAGTGACGTGTTCAAATACAAAAGTGCTCTTTAGCGTGAGTGGAATCCAAAGCTTGCTCGTAGGCACATCTAAACACAAGCTTTATTAATCATATCGTCTGGAGGCTGTTCTGCCCTGACGAGTATTTCTACACAAGAGCTAATATTTTTAAAGTGAATGCAATGATAATTCTCCCAATATTTAAACTAATATTGCACGAACATCGCCAAGCATTCTCCCCGTTTTGGTGGATGAATGGAACTCCTTGCCAGGAGAACTGGCTGCCCCTGTCGTACCTTTAATAAGGCGAAGCTATTCGCACATCTCAAACAATTGGAAACAGTCCAATCTTGCGTTTACAGCTTGTGATACGTGTTTACAGGAGCTTTCACATTTACTGAGCTTTCCTAGAACAAGTTCACGTTTGTTATGTAGTGTCGCCTCTCTGTAGACGCGGAGAAGCCGGCTCAAAAATATTGGCCAAGGAAGATAAAGCCTGCAATGTATTGAGATGGAGCACAGTCTATTAGTTGAAGGTGCATCAGAATGACAACTTAAGAATGAATGTTGTAGATAAGGCCACCTGAAAATGTAATCTCGAGATACACCCGCAGCAACATTTATATTTATTTCTTTAGGTGACTCGTGCGGCGTTCGCAACTAAGCTGACGTTGCTCATTGTCTCCGACATTTGCACTAAACAATTATATTTTTAGAATGACGCAAAGACGGTCACTGCGACATGATCCTAAGTGCGGAATTGCAAGTATTAGCAGCTACGGGACCGTGAAGGTTTAAAACAGCAACGGTTTCATCGGAACTGGTGGTTTCATGAATGCTGCAGTGGAGTCGAGATTTGGAGACACGACATAAAGTAAGTGTTTATTGGCGCAATGTTATTTAATGTCATTGTAACAAATACAAATATTATGATTTACACGTGTATAGCATTTTCATACCAGGCTCACATTTTACCTATTCCTAAGATGATGGCTATGAAAACCTGAAGAAAAAAAGAACTGTTTATAGTAGGCGAACCGTTTTTCATTAGGTAATCGCATTGGCTGAAAGCAAAGCGACGTGTCAATAAATGTTATTACGCGTGCAGATCGTATCGTAATAATATATTGGACGTGTCCGTGCCTTTTGCTTCAAATTTAATCAAGTGAAACTCAGTATACTAAAATTGATAAAGAGAAACGCTGGGCTAAAATCTCATGTCTGTACCATTTGCAGGTAACACCACCTAAGCGGAAGTACTGAATGGTATCTTTATTTGCTCGATTTCGTAGAGCCAAATATACACAAAAGGTTATCCTGCTCGTACCAATCGTAGTTGTACTACTGTGTGATGTCGTTTCTCCTTCTTTTCGTTTATCAACACTGTCAGCTGCCCTTGTGGCTATTACAGGAGCCTTAAACAGAAGTAAACTGAAATACACTTATATGTGCAGAAGCCATCATACAGGAGCAATATAAGCAGGCTGGCTTGTTCCAACAAATTTTTTTTTTTCACTACCGCAAAATTAAGCTGTCCAGTTGCGGGAAAAGGCACGGTAGGCCGTACATTGCCTGCGCTGTCTGCGCTGCGTAGAGAGCTCAGCTCACTTGGCAGGGTGACGTGGAATGCTACATAATTGCATGATATTGTCTGATTATTTTGCATTATTCGTTTCATTGTCGGACCTAACTTTTTTTCCGGGTCCTCTATCCCTTTTATTCATGTCGAGCTGTTTCGATCGTTTTTTTTACGCGCATATACGTTGACTTTTTCTTTCGCGTCTACTATTTACTCCGCTTCAGACATCAGGTGTACCCGCCGCGGTAGCTCAGTGGCTATGGTGTTGGGCTTCTAAGCACGAGGTCGCGGGATCGAATCACGGCCACTGCGTGCGTGTTTCAGTGGGGGCGAAATGAGAATACACCCGTGTACTTACGTTGAATTCCAATAGCAGATCGCGAGCGCCCGGCCGCATCACGAACGGAACGCATCGCTCCGACTCAGGTGGCTCTCGCCAAATCTGCGAATGGAAGGCGTGCGCTCCCACGTGAGCACTTAGTGCAGGGAAATCAAGTGAAAAGGGCTCTAGAAAATAGGCCGATCGGGTAGGCCTCATCACCACAACCACCTGGCTTATCCTAGCATTCCGTGCGTTATCATCCCTGGAGTTGGAACCCTGTAGTGTCCGAGTCGGAGCTCTCACTATCCACGAGCATGAACAAAAACGCAAGGCGCGACGTAGCGTCCATGCTTTCCATGTCGTCCATAGCCGCCCGCGACTGGAAACAGACGACCGTGACAGTAAGCTGAGCCGGGCGAAAGAAATACGTCACGCAGACTTCCGGTGAAATCTGCCGCGTTCAGTGGCGCAAATATTTTTGCTCCGCAGAAGGATCCAGAATCGGTGACTGGTACTAATCTGCCATTGGAACACGCAACTTACATTCTCATTCTGTCATTGGAATATGATTGCTCCATACAGTGCAGAAAAAGGTGATCTGCATCTGCCATTGGAATTCAGCATTAGGTTTAGGTGCACGTTAAAGAACCCCAGGTGGTCCACATTTCCAGAGTCCCCCACTACGGCGTGCCTCATTATCAGAAAGCGGTTCTGGCACGTAAAACCCCACAATTAAATGACATCAGATGCAACGCTGTGGAAGCTGCGCAAGAAGTTCGGCGACGAAAACGTATCATTCCACGCGCCCCAGCTGTGCTTCGCTGCGCGCCAAAGGCGTTCGCTCGCCCGAGCGTGCACGTGAGGCTGCCGCTACGGGCTGCCAATAAAAAAAAAAGAACGAAAAGAAACGCCATGAAAAATAAAATTGATCTAAAACAACGTGTTAGATAGCCGTATGCCACAGTATGTTTGTTTATCAGAATTAACACCTTATTGATTCAATACTGAGACTATACAAAGAACAGTTTCGCGCAATTGCGATCAAGAACCTCGAACTACATCCATGTGCGAACGCAGCCACTGCAAGGCGTCTCTCTAGCCTCCACAGCGCTGCAACTTATGTCTGAAACGAAGTGCAGGCGCCGACTCTTAGAACTTTCGCGTTGACTTTCGTGTCGACGCCTAGGAGCTTAGGCGTGAAGGCGCCTAAGCTGCTAGGATGTCAAAGGAAAAGACTGTTTACTCATTGTTTTCTCAATCACATGTAATATATAACAAGCTAACTACGTTATCTGTGCAACTAAGCGGGAACAATGCCTAGATGTGACGATCACACTGATGATGCACAAGGACAGAGCCATGTGCTTTCTAAAGAAAGAAGTTAATGCATTTTAGAATTCCTCAGCTGTTTCGAAATTGACAAAGCAGGGCAGTTGATTGTCTAGCAGAGCACTTGTACGCTGTCTCCGCGAGAAAGAGCGCTAATTTTTTACGATTAAGTTTAGTCTCTGCGAGAAGACTGGCAGACGTCATACTTGACCTAAACTACGACAGCAGTAAGCTAGGCTGCGCGGTGAAAATCTCATTAACATATTTCCGCCTACAGAAGGTCAGTGGAGCCACTCTGAGTTCAGTGGCATCGTGTCTGAAATTCTGTATTATTCAAATAAAATAAGAGAACGTCGATCTTTAACGTGTCGCTAAACACATTGCTTACGGTGTACTGGAAAGCCGGAGACATAGAATGGACGACGACGATGATGATTTATTGGTATCCCTTTCGAAACGGAGCGGTGACAAATATTCACCTAGCCTGCTTGGTGACTTCGTAAAAGCATGCTAGGTGACTGAAATAGCAGCAGAGAGGGTAGCGCCATCTTGTGAACCTTCCTTTAACCGCAAGTTGTGAAGAATTTTTGTGAATTGCGTCGTTTTCATCGCAGAAGAGAAAACAATGGGGAAAATTTTGACAGTAACCCTACTTCTTCCCCCTCGGTGAATATATTTTGTAGTGATATCTGCTTTTCGCCCATGCCTCCGAGTTGATCATCATCCTCCTCATCATCATCATCATCATTTATTGACCATTAAAGGCCCCTGTTGGGGTATTACATAAGGGGGGAGCATACATAAGAAAAAGAAAGGTACAAACAGTCATGACTGAAGTAAGAAACAAGAATAACATTAAGGGGTAAAGAAGGTGTAATCAAATGAATGTCAAACACAAAAAGTAATAACCAAGGCACTAAAAAGTGTGTGATGTAGTAAAAATAGGTCAAATCCATTGAGCATCAATACTCAGAAAGTTCGTTAGTATGTTTCGAAACTTGGTAGGGTTACGTTCGATCACTACGCGGTCCAGTAAGCTATTCCATTCTGCAATAGCTACCGGTTCTTACTACAAGTTCTAAAACTTCTATAGTTCATTCTGTAGGGTGCGAGAACTCTCCACTGCCCCTTACGCAATGGCCTTTTCTCCTTCCTGTGTATTGCCCAATTTTCAAAAGCCCTTTCCAAATGCAGTGGGCACAAATAAATACTATTAGGAGGAACGAAATAATTTACTAACTCACGTAGGGGCTCAGTCTTGTCCTTCTCTCTTCCTGAATACAACGAATTCTCAGAATTGTCGCTACAAGTGAAACGTTTGCTTTTCGAAAAGTAGGATCCACACTAACGTGTCTTGATTTGTAACGTAATGCGTTTTCTTTTTTTTTTTCCTAATCTGAACAATTCCAGCGGCAGTGAGGGCCTTGCTCTCACAGGTCCGGAGAAAGCGGAAAAAAAACTCATTTTAATGTTAAAAAAAGCAATCTCCGCATTTTAATATTTCTACCATTGTCCCTTAACTGAAATAAACAGGTACCTGAATACCGAATAACTGAATAAGCATGGTAACTGAATAAGCAGGTAACTGGAATAAGCAGGTAATAAGCAGGTGTAACTGGAATAAGCAGGTACAGGTGTGGGTGTTCATTGTATGTGCGATACTGTGTTGATTGTGTGTTCTGTCCCTGTTTTAGTATAACAAGCGCTTAGTGTTCTGAAATGTGTAGGGCGCCTGTGGCCGGCTGCTGGAAGAACTGCTTTCCAACGCGCGCGGCATCATGCTACTCTAGTGCACGTGCTCGAACACCGAATTCCCCTAGTCTAGGGACTCATGTCCTCACAAACTTTAACTGCAAAGTGTTGGGGACGTTGGTTCTCTAACGGCGAAGTTGTGAACAGAATTAGGTGCACAGCCGTTCTTGTGCACGACGGTTCGGGTGGTCGGTATGAAATGTTCATCAAACAAGAGCCAGCAACGCAACCCTACCGGGCTGCCAGAACGCGATGAGCCTCACGCCAGCGTCAGTAGAGCCGGCGCAGCGTGCCATAAGTGTATATGTAGATGCTTGTGATCTACTGGCACGTAACCACTCTGGGGGATTGGCCAAGAATCGGGTAGGTCATGGTAAAGTGTAAATGCGTGGGACGTAAGGGACAATCATCGTCGTCGTTGTCATCATCACTGTCATCATATTTTTATGTCCAATGCCAAGACGGAGGCTTCTCCCAGCGATCTGAAATTAGCCATATCTTGCGCTGGCTGAATCCAAGTTATGGCTGCCCAATTTCCTAATTTCATCATAACACATAATTTTCTTGTGTTCCGACTGCGCTTACTCTCCCTTGCCGCCCATTCTGTAACTCTATAGACCATCGGCTATCTGCCCTGCCCATTATGCGTCCTGCCCAATTTCATTTCTCACTCTTGATGCCAACTAGTGAGTGAGTGAGTGAGTGAGTGAGTGAGTGAGTGAGTGAGTGAGTGAGTGAGTGAGTGAGTGAGTGAGTGAGTGAGTGAGTGAGTGAGTGAGTGAGTGAGTGAGTGAGTGAGTGAGTGAGTGAGTGAGTGAGTGAGTGAGTGAGTGAGTGAGTGAGTGAGTGAGTTAGTGAGTGAGTGAGTGAGTGAGTGAGTGAGTGAAAACATTATTGAGCTCTAGTTATTGTGTTCTTCTGTGGCTCGGGAGGATGTCAACTAGAATACCGGCTAGCCCAGTTTGTTTTCTCATTCGTACCGCTGTCGTCCGATATCTCAACGTTACGCCCAACATTTTTCGTTCCATTGCTCTTAGCGCGGTCCTTAACTTTTCCTCAAGTGTATTTATTAATTTTCAAGTTCTTGCCCATATGTTATCAAGTAGACTGCGTCTGGAGAGTGAAAGCAGATGAAGCGATGGGGAGAAGAAGAAGAAGAAGCAGAGGGGTATGCGCCATGACGGGGTACGCTCCCCGACCACTCAGGCCAACTAAGGAACAAGATCAAGCACTCAGGCCGACAGCAACAGCAATAAATGGCGGACGACACCGACCTTACGGAAGTTAAATGTTGTAGTTGAATATTCTACACGGACAGCTACATGTTGGTACCGGTAGAATGCAATGAATGCACACGTTAACTCCAAGGATAGTGATAAGCTGCTGGTGCTTATTTGTTTATTCCTGCCGTATGCAGTCCAACTCAGCTTTATTCTTTTGTGGGTTTACTTCTCATGATCGGGGTCCCATTCCAATAATTGACCTAGATAAAGGTATCCTTGCATAGATTGTAGAGGTTGACAGCGAATCATGAATTCTTGTTCTCTTGCCAGGCTATGGAGCATTACGGAACATGACCTCATCTTCTGCATACCAATCTTCAACTCTGCGCTTACACTTTCTCGGCTAAAGCCCTCAATCATGCGTTAAAATACATCCCCTGCAATAACAGATAATATAGAAGTACAAAGCTCAGACATAATGAACAGTTTGAAAAGGCTGGGGTACATCGAAGGAATTCCACCGGATACAACGGAGCATTTGCAAAGCCTTCTGTACATTTCGGGACAGTGTCAACAGAGACTCACATTGGGTCTTCCATCGGGCGTGAGAGCTCGCTGTGCTGCTTCGCTGACTTTGGTGATGGGTTGCTCAGATTGCCATATGTCTGCGAGGTTGTTGATAGTTGACATTTCTTGTAGGCTTAATGATGTTGGGCCCAGCAAAAGGCGCCCCAGTTGGGGAGCAGGTGCCATAATTCATGTCTGCCTAATGACAC
The DNA here is from genome assembly GCF_050947875.1 of Dermacentor variabilis. NCBI lineage: Eukaryota > Metazoa > Arthropoda > Arachnida > Ixodida > Ixodidae > Dermacentor > Dermacentor variabilis. Next base: position 13,218,448 of record NC_134578.1, on the reverse strand, counting down.
CACGGTGCTTATTTATTATTTGTCATACGCGATGCAGGAAATTGACCTTGATGCAGAAATTGACCTATTAGTAATCCTAAACGACTACCTTAGTCCTGAATAATATGAATGCGTCGATCATGTTAGCATCATTGCCGCGGATCTCGAGGACGCAATGTAGTTATATCGTCTAGGGACCCAAAGAAAAGTCAGATATATGATAGATTTTTCAATTCTTTTCGTACCGAGTGGCATGTTAATTAAGAGCATGAGAGGGTAATGTTTCCTTTGGGCACCATTGTTGTAGGCTTTGCACAGAATATTTATAAATCTGCAGAAAGTAAGCAACTCCACCATTACAGAAAAATAGTATTACGGTAAAACAGTGTCTTTAGGGTGATCATTACTGCAAAACAGTTTCTGTTTTTGCTCAAACGCACAGATAAAGACGGAACGCCATGTGGTGACTTAGCCTGTTGATGCCACATCGTTTTCGTGTCATATTGCAGTATTCTAAAGGAATTTCAGAGGCGCGTTATGAACATCGTTTCGGATAAGACGGACCGCATCAAATAACCATCAATTTTTATGAAGGGTAGTGGCAAGAACTTTCGTGTACTTCAGCAGCCATGCGGTTTTATTTCCTTGACAGATATTCTATGCAATCGCCTCCTAGTTCATTTCAAGCAGGATGGGAGGCAATGCACAATGTATAATGCACGCTTGGACTCGGGAGGATATATGACACTCTGGGGCTATGCGACATTATGACGCTATACATTTGCTGTCATCCGAAGAGCGACACGCAATGACACAATTCTCAATGCCAGATGTTGAAGTGCCCAGTAAGGCCAACAAGAGCTCTGCTCTTCTTTTCCACTGCTTCTCCCAGGCCCTCAGTCAGTGCGCGGCGAAAACACGTAACGCCCCCTGAACGCAACAACGCGAAACCGCCAGTCAAAGCCGGAGCTCTCAAGATCACTGCCTTAAGAAAAATGCATGGAGAGAGTTGGGAAAGGCATAAATTATCCAGTATAAGTTATTACACGGATAGCGCGAAGGTCTGCAAATGGCTAAATAAATTAACAGGTCGGGAGTCACATCCCCTACCGTTAGTAAGTAGCCAAGGTGATAGCCTGGAAGATCAAGCGTAATGTGTAGGTGAATGGATGGATAGATGAATACAACTTTCTTGTACGTCCGGCAAGGTTTCACGCTACCCGGGCTCAGATCTCCCACGGGGGAACGTCAAGGCCCTGCCTCAACGCCGCCTCACGGGCTTGCTGGACTGCCTACGTCTGGATTCCCAGGTCTGAGCTGCGCAGAGCGGCGGCCCACCTCGACGACAGGGTCTCCGGAGCAAGTGTCCTCCTTCATATAACTACACAGCACTCCCACAGCATGTGTTTGAGTGTTGCTTCTCCTTCCTGGCACAATTTGCACGTGTCGTTCTGATGCTTATCTGGGAAGATACGTTTCAGACGCAATGGATTAGGAAAGGTGTTCGTCTGGAGTTGTCTCCAGGCGACGACTTTCAATTTTTCTTTATTTCCTGTTCAATTTGGGACTCGGCGGTAGGTATATCCTTCTGGCGTTCTGATATGCACTGGTTATGTCGTTGTATCTGGTGAGCCTGTCCCGTTCTGGGCGAGGAGTGTTCGCTATCGTGCGAGAGGCGTTGCCCTGTTCGGCGCGGCGGGTGATGTCTCGCGCCGTCTGGTGCGCCGTCTCGTTTAGGATCGGGAGCGCGTCGTCTTCCGTGGTTACGTGCGCGGGGAACCATATGATCCTCGAGCTCGCGGTTTTGGATCTGCCCGCTTTGGCCGGAATGGACAGGGCTTCCCTGGAAATTCTACCTTTGGCGTAATTCCTTACTGCCGTTTGCGAGTCCTTAGTACGACTTCGCATTCCTGTTCTGTGAGGGTCAGCGCGATCACTACTTACTCCGCTATTTCCGAGTGTTTGGTGTATATACATTGCATGTGATTCTGATATTGGAGTTTGTGTCTATAACTACGGCGGTGTATTTTTGGCCGTTGGGATATTCGGCTGCGTCGACAAAGCGCGTGTTTCTCTCTCTGCCGAATGAACGGAGCAGAGCCTCGGCTCTTGCCTTTCTTCTACCTCGGTTGTAATCGGGTTGTACGTTTCTTGGGATGTTTGGCACCGTAAAGGTGTCTGATTTTGTTGGGGAATTTGCATTTTCTGGCCGTGCTGGTCACTTTGGATATATCTTGAGTGCATCGCGCTAAACAGAATGAATGAATGAATGAATGAATGAATGAATGAATGAATGAATGAATGAATGAATGAATGAAAAACTGTATTTATCTCTCATTAAAGAGAAGGGGGCAACCAGATAGAGGGCGGGGGGAGGAACTACTTGAAGTGGGCCTCCTCTGTCATCCTCTCAGCCCACTGGAGGATGTCCTCCTGAAGGTCAGGCCTCGAGCTGCGCAAGGTAGCTTCCCACTGCTCGCCACTAGATAATAATTGCTGGAGAAAAGGGGGAAAGGGGATGCTTAGGGCGCCCCCACATGGTCTGCTTCGGGAGACACGCAGAATTTACAAGAGGGAAAAAGGTAAATGGAGGGATGAATGCGGTGAAGGAAATAAAGGTGCGAGCCTGCAGCTGTCGCCACAGAACTTCACACCAGCACGGGGATTTGCACATGAGTGGCGGAAAGATTAAACAATATAATCGGTAGTGTGTGCAGTTGTCGAGGTAGGTAATAAGCAGATCCCTTGCTGTAAACGGCGCCTCCTCCGTAGCGAGGTCCGACAAATCTGATGCCTGTGCCCCGACTGTAAATCCTCGGGTATTGGCATGAGCTGCCTCGTTTCTGGCAAGGCCCGCATGCGCGGGAGTCCAGATTAATGCTACAGTTTGATGGAAAGGATAAGCGAAAAGGAGGGAAAGGGCTGGCTTAAAGACCTTGCCCACTCCGAAGTTATGTGTGGCTGTTTTGGAGTCGCTAACGATAGCTGATGAACTTGGAATTGTGAAGGTCACGGCTATGGCCGCCTCCTCCGAGGAAGAGGCAAGAATCGAGGCGGCCGCATCGACCTGTCCGTGAGAGTTAATGACTGATATTGCATAATTATTTCTGTTGCGATATTTCTGTTTAGATAGAGCACGCATTTGAGGTGGAGGATTGTTTTGGGAGAGCCTTCTCTCGGTGCCTCCTGCGCTATTTGTGGTGTACAGGGTGCTTCCTTTAGGAAGTGGGGGAATGTAGAGATTCTCGGTATATGATGTGGAATGGTCTACTTAATCTTGATGATGGATGCCGGAGTGATAGAAAGAGTTTGTAGAATGTGTCGACTCGTTGCAGTCTTAGAAAGTCTGGTATACTGGAGACGTGAGATATGCTTCTGTGAGTTCAGTGTGTTTAAGGTGCCAGTAAGCATGAACCTTTCAGTTAAGGCGCGTATGGGGACCCCAGAGCGAATTTATATATCTCGCGTAAAAGAGTGCCGATCTTATCTGATTCTGATTTATGAAAATGTGGATATGTTGTTGCGAATGTAACCTTACTGATAACGAAGACCTGTACCAAGTGGAGAAGTTCCGCCTCGTTTAGACCGCCGTGTTTATTGCAGACGCACCCTAAAAGGCGCAGTGTGTGATCAACTGTGGCGTGGAGTGTGTGTAGGGTATATATTGTTACGGGAAGGAAGAAGCGTTCGTCTATTTATAGGTAGCTTTTAATGGCTGAGCCAACAAGCGTAGAGCATCGATCTTGCTAAAACACTTCGTCGTCTCCAAGACCACCATCAGCGCCGGTTGCTTTGAATGTGTAAACCAAGCACCCGGAGCCTGTCTGCTCTAGTAACAAGGATGTGGTTTAGGATGACCTGTACATTAGACGTGTTTTTCGGCCCCCGAGTGGTATGGCAAGAGCAGCAGCTCAGATTTTTTAGGAGAGCTTGGGAGATTTATAACCCCTGCATGAGCCACGACCGTGTTGGCTGCGGCCTGCAGAGTGCCATGAATCTCTTCATTGAAGCTGCCAGTCATCCAAAAAGTGATGTCGTCGGCGTTGAGCGAAAACTTGAGATCAGGAATATATCGCAATGCTCGCGTCATCGACATCATAGAGAGGTTAAAAAGGAAAGGGGAGAGCGCTGAGCCTTGGGGCGTGCCGTAGCTACCCAAAACGTGTGAAGTGGATTGATCTGTGCCTATATGTATGGTTGCGGTTCGATTGTCTAAGAAAGTACCTGTGTAGTCATAGGCCTTTCCGCCATCCCCAATGAGACTAAGCTCTCGGAGGATGGCGAAATGAGAAACGTTACTAAAGGTTCCATGGAGGTCCAGACTCAGAATTGTTTGCGTAACTAGGCTGGTATTGGGTTTATAGATGTCATGCTTTATTCGAAGCATGATATCTTGGTATGACAGATTTTTGAAAGTCTACAACTTCTGATGGATAAAGATTGTTGTATTCCATGTATTTACGAGTCGGTTAAGGATGACCTGTTCAAATGTTTTACCTAGGCAAGAGGTTAGCGATATAGGCCTTAGATTAATAGTGATGAATGGTTTGTTTGGCTTTGTGATAAACATTACCCTGGCATCTCTCCATGAACTAGGGCGGGTGCCAGTCTCAAAGCAGTGATTGAAGTACGCCGTGATGGCTGTAACGGAGTTGTCGGCTAGATTGCGGAGTAGTTTGTTGTTAATAAGGTCGGGGCCTCGTGCTGACATTGTGCGCAGGGTGTCTAAGGCATGACGAACCTCTGTTTCCGTCACAGCGGCGCTTAATCGCTCGTTGGGTTCGCCAGTGTACTTTGGCGTGTCATACTGCTGAGCCTGAGGTGTTTATGGCGGAGGTCGTCGAAGAGTCCGTTGAGATTGTTTTTGTGTGCATGTAGCAGTTTGTTTATGCTGTGGTAGTGGTGTGTGCGCGATGGGGGTAGGTTATAATAAGTGTCGCAAGAGTTGCCATGTGTCTTTGTTGTCGAGGTTGTCATGCATGCTTTCACATGCCTGGCCCTACTGCTGGCAGTTGTGTGGCGTACTGCTGGATCTGGAGGTCTAATTTGGCTAGCCTTCGGCTGTGCCGTCGCCTCTTCCACCGTTTTAGAAGAGACTGTTTGGCTTCTCACATGTATAGAAGCTTCGCATCGACCGTAGTCAGGGTGGTTTCGGGGGGGGGGGGGGGGAGGCAGTGTGGTAGTGTGCGTCTGGACGTCTGAGTGTAGTTGCTGAACCCATTCTGAGATGTCTTGGATGTTGTGCATGTACATAAACTTTCCTGAGGTTCAAGGAACGCAAACAGTGGCAGCCCCTAAATAGCAAAGCTCCATCGAGTGAGGCTTACAATCGCCAGTTTAGCTCAGCTGAACTTAAGGCATCTCTCACTTTTTGCAGCAACTCAGTGCCAGGTGGCGATCGGATCATAGTACCACGTGCTATTGTCATTGTTCACATCTCGAAAAAATACCTGCGCCTCACTCTATCCGGCAACATAATATTTTTACAGCGAAGCTGTATATGGCTCAGATCCAGCGTTTCGGGGCGTCTGCGAGCAGGATTTATCATCATCAGCATTGGCTCGAGGGTCGTCGAATTTTTCGTGGCGCTCTTCGGCGCAACCGCGCGAACGCGCTCGTGCCACTGCTTGCGCGTTCACCGTCGTCGTCGTCTTTCACAGCTGGCTCCGCTGTGCAAAAAACTATCATCATCGTCAATGGCCCTTTCGAGTGCGGGTGACGTAACGGCTCTATAGATGTACGACATAATTTCAATGGATAGGCAGCGCGTCTTCAGGACTGCAGAAGAACACAGCGCATATGAAGAGCGACGGAGGGAGCAGCGCCGCGAGTGTGATCGTCGAAGGCGTGTAGAAGCTAATGCGGCGGCCGATGAATGTGCCCGCGAGACGGCATAAGCGACTAGCGAGAACTGACGAACCATACGGTGGATGAGAGAATGGCGCGAAGCTCCTTAGGCGTCAAGGGGTCAAAGTGGATGAGTTCAAGGGTGGGAACGCGAAGTTCCAAAGAGATTTCCTTGATCGTAATTGCGGCTCTACCTGCAAAGCCTGTGACAGACTATGGTTCGATAATGACCTCGCTGCGGTCGTTGTCGTGAAGGACTACGAGAAGCGGCAACGTGCGTTGGAGGTGTTAGCCCGGTTCTTCTACAGCGAGTGTGTCAGACTTCCGTGCGTGTAGTACGAGTAGACAGGTTATGATAAAGGATGCGGTTCCACGTTTCTCGGCGACGAACGGTTACGTGTACCTGCATGTATTGGCGTATCTTCCGAAGGTCAATGCCAATCGGATCAGCTTCGCTGGTCCTCCACCTTCACAGAGTGGAATGGCTCATGAACTTTTCTCTGATGCTCCTTCCTCATTTAAATTTAATCGTAACTGTGGAGACACCTCGTATCACTATCACACACCTCGTATTGCCATAAATATCTGAGTGAATGTCTAATGAAAGTCTTCAGCTGAGATTGGGAAGATGTCCGTGAGCCAACCTTTAGCGTAACCTTAGCAGAGCTCGTTTCACGAAACCTCGTCACCTCTGGTTTCGGCCTCTGGCTGCCTCAGCTTGTTCTTTCCTTTCGGCGCTGCTGTTGGTGCGCGAAACTGTATCTGAAGTTATTGCCAAGTTGTCAGAGATCATTCCTGGTTCACGAACCCTATGCGCGCTGAATCTTCGAGGACGAAGTTGATGTTCCTGATATTCCAGGTGTTGTCCCAATCGTTGAAGGTGGCGACTCGTTCCAATCTAAGTCGTTTAGCCAGTATTCAATGTCTTCGGATGCGTCACCGGGGAAAGACTCTGGCGTTCACGGCACATTATTAATTCCTGGAAGAGGAGCGGTTTGGGTTCCTTGAGTCTGGCCTGCCGTGGTGGTGACATTCTCCTCGATAGGTTTTCCAGCAGAGCGAACTCAGGTGACATGTCCTTGCAGGCGACGGCTTCTCCGGACGACTTGTGGCGGCAAAAGTACTGGCGTATGCAACTTCAGGCCCCGAGAGTCCATGTCGTAAGTATAGCGAACACCTCTACAAGCATGTCGCGAGAGGAGACGTGAAAGAAGTCCACTGGCAGCGAACGAACCCTTTACTGTAATGGTTTCCACCCAAGTCGTTTATGAACGTCCTTTATGGTGATGGTAACTATAGGTGAAACATGTGAAGCACGCACGGAAATATTACGTTACAATTCATGATACGTCAGTATGGGTCTTACTTTTCAAAAAGCAAACATATCAATTGTAGCGCCGATTCCAAGTATTTGTAACATCCAGCACGATACAAAGGACAAACTAAGACCCCACAATAGTTAGGGAATTATTTTACTCGTCCTATTAATTTTTGTCTGTACATACTGCAGCCGGAAGAAGCTATTGAAAAATGAGCAATTCGCTGGAAACTGAAGTCACTGCGTAAGGAGTAGAGAAGGGTCCTTCCACCCGACCGAACGAGTTGTAAATGCACACTTAGGAGCACACAAGCGTCAGCGAAGACCAGACAATACTACAAAAACAGTTGCCGAAAATTATGCGGTAAATTTACTTTCTCCGATGTTTTTCATTATTTTCTCGTTTTAAAGGGCAATGACGCAATGCAACAAAGTTTCTGTCAAGTTGTGGCTGAAGAAAACCTTACACGCTGGCACTACTCTCGCTACAGCTATTCGACGTCTCCGACTTTCGGAATATCATAAACTTTAATGCCTTTAATGACACGTTAAAGCTTACCTTTCCCTCATTCTGCTTCAGTCGTACGGCATTCTAAACGGGGTCTCATCGAACTCTCAGGGAGCACAGATGTCGGCATTTCTAGGTGGGAATATGTTAATACGATATTCACCGCACCGTCTACGTTTGTAGTGTCGTAGTTTAGGCCGAGCATGACGTCTGCAAACCTTTTCGCAGAGGCGAAAATGAATTTTTCATTTTCGCGGAGTCAACGTACAAGTACTCCGTTAAAAAATAAATTGCCCCAGCTGCCTCGTATGTTTTTTACCAACTCAGGAATTGAAAAACACATTTACCTTTTTTTTTAGCGAGCACATGGCTGTGCCCTAACTTGTCCGTCTATGCATTGCTCCCGCTTAATGACACAGATAATGTGGTCAGTTTGCTTTATAATAGATGTGATTTAGAAAGTAGTGATGAAACAGAGCTTTGCTTCGACATCATAGGAGGCTTTACTTTGACACCCCCACCCCACCGCCTTTATCCCTCTCTGCCCGGCGCCTTGCGCGCATGGGAAGATGGCGTGCTTCCTCCTTACCTTCTTCACTTGCGCACGCGAGATCTAGCCACCATCCTCGGCTCTCTCTAACCCGCTTTCATTCGCACCAACAAGCATACCGCACGTGCCCACGATATACACGACACACACGCATTTTGCTCGGAGCAGCTAGTGCGCGAGAATCAGAGGCGAGAGTCGGATGACGCTGCTCGAATGACGATGATGCCGCGATCACGCTGGCAGCGTGAGCAAAGGCATATAGCCAGCAGCTCAAGTTGGTAGGGCTGAACTTTAGTGGGGTCTTGAACTTTATACGGAACTTGACGGTTAGGTCGACGACGACTGCAGCACTGCGCCAGGATAACTAAATGAATGGATAACAACTTGTAAGTTAATGTTGCGATGGCAATTATAACTTACAAGAATTGAGAATTGGAGAGAATAACAGTTTATTGTTAGTCTGGAAAACTTGTCGCTGCTTCCTTACTCTTCTTTAAGAATTTTCAGGATTAACTATACCAATAGATCCCGGAGCTGTGGCTCGGAAATGCGCCGGGGAGTGAACCACTCTTCCCAGGAATATTATTGCAGTGGTGCCGGTATCTTGTCTGGCGGATCTAATGGGAGGCTGCTACTTGACTTCGACAGTCATCCTTCGATAGTCCCTGCACAGTGTTTGAGCACAAGGGCTTCTTTGGCGAATTAAGGCGGTTTTGGCGCACGAGGGATCTAGTTGCAATCTGTCCTCATGGGGAAAAAAGAAAGGCACGTCAACCAAAGTCGACGCCAGATAAGACGTCGTAGAAGTACACGTTCGTAAATAAGTGAATGAGAAAGTGCGACATGAATAAAAGAAATACAGGGTCCGCAAATGAAAAACAGCAGAAACTGTAAGGTATAACAATGAAACTAGGAAAATAATACAAATACTGCAAGATATAATGCACTTATGAAACAATGCACTATATTTAATGCCCCAATCTCAGTACATATTTATATATATCATGTACACGTCCATCCTGTCCTCTTTCTCGTGGACTTCGGTTCACAAGACTTTTAATGCTTGCCTCTTGCTTCGCGAGCCAGGTTCTCGGGGCTGGTATTTCGCATGGCTATACTTCGGCGCCATCCCATTGGTCTTTAATACGCCTTCAGTCGATACTGCGAGCGAATCACACCCGGTATACGAGTCGTAAGCTTACTCCTTCTGGTTAGGGTTTTACAAAACGGGGAAGGTCTCCTAATGCCATGGAGTAAAGAGAAGCTTCAATTTTGCAGCCTAAATGTGTTACAAACGAATCAGTAAAAAAAGTAACGTGTTACTTTTTGTTATCTTAGTGGCCATTGTAGTTTGTCGTTTAGGTTATGTAGAGCTGCATACATAAGCCAGCTGCGAAAGCCGGCTTGCACGATAACTGGAAATATATAAACAAATAGGCGCACTAAGGTAAGAAGCGGCACGTCCATAAACACATTCTGGCATACGTAGGCTGTGGCCTATAACTTCAGGATTGTATGATTGACAGTAAAGGCTAAGCACAATTTTGTGCGCGACAGCGACGAGCGACGGCATCGAGCGACGGATCGGCCGTCGCGCGAACAGATCGCTCGGCCTTATCGCGCGATCGCTCGGTTCTGCAAATCTAGAATTCGTCGCTCGTCGCCCGGAAGTGCTATGAGCGACCAGCCAATAGCAGGCAGTCGGAATGGGATGTACATTAGTGATGTACTACCGGTTTGCTCACGTGCGCGCTTCTCAGTATACAAACGGAACGAGCGGAACGAGCGAATTACCCAATTTCGGTATGTAAACGGAAAGGAACCTACTCCAAGACCCTTCAAAGATACTTTATGTTGCTTTGTACAGCCAAACAAATCAACTTAAATAATTATAGCGAGTGCCACGCCAGGTTTGGCGTTAACTCGATCCCCTAATACCGGCAACACTGGAGAGCCGTCGCGCGAAGCGGTCGCTCGCTTGGAGTTTGACTTCTGGGCGACGAGCGAACGCGACAGCCATATCCATCGCGTCGATTGTCGCTGTCGCGCGCGAGATCGCTTGCATGGAGTTTATACTTAAGGACACAAGTGCTATTTTAGAGCCTTATATCTTTCCTAACTTTTCAGAGTGTAAAATGTAAGGCACCTTCAAAATGTAAAGGACTTGGTCCCTAGACGTAGCCTTTGTTTCAGACGCACATCGAAAGTACGAATAAATACCTAGCGCTGCACCTCGTTCGGAACATACTATATCAGTGACGCTCACAGATAGCGAGTGAGGAGCTAGAAACAAGCTGTGACGAGCCATACGTCAGAGCTTTTGCCGTCTGCTGTCGATAATACGCGGTGACGATGGCCCTTTGGTGGGATATTAGAAGCATGAAATAGCGGCACACGTACTTCTGCATTCTTCTGCATATTTCCTTCTCGTGGTCAGCGGACATATGTTAATCATATGTTTATAATGGCTTCATAAGACTGCAAGACAACTTGTGAGTGCTATAGGTCTGTAGCTGGTTGCTGTTGTGGGAGGTATTCCAGCTTTCAAGAAAGGGATTATGATGGCTTTCTTCCACTCATTCGGCATTTTAAAGCGACAGCGTTAAGGAGCTCGTGTCGGCGGCGTTGGCCGTGAGCGAAAAATCCCGGGAGGAAATTCATAAATAAAAACAAATTGCAAGATGGGCTGGGTGGGAATCGAACCAGGGTCTCCGGAGAGTGAGACGGAGACTCTACCACTCAGCCATGGTTCGATGGTTGACAGCGGGACAAAAACACTTCTAGTGAATGCGGTGTTGCCTTAGAAACGTACCGTAGAAAGTTATACTGCGTTGTATATCGGTAATTATGAGCATGTAAATTACAGAAGTCGCGGTTAAACGAGTAGCGAAGTACGTGTCCACTACATTTCTTCTGCGCTTGGCGCACACGCAGAGCTAAACTGCGGCAAACACAGAAGACCCCCCCCCCCCTCGCAATGTACGGCGCTGCCCCGACAGATGGCACGCCACTCGCCCACTTCTCCCCTTCGTCTCGTCAAGAGCATGCCGACCGAATTAGTGGGCGATGCGAAAGGGGTGCGATAACGCCATCGCGTTCTACTCTTGAAGGCAAAGCTTAAGCATCCTCCAATTTTTTCCCCGTTTTCCAGATTATATTATAAAAACGAAGAAAGGTTTCAACTGCTTTAGTAGATAGGTGAGCGAGCATTGCGTAATGTACTCTGTGCGGACCAGAGGCTGTTTTTTTGTCAGTAGTGAGTACTCCATTGATTTCCGTGAGTGTTAAGGACGCATTATGCGATCTGTCTGAATTTCCTGTGATCGGAAGCTTTAGTTTTTCTGCTGGTTGCTTATATTTTTGAAATATAGCAGAATAATTTATTGAGCTTGATATGTCATGGAAATGCAGCCCTAATTTTGTGTGTGCTTGTTCTTCTAAATTTGCCTGCTTGCCTGGGGTGAGAGCATGGGGATAGTGTAAGAACCGTAGTAGCTTCTAAACTTAGAAAGCTGATTCCACATTCTTTTATGTGTTATCGAGCTATTTATTGGCGATACATTGTTCTTGTAGGAGTGTCTTTCGGCTTCTCTGTGTGTGCACCTGGCTTTCGCTTTTGCTTTGTTTGAAAGAGAGTAGATTATATTGTGTTGGGTATTGCCGAAAGATACTCCACGCTTTGTTTTGTAATTTTTAGTTTTTGTACATTCATTTGTCCACCAGGGTTTTAATTTTTTTTTCTAAGAAGACGCAGGATTGCGGGATCGTTCGTTCTGCTGTAACAAGTATAGAGACAGTAATATTTTCATCCATTTCATCTATCGTTAGACCAGCGGATATGTCATCCAGAATGGCCTTTTAGCTGTAGAGAGGCCAGTCTGCAAGATGTAAGGTACAATAGTCACTTTCTGGCTTCGAAGAACGAGATTATTTTCTTTCACAGTTAGTGTTGTTACTCCTTCTTTTCCTTTTTCCAGCAAGGGCAAGACCGCGAGTAAGTCGGATGGTCTCCTTTGCAGTTAATGCAATGTGGAGAAAAAGTGAAGTTGTCAGATTGACGTACACTAGAGCTGCATTTAACACAGGTTGTTTGGCCTCGGCGTGCATGTGAAGCATGTCTGAACGTTCGGCACTTGAAACACCGTCTGGGGTTCGGGATATGTGGTCTGGCGTTTATTTTTACGTACCCTGCATTCAGCAAGGTGGGTATTACGCTTGTTCCAAAGGAAAGCATGACATGTTCTGTCGGGATTTTTTGGTCATTTCTGCGGATGACACTTCTTTGTACTTTGGTGATGTTTTGTTCCTGGAAACCCTCAAACAGTGCGTCATCGCTCAGGTCAATAAAGTCTGCCTCTGATGTCACATCCCGGCTAGTATATAGTGTTCTGTGTGGTGAAATGGTCACTGTCGCTTCGCCAATACTGGTGATTTCTGACAGCTTTTGCGCTTGATCTTTGCCATTTAGTCCAAGGAGGAGGTCCCCGGTAGAAATTTTTGAGGCTTTGCATATTGGTCCGATTTTCTCTTTCAGACACTTGGCCACCAGGAATGAAGAGAGCTCTCTTAATGGTATGTTGCTTTCGCTGTGGACTACGTAGTACTTGGGAAATGATGGAGCGTTGCTCCGAAAGGAGAATTGGAAGGGTGCTTCGGTGCGGCATCTTTTCAGACACCGATCATAGATGACAGAAGTTTGCGCTGCCATAAGAAAATGTGTATGTTCGGAAACAGCGCCAACCGCCCACCACGGAGCCCAATGAGGGGACGCGGCAGAGCTTGTGTACAAGTCTGCACGACGCCAGTCGTACGCCGTCACTATAGCTAAATATGGTGTACCCAAGGTAGGATAGCCGCCCAAGAGTAACCCTTGCCACCATGGAGAAAGGAAGTAAATTGTACACAGAAGAAGACAAGAAAGGTCAGAAAGTGAGAGAGACAGACGAAGATTTCAGGAGAGAGAAACAGGAAAAGGTGACTGCCGATTTCCCCCGGGTGGTTCAGTCCGGGGATGCCGCTTACGTGAAGCAGAGGCCAAAGAGGTGTGTTGCGTCCGCCGTGGGGCCTAAAAGGTCCCAACAACTGGCATCGGCTCAACCCCCCGCATCCCCCTTTCCCCGGACACGGCTAAGCCACGCACGGCTGAACGCGGGAGGGTTCAACCCTCTTATGCTCGGGTACGTGGTGTCGCAACGCATCAAACACCTGCTCTTGCCGACGACCCTACGGGAGCTGCACAGCTTGATACTCGTGGTGGCAGCACGAGCTAGGCTTGGATAAAGCAGTCCATGAGGCGAGACAGAACTTGTGCTGACAAGGGTGCTCCTGGGGTTACAGGAGTCGAAAAGAATGATATATCAAGAACGAAACTCGGTGAGCGGCCATAGAGGAGGGAAACAGAAGAAATGCTGGTGGTATAGGCTGCGTAGCCGTGTTAAAAGTGAATGTCACGAATGGCACGAGTGCGTGCTTGTGCGGTTCGTCATATATGTATCTATATAACACACACACACACACACACACACACACACACACACACACACACACACACACATATATATATATATATATATATATATATATATATATATATATATATATATATATCACAATTTTAAAAGCTACCCGCTATAGGACATCTAAAGCAGACCAAGCTGTATTATAGCCCGCTGATCCGATGTACATGCGTATGTCCAAGGTTTGCGATGAGGCCATGACCGCTTTTATATTTCCAAAAAGCGGCCGCTGGTAATTTTTGCGGAGTAATGAAACCATTGCAGCCGCGAAAGCGAAACTGAAGCGCCGAACAGCTCAAGTGCCACGCCCTTACGAGACGCCCAGCGTGGCGGCATTGTTTCCCTCGCATTGCCGGGTGGGGAGGAGTCGAAAGCGTCGCTCGAATAAATTCATTCAGTTCACGTGCGCGCGCATCGTTTCCCCTTACAGTGCCATGGCAACAGTCGAGTGTTAGCAATTAGAAGACAACGACCCCAATCACTGCCAAAGGACGCATCTGCAATGAAATGTTAGCTTCAATCACATCAGTGAAGCCACAGCAACGTTCGAAGCCAGAAGTAAGGTGCCCTTGACTGCGACAGGATTGACTGCAATATTGAATTCACACGGAGACATAATCATCCAGTTTACCTGACACTATGATGGTGCAAAACAGTATGCAAGTGCTAAATTTCAACACCACCCATACATCGCGGAATGGCTCAATGATCATCAGGCCAGGATTACGAACGCCTTTTCTGCCGAGGAAATATGCAATATGCAAATATTCAAATGTGCAAATTCTTGCATATTTCTGTAATTATACGAGCAGTAAAACAAAATACCCCTAGACGCAGGCGTGTTTGCGACATCTCGGATCAAAATTCTCCGCACCCGCGACAATCTGGAGCTCACCTGAAATGCATTAGTCTTGCTTCTGTGTAGCTTGCGTTCACCGGGACACGAGGCGGCTGGTAGTAGGAGCGCCAGGCATAAGTGCACGGCAACGACCGTTCGAGTCATTTGAAATGCGCGAATCATTTTCGGCTTTTTGGAGGCCGCGTGCTGCACAGACGTTCCACTTCGTAACTAACTACTTTTAGCAAACACTCAGACCAGCTTATACGGTGGGACGACGTCCTTTTACTTATGGTATTCATTTATTGGCGCTAGCGTTGTTTGGTACTGTGAGCGACAGATTGGGAGCTCGTGAAGTACTATGTACTTGACGAGCTCACAGGGTGTAAAGAAATACAGGGGGATCAAGGAGAATAAATGATTTTTTGCACGGCAGCTCGTCAAAGAATACATTTCTGCATTCTTCACTCGATGCCACTTGATAGCCATCTGGGACAACTAAATGCCACTCCACTTGCCATTTTTTTACACTAAAAAAATTCACTTCGGAAGAAGTGCTAGCTGGAATAGCGGCGTATCATCCCATACAAATTTGGGTATGCGTTTCTTTTAACCGCGAGCATAGTCACAGTATTTTTTAGCCAGGGGCGTGCTTAACAGAGTGAATGGCTTCAATATTGCAATGACCATGATTTAGTATCAAAGTTAGTGCCGAATCACAGCTGAATCTAACAGGACTGCGTTGGCATGTGAATATATTATTTAGAACTGTCTGTTGCCTTGCGTTCATGATAGACGGAGAAGAGAGTAATATAATTACCAATACGCCGTGTAATGAAACGGTTACGTTGGGTCAGCCAATTATTCACTTTTGCAAATGGTTATGTTCGAGGGATAACTGGCCCTTTGGCATTCTGATTTCTCAGGCTCACGTCGTTTAATAAACAACCGTGTCACCGCTATCACTCGCCCAGAGTTATTCATAAATTCGGGCATTACTGACATTCCTATTTACATATCTGTGTTTTCACCAAGCTAGCTAACATGTTTTCAATTTATTGATGTGCACTGCTTCGATGACTGCGTTTCTTTTGTACATGAAGATCTGCGTTCACTGTACTGTGCCTACGTTTAAATGTAGCCTGCTCATCTGTTTGACCTTTATTGACTACGTGTTGGCGTGCTTGTGTTGCATTAAAATGCATTGATATATTAGCATAGTATTGATATAGTCAACTTCGCATGTTTGCGGTAATCCAGTGACAGTATGACGTTCTGCGGCTGAACACGTAGTCTCAGGTTACATGCGTGGCAATGGCAGTCGCGTTCATGTGGGGGCGAAAAGCAAAGTTGTCTTGTACCGAGCAATGGGTGCACGTTGAAAAAACTCCATGTGGTCAAAGTAACCTTCTTGTTTTTTTTTGTCCGTCTTTTCTTTTGCGCAGTGCTCTGATCTCCGTCCCGACTGAACTGTGCCAACTTGCCCGAACCATCACCCCATGAAATTTAGGCTGGAGGCCTCCGCTTCATATCTTGCGTAGACACTGCGTTGCTACGAGGCGTTCAGCTACATCAGTCAGTCACTGATGGCTTCCAGCAAACGTACACAATAGTTTAGCCACCAACATCGCACACATAAATTAATCTACATATTCGTTGTTAGTAACTAAGTAATGAAGTCCTTGCGAAGTAGGCCTTCGATGAGCCGGTTATCCTAATGAGCAAAGATAGGGCCCAGCGACTGGGGACTGTCGGAAAAAGCAAGCAAAGAAAATGAAGAAGGAAACAAAGGTGACAAGGGCAAAATAACGGAGGAATAAAAAAATCACTTAACTCAGACATTCCCTGCTGCACAATGTATGCATAGTCTGCTTCACAATAGTCATATCGCATGCCGTGTCGGAAACACGCGAGTGCGCAGTCACAGGGCGCCTTACCAGAAGTCACTATCTGTACGGCCACTTCACGAAGACCAAAAACAGCAGAAAGGAACCTTGGACGAAGCGGAGAATAAAGCGCATGCCAACAAATGCTACACGAAAGATATTGACAGTGTACTTAACCAAAGAAAGCAGCAGAGGTCCGTGCAATGTCACATGAGCGTGTACGAAGGCACTTAATGAACGCTTCCGGGACCGATCTTTTGAATGGTACATTTGACTGATTTCTACCGCTTGCAGTGATGCAGAGCCTTCTCATGAACGGATGCACTAAAAGCCCGCGCCAACTGATCATTCAAGTGTTCCCAGAGCAATCGCAGGAGCCACGTGATAGAAATATTCTGTTGGACCTCGGTCGGTTTCTCAGATCGAAGGCCAGAGCACCCCGCCCCAGGTCAGAGCGCTCGGAGGCGCTCTGAACGCATCAGGAGAATGTGTTCCGAGCCCCCTACTTCAACCGGCCGAACATGAACAGCATGATCAGAGTGCTCTAGACTACTCGGAAGCGACCAGTCGAATGACCTATAAAAGAATGAATAAGGGCTCTACCTATTAGAAAGTCCCTATAAATTAAAAATACTGCTGTACATAATTTTCACACGTGTGTTGCATCGCTTTTTCTCCGTGACCGCTTTTCAGAGAGTTATAGATATTATATTATCATAACCACAAAGATTAGCATTACATGCATATTGGGCAACAAGCGCACATAAGGAAAAAGTGATGAAAGTGAATTGTGCCACAATAACTCTACACAGTGCGGCACCTATACTTTGGGCTTAGGTGGCACGAGCTTTATACAAGAGCCAGAAGAGCTCGATATCTTAAAGCTACAGTTGTATGAAGGAAATAGACAATCAAGGTAGAGAACGCGAATGTTACATTAACGGGCCACTTTCAGAACAGACTGTCTTGGAATGCTGACATGAACCGTCGTCGCATCCAAAGTTGGTCAAGGCTTTGTTGACCTTCTTACATAGCAGTGGCCTATTAAAAATGCTATAATGATCCCGTCCTTTTTCTTTCACGCCTTTCTGTTTCACGCTCTTCCTTCCGTCTTTACTCTCCCGTTCCTTTTCCCTAGTGCAGGGTAGCAAACCAGAGGCTTTAACTATGGTTAACATCCCTGCCTTTCTCTCATTTGCATCTCTGTCTCTTTCTCTTGCCGCACGTGGGAGCCAAAACTCACGACTTCCACAGTACGCGTGCGGTGATTTGCAAATTAGGCTACTGCTGCGGTCATCCTCCCGTCAACTGTACTGAGTATTTGTGCGCGTGTACTTCATCTATTGCCCAGGAGTGTAACCCAGAGCCCCTCGCGGCCATGCCGGAGGATAGGGAACGCCCTTTCAAGCAGAGGCGTCGTGTTTTTAAGGACGTTAAACAGCAGGCGCCTCTTTATGCTAAAGAAGTATATGCTTGTCGTCTAGGACAAATGTCCTTGTCAACAACAGCAGAATTAGTGACAATTTTTCAAGACACAGGCTATTTCGAAATATACGAGGTACCACAAATCTAGGTCCTCGCCACAGCTATTTACCGTCACTATACGCCATGATGTAATAGTTCTGCGGAAGCCCGCAAGGTGGAGAGAAGTAATTAATAAAGGAATATGCAGCGAAATGCAGTGGGCCCGGGCTGGAGTCCCGGACCGGGACGATTTTTTCTTCGACTGCGAGGCTTTTCTTTCGAGGAGCCCGTATGGGTTTCCTTTGTAGCAATGTGCTACCTGTGGGTGGATGTCTCGTTTTCCCTTCATTAATTACTTCTCTCCACCTTCCGGGCTTCCGCAGAACTAGCCAACTGTTCCTTCCTATGTTGCACTGTACCGGTTTTAGAATGCAATACCAACTCGTTCGATCATCAACCCTAGCGATCTACATAAACCATATTTGTATATATAGGTTAGACTGAGTTTTGACTGTTCAAGGTTTCCTTTATTGTGTATTTATGGATGAAAAAGAGCCTCTCTTTTGCATAGAGTTTATTCACATTATATATAGACTCGCCCCACGCACCTCTTAAAAATGCCTTCTTGAGCTGCTGAGCCGGTCATGCTACGTCTTTGCGGGCAGTATTAGCGCCATTATCTGTCAGACGCATTCGACACCCACATCAATTCATTAATTAACATTCGAAAAAATCGCCAGTCATCTACATTATTTACAGTAATATTTCTCTAGTGCAAGGTGTTTCCTGCTCCAGCAATGAGTAACATCGCCAAATGCAGTAAAATAAATAGTTCATCGTTAGTTCCTCGGATACTTGTTACTTGATTGGACAGATTGTTTTGTTGGCGTTTGCAAAAAGTTTCTTCGCGGAGATTTCTCGTAGTTTCCTAGTAAGTTCTCTTGTTGATACAGTCTTCATGTACTTGAGAGAGGCTATGGTCTCACTGCAAGGAACAAAAATAAAATACAATAAATAAATAAACTATAGATGGAACCAATTGTTCTGTACTTCGGATGGAGTTTGAACACGGCCATGTGTTTCAACCTGCCATCAATGTTAGCACGTCGAGCGGTCAAGCAATGCGAAATACATGGAGGAAAAAAAGACGGGGGACACCCATAGGGGCTGTATGATTCTCTGTATGAGATTGCATAAACACATCAAATATTCCTTTTGTTAATGTGCATCTTGTTGGTTTAGCATTCCTAATGACGAACCAATTATCCGGTTTCCATCCTGGTAGCACACAACGGACTCACGAACCATTGGCTGAAGGCAACAAAATGGATGCCACGTTTTTGAAGCGACCTGGACAGATGTTAGACGGCGAGTGCGGTCTCCTTCGTGGCATTTTTATCCTGAACACGAGTGTCTTAATTGTAATTTTTCATTTTGTTTTTTTCAGCTAATTTCTTTCCGGCAGGATCTAGGAAAATGAGTCGTCGAGATACATTCTGTCTCATTCTTTTCCCATCAACTGACTTGGAACAGAACAGTATGGCACGTGTTTTAGGATGCAAATGACGCAGACGCCGTCGAAAATTATTCGCCACCGCGAAGAAGGAACTTGTTAAGGTGATAATTCAAACAGTAATAAACCTTACTGGTTGTGAACAGTCTTAACGACAAATGTCACGCCGCTATAGTTACATACATTAAAGCGCTGACAGTGCTTAAAGGTAAGCTGAAGAGGTTTTCGAATGGGAAGAGTTACGGTGGTTTCGAAGGCTGCCACAGTGTAATCCAACTCCTGATTCAACTCTGATTGTGCACGCAACAGCGCTGCAATCGCCGTTTGAATTTTAGTGGAAGCTCGGCGCCACTCACGCGCCAAGCGTAGCGGCGAAAGACTGGGCGCGAGGATCACGTCAATACAGGGGTCATGTGGGAGCTATTTTCGAATCACGCACGCCACCGACACCTAAGATGATGTCACGTTCATCTTCGCCACCAGAGCCCGTCAACCAACGCGCAGCGTCTCCCACAGACGCTGGGGCTTCGTTTTGCTAAATAAAGCGAGTAGCGGTGACTTCTGGCCTGTTAAACTATGATTTTCGAATTCAGGGGGTGAAAAACTTTCAAGGATTCGCTGAAAGACCACTCTTTTTTTAAGTGCTTCAGCTGCCCTTTAAACGACTTCCTAGACTCTGAAAAAATAACACCTTAGAAAACAGAAAAATGAGAAAGAAAGAACGTTTATTGAATCTTAAAAGAAAAAAACAGGTGCGTTCGCGCGTGTTTAGGGAAGTGCCCCTAGTCCGGGCCTCCCGCGACTTTCACTCGAAACTGACTGAACTGCCTACAGCGCACAGTTGTGAGCTTTAATATTTCGAAATTGCCGAAGATTCTAAGGGCCGCCATAGTGGGAGACTCCACATTAATTTCGACTACCGAAGGGCTCTTTGACGTACGTCTTGGTACGCGAGCATTTCTTTTTGCATGCCGCCCCAATGGCTGGCGAGGCCGCCGTGGTCGGGGATTGAACCCGCGACCTCGCGCCAAGCAGCAGAACAGCTTAGTCATTGATCCGCGGAGGCGGGTTTATTAAGGACTCACCTACGCGCACTGTCTCTAACATTCCTGATTTTAGTTCTACGCTCATGTATACGACCATTCCTTCTGTGGAATTCTAAACCTTGGGCCGATATATTTAAGTAATTCCGCATGAATTACTTATTCTTAATTCCACGTGAAAGGTATGCGGCACTACGACTGTGGCGCCATGCTAGACAAGCTCAGCGCGTCCGCGCATGCGCATTTGCTTTGCGCCATGCAGCGGTTCGTCACGCTCCTCTTAGTTCAACGAACGCGCTTAGTGCACCTCGAAGCGCTCTTTCTCAATATTGTGTCTTCTGCCGCTACTTATGCGTTCAGAGCGGAGATGTTCTATAGTGTAACTTGGTAGCTGGAACTTGAGAAGATGTGTGTCGACAGTAAATCACACTTACAAATGCATACGCGGCGACAATCGGTTTGCCTTTTGAAGTTGTGGGTACTCCGCTCGCACCCGTTGGGCTTTTTTACGCAGGAACTTTTGCCCTCTTTACCTCGGAAGTGGTACGTTGTTCGGTTAGGATTACAAATACCATCATCGTCTCTCATCGGAAGGGCACACCGGGAGCCTATAGACAAGAAAAAGAAAACATCACTATCTAGAATTACAAATGCTTAGAAAACAGGAGCTCCACGCACACATAATTCTTCCAGCTTCTATGTCTATCACTTTTTCTCAGAGGTGCCAGTTTGCGTTCTACCACGGTTTCACAAAATGTTTGTGGCTGTAGTACTTGCATGCTTAGCCCAGATTAATCTGAAAAGAAAAGAGGGAGCCATCTATGGCATCGACAATAAAATGCCGATTCAAGGCACATGTTGGAATCTGCGTAACTGAAGCGAAGCATTTGTGAACTGTATAGGTAAAGGGACTGGCCAAAAATAGTTGTCGCACTCATCTTTTTAGCGCAGCGAATATCTTATAAGTCGTGGTGTCTTCTACTGCAATGAGAGCGGGGATAACATCGCGGAACATTTTTATCAGTCCTTTTTTTTATGTGAAGTCGCGATAGCGTTTACGTGAGAGAGGAACGCGATCGTGAATGCGCGCCGTATTAGTGGGTAGCATTGGTGGGCAGGTGGGGCGGTTTCGAAGGCAAAGCGATGGCTCTACTACAGTGCACGAACCCTGGTTCTACTCGTGATAACCAGTTCATCGTGTTGCCCTTCGGAAGCGGATCGCCTTTTGAATATACGAGTGAACTAGGGCGAAGAATTTTAGCTCGAATGCGCAATCAGAACTTGCATCCATACGAACTAGGGCGCGAAACACCACGTAATCCGCGCCGCCATATGCAATAAGGGCCGCCATGGTTCTGCCGTTACACTCATTGACGAGCAGGCAGCGCCGCTCGTAAGTGTGAAGTTTCCTCAGATCGTATTGCGCATAGAACAGAGCGCAAATACCAGTAAAATATAATGAATGCAATTTTGAACCACACGTAAAGTGCACTTAATAACAGCCGACATATGTGCCGTAATATGCAGTCACGTGGTGTGAATCCAGCTCTATAAGTTTCACCGCAAAGTGTTGCAATACGGTTTTTCGCGGCTTTCTGTGTAGGTTTAAAATCATAAATACTGTTTAAACAGCGAACAGCTTCTTCTATTCTATCACTATAAATAGTGATATTCTCACTTCCAGCAAGATTCCATGGCACTTTCAGGGCAGTTATCAGCCCCATCAGGTCCTATAGAACTAAATTTGATGCGCACTGTTCTTTCATTTTTACCCAAAGCAACACGTGTAATGTCATGCAATGCCTATGTTTGTTCACATGTAATTCACATGTAATGTTTATCTTTATGGACTGCAACGTTCACTAGAATATATTTCGGGATATATAAACAATGCGTATATGAAAGAACCCTCGAGGGGGCTTATATAACCCTCGCATGCTGACCAAGAATGCGCACCTATATTATGAGTTACGACAAAAAAAAGACTTTATACATAAGCCCTGAACCTACACCTTGTGTCCCAGCTAACGTTAGCAAAGTTTCTGAACGGACAAACAGAAAAATGGATATAAATAACACGGTACAAGACACAATTCTCACAGGTCTGACGACCCAACACCGTTGTTCTTTTGATTGCATCTTGCACCGCGTTCTTTTTCTTCTTCCTTTTTTTCGTCGAACAGTTTGGCTAAAGTTAGCTGGGACACCGTATATATTGTTGGCTCGAAGGCACCTATGAAGCCCACCGATCTGCTAATGCAATGGTGAATTAAGTTTTTCAGCGGGCTCCTAATTGATTTGTTTTACTTTCCTTGATTTAGCCACTCAATACGTGCCACGAGGTGTTGTGCACGTTCTTGTCTAGTCCTCCAGATTGGAGATCTCCCACTACACGATTCGTACACGAAACATGAACATTTAATCTCGGCTTAAAGATATCTCTAAAGCACACCCATTCGTTAACAAAGGGGTAAATTGTTTCTCGCAAATCCTTTAGTCTACTTTCTTTGATTTGGCAATTCGGTATGTGCCGTTGGAGGTGTGCACGCCCTTGGCCAATCCTTTACTTAAGCTTCTTGTCCAATCCTCGAGAATGGGCATGTTCCAGGGGGCCACAAGAGGTACAGAATTCCTAAAGGTTGCTTGATACGCGTCGTACTCTTACGTGCACACACCTGTCGTCAAGATTCTGCCCTCAACAAGCACGCCTTCGTCCTTCTGGCATCTCTGCGTGTACGCCTCACACAGCGCATGCGCGTCGAAATTGAAGTTTGCGTTTCGACATAGCTTGTGAACGATGCGGTGTACGCATAGAGAGAAAAATTTGCGTGGCAGTTGTGGTCTTTCATGGTGGATAAACGTGCACTTTGCACAATCTTACACGGTACGGAAGTAAAATCGTGCGGATCGCCGTTAGTTGTAAAGAATTTAATTGCCCGCTTTACTTAAGCTTCGCTTCACATAGCATACAATATATGCCTTGGATCTGCACACTTCTATCCGTATCTCTTTCCTTTCCAACAGCAATGAGGGAAACAAAATTAGAGGGCAAACGTACAACTTTTTACAGTGAAGTTATTAAAGGGTGTTCCGCAACGGTGTATGTTCGGCAGTGAGCGACGGAGTAGTCGATATCAAATTTAAGTGCAACGCAAGAGTGTCGGAGCCCTGCAGTTTGCATGAAACACAATGGGCAACGATTATAAAGTTACCTCGCGCATACGTAATTTGTAGACAACAGCTTAGACGTGCCGTTTTCTTAACCACGCAGTAATTAGTAATTTTCGTTTCTTACTTAGCCTTATACCGGTTCCACGTTTGAGGTCAGCTGCGAGTTCGTGCGGCGGAGAAAGCTGACGGCGTGCTGCTGCAATGACACGTGCTTGGGGGCCGTCACTAAAAGCAGCCAGCCACGAGTAGGCTCGAACGAGCCGCGAGTTAGCAGGCAGATCTAGTGCGTCTAAGCGTGTGAGAATTCGCTCATACAGCTTCGCCGTTATTGATGTACGTGTCAGTTGTCAGATTCGCATACTCCGGTGAAGTATCTTTTTATTTCTTGCGTGAAATTTTGCTCGTACAACATATGGATTTTATGAAGATGTTGCGTGCACATATTTTTTATAATTAACTCAGAATGGTCAATGAATAAGCTTTACGTTGAAAAGGATGCGCCTTATTAAAGGTAAAAAATTTATTGTCTAGAAGAACCCGCTTTTTACAGTCAGCAAAATTCAACTTTTCCTTTTAAACGCAGAGAAGCTAATAGAATTAAGCGCAGTGGATGTCGATAAAACGAGGAATTTTCAGTTCCTTTGCACTCAGACAGGAGCTATGGAAGTAAAGATTACCGTTAAGAAGAACCTGGCATGTTATTGCTAGCGTAATCGTTCATGCAGTAGTATTTTGTGGGCAATTTCACCCGTGGGAGACATTATGATTTCAGGCCAATGCATGGCAACTACTTTTATTTCTTTACTACGCGGCTTTCTGGATCCATCAGAGCAGATCTATGTGCTCTCCATGGCCCCTTATTATATTACGTTCCGAGGTGATTATTCAACCTATTAGGTTTGTAGTGAAACAATCGGGTTTTTATCCCGAAGGTGAACATTGTTTCAGCAAAATGTTATCGACCCGAAAGTTGTACGACGTGTTTGTATGCGCAAAGTTCAAATGACACATGCCTCTCTTTACGAAGCCCCAATGGGCAAAAATTCCACACAAGATTTCTGCCAATTGAATCGTTCCCTGCTTCCCCTACTCCCAAAAATTTCTGGACATGCGTCGTCTTTGTGCGCGGTTTTTTATCGGCCACTGCCTTGTAAGATGGCCCTCTGGATTTGCTATTTCTAGTTGCACTACTTTTTTTTAAATGATACTTGACCAGCTTGGTGCGTTCACCCAACTTTAATATAGTACGGTTCATGCGGCTTGGCTCCACAAATCAGGTTCAGGCAGTCTAAGGGACTGTAAACTTTCAATCAGTTTTAAGGTCCACTGGAGAAGCGGTGTGAGTGCCAATGCTCCACATGAAAATTGTTTTTCACACCCCATCATTGACAGGACCCGCGCACTAATAGGCCGATACACCAGTAGACCAATGCACCAACATACCATGGAACTAATAGGCCAGTATTCCAGTTCACCGATACTCCATTAAACTAATAGACTAATACAGCTGTCGATAGCCTGAGAGCTGATTACGCTTTTCGCTATAGATGTGAAGTCTCGGGCTCAGAATGCAAAATTCGTAATGCAAAAATGCTCGTGCCCCGAGCTTCTTTCTCAAGTGATGCAAAGGAATCTGGCCTTGTTCCTCCATGTTCCGAGCATTGCTACAGTATGTCAAATGCTACTAAGCCCTCAATTTTCCTTTATGCAATTTTTGCTCTGTACTTGCATTTTCCTGTAAATAAATCGCCTTTCGACAGCACCGCTTCCTACCTCGCAGGAAGTCGCCTACATGGGCACCAGTCGGCGAAGATACACTTGCGGTGCTTATTAAGCCAATTTAAGTGTCCTTCGACACATAATCACTGATACAAATGTAAAAAACTGGAGTGTTTACACACATCTGAAGGGTATATAGGCTAGTGGTGAGCAGTACCTACCTCTGCATATTACCTCGCACTCTCGCACGGAGTAAAATCTGTTTGCATTTCCGTCGCAACCTTTGTAAAAGAAAAGGTCACACTGGCTTTGGTTGCTATCGAAGTAATACATCAACTCGCCAGGATTCGCACACTTAGTTCCTTCAGCTAACGGAAGCTTGCAGATAGTGTCTGTAATGCAACGACAAGTGAAACTTTAGCGGTGGACAACAAGTCTTAGAGAAAAAGAAAATGTGGTAGCGCGAAGATTACTGTCGGTAAGAGTGACGCACGTCTGTAATGCTCTTTTATTCCTTTTATCTTTTCTTTGCACCAACGCCATGTTTCTAATTGTGGTGGCTCTTCGGCTAAAGCGTTCTTTCACTGAAAAATATGTCATGCTCTCAATACTTTGGTTGTGAGGCCTTGTTCCGATGGACGCGCGTTAGAATATGCTCACATGCTGAGGTTGTATTGGACATCGAAGAAGTTCAAGTGGTTGAAATTTATCCGAAGTCCTCTACCAAACCGCTTGTAACGGACTATGAGCGCTTTCCACACACGCACACAGGAGAAAGGAAAGAACATTCATTCATTGCCATACCGCATAAAATATTAGCGCTAGAGAATTCGAACCACGCTTCAGCGCTTCCCGTTCCGTAACGACACCATGATTATTGCCTGCGCATAGCACTCATGGTAACAGCTTCCCAGAATTAAACGTAGGCCGAGTCACTCAATAGTCTACTCAATTCACAGACAGTTGTGATTATCAGTAATACTACAAAATTCTTAATCACTCGCCGAATTCCCACCATCTTTAGTGAAGCCGACTGTCTGTCAATACCTTGTGTTTGGCCTAATATTGCGTGAGTCTGACTGAGCCAGTTATTACATGAAATCTAAGGCCTAGTGAAGATAATTCAGAGAGCCTATGAGTCCGAGTGAGCCAGGCTGGGTTTGATCTTACAGCGAGCTAGGGTTCATGTCTGATTTTCGTCAGACTACGTCTGACTGAATTTTAAATGTTAACTGTTTTTTTGTGGGTGAGCCTAAGTTCTGTTTATTTTATCGACCTGCGTTCGCAGTATCATGCGACCCCGTCAAATTGGAAAAGAATAGCTATGGGGTACTTTTGATTATATACGGGAACTGCTGGAAAGCTTTTGGCCTTATCCAGAAGGAAGTAGCTCTTGTGCACAGGACTGCCGTATGCGCAAGAACAAGTTTCAAATGACTGCTGACTACGCTCGGGAAAACACTTTTATGTAGCACGTATTGAGCAACAGAAAGTTGTATCGGGGGTTTTTCATGTCGCTCTACAATTTTCTCATTGACACTTTTCATCTAATTATAATATTTGAGAATTTAATTAAATAATTAAGACTAATTAAATGTGCGAATTTGATTAAGAAGTTAAGACTAATTATCTCATTAGGCGGAAGGGAAAAAATAGTTTGAGTACTTCCAAGCGACGGCAAACATTACTTTGGTTCTGTCCAGCTGCGTGGCATTCGCATGTTTTTATACTCTGGCAAAAGTTAGCTGAAACACTCTGTATAGTTATTCCGTATGTAGAAGCCAAGTTGTGAGACCGCACTGGTCTGGCCTTGGATGTTCGGTGGTTGCTCTCATATGCTTGAATGTGACCCCCATATTATCAAACGGGTGTGTTTTTCTTCAGTTTTTTTTAACAGCTTCCTTAACCTTCGCTTGTACACACAGTAGCAGCTCATTTTTAAAGATGAAACACTGCTCAACCTTTCGGGATAAAAGATTTAATAACAAACTTCTTGAACACTTGAATAGTTCGTAATTCCCAAGCTCTAAAACGACACCCATATGTCCTTATGTTCATGGTCGCGAGGTGGAAACCTGGACGTGTTCGAACTGACGCGTTCTTTGAATTAAGCGGAAAACGACGCTAACACAAAAAGGAAGAGCACAGGACGAGCGCTGTCTAACTGATGAAGTTCATTCCATGCCATTAGCTCACATGGAATAAATCACCAAGCATTTGCGCCTCACAGTATAACAAAGAGATAGACGGCTCCGAAACGCAATCATCCCACATGTTTGTGCGTGAAATGCTTCTGCAAGTTCCCGAGCTTTTTGCTTGATGGTCTTAGTTGTGTCAAATAAAAGTCTACACCACATGCTTTACAGCGGGCTAAAAGATGGAAGGCAGGCGTTCCTTTCTCAGTATTATTGCGCTGGCGAGATGTGCTCGTTCATGCGTGACTGAATTTTAAATGTTAAATGTTATTTTGTGGGTGAGTCCAAGTTGTTTATTTTGCTTACGTTTGTTCACGCAGTTGCTAGTCTGCAACTACATGAACGGTGGTCAATGGCCATGTGGGTTTATATGGGAACATGCGGGTTTTCATACAGGATCAGATGCGATCATAAATGATTATGGATACAGAGCATATGGGGCATACGGGTGTCTTCAGTAGGGCGTGTACAGAAAAGGTAAATGAAAAAGACCCTGTAATGAAAGAATGCATGATTGTTTTCTTTCGTCCTAACAAATGCATCTGTGTGAACCCGTATTTATACAAGTGCCTGCCAAACGAAGACTTATGGGGATATTTTTGGCGTCTTAAGTGGCGGAAATGATTCTGAATAATGAGTCACAAATGAGTAAGAAATCCAAAGACAGAGAAGTAACCTTCATGAACACAATCCAGAAATAGTTACTACACTATGACAACAAAGGACATATGACACGGATATAGCTCTACATTTTAAGCCTTTATTTATTTGCTTATTTAACAGGGGAGATCAATTGACTCGGCTAAGTTATTACACGTAGTTGCTGGGCAGTTAGCAACCTCGCATAAAAGACAATTTCTAGCAGTTTCTGAGATGGCAAGAAAGCACCAGAATGAAGTGAAAAATTGTTTGTACGAACTTGTTCGGCACTCCCAGTTGCACTCTTCTTCAGATGGGAATAAGTGACGTTTCAGGCCACACGTCGTAGTTTCATTATGAAACACGCATCTACCTGTAGTACTATCGTAATAGTACCCTGCCTTTTCCTTCGGGCATACTTTCCAGTCTGTACACTTGATCGATGTTTCAGCATAAGCTGAAAAATAGATTGCCCAGGGTATAATAAAACATTGGTAGCGAGGCTTACATAAAAACCCACATGTCCAAATATGGCGGCATGTGGCATCTATGATGAAGATTATTATAAGTGAATTCTCTTCAAACAGAACGCTGGCATATCTCGCCACACTTCAACACCTGTAATGTAATTAAATTTGTTTTAGTTTAGTTCCATCTCCCTACTATCTATAATAAGCGTATGATTTCGCCATCCTGAAGCACTGTACCAATTTTTATGTGGCATTGTCGTGGTTCCAAATGCCTCTGCTTATGTTTACCGCATCAATGTCTACCCCGTATTATAGACTTTAATATCCAGGATTTCATGGTTATCGGCCACATCTAAATCTACGTTTGGCTATGTATTCTGGCATTATGTGAGTATGTGTGTAATTGTCTCTACGGTATTATTGCCTGCTACGCATATGTCATCTCTGTGCCATCTGTGTGTCGGGTGGAAAACTTCTGTCAAAAAAGAACACACATAACACGACACTCCCCGATTTGGAAATGGCGTCGTGATCTCCATTGTGAATATTTTAATTTTTTCAGACCCAGCGTTCTGACCACTACGCGAAGTGCTAAGTTGATCCGTGGAAGCTGCGCGCCTCAGCTTGGAATCGAGCTCGTCTTTAAACTTGCCTCCATAGGTTCCTTGATCCCGTGAAAGAGTATGATTGGGATCAACGACAATGCGAGAGGTACAGCCGACTGATTCTTTAACAGTAACCCTCCCCTCCCCCCCCCTAGCGTCGACTGGTCTATAGTTACTCCACATGACCATATACAGTAGCACTAGACTAGCCGGCCGGTGAGTGCCTTGTAATGGCGCGAAGCGATGAGATCGGCAAGAGTAGCGCATGCGCACAAAGTTCGCTGGAAGTGCAAGTTTCATCTGCTAGGCTCTTCCCACAGGCATGACATCGTCCCTGTCACGATTTGCTCAATGGAAGCTACCGTGCTTATTGGAGGCAGGAAATTCGCATGAACCCGCACGCGCCTTTTTTATAACATATGCACCTTTAAAATAAAGGACAAAGCCCGCAAGAAAATATATATAGTTCGGATGTATTGCAGCTTTGCACGTTTTGTTCATTATTTTCTTGTACATGCGCACTACAGCAGCGCACACTCTCACACACACACACAAAATACACAAGTCAGGGGCACACGCCCCTGCCATATCGTGCCAGGGGCTGTGTCCTGCCTAACAGACGAAACTTGCGCTTCGAGTGAACTTTGTGCGCAGGCGCCACTCGTGTTGATCTCGTCACTTCGCACAGTTATAGATAGATAGATAGATAGATAGATAGATAGATAGATAGATAGATAGATAGATAGATAGATAGATAGATAGATAGATAGATAGATAGATAGATAGATAGATAGATAGATAGATAGATAGATAGATAGATAGATAGATAGATAGATAGATAGATAGATAGATAGATAGATAGATAGATAGATAGATAGATAGATAGATAGATAGATAGATAGATAGATAGATAGATAGATAGATAGATAGATAGATAGATAGATAGATAGATAGATAGATAGATAGATAGATAGATAGATAGATAGATAGATAGATAGATAGATAGATAGATAGATAGATAGATAGATAGATAGATAGATAGATAGATAGATAGATAGATAGATAGATAGATAGATAGATAGATAGATAGATAGATAGATAGATAGATAGATAGATAGATAGATAGATAGATAGATAGATAGATAGATAGATAGATAGATAGATAGATAGATAGATAGATAGATAGATAGATAGATAGATAGATAGATAGATAGATAGATAGATAGATAGATAGATAGATAGATAGATAGATAGATAGATAGATAGATACTGTCAAAGTGGCAAGTGTTCGCCAAGAACTGCTTTGCCAAGAAATAAGAACACAACGAGGGCCAGGAAAACATTGCACTCACGCAATGCGACTTCCGAGTTCAAGGAACAGGAAACGTGAGTGCGTGAAACTTTTGAGCCCACAGCTAAAGCTGCACGATCAGAAACCTCATATACCCTCAGGTCCAGCCTTCGTAAGGGATAAAAGGCCTGGCCTTCGTCATTCCGTGACGAAGGCCGGACACCGGCCGAAACGTAGGGAAATCAGCATCGTTTTTTTTTCGTACGTGCGTCCTCAACATACAAGTGCCTGTTCAACTACTGGATCCCGGCACACCCTCATTATATATATATATCACTCGGGAAGCCTCTTAGGTCTTTCGTTACGCGGGTCATTTTGTTCCAAAGATCGCGCACCGTACCGC
The DNA here is from genome assembly GCF_050947875.1 of Dermacentor variabilis. Classification (NCBI taxonomy): domain Eukaryota; kingdom Metazoa; phylum Arthropoda; class Arachnida; order Ixodida; family Ixodidae; genus Dermacentor; species Dermacentor variabilis. The sequence continues at coordinate 13,187,493 of NC_134578.1, read as the reverse complement.
TCCCAATAGAGCACGCTAAGCACGCCCAGTAAAATAAAACCGATATTTCACATGAACTAAAGAGAAACTTAGTGAAAGAAGTCGCTATTCCTTTCACCGCACTATCACCGACTGAAGCTGCGAGGGCGGCCGACCATATCGCATCGAGGTTAATGCACTTTCCGAGGCGAAATCCGGGAGCGCTACAAAGTACAGCATGCACAGCGACGAATTCCGCGCTTGCCACATTTGTTGTTAAAAACGCTTTTGTTCGTCTTCGGCCTGTTCGTTACTGCTGCCTTCGTGGACCTTTGTCGCTTTCCCGCCCTGGTTGACTTACATAGCGCCGTTGGTCATCACTTTCAGGCCGGATTCACACAGCCGTCAAACCCCCCTTCGCGTCACCATCACGGCATCGGCTTCCGTCATGAAATAATGTATTCTAGCCGCTTATTATTCAGAAACACGACTTTAAGAGCATCAACCAAGGACACCGGTCTGTTATTTTTCAGGAAAAATTTGGGAGAAAACATTGTCTCTGCCGTGACGGTGACAGAACGGTGCGTTTGACGGCTGTGTGAATCCCGAGTCGGAGTAGCTTGCATCGCCGTGAACCTAGGCGCATTCCTGAGCCGTCACACCCGCTGCTGTGTCGCAACAAGCGGCGTACGAGTAGAGTTGAGTGACTGCTGAATCTGGGCAAGTAGACCTATATACTCGCAGTGATCGGTGCGTTTGTCGCTAGTGTTAACGCTTACCGCAGCTCAGCAGCGGCAGCGGAGGCCAGTGGTGGCACCGATAGGTGTATTCATTTTAAAACAAGAAATTAACAGTAGGAGACGCCCAAATTCCTTCCTTGCACAGGCTTACTTGTGGGCGACAACACGGGCTCGATTAGTAGCAAAATTCGAACGTACTGTATTTGCTATAAGGCAGCCAACCAACAGGCGCCACTGGCAAAACTCCTGATCTAGAGAGGTACGGAAGGTTGGCTAGAGAGCTGACGGAGGTACTATTCAGTGGTAATTACAACGAACATCTAGATCGAGCATGGGCGTCAGGATTTTTCTCACCAGATTTGTAAACAACATCAAAGTCGCAAGCTTGCAAACAATGAAGCTACCAGCCGAGGCTTTCAGATAAATTCTTAAATCTGAACAGTCAGCACAAGGCGCGATGGTCAGTGACAACATTAAAAGCAATGCAACTAGTGGAGGATTTTTTGAACTCACCATTCATTGGCAAGGCATTCTATTAAGTGATGGTGTAATTTTGCTCTCTTGGGGTCCGGGCGCAGCTAGCATCGGTGACTACTTTCTCTCGAGAAGAACGGTAATGCTGCAAGAGGGATGCACGTATTCCGTGGCCGCTAGCGTCAGTATGCAGAAGTGTAAGCGCGGACTCATCAAAGCTACAGAGGACGGGACTCAATGACAGAGCCCGTTGAAGGCTGCCCACAATAATGAGATATGTGACAGACGGCACGAAAACTGCAGGAAATAAACTTCGAAGAAGAGAAACTTGAGAAAATTTACAAGCGAAACCCATGATTTCCCGTTGTAGCTTCGTACTGCAATTCTTATGGATGACAATTTTTTTCTTTGATGAATTTCTCACCTTCCTTGCGGATTTCTGCATAACTGATTTGCCGAAATAAGCTATATATTAGCTGTACTGCTGTCAAACTATCATGCCAGATAAGTTTGGTTTGCACCAGTTCCTGAGAACTAATACGCAACCTTCTGCTACAGTATCTCTCGGTGCAGGTGTAGTCCAAGCCCGTTGTCTCTATAACCCCCTGACGGTACGGCAGGCCTAATAGTGCATTCTTTACTATGCATGTGTGGTGACTGGGCAGCTACTACATAACGACGACCATGGCCGCCGTCGTTAGGGTAGCGGAAAGTAGCGACGGATGCAGCGAATCGAGTGTCCAGTAAGGAAGCGCTTCCAATTTGCAGCTTTCAGATGCGGTCAGGCGGAAATACGCAATGCCCGTGGTTCTCACGTTGGCTCAGCCGCGTGCCACCTATACCGCTGCAAGCGCAGAGAAGCAGATTTCTCCCGATTTTTCATATGTTTAATTGAAATTAATGTACAAGAGAGATTTAGTTGCTTGTAACGGCAACGGCTTCTCCTTTTCACGCATTCGATGGGAATAATAAGGAAGAAAATTCACCGACGATTACGATACTCCCTAATGCGAAATTTGAGCGCAGCTTTATATGTGTTTTCATTTCGTTTTATATATATATATATATATATTATATATAATGTTTGCTGGTGCGGTCATTTCGTTATATATATATATTTGCTGGCGCGGACAATCTGTCTCGCGCGGCACGTTGCAGACGGAGCGAAGTGTGGTGCGACTGCCTCGCTAACTGGGATACCGCGAGAAGCAGCGCATGTGTGACGCGTGGGAGCGATTAACAGCAGCCGCCGCAGACAGACCTCCACTTATGCAGTGCTTGTTTGCCGTATATCGTATTGGTGGCGCCATAAGTCCACAGACGACGCGCGCTACTCTGGCGCCACCTCATGGCCATCGTCGCCGTGAAGCCCGTGGGGTCCAAGGTAAACAGGCGGACCCTCCCCCCCACATTAAGAAAAATACGCAAATCTTAGCTGCGAAACTATGTGCTCGCATTATTACAGCCAGTGCGTGACGCAAGGTGAAAACATGCAAGACGTAGACGGGTGCGGGCTTCCAGCTATATTTATCGGTAATAAATCACATATGTTCATGCAGGGCTCTTACCATAACGTCACGAATAAAGAAACAAGCCTGCTATAAAGAAGGAACACAAGAAAATGAGGGTGACTAAACAAAGAATTAGAAATGAAATAACGTACCCGTGAATGCCATCTATCGCACACGTGAAAGGTAATCTGTAGTTATTTTCCAGACAGCAACAACGGGCAGGCGCTTACACATTGATCGCTTATGTCCTCGCAATTTCTTTATACTTGAAAGTTTCTCGTGTCGGTTTCCTTACTGTTCCTTCCAATAATAATTTATTTTTTCGTTATTTATTTATTTATTGATATTTTAATATTTTTTATTTATTTACTTCTTATTTATTTATTCATTTATTTATTTATTTATTTATTTTACGTTTACAATCAGTCTCGGCAGAGACCATAGGCAGAAGTGGGGCATACATTGCATTAAAGAAATAGATGTTATACATGGAAATTTCCCACTATACTGCCACGAAGTGAACACGAAATCAACACAAGACACATGCGCGTGAGATAGTGGGGGCCGTAAAAACAAATAATAAATGCGCTTGCGTGTACACATATACCCTATGATGGCTTGGATTTTTTTTATTTAGTACATGCTGCAGACCTCAGTGTTGTCCAAGTGAACACCGTGCATGCGTGTTTTACCAGAGCCCCAAAATTTGACGAAAAAGTAAAGAGAAAGAAAAGCTTCGAGTGACGAGAATTACAATTTTGCGTGTTTTGACACGAAATATTGAGCGGTTGCACATTACGCTGCTGTCGCATGCTGCGATATTTGGTATAATTGCGAGAAACCCCGCGAAACAATTGTGAAACGGAGAAGTGCGGTTGAAATACCGAAATGTTAACTGAGACTAACATGAGACGACGAAGAAGAGGCCAGCAGTAGTGATACTCGTTCACGCTTTCAAATAAGAATTTTCTTGAGCTGCCTTCTGCTGCCCGATACTTGGCCGATGCCCCTTAATGGTTGCAAGCCATGGGAGAGGATCATCATCATCATCATATGTTGCGAAATTTGTATGATTCCGCTGCTTCGTGGAAGGGTGGAAGGTGGAGCACTGGTCGATGCGTGCTGTAGTACGTGACCTAATTGAACAGCGTCATGTTTGGTGGACTTCGTACGTAGACGTGGTCGATGACGCTGTCTCCTCTCGATGCCAACCATTACCAACAGCGATGAAGCGCACTCCGGCAGGTGCTTACGGCGCGGCCACGCGGGCCCTATGTTGAAAGAGATCGGCGATGGTGACAAGCTCGCCGAGTGCTATTAGCCCCGAGAACGAACTACAGGGGCGCTGCGAGCGCCGCTCGTGTGGCGTAAGGGCACTCGTCTGCTACAGTTCGGGAATCGTCCGGGCGCTTTCTGCGGTGTTTTCGTTTGTTCGCCCTCCTTCTCTCTGCTTGTATACTTATGGTGGTCGTTTCAAATATATTTTTATGACGTCTTCCTTTGCGAGCATTTATTCAAAGAGCTAATTTCTTATACAACAATGCAGCTCTCAAAGGCTACAGTGCCAGCCGAAGAAGCGCTGACCAGCCCATTGCGGGTTTTTCATGCGCGGATGGACAACCGCAAAAACATAGCATATAGGAATCCAGTTATGATACCATACCTGCCACGGTGCAACAAGTATGTCATAAACGCTGCCTATATATGACTTCTACAATAGTTACGTTGATTTTATTCCGCTAAAAAAGGTTTGCTCACGACGAGTAGTTCATGGTATGATATCGAATTTTTGCATTTCTTCGCAGAAGCGCTCGGCAGTAACACGGGGACTTAACTAATACTGGAGTTTAGATTCTACAAGCACCACTTGCTTCTTTTAACTGCTTGTCAACGTTAAGCAGTTCTTCACGTGTTTATTTTAAGCGGCGGAAATTTGAAGTAAAGTAAATGAAGGCTTACAGCTATTTACAGAATACAAATAGGAATGTACCAATATATATTCCTTTTTCCGTGCTACACGTTCAACTCACTTGAGAAATTTACTGGTGCTTGTTGCTTGAGGGATATACGAATCTGTTTGGCGAACTGACACAGGCTGCTCGGCCCGATGTTTTTAGTGAAGTACGCCGGTTGGACCGCATGGCTGCAGCCAGAAAGAAGTCGAAGTGTCAATCATTAGTAGTATGGGACATATTGAAGATATCGAAATTCGCCCCCGGTGGAGGGTCAGAAATCAAGTGAAAGTATATGCAAGGCTTGTGGTGCTTTCTTTATGAATGTTTGCGATTGGATTGGAGCAAACTTTATTTAGCCTACAGTTGGGCAAGGTTCTCTTTTGTGTACCGACGAAGCGAATAGTTATCCGTTCGTATAATTAAAGAACGCTGGATCGAGACATGGTGAGACAGAAGGTGTTTGAATTTTCGTTTTCCAAGCAATCTAAGCTGCGCTGTAGTAGCTCGAGAATACTTTAGCCATTCCAGATGGCGCTGTAAAAAATGCTTTATGGTTCCAATTCGAAGTTGTAGGAACTGGTGTGAGATGATGATTATGATGATGATGATGACAGAGCTAATGAATGAAACCGTAACTATGCTGGTTTCGGAGGCAGCAATTGAAGTGGGAGGCAAGGCACCAAGGCAACCAGAAGACAAGCTCTTCCAAGTAGCAAATGACCTAATAAAGAAACGACAAAGAATGAAAGTGTCCAACTCAAGAGATAAGACAAAATTCGCGGAACTGCCAAAGCTGATCAAAAAGGCGAAAATAAGTGAAATTCCAAACTATAACGTGAGAAAGACTTAAGAAGCCGTAAAAATGGACGCAGCCTGAAATCAGCGAGAAAGAAATTTGGCATAGGACAAACCAAGATATATGCACTGAAAGATAAGCAGGGTAATAACATGAGCAATCGCGAAGATATAGTAAAGGAAGTGGAATAATTCTGTACTGACCTGTGCAATACCCAGAGGAGTCGGGATACCTCCATTAGAAACAGTAATGAACAGGATACGGAAACTCCTCCTATAACTAGCGATGAGGTCAGAAGGGTCTTGCAAGACATGAAACGAGGAAGAGCGGCAGGAGAAGATGGAATAACAGTCGATTTAATAAAAAATGGAGGAGACATAATTCTTGGAAAACTGGCGGCTCTTTATGCGAAGTGTCTATCGACTGCAAGGGTCCCAGAAAACCGGAACAGTGCAAACATTTTACTAATCCACAACAAGGGAGACGTTACAGCATTGAAAAATTATAGGCCGATTAGTGTATTATGTAAAATATTTACCAAAATAATCTCCAATAGAATAATGGCAACACTGGACTTTAGTCAACCAAGGGAACAGGCTGGCTTCAGGAAGGGCTAATCTACAATGGATCAATCCATGTCATTAATCAGGATATCGAGGAATTCGCAGAGTACAATAAGCTTCTCTATATGGCTTTCATAGATTACGAAAAGGCATTTGATTGAGTTGAGATAACAGCAGTCATAGAGGCATTACGTAATCAAGGCGTACAGAACCGCTTACGTAAATACCTTGGAAAATATCTACAGACAAGAAAAGCAGAAATATACCTATAAAAAAAAGGAGTCAGACAGTGAGACCCAATCTCTCCAATGCTATTCACTGCGTGCTAGGAAGAACTATTCAAGCTATTAAACTGGGAAGGCTTAGGAGTAAGAATCGACGGCGCATATCTCAGCAACCTTCGGTTTGCCGGTGACATTGTTCTATTCAGCAACAATGCAGACGAGTTACAACAAACGATTGAGGACCTTAACAGAGAGAGTAAGAGTGTGGTTGAAGATTAATATGCAGAAGAGAAAGGTAATGAAGAACAGCCCAGCAAAGGAACAAGAGTTCAGGATCGCCCATCAGCGTCTCGAGACTGTGAAGGAGTACGTTTACCTAGGTCCATTAATCACAGGGAACCCAGATCATGAGAAAGAAATTCATGGAAGAATAAAAATGGGTTGGATTGCATACATCAGACATTGTCAGCTCCTGACTGGAAGCTTATCATTATCATTGAAAAGGAAGGTGTACAATCAGTGCATTTTACCAGTGCTGACTTATGGGGCAGAGACTTGGAGACTGACAGAGAAGCTTGAGAACAAGTTAACGTCTACGCAAAGAGCGATGGAACGAAGATTGCCAGGCATAATTTTAAGAGACAGAAAGAGAGCGGTTTGGATCAGAGAGCAAGCGGGTATAGTAGATATTCCAATTGACATCAAGAGAAAGAAATGGAGCTGGGCAGGTCATGTAATGCGCTGCTTGGACCATTGCCATTATATAACCGTTGGACCATTAGGGTTACAGAATGGGTACCAAGAGAAGGGAAACGCAGTAGAAAACGGCAGAAGACTTGGTGGAGCGATGAACTTAGGAAATTTGCGGGCGCTAGTTGAAATCAGTTGGCGCAAGACAGGGGTAATTGGAGATCGCACGGAGAGGCCTTCGTCCTGCTGCGGACATAAAACAGGCTGCTGCTACTGCCGCTGATGATGATGATGATGATGATGATGATGGTGATATGTATGGCATGCCATTCAATAAAGCAAAGTGCAAAGGTACTCACCCAAAGATGTTGTGAATAGCGTGACGACAAGGTGAGAGAAAAACAGTGCCACCGTGCGCAAACGAAAGAAATGTGTGCTGCTTTTTCGTGCTTCTAATGTCCCACGAAGGGCCATCGTCACCGTGTATTAGCGGCAGCAGACGGTAAAAGCTCAGAAGTATGACACGTCACAGCTCGCTCCTGGATCCTTAATAACTACCGGTGAACGTCATTGAAAGAGAATGTTCTGGACAAACTGCAGCGCAGGTTTTTATTCGCACTTTCAATGTGAGTATGAAACAAATGCTACGTCTATAGATCAAGTCCTTTACATCCTTAAGATGCTCTACCTTTTACACTCGGAGAAGCAGGGAACGATATGAGGCTCTAAGCCATGAGCTGTTGCATTCCTCCAGTTAGCAGCCACGGCCTAGGTATATCAGATGTGTTTTAGAAGCGCCGCTTCTGACATTAAGATTTTTTTATTATGTTGGTGGTGTTCGCGCAAACCGGCTTTCGCAGCTGGCTTATGTGGCTTAAAGTGCAACTCCGGCCCATTTTCGATGGCAGCGGATGGTAATGAAATTCGCCGTGTACGTTGCTCTGAATACTTACGTCATGTCCTCAAAAAATCAGCTTTGAGAGTCGGACAGATTTTTTTACAAATGAATTTAAATAATTGCCTCGAACACCATACCTTAACTCGTCCTGAGTTACAGGCCACATTGTGCATGACGTCAGGAGTGTTCCATGCCGAGCATGCCGGGATCATGCAGACGATAGCGACCAGAGCGTGGAGGAGTCGACGAGCTTGAGCTAGTGCATTGCGTGAGAAGTTGCTGTAGCAAGAAGTTGCGTTCCCCGTGGACGGGCAACTGATGGGGGGGAGGGGGTGGCAAGCAGTGTTATACCCCTGTCACACTGGGACATTTAATGTCATTCGAATCGAACGGCATTCGGTGCAACGAATGACATTCGCCCGTGGAGGTGCTACACTCGAAAAATTAATGTCATGCGGTGTCGGTATCAATGGCGATCATTCAGAAAAAACGTGGAGACTAAAGTAGAACAAGGTAGGTATAAAGTGCTTGCATAAGCTATCCATATATTTAAAATATTCTTGGGAAGTCGCTTCACTGAAAAAAAATTATTTTAGTAATGCGTATAAGCAAATTCTATTTCAGACTATGTGGCCACTATAAGCCAAAACAAGGCTTAGCCACCTGAGTAGCCGATAAATTGAAAACAAACAAAATGGCTTACGTGGCGACACTGGACGACGACGCTAAGTTGCAGCAGGTGAACCGGTTAGTTGCTGCGTACTCTGCATTACGAGCAAGGCGTAATAATCAGAGGAAGCGATTAGACGTTATATGGCCGACGAGTAGAGTGGTGGCGGCATGGGCGGCGGCCAGACGGTGCTGAGCTGGAGAGTAACATTTCGCGACAGCCTGCAGCACAGATTTTGTCTCTTTGAAGTAACAAGTCAATTAAAACACGCAAAAATTATTATTTTTTTACGAGTGCGACTTTCAATTTGTAAATGCTCTGTCCTGTTTTGCTTTGTTTCTGGGGTTCAGCGTACACATTCGCTCCGAGTGCGAAGTCATTCGGTGCTAATGGCATTACATATCGCTATGTAGCAACTGAATAATGTCATTCGATGCTAATGTCACTTGATTCTTATGACATTAAAACGCCCAGTGTGACAGGGGTATTACAGTGTTGGCTACACGAACTTCAGCCCTCGCCATCCGCTCACATAGTTTGAACCAATGCCGATGGCGTTCAACCGAGGTTAAGCCTATATGTCACAGTCGCGTAGTTCATGCGTCTACTGATGGCGGACTTGAGCGACTGACATGAAGCTAATTAGGCCATTAGGATGAAGGAAACTGCTTCTGTAATTTAGTTTTGACCATACGGATCTGTAACAAACCGCTCCTCATTTCGTACAGTGCAGACACGAAACGCGAGGAGCGACGACACGGAGCAGTATTGGCATCGCTACGTTGCCATTTCCGATGGAAAGCTGCCGGCTGCACTTACCGGCACTTGCCTTAAGTTAAATGCGACTACAAACGTGGGTGCATATTTAGGTATTTTGATGCAGGCTCGTTATTTTGCTTCCAAGGTGCACTGCTTGCCTCATATCCTGAGGGGGCAGCACGCGTAGGCCCCTTCGATACAGCAGCGTAAACAATCGCACGTTCCGCTGCCGATGGTGTCAATACTGGCATTGGCGTTTCCGCGAGAAGACTACGCGTTCTCTAAATGAACAAACATACGCGCAAAGTCGTCATCTGTGTCTGTTTTACGAAACATATTGTGTGCATGAAGAGAATACGAAGAATGTGAGTAGGCAGCATAAAAGCGCTCCCGTGTTACGGTCTCCTGCTCACTGTTTTCGAAGATGTGTGGTTGCTCATGTCAGCGCGATTCAGAGTGATGCAGCGATGTTTACGTGAACAAAATCAGCCTGTGTTCTGACATTAATTGATGTCACCGAAGAGCGGCTAACATTATACCTCAAACGAAGGTTAAGTGCCCACGGTACCTGCCGATGTGAAGAAATGCACCGGTCGGTGATTTGTACTGCATGTGAGCGGCGTCCTTGCGAGATACAAATGCGGAAAGTCGCGCTCCATACCTTACAGTGAGCGTGCGAAGTGCTTCCCTGAGAAAGAGTAAAACACCTAAAATAGAAAAGCAATGAAGGGGGCTAGTTGGTGAACGTTCGTGGTTATATTGCGCTCAGTTTTACACAGACGAGATTAAGGAAGGACAGAACGTGGACGGACGTAGCGCTACGTCCGTCCACGTTCTGTCCTTCCTTAATATCGTCTGTGTAAAACGGAACGCAATATAACCATCACCTAAAATAGCAAGCAGCACGTATAAAATCAGTCGTTAGGGCGACCCTTGGTCTCCATGTTGTAACACTATATGTAGCGCATGGGCTCTGGCTCTCGTGGTGGCGGGTCGAATGCGAACAGCGATACGTGCTTATTGAACTCGTCAGAATTATAACTGTCAATATTTGGCAGATCCGAAGAGCTGGTGCAGCTGACATTTGTCACCCGAGGTCTGGCGCAGTCACGAATCAGCGGCGTCTGTTCTTCGCTTGCTTCGTTCGGCGAACTGGTGAGACCGGCGTGCCTTGCGCGCCTGGCCCCCTGGGGATGCTCGTGACGTCACACGAGGAGGTTCGCTCGGCTTCTTATTGTCAGGTTTCAATTTTGTTTTTGCGATTTTTTGCCTATTTAAAATTATTTTCGAACTTTCGGAACAATTCTACTATCAGACGAGTGAGAGGGGGAACCTAAATATTGCAGTACCTTGACAGCGCCAGAAAATCGCCGCAATTGCCTTCAACTGTACATAACTTACACGACAAACGTCAATGGTCACTTAGACAACAAAGGGTAATACGTCACCTTTTGACTGGCCGAAGTCACCTTGTGGCATGGCCGAAGTCTAGCCATGCCACATACCACCAGCACGGACAGTATATATATATATATATATATATATATATATATATATATATATATATATATATATATATATATCGCGAAACTACGCGCTACAACGTTCAAAGGCGGTCGCACAATTCGCATGTCCTTAAAAACTTCAACAAAGCCCTTAAGGCCCTGAGTGCCGAAGCCCGTCTGGACCAATGTCCTAGAGGTTTTTCCTCTTTAAAGGGGCGATTGTCCAGTTTTGCGAGAGCGGTCACGAGCACTTTTCTTCGCACATTGTAACGGGGACAGTCACAAAGGAGGTGTTCAATCGTCTCCTCGCAGCCGCAGCTGTCACAAGTAGGGCTGTCGGCCATTCCAATGCGGAATGAATAGGAGCTCGTGAATGCCACGCCGAGCCACAGGCGGCACACAAGTGTTGCTTCCGCTCGTGGCAACCCTGGTGGTAGGCGGAGTTGCAGACGTGGATACAATCTGTGGAGACGTGTGTTCGTGAATTCACTGCTCTTCCACAGATTCTGTGTAAGCTCGCGGTCGAGGGAGCGAAGACTTGTGGCTGCATCTGTTCTTGACAGCGGTATGGGTATAATCAATAGCTGTGCTACTAAGTGGCAGCAATGCCTAGACGGCCATGAAAGGCCGGAACCATGTGCTTGCCAAACAAAGAGTGAATGTATTCTACAATTCCTGAGCTGCTTGAAAACATACAATGCAGGGCAATTGACTGCAACAGAGTACTCGTACGTTGACTCCGCCAGAATAAACGCTCTTTTACGAGTCATTTACGCGTATGCGAAAAGAACCAAGTATGACGTCTGCCAAGATTCGCAGACGTCATAGGCCAAGTATAACGTCCGCGAAGATTCGCGGACGCCATACTTGGCCTAAACTACGACAGCACAAACGAAGGCAGTGTGTTGAATATCGTATTAACATACATCCGTCCAAAAAGGCTAACACCGGCGGTCCCTGAGCGTTCCGAATTCCGTACATCTGAAGCGAAATGAGCGAAAGGGAAGCTTTAACCTATCAGTAACCGCGTTGCAGTTCGAATTCTCGGAATGGTGGGTATATTGTGAAAAGAAAAAAATGTGCAGTTAAGTATTCTAGCATTGAAAGAGAGCTTTTCGGTGTTTAACTCAAAGAAAAAAAAAGGATCGATAATTATGGATTGCTTGATCTTGTCTGTGCGTTTTTTCTCCTCATGCGACGTCACCAATGATACTACAGCACACTGACAACCCACAGGTACTAGCCATAGAGTGATAGTTTGTGACTCTGAATTAGGCTTACACGTGCGCAGCCTTCCAGATATTCTAGGAATGCTCGTTGTTCAAGAGTCTTTGCACTTAAAGCTTGTGGGTCTTAAGGTCTCGCAGGAGTACCGACCACCGCGGGTTCGAGCTTAGCGAGCCACAGGGCCACGTCAGCCGTCAGCCTCTAGCGCCGCTGCGCGCGAGCTCAGGCCACAAGGGGCTACCGAGCGACGCACGCAAGAACACAGTATTGCCCTAAGTTGACGGAAACCGTTTATTGTCTCCAACGGCACCCAACACTGCACGAACGCCCGGTCCCGGGACGGCGGGGAACCAAAGGGGTCCCGCACCAAGGGCGAAAATACAGTCAGGGGCGCCTGTAGCACGTTGCTGCGAGAGTACAGGCTCAAGCTGGGACACGTCGGTAGGAAAAGTCCCGGCGGCTATGCTACTTGCTCTCGCGATAACCGATGGGCCAACTCGCGAGAGCTCGGGCAATCTCCTTCGGCTTGGGCCTCCGATAAGTGCGGCTCGGCGTGGTACGACCTCGCGCGAGCACTAGGCACCCGTTCTTCGGCTTAGCGTCGGGGTAGGATCAACACGAGGTACGAGCTCCCCGCACGGGCAAAGGCGCCGTGCGTGAGCTCAGTCCTAGTCACAAAGGTGTCGGCGGACGAGAGGAAGCATGTACGTACCGCGCGCTGTCACAAGGAGAAAAAGAGCGGCTACCGTCACGGCAGTAGCCACTAGGGGCCCCTCCCTGACGTCACTAGCTCCGCCCTCACCGCGAACCACTGCGAGGCCAGCGCCACCTCTGACAACTGGTTCGAAGCGAGAACGATGTGGCTTAAGGATTGCAGAACATGGGTGAAACGCGCCCGCGCAATGGCGCGTCAAATTCCCAAAATTCCCACAACCTACAAATATCAGCTAGTATGAGTTCCGTTGTCGATACTATTTTGTCTGCATCTACTAGGGCTACTTTCTTTTTTTACCTACACTGGCTACACGAGTGTAGCTAGTGTAGGAAGTCGCCATTTTTTTTTTACTTGGAGTAGGAAAGTGTAGCGCGCCCTCCTACACGAAGCCATTTTTCATAGCTGTAGTGTAGAACGAAAACCACACTTTTTATAGTGTGGTTTCCATGAGTGCAGGCAGCAGACGACGAACAAGCAGGCTGACGTTGCACACGCCTGGCGCCATTTTGTCTTTGAATGTCGGCGCTGATATAGACCGTTTTTTCGTAGGCGCCGCCATATTGTGAACGCAGTGGAGCCGCCTATGAGCAGCGCCATACTGGCTTGGGTGAAAGCGGTCTTTTGCGTGGCAGGTATACGCTCAGCGGTAGGTTCTGGTGTTTGTTTTCGCGGTCGTGCGGTCTGTTCAGTATGAAGTGCGCCTTCTACGTGGTAAACGGTACTGTGAGACGTGATCAAGTGGTTTAAGGCCTCATGGCCGGAATTTCTGCTGAGCGTTGAGGTGGACGGAACACGCAGCGCGATGTGTGCGTGCATATTTGAGCCTACAATCAGCCTCGGAGATCAATTGTGTATTTCCGAATGTTCCAATCACTAATGTGACCTTATTGCAGTATTATCCTCTATTTCTAAGCTGCGGTTTAGGAGTCATGAAACATACGCTACGATCGTAACAGCGTGGGTACCGTTCTGCTACGATAGGAGCTGTGCTGTTATACTTTGACAAGCGTCCAAACTGTTCGCTGCAGGTTACATTGCGTGACTACTTGGTTGGATGGATGAGATTTCTACCAATGAATGAAATAGTTTTGGCTAGTAATAGCAGCATACCTTACAGTCTGAATTAAGCTTGTCCAGCAAAGCGACCGTTTATGAACTGCGCGAGCGTCCTAAGCAGTAGTAGCTGCTGGATTACAGATACCTTTGTTCTATATAGCGCATGGTCCAAGCATACGGCATCAGCGGTTATATATTTATAAACATTGTGCGGTGTTAGCCCGTTTTCTCTTGCTTTTTAGAGAAAGAGGATGATAACAGATTTTTTTTCCGGTTGTGTTCGTTCTGTTCTCTACGACGCACTCACACGTATTACAGGAATTTCGCGCTCAAAAATAGCCATCGCATTCTTTTTATGCGAACCCTCTCATATATTATGGCTGTATACAGGCCAAAAATGCAATGCCGAAGCACACAGCTTATATATGTATCGTGCTGCCTCGTAGACATATGGTAATTTCAAGCATGCTAGACTTGAAATGCGTGAGAACGATGCCAGTGTATCACAAATATTTGATAGCGCCTGCCGCTCAGATGTTTCGTGGCTGCCTTAGGTTGGCCGTGCACGAGCGTGCGCTCTTATGTTTTGTTTTATACTCCCTACGCCAATCAATCAGACAGTGAGCTGATTTACCATTTAATGCTGGTAATACAGAGACGCCGGTTTTCTTTGTTGAATTAAAAACGATATAAGCGAAATAGTAAACAACACATACACGCACCGCGACTGATAATGCGCGTACACCGCGGCTGATTGTGCGCGTCACATTTTTGCGCCCTGTAGGCATATTTCTGCCTACAGTAGTTACCGATGCACCGAAAGGCTTCCCTGACGACCTTATATGAACGGACATGGCGTAAATTTCACAAAGTAAGACCTAAAACATCTCGAAATCGTTCCGCAGCACGCGACAGCAATACTTTCAAGCAGCGCCGCGCCGGATCGCCCAAGCCATAGAGGAGGAAAGGCACTCCACGCGCCCTATCCTCCTCGCCCGATGAAACGGTCTATAGTGACGATAGTGAATGTTCGCTGCAAGGACGGTAGGCAAGTGCTGGCGTGACCATGTGTCACAGAGGAAGGTGAGCTAATCTTCGAAGAGTGAGTGAGTGAGTGAGTGAGTGAGTGAGTGAGTGAGTGAGTGAGTGAGTGAGTGAGTGAGTGAGTGAGTGAGTGAGTGAGTGAGTGAGTGAAAACTTTATTGAAAATAAAATAAGGCACAATGGTTGGGGCCAGGGCCTCACTGGCACGAGCGACTCGCTGGGCTTGGTCCAGAAGAGCCAATTGGCTCTCCCGAGCCTCGTCCGCAAGCCATGCATCCCACTGCCCATTCCTCATTAGTGGATGTTGGTGTATTATGGGGCTGTCTATGTGCGCAGGCCTCTTGGGGCACTCCCACACTCTAAGAAAAATCCCAGGGAAAAAGGGAGTAACTGGGCCGTTAGTCCTGAAAAGGGCGCTTTCGTCCCTCAAAGGACTAACTGCATGAATGTGCATGCCGTGTGCAAATTTCGGAGAGTAACTGTTTAGTCCCTGGTCGAAAAGAGAGCAACGGGAGGACGAACGACAACAGTTACTCCCCATGCACTTCGCTGCTTTCGTCCGTGTGGTGGAGCGAAGCGGCGAAAACGGTATTGTCTATAAATCGTGAATAATTCGAAGTTCGTGCATTGTCTATTGAACTACATGCATAGCGGTACCTTGCCTCTTCATGAGAAAATTGCGTGAAACTTAAAAGCGGCAATACGAAGAGTCATGCCCTTCCTGCGCACACCATAAGTGAGCGATGCACATTAAACCCGCAAGTCATTGATAGACAGGAAGATTTTCTTGGTCAATAGTACCTAAGTTCATCCGTTCCAAGGAAGTTGCGAACTGAAGCGATGCGTAGCTCAAACGGGACACGCTAAGCGACAGAGAAATTGGCCTTCTCTGTCGTCTTGGGTAGGGGGCCCCGTTTGAGCTCGCTACACGTATACATCGCGTACTGCTTTAGTTCAAATCACCCTAAGAATACTCGGACTGATTTCTTTTCGCAGTCGCTCATGGTTGCAAGTGTACTCAACGTTAGACTCTCACTGCATATCATGCACAATATGCCAAGTCGCTTTTATATTGCCACACTTGCGTTCCAATGCTTAACGTCGTTTAAATATCCATTCCTGTCAACCGAGCACCGTGGTGAAGAAGAGGCTTGTTCGAACGGCCACATTTGCGATGAGCTCCGCTGGAAACGGCGCATCGGCCCTCGGCCGAGGATCACACCCACCGTCACCTACTGATTCCGGTAATTATAAAGTCGTTCTCCCTCGTCTACCGACTGGCAACACCGTTCTCAATTCAGTCTTCCTGCATGCTGACCTGGCAGGGTGGCCGTATAGGGCCGCGTACTTTCGTGATGCTCTCCTTTCAGTGCTAAATGCAACTGATATCCTCGGCGCTGGACAATACCAGATGAGCCATCTGTGGTTAGTCACATGTGTTAACAGCATCGCGAAACAGAAATTTGTCGACAAGGGCGAGTTGCTGGTGAAAGGCCTCATGTGCCTTGTCATAGACCCCGAATGCAAAAATATCAAGATGAAGCTTCTTTGGCTTCCCCCGCACCTCGAACAGAGACAGATTGTTGAACCGCTAGAGCCATATGGCACAGTGGAGTCCATCACGAGAGAAATGTGGCGGTGTGACGGCATGGAGGGCTGGCAAATGACTAATCGAGACGCAGCGTTCACATTGAAAGATGGGGTTTCTGCCAGTAATCTGCCACATCTATTGAGCATATACGGCCACCAGTGCCTTATCTTGGTTCCTGGGCGACCACCACTTTGCCTCCGGTGTAACAGAGTTGGGCATATCCGGCGACAATGTAGAACACCGCGCTGCAGTAACTGTCACCGCTACGGTCATCCTGCAGATGCATGCGTCGGAACCTACGCTGACAAGCTTCGTGGAAACAGATCAGCTGAGGATGATACCATCACCGATCATCTAATGGACGTGAGCGATGTTGTGGATGCAACTGGCGAAACACTGCCTGAGACTCATCGACAAGAAAAGATTAAGCCGACATCGGCTGGCATTAGCGTTAGCCAGAAGCCTGCAAGCGAGGATGAGACTAAGGCGCCTGACGACGAACCAACGGTGTCATGGGCAGAATCGCCACCAGTTCAAGATCGCCCACCGTCAGTGGAATCTGGATCGATGTGCGAGGCCGCCAAGAAGCGTCTAGCGCCATCTGACAATCCATCGCCCTCGGGAAAGGAGGCTCGCGTTCCCAAAGTGTCAGAGTTGACAAAATCGCTCCGGGGAACGCCTACTCCTGCAGATGCCCCTTGTGTTAACGTGCACCAAAAGGTCCATGGTGCATCACATCATCAAGAAGGGAGTGGTGCACCTCTGGAGCAGCGTTCAAACGCTGCACCTACATAGGTAATCATGGCGGGCGCTCTTCCCTTTCATTTTGGTACATTAAATGCCGTCGCTTACTTCGTAAGCCACGGACAAGCACAGCTTCTTCATTTGTTACGCAATAGAAAATTAGATATTGCTGCTATTCAAGAAACAAAGATTGAATCCGACGAAAACACAGAAGTAGCTCTATCTCCATTCCTATCTGACTATAATGATTGTGTCAGCCATGCAGTAGGCGTTTCCGAAGGTTGTATGTTATTCGTCAGCAAACATTTACAATGTGATTTGCTACATTTGTTTACAGATAGAGAAGGGCGCCTAATCTGTCGCGATATTGATATCAGTGGCACGAGCTTTAGATTTGTGTGTGTTTATGCCCCGAACAAGTAACTTGAACGCGAGTGTTTCTTCTTATCTCTAGAACATCATTTCTGTGCTGATCGTGCATTGTCCCTCCTTGGAGACTTTAAATGTGTATGAAACGCGCAAGATCGTACGTCACTGAAGCTGAGACATGATCCAAGTAGTGATGCGTTGCAACGCCTGATATGTGATTATCAGCTTGTGGACATTGGGGGGGGGGGAAGGACTGAAAAGGCGGGATGTCGAGATACGCACTTCTAGGGTACCTCGTATGCAAGGCTTGACCGAATATGTTTCACTTAGCGCGCTACCTCTTATCTATTGTTACACTGTGCACCCTATATTCTTTAGTGACCGTTACCTAGTCTCAGCATCGTTTGGCAGCCGTCGGTACCAAAGTCGGCGTGTGTGCTGGGAGCTGTGGAAGTTTAATAACCAGTTACTTTCGCGTGAGTGTTTTTTAAATCGTCTTACTGAGCTTATAGCTCATGTAGCTTATAGCTTATAGCGCTTATAGCTCACCCGGATGGCCTTACTGCCGTATTTTATCAGTGTTTTCGTTCCCTCTTATCGCCATTATTACTTCAGGTGTACCGAGAGGCCTTGGAAGTAGGGTACCTAACCGCCACAATGTACGAAGGACACACCGTCCTTATAGCCAAAAGCGATGATGGAACTAAATTGCAAAAAGTGGAAGGATATCGGCCTATCTCCTTATGCAATGTGGATTATAAGATTTTCGATAAGATATTAGCTAACCGTTTGCAAGTTATAAGGTCTGTGGTCGGTGATCATCAAACATGTGGCATCAGGGGCCGCTCCATTCAGACGAACATTCATGTTGCGAGATCGGTGCTAGAGTGTGTAGCTGAGGGGATTGGACAGGTGGCAATGGTACAGCTAGATCTGGCTAAGGCGTTCGACAGGGTGAATCACTCATTCCGGTTTATGTACTAGAGCACATAAATATCGGATCTCTGCTCCTTAGAAGTGTCAGGATATGTTATGCTAATGGCTCAACAAGACTGATAGTGAATGGCTCTCTCTCCGATCCGATTAGGCTTTTATCAGTACGACAAGGATGCCCCTTGTCACCGCTTCTGTTCTGCTTGCATTTAGAGCCACTTTGTATGAGCATTCTTAAAGAACAAAATTTTCAAGGGTTTAAATTACTGACTAATGAGGTTCGGGTTCTTGCGTATGCAGACGACGCGGCCTTTTTTGTACCGATAAAAAGAGTGTAAAGACTGCTCTTGCAATTACAGAACAATATTGTGCGGCTTCTGGTGCAAGCGTTAACTTTGAAAAAGGTTCAGCTTTTTGGTTTGGATTGTGGGCCACAAAGCCATCACATTACGCAGGCATTCAATGGAAAGAAGATCTGCGTTATTTAGGTGTGCCTCTCTCACAGTATCGAAATAGCAACACTCATTGGTCGGGAGAAGTTGGCAAAATTCAACATAAAGTGAATTCATGGCGAGGGCGGTATTTGTCAATGTTCATTCGTGCTGAAGTGTGCAACGTGTTCTTAACTTCCCGTCTTATGTATGTGCTACAAGTACTGCACTGCTCAAGACTTCTTCAGGTATTGCAACGCGTATTTGAAACATTTATTTGGAGTTCGAGCTGTGAATCGACGCGGCGCGACAATCTGTTCCTCCCCCTTGAACGTGGTGGTCTAGGATTAGTACACCTCTTCGTCAGGCAAATTGTTTCTCGCCTGTTTTTCTTTCGAGACAGTGACCATCCGTTTTTGCGTGAAATGTTGCAACTCCGTTTAGTTCATTATGTTCCTAACATAGTAGTGTCATCAAATGTCAAAGATGTCCCACAGGCTCCTTGTTGCTTTCTCAAGGAAGTTGTTGACACGTTTGTTTTCTTGAAAGTTAGATTCAGCCTGGAATACGTGTACACTGCGAGTCGAAAAGCAATTTCTACGGCACTGGTTGACTATTTTCCCAGATCCTTTGTATCGTGCACCTTATTTAAGCAGACTTTATCAGGATGTACTTAAGCGCGTCCGAAAAATGTGCGTACCTCCTGGAGTAAAAACATTTTTCTTTAAATTACATTCGGAAACGCTCCCTGTTAAAACTTGGTCGAATTCGAGGGGTTGCTTTGTGCCGTGGTCAACAAACTGTCGACTCTGTCCACGTGTCGAAACCATAGATCACTGTTTCATAAACTGTAGGGACGCTGTATCTTTTCTTTCTCACATTCTCCAACGGACGCTTAAAAAGGACATTGACATGACTCCATACTCAATAAGGTTTCTACCGTTCAAGGTTACGGGTGGTCCTCCCTATGACATGTTCATAGTACTTGGTTTCTGTAGCCTGTGGAGAAGTAGACTCTGTGATCGCCATGCCGAAAGCCCGCGATCTACAAAATCCTTCTTTCGCGAAAGTGCTGCGTATGTAAGAAGTGTGTACGCTGTGCAAGAACCTCCGCCAAACTGGATGCACTTGTTGGACGCATGTGTGTGTTTGCCTTAGTATTAAGTGTGTAGTTGTGTCGACTTTTTAATACACTTTCAGTTTTGTTTTCCATGCAATAAAGAAGAAAAAAAAGAGCACCGTGGTGAAGTGGTTAGAGTGCCAGACTTGTGAGCGAGAGGACGTGAGTTCGAATCCCACTTTCGGGCACGCATTTTTTCTTTAGCTGATTAATTTTTTCATTAGGGTATAGATGCCTAATTTCATTAATTCCACCTTTGCGGAGCATCGGAAAAAAATTACCGTTATTCCCTTGAGGAGCATCGGAAAAGGGCAGCTGTTAGTCTTCGAAGGAGTAAGCGCATGGGGAGTAACAGTTCATCCCATGTCAGTTAGTCACCAAAAGGACTAATGGTTGTGGCAAATCAGTTAGTCCCGAAAAGGACTAACCTCGCTACCCCTTTTAGTCCTTTTTTTCTTAGAGTGCATGTGATATGTTTTAGTGTGGGTGTCTCTGCGCACCACGGGCACTCGTCAGTGAACCTCGTGGCTGTGTAGGTGGTGCAGGTCGTCTGAATACGACGCCAGTCCCTATCCTGTTGGCTGTTTAAATTGGAGCGAGTATTTCCAAAACGTATCCGATCCTATATATCTTTGCTGTAGGAGGATGTCACGAGAATTCGGTGGAAGGTCATCGCTGGGCCATGCCGTTTCTCGGATGTTTAATCCTTGAGCAATACGGTCTGCCCTCGCGTTTCCTGCCAGTCGCTAGTGTGCCGGGCACCATACAGTGGTGTGGTGCTCTTCTAGTTGATTGCCTAAGATTTTGATTATTGATTAGGGTGTCGTTCCATTTAGGGACAAGCGGCAAGCTTCTTGTGAGTCGGATGATATGACAGCCGAAGTGGTTTGGCGCTTGTCGTCCTGAATGGCCAAGGCGATGGCTGAAGCCACTGCCACGCATGCTGAGTTTTGAATAATGCCATTATGTTGTTCTCACATGTAGAGACAATAGTGATTCGACAACCTTCGCATGCGAAGGTTGTGGGATCGTTATTAACCTACGGCAAGCTTTCTTTTCATCCACTTCCATTTCCAGTAATTTATTGTTTCTTTTCTTCATTTAATAAGCACAAGTAATTTCCCCTTGATACCAGTGGTTATTGGCTTCTTAAGACATAGCGTATGTAATGTGATCTTGACTAGTTGCCCGGATGTCCTCGTTTGAGCGCCCAGATAATGGCTCTGACTTTTGGCTCAAGGTCACTTGGAGGTCCCAGACAGCAGGAGCTAAAAATATTTCATGCTTAAAAACGTTTGTCGCCCTTCGCTGAATCTGTCTTCCATGTTTTCTGGAAGTATTACAACAATATGTGGGGAATCTTGCTTCCGAAAATTGCCGGTATCTATTACTTATGGTTTTTCAAGCATTCCCCCTTATTTTGGCTACATTCATGTTTTGGATGGCACTTACACTGGCATTCTTCTTGGCAGCCTTTCATTGAGTTGTAGTTGCTGCCGAACCGGTCGCACTTATTATGCATCGTCCACCTTCCATGGTATGTACTGTAGCAAAAAAAAAACTGCATTCTTTGCGTTTGATCACAATATTCTGGTTCAGTAGATAGAACAGTGATGCACGGAAGGCCTGGAAGTAATGAAAATTCGTTTTACTAAAGTGTTTTACTAAATTGTTCCTCCCCTTAGGCACATCTTTAGTCTTTATTTGCGTACGTGTCTTTCCTTCTTGTTGGGAGAATACAATAGTTGTGCCAGTTCATAATAGTGGCAGCAAGAGTGACATCAAAAATTATCTCCCCGTGTCCCTCTTGTCTCAGTTTGTAAAAGTGTTTGAAATAGCTATGTTTACACATCTGCCGTTTTTCTTTAAGCATAATATTAGTGTATACCAACATGGCTTTGTTCATGGTAGGTCTGTGGAAACAAACCTTGTTTCGTTTGTTGATGCTGCAGCAGCCGCTGTTGCTAACCGATGGCAGACACCGTATACTTCTACTTGCCAAATGCATTTGATATTATTTCTCATGATCTTCTTATCAATAAATTCTTGAATTACGGCGTTAGTACTAGCCTATGCACGCTGTTTAAAGACTACCTGTCAAGTCGGTTAAATTATTTTCGCGTCGGTGCTAAGTACTCTTTGCCTTATGAATCAACTTCCGGTGATCCGCAAGGGTCGATCTGGGGCCCATTATTTTTCAATATCTTTGTAAATAACCTTCAAGAATGTTTGCGTTATTCGCGTCTCCTTTTATATGCTGGCGATATCAAACTTTACCATGAAATTGAATCGGAGCCGGATTGTGAATTTTTACAGGAAGATGTCAATTCTGTTGCGGAGTGGTGTGCTTCCAACTTTTTGCGCATTATTTCATCCAAGGCACTTGTTTAAATCGCAAAATGTACCCTTTACTATATGAATACTTACCAGATAAATTCCTTTGAAACGAGCGAGTTTTACTCGCGACTTAGGAATATTGGTTGACTCCTGGCTAACTTTCGAAGAACATGTTTCAATCATCGTTAATGCATCCTACAGGAAGTTAGCCCTCATGTCAACGATGGCTAAGAAGTTTAGGAATGTGAACTGCATTATTCTCTTGTATTCTTCTTTCGTCCGCTCGAAGTTAGAGTTTAGTTCTGTTGTATGGAACAGTATTAATTTCACCGATGTTGCAAAAGTTTAATGTGTTCAGCGACCTTCCATTCGTACCCTGTATGATCGATTTCTTGGACGCCGTGTATTTTATGCCTATGAGCGTGTACTGCAGATGTTTAATATTAGACCCCTAGGAATGAAGCGGAGATACCGTGATTACTTATTCTCGTATAAACTAATCACAACCACTTCTCCTGTCTGCGGTTACTGTTAGCTGTGACGTTAATTCTGCGTGCCTCTGGCTAAATTGCGTAATTCTAGCATTTTCTACGTGAATTCCTCTTGCACCTTCAACGCTATAACACATCTTGTAACGCAATAAAATACCTTGCGTCATGATATTGATATATTCCGCTCTACCACTTGCTTATTATCTGACTTCTGTCTTTCATTATTTCAATTTTTTGTTGCGCTTTGTACCACTGTTGTTAGAGATATTCCGTTTTGTTTTTCGGTTTTATGTTCTTTGTGTAATACAAGTGCACCAATATTAAGGCGTAAAGCTGCTCTTGGGCACTTTCAGAAAATAAATAAATGAAATTAAAATTCTTTCAGCTCTTGACGAAGACCCACGAAACCGAAGTAGTACTTGTGTTGTGCGCATACTTTCCTATAGGTACCTAGATCAATACTTGCAACTGGTCGGGCGGAGAGCAAAGGCCAGCGGAGCCCTGGACTGAGGGCCTCAACCATATCGACTCCGACTTATTCGGCAAATAAAGTTGCATGGATGAATGAATAAATTAATTAATTGATTAATGAAAGGAACTATGTAATGTAGCTGCAAGCAGCAGAAAGTAATCAAGCAAACTTTCCAGGAATGGTATGTTGACGTCATTCAACGATGCTAGTCCTCCCCACAAGGACTGTTCTTATTTAACGCGATAGCGTTAACGGCGCACGTCGCACAAAATTCGGTGTTGGCGGAGCTGTTCGTCAGCAAAAATCACCGTATATATTTAGCTATATGTATATGCCACGCCTTCCGATAAGACATGCGGTATATGCGGGTTATATCGCCCCACCATGCTATCACAAGAGTTGCTAATACATCGTCTTAGATTCTACAGAATTCTTCAGAATTTCGAGAATGACACCACACAAACAAATGACAGGAAACAAAACAACCACAGCACATGTCTTTTATGTTAAATCTCCTGAAACCTAAAGATTAAAAGGGCGAAACGATAACAGAAACCTCAAAATGATGTAATTTTTTTAGCGTGGCTGTGCAATACCTCAAGGATCGGCTCACGCAATAATAATAATATTTGGGGTTTTACGTGCCAAAACCACTTTCTGATTATGAGGCACGCCGTAGTGGAGGACTCCGGAAATTTTGACCACCTGGGGTTCTTTAACGTGCACCTAAATCTAGGCACACGGGCGTTTTCGCATTTCGCCCCCATCGAAATGCGGCCGCCGTGGCCGGGATTCGATCCCGCGACCTCGTGCTCAGCAGCCCAACACCATAGCCACTGAGCAACCACGGCGGGTCGGCTCACGCAAGAGGCCTCGTTTGTACCAGAAAGCTCGCCTTCGTGCAGAGGGTTCAACGCCAGGGTTTCCTGGTGAACATTAGGTTACATAAGCTGCAGTTGCCGGGAAGCGTAGAAGCAATCGGGGATGTTCGAATGCTATTGCGTTCCACTTTGAAAGGTGAAGCTTAAGTGTCCTTTAATTTTTCGTGTATTTGATATGAGCGCTCGCCATATAACTTCAAAACAAACAGCCTTGTTTTCTTTTTTACGCTCTAAGGCATAGGGGTCATGCAGCGGACATTTACGAGAACTTCATGCGTCAGAAAAAGAAGTGGAGGCACAGCTCTGAATGTTCGCTTGGTTCGTGCGTCAGAAAAAAAAGCGGAGGCACAGCTCTGGATGTTCGCTGGGTTGCGCTAAAGGGAGCGGGAAAGCAGAGGACGCCGCCGCGTGTTTGTCATGTCGTTGTTAGCATAACCGGGAAGGACGGGGGGGGGGGGGCTATTCTGTAAGTGTCCACCTAGTGGACATGTGCATTTCGCCTGCTGTTCAATCGTGGTCAAGATCGTCAATTCCAATCTATGTAGGCTTAAATATTGGCTAAGCCAAGCATATCTGTCGTCAATTCAAGAGAGTTCAACTACGAGGTTGAACTTAAATCCCTATTTGTCGAAGCCAAGAGCTGAGCATGGCGTTCGACATCATGTCATCACTTTACGTCACTTTGCGTCACTAAAGTAGTAACGAAATGGCCAATAAATCGCCATATGCTATGTCAAAGACGCGTGAGCGAAGACCCTTGCTATGCGACGAGAATCAGCGAATCAGGTTGAATTTGTAGTAACCAGCGTTGCCAAGGAACGCTTGCTTACTTGGCTTCACATTTCTGTCACTAGAAACAGAGCCCATTGTTTCCCTTGATTCTAATGGCTCAGCGTCACGCCCGATCAGCAGTTTTTTTTCACCGCATGGCTTGCCATCTGGCATGTGCGTACGTAAAACACAGCTAAATTTTTTTTTCCTGCTGACATTTAGGAACACGCACGTCATTATCAGCTTCTGCAATTCTGTGATTTTTTCCTTCACTCCTTTTTCGTGAAATAAAGATTAGTTCTCACTTAGTCACTTAACTATATTTCACCACTTACAGAAGAAAAGCTTTGGTTAAGCCCTTAGTAAGCATTCGCTGATATTGCTTAACAAAATGGATATTAGCGCGAATGTCGTCGTTTCAAATATTCACAATTGCCAGTAAGAACGACCTGGGGCACACCTTTCGTGAGCTTCACGGGTCACAGCTTAGACAATTTCCAGCGAAAGAGATTGGCTTCACTGCGTGGTGGCCAATGTAAGCCCAGAGACTCGTGCAAACGCATAAGCGATGAAGTCAAGAATGGGACAACTCCTCCGAAACCCGCTGAAAACCATCTGTGAAGTCACACATGATGCGGCGCGTAGATGTTGAAGAAACTTAGCCTTCATGCTGAAGATGTCCGCGAACTTCCGGAAACATCCAACGAGAAGCTCGCCTAGCCACAACGCATGAAACTGATTTGCACCAGAAATTGAAGATTTAAATGGAAGCACATGAACCTTGCTACGCTTACGGAGCTAAGATTCACCATTAAATTCACGCGACAAACAACAACGCTTGAATCCCGTGTAAATACAGTTCCCCTCAGGTTTAACCCTAACAACCGAGAAACACATCTAACGGGTGTAGGAACAAAATGTTCGCGAAAATATGGTCCCTGGAAAAATGGCCCTCAAGGAATTGGCCCGGGGAAAAAATATGGTTTTAGGGAAAGGTGGCCCCGAGTGAGAAAATGACTCCTCGAGGAAGCCATTTGGTAATTAGAGGTAATGAATTGCTGACTTATTTCTAAAGCTCACTGTTTATTGAGCGAACTTGGGGCCTGAACTAGTGAAATCGGCAGTGGCACAGGACTACCGCGGTAGCTTACTGGTAATAGCATGTGCTTCCGGTCGCGGCGGCTGCATCCTCATGGAGGGGGGAAGTAAAAACACTCGTGCACTCAGATTTTGGTGCACGTTAAAGGTCCTTAGGCGGCCAAATTTATTCCGGAGTCCCCCATTACGACGTATACCTTTTAACCGTATTGTGCTTTTCGTGCGTAAAACCCAAGCATTCAATTTTTTGTTGGGGAAGTTGAACTGGCGATGACAGGAGAGCAATTTATAAGCGCGGCAGTCCTGCAGTCGCAGGATAAGATTTCATAAGCCGCTAGTGGCGTTATAGTCAGCCTGAATAATGCAAAATAATTAACGGTTTTCGTCAGGAGGGCGAGCGGCTCGGCGATTCAGAAAACGTTGCGCAAACACTTTTGTCCTTGCGTGCGCGCAATTTAAAACCCAGTCCTTGGTGCAACAGCACGAAGACAATTTTTCTTCATCGCCCCTGCAATATAATGTGGCCTTCATTTACATAAGCCGAATGGACGTCTCACGTTACAGAGGGATAAGACGGAGGCGTTCACCGCAATGTTAGAATGCCGTTCACTCTGTTTATATGGGTTTGGGCTCTTGCTCTATGTAATCTGCCATTCCCTGCTTGCTGCGTGCTCCGTAGAAAAATATGTTTCGTATGCCAATATCTTTTGTGTGACGATGCGCAGGAATTTTTGTTACACGACGCTAGATTATAAGTTTTCACTGCTGTAATCTCATCTTCGGGGTCATTTTTTTTCGTACTTTTCGGGCGTTCCTTTTTTTTCCTAAACCAATATGTTGCTGCCTAAGTGTAGCAAAGGCAGAGCGTACCGATCAAACATCGAAGACTTGGTAAGGAATGTGCATTAGGGTTGCCCTTTCGGGGCATGCCTAAAAGAGACCAGCACCACCCCCGGGAGAAACAAAAACGGGAATAAAGCGTGGTAGTGCTAAATAGGACGGATGCTGTTTAGTTGCCCGAGGGGGATCTGGGTGCCTTCGCGACAAGTTCGCGGTGAGCAGCCCGCGGCAACTAGGGACAGTCTGGCGGCAAGTCTCTGCGACAACAGACACACGGCGCGTTCTACACACATGGCGCTTACTTACAGTTGAAGCCGCGTGAGGAAAAGCTGACACCCATAAATCTTGGTGGCGAGGTGGCCCGGCCACAGCACCCTCGTTGAGGCGCCGGATTGAGGCGATCTCTTCTGGGCACGTCTCGTTGGGCTCATCAGCACTGGGCTGCTGTTGCGAACTGTCATACGGGCTCTCGTCGTGTCGTGGAGCGTTGGCGTTTTAAGGCAATGAGAGACGGCGCAGCAGGCCTGTTACCCACTCAGAGCTCACAATATCGCGGTATTTGACAATTGCCAGAACTTGGCTCAGCCGTTCGCGGGCCGCCAGCGGCATCATGCTCAGAAGCAGAGCCGTTAAGTGGGCCGCCAACGCCAACTCCGCCCGGCGCACCCTTCGCCCAGCTTTTATCAACGCTGGCGCACTATCTAGTGATCACGTTCGCATGCATGCTCGTGGTGCTTCGCTCTGCGAGTACGCAAGCCATGCCAACAGTCCAGCTCTCGATCACGCGCAGCCGTGTGCGCTTACATATCGGATGCGCCGTTCTTTCATTGCACCACGCCCGAGCACACGCAGGCACCCCACGCAGGAGGGGGGGGGGAGGTGGAGGGTGACTGGGTCCCACAATACTGTCACGAGCAATAGTATAGTGCGAGATTTCGAAGTGACGAATCCCAACATTGAGTCCCATATGCTGGTTTATTCGTTCACTAATTAACAAGGTGTGATGTGTGGTGCGCGACGTGGTGCGGGGCTCGGGACGGTCGAGAGCAGACGACGCGGAGTGCACGCGCGCCGAGCTGGAAGGAGGAAAAACGACGACGCCGAAGAGCGCCCGGCACGTGAACGCGCGGCGCAGGAAAGACAACAAAAGAAAAAAAAGCAACCAATGAGAAAAGACCACGGGGCGTCGGGCAGCCAATCAGTAAATGCCAAATCGGCCAGACCACGACAAAAAGCGTGGTGCGCTGGCAGAACGGGGGCGACACGCAAGAGGACACGCAGGGAGACGCCGGGGAGACGCCAGGATCGTCCCAGGAAACGACGGCAGGAGGAGGTCAACCACCGGAGCGGGCGTTGAAGACTGGCCGTCGGGTTCCGGACCCGAGCCCACCAGGACTTCACCCGCCCGGGGCCTCCTGCCAACCTGTTCCTGTGCGTCGCCCGTCTACCTGAGCGTGCCGTCGGCTCCTCAAGGCCGGTGAGCTTGTGCGCCAGTGGGCAGGACGGGAACAGTCGGGCTTTGGGCCCGAGTTCTACGCCAGCTGCCCGGCCAGAACGTCACCCCCGTCTGCCGTGCCGCCTGCTGCCCGAGGCCGGCGTTCGAGCTTCCGTGCCCGTGGGCGAGAGGGGAGCAGTCGGGCTACGGGCCCGAGCTCTCTGCCCGGCCAGAACGCCGCCGCCGTCCACTCCTGCCACAAAGCCGCCAGCGTTACCTCGCCTCGCCAGAGCTGGCGCGCTCCCGGCGCCCGGTCAGTCAACCTACGCCGCGACCTTTGGTGAGGCCGACGCCACTCCTTCTGCCAGCTTGTCGCCGCGTTGCCGTGTCGAGACTGCGACGCGTCCCCGCCCTCGTGGCAAGCCAGGACTAGCACCCTCGTGCAAGCCCTATATGGTGTTCTTTACCACAATGTCCGCTTGAGTGTGTATTTTAAGCATGCTTTCTATTTTCTTTCTGTTTGCTTTATTCTTTCTTTTTTTGTTTGATTAAAAAGTCTTTGTGTGTGCGTCCAAACCAACGGCTTCGTCCTCAATTGGGTTCTCGGAGGCTCCGCCTAAGAGAACCAACCGAACCATTGAGAACACGAACCTTTGCCCATAAGTGGGTCATCACACAAGGGCTGAATGCATTACAACACTGATTAATGAAAGCGGCAGCTACGGCTTAGCATCCGTGCACCGCGCAGCGAATCTGGTCCCCGTATTTTGCAGGGACACTCTATAGGGACGGTCGATTATTTTTTAATGGAGTAACGAGTAATCGTTCGTCGGTTTAGTCTGTAATCGATTAATCACTTCCAATGCGACGTTTCTCTTTGATTAATCGACTTGTTCTTTTCGGGCGTGTTAAAAAGATTGAAACACAGCTATCTACTCAGCTAAGTCCCAATATTTATAACGTTTGAAGGGTGGAGCCAGGCAAGCAAAACAATTGTATAATCATTTCATAAAGAATAATGCCTAATCTGTTAAATATGGCACTTACTGAGTGAAAGACTGCAGAATTAAACAAGAAATAGGATGAAAGGCATTTGCTGAACCACTGTACAGTAAAGTTAAACACGTAATGAGAAATATGGCACAAGTGAAAGCTGAGGTCCAACTAGAGTAGGGAAAAAAATTGCAATATGCATAGGGATAGAAGAAAATTACCGGTTTGTGTTTTTGAACCACATGCTCTTTTCCACAGAGCGAAGGAATGTTAATTGGCTGGAGAGTTCGGGTGACAACCGGCACCTTCTTTGACTGGCCACCCAACCAGCATGTGAGAATAGCCGTTCCGACGCTACAGATGTTGCTGGGATGGACAAAAACTCCATCGCCACTTCAAATACATGCTCCAAACCCACACGCATGCTGTACCACGTCTCCAGTGGGCTGGGATTGGCGCGACGATCAACGACTGGGCTGTTGCAGTACGCCTTGAATTGCGAGGGCATTTGGCTTTCCGACTCTTGACCCATTGTACCAGTGCAGTTGCGGCGAAGTGCCTGGTCAACGGCGGCCCAGATGCCATAAGGAGGAGGCGCCGTATTCGGCCCAGCAAGATCCTTTTCTAGAGCACGGCCGGCAGCACCAACCTTTTCAGCAACTTTTCCACCTGCACAATATCTTTTATTGGTCAAAATTGCATTAACGTTTTATTCTCATGTCCTTTTCTGACTATAAATAAATCAACCATGCCAACATACTTAAGTGCCGGACGATCATTGCCACCGCCTGAGGATGTTCGAAAACATACTTCTTGTACCGTGGGTCCAAAATCGTCGCGGCAGCGTATGGGCGCCGGTACTCGATGTCAGTAAATCGCGTGTTCACTTCTGAGAGCAGCTTTTGCTGCAGATTGAAAGTGATGGGGTGACTGGGCTTAAAGCTGTGGATACCCTGTAAAAGAAAATAAATATTTATCATATTTCAACGACAGAAGTGTTTATTATGCAACTGTTCCTTCACCATGTATGCTGTTCCGACAGTGTAAATTCAGGCATGCTTAACGGACATTGTGACATGTGGACTGTTGGTGTGTAAGTGAATGCAGAACAGCCACTCGAACTCTAAATTATGCGGTAACGATAATTCACCTGCTTTAAGCCGTACACCACGGGGATTACATCGCTGAGTGTCACGGAACGGCCCTTCGAAACCATAAGCGTAGCTTCCTCCAGAGGTTTTAGTAGGTCCTTTACTTCGCGAAGGACGTCAAGCTGGTCACCAGAGAGTGGATTTGGCGTATTTCGCCTGGCTCCACTTTTCCTCGGCAGCTGTAAGAGGACCTGGCTGACAGGCTCGGACAAATTCAAGAAGCGCTCCAACATGTAATAGCAAGAAATCCACCGTGTCCTGACTTCCTGGATTAATTTCAGCGCATCATGCTCCTGCTTGCCGTCCTGGAGCTGCATTTCCACCAACATTCGTGACGCAACATCACTGGTGCGAAAGAAACGAACGATCCTCTTCACCTTCATCAACAGCGGCCGAAGTTCTACAAGGGGTGTACCGTCATCGTTGGGGGCATCGTCATCAGGGACGTCCTCCAGCACAAATTCAGCATCTTTTTCATTTTCCGGGACCACCACAACCTCGTGTGTTTCAAGTTCCGAAGGGGCTTTGGACACTGCTAGACCAATGGCAGCTTGACCTACTTGGTTCAGAAGGTGAGCTACACAGGAAATATGCTTATCGGCACCAAATTCTTCGCGGACAGTTGCCTTAATGTTCTGCCCACCATCTGTGATGACAGCCCGAACCTTCTTGTAGTCAATATTCCACTCGTCGCACAATTCGCGCATTGCCACGCGCAGATTCAAACTTGTTTTTCTGTCTGGCATGTACTTAACTCCAGTTTCCACACTCACTAGTTTGGTACCTAAAACAGCAAAACATTGTATATTAGGCGTAGGCACAGAAAATCTCTTTACGCGTCATGGCAAAGGAAAACCGTCCACACCGCACTTCTCTTGCGATCGCATGGCATTATGGCTTGACAAAGTTAACGCAGCAACACCCACGAAAATGCAATCGCAACGTCAAGACGTGGAGCGACACCCACGTGTTCACGCCAATGGCCAACCACCAGACAAAGGTTGGAGATGGAGGCGGTAGACGGAGACTGGGAGGAGGAGTGGGCATGGAAGAAATAAAAATTAGGAGAGAGTGATCGCACACGTGATCACCACGTCAGAGCGCGCGGTAGGTTTTAGTGCTCCCGCTCTGCAGGCCAGAAGCGTAGCTGAACGGGTGCGCATCGATCTAAAACTACTGGAAACCAAGCATTATCGGCCAGTACGCTGTGTCTACGAGGTCACGTGCTGTTCCTATTCTGCGAGGTAAAAAGCGAAAGACGTGGCTTGACGGCGAGTTCGCTTGCCAAGACTTGCTGCCTGAAGTAATGCCCTTTCCTAGTTTTTTTCTTCCTCCACGTGGGCGGCCTCTCTCAGGCCTCGGGCGGCGTGTAGGGATGGTCGATTAATTGCTTTTTTTCGATTAACGATTAATCATTCGTCATTCCAGCCATTAATCGAATAATCGCTTTTGATTTACGGCTTTTATCGATTAATTGATTAATCCAGACCTTTGCTGGGCACTTCTAAAAAGTTTCAAATGCAGTTGTCTACTTTTGTAGAACTCTATTTTAATGGTTTAGAAGTGAAACCCAACCGTTCCAGTTCTCAAACATTAAAATGTAGTGTATAAACACAAGAGTATACGCGTTTGATAAAGGATAATGTTTCAGCTGTTAAAGACTAAATATAGTTCGTACTAGTGGCTTTCGAAAATATAAACAATATCTGTTATAAAATGACACTTTGTGCCGAATTGAAATACACGACACTATAATAAATCCCCGTACAGTACAGTTAGCCCCTCTGAAGCGGGGCGCCTCGCTGAGAGATGGCAAGCCGCCCTCCTCAGCGAGGCACCCGAAGACCAGGAGTGGGCCGTCCAGCGGGCCAGGGCCGTTGCCGAGGATCTCGAAAGATTTTCCTCGGGCGATGGAACTCTGGCAGCCTAGCCCCGGGCACCAACATCAACAACCGTTAGACAAATAAAGTTTATTCCTATCCTATCCTACAGTTAGTCAAGAAATAAGAAAAATGGCAAAAGTGAAAGCTGAAGTCCAACTGAAATATGAAAGAGATTGGAATATGCACAAGGGAAAACGATATTACTGGTTTACGATATTAAATCACATGCTCTTTTCTACAGACCGAAGGAGCGTCCATTGAATGGCATGTTCGGGCGAAACCAGAGCCATATTTTAATGGCCACACAACCAGCATGCGAGGATAAATGCTCGGACGCTACAGATTTGCTGCAGTCAGCATGAACGTCATCGCTATGTTAAATACGTGCTCCAAACCGGCTCACACGCTGCGTCACATCTTTGATGGACTGGGAATGGCGCGACGATCAACGACAGGGTTCACTATAGCATGCCTCGAATTGTGACGGCGTTTCGAGCCTCCGGCTCTGGGGTCGTGGGTGGCGCGTGGGTGAAGAGAGGGGCAGCGCTCGGGCTCGGCACCGCTCGGAAAAACACAGACGCACAGTCAATGGTCCTTTGCCGCCATTTCAGTGCGATTTCAAAATGTTCACGTCACTCTTGCAAAACCCTCGAAAACGATCAATGGACCCGGCCTAATCGATTAGGTCGATTAAATGACAGGTGGACGCCGATGAAGACTAATCGTACTGCGGGATACATTTCACGATCAATCGGTTAGTCATTTATCGATATTGCCAGCCCTAGCGGCGTGGGTGTAAAGCGGCGAAGCGCTTGGCCGGCTCGGCTGGATTTGGAAATAAGGTTAAGCCCAGGATGCGAAGCATACTAGCCTTTATTTTAGTTGTTGAACCACTGTTTAGCCTGGTGAACTGCTGTTGCTTGGCTATATTTGGTTCGGCTAGACGAAGAAACAACTCATGCGTTACTCTGCTTCGCCTTCAAGAGTGGAACGCGACAGCGTTCCCGTCGACCCGCCAAGGGGTGTAAGACAATGGGCTACGGCGCAGCGACTACGCGCCCCGCATCGGACGCGGTGAGCGTCGAGCAACGCAGCGTTCGGCGCGACAACGAAATGTGCGCCTGAGCAAGCGACGCAGAAACAGCTCGTATCTAAGGCAACACCGCGTTCACTAGAGGCGCTTTTGTACCGCTTTGAAGCATCGTACTCGTGGCTCAGTGTTAGCGTCTCCGTCTCACACTCCGGAGACCCTGGTTCGATTCCCACCCAGCCCATCTTGCAAGAGTTGAGCCAAAGCCACCTAGAAACAAGCGCAGCTGCTTATATACCGCCGCGACGCCGCGAGCGACGGCGCGAGTTGGAGCCCCGTTTCTCCTCTGTCGTGACGTCACGGTGTCACGTGGTCAGCCTTGAAGGCGACACCGCCGCGCCTGAGGAGCTGGGTTGAGCTCTCGTAATATGCTTCGCATAAAACGGTCGACCGTCGCTCGTCGCAGCCGCGCCGTCGCTCCTCGGGCTCCGGCGTCTGTAGCACGTTTTCGAATTTCTTCGCGCCGCTCCTGCCACTAGCTCGACAAACCATTAATTGAAGTGATTTAATCGATTAAGTTAAAGACGGGCACTGATTATCATTAAACTTCTTGTGGCATACTTTTACTCGATTGATCCAGGTTCGTTAATATTACCATGCCTATCGCGCTCTCAAGGCGTAACGAGGGCACTTGTTACGCGGGGCGAAATTACGCTACACTCTTTAAAATGTTTACACCCTTTGGGTTGTATTTTGTTCCCCAGCAATAATCGTAATCTGTCTTGCCCGCATTTCCTTTAGCGCTGCGAGCCCGGTACTTCCTAGTCACGAATGGCTTGCGCGTTATCGGCCTGACACAGCCTTCTGGGCAGGAAAGTAGCGAGGGCCGATCTTTCAAGAGAGGAAACGCAAGCAAGGCAGATGATTATCGTTTTGGGACAAGATAAGCCCCAAAGGGTGCAAAATTTTTTAAGTGTACGCCGCCACAAAGTGGACGCTCTAGAGTCTAGCGCGTTCTAGCATAGACGACGAATGGTGCTCATCTCTAAAAAAAAAAGTTTACACCCTTTCGGGTGTATACCTGCTAAAAAAATGTCATTAATTTCTTTCGCGGTGCCTTGTGGGCACGTTGAAATGGCAAACTTGGAGCAAGTGACATTTTATAGTGCTCCTATTTTTTTAGAAAAGTCTTGAAAAACACATCCGATTCAAAATATTCCTTATCGAGTTTTAAGGCTCAAACGAGGCAATACCGAAACTGAGCGCATGCCGCTTCTACGTCAGACGGCAACGCCCCGTAAAGAAATGCGTGACAAAGTTTAAATGATGTCACGACTGCATGCACGACGCGGCAGATCCTAACACGGCACATAGCCTCCCACGCTTGCCAAACAAAGTGTGCCGCATCAATAGCTGCCGCGACTGACCGGGACATCCAGTTTCAAACTTCTGCGCGCTTTTCGGCACGGGGTGCTTCTGTCTGGCATAGAAGCGGGGCCACCTCCATTGCGGTGCTCACGGTTCCGATATTGCTTGGATTTACGGTAGTAATCTGATGATGAATGGGTAATGCATTATGTGCGATCTCTAGATTATTAAAAGGGTCCATTAAAATGTGACTGCCTCCAAATATGCCATTTAAACAACTGCTCCGAATGCACTATTAAAATAACTTAGCCAATTTTTCGTCCGTCCTGTGAAGCTCACGTTATTGGCGGCAAATTATGCCTGCCTCGCCTATAGGAACGCTTCTGCAAAACCTCCACGTTCCTTTCGCTTGTAGCTTTCTTATTATATAAAATACTGGTTTAAAGTAACGCTCTATATTCGTGAACACACTGCAGTTTCCTTTCGGTTTCGAAAAGTCGTATTCTACCATGTTGTACTGCCATTAACAATTTTAGACTTGGCAGGAAGAAATACACGTGCGCAACAATTATTTCGTTTTACTATATTGTCTTGTGGCTAACCGATGCGACATCTTTATGGACTTGTGACAGGTAATAATGTAATGTGCTGTAACACAAGCACAATTAAATGAACGCGGTGCGTTTTCATGTGGGTTCCAGGTGCAGGTCGTTGTGCCAACACTCGAGCAAAGGAGAAGCGCTTCGTGACCACAATTTCCACAGCCCACCGACAAATATCGCACATCGTAAGGATTCAAACTTGACGAAAACAAAGACGAGTGTCATCCTTCCGGCATCTGTACAACGACAATGCTCACCAGCACGTTATGAAAATAATGGCGCAAGTACGATGAGTCAAGCAAGGCTTGAAAACGAGCCTACGCGTGCGCGAAGTGGAGCAATTTTCAAGTCAAGGCACAAATTGTAACGCACCAAAAAATGCAGGCCCTACGAAAGAAGTCGTAGTATCGGTGCACGTACGAAACATTTTCCATCGGGCGCTTTAGCAACGCGCCGAGTGCTACTAGAGAAGTGTCGTTGTAGTTTACTTTTTGAGTGAAACTATTTTCTTGGTATATCTACATAAACTGCGTCATCACGAAAGAAATCGGCAAAGCTTCGACGGAAGCAACTAAGGGAAGCCGAAGGTGTTGTTCGTGGTTATAGGAACTTTTGCACACGAAAACTTCCGCCATATGTAGAATTTCCAGACAATTCTGCTTCCGAGAACCTGTGTTCCCAGGAAGTACGGCTTCCATAAGCTTCCCATCTACTACCAAAAACTTTGTCCTGCTTCCAGGAAATCCAAGAACGCCGACATCACTATAGCGTCGTTTGCATGAACTCCGACGATCGAGCCACAGGTCGAGTCGGAAACCGGCCCGACCCACGACTGCAGGCTCAAAGAAGTCTCTGGCACTTGGGGCTCCCTGAACCTGTGTTGAACTGGCCCCAACAATGGAGACCACGTTGCCGCCGGCGGCTTCGACGACTGGTTTCCCGGGCTACGTGGGCCTAGTGCTCGGCTTGGTGCTCGGCGACATCACCGCTTTCTTGGCGCGCTTGGGCGACAGGAGTGCCACCAGAAGCACGACCACACCTGCCAGCAGCAAGGCGGCCAGACCGGCGGCGATGTAGACCCGCCTGCCGGCGTTTGACAAGGCGCTGCGGAAGCTGGCGAGGTTGCTGCGGCCAGCAGCGGTACTGCTGGTCGCTGCCGACGGGTTGTACTTCAAGCCCGCAGGATCTTCCGACTTTTCCCGGTCGCTGTCTGAGTGCGTATGCCTGCACTGAACCGCCGCCGGTTGTTCGGGGAGTTTCTCTGCACGAAGTTTGACAACCGAGACGATTAGGTGCACAATCTCTTCGTGACGAAAGCAATGCGACAGCAATGCAAAGCGGATAACAACAGGCCAGGCCTAATGTTCAGACCCGAGTTCGTGCAAACTAGCCCAGAAACGAGTATATACGGAGTAGTTCTTTTCTTTAGCTGCACCAATATTTTTTTAGATTGCCTATGGCAGGTAGCACAAATCTAACCCTTGATCTAAATTACTCGATGAGGCGGCCTTTACTTATACGAGAAATCAAAATGTTCACTTGAATTAACGTAATTATGCTAATTCCCTTTTTAATTACTTTACACCTCATATTTCAATACTAATTATAGCCGCTGAATTCGCACGGCGTATCCACTTGAAACGAATTCTCTGGGCAGCACCAGTTCCGAGTTATTGATTTTCAACATGTCCGTCGAAATCCGTTGGAGTTCGAGTTACTTTTGTGCTCCAGTGCAGAAAACAGCGGTTCTGTGCATTGTTACTCCCGTTATTCTTTAAAGAAACTCCTAACACGGAGTTTGGTGACCCTGTGGCGACGGTGTGGTGACCCTGTGGCGACGGTGTGGTGACCGTGTGGAAGAGGACGACAATTTAAAGTTCGTCTTTCCGCCATCTTGGCTGTTTTGTAGCTCGTTGTAGAGACCTTCGCAAATACATTTTCATGCATGCCTTTT
Organism: Dermacentor variabilis; assembly: GCF_050947875.1. Taxonomy (NCBI): domain Eukaryota; kingdom Metazoa; phylum Arthropoda; class Arachnida; order Ixodida; family Ixodidae; genus Dermacentor; species Dermacentor variabilis. The sequence continues at coordinate 13,150,214 of NC_134578.1, read as the reverse complement.
CCCGCGGCATATTGATGGAAGTGCTCGCAGTGTCGTGAAAATATGATTAATTGATTGATTGAATGATTCATTGAATAATTAATTAATAGAATTTCATGTTCCAAAGTAGTAGTAGTTCCAAAGCGCTTGTCCTTGTCCGTCTTTCTTGTGTCCGTGGTTTCATTTGCGCTAACCTACCACTTCAAATAGCAGTGGAGGGCTCTGAAATAATTTTAAAAACCTTAAGTTCCTGAGCCCACACCAAAATGTAAGTGCACGAGAGTTTTCTGCACTTCATCCCCTTCGAAATGCGGCCACCCAGGTGGGGAGTCGAACCCACGACCTCATTCTCAGCGGCATAACGACATAGTCACTCATGCACCACGGCCGGTTATGTTGCAATAAAATGGTTTGTGTCAAATAAAACCATAGCTGCGTGTGTCAACGCCTCGTTGTTTCTGTGCAATTCTTTGTCCCAACCTTCTACTACGAAAAGTAAACAATAACCACGGTATAATGACAGCCCTCTTTTCAGCCATTTCACTTTCGATTCTCTGCGACGGAATATTAAATAATCCCAATTGCAGTACTGTTTTCGTCGGTTTCTAAAACAGTTTTTACTAACAGCTTATGCTACCTGATTATCTTAAAAATAATCATGTGTAACTCTGTTTCATTGTTCCCAGCCGTTAGTGTTCATGTTTAATTACCTGGCTATAAAATTTGATGTTGCTTTATTGCTTTGCCACTTTACTCTGAATTTTATATAATTATCAGATTAATAGGTTACTACTATTATGATGCTCTGATGTCTAATCCACAATAAAAATTATTTTTGCTCATTTGTGTCTACTTTCGTACTCTATATTTACTTCCAGCAGGCTGCACACTTTTTCGCTGTTTTAAACCACTGTTGCTAAACGTACGTTCCTCATTTTGTACCACAGCGGACTTTCTCTGCCTCTCTTAATCTTTCGCTTCCCTTTTCCCTCCCCCCAGATCGGGGTAGCCAAATGGGCTCAGTTCTGGTTAAATTTTCTGCCTTTCATTTATCCATTTATTTCTCTCTCTTTATTCTGTACGTGTATTACCAGGAGGCCCTCTGGCACTCTGGACTTCGTCACCGATTTCTGTACTACACTATTAACCTCGTTCTTTACGGCGGCCGCATTTCGATGGGGTCGAAATGCGAAAACACCCGTGTACGTGGAGTTATGCGTACGTTAAAGAACCCCAGGTGGTCGAAATTTCCGGAGTCCTCCACTACGGCGTCCCTCCTGATCAGAAAGTGGCTTTGGCACGTAAAACCCCATAATTTAATCAATTTAACCTCGTTCTATATAAACAAACAAAACTTTTCATTTCCGTTGACAGTATACACTGCAAACCGTGGGAGATTAGGCTAAAGTTATTTTGCAGCACCTGACAAAAGCCCAGCCTCCACTTGATAATTCCAGCACATGCGCTTGCAGCATAAAATGCTACACATAATGTTTACAAAGTCGCTAAGTTGAATTCGAACATTTTCTAGGTCATAGCATAATAATAAAAATAAATACAAAAATAATATGTACAAAGTTACAATACTTTTCAACCATACAAATCGTTATAACGAATGCCAAACAATAATTTTAAAAATCAGCCATGGCTAGTGGCAAAGCATGCATTACACATACATAAATCATAATCAAGTCACTGAAGAAGACAACACAAACGTAACAATAGATAGCAGTAATACATCTCTCCAAATTGACAACTGTTTAAACGTTTATAAGGAAGGCTACCATGTCAATTTTTCTCAATTATAGAAACGAATTTTGGATGAGCGTGTAAGGTATGTGGTACAACAGGTGCATGTCTAATAAGTTCGTGGAAGATATTTTCCAAACGTGTTCCGCTCAGTTCGTGAGACTTATGTGCCACAATATTAAGAGTGATGTACAATATAGCAGTGACGAGAAGCTCGACCTAAGGAAGAGCACACGCACTAGAACTTTCGCACCGCATAGATTCCACTTAGCAAGTTTAGCATCACCGCCATTATGTTCACCTCACTTAGCGGTACCTATGTGGAGCGAGAATAGGAGCTGTGCAAACACATTTCGGTAACAAACGCTAACAAAATTAGTACAAACTCGACCTGGTTCCCTGCCCTTACCGGACGGCTCGAGCTTACCGTGGCAGTTCTCGTCCGCAGTTCCGTCCATGACGGGGTTGACGGCTTTCTGGAGCGAGTGGGCCGCGGACGTGGCTGCCAACGATACCCCGGACGGTCCTTGCCCTCGAGACGCTCTGGGCGGCGCCTTTCCGCCTTCCTCGGTCTTCTTGTGTTTGGCCGCCACTTTAGTCGTGGCCTTCAGCATCGTTAAATGAAACAGAGCGACTTAGAAGGTTGCAATCCCTCTAAAGTGATAGCTTTCTTAAGCTATACTTCACCGAGTTTTCGTGGTTGGCGGACGGCTGCCTAGCACAGTAGAGGGCACCGTGGTAGAGAGTAACAAGGGTTGGGAGGAAGAGAAGGGCAAAGAGCGAAAAGAGAATCGCAGGTATCAGAAGTGCGACGAGAGTTTAAAGAATGCCGATGTAAGGGGCGGAGAAGGAAGCGCATGCGCAGGTGAGGCGGAAACGAGGTGGTGCGTGATTGGTTGGCGCAGCCGATGTTTCATAGATACACAACTACGTGTACCACGTGCCTTCACTCTATCACTCCCATTGCACAGTGCAGTTCTCGACTTGTGGCAGCATTATTTTGATGCCGTGACGCAGCTAACGAGGGTTTATTGGCTGGTCGCCTGTTCCTAAGTTTACACACCACGTGAGGCCTGCGATAGAAGGGGTGTTCCACATCCACGGCGAAGGCCTATGGTTTTCCTGGTAAACACCCCCAGGGTTAGATCTAGCACACATGCATAAATGCTGGGTGGACGGTCGCCACCGCATCTCAGTGGTAGATTGTTGTACGTTTAATGTAGGAGGTGCGCGTTCAGCTCCTGTGCATGTAACAATTTTTATTTTCGTCAACTGCAATTTGCCTTGTAGATTCTGCATTTTAACTTTAACCTACACTTGCCCCATGCTGTCCCGGGCTTCAGTGTCTGTTAATTTCATTTAGTTATAGCTAACGAGATAACTAAAGCACGGTACCGTATTTGAACTGTTTCCCGTCCAGCATTGTTGGAAACTCTGTTCCTCACTACTTGCGAAATTTGTTTGTTCTGATTCACTATTGCCAAGAGAAACGGAAGAGGAAAACACACATAACGTGACTAAGACCTAGCGTCACTAAACGAATGCCCTTTCCTCTGCGTTTCAATATTTTTGACGGGCCTACTATGGGCAATTTTGGATCACAGGGCCAATCCGAGCGACCAGTAGATGTAAGCAGCACGATTTATACAAACGCTATTATTTTTATATGCAGCTCTGATTTTGAGGCGTTACCTTGGCATGCAGTAGAATTGTAAACGCGGCGTCTGAAGGGCAGGATGGCGGCTCAACCACCATTTTGTGTGGCCAGCAAGTTAGTCAGGCGTAGTAATCTAGGCACTGTCAAGTTCCACCTATTGTATTTCAGCATGTTTGCATTTTCGAGCCAATCAGAGAAAGCGCAGCCCCTCACTCAGTCAATCGAAGGCTATGAGGAGAATTGGACGATATGGCGGAATTTCACTGAATACAAAGTAAAAAAAATTATGGGGTTTTACGTGCCAAAACCACTTTCTGATTATGAGGCACGCCGTAGTGGAGTACTCCGGAAATTTCGACCACCTGGGGTTCTTTAACGTGCACCTAAATCTAAGTACACCGGTGTTTTCGCATTTCGCCCCCATCAAAATGCGGCTGCCGTGGCCGGGATTCGATCCCACGACCTCGTGCTCAGCAGCCTAACACCATAGCCACTGAGCAACCACGGCGGGGTTGAATCCAAAGTAACACCCCTACGTAAAGGAGCCCTGACGTCAATTTTCTTATTTGTCATTTTATCGCGGTAAATAAGTTCTAAACCCTCTAAACCTTAGAAAGGACACTGGGAAATGTTAGAGCGCCTTAAATAATTCACCATATTACTTGTTCTTACAAACAAGTTTCGGTTTTGGTACGTTGGAGGTGAATGCTTCATGACGTCATGATATACTGGGCTCCGTTCATGCGATCGCCGCCAAAAGGACCGCCCGCAGCAATCACGTTCATTTTTTTAAGAGAAACGACATCATACCTAGCCCTACTGCTACGCGACGACAGCACATTTCACTTTGCTTGCCCTGAGGTTACGATAATGCTCATAACGGCAGGTCAAGCATGTCGAGATCCCCAACTTAAGTATAATTTAAGATAACTTTTATACTGTATAAAAGTTATCCTTGCTTGTTTGAGAAGCGGGTGGTAAACTTTTCTACAACTTGAAAAGCCTGAGCCACTACTCCTTTTAATTGTCATTTTGCACTTTGCTGTCCACTCAACCGTCTACGGCGAGTATTGGAAGAGTGCGTGACGTATGGGAAGTCGGTGTTGTTCGGCTTCAGATTCACTAGACAGCGTAGCTGTCCTCATCTTGCTGTGCTGTCTCGACCTTTCGCGTGTATTGGTACGCGCTTCATCGCAATGCAAAAAAAATATCCTTGTGTGGTGTAAGCAAGCGAGCACTAACCTTCTTTCTCAGCGCCAGTATGGAAGTAGTTACACGTCTGGTCACCAGCAATCCAGTAACCGGGTCAAAGGTGCTCTTTGGAGGTTCCGGCTTCGGGAGTCCTTCAGCTTCTTCAGCTGCCAGGCTTTCTTTGTCCACTGCGACCTGCAATACACCAGGTGCGCCCCGTCTACCTTAGCTTCGTTGTACTTAGTTGGTGCATGCACGGCCACATACGCGTCATATTATTAAGTTTCATAATCATTAACAACAACAATCTATTTATTTATGTACACTAGAGGACTACGGCCTCTCCCCAGTGTTCTCAAATTGCTGCTAGTGCGCTGGCTGACTCCACCTTCGCGGCCAAATTTCCAAATTTCATCTGACCACCTAATTAACTGCTGTACTCGACAGCGCTCCCTTTCACTTGGCACCCATTCTACAACGCTAACAGACGAGTGGTCATCTGCCCTACACATTACAGGTCCTCCCAAACCCCATATTTTGCTCCTAATGCCAACTAGGATATCCATTATTGCTGTTTGCGCTCTAGTCCGCACCGCTGTCTTCCGGTCAGTTAACGTTAGAGCCCTCATTTCTTGTTCCATCGCTTGTTACGTGCTCCTTAACTTCTTAAGCATCTTCGTTAACCTCGAAGTTTTGAAAGTCAATTCGGGAGGTTCGCGTGCCAAAACGACAATCTATGAGGTACGCCGTAGTGGAGGGCTCCAGATTAATTTTGATCTTCTTGGGTTATTTAACGTGCACCTAATGCACGTTAAATAACCTAAGAAGAACAGCACCCATGTACCTAATGCACGGTACATGGGTGTCCTTACATTTTGCCCCTACCAAAATGGGCCGCCGTGGCGGGAATCCGATCCTGCGACCTCGTGCTTAGCAGCACCACGCTGTGGGAACTAATCCACCACGGGGAGTCCTCCATGTTTCGGCCCCACATGTTAGTACCAGTATAGAGTTCAATGATTGTACACTTTTCTTTTCAAGAACAGCTTCTCCAGGAAACAGGGAAAACACGCTTGTGACGCGATTTTATTTATGCACATGCACACGCGCAAACGATAGCGTACAGCTCTCCAAGAAATTAGCAATCACGCTGAAGCGTTGACCGACATGACGGCCAGCGCCGTGTCACGCAGTGAATCTGCGAAATTAGAGGGAGTGATCCAGACTTGAAACCACATTAAACTTGCGCTATAAAGTCGTAGGGAGAGATCGTGAAGCGCACAGGACACGATCTCAAGCTCGATCTTTGTTGAGTGCCTCTATCTCGTCTAAACAAACAGAGCATTCACACAATTTGTAGTAGCTTTAACGTTAGCTATTGTCTCAAGTCTGGAATATGCAGCGACTTGCTCAACTTTATTCTGTAATGGAGCGAGAGTAATCGAATACCCGGGGTGTGCTAATACCTTGTGCAAACTACTTCTCCTCTGCTATTCGAGCATACAAAGCCCGACATAGCCCGTGGTACTTATTAATCTAGTTCATTTGTTACTTGGTCTTGCTTATGATCACGCAAGCATTTATAAGGTCAATCATTAATTGATGTCTTAAGTTTAATCCTCTCATTTATAAGACTTCGGTTCTTGTCATTTTGTTACTATTATAGGGTTTAGAAAGTTGACTCTAGCATAAAAATAAGAAATTCTTAGTCTCCCTCCGAGAGTTCTTCCTTCCTGCTCGTATTTGATCTTGGAACACGGCTGTCCCCACGCTATCTTTATCATAAACAGTAGTTGTATTTTCATGTTCAGGCCAACTCATTCCTAATTTATGGTCTCTTTTTCTGATAATCATCACTCAGAATCAGTATATCGCCCGTAGAAATATATTTTGCTACTAAACAATTTCTTCATGTGGAGGCAAATCTCTGCTCTCGTGTTCAAAAGAATTCATAACTTCGTGCTATATCATATAATACAGAAATTAGTGCTTGCCACACAGAACCGTCACAACTTATTTCTTGATTTCAAAATTAAAAATTGTGAAAATAACCTGTTCATATACAAACAGCTCTTACGTGTTGTGCGACGAACTTCCACTTTACGTGTTATTTGAACAAGAAAAATGAACTTAAATATTATTGTTCTAGTGTTCCCTAATCACAAAAATTATTTCCAGCGCTACAGTCATGAACTGTGTGTTTCATCGCTAGAGAGGACATATACTCTTAGTAAATGTGTAAGATGTCTTATCTTTTTGTTTTATATTGCTACAAGAAATTGTCGAATGTCTATCACATATGATACACTCTGCTGTAAGCAGCTAAGCAAAGTTCCTTTTTTGCCTTGTTTATAACATGATAGCCGGTAATAGGAACCAACTTGGACAGCAATTATCTTTCCGAAGGCGCCTTCTAGTGCGGTATAAGTTTTCATTCCAAACAGTGCGACACATAAGGACAACTTCATGGGCATTTGGTACACATTTCTTAGCATAATAATCTACCCAAAGCAAAAACAAAAAAGCACGCAGGACAAGTCTGACTTTGCCGTCGCCCTGTGAATGTATGTTTCCGTGATAGTGAGGGTAAAAACAGCGCATAAGACGACGACAACATAACGAACAAACACGTACAACATGGAAGCGCTGACTAACTGGGACGGTTTATTGCGAGGACAGCAATAATAAGTAGAAATAACTGAACACGTGGCTGCAAGAAGCATCGTGGAAGGATGAAACATTCGCATCTTGAAACGTATGCAGCGCGGAGTATTAGGTTAGGATGTTTGTATTTATTATTTCTGTCTTTGACATAAACCCTCCAAGCTGTTAGTCAGCGCCTCGAGGTGCGCGTTTTTGTTTCTTATGTTGTCGTCGTTTCATGCGCTGCTTTTGCCCCCGTTACTATTGTTAAACTAGCTAGCCCATGCGCTGCACATTTCTGCAATCCTTCTGCGTGCTTGTGTGGGGTTTATTTTTTTTTTCGCGCCTAGCATATGTAGTTTACACGTGGCGTTATGGATGCCACTTCTCACTGTGCCAGAACCCAAATTTGGGTGCACCTCGAGCAGGTTCGGACCCTTGACGTCACGCTGACATCAGTGCAGCATATTATCATTCGTACGTTCAGATTTCTTTTTATCTTGTGTACGTTACTTTCTCTTTCGATGGTGGCAGTTTTTTTCCGGATTATCGGATTACCGCTAATAGGAGACTTGAAGCGCGAAGGCAAAAACTGACAGTCACTTACGCATCCTTAGCGATTTGAATGCGAAAACGTTATGACAATGCTCTAAGTTGTCACCTTAAATTAAAACGCCACCTTAACCCACCTTGCACTAAATTGTACCAACCTTAATCCACTTTAATCCACCTTAATTCTATGTTGGTAACGGGCTAGGTCCGAAGGCGAGCCTGTTCACCGCGGAAACTCGCAGTGAGAACCGCAGCAGGTCTGGCGCCGAAAACGTGACATCATCACATGGTCACGTGGAATTTGGTATCATCGGATGATAATAACGGATACCGGATTTTCCTCTTCGTGGGGCATATAACGCTTGCGCATTAAAAGAAACCACGCCGAATGGACGGCCACAGAATACGAACTAGCCCGCTCTCGTGCCTTCGATTTCCACAGTTATCGATTTGTCGCTTCAGGCGCGAGACGCGTCCCTCGTGCGGTCAAGTTTCCTGTTTAAGCAGTTTCTCGGTGTGCTCTGTCACGCCTACATGTCCAAGATGGCGACCACGATGTCGTCAATACGGACCACCTATCAAGGCGTTTACAAGGACTGGACAAAAAAAATCTGATCGAGTCTGCTTGTCGGGCTGGGATTGGCCTGTCGCGCACATGTAAACGCTAGCCTGTCGCGATGAGCGAGCATCGAGTCGGCAGCCCGATGGCGCGGCTTGCATACATTCCGCCGGATCCATTTGACGCGCACATGTAAGCGCACACGGGTCAGATCGGCGGTTCGCGGACAGCAGCGACCAACCGGACGCGTTGCCTTATCTCTGGCCTCGACGCAGGCTGTGGCAACAATGTCGACCCGTCAGGTACGGGTTCAGGTAAACGTTGTCCAGTCGGGCTGTCTGAGCCTGACTTCTGACTCGACCCGCTCCTGTCGAGTTCCCGTAAACGTATAGCCTATAATACGCCAATGAACGAGGAACGATGGCGTCGCACTCACCATGTCTATATTGCCGTCGTGTTTGGCGCTTTTGCGTCTGGTCTCCTTGGGAGGCTTGTGGCGCTGGTGCTTCCTACGCGTCCCTTTTACCTTCCTATCGTGCTTCGCCGCTTCGCCCATGGCGTGCGGGTAACAGCGGTCGTCGGAGAGGGATAGACGTGCTCCCGCCTCGCGGCTGTAGCCGAACGTGAGCGCGCCACGCTCTCGATGCTCAAGAGACCGTTGGCGACGTCCGTGGAAGTCTCGAGCTGGTAGCGGTCGCGGACGGAGTCGAGAGGTGAAAGGCCGATGCTTGCTTCTCGTTCTTCGTCGTCTTCTTGTTTGCACGACTCGGCAGGCGCACTTGCAGCCCCAGTCACGCTTGTCTAGAGCGTGGGGCCTGCATAGTTTAAGATGATGATCATGTTATAGTGTAGAAGAATCGACATTTGGGGGGCGAGTTGGCACTGGTTGAGCATCTTGAAAGGGCAGCGCAAGACGGCAAAGACAGAAGGCAGGAACACACGGGACAGCGTGTTCCTGCCTTCTGTCTTCGTCGTCTTGCGCTGCCCCTTCAAGACGTTCAATCATGTTATAGCTATTGTCAGTGTTGATGATGGTGATGATGATAGTGGCGGTTGTGGTGGAGGTCACCGTACTCATTGTAACGGGTCGCCGCAGTCCAAGGGGCTAGGCAAAAGATGCAAAAGTAATATGCTACAGATAAAAACGTTAGCACAGGTGATGATGATGATCGATGATTTCGATCGGGATCCCATTTGAAACAGGGCAGCGTCAAATAGTCGCCTAGCCTGCTTGAGCCTAGCAGGCTCCACTGTATTCATTGCAGTCGTGCATTTTTTCAAGATACGGCGAGGCCACGAGGGCGCCATACCTTGAAAGCGATCTGAGATGTGGACAAAGTGTGCCTTCTGCTGGTAGCTTCTTGTGCGCTGTGCTTTTGACGCTTAGTTCGTGTTGAAGCGAGGAACAGCACGAAGGTCAATTAGCTCGCTGCTGCTGCCGCGCTTCCTCAGACCAGCGTTCCGACCGCGAATTTCCGCGGTCATCGAATTAGATGCGTTCATGTTTACCTGTGCGCGCGACACAGTGCTTGCTGACTTATTTAGCAAGCGAATGTTTACAAGATTATACGGCCGATAAAACTACTATCCTTACTTCGTATAGCTGTCTACTAATTTGCTATCGCAATCGCTGCTACACCTTTCGGATGAAAATGACTTTTTTTGGTGAAGTGTACAATCTATTGATATACTATGTCAACTATACAGCAAACTGCAAAATTCTCGTAATGTAATAGACGCGTTCATTGAAACAATTGCGCAGACAGGATGATCTTGCACCATCCTTGAGGTTTCACGGACTTCACAATAACGCTGGACCCATTTGAACACAGTATCTACTTCTATAGCATCTCTTGCGAAGGTTTTTTCAACATTTCAATATTTATTTACCGTTCTCAAGGTCTATGCAAATGGGTCGCGAAGCTCCGGGCGAAAAGCGGTCTCTGACATCAGCAAGGTTGATTATGGGAGCAGTGATTGAAGAGCGACTAAAGTGAGAAAGTAACAAAAGTGGTGAAAGCCAAAGCGTTTTTTTAAAATTAAGAACACGAGACAAATTGATTTGATTCAGTGAAAATAAAGATTGTGATGAATTTTGCGTACATACTACGAGTGAAAAAACAAATAGAACTCTCGCTCACTGTTGACCCTCTATCGTGCAGCGTATTGAAGAAACAACTGAAAAAAAATGTATTGCTGGCTCATTGCGCTTACTAAACCAGTTTTAAACCACTGTACAAGATGAATTCATTTCTTTCCGAAATGAACGAGAAATTGTTACGTGACCGTTTGGTAGCATCGCACCATAATATAGTGCAAATCTATGCTCGTCACTGTCACTGGGTGTGTGCTGAACGCCTACCGATGGCCGTTTGTTGCGAACTCCAGCATTCAACTATAAAAAGTTATGAAGAAACAATTCTGGTTTCCACCGAATAATGCGTTTAGCCTGCTTTCAGATGCGTTTATTTGGGGCCGCTATGAGGTAGCACGTGTTATGGATTATGTTATGGCCTTCATACGTGGAGTATGATGGACGATTTATTTATTCATTTAGTGGGCAGGCACTGCACAGGTTTCGGAATTGGTCTTTGAGGAAGCGGTGCTCGAAGTGGTGCCGGTTGTCTCCCTCGTAAGGGTGTGGTTAGACTTTGCGCTATCTTCGGTGTCGGGCCACGAAAAGGATGAGAAAGTCACGCGAAATCGGGTAAGCTCCCAGAGAATTCTAAACGCATAAAAAACTAGGCTGCATTGATTCCAGAGAACAGTGAGCCAAATTGAAGCATTTGAGAAAAAGTTCAAAAGTTGTAGGCACCAAAGCGCCATGTTACCAAGCGGTCACAAACACAAATGTGAGTGCCTGTAGTTTTCGTGTGAGAGATGCTGCGCTTTTAAAAAAATCGTGCGCGTATAATTCTGATTGCTGCCATCTCGTAAAATATTACAGAATGCCTGTAGCTAAAGGACAGCCAGAAGTACGAAAAAGTAGGAAACTTACGATTCGTACGTGACAAAAGAAGGCCGAATGTTATGCACTACCACACCGTGTTGCGACGCGGTCGCCAATACGAATTCGACCTATTCGTGTGCATAAGGAATGCCAAGGCATTCGAACGACGATTATGCGTCAGTTTTCTATTCTTTCTTTTGTACGTACCAAACGGGCGCTCAGCTGGTTAGTAAAAAGATACCAGCCTGTGGGCCTCGGAGGCTGCATGGAATACGGTATACGTTACCAAACTGTAGCAGCGCCTCATAGAGAGTGAACAATAAGTACCAGTTTTTCAGCACCCGCAAAAAGTTTTGTCACGCCTCTGGTTCACGCCGCTGTCAATCGCAATGCAATGCAGCTCTTCTAGTGTGCAGAAAGGCGCGCCGGAAAACAACTGCTACTACGCGCCCCTCTCGAACGTTGCGTTGTTTTCCTGTCAACACTTGTCTGAACTGTGGTGGCGTTGTGTTTGCGAGATGTGTTTCAACGCGGCACAACACGTTCAGTCAAAATTAGAGAGTTGCGACCACCAGATAATTTTTCACATAGCTGCCTTCATGTGGCTGCGCTGGCCGACGAGAGTCCGACACGGCGTCCAGCACTCAGCAACCAGAGTTTCCATCGGCGTGCACAGAGACGGTGCTCTGTGGATGACAGATACGAATTAGGCTTCCGCACCAAAAGCTCGAAAGTCCATGTAGCCTTAGTACAGGACATTTAAAAATGCTGCTCTAAATGCAGGCCACTAAAATAAATTTCGCGCCTTTGACAACAAAAATGTCGGCGCTGTGTTTTTAACAGATTTGAGTTCAGTTTATCTTTTGTTGCGACGGAAGTGCTCCCTCGCCACACAGATGGCGCTAAGCCCGATGAACCGCCGATTAACCGCCATGTTTTGAACGCACGGGCTCCTATGGAAGCATCGCTACAAGGTGCATTTACCTTGTTAATCTTGCCCAGTTTCGCAAGAAATTTGAAACTGATCATTAGTACCGTCCGTTCTTCGATATCGATTTTGACTAAGACTAAAATTCCGTCTTGCCTTGCCCGGCTGCTACTTTTGAGTGTAGAGAGACGCACTGCGTGAAACTTGGGGACATAGGTTGTAGATTTTGTGCCAAATTCTACAAGAGGAAAGAACGCAGTGGCATTTCGATAAAAGCAGAGTTCTCAGCTTTTATGCTTGCGTATTGTCTTAACAAAATCCCCTCATTTGACTGCTTTTACTAAATTATATTTTTCAAATTAGATTTAAAAGCACAAAGCACCCTAGCCAATTAAGAAAATACGTGAAAGTATTTGGTGCGAAAAGTAAGCTTTTTATCAAAATGCACATATTCTGCTTTTGTTGGCACTGCTGATGTCAACTGCATTTTTCCCTGTTTGAATCTGTGTTTGAGTGCCCCTATTTTTTTGTGGGCTCACTGAGGTCTGCATCATGTAAGGGTAGAAATGAACTAATTTCCCTGAAGTGAATGCTAAAGTGATGCTACAAAATGTTATTTTACAAAACCTTTAATTCTATCTTATTCGGAACCGTTATGAACCACTATGAACCGGTTGAGGATATTATATTTCTGCACTGGAGCTAAACATGAAGTGAACCAAAAAATACGTAAAAGCCTGAGAAAGCAAAACCGAAAACTTTTCGGTTCGACGCCCTGCACAGGACAACGAGGAATACTTCAAAATCAAGCTTAGAACGAAAAGAAATATGCACGAAGTTAGCGTGCAGCTATACGTACGAGCAATGATAATGCCTAGTTAACGCAGAAAGGCCGAAATGAGACCCGGATACACCCGCTCGAACTGCACGCGCTTGAAACCTGAACCGGAAGTGTGGCTTTACTCGAGGAATAATGCGGTTTGAGATGTTCTAGCACACGAGGGACAATAAAAATGCGCCACATATGAGGCTTGGAACCAATAAGCCGCACCAAGTTAGCGTCATACAGGAATTCATAAAGTGTAACATGTGCAAAAAACGCCGAAATTAAACCCAGTTAGCCCGGATGGGCAGATCCCAGATATAGTCCACTCTGGAATGTGGGCCCATTCCGAATGTTGTGCCGTCTAAGCAAACCACATGGTACCCTAGCGCACCGAAGAGGAGATTGTGTCTCTTCGATGTCAACTGCTGTCGAGTGACCTTTTCTTCGCCACTGCACTAAGTACTCTTCCTTATCTGGATCATTGACCACCTAATGCTCCGATCAGCTTTGAATCGTAGTGTTTCTGAAAGATGAAATACGCCGCCTTTCACAACTGCGCAATGGGAACTTAAAAAATTCCGTGCTGCGTGGCCCTGGAATAATTTCGACCACCCGGGGTTGGTACCCTTAAACCTAACTGCACGAGCGTTTTTTCACAGTCCGTCGCTTCGCGCAATACGACCGCAGACGCGTCGAATTGAACACGCGACCTCCTGTTTTGCATCAGAACGTCACGATAAGAGCCACCACGGCGCGGGCGCTACAAGTCCAAACAGAATGCATGCGCTGGCGTAAACTATTTCATTGAGTTTAATCGCGATGCTATGCGCACAATCACAGCACTGCCCCGCATCACTCCGATACGAACCTTACAAGAACATGCCCAGGCCAATACAATTGCAGAGCTAATTTTGCAACGTGAAAAAGCACGTGAAATAAAAAAGCAACTTATTCCGGCTGTCGCTGCGTTGCATGCTCATTTTCACCGCGGCTCTCGGATTGACAATCAGCCCTATCCAATGCCTCCCTGGGAATTCACCAGCATCACAACTAATAAGCCAACGAAGTTACGACGCAGCGATACAACAGGTATTATTGACGAACACAATATCGTCGATGCATCATGCGCTAACACTTGCAAAGTCTATACGGACGCTGCCATTCTCCCAGACGGCGGAAGGACATCTTTCCTGAGTGCTACGCATAATTTCATCAGCGGCCACCAGCGCTATTCATCTACGGAAGCCAGCGCTCTAGTAATGGAACTTCAAGCCATCCACGACGCTGTGCAAGATGCGACATCTAAATTGCCTACCATCAGGCAACTAGATATCTTCACTGATTCTTTAGCGGCTATTCAGAAACTCAAGAAGGTTGATAAGGCGATGGAAATCTGCGAGACAATACACACTATGAATAGTAAGACAGCTACTTGCGTCAAAGTACACTGGATTCAAGGCCATTCAGCGAACCCTCACAACATTGCTGCTGACCAGCAGGCACACTGCTCTCCTAATCCTGATCTTCCACCTATTCCCCTCCCACCTCAACCCCTTAACTTGCTCCGAGCCCGTAAAAATTTTCTCCGGCAGGACACACGCGCTCTTATCCCACCATGTGTCTGCTCCCTCCCCCTTCACCTTACTAGGGCGGAGCAAGTTGTGCTTAGGAGGCTTCGGGCCGGGGTGGCCCTTACACCGGCTGTTATCTCAAGGTGGAACTGGTCGCATTTACCACTGGGTGCTACTTGTCCATACTGCTCCGTTCCTGTGATGGAAGCAGATACATACCACCTAATATGGACATGTACTGGTTTAAAATCAGAACGCTCGCGTCTCCTACTGCAAGCCGCCTCCGCTACAGTGTGACAACTAGCTATGACCGCTGGATACATGACATCAGATTCCACAAAACACTGCTTCAATTCATACACAACACAGGCCTCACAGCACAGATATGATACGCATATACGCACCAAGAATTATGCCTTAAGGGCAAGTCTTTATCGCAATAAAAGAAATCACTGCGCGCAAACTACTCAATAATTCTACAGGGAAGTTCATATCGAAACGTTAAACACCACTGCGCACGCCTTTGTTCGATTGTCCGCAAGTATTCTGATATTCATAGCTATGGCTGTTAAGGTAGCGATTCGCCCGTGATCGCTACGCTTCCGGTCATCGCGAAATCGGTATGCACCGTTTTTACCCGCGCCTGCGCACATATATTGGCGGTCCTTAGGCACACGTGAGACCAGCCTGGAACATTTCACTTCGAAGGAACGCGAGGCAAAGTCGCCTGAAGTTCTGCTCTTTGACCTTTCAGTGTCACCTGCTCCTCGCTTCATCCGTCGGTGGGTGAAGTAGGTACCCGGCTGAAATCGGTGGCCGCGAGGAAAAGGTGGGCAATGGGCGAAGGCATGAGGGCACTACAATCAAAACGGCCCTGCACGGTGGTCCGGCCAAATTCTGCAACGACCGTTGTCACGCGCTCAGTATCAGCCCAAGGACCGGTGGTCGAACGGACGTGGATGCGCCGACCACGGATTTCTTGCTTCGTTTACGCCACATCAGCACCATCAGGAGCACAGCCACACCGGTCAAGACAACAATGACGAAGGCGGCAATGACGTAGACCCAGTGCAAGGTCGTGTTTCGGCCCATGTTCCCGGTGTCTCCGCCAGGACCGGCGTGCGCCACGAGCGTGGTCGACGGATGACTTTGGGTGGTATGCGACTGGTCACGACCGCCTTCCGTAGGCTGCTTCTCTTGGGTCGGCTTGTGAGTCTTGTCGACAGCCTTGCTGGCGCACTCCTGTGTGAATGATGCTGCCTCGGAGTGCCTGGTGACCGTCGATGGGATCGCCGACGCAGACGCCAATGGCTCCGCCACCGCGGTAGATATCGATAATATCTTGCTGCCCTCTGCCGGTTTTTTGGCTTTAGGTTTGACCTTCTTCTGTACACACCGAGAGGAGAAAGACAGAGCAATTGGTATTTAATGCGTATACACTCTCCTAATCTCGTTTCACAAAGTTTATTTACAAATGCGTTCCACTTACTAAGTTATACCTGCCTGTAACGACCCATGCACGTTAATCTCGATGAATATGTTTCACTTACTAACCGTAACATAGGTTTAGATATGAACGAAATAGTGTGTGCTGTGTAAAATTTGGAGCAAACATCTCTATCGAAAGAAGAGCAAACGCTCAAGGACATTAGCTCCAAGTAAGTTCCACATCGTGGAACTAAGGTTCAACAAGATTAAAGGGACACTAAAGGTTAATAATAAGTCTATGTGGACTGTTGAACTACCATCCCAGAAACGTCGAAACGCTTGTTTCGTTCCAAGGAGAGACTTATTTTAAGAGAAAATGCGTTCTGAAGCGTCCGCGTACCTCTAGCGCAGTTCAAATCGCCCGCCCTCCGATCGAGGAGTACTGACATTATGGTCTCATAGTGACGTTGCGCCATCGGTGAGTAGAACGGCGTCCGCAGACGGCGCTACGGCTTTTCTGCGCAAAACGCAAACGCGCGGCAAGAAACAGAGCCAAGACAGAGCCGACAGAAGAGCGAAAGCGGGAGTATGGTGGCTAGCGGAAGGAGAAACGCGCGACCATAAGCTCGTACTCCATTCTATGACGCAAACTTCGACGTTCGTCGCAATGGACCCTGACAACGACAGATTGGCTCGCGATGGTGGGCTCAACTTCAGCGATATGAGTACTGACGAGCGCGACCTGCTGCTGAGGGCTCGCGCTGCCGGCGTCGTTGCGTACTACGACGGCGGCCTCGACACCGGCTCTCCGGAGCGGGAAAGCAGCGAGGGCTTCCCACGACATCACATGGACGTGGCATTCTCGCTGCTTGTTCCAAATGAAAGTTTCGCGAGCCAGCAGAACCCGCACAGCACGACGCGATAACGAAACTACTGAAACTCCAAAGCGTGCGCGGCGCAGAGTCGAGCGAAAACGAAACCTTTCGACCACCCATATTACTGAAGGGTAATGTCAAAATGTTATTTTTTCTTAGAATCGAATAGACGTAGAGAAGTAGCATTTTTTCCCGTCTTATAATCGAATGAAATGATATTTTTAATACGAGTAGTTTAGTATTAGTAACACAAATTATGAGGAGTGCTTTCGTCATCGGGCTAGTACCGGAATGTCGCTGGGGGGTCTCAAATCGTGTCATGCATTTACCTCAATTTCTCGGTTACTAAAGCTCTGTTCGCGATTATATTGACGCCTTAGACGTTCTAGAACATTGCTCTACCACTTTAAATTGAGTTTCTGGTAACCTTTAGTGTCCCTTTAAGAGTAAAAGAACGTGGCCACGTTTACAATTGTTACATGGCAATTATATTTTTTATTTGTATTGTAATCATCTTGCAATGCATTATCCGTTGATTTTTATACATACTGTCAGTCGCATCAGAGATCATACCAGGGCGCCCCATCAAAAGTAAAGTTAATGATCACTTCCGCAAGTTAGCATCCACAATGTAAATGGCACAAAATAATAATGCAAAACAGCAGAATTGGCAGCTGCAGGATCATGCACAGGTTATATCGAAACTATAGAAAACAGTGCGCGCGTGCGTGCGTTCTATGCAGCCATATCTGGGCGCAGCTAACCCGGTAATCCTTAGTTTGAAATGAGGGACAATTTATTGCAATTACGATTTATATACAATTTTATTGCATTCGACGTGAAAAATACATTAAAGGAGACCCACCTTCTTTTTCATATCCAGTATCGAAGGTCGACGTTTGGTTACAAACGCCGCAGTTGCGCCATCGAAACCGACTTTTGCTGGAGGTGGAGACGGGAGATTAGCGTCACCGAGGTCGAATCGCTCGTCAGCTGCTACGGCCTGTAGCAACAAAGACAAGGGAGACGCAACCGCCTCAAAACTTTGGTTTTGGCCTAGATAATTCCCATTCACACGGTCGGAGATTGGACAAGTTTTATTGCGATAGCAATATTACATGACACTATAAGCGCATTTCTACCGTCGGCTCCGTCGTCGCCTTCCGCCGTAAGGTTCCGTATAAAGTGCAAAGGCAATGCCACAATCGCCGCGCGTCCTACGCTGTATGTGCGAGGGAAATCGTGGGAGGGGAGATGGCGATCCCGGCAATCTCGCCCGCGCGAGGACGGAGGCGGAGAGGAAGCGCTCCGCCTTCCGTGGCGCGCGAGGCACCCTACGTTGCGAAGCGCCGGCGGGAGCAGAGGTAGGGGGGGGGCGGTGTTCTAGTCCGGCTGCAACAGCACATGAGGCGGCTGAGCGCGGTGGCGCGGCCGTATCTTTAGAGCGATCTGCGTTGGGTGCAGAGTCCAGGTGCGTCGGCGTCTCGCAGCCTTGTGCGTGCTGCGTGTTCTCGGCGCCAATTTTGCGTTGGAGCGATAGGCAGCACTAAGATCACTTCGCTCACTGCTGCTGCCGCGTTTCCTCACGCCAGTATTTTGATAGAGAATGTCCGCAGTCAGCGACTAAGATGTGTTCATGTTTCCTGTGGGCGCTGATACCATGCTTGGTATTTTAGTTAGCAAATTAAGCGATCTTTACACTACACACGGCCGATGAAAGTACCATCCTTACTTGTTATGGCAGTCTGCTAATTTGCTATCGCAATCGATGCTCCGCCTTTCGGGCGAAACTGCGACTTTCTTGTTCTTCGGGATCTAAAATGTAACAACGCGACCTAAGGGAACACTAAAGAGAAACACTGAAATAGTTTAGAATGATAGTGTTCTTGAAATATCCATGAATTTTCGTTGATTTCGGGATAATATGTAGGTTGTCAGAAAACTACGATAAAAGTTTCATTTCTTCAATTTCGCGCCGAATATCCAGGGCCGGCGCGTCAGCGTGACGTATTACAAAGCATTTTCCCCTGTTTTGGCTCTTTCGTTTCAGGAAACGATCTTGTAGCTTCTCAAGTATTGGCCTCTTTTAGATTGCAGTGTATAAACTGTTTTTACCAACAAAATGCCCCGGACAAGCGACTTCAAAATCCATGACGTTACTACGCACTTTTGCGGGAAATTCCAAGCGCCCGTCTTTCGTTCTTGCGTCTTTTGTGGCTTGCCAAGCATTCTCTAGCGGTAAGGGTGGCTATTCTTTACTGTCCCTTTAAGACAACGACTAAGCTGAAAAACGGACGAACGGCGCCGCCTTCATCCCCTGTGCGATTTAGCCGTTTTCTTAAGCCAACGGTGCATCTTAAGTTGGCGCAGTGCCTTTTGCGTTGCGCTGCTAAGTACGATATTAATGGCTGAAATCCCGGTCATGCCAGTGAATGTTAATGCCAGTGAAACGAATGATGGTTGCATGTGGAAAGAATGCGTTCAGAAACCTGTTCGTGTGACAAAAGAGAAAAAATGTCCGCTCCTTTGCGCCGGTGGTCAATTCGAGAGTACTCTTAAAGAGCCGGCGATCCCACACCCCGTGGGAATCGAGGTTATGCAAAGCAGTGTGCGTAGAGTCTACCAAGTTAACGAAACGACCACGAGAGCACCAAGATGTAGGCGGTTGTTTCATGAACTACATGACACGCATGTCACGACAATCATGTCATGACCGATCATTCATGTTCGCCATATACTCTTGTGATACTATGCCGATTTCGGTACGTACCAAGACGTGAGCAGCTGCTTCATGATCTATATAACACGCATGTCATGACATTCATGTCATGACCTGTCATTTTTGTTCGTCGCACACTCTTGCCATACTATGCCCATTCTGGTACATACCAAGCTAACAAAACGAGAATGAGAGCACCAAGATATGGGCGGCTAGATAGATACTGTGAAAGTGACAGATGTTCGCCAAGAAATGCTTCGCATTTAATACGCGTTAAGATAAGCTTGCTTCAAAGAATATGGGGATGACACTGCTTAAAAACATGAATTGGCGGAAAGCCATTCCGCGCAGTGATAACGCAAGGACATACACAAGCTGCTTTTCGTCGCATACAGATACATCCTAGTCAGATCTTCTGTATACCCTCCTGCACATGGGCTTTTATACTTTCCCATGCTAAACCATAAAATAAAAACAACTATTGCGATGTAACATGAAGCTAGACGTAGGTGATACTTTATTCATGTCCAGGAATCTTGGACATTGTCCCTCCGGCCATCTGTCAATCGTCACTGCAGTGCACTAGCGTAACTCAATGGAGAGCATATTCAAAAATATTTCAGAAGGCCACTCGCATTT
This sequence comes from Dermacentor variabilis, assembly GCF_050947875.1. NCBI lineage: Eukaryota > Metazoa > Arthropoda > Arachnida > Ixodida > Ixodidae > Dermacentor > Dermacentor variabilis. The sequence goes on along the minus strand of NC_134578.1, from coordinate 13,129,948 downwards.
CGACGTTTTCTTCGACGAACACTGTATATACCGGGTGTCCTGCGAATTTGTGACATTTCAATATATGCGAGTGCCACGTAGCTTCACGGAAGAAACGTAATGTGTGCCGTCGCCGGACCTAGCGGTCTGTGGGTACCCCAGATACTTCATTGGCTCTATTGTACGCCAGTTGGCTCGCAAAACACCTGTTCAGTCGGGACCACGCAAAAAAAAAAACGCGCCGCAGTTCCGTACCACCAGGGCGTTAGCGAGATCTCTCACGGGTGCTGCGATCATATAACGCGCAGGCAGTGCACGTTTCGTCGCGGAACCTTAGTCACGAGCTAAACGTGAAGGACCTACTGGACAAGTTTCCAGGCGTCGCATACGTCGTACCATGTACAGATTACCAATTCGTCCACATACTCGATGCCAGCAACTTAGGACACCGCTTCAGCAGCACAAGGACGACATCAATAAACAACACGCTGCGTCAGAGGCTCTGGCGGAGCACTGCGCAGCTACGTCACATGCCATCAACTTGGGAGGAGTATGGATGACGGCCAACGTGAAGATCTATCTTCAAGCTTTTATCTGGAGGCGTTGATCATCCAGACCATGCCATACACCCTAAATAGCAACGATGTCTTAATCATGGCTTGCGCCGTACATAAAAACTGCGCACTGTGCAGGTTTTCACTTATTGTGAACAACGCTCCCGTGGGGAAACCGAATCGTTACAAACACTTTTAAATCCTTTTTTTGTTTGTTTGGGCCCTGACTCCTTCGTTTACAAATGATAAATTCAAATAAAGAAAGCTTCTGTAGCAGTCTAAGACTGCTTTCTTTCTTGCCAACTTCAGTTTATTTTGTTGTAAGAGTGATTGATTAGGCAATTAATTAATTAAATGATTCACTGACTTGCCTTGCGCGCCTTGTTGCCTTTACCGCCGCCCCTACCCGCACCCTTGCCCGGCTTCTTCTTGGCCGCATCCATGGACTTCCGTGGCGACTCGCACAGCGGTTTCCACCAGAGTGTGACCGCGGGAGGCTCTCCACTCCACCCTCTCCACTCGTGCTCGCACCGCCGGACTGCAAAACGCGGTGTCGACGTTCTCGCGTGGTTTGACGTAGCTGAGAGCCTGAGCCAGAATCCCTTGGTGTGCCAGCGTCCTTCTTCTTCTTCCCAAAGGCACGCGGCGTGGGTGTCGCGTTGGGGCTCTTTTTCGTCCCCTTCAGTATTGTTTCGTTTCATTTTTTATATGTTCGATCTTGCTATCTGCTCAAAAGATGTCTGTATCCTACTCGCTTTCACCTAATATTGGTACTGATTGATTTCGGAACTTTATGCATCTATCAAATTTCTGAAACCCGCCAGATTCTTGACCAATTCACCAGAGCGAGATGCCGCCAGTGACTTTACGGCATCATCTATATGATCATCATGATCACCACCATCATTATCATCTCATTTTGTATTCCTGAGGAGTTGTTACAAGAGACGGGCGGGTTGCATAAGTACAGGACATCTTAACCCCTTGAGTCTGCTGCCGTAATTTTGCGACATATCGAATCTGAGCTAGCGAGAGAAAACCAGGTTCTGGCGTCATGCATAGTCATTCCACAAAAACTGGCTGACGTGCGACCATCTTGGACACGGAAAACAACTCTCTGCACAGGAAGTTTCCGACGAGAATGAGCGCTTCGAGAAACTTGCGCATGGCTGCGTTCACTCAAGTACAATCGCTATCGCCATATTTCTGCAAAACTCGCTCTTGTACATGCAGCCAGAAAATGCGTGAACAGATAATCTCACCATTAAAAGCTTGGGCAGTGCGGAAAGGCGCCAATGTTAATATGTTCTTTATTGTCAGACGCTCATAAGTTTTTGCAACTTCCATATATTGCAATCAATGGTAACAAATGACGAGAAACTAATCGTGGATGTTGTAATGGTAGAGATGGGTGGTGCGTCCATCCATTATAGATGATTGGCGACTTTAATACTATTAGCAATTTTATGGTTGGCAGGAAATTGCTCATATGCTTTATATGATGATTTTTATGGAAGCCGGCACCTACCCAGCGACCCAAGAAGGCGTCAAAGAGGGTGATTGAAAAGTTACACATGCCCAGTGACAAATACCCAGTGGCGTCAGTTCCCGTCAAGGAGGTTCATTCATGAGAAGCACTTTCCCAGTGTCGCATACACATTGACCCCAAGTCGGCCCGACGGTTGGTTTTGAACCCGGTTTCCTCAGCACAGCGGCCCGATGCTCCACTCGTTTGACCACGAACTACCCAGCAACCCAAGTTGGCATCAAAGAGTTTGATTGAAAAGTTACACATGCCCAGTGGCAAATACCCAGTGACCCAAGTTACCGTCAAGGAAGTTCATTCAAGAGCAGCACCTTCCCAGTGTCGCACACACATTGACACCAAGTTGGCCCGACGGTTGCTTTTGAACCAGGTTTCCTCAGCACAGCGGCCCGATGCTCCACTTGTTTGACCATGAACTACCTAGCAACCCAAGTTGGCATCAAAGAGTTTGATTGAACAGTTACACATGCCCAGTGACAAATGCCCAGTGACGCAAGTTACCGTCAAGGAGGTTCATTCATGAGCAGCACCTTCCCAGTGTCGCATACACATTGACCCCAAGTTGGCCCGACGGTTGGTTTTGAACACCGTTTCCTCAGCACAGCGGCCCGATGCTCCACTTGTTTGACCATGAACTACCCAGCAACCCAAGTTGGCATCAAAGAGTTTGATTGAAAAGTTACACATGCCCAGTGACAAATACCCAGTGACCCAAGTTACCGTCAAGGAAGTTCATTCAAGGGCAGCACCTTCCCAGTGTCGCATACACATTGACCCCAAGTTGGCCCGACGATTGGGTTTGAACCCAGCCTCCTTAGCACAGCAGACCGATGCTCCACTTGTTTGACCATGAACTATCCAGCAACTCAAGTTGGCATCAAAGAGTTTGATTGAACAGTTACACATGCCCAGTGACAAATGCCCAGTGACGCAAGTTACCGTCAAGGAGGTTCATTCATGAGCAGCACCTTCCCAGTGTCGCATACACATTGACCCCAAGTTGGCCCGACGGTTGGTTTTGAACACCGTTTCCTCAGCACAGCGGCCCGATGCTCCACTTGTTTGACCATGAACTACCCAGCAACCCAAGTTGGCATCAAAGAGTTTGATTGAAAAGTTACACATGCCCAGTGACAAATACCCAGTGACCCAAGTTACCGTCAAGGAAGTTCATTCAAGAGCAGCACCTTCCCAGTGTCGCACACACATTGACCCCAAGTTGGCCCGACGGTTGGTTTTGAACCAGGTTTCCTCAGCACAGCGGCCCGATGCTCCACTTGTTTGACCATGAACTACCCAGCAACCCAAGTTGGCATCAAAGAGTTTGATTGAACAGTTACACATGCCCAGTGACAAATGCCCAGTGACGCAAGTTACCGTCAAGGAGGTTCATTCATGAGCAGCACCTTCCCAGTGTCGCATACACATTGACCCCAAGTTGGCCCGACGGTTGGTTTTGAACCCCGTTTCCTCAGCACAGCGGCCCGATGCTCCACTTGTTTGACCATGAACTACCCAGCAACCCAAGTTGGCATCAAACAGTTTGATTGAAAAGTTACACATGCCCAGTGACAAATACCCAGTGACGCAAGTTACCGTCAAGGAAGTTCATTCAAGAGCAGCACCTTCCCAGTGTCGCATACACATTGACCCCAAGTTGGCCCGACGGTTGGGTTTGAACCCAGCCTCCTTAGCACAGCAGACCGATGCTCCACTTGTTTGACCATGAACTATCCAGCAACCCAAGTTGGCATCAAAGAGTTTGATTGAAAAGTTACACATGTCCAGTGACAAATACCCAGTGACCCAAGTTGCCGTCAAGGAAGTTCATTCAAGAGCAGCACCTTCCCAGTGTCGCATACACATTGACCCCAAGTTGGCCTTACGGTTGGGTTTGAACCCAGCCTCCTTAGCACAGCAGACCAATGCTCCACTTGTTTGACCATGAACTACCCAGTGACCCAAGTTGATCCAACTACCCAGTGACCCAATGCTGAAGTAGAAGTTATATTAAAGCTTCTAAACCAAGTAGAAATCTAACGCACACTCAGTTTTTATCCCATAACATGGGCAAGGGTCTCAAATGTGTCGCACATTGGCCACCGGGTTTCTTAAAGTCAGCTTCACTGCAGATATTGTAGCGTGAGTTACACTGGCCGGGGTTGAGCAGTTTCGCGTGGCTCCTGGAGAGCCGTGCTGCGCATGCGCGAGGAGCAGGGACGTCACACGAGGCACAGCTGGCGCGCTGGAGCCGCAGCCACCGCGCGCGCCTCGCCGGTCTGCGCATTCCAGAGCAGTGCCGTCATAGCCGCGGCAGACGCACTGGCGCCGGCGCGTACCCAGCTGTGTGCCTCCGTTGCGCAGTAGCCAAGTCTGACGCTGCGCCGGAGCCGCTTGATAGCGCCTCTCGTTTCGTGCGCATGCGCAGAGGTATCAGTGGGGATATACATATAGCTGGGCGTTTGCGAGTGTGGTATAGCCATGAAGAAGGAGAGCGAAATTGCTGCTCAGCGGCGCAGAAGAGTGGAGAAGCTTAACTCATCGAATCCCGAAGTAGTTGCCTGGCAATTAACGGTTGAGCGTAGAAAGAACGAACAGAAGAAGGCTAAACGTGCTGCGGAGACACCGGAGCAAAGGGAGGAACGTCTAGCAAAGCGGCGTCGCCAGGACGCTGAGCGACCATGTGTCACAAATGCATATGTTTGTGTCACTGAAGCAGCAGTAAGCATAATAATCAAGCTAATCCTAGACAACGAGGACATCTGAGAATAACCAGCTGAACCTTAGCTCACGCTATTTAAAGTCAGATTCACCACAATAAATTTCTGTAATCTGACAAAGCACACAAACGCCGCGAATGTGATTTTGCTATCGCGACCGATTGCACCGCGCAGGCTATTCTCGGCCCAATTTTCTCGAAACCAAGAAGGCGCGTGTTAAAATCGGGTGAATACCGTAATCAGACATTGTGAGCTATGATTATTACTTGAATATCTTCCTAAGGCCACCCGAAAATAGGCGTTTTCGACGGGAGGTGACGTGTGTTCAACGCATTCGCAGTCCCCTAAGCTCCGCCGAGACAGGCACTGTCACTAAAGAGTCGCTATTGGGGTCCTGTAGGGGTTCCGCACGTGCGTGCTGACTGGTAAAGTTTGAATTAAATGGCGAAAGCCAATTTTAAAATGAAAATAACGAAAGTTAGGGTCAATAGAAATGCACGGACTTTCGGTACCTCCAGCCGGAATCAATTTAGCCGAAATGTCGGATTGGCCCGAGTACAGAAACCGGAAGTCTTGTAGAACGAAACCTTGGGCGGCGTAGGACGCCTTGTTTAAGAAAGTGCGCAAATAGGGAAAGCCACCATGCAAAATCTTGCGTATGAAGTATGAGTGGACACGTCAGCCAAAGGCCCGACAAAGTAGGCGTTGTTTATACCGAAACTGAAAAAGAGGCCGCCTGAACTGACCGCCGGATGTGACGAATGAATCGGAGCACGCAACTCCTCGACATTACCTCCAAGAGTGCGCGCCCTCTGATGTAGGTGACGTGCAAATTCGCCCGTCAAATCCGCTAAACACAAGGTGCAGACGTCATCTGCTCAGATGCTATTTAAAGGCGCTAATAAAAAATTGACACACTCACCGGCACTGCAGCTCTGCCACAATGTGTCGCCGGATGTGACGCATGACTCGGAGCACTCGGCTATTCGATGTGACCTCCGAGAACGTGCGCCCTGTGTTGGAGGCGACGTACTATTCTCACGTCATATTCGCTAAGCACTACGCGTAGACGTCGTCTGCTCAGGTTCTATTTAATGGCTGCTAATAAGAAAATGAGACTTGACGCCTTACGTAACCCAGGCCTAAGGCCACGCACCTGAACACCCTGTGAAGTGCCCAGCATGATCTGCCACCGCCTCTGCAGTGGATGCCCGCCGTCTGCTGTGGCTGTGTTCAGAAACAAAAACAAAAACGGAGAAAGTGCTCAAAGGTGCCGAAATACGGCAATACCGGTCCACTCATGAGCAGTGTATTCTAGACATCAAGTTCCACAGGCCGCTTATGCAGCTTACTTAAGAAGGCGCGTATTTAAGTAATTGTATTATGCTGTTAGACAGCTGGTGTCGTAAAAAATTTAGACACGTTGGTTTACAGGGCCTATTGTTTGCAACTGTGCGCCAGGCTATAGTTGATTCTGATGAGGGCGTGTTTTCTTTTTTCTTACGTGGAATTTATTGCAGCGAGTGTTGTATGCAAGAGTTGAGCAGGTACTAGCCAGTACATATGAGGAATCAACAACATCGCATCGACGGTCTGAATGGGGCTGAATACCACGATGTGTAGAATTTACAACACAAGGGCTAAAGCATAGTCCCACCTAAAAGGCACACAAAATGTAAGGCAATGTTACAAGAATAATACCATAATCTAAGATACAAAAATGCGAAATGCACATGTCACCATCACCTTTTTATTGGCTAGTCATCCGTAGTGGGTAAGTTCTATCACTTGGGAACAAGTGGCACTGCTGAAACCGCTTCGATTTCTCGCAGAACACAGCAGCCTGATCTGCCCGTTCCAACGTTGGTATCCCGCACGGATTCACAACATCGGGGGAAAACCATGGTCGATGCGAGCGGTGTATACTCTGAGGTAAGGACTCCGTTAACGCGCCGAAGGTGGTATTTGCTGTGAAGTGAACCTGGTCAGTGGCTAGGCCTAGCGGCCTGAGTGTCCAGCTCGGGCAAATCGAGTAACTGGGAGGGAAGAAAGACGGCCCGGGGGAGAACAGTGTTTAGTAGTCTTGTATAGACACGATCATGATGTTCACCTTGGTGAAGCATGTCCTACAAAAATTACCAGACGGAATTTTGGCCTTACTGTCTATGGGAGCCGCGAGCATAGAGATTCAGAACAATTTGTTTGTGTCGATGTTTATGTCGACTCTTTTTCAACATAAAGAAAGCCTACGAGGGCGATTGGCCACACAAATGAGAAAATAAATTCTCGTTACTACGGATTTGCTTAAGCTTCGACTTCTCCACACTGTAAACGGCTACGCGACTTTGTTAAATAATGTTTGTTGACAAGATATTGCGCTTCAATTTCAACATTGCATAATAAATATGGATGCGTGCAGAAAGCTGTTTCTTTACACATTTCGAAAACTCTGTATTTACGGAACTTTTCAAACAAAGCTTGATAAATCACGCCATGAAAGGATCTAAAGCCACAAGCCCGAATATTAAACCAATCTACGTGCCATCTTCTACGAATGAGTTGCACGTTAGTTGCTATAGTGTCCCTGTATATGTTCCAAACGCCGGCGCGTAGCCAGGATTTTTTTCCGGGGAGCTAAGGTTGCACTTCGAGGTGGGGGTGCTAAGGTTCCATTATTCGCTGTTAAGGTTCCCATGCTTGACGGGTAATATTACAGCTATTATTACCTTGAGCCGGCCCTTGGTCTGCTTGAAGGTGTGTACGATCCTGTACTTGTCTTGGGCGTGTGTGCGATGGCTATGGGGCTTGTTTCATATTGTTAGATACGGGACCGTTTCCTGAGCCTACTTCGAGTTCACTAGACCACATCGAATTGCACCACAGCTAACTAAGGAGCTCAGAAGCACGGATACCACATTCCAGAGGCGCGGCACGTGCAAACAAGTTGGCGGCTCCCACCTCGTGTGCCGCAGGTGGAGCTATTCACTGCTTGACTCTTCCCTAAAGTGAAGCGAGAGCCTGGCACTGTTCCAGGTAACTTGGGTCCAAGAGGCAAGACGGGTGTAATGCACCGTGAAACCCTGGCAGCGTCGCCCCCATCCGCCTATTGTGACGGCGCACTGCAAGGCAGCAAGGCAAGACCGCAGGGAGAAGTAAGCCCTCGGGCAATTGGGGACCAAGCAGCGACCCTCTCTGCCGGGTGTGACACCATCGCACGGGCGCCTACCATTGGCCGAAAATGACGACACCTGAGCGGGCTCGCCGATTGGCCGGAAATGGCGTCACCTGAGCGGGCTCTCCCATTGGCCGAACGTGACGTGTCTTCGAGACACCGAAGGGCATAAAAAGACACAGACCGGGAGCAGCAGGGAAGCATTCCAAGAGCATTCCTTCATTGATCTCCTTCCTTGCCACGGGCCGCAGCGTCCGAGTTGCTGCCGGCCTGTAATGACTCTATGACTGTTAATTTCTTGGTCGTCTTACTGTAAATAATGTAAATAAACCTCCAATTTTTTCATCCCGACGTCCTCCTCAACTCCTAAAACTGGTTGCCAGCGGTGGGATCGTCTCCAAATGCAACAACTGGTGGCAGAGCTACGGATCAACCTTCGTCGAGAGAAAACCTGAGGAACCTGGAACAGCGAAAAAAAGCCTTCGTCCAAAGGAGTCGCGAGGAACCGGGAAGAGGGAAGGTGAGAGAGCCTTAGTCGAAAGAGGTCCTAAGAAACTGGGAACAGCGAAGAAGAGCGAGCCTTCGACCTAGAGAGTCCTGAGGAACCGGGAACAGCGGACCAGTGAACCAGATGGCAGGGTGCTGCAACCGTAAGTGAGCGCGTGGTTATTTTCCTTTTGATTCGCCAGACTTCAAATGTAGTGTGTTCATTTTAATAGTTCTAGGAATCGGGAATTTGTTGCAATGTGTGTTTGCACAAATTAATCAAGGAAAACAGTTCTAACCACCAGTCGGGGCAGCTGTCATGGATCTTAGAACGTTGACGAGGTTAGACTTGTTGGTGTGCGACGATTTGGGAGTTGAGGCGGACGAACAGATGAAAACGCCAGCTATCATAAAGGCGATTCAAGATAGTGGCAATGATGATAAAAGCATTGAGCTTGCTTGGGAGGTGATACAAGAACCACGGAAGCGTGAGCGTCGTGAACGTAAGCATGAGCGCCGAGAACTTAAGATTAAGTGTGAGCGTCAAGAACGTGAGCGTGAGGAAAAGTACGAGAAAGAGATAGCAGCATTGGAAAAACAGATACAATATTTTCAGCAGTTAAAGGAACAAAGACAACGCCTGTCTGAAAATTCTGTAGGCAGTACAGAGCACAAGAATGAGCAAGTATCTAGCGGATTTTCACCAAAAGTCGACGAGAAAAGTAGTGCCTGTGAGATTGGCTGCACATTCATACGTGAACGGAAGGGACTAGCAGCTAACGATGCCTTAGTGGCAGCAGAGGCCGTTAAAGGCCAGAGTGAGAGCGACAGGTGCTGCGCCAACAGAGTACTGTAGAGACAGCTAGGCCAGCTGCGAACAAATTGGCACAGTTAACGAGCGTGTGCGTCGCATCTCGTGGTATTGAAGTCGTTAGCGAGTTACAGGGTGCTGTTGACCCGACAGACACGAGCACCCATGTCGTGTCAGAACTGCGTGCCGAAGTGAAGTGCCGGCTGGAAGATGCAGTTGAGGGTAGTTCTCAGGATTGCGAGCTACGTAGCTCAAGAGAAGACAACTGCATTGTTCAGGCATCGGTGCAGCTCTCCGCCAGTCTAGATAGTCTAGATAGGGATGATTCAGTTATTAATCATTCGGACTGTGCGCGTGAGACAGCGATCGATACCGACGGGCTGTGTGCCGATGCACAACGTGAGCTGGGCAATGCAGTAGAGGGCAGTTCGCAAGAGTGCGAGTTGCATAACTCGAGTAAAGCCTGCTGCATTGTTCAAGAGTCGCTTGAACTGTCCGCCAGTCGAGGCAGAGCGAGTGTTGATTTAAATGAAAATCAATCAGACTGTGCGGGTAAGAAACCGATCCGGGCCGATGAGATGTGTAACGGCCAGCACGAGGCGCCAGAAGGCGACATGAAAGAGAAATCAAAGAGAAAGCGCCGCAGAAAGAAGCGCCGTAAAGATCGGAATGCGGTGGCTAATGTAGCGAAGCCAAAGACAGCGACAGGCGCGAAAAGGCAGGGCATGGACAGAAGAAAGGAGCGGTCGTCACTGACGATGTTGACGCATCATAAACGTTCGAGCCACAGGTCAAAAAGAGACCGAGAAGCATGTTCTGCACGGACGCGGACAAAGGGCATGGGGCAGTTAAATTCCTCGTCGTTCCGTCGTTCTTTTCGAAGCTCAGCGTGTAGTACAAAGAAGCGCAAGGTGGCAAGACGAGACCAGGTGGGGAGTAGCGACGCGGTCAATCGAGTTCGTGTTGAAAGCGGGGAGCCAGGACGCAAATGGGCAGGAGACTGGAATGTCTTGGAGGAGCTGCAGTGAGTCAGCCCTTTTATTGTTCCTGGGTAGCCAGAATAGCTTTCAAACCGCGGCTACATCGAGTACGGCTCAAAAGTATGAGTAAGTCGTAAACGTTTGAAACGGGAGGCCAAGAGAGCTTCCGTAGAAGTAAAAGGTGCTGTTTTGTTTTATTTTTGAGCATTGGATAATTTTCGCGGTTTGAGACTAGAATTTCAGTGTGTAAGGTTTGAGCTTTGTTTGTGTTTTGTTCGAGAAACTCCTAGATTGGAAAGATGAGTTTTATGTAAGCATGTAGTTTCGCGAGATGTTCATTAATAAGTATATAGGCTTTCTTTTTTGTGTGTGCGAGTAACCTGAGTGTCAAGGTTATCGGTGAGAGACCTATGGTAACGCGCGTGTGTATTAGTTGACCTTCTTTTTTTTATAAGCGTTTTTTTATGTTCTAAGGTTAACCACGTAGGTTTTCAGGAAGTGCATCATTTGCACTGAGAAACGTTCTTAGTTCCATTAGCGCGTGTCCTGTGTGGACGGAAGGAAGCAGATTTATGACTGGGTTGCTCGTGTGTGTTGAGGGCAGCCGTATTCTGACTTCTCTAATAAGCATGCGTGGAACGAGTTATTAGGAGACGCATCATCTTAAGGTTTCTGCGGAGTGCGTAAGCCCCGCAAGTTTATTTGCTCGCGTAAGTTACGTGTCCTGTAAGGACTAAAGGAAGAAACGCGAGTAAGCGTAATAAAAAGTTTGCCTACGACGCAAATACGCGTTCTGATCACTGACCACAAGGCTAGCGCGCTTGTGATTACGTACGTGTGAAGTTGACCAGACTGTTCAGTGGCGCCAATACGTGCGATAAGTACGCCACTGCGATAGGTTGGAAACATGCTGTTCGAGTAGTTAGGCCACTTAAGTTATGTTCGGCTGTTTTCATTGTTTGTTTGCAACGGCAACGACCCATTGTTTTAATGCAACAATGACACTCTGGTCTTGTCGGCATTCGGGGAGAAATGGATAGCGGTCTGGAAAAGTGGATGGAACTGCTTTGTCGAAATTGGGGAAATAAAAGATTAGGGTTCATTTTGACTCAGTAATAGCCTGGCGAGTTAGGGGTGAAGAGCCTGCGCTTACACGTGGTGCAGCGCTGTGTTGTTTTGTTTGTTTGACGTACGTTCTCCAGGGCCCAGGATCCCGAAGTTCGTCAAACGAGGCTAGACACCAGTAGCCTGCAGGTTCTTTCAGCCTTCCTCATGGCCAGCGAATTGAGTTCACCGGCCATTCCGAACTTCCGGGGCGAGGACGAGCTGTTAGATACGGGACCGTTTCCTGAGCCCACTTCGAGTTCACCAGACCACATCGAATCGCACCTCAGCTAATTAAGGAGCGCAGAAGCACGGATACCACATTCCAGAGGCGCGGCACGTGCAAACAAGTTGGCGGCCCCCACCTCGTGTGCCGCAGGTGGAGCTATTCACTGCTTGACTCTTCCCGAAAGTGAAGCGAGCGCCTGGCACTGTTCCAGGTAACTTGGGTCCAAGAGGCAAGACGGGCGTAATGCACCGTGAAACCCTGGCAGCGTCGCCCCCATCCGCCTATTGTGACGGCGCATTGCAAGTCAGCAAGGCAAGACCGCAGGGAGAAGTAAGCCCTCGGAAAATTGGGGACCAAGCAGCGACCCTCTCCGCCGGGTGTGACACCATCGCACAGGCGCCTGCCATTGGCCGAAAACGACGACACCTGAGCGGGCTCGCCGATTGGCCGAAAAGGGGCGTCACCTGAGCGGGCTCTCCCATTGGCCGAACGTGACCTGTCTTCGAGACACCGAAGGGCTTAAAAAGACACAGACCGGGAGCAGCAGGGGAGCATTCCAAGAGCATTCCTTGATTCATCTCTTTCGAACTTCTTGCGACGGGACACAGCGTCAGAGTTGCTGCAGGCCCGTAATGACTCTAAGACTGTTAATTGACCCTCACTGTAAATAATGTAAATAAAACTCCCAAGTTTTTCATGCCGACGTCCTCCTCAACTCTTACAGTATATAGGCGACGTGCCAGGCATAAAAGGTAGCACGGCGTCGGCCGGAAAAATTTCTGGGGAAGGGGTTGGAAGCTGAAGCCTGGTAAGCCCCCATCCGTCCCCCCTCCCGTTTGCTACGCTATTGTCCCGAAGGGAGAAGTGCTGCGCATATTTCTGCCATTTTGTTTCAACGCTATGCGGTAAAACCGCTCATCGCGTGCGCAGGCGCCGAACTTGGAGCACCATTATACGCTTCTACCGCCATGTTATAGGAAGCATTTTTTGCTTGCTTTAGGCACGTTGAGTGTCCGTCCGTCCGTCCGTCCGTCCGTCCGTCCGTCCGTCCGTCCGTCCGTCCGTCCGTCCGTCCGTCCGTCCGTCTGTCCGTCTGTCTGTCCGTCTGTCTGTCTGTCTGTCCGTCTGTCTGTCCGTCTGTCTGTCTTAAGTAATGATGTTGCACGTAATGGTCATTTCTTGACAATATCACTTTTAACTGTGTCATTGTGCATGGCTTGACTTGGCTATGGCATAAGGTGATATTCATGAGATCAGTAACATTAATTTCATCGTGGGGTTTTACGTGCCAAAACCACTTTCTGATTATGAGGCACGCCATAGTGGAGGGCTCCGGAAATTTCGACCACCTGGGGTTCTTTAACGTGCACCTAAATCTAAGCACACGGGTGTTTTCGCACTTCGCCCCCATCGATCAGTAACATGAGTGTCATGGTCTAGTCTCTTGCGCAGTCGTGATGTCATCATGGTCATTTCTACTAGCCGGGTTTGCCTAGTTGCCTTGGTGTTGCGCTGCTAAGCACGAGGTCACAGTATCGAATCCCGGCCACGGCGGCCGCATTTCGGTATGGACGAAATGCAAAAACGCCCGTTTACTTAGATTTAAGTGCGCGTTAAAGAACCTCAGGTGGTCTAAATTCATCCAGTCTCTCCCATTACGGCATGCCTCATAATCGGATCATGGTTTTAGCGCGTAAAACAGTATAACATAAACCAATTTTAGTGGTCATTTCTTTAACTGTATCATTCAGGTTATGGTGACATGCATGGCATGCATAACATCCCGTGAGAAGAATGACATGCATGGATAACACGGCATGACAAATGACATGCATTCATGAAACACATGATATAACGTGTATGTTATGGCATGCATGTTAAAAGTGGCGAAAGGAGGGACAAACAAAAAAAGTTCGCAGTTACGCCCGAAAAGCGAAGCGTGGATTGAGATAGCAAATTAATAGACAGCTAAACGAAGTAAGGACAGTATGGTCAGCCTATAAACTTGTAAACATTCGCTTACCGGTGTCAGGTGTGCACAAGAAAAACATGAACACATCTAACTCGATGACCGTGGAAACTCGCTGTTGAACCGTTGGAGTGAGGAAGCGCGACAGCAGCAGCGAGCGAATTGACCTTCGTGCTGAACCCGTTATGGTTGCTTGGTAGGTATGGTGTTGAGGTCCTAAGCCCGAAGTTGCGGGATCGAATCCCGGGCACGGCAGCCGCATTTCGATGGGGTCGAACTGCGAAAACACCCGTGTATTTACATTTAGGCGCACGTAAAAGAACCCCAGGTGGTTCAAATTTCCGGAGTCCCCCACTATGGCGTGCCTCCTTATCAGATCGTGATTTCGGCACGTAAAACCACAATTCTTTTTACCTTCGTGCTGCCTCTCGCTTCAACGTGAGCGAAGCGTCGAGAAAACAGTGCACACGAAGCTCTGAGCCCTGCACGCACCTAGACTCTGTAGTCATCGCAGTTCGCTTACGAGATAGGAACCACGCAGCCACGCCATACGCAGCAGCCGCCGGAATAAAACGCTTCCCACCCCTGTGGTGCTTTGCGTGCGACGGAAGGCGGCGCACTTCCACCCTGATTTTCCTCCCTTGCGCGCGCAAGGTTGAGCCATCAACGTCGGCTCCCTCTCGCACGCTTTCACTCGCACATACAGCATACGGAGCGCGGCGACAGTTATCGCCCTTGAACTTTAACGGGCCATCATGGCGATGGCGGCGGCAGAAATGCGCCCGGGGTGTCCATATATCTGCTATACCAGTAAGATGTGCGTAGACTATTAATTACAGTGATCAAATGGGAAAGGGGGTGTTATAGGGAGTACCCACGTGACATCACATATACTCCGTCCTTTTGCTCTTTTCACAGCGTTCACTGTGCTTCGTCTTCAAAGAATTTTTCAGCGCAAGGAAAGACAGAGGACACAGAAGGCACACACGGACAGCGCTGAAGATGAATCACGACCAGCTACAGCTCGACTTTCATTTCTTCCAGTGCGCTACTGGAGACAAGCGAACAAATATGACGCCAGTCTTTTTCACCCTGTGACTGCACAACAGTATCACAGCCTGAATGGCGTCCATTCGTACCCCCGGCAGCATGGCGTAGGATTGCGTTGCGTGATGTGATTAGGAAATTAGCATGCATGTAAAGAGTCAGATCGGAGATCGCTGAAAAGTGCTTTTGTCCTGCGGAGGACATGAAGCGTGCTGCTGTATACATCGACAAATTCCGCTATGTTATCAAAGTAGCCATCTTGTCAGCTCTGATTGGCCCAGAAGGCTGCTATGGCGTTTCTGATTGGCTCAAACTGCCGTCATTAAAGAGTGATAATATGGCCGATTTTGACAATGTATACAACAGCACTCAAGATTGTATGATACTGGCGCTCTTTGGCCATTGTAGCCCTAACGTCATAGAACAGTATTAATAATAAGATAGGATGATCATGATGATGATAATAATAATGACGATCTGGCATAGATGTCCACGGCAGGAGGAGGCGGTGCGGCCCCAGACCGCACGGCCGCTCGGCAGCAGAAGCAGATGATCATCAGGGTGGGCGCAGTGACCATGGTGCTACTGATCATCATCAACGCCATCCTGCTCTACCTCTGGCTCACGTCTAAGCCCGTGATCCACAGGACCGTTACAGTAAATGCGCGACTTTTTCTCGTGCCGGACCGCTACCAGCGTGACGGCGAGGACTCCTACCTGCTCCTGGTGGGTGACCCGGCGGGGCTCCGAACACCTATAGGGGGGGAGGGGGGGAGCACTAACGTGAGGTCATAAGCACCGCCACGCTGCTGTCTATTGAACAGCTTACGGAACGCTGCTGGGTACACGCGGATAGAGGTGACGCGCAGTTATTTATAATTGCTAACTATACATCAGTTTTATTTCTTGATTGGCGATACTGCCAGTCTTAAAGAGACCAAAATAGGCAGGCCTCGTATGCCCAAATTGAACTCAGAGAACAAACTGTCAATGCTGCATGGTAAAGAGGGAAGAAAAGCAATAGTGCAAGCAAACTCAATTCCAGTTGATATCTACACAATGAGAAGCTTTACTCAGGTATCACTATGTTGGCGTTGTTTGCTATTCTGATACGCACTGACCCAAACTGATGCCAAAGAAATTGGTCTAAGAGTGGCACATACCCAGCTGCGCATATTTTCATACCGCACTATCTCAGAGATCCGCCCACACAATATGCCGATGCACGCCAGAAACTGTGATCACTCGGAGAAGCATGCTTCACATTGAAACCCACATTAAGTATTGCAAGAATCACAAGACACTTTAACGTTCGAGGCTTTCAGTTAGTATGACATTATACTTGTAAATCAACATACTAACTTCGCTGAAATTATGGAGACAATATCGTAGACAAGTTATCATAGTTACGCCTGGGGATGCATAACCATTGCACACACGAAGATAGAAAAAGTATTACTGCGGAGTAATGCGGCTATACGAGTGACACCATCAGTGTTTGCTTTGCAAAGAATGCGAAGCATGCATGTATATTATATATATATATATATTTATATATATATATATATATTGTCACGTGGTAGTGACGGTTAAGAAGGCAGCAAAACTGTGATGAACGAAACGAACGTATTATTGGGCGAACTTGTGCCCTCAAAAACAGGCTACACTCAAAGAACAACGGTAGCGGCGAACACACTCGGCGGTCGTCGAAATCTGATCAGTGGGTCAAGCGCGTCGGCTTTTATACATCAGTCGTCGAATGTTCCAGAGTAATCGCTGGGACCCGCGTGCCTTCCACAAAGTGCTACACCATTCGTGTCGGGCCTACATGCAATCAGATTACTCAAGGTTCGGCGACAACAGACAGCGGATAGAAGCATCGATAACAGTCTAGAAACTTCCGATACATGCAGGCGCGTTCCGCGCTGTGGGATAACATTTGTTAGGCGGCGAAACGTGGTCACCCGATAAAGATAGGCAAGTGCACGTGTCAATATATATATATATATATATATAATTAGCCTCCTACGGCGGGGGAGCTGGCGGCGCCTACCAACTTGATCTGCTCGGTATATACTCATGTTCGTGTTGCCGGCGTGGTCGCGGCTTCGTCGTCATTTCCGCTTCGTCGAGTCTCGCCTCTGATTCTCGCGTACTACTTGCGCCGAGTCAGAAGGCGCGAGCAAGATCCGGGTACGTTTTCTGCGGAACACAGAATTGTGGTTGCCTTCGCACGAATAGCGATTCGAAAGCAAGTTTCCCAACCCGTACGTGCACGGCAACCGGCTCCTGACGCTCACAAAGAAGCTCTTGGGAGATCGCAGCTTCGTCGAGAAATGCTTCAACTCAGACACTGCGTTCCTCAGAAGTTCACCCGAGCACTTCGAGGATGGCGCATGGCGGACTACTGCGGTACTAATTGGCGCAGAGGAAGGGGCCTACGTTCTTTCTGACCCTCAGCATGTCCGTACTCCACAATCAGCCCCTGTTCGAAGTCATCGAGAGAGTCAGCGTCGGTCGATGCCATAGACAACTACCTGCAAAATGCTTCACATAACTTCGATTTTTTAGAAAGTTAAAGTGAAAATCGCGAAGAGAAAATTATATCTGGATTTATAAGATTTCCTTTTTTGAGAGCACGCGTTGAAAGCGAAAACTTGAATGAGTCTTTGTGAACATTGGACTAGCTTAATTTGAATGGGCGGTAGGATATTTCGCGTTAACTGCGATGTCGACAATGATGTGCACCTAACTCGACATGTCCTAAAACTGTCACGCACTACAGTCAGTTGATGAACATTAGGCGGGCTCCATTGTTTCGCCCTAAATTGTGGTTGTGGTGATGACGTCAGTGCCATATTCCTACGCAGTAAAAATGTTTACGCCTTTAATTGTGCTGCTTTGTCCCACATGGCTAACACCTTTACACCTAAAGGCATAAAATGTTTATTGTACACTAAAACGAGCTCACACTAAGCATGCGATGAGAGGATCCATAGTTCAAAGCTCTATGAAATGTGACAAATTGCCGCGCGCCGATATACCTGGCCGAAGAGTTTGACAACCGTTGCTCTAAAATGACACTAAAGGTTACTATGAAGTAAAGTTAAAGTGATAAAGCAATGTTCTAGAACGTCTAAGGCGTCAATATAATTGCGAACAGAGCTTTAGTAACCGAGAAATTGAGGTAAATGCATGACACAATTTGAGGCTACCCAGCGAAATTCCGGTACTAGCCCGATGACGAAGGCACTCCTCATCATAATTTGTGTCACTAGTACTCAACTACTCGTACTAAAAAGATCATTTCATTAGATTATAAGACGGAAGAAAATGCTACTTGTCTACTTCTGTTCGATTCTAAGAAAAAGTAACATTTTAACGTTACCCTTCAGTAGTATGGGTGTTCGAAAGGTTTTGCTTTCGCTCGGCTCTGCGCCGCGCGCGCTTCGGAGTTTCAGTTGTTTCGCTATCGCGTCGTGCTGCGCTGGTTCTGCTGGCTCGCGAAACTTGCATTTGGAACAAGCAGCGAGAATGCCATGTCCATGTGATGTCGTGGGATGCGCGAACGGACAGTGGAATTGGCCAAGGGCAGTTGCAGCGCCGAATCCAACGTTCCTTATCACTGTGTGCCAACGAGTGAGCATCTCCGTTCGAAGTGGTTAAGTGTCGTACCTCTGCCACAACGCGTTGGCAGAGAGCCGAAAAGTCGCATAATATGCTCGCTGCACTTTTGTCCAGAGGATTACGAGTCGAACGGCGCCGACTTACTGAAGTCGTGTGGAGTGCCTTTCAAAACAATGCTTTCCCGTAGCGCTGTTCCTTCGGTCTTGCCTGCATTCTCCGAAGCGCAAGAACAACTGCAGGTCGAAGACGGGGCGGGGCGGTGAATACGGAATTTGGTTTTCACGAAGGAAAAGCTACAAATGTGCGAATATGTACAGCCATTACATACAGTTGCCGTCGTACTAGTACGCAACAACCCCGGCAGCGCGAGCTCTCAGCAGCAGGTTACGTTCATCAGTGCTTAAATCGCTGAAGTCGAGCCCAGCATCGCGAGCCAATGTGTCGGTGTCAGGGTCGTCCATTGCAACGAGCGTCAAAGTTGGCGTCATAAAATAAAGAACCAGTTTATCGTCACGCGCTTTCCCTTCCGCTAGCCACCATAGTTCCGCTTTCGCGCTGCTGTCGGCTCTGTCTTGGCTGTTTCTGGCCGCGCGTTTGCGTTTTGCGCAGAAAAGGCGTAGCGCCGTCTGCGGGCGCCGTTTTACTATAGAGGTGGTATGACCATTTTACTCACCGACGGCGCAACGTCACTATGAAACCATGACGTCACCACTCCTCGATCGGAGGGCGGGCGATTTGAACTGCGCTAGAGGTACGCGGACGCTTCAGAACGCATTTTCTCTTAAAATAAGTCTCTTCTTCGCATGAAACAAGCGTTTTGAGGTTTCTGGGATGGTGTTTCAACAGTCCACATAGACTTATTATCAACCTTTAGGGTCCCTTTAAATTCCATATATTTTCCGTGCCACTTGCTGCAGTTATCATCGCACGTATTTGCCCCAAAACGCCACGATATTTTCAGTGGAGATTTAGCGGTAAATGTGAGAGAAATGCGTAAAAACATTGCGTCGCAGCTCTTTGAGGTTCCGGCTCTGTGATTTACACCAAGTCCCCCCCCCCCCTTCATTGCAAAGTGCTGCTCTGGAGCTGACTCGACACCTTAGCGAAGTGCAACTTCGGTGGCCCGAAGTAGGCGAGCGTCGGTTGCCCTATATATGTATATATATATATATATATATATATATATATATATATATATATATATATATATATATATATATATATATATACCACATGACATATTTCTACCTATACGACGTGATCGGCTTTCCCACACACCACAGACATGCAGCTTTTCCACTTTGATACTCTTAATGCTAGCGCAGTAAAGAAGTCGCAGATTCTCCCCCCCCCCCCCCCCGCGCGCGAAAGCCTAGGCATCGACTGCGACATAAAATTTGTAGACAGCCATACCGAGCAAGGACAGTAGGTTTATCGGCCGTATAAACTTGTAAACATTCGTCTACTATCTAAATAACAAACATGGTGTCAGGGTCCACAGGCGAACATGAACACATCACACTCGACGACCACGGACACTCGCTGTCAGAACGCTGTCGTGAGAAGCGCGGCAGCAGCAGCGAGCGAAGTAACCTTCGTTCTGTCTAGCGCTTCAACGCAAACTGAGCGGCGAGAACACAGCACACGCAAAGCTACGAGCCATCGGCCCACTTAGACGGTGCACCGTAAGCAGATCGCTTTCAATTTAGAGCCCACACGACCATGCGCGGCCGCGCCATACACAATTGCTCCCGCAGTACAACGTTCCCCCCCCCGCTCCCCCGGTACCATGCGCTCGACAAAGACAGCGTGCTTCCTCCCCGCTTTCCTCCCTTGCGCGCGCGACATTGAGCCGCAATCGTCGACTCACTCTCGCAAGCTTTCTCTCGCACATACAGCATACGGCGAGTGGAGACGGCGACGACGGCGGCAAGAATGGGCCTGGAGTGTCTATATAATTGCTATCGCAATGAAATGCTTTATTCGTGTTCATTAACGAGTCTATCTTACCCTTTAAGGATCAGAATATTAGCCATCGGACACACCAAGTACCATTCACGCACCCATAAGGGTGTTAAAATGTTTAGTATATACTATGGACTATTTATTGTGACACGTAGTGCATAGAAACGTAAAAACAAAGCCACAGGAATTGGATCTCGAGTTTTGCAACTCACACGACTGGAGAGTTCTCATGTCCATGCCCTTTGTTCGTGTCCACCGATACAGGAAGAAATCTCACCCCGCGACTTGGGGCTCGAGAACTCACGGCGTCGGCACCCTTTGTGCAACACATCGGGCTGCCTCTGGCTTCGAGGCTACCTCCGCTCCGGAGATAGTAACTCGAACAACATCCAGAGCCAGAGGCGCAGCCAAGCGGGTCCTTGCGACGACTTTCACGAGCATGTCTGCAGATCCCGGCCGCAGTCCATCTACGAAGACGGCGTCGCCCGCCTCATGGACGCCGTGAAGGCGCGCCTCCTGGGAAAGCGCAGTGGGGCTGGTGGAAACGCAAGTGGCGCAACAAAGGGTGCTTCCGAACGGGAACGGCAGATGGAGCCTGCGAGTCTCCTGCGGCGATGCCTAGATGGGGCAACAGTGGTCACCGAAGACGATATAGCACGGTCGGTATTGACACGTGCACTTGCGTATCTTTATTGGGCGACCACGGTTCGCCGCCTAACAAATGTTATCGCACAGCGCGGGACGCGCCTGCATGTATCGGAAGTTTCTGGAATGCTGTCGATGCTTCTATCCACTGTCTGTTGTCGCCGAACCTTGTGTTATCCGATTTCATCGCGTGACGCGAATGGTGTAGAACTTTGTGGAGGACACACGGGTCCCAGCGATTAGTCTGGAACATTCGACGACTGCTGTATAAAAACCGACGCGCTTGACCCGCTGATCACATTTCGATGACCGCCGATTGTGTTCGCCGCTACCGTTGTTCTTTGAGTGTAGCTGTTTTTGAGGGCACAAGTTCGCCCAATAAAACGCTCGTTTCGTTAATCACAGTTTTGCTGCCTTCTTAACCGTCACTACCATGTGACTGCTACCGTGACAATTGCCGTCGCAGTATGACGGAATCGCGCGAGCGGTAACACCAGCCTGCGCGCGACACCAAGAAGCTTCCGGTCACGTGCCTTGCTAGTACATAAAATCACACCGGAACAAAACGCTTGATTTTATGTAGCTTCAATATACGCGGAAAGCTTCTTTCATTTTCAGATAAAAGACAGGCGCATAATGTATCAAAATAATAGTCTTAATTTTTCGCACTACCTGTAAAATTGTGGTTATGTACAGGATAAAAGTTGAAAAATTGTGGGATTATGATCTACTGCATTCCTGCTACTCGCCATTGCCTTTTTTGCCCAATACATTTAGCGGGATACGTCAGTTGGCAAAGCCGCGAAACCCCTCCAGGGCGAAGGCCAGCATTTTTTATTCATTCACCCGCTTTTAGAGGAAGCGTATTAATCTCGAACCTAGACAACATACGTCGTTGTAGCCCGCACAAGGACTGCATGAAGAGGGGGTACTAACATACAACCTACAGACATGATAGCGCCGGATTGGAATTTGAATGTGCATGCAAACACTTACTGAGAAACTCAAGCACAAGCCCCTTTTGCAGTGTTTATACAATTCACAGAGCGGCGTGCCCGGTTCCTCACAAAACCTCTAGATGGAGCTCGCCTCCGCGCATCTGCGGTCCGCGCAGGAGGGCGCTTTTCTACCAGAAAGCACGCCTTTCGTGCATAGCATTCGCCGCCAGCATTCTGCGGAATACCGTACGCTTACGTAAGTTATAGTTGCCGGGAAGCGTGAGAATCAGTCAGGGATCTTTGAATGCTATCGCGTTCCACTCTTAAAGTCAAAGCTTACGCGTCCTCAAAATCTGCCATATTGTCGAAGTCGCGATTTTGTCGATTCTTAATGACTCACAGGGCTGGTATGAGGTCTCTGATTGGCTCAAAATGCCGTCGTTGCAGAATTTGCCAAAATAACGGATTCCGACAATGTTCAGAATAGCACCCCAAGGTCGATGAGGAGGCCGCTGATGTAAGAGCCATGACGAGAAAACACTAGTGGCAAACATGCGTTAAGAACAGGCTGATCGCTATCACGACCGTTCGTTCCGCCAGTTCCTGAAGTCGCCGGTAAGAACTTCAAAATTCTGTGGTCTGTAGTAAATCTCAAAAACAGTTGGCGTATTAGAAAAACGAAATTTCGTAATCGAAGACGAATACTAGAGAAAAAATGACCTTTGAATATCATATAAAATACCGAACGTTTTTTTTTTCATTTCCAGCAATCTGAAATATGGAGTTTGCATGTAATTAGTTTGATCAAAAAAGGCGAGAGAAGAAAAACACTCGTTTGCATTATTTTTTACATTGCTCACAACTGTGCTTTCAGTCAATTGAGGAGCTTTCAATTGAGAAACAACGAAAACGTGATCCGAGCCTGGCTCATCATAAGTGTGGGAGTAATAATACATCGTGATATTATCCAAATAAATTGCTTTGTCTGAAATAGAAAATCATAAGGTACCTGAAGGCGACTCATCTTCATTGAAATCATCGAGGAAATTATTCAGCTATATCATGCGTTCGATAAGCAACTGGTGCCTTTTCGCTGTAGTTGTGGCCCGGCTGCAGGTCAGTGGTTATGGCATTGCATTGCGGAGCTCGACGAAGTCGCGGGCTCGGTCCCGGCCACGACAGCAGTAATTTCGATGGCTAAATGCAAAAACGCTCGTGTACATAGGTTTATGTGCACGTCATAAAACCCCGGATGGTCAATATTAATTCGAAGTCCCACACTACGGCACGCCTCAAAACCGTATCGTGGTTGCAGCATGTAAAACCCCCCGGAATTGAGAATCGTTTGCAACAGTCATCAATTGCACCTGGCTTTCTCCCTGTAGACTATTCGACAACTTGGAATAGTGAGCGGGCGAATCGACGGCTCGCCTAGCAAGGAATATTCGATTTCTAGCCAAGAACTCGAAATAACCGCGCACCCCTGAAAAGCGACACGAAAAAGAAACACTAAACTAATTTAGATTGTCAAGTATCTTTTTAAACTATGTTGATTATTTTCGCTGCAGTCAGTTGAATGTTAGAAAGGATAATCAAGATCCACGTAATGTCTTCAAATTTGGCGCCCGAACCCCAGATGCAGTACTTCAGTCTGACGTCATGGATTTCAAAGTATTTTTTTCCTACTTGGGTCATTGGTGTTCCCTGAAATTCTTGAAACGTGCTGATTTCAGTCTGTAGCACTTTTTTTAGTATACAATGTAGCCGATCTTTACAGACAAAACATTAACCAGGTCCGAGCACATCCCGTACAAATTGCTGACGTCATACCAAGCTCGTGCGGGAGCTTCAATATGGCGATGCCAGCGTTCTTTCGTTCTCCCGCCTTTCTTTGCCTTGTTAAACTTCTCCTCGCAATAATAATCGCTTTCTTTATTCTTTTTTTTTCACCTGTAGAAGCGTGGTTCACTCATAAATTTTAAAAAAGAACTTTTACTATGTGTTTCTCTTTACGCAACCATTATTCGGTTCTCGTGTGACTGACAGAGTCACTTGCTCTAAGTCTACCAATCCGACTCTCACATAACCGAGAAGCAGGCGTGAACTGTTGCTGCGGCTTGTTACTGCAAATTGCTTACTGTCACTGCAAGTCATTCAGTGAATTTTTCCATGTTTTTATCACTTTGTATGTTTGTTTTTCGCGGTTCCTCGTTGAATATCCTTATTTTGCGCTTGCTTTGCGTGCTTTGTGGCATTGCCTTTGGTTTTT
The DNA here is from genome assembly GCF_050947875.1 of Dermacentor variabilis. Lineage (NCBI taxonomy): Eukaryota > Metazoa > Arthropoda > Arachnida > Ixodida > Ixodidae > Dermacentor > Dermacentor variabilis. The sequence continues at coordinate 13,105,907 of NC_134578.1, read as the reverse complement.
ACGATAAGATATATTGTGTGTTGTTGCCTGATTTCGCAGGTAAGTATTCATAAATCCAGCTGCCATTACGCACTGTATATTCTACAATCCCGACCGCTTATCACCTGTGTGCATAGGTGATAGATAAACTCGACATACAAGTATCACTATTTCCTATCGCGCTCTAGAAGTTGTTCGCACTGTGGCTGCATTTCTCTAGTTCGCAAACGAATAAATGGTTTGGAAACTTATCTTCCCAGCGCTTGTGGAGACGTCCATGGCATGGTCTGCCCAAACGCGGCTCCAGAGGCGCCACTGCGCATTTCTGAGAGCTTCTTTCAGAACAACCCTAATGCCAGCGTCGACGACTACGCGGCGTTCGTGAAAAGGTAACGCCTCATTAAATGTTTTCGCTCACCACAAAATTTTCTTCGAGATGCTTTCCCGACAGGTAGGCAATGGGCCAACAGCTTCAACAAAATAAACTTGATTTCTGCTCTCCTGTCGCACTAGGCACGACCAATTACATGACACACACAGATATATATATATATATATATATATATATATATATATATATATATATATATATATATATATATACACTCTGATGACCAAGCATGTACAGTGAAACGCCATTATGACGAAGAAGCTTACGCCCTAAACATAGTTCGACCGTTCATGTAATTTGATATACGCAAACTGGCCTCTATCTGACAGGGACGAACTTTTGTGGTGCATCTCTACAACAAACCCCTCTACAACGAAATGACCTGTATAACGAAGGAATCATTCTGTCCCGGTTCTATTGTGAGTTGTGCAGTCCTCGACTTTTATAACGAAGTCACCTGTTCAACGAATGATTTTGGAGACCCCAAGCACTTACACAGAAAGGCGTTCAACTCTATATGCATTTGACATCTTTAGTGGACAAAAGCAATCAAAGAATTCATTTACTGAGAGCAAAACTAGACATAGTAAACAATAATTTTGCCTGTGCCTTGAACTGCTTCTGAGCGCAACTTTGAATGGCGTTCTCGATGCCCGAGTTTGCCTAAACCTGCCCCGGTCTACTTGGCTCAGTAGTGGCGCATTACCACAGCAGCACATCCACAGCAGGGTGTACTTCCCGAGGTGTCGGGTGAGGCTGGTCCTCATATTCAAGGGTTCGATAGGGCTGGCAGCAGACGACCCGAGTTCAATATATACGATGTCGTTAGCATTAAGGTAATTACTAATGTTTATTGGTTATCGCACAAATACCTTTTGGGGTCTGCCAAAGTCACAAAGGGATTAAGAGGCGGTGCCCGGCATTGCCAGGCAGCACAGTTCCCAATGAAATCGTCAATGGAGAAGAATTACACGCACACACGCGCCCGCACACACGTATGCTCATGCACAAGCACACACACGCACAACACAGACACGCACGCACACAGACACCACAGAACGAATGAAAAGGAAGAAGGCGTATTCTATGCCAACTTGTCCAAAACACGTTTAGTGATTGCTTTACAATAAAAAGAGCAATCAGGTACGCCACAAGCTGTTATAGTAAAAAGGTAATATTGCAGAAACCAGTCATGTAAAAAACGTAACTTTTCTTCAAGAACTTATCGCTAAGACTGAAAGAGTTATCTTATGACACATCTACCGATTTTGCATGCGTATCGGTCAGTACATTTCGCGCATTCGATATATAGAAAATCCGAGCTTTATCTGAGTTCGTTATATTTCTGCTCGACTCTTACCAATAGTTGCAATGGTAGCTGAACAACCGCATCGCTAGAGTTCCTTCGAGTAATTTTTTGCAAGAAAAATCTATGGTGCACATGACACGAATCCTCCGGCACGATTTCGACAGCGTGGCAAGCGCCCTTAGCTGGAAGAAGCACCGGACAGCGGCGAAGACTTCGTCCAGGCTGTCATCCGCGAGGTGGATGCCGAGAATCTGCCGCTGGGTGGCGCTCTCTGCGCGTTGCGACTTGCAGCGGCGTCATCAAAAGCCCGGACTACGTCCAGAAGCGCGGGCCCTGTACCAGCAGCTCTGGAAGGTCCTCTACTTCGCGCCACTCATGGGGAACAAGGCAAGTAATACGTGCTGTCCAAAACATGGCTGTTGTGACATGTTTCCAGCGCAGCACTTGCTTCCGGTGCGTTCAGCCTGTAAAAACATCGCCTTCGAGATCTGTCTTTGTTTACTCCACGAAAGTGATTGCTGGGCGCTGGATTTGAACACCGCCTATAGCACATCTATAATATTACAAATGGAAGTATGACGTTTATTTTTTTTCAAGTAATCAACCTTTCACCGCGAAATTCACCAAAGAGTTTTGAAAGAATACTGTACAGACAAAATGAATTTCGCGCGTCCCTTGAGTGCCGCTTTAACTGCCCCCCTTGTGCTTACACAGGCTCGACCACTAGTGGAGCAAGCGTACAAGAGGCCTCCCCTGCAGCCCCAGGTCCAGGCGTGCCTGCGGATCGCAGAGGACGTGTCCCGCAGGAGGACGGCTCAGGCCGCCAGGGCGTCGCTCTCAGACGCCGTGGACAGCCTGGACGACACGATGGTCCACTTCGTCTGGGAGGCCGGACAGGCAAGTTTCAACGTAGACGCCACCAGTGTTCAAGCATGCAGAGTTACCCTAGAAAATCTAATACAGGGAACTATGGCACTGGAGCGCGTACCGGAGCTGCATGTATAGCGTCCAGTCAGCGTGGTAATCATAGGCACTATGTGGATTTACCTAACCATCGACCTTTTTGCTTCAAACGGCCCTCGGACTTAGTAAACTGATTATATCCAGCAAAATCGTGCGTTATAAATGTAAACATTCTCAAGGATTCATGTGCGCACAAACTAATTGCTTTGCTGCATTTAACTAACTATGGGTACTTGATAAGTGACAAGAATAAAGTAGTAACCAGTAACCTCACAAGAACGTTTGCCGCCACAAGAAAAAATAATAGAGAAATCCCCATGCCATATATGAACAGTTAATCCATTTTATAGTTGACTGTCATTCACCTGCCATATAGCTGGACGATCACAGAACCCCAGGTTCCTGCAGCAGTTTTTGTAGGAAACCATGATAAAAACAAAACAAAAACAATCAAGGAGCATGACTCCAGGCATGATGTCTCTACAAACCTCCTTTGACACCACCCCTCCTCTCCGGTGCCTCTCTGCGGCTTGGCTCTCAAATGCTCGATCCTCCTAGGTACTTTCACTATTCGAGGAGTTGTTTGGTTTGTAGTAACTTGGTAGCGCGTGCCATCGTCGGGACATGATCCCGACACAGCGAGTGCGTTTGGCCGGTTCGTATAATTGTTATCGTAATAGAATTCTCGAGTCTCTGGAGCCCGTAGCAGTGACACTAACATCGTGCCGCACCTGATTACAGGTCATGCGAACGTTGGTCCCGGCTTGGCTCTCCCACGTTGGTCCCAACGTCACCAACTCGACCGTCGAAGACGAACCGGATGTGCGGCGCGCGGACCACGAACACGCGTCCCAGCGACTCGGTGCCATCGAGGTCCACCTACTGCACGACGAAGATGTCAGCACCTCGTCGCTGTCTAATGTTAGCGCCTACGCCTGGCAGGCACGTACCAAACACCATAGAGCTTCCAACCATCATCACGATATGAGAACTCTGACGCTGCGATTGTTGAGACAGCATGGGTACATGGAACTAGAAAGTACACTGTAGCATAAGGATGATGGTTGGTGCTTGGATTTGTCTCACCTCAGTGATCGTGGCTTCAGACGTTCGTGTGGCTTTAATTGGGACGTTTTAGCTGCCTTTAATGGCCCAAATTTCTAAGCTATCCCTTCTTCTAAACGCAATATGCCATAACACTCTGCACACATGCGTAATCATTGGAAATTGTTGCATTTAAATGCACACTAAAAGCAAATAACAAGTCGTTGTGGACAGTTAGAATGCCCTTTCAGAAACGTCGCAATGCTTGTTTTGTATCAAGAATAGACTTTTTTCGCGAGGAAATTGCGCCTGAAGGATCCGCATGCCTTTGGAGCAATTCTAATCGCCCTTCGCCAAGCGGGTAGCAGTGACGTTGAATACGCCATCGTCGCCCTTTACTGCCGTCGGTGAGTAAACAATGCCGGGCAGATGGCGCTACGATTTCTGCGCAAAACGCAAACGCGCGGCGATTGAGACACTGAGACAAGACAGAGCGTCGTATTCACCGCTGCAGCTGCTCTTGGTCAAGTGGCGTGGACCATTCGGGAATCCCGCGACATCACATGGACGTGGCTTTCCCTGCTACTTACCGTTTGTGTGAGTTTCGCGGGACAGCAAAACCAGCAGAGACTTACGCGGTAACGGAACTATTGAAACGCGAAAGCGCGTGCGGTACAGAGAAGAGCAAAACGAAACCTCAAGACCACCCGTGTCGTTGTCAAGGGGCAAATTCAATGAGTTACGCCTTGTAAAATTAAAACTGCAGAAGAAGCATTTTTCTTCGTATTATAATTCGATCCAACTATCTTCTTATTACGAGTTGTTGAGTACTAGTGACAGAAATAGAATGAGGACTGCCTTCGTCATCAGGCTAGTACATGAATATCACGGGGGACTTTATACGTGTCCTGCATTTACCTCAATTGCTCAACTACTAAGGCTCTGGTCGTGATAATATTGACGCCTTAGACATTCTCAAGAACTAATCTATCACTTTAGCTTCCCTTAATATTTGTCTTTAGTGTCCCTTTTAAACGCAATGCGTTTTTGAAAATAATCAGTTCGTAAAGTCACCAAGTCGTTTGAAGCCAAAAAGAAGCCATGGTAGTGTATAAGCGCGACTGAACGAGGACGTAGAAAGAAACAGATACACAGACAGAGCGCTGTGTCTGTGTATCTGTTTCTTTCTACGTCCTCGTTCAATCGCACTTATACACTCTACCATGGATTCTAACCAACTAGCCCGCCAACGTGTTTTAACCAAAAAGAAGAAAATAGGGAACCATGTTTACTAGCCATCTTTCACATGCTAGCTGAACCACCATGTTTGCAGTCGGTATACACTAGTGCCAGAGTTTCCACTAGCAATTTTAAGGCGAAGCGTTCGTGGTCTCTTATCCTTAATATGACGCTCGTAGTTTTCTTGCCGGACATATTTATGAATATATATTGTTATGATTTACAAGCAGCAGGAACTGGGAAAACAGGGAAGGACACTAATTATAGGCAAACTGAAAACGATTAGGGAGGGATCTCGTCTTCTCTTGTGCAATGCGCGAGATCTTCCTTCTCTACGTGCCGCATATTGAATGTGGCACTTGCCTCCTGCCAGAGAGAGCACTGTCCCAATGTTCATCTAGCGCCAGGAAGATGTATCAGACGTGATATGGGCACTTCACTTCATTCCGAATATGGCTTCATGCGTACAATGTGCACGGCTTCTGGTGGACGCTGCTGCGTCCTGGAGGAAGCAAGATTGTCAAGGATAACCGCATAGCTCAAGTCGCTGAGGCATCGTACAAGCTTGTACGGACCAAAGTACCTCCTGAGTAGCTTTTCTGAAAACCCTCTCCGACGGCTAGGACTCCAAACTTACACTTTTTCGTCTGGCTGATATGTATTGTATCGGTGCCGTAGATTGTAACGTTGAGCGTCGTAGTCCTGTCGCCGGGTGATACTGACACGGGCGGGTTGTCTCGCTTCTTCAGCCCGTTGAGCGAAAGCTTCAGCGTCCGTGCCTGTATCACCCTAGTCATATGGCATCCAGCATCGTCGTCACTTTACGGTGGTCTTTCGTGTTGTTTCCTGTTGCGCAGTGTTATAATCGAACGTGATGTACGGTATAATGTCATCACAATTTGTGTGTTCCACGTCTACGTACATACTCAGCACGGCCGCGATAGTCTTCTTGAAGCGTTCTGTTAGGCCGTTCGTTTGCGGGTGATAGGCTTGGTCTTTCGGTGAGCCGTGGCGCTGAGGCTAATCACTGTCTTTAGGAGTGTAGCCGTTAAGGCAGTCCATCTGTCCGTTGGCGCACCGTACCTCACAACACCGTTGTCAATAAACATCGCGCTGCTTCGATTGCGGTGCCGCTTGGAAGAGCCTTGGTTTCTGCATAGCATGTCAGGTAGTCGGTGGCGACGATTACCCACTTATTGCCAATATTGGAAGTCGGCAATGGTCCGAGAACGTAGATCCCGGTTTGGGCAAATGGGGTCGCGGGCACTTGGACTGGTTGTAGCAGCTGAGCTGGTTTTATACGTGGTGGTTTCCGTCGTTGACAAACGAGGCACGTGCGCACGTAATGTTTCACAAAGGCGGCAATCCTTGGCCAGTAATATTTCTCTTGGCTCGGGCCAGTGTTCGAATGTAGCCAAGGTGGCCAGATGTCGGTTCATCGTGGCAGGCTTGCCAGACCTCATGACGGACAGACGTTACGACAAGTAAGCGGCTGCTTCCGATTGCACAGAACTTTTTGGAGAGGCCATCATTACGGAGGCAGAATAATGGCAAGCTTTTAAATGTTTTGGGCGCGCTTGTAATCCGGTCTTCTGAAAAATCAATTAGCAGAATCAGTTCGCAGTCTTCCCACTGCTGACGAGCAATGGTGCCCGCGTCTGCGGCGTCGGCATAGGAGGTGGAGGTCGACGGACATCTGCGTAGCTGGGCTGCCACATCTGGGGATGTGGCTCGGGAGCCGAAAACGCTTGCTTTATTTCTTAGCGCACATCAGCCACTGACGTAGCCGTGCATTCACTTGTCGAGGCAGTGAGCTTCTCAATCTCTTCCTGAACAAATTCGTGTATCGCCCGACGTAAGGAAAACTCGTCTGTGACCATCACTGCTAGTCGGGTGATCATACTGGCGGCAGCGTACGTGTAATGCGCGCTCTATGGCAGCGATTCTTTAATAAATTCATCGATATTTGTCGGTGGGTTCCATACAAGACCAGCATACAGCTGCTTTTTTTACACCAAGCATGAGGTGGCTGAGTTTTCTTTTTTTTTTGCCTCAGACAAGTCAAGGTCTGCACGACGACAAAGACGAGCCATGTCCTCAGCAAATAAGCTAACAGTTTCATTTGGCCTTTTGATTCCGTTATTCGAGAATACTCTGTGCGTGGTATCGCCTTTCGGTGCTCCCGAACGTATGAAGTGGCAGCGGGACTCATCGCGGCTTGGCCAGATTCCCTCGCTATTTACGAACCCCGTGCGGACTCAGTCTTCAAGAGAGCAATACACGTGAGATTATTTCTCTTCAGCATGTCACTCATTATACTTGGCTATGCGCTTGTACTCCTCGAGCCAGTCTTCTGCATCCTCGTAGGCGTTACCGTGGAAGCTCAGGGAAGATCGAGGAACCAAAAGAGTCACCTGTTCAGGGCCTGAGTCTGACATGTCTTGGGCACTCGTGGTAGCAGGAAAACTTCCTGGTAGGGGATCAAATCCTGGGCTTAGGTCTTGTAGGCGACGGCTGGCACAGCGAACGGGTGTTTCGACACGCGAAGAGAGAGAGAGAGAAACATTTATTTCTAATGAGATAGGGTGACTTCTTCATAGGGTGGAGCCCTTAGTTCAGGGCCCCATTGGCTCCCGCCACTCCGTGTGCCCGCTGGATCAGCCGTCGCTGCTCTTGCGGGTCTGAGCTGGTCAGCGCAGTCTCCCAGGAGAAAGGTGAAGGTGAAGGAATAGGGGAGTAACCCGGAGGGTGTGGGCACTCCCAGGGGCAATGATATACTGTGTGCTTTGCTCCACAAGAGGGACAGTATGAGGGATATTCTGTGAGGTGGAAGAGGTGAAGATAAAAGAGGCAGGGAATGAATTAGTTCGAAGCTGTCGCCACGCGACGGCATCTTTCGGTTAAGGGAATTATGTGGTTGAGGGAAGTGTCTCCTGGTATGTCTGTAATATCGTAGTTTCAGTGTAGTTCAGTGGTTCTGTCGGTGCGTCGTCTGGGTTGGACAGCTCGTCCAAGGACGCCCGGTTAGCAAGCTGTCTAGCTACCGCATTAGCGCGTTCATTACCATGGAGAAAGGCGTGTCCAGGTGCCCAGACGATACGCACCCTCTGTAACACTGTGGGGTGTAATGATGCAAGGATGCGGTGTGTGTAGGGTGTCACCCTCCCTCGTGCCAAAGTCCTGCAGGCAGTCTGTGAATCAACGACCACCGTGAGGGGTCCATCCGGTACCGGCATGGTTGAAGCGTGTACGATGGCTAGGGCGATAGCAGCCTCTTCCGCCGTGCCACTGTCCACAATGTTGAGCGTGGCCGAAGCCCTCAGAATGTCTGTACACTCTAGTACGACTAGACAAAGGGCACGTTTCTGTGGGTAGCGCGCCACGTCGGTGTATAGAACCGGTGCGTTCGACGTGTCATCGCCCAAGAGTCGTGCCAGGGCTTGTGCTCTAGCCTTTCTTCGGCCTTTATGACGGTCAGGGTGCATATTCCGGGGAATTGGGGCCACGTGAATTTTGTTGCGAATGTTAAGCGCAATACGTGTGCGGTTTTCTTGTTGTGGTTTTCTTGGTGTTTGGTTTCCTAGCCGGGATAGAATGTGCCACCCTTGCATTGTTCGTTGCAGACGCTGCAATTGGCTGTTAAGATGGCCTTCGACTAGTTCGCGGATGGTGTTCTGCTCAGCGAGCCGTAGTAGGAGCTGCGTAGACGCATGTTGGGGTAGTCCCAGCGCTGCCTTTAGCGCCGTACAGAGGAGGGCGTCCATCTGGTGCATCTCGGTCTGAGTCACATTATGATAGGTGAGGTGGTAGGCTAATCGGCTAATTATGACGGCTTGCACAATTCGGGGCACATCTTTTTCTTGGAGTCCTTGTCGACGCTTTGTAATTCGCTTTATCATGTGCGTTACTTTGGTAAGTTGTTGGCGGAGCGCATGTAGGGTTTGTGTGGCCTTCCCGTTGTGTTGTATGTGAAGGCCAGAACACGTAGTCTGTCTACCCTTGGAATAACGTTGCCATTGAGATGCAATGTGATGGCTGGCGGAATACCGGCCTTATTGCGTTCTTTAAATACAAGCAGGAGCTCCGACTTCTCAGCTTCGCGGGAAAACGTCCTCGGATTATTGTGAGGCTGTTGACAGGCGTCCCAAACATTTACCCCGCACCTCCACCAGTGTCAAGATTCACAAGCAGCAGGAACTGGGAAATCAGGGCAGAAAGTTTTACTTATAGGCAAACTGAAAACAATTGGGCAAGAACCTCGTCTTCTCTTGTGCAATGCGCGAGATCTTCGTTTTTCTCTACGTGCCGAATATTGGATGTGGCAATATATATGTTTGGCCACTGCGTGTATGCTGGCCACTGTCTTCCCAAGTAGACAAACAGGGTCGGTTGATAAGTGTTACAGTGTATGTGCCCATTCTTGGCCAATCCCCCAGAATGCATGTGCCACGATGACAAAAGGAGTATGAAGCCTTAAATGACGAGTTCGGCACTGAGTTTCTGCCCATTCTTGGCCATTCCCCCAGATTGAACGTGCCAAGATGACACGAGGAATACGAAGCCTTAAAAGACAACATCACTGGCAATGCGCCCATTTTTGGCGAATCCCCCAGAATGAATGTGCCACAATGACACAAGGAGCATGAAGTCATAACTGACAACTTCAGCGCTGGGAATGTGCCCATTCCTTGTGAATCCCCCAGAGTGAATGTGCCACAATGACACAGAGTTTGAAGCCTTAAATAACAACTTCATCACTGGTAATATGCCCATTCCTGGCCAATCCTCCAGAAGAATGTGCCACAATGGCACAAAGAGAATGAAGCCTTAAATGACAACTTCGGCGCTCGGAATGTGCCCATCCTTGAACAATCCCCCAGAATAAATGTGCTAAAATGGGACCCAAAAAGTATGACGCCTTAAATGACAACATCGGCATTGGGAATGTGCCCATTCTGGGCCAATCCCACCGAATGAACGCGCCACAATGACATAAGGATTATGAAGCCTTATATGACAACTTCACCACTGGGAGTGTACCCATCCCTGCCCCCTCCCCCAGAATAAATGTGCAACGATGACAGGACTATGAAGCCTTAAATGATAAATTAAGTACAGGGAATGTGCCCATTCTCGGCCAATCCCCCAGAATGAATGTGCCACGAAGACACAACGAGCACCAAGCTTTAATGACAACTTCATCACTGGAACTGTGCCCACTCCTGTCCAATCCCCCAGAATAAGTGTGCCTAGATGGGAGCACTTCTTTTTTTTTTGTTCAACTGAACATTGCCGTTGCATTCTGAGTAGAACTGTTGGTATTTTTAAAGTGTATTTTTCAGGTGTTGCTTATCATTTGTGCATCTTTCTTTCTCCCCTTTTTCTGGATACAGATGTATGCCTACATGTACACGTACATATGTATAGATGCTGGGTTGGTGTAGATACGCATGTGAATATATGTATATGGATAATATAAATGTTGTGATGTGAATGTCAATGTTTGTATAATATGAAATTGTTTTGTACATAAGTAACAGATTCTTTGTGAATATGCTCCAACTGTTAGTCAACGACAGGGGACAGGAACCTCGTCAAGCTGCGATTGTGCAGCATTTTGTTCCTGCCCTGTATTTTCTTTTGCTATAAAAAGGAAAATGCGAAATAAAGTTGAAAGTAGAAAAAAGAAAGAAAGTTGAAGCCTTAAATGACAACTTCCTAACTGGGAATGTGCCCCTTCCTGGCCAATCCTCCAGAAGAATGTATCACGGTGGCACAAGGAGTATGAAGCTTTACATGACGAGTTCGGCACTAGGTATGCATCCATTCTCGGCCAATTCAACAGAATGAATGTGCCACAATGACACAAAGTATAAAGCCTTAAATGACAGCTTCAGCATTGGGAATGTTCGCATTCTTGGCCAATCCCGCAGAGGGAATGTGCCCAGACGACACAAGAAACATCAAGCCTTAAATGACAGCTTCATCATTGGGAATGTGCCCATTTTTGGCCAATCCCCCAGAATCAATGTGCTGCGATGATAGGACTACGAAGCCTTATATGACAAGTTTGGCACTGGAAATGTGCCCATTCTTGGCGAGTCCCCCATAATGAATGTGCCACAATGACACAAGGCGCATCAAGTCTTCAATGACAACTTCGGCACTGAGAATGTGCCCATTCTTCGCCATTCCCACAGAATGAATGTGCCACTATGACATTAGGAGTATGAAGTCTTAAATGACAGTTCGGCGCTCGGTATATGCCCATTCTCGACCGATCCTCCGGTATAGATGTGCTGCGATGACCCAAAGGAGTATAAAGCCTTAAATGACAATTTCAGCACTGGGTATGAGCCAATTGGTGAATCGCGTAGAATGAATGTGCCACGACGATACAAGTATTATGAAGGTCTAAATGACATCTCCAGCACTGTAAATGTGCCCATTCTTGGCCAATCCCCCAGATTGAGTGTACCACGATGACAAAAGGAGTATGAAGCCTTAACTGACAACATCAGCTCTGTGAATGTGGCCATTCCTGAATGATGCCCCAGAATGAATGTATCACCATGACACAAGGAGTATGAAGCCTTAAATAACAACTTCATCACTGGAAATGTGCCCATTCCAGGCCAATCACCCAGTACAAATGTGCAACAATGGCAGGAGCATGATGCCTTAAATGACAACTTTAGCAGTAAGAATGTGCACATTCTTAGCCAATCCCCGAAAACGAATGTGCCACCATGACAGAAAGAGCATGAAGCCTTATATGACAACTTTGCCGCTGGGTATATGCCCATTCTCGACCGATCCTCCGGTATAGATGTGCCACGATGACGCAAAGGAGCATAAAGCCTTAAATAACCATTTCAGCAGGGGTTATGTGTCCATTCATGACCGATCCCCTGAAATGCATGTGCTACGATGACCCAAGGAGTATGAAGCCTTAAATAAAAACTTCGGCATTGGTAACGTGCCAATTCTTGGCAATCCCCCAGAATGAATGTGTTATCATGACACAAGGAGTATGAAGCCATAAATGACAGCTTTAGCACTGGGAATGTGGCCATTCTTGACCGATCCCCTGGAATAGATGTGCTGCAATGACACAAGGAGTATGAAGCATTAAATGACAACTTCGGCATTGGGAATGTGCCCATTCTGAGGCAATCCCACAGAATTAATGAGCCAAAATGACAAAAGGATTATGAAGCCTTAAAAAACTTCTGCACTGCTAATTTGCTCATTCTTGGCCAATCCCACAGAATAAATGTGCCACAATGACACAAAGAGCATGAAGCCTTAAGTTACAACTTCAGCACTGGGAATGTACCCATTCCTGCCCAGTCCTCCAATTTGAATTTGCAACGATGACATGACGATGAAGCCTTAAATGACAACTTAAGCATTGCGAACGTTCCCATTTTTGGCCAATCCCCCAGATTGAATGTGGCACAATGACAAAAGGAGTATGAAGCCTTATATCACAACTTCGGCACTGGCAATGGGCCCATTCTAGGTGAATCCCCCAGAATGAATGTGCCACAATGACGCAAGGAGCATCAAGTCTTGAATGACTACTTAATCATGGGAATGTGCCCATTCCAGTCGTGTCGCCGAGAATAAATGTGGCTCGATGACACAAGGAGCATGAAGTCCTAAATGACAACTTCAGTACTGGGAATGTGCCCATTCTTGGCCGATCCCCCAGAATCAATGCGCCACTATAACACAAGGAGTATGAAGCCTTAAATGAAAACTTCGGCACTGGGAATGTGTTCATTCTTGGCCTATCCCCCAGAATGAATGTGCCACCATGACAGAATCATTTTGAAGCCTTAAATGACAACCTTGGCGCTGGGTACATGCCCATTCTCGAACGATTCTCCGGTATAGATGTGCTACGATGACACAAAGGAATATAAAGCTTAAATGACAATTTCAGCACTGGATATGTGCCCATTCTTGGCCAATCCCCTAGAATGAATCTGCCACGACGACACGAGTAGCACGAAGCCTCAAATGACAACTGCACCACTGGCAATGTGCCCACTCCTGCGCAATACCAAAGATTGCATGTGCTACGATGAGGACAATGAAGCCTTAAATGACAACATCAGCACTGGGTTTCTGTTCATTCTTGGCCAATGCCCCAGAATTAATGTGCCACGATGGCACAAGGAGTATCAAGCCTTAAATGACAACTTCACTACTGGGAATGTGCCCATTCTTGGCGAGTCGCCCAGAATGAATGTGCCACAATGACATAGGGAGCATGAAGCCTAAACTGACAACTTCAGCACTGGGAATGTGCCCATTCTTGGCGAATCCCCCAGAATGAATGTGCCACAATGACACAAGGAGCGTGGAGTGTTGAATGACAATTTCAGCACTGTCTTGAATGACAACTTCAGCACCGGTAATGTGCCCATTTTTGGCCAATCCCCCAGAATCACTGTGCCACAATGACACAAGCAGTATAAAGCCTTAAATGACAACTTCGGCACTGGGAATGTGCAAATTCATGGACGATCCTCCAGAATGAATGCTCCACAATGACACAAGGAGTCTGAAGCCTTATATGACAACTTCAGCATAGGGAATATGGCCATCCTTGACCTATACCCCAGAATTAATGTGTCACCATGACACAAGGAGTATGAAGCCTTAAATGACAACTTCATCACTGGAAATGTGCCCATTCCAGGCCAATCCCCCAGAACGAAGGTGCAACGATGACAGGAGCATGATCCTTAAACGACAACTTCAGCAGTGAGAATGTGCCCATTCTTGGCCAATCCCCCAGAATGGATGTGCCACAATGACACAAGGATTGTGAAGCCTTAAATGACAACTTCAGTATTGGGAATGTGTCCATTCTTCACTATTCCCCTAGAATGAATGTGCCACCACGACATTAGGAGTATGAAGCTTTAAATGACCGTTTGGCTCTCGGTATATGCCCATTCTCGACCGATCCTCCGATATAGAGGTGCTAGGATGACCCAAAGGAGTATGACGCCTTAAATGACAATTTCTGCGCTGGGTTCGTGCCAATTCTGGCCGAATCCCCCAGAATTAATGTGCGACGACGACACTAGTATGAAGCTTTAAATGAAATCTTCAGCCCTGTAATTGTGCCCATTCTTGGCCAATCCCCCAGATTGAGTGTGCCACAATGACACAAGGAGTATGAAGCTTTAAATAACAGCTTTAGCACTGGGAATGTGGCCATTCTTGGCCAATCCCCCAGACTGAATGGACCACGATGATACAAGGAGCATGAAAGCTTAAATGACCACTTCAGCACTGTGAATGTCCCATTCCCTGCGAATCACCCAGAATGAATGTGCCACGATGACACAAGGAGTATGAAGCTTTAAATGACGTCTTCAGCACTGGGAATGTACCGATTCTTGGCCGATACCCCAGAATGAATGTACCACATGACCCAAGGAGTATGAAGCCTTAAATGACTACTTCAGCACTAGGAATCAGCCCATTCTTGAATAATCTCCCGGAATACTAGAGTCTGTACCACCAACTAGGTCTCTATTTTTGTAGCAGTGAGGGTATTTGTGTATTGTGTTTCACTGCGTATTTCCGTACAAAGCTACAGAGCCGTTCAGGAACACGTCCGTTGTCCGGGTAGTAATAGGTGGCTATGCATATCAGCCGATTCATCATAAATGTGTTTTCTCAAGCAGCGCGAGCGCCGGCTTGGAAGGTGACTGCCGTCACCCTTTCTCGTCATCAAAGCTACCCCGCAGCCGCCACAGCGGGAGAGGGTGGCGGCAGTGATGGTTAAGAGGGCCGTCTTTCCTGGGCACTCCACTACAGCATGAACCCTTGGCATAGACAGATTTTTGTATCGGTAGTCAAACTCCAACCACGGAAACGAGTAAAAAGCAAGGAAAATTTTTCACTTCAGAAAATATCGTCCACTACAGAAGGCAAAAAGCCACAAAAATGACATACAGGGAAGGCAAGTATCGGTTGCTAGGCAGTACCTGGCTGGGCAGAACGTACGCAGCGCGGGATATTCTGGAACACACTGTAAAGAAACGTTGGCTTTCTCTATGCAGGCTTCTGCTTCCTCGAGTTGGCCCCTACGCTTTTTCAAACAACTGCTGTATCGCAGTCAGTTGAAATTGAGTGCACAGATGCCAAGGTCGTGGCTTGCGGATAGCACGCACGTAAAGGGCAGCATACGACGAGGCATTGTGTTTAGCCACAAAATATAGTACTGCAGTGGATTCGAGAATCAGTACAGGTGCAGCGAATAAGGTGTAGTTTACTCGTGGTACATCAGGCAGGCCACAGCACACAAGTTTCATGCAGTGAGCGCATGTTTATGATCAGGTTCCTTGACTCTCTACATCCATGGCACACACAATATGCACATCTAAGTTCTGCGCAGCCCCTCAATTGGGTTAAATAATGAACCTACTCTCGTGTGTTATTTCAACGAATCGTCACGACCACTTCATGAGGAAATCTTCCTCTCCTCTCCCAAGTAAAAAGTTAAAAATTATCTATGCCCCCCCCCCATATAAATTCGAGAAATCAACAGCCACAAGTACTTTCAGGGTTTCCTCTGATTAACTGCCCATCCAAAAATATGGCCGAAACTCCTTTAATTGGGAATTATCGTGGTGCTAAACATTGTTCAGTGGATCCTTGTTCGCGCGTTTGGAGCTAAACGTTCTCGCTTGTCTTCTTCCGTCGTATTAGGGTAGCGCTGCCAATCCCTGGCTGTTCTGGCGCATTTCATAAGCAGCACTCAGTTTCCTTGGCCGAGGCAGATTTGCAGTCGCCTCGAGAGCAGAAGCAGCTGTGAAGAATGGTGAGCATTGCACCAGTGTGTGCGCGACTACGCTGTAGGCACGCGTCAGTTGCATGGTAGTTGCGTCTCTAGCATGTGAAGTGGGCTGAGCTTCGAACTTCGTTGTGCGTGATGTGGCCTTCGTGCGCAAATGACCAGGATCCCGAAATTATCGCATGGCCCCATAGCACACCTAATTGAACCCTATACACTATGCTACGATTACAAGGCATGCCGCTCCAGATTATTTTGACCACCTGGGCCTCTTTAACGTGCACATAAGTCTAAGTACACGAAGATTTCTGCATTTCGCCTCCATAGAAACGCGGCCGCCACGGCCGGGATCCAAACCACCTTCCAGCTCAGAAGCGCAACGCCATAGCCAATGGTTTACCGCGGTGGATGCAGGTAAAATAAAGAGTTTTTTGGTGTGTGTGCAAATAAAAACTGTGCTTACCTTTTATCTGTTGAAATGTGAGATGTGTACTGCACTCACACACGCTATATTGGTCTAGCAGCTGAGGCCAAAGCTAATTTGTAAAAATTTTATTACTTCCGCATCTCCGACGACTGCGGGAAAGTGGCCTGCCTGGCTGTTTTGTCGCCATGTTGTATCCCACATCGATAAATTTATTGGGGAGTTTCACCACCACCCCCTCGAATTAGCTGGCAGCGGTAGGCACCCCAAGGTTGTCACCGCCCCAAAAGATTTCACCGAAGGTTACAATACTCCCTAATGCGAAATTTGAAAGCAGCTAGATTTATACGTGTTTTAATTTCGCGATATATTGGCTGGCGCGGACAATGTTTCGTGCGGGACGTTACAAACGGAGCGAACAGTGGCGCTACTGCCCCGCTAATCAGGAGATCGCGAGAGGCAGCCCGTGGGTCACGTGGGCGCGATCCACCGCAGCCGCCGCAGAGACCTCCGCTCATGCACTGCTTCGCTTCCATACAGACGACGCGCGCTACTCTGGTCCCATCTCGTAGCCGTCATATCCACACAGCCCATCTTGCGTGGCGCTACGCTTTTCTTCTCACGCTTTCGCTATAACCTCCTCCTGCGCTTTTATCCTCGCTCTCTCTTAGTTACGGCCGTCTGTCATTTCCTGCAGCGCTACGCGTTCGCTTTCATCATTCACTGCCCTCATTCGTTAGGTTACAGGTACGACGCCGACGGTCGCCACAAGAACGGGCGCGTAGGAGCTGCACTCTAAAAGACAGTTCCTCTCTTTTGGGGGTAGTTCCATAGGCTCCATAATTGCCTCATAATATGGGCTGCCTAATTTTTCCACTTGATTGTCTAAGGAACGGGGTATTCTGATATATAGAAGTGGGACAGAGCCAGCGTACGACAGCTGCAGCAGCACCGACAGCTTTAATCCGCCTCCAGTTTGCATATAGTTAGCATCGCGATAAAATATAAGGAAACCGTGTGTCTGCCATGACGAAGATATTGCCGGATAGTTAGTGGTCATTTAAAGCCATGTTCTTCCGCTTGGACACGCAGGCCCAGTACGTTGCGGAGCGCAAGACCCTGCTCGTGCCTCTGGGGCTGCTGGGTCTCCTGCTCAACGCGTCGGCCATCATCGAACCCGTGCTCGTGCCAGCGCTGGGTCGAGAGGTGATGCGCGTGCTGATGCCGACGAGTCGGGGCCCCTACGCTTGGCGCTCGCGCAACGAGCAGCGCTTTCAAGTGCTGGTTAAATGTGTCGCCTCGGGTCTCGACATCGACGAGAAAGGTGCGTGATCGAGCGTACTAATTAAATATTGATTGATTGATTGATTGATTGATTGATTGATTGATTGATTGATTGATTGATTGATTGATTGATTGATTGATTGATTGATTGATTGGGTTTAACGTCTCAAAGCAACACTGGGGCTATGAGAGACGCCGCATAGTGGAAGGCTCCTCCAGGTTAATTTTGCTCCCCTACTGTTTACTACGCCGGGCATCCGGAATACGGTACACGAGCACAATTTTTTCCTCGGGTACAGTTTTTCAGATCCACCGTTCAAGAAGGGTTGCAAGCATTTGTAGTTATCTCAGGTACGCGTAGCCAGAGAAAGGGGAGGAGCACCAGTCACGTGACTTCTCTGCTCCGCTCCCGCATTTTGCGTTCCGGATACGTGACATAAAACAACGTGCGACAACACCCACCAGCTCCCACCTCAGATCAAGTGCGTGAATCCCCCGAAAAGATTTACTGGCTGCGCCAGTGATTTAATGCTGCCTTTACGTTGAACATGGCCCCCGAGATTCCGCATAGTTTTGACTTCCGCGTGCGATATCGGAGTCAGTGACTTGGATTTACGACTAGCGCTACCCGTGTAAGGTGTCTGATGCTACAGTTCTACGCCATATAAACTTAACAATATTCTAGGTACGTGATATATGGTTTCCTACAAAAATCACTAGAGGGAACTCTGGCGCTGCAATCGTTTAGCTACTATAGCAATGAACTTCGCGCTTATGGTTTTCCCTACATATATAGGGAAAATTGGCACTGCGACGCTATTACATGCATGGGAATGCCAGGATATAGTGGGTTCGCATTGGCATCGCTCTCGGAGAGCGAGGACACCTTGAAAGCACGCCTGGCTAGCACCATTCCGTCCGTCACAATGGTTCACTTTCCACTAAAACGGCACGTAAAAGCTTTTAACTTTCATACTGCACAAATATGTGTTATTCAATCGTGAGGGCTTGTGCTTTGATATACAATTATATGGAACGTAGCAAGTATCGGCGGGCGGCTAAAATTGAATGGCACATGGCAAGAACTACGCTCGCTTTGCGACAGTTTATTATCTGTTCTTGCTTTTCCTCGCTTGATTATGCACTGCACCTGAGCAATGTTTATTCAAAGATACAATACGGGTAAGTGAAAATGTGTTATCACAATTTTTTTTAGGAAAGCTGTCTCTATGCAGCTGAGTCCGCGTTTTAGGTAAAGCCTCGCACACCCTTGTACCGTTATTCCCGTGGCGGCAGAGGGTAGCGCCATATTTCCCTCTAGGAAATATTCTCAGAGACTCTATACGTTTCCGACATTATTGTGCGTTATAGGGCTTCAATTCTCGAAAATTTGAGAAAAGTTACATTTTTTTCTAAACACATGAATGCAATACATGAACGCGCCCGTAGTTTTCCCTTCATTGCCATGGAATGTTCTCCGCGTATATATATATATATATATATATATATATATATATATATATATATATATATATATATATATATATATATATATATATCTGCTACGGGCGCGCGGCTGCTGCACATGTGTTACAGCGCCAAGTAGTCCGCCAGTTTTTGACGGTGCTTTTGTTTGCTCGGAACAGACGTTGAATCGACGCCGCTTCACGTGCGACGGTTTCGCATTTGCCCAGACGCGGAAGGGAAAAGCCGCAAAACATGTTAACTTTTACAGTCAGTGGTGTGCTTTATTTCGTTTAACTGTAGCTAATAAGGTGCTTATGTTTCTTTTCCCCAGCTTAAACTAATGTGGATGAAAACACGGGACCCTTTTCAGAAGCGCTTTCACTTGTGGGCGTTTTGCTTCCGTTGCTTTCCATTCATTGCCACTCCGCGAATATATATATATATATATATATATACAAACATTTCTATCAGAAGTTTTATTAGAAACCCAGTATTAGTGAACCCTGCAATAATTTATTGATTGATTGGCTTATTAGCTGGGTGAGTGAGCATTGGTTGCTTTGAGTGAGCACTAAATAGTAAGTGGAACATGTTTGCGATGTTCCCCTTACTGATTCGAAACTGATGTGGAACGAATTTTATTAAGCGTCAGCATTTCCTCCTGCCGAGTTTGTTGCCACTGCTACGCAGGTAACCTCGCTCTTCAAAACTTAGACTAAATAGTAAGTAGAACATATATTTGCAAAAAAGCGTTCCGCTTATTAAGTGAAGCCTAACATCAAAAAGGCCCCCTTTTTGATGGAGTAGCACATGGAGTAGCACACTGTGGTATAAAAGCTATAAGCAGGAATAAGGTGCCTCAGAAAGGCTGGCCAACGTTTCGACAGGGGAACCAATCTTCGTCGAAGGTGGCCTTGCCATCCTCGACAGGTTAATTTCAACAGGCTAATTGGGTGACGTCACGTGCTGTCGTTCTCGGCGGTGGCTGGCTATAAAGGAAGAGACGGAAAAGAAATTGAGCGCTGTTGCTTGACGTCTCTAGGCGTGGTTTCTGAGACGATTGGGCAAGAGCGAGAGAGTGGAAAAGCGCCAGGGAAAAAAGAACATCGGAGGGTGTGGGGGTCAGCCGGTCGGCGCGCGAGTAACAAAAGGATTCATAATGGGAACCGCTCGAATAAGACGGCGATGGAGTGAAAGGTCACAGGACGAGCGCGGAAAGTGTGTCCTTTCCCTCCGCCGTCGTCTTGTTCGCGCTGTTCCCATTATGAATGTATACCCCCCCCCCCAACTCACCCAAATTTCCATTTTAACAAAAGGACTCTGATCGGCTGGCCAGCTCTTGTAAAACCACAAACTGCACGCCGTATACGATTTCTGGTCAGTTCTCTGGCGGCTTCCTAACCTTTCACTCCCCCGACACCCTTCTATGTTCTTTTTTTTTCCTGCCACCTTCCCACTCTACCTGCTTTTGTCCCGTCATCGTAGAAACGTTAAGAGTAGAAAAGTGCCTAGAGACGCCAAGCGACAGCGCTCCGTCACCGACGACCGTACGTGACGTCACGCTACTATCCTGATAAATCTAATCTGCCCAGGATGACGAGGCCACCTTTGACGAAGATAGGCCCTGCTATCGAAACGTGAGCCAGCCTTGCTGAGGCACCTTATCGCCCTTTGTAACTCTTATACCCAAGTGAAACTTGTGCCCTTGAGTGCCGGCTCTTTCTTCGGCCGAGCCTCTTGCCACTGCTACCGTATATATAGCTCTTACTAGTTTTACATGCGTTTCACTTTACTCCGGATTCTCAAATGATCCTCGACTCTTCATCCACTCCACCTAGTTCAGCACTGCGCCTCGGCTGAAGTCGCTACGCTTCTCAGAATAGCCATGGCGTATCAGCGAAGCGCAGTGATCACCTCTTCTCAGGCGCGGCGCTGTTGTTCACTTTGTTGAGTCGATATGGAATGTTAAGTGAAGGAATGTTCTATAGAATGCGGCGGTCAGTCTCGCTCCACAAAGGTTCTACGAAGTAGAACATATTTGAGGGAAGAAATATGTTCCGCGTATTTAATAGAACTTACTAGGAACCGGTGCTAACATTCTACCGCGTCGCTATCATATATAGGGCAGACATTTTGAGGTTAACAAAGAAGCTCGAGAACAAGTTAAGGACCGTGCTAAGAGCGATGGGACTAAAATTTTAGGCGTAACGTTAAGAAACGGAAAGAGAGCGGAAGAGAAGAAAAAATGGACCT
Source organism: Dermacentor variabilis (assembly GCF_050947875.1). NCBI lineage: Eukaryota > Metazoa > Arthropoda > Arachnida > Ixodida > Ixodidae > Dermacentor > Dermacentor variabilis. Next base: position 13,084,729 of record NC_134578.1, on the reverse strand, counting down.
GGGCAGGATATGTAATGCGTAGGGCAGATAACCGGTGGACCATCAGAGTTACAGAATGGGTGCCAAGGGAATGGAAGCGCAGTCGAAAACGACAGGAAATGAGGTTGGGTGATGAAAGTGGGAAATTTGCAGGCTCAAGTTGTAATCAGCTAGCACAAGGCAGGGGTAATTGGAAACCGCTGGGAGAGGCCTTCGTCATGCAGTGGACTTAAAGATAGGCTGATGGTCACGATGACTTGGTACAAAAGTGTACGATGGGCGGGCGAGTGATCACTATTTCGTAACTATTGCACCACTGCGCGACCGAACGAGTGATCAGCTTCCGGCGGCGACTCGTCCTTCCCAGAAGCCCTCGCCGCTCAGACCACGCTCGAGTCGGCCCTGCTGGAGCCCCTCATGATGCTCTACAAGCGCCGCCTGCACGAAGAGTTGGGCCGAGGCGTTCGGCTGCACAGCCGTTACGGCAACGCCGAACTCTTCTTCGTGCTGTGGGCGACGAGCCACTGCGGCAAGCGCGACGCCGAGACTATCGTCAACGGGGCGCTGAGGAATTCGGCACTGTTTGCCAGAGCATTCCAGTGTTCCGTGAGCCAGGCCATGTGGTCCGGCCACAGGTGTTCCTTCTGGCGCTAGGGGGCGCCTCTATAGTTCTATTATATTTATTCGCGTGTTTTTTTTTTATTTGGGGGCCAAGGAATTTCGTTAGCCGGAATGCGACCTTCGAACAAAGATATGCGCTGTATACCGTAGACATGTTTTCATAATACAAAGACACGAAGATTTAACTGAACGTTCATCTTTACGATTGCGATGAGCAGGTCTATTCTGCTCTCCATGAACCAAGTCTATGCGGTGCGTAACGTGAACAGTAGAAAATAGATGACTAAGTTGTTCATGGTGTGCATAGATGTATCTATCTAGATATCGCGTGTATAAACACACACATATATACAGCTATATCTACACCTGTCTATATATACATAACATATGAAAGGTAGAGAATGTTATGTCCACGTACGATAAGGTCACAGTCAGGTACTGCTTCTTCAAAGTCGTTCAATCAGTTTTTAGTTGCAATAGGTAAATAGATTTTTATATGTAACGCGTTATTACCTGTATTTTTTATTTGCTTATGTTCGCTTGTCTATGTTGACTGCTGCAATATTCTCGTGACGCAGTATTACCCACCGGCTTGGTCTTTGAACAGAGTGCAATTACGTAAATAAAGAACGAGTATTTTCGGTGGTTGCTGGTCATAAGGTCGGCTACAAGCTGTGCAGCTTCCTGCAATTACAGTGTACGTAGAAGGTCGTAGCAGGGGCCTCAGGTTGAGCGCCAATGTAGGGAGACATGTAACCAGACACGGTAATGAGCCTCAGGACAGGCACTAACATTCATTTCTCACATTTGTCTCTGCACTTGAGTCATATTGTTTGGAACAAGCCAAACGCCCAAATAGTTTTGGAAGCGTAGTGCGGCACTCTAGGTAGACTATCCGCACTTGTGCTTCGTTCAATGCGCGAGAGACGCGCGTGTGGTTTCTGTAGCATTGCACTGTAGCCTGCGAAACAATCATAGAAATTTTCTGGACTTAACGCACTTAGCTTGAAAACAGGGAGTATCTCTTCTTGATGCTTTTTGTGCGAAGCGTGAACGTTTAACGAAGACAAACAGCACAACAAGACCAGGGTGTTACGCCGAGGGACGGCGACGCTCAATCAAGAAGTGGGCGCATGAGAGCTGCGCTTTAATAATTACTATGGCGCCATCTCGTAGTCCCGCGCGGCACTGTTTTTCTAAGCGCTTGTCCGTTCTTTACGTCTGGCCTTTCGTAGGTGTTATTTATTTTATCTATAGCGCGTATTAACCAACCAAAATTAGCAGTTCCCATTTTACTTTTTCAGAAATGCAAAGGAGTATATATAGGCAGTGGTAATAGACGACTGCCTCAAGTGGGGTAATTGCGGTGTTACAGTAAAAGCCCACACCATGTCTGGTGATCCAAAAATTATGGACATATTGCTTAATGGAAATACATAAAAGCTTACTTTTCGCCATGTCGGAGCATAGTTGAGTAGTACGCTGAATAAAAAGACACTAATAGCGCTGTAGTAAACGAGCTACGGATGGAAACTTCCTTCACGACTTCGTAACGAAATAAATAAACATCTAAAAGAATAGGAACAAGGGACTCCAATAAAAGTTCTTGATAATAAATTCTGTTGCTATTTTTTCTTTCTCAATTGTTTGTTTGTTTGTTTGTTTGTTTCGCTGGCGCAATAATCTCCTGGTGTCGGTTATATCCTTTCGACGCATGGAGTTTGCTGATGCAATTGTGGTCCATTCAATCGCAGCGTTACGCCGGGAAGCAAATAGGGAGCCTTCTCTAGTAGTGTATATCCGATATCTACATATAGGCGCGTCGACATCGGCATAACCACGACCAGAACATAAGTGTGTAAAGGTAAACGTCTCGTACCTTGCATGCCCAGTTTACATTGTTTTGTTTGTACTACGATAATGGTGAAACAGTAGTTCATAAATTGTCAGATTATTTATTCACCATTCATTCAGCATGCCTTTGAATACGAAGAAGCTGATTCATACTTGCTCTCGTTTACGAAAGCTTGTGCCAAACGAAAATATGGTAAGAAAGTGAAGTAAAAGCTTAGCAACAAAGCATAGCTTTTACCAACACTTCGTTAACGAAGGTTATCGGATGTTGCATTGAAACAGATACGAGTGATCCGACGAGCACCTACTGAACCGCACTTAATTTGTCACAATAATCCTATGAATAAATTCGGCATATATGCATTCCTAAGAAAACATTTTAAAAAATGTTTAAAAACTGGCTCGCCATACCGGCCCTGTGAAAGTGGTTGTCCAACGAAGCTGTTAAAAATGACCGCTACGAATGCGGAGGGGGGTATGCAATGCTTTATTGCTTTAGAGTAATGGTAGTAATCGTAATCTTGACAGCGCGCCGTCGCTGGTTGTATTGCCGTTTCTTTTCCTTTGGCCGCTCCTCGTTTTCGCGCTGCTCCTCGGAAGTCCCAAGTATGCGTTGCCTACCCATAGCGGGACTGCAAAAATGAAATCGGCTGCTGAGCTGCCGCTTTTATATACGAAAGGCTGGTTACGTCACTCCCCACATCGCAAGCTGCCTTCGCCGCGACAGCTTGTCTTTACCGGGAAACGTATGCTGGAAGCACTACGTGCTTCATATTGCTATCAGGAGTGCCTTATCTCAACTATGTGGTTCGGATGCTTGTTTTGTACTTCTTTGTTGAAACGAATGCTGTTCTGTGTGCTGTATGCGTGATTCCAAAGAATGTACGTACTTTTCGCTTCACTTTGCTGAGTGCTTGAAGCCTGCTTCACCACCTACGGGATCGGCCCACATTTTCGTCCACGGACGGCGACACATAAAATGCCGGCCAACGATATGCTACCAGCTTCGCTGTAAAACATATACTAAAATGGCCATTCGGTTTCTACGATCCGATCCTTATGGCTTAGCACCCTTCTGTGAACCCGTGGTTTTGCCGTTGATTTTGTACCCCGACCTGGATCGATTCCGAGGAGTATCCTGGAATGAGGTAAACCAAATAGAAAAGAAACGACGTTTTTAAGTGTGTGAAATGGGCTACATTATGGCAAAATTTGAGCTCTTGCATAGTAAACCCGATGAAACTGCACTGACCTCTTTGTTGATAACAATGTTGCACGGAACTCTTGGTTAAGCTACAATGAGGGTCCCAGTTTACTTCTCGTTGATACAGTTGGGATTCTTGAGAACAACATCACAAGTTCCCTTTCAGGTGCAAAAATTTTCAATGGCATAGGCACTTTATAACTGTTCCCACCAGGTCGATCATACCTGTTCAAGTCTACACAACTACATTCCTGAACTTCGTTTCTGCGAATGCGAAAAATATGACGTCAATGCAGCATAAATAAGCCGCAATTTCGCTACAGCAGGAAGCAGGAGTGCAAGAGAAGAGTATATAGGTGAAATAACACCTCTCGTTATCGAAATGACGGGCATGTGCCAAAAATGTTTCTACTTCAAACTGGCAAGTTTCCATGATGTTACCCCGCACGACAAGAACGACAAAGAAATAGATGCATGCTCCGAGCTAAGAACTGCGTGCGTAAAGCGAAGAAACGGTAGCGAGTTTACGTTCTGGCGCAGTTTAACATAACTTAAAATGAGAAGACCAAGAAAGAACGTAACACAAAACACATGCGCTTCTCTACGCGAACAGAGTTCAGAGATGCATCCATCTCTGAACTCCATTATTAGCCCCGCACATCGCATTTCCAATCGCACAAACCACGGGAAGGCTGTCTACCCTCCCCCTGCCCGCACTTCTGCGCATCTGTCATCATTTTTCGTCCATACAGCAAGAGACTGGAATGACCTGCCAAACGCCATCGTTGATCAGATCGACTCATCGTCATTCAAATCGTCCATAGAAGCAATGTACTGCTGAAATTCCACCCCCTCATGTAATACCCCTTCAACGGGGCCTTTGAGGTACTAATAACTAAATAAAATAAATAAATCAATCAATACCAGAGCACGGCAGTCACATAACCCCTAGCTCACCGGCAACGATATCCTCGAAGCACACAACACCCAGTTCGACAAGCACGTGTGTTGTAAAGCAAATGCAAACTATTGCATTTACCTTCACTAGTGCCAAGGTTTGTCAGGTAAACGCCACTCTGAAAACAATATCAAACTCAAAGCGTACTCACCAAGCTGTAGCTGCCCGGCAGACGTAGAGGCACAATACTAGGTCCAGTCAGTTGGTGAAACAACTGAAATATCTTGCCGCCACCGCTTGCATGCACAGCCGCTCAGTTTTTCAGCCAAGAGCAGACGTTGTAAAAACGCTTCTTGCAGCATTTACTACAGCGGAGCCCAGGCTTGTGAGGGCAGGTGGCGGAAGAACTGTGCATGCTGCGCATGCGCTGTTGTAGGGGCCCTCACAAGATTTGCTGCAAGTGTTGCACTCTCACCCTTCGGCTCGTTTTTTTTCTTTGATCCTCTTCAAACAGCGCGCATGCGTGTGGCTTGTCAAAGGTGATCTCGCCACAGTCATAGCGGCACAATTTTTTTCAGGAAAGAATGCGTGAAACAAACCAGCTCTTTCTACAGTGTAGTTTCCGTCCAATCTCTCGACGTAAGTGTCTAAAATGGCTGTCTTTATCCGCATGCCCCATGTAGTTGTATTACGTTGAACTGCGTTGAATTGTATGTGATGATAAAAAATGTTAAAGTGGTGACTTAAGAGTCTATTATGTAAAAAAGCATCAGTTGCCGTTTGCCATATTCGAGGAAGTCAGTCTCTCCGTCCACCTGACAAGACTTGTGCTCGTGCACAGATCAGAGCATTTGTGAAACGTGTTGACAAGAGCGAGGCTAAAGTATAGCATACATCCGAACTGGTTCAGCGTTGAGAACCGGTTAGCGAAATGTCATAATTTTTTTTCTCCTAACCGAAAATGAGCCGGAACAAAATCGGAGAGAGTTGAAAACGAACAGAACCGGCATTTTTTTTAATTCAACACCCTGGGCACGACGGCGAGCGCCAAGCCAATCAGTTACGCTAATGTGTTCTTAAGGTCAAATGTACGCTCTATGTTGGTGATTCCATTACATTGGTCTTACATACGAAATGTTTCTTCTAACTTTAATGACTACAGTTTTTCAACAATATAAATAAACGTCACTGCGTTTATTAATAAATTCTGTAAGCAAAATACATCACTGCCAAGTCTTCTGCCTGTCGGTACTCCAAAAAGCGTCACAGGAGGAAATGGAACAGCTTATAAGCAATAAAAGTAAGCAGTCGTCGGAGCCTCTTAAAACAACCTGTCGACCTCGGAAGCCAGTTGTCGCGCAAGAACAATGTCTCAAAGCTTGAGTTTTGTACAGCGTCGGCTTGAGAAAGTTGCCGCGACAATACAACCGTCTCAACTCGTGTCAGGAACGCGAGTGCCAAAGTTTATCAAGTCTGGTCTGTACAATTTATAAGCAGCTGCAGTATCATTCCCACGATGCCTGGACCAATCAACAAGGACGACAGTACCAGACAACACGAGAGGGTTATTGAGGAAACGTAGTGCAAAGAAGTACATCATAGGCTGTCCATGACTAAGCACTTCAACACCAGCACGTTCTTTGCTACGTCGTTCAAGTATTCCGCTCAATCAAAGACCCCCCCCCCCTTAAGTGCCACATTTAATAATCCCAGTTAAACACGAGGAACCCCATATAGAAACCTGTATGTTCCCATATATCATACGAGGGCATGACCGATATGATATATAATGGGAACATGTCTTTATACGAGACCCCCATTTGTACCTATGGGATTATTGGACGTGCAGCATATTTTTTTTTTCAATAGGGCGGGTATCAAGTGTGCTGGGTTCAAGTCATGCGCGGCTACAAAGCCAGGTGCCAGCGAATGACTCGGCCGTCACAAACTGTATGTCTATCTGTCCGCTACGTGCTGCCTGGACCGTTCAGTGATGCAAACCGTGCAGATGCACCACGAAATCACGACCGATGGGACATAGTACTCGAAGTACAGCCTCAGGTCATAGCTGTCGGTGACCAGACACTTCAGCGCGGGCAGGTTCTTCACGACTTCGTGCAAGTCTTCCGGCTGGGTGCCCAGTTGACGTATCGACCGACTCGTGTCCAACGTCAGACGTCGAAGACTCGGAAACTCCGTCTTGGCACAAACGGCGAGAAACGCCGCGCACGCGACATCACCTTCTAGCCGAAGTACGTCAAGAATCTCGCGATTGCATTCGAGCAGCGAATGAAACGTTGCTATTGGTTCGATCGGCGGTCCCATGCGGAGGAACGTGAGACGCTTCGGCAGGAGTGCGGCGTCAATGTCATCGGATGCGAGAGCGCAACCGTGCAACGAGAGATTCGTAAGTTTCGGGCAGTGTTCAGAGATGGTACGTAGGTCGACGTCGCTGAAGAATTGCAGGTCGAGTCGCTCCAAATCGACAAACTGCCTAACGATCTTCGACAGGTCGGTTTCCGCGGCGCGGCACTTGCCTTTGCCGGCGAACATCAAGGACAAGCTCGTGAGCTGCTTGAAGTCGACGACCGCGGTCAGGGCCTCTTTCTTCTCAAACACCACCTGCGACCGAGCATGAGACGAAAACATGGAATAGAATTGCTGAGAGCGGGATTCGTGGGTAAGCGAGTCGGATATGCCAGTACGACCTTGACAATCGCGGAGTCAGTTTCCGTAGAATGCTTTACGGCATTTCGCTTGGCAATATATAGTTGGTGCATATCGACAGGTTTCGCCTGCCTAGTGCTACGTAGGAACGACAAAAAAAAAGAAACGAGAACGACCATGAAGGTCTCGGATAGCATTACCATTTCGAATACAATTTCGGTTTGCCTGTTCTCTATAATCTTTTTTTTCGTCGTTCTGTATCTTTTCTTTAGGAGTCTGCGTCTTTTAAATAAAACCAAGTTGTTAGTCAATGTTTTTCTAGTTTCCTTTCTATCACCTCTGGGTAACGTTATGCTGGCTGAACCTGTCAAAATGCTCCAAATCGCTCCTTGTTGGGGCCTTTAAATATATCTGTCCAAGCGGAGATCCCGTCGTAGACAATCCAAATCAATTAATTCATAAATTAAACTCATTACCTTATCCCTATCCTATCCTAATTACCTTATATTACTTTTTAGTTACAAACATTACGGCACATGTTTTCACTGGAAAGTTGAAGGGAATCGCCATAAAAGTCTACTTCCGTGTTTCTACATTTCAATGAGGTCATGTAGACTAGAATAACTGGCAACGAAAAATTCGTTCACAGCAATATACACAGCATAATAAATAGAACCATGAATAATGCATATTAACACTTGTAATGTGATGCGAAATTAATTGCATATCACAGCGATGTTAGAAGCCCGGACAAAAATCCTTTACAAAAGCTTGACTATGGGTCAGGGCCCCTTACAGAAAGTTAACCTTACCAGTAAAGAAGGCAATAATGAAAGCTCAAAAGCAAGCACAGCTCCTAAACATAGCAGCAAGAAAATACTGAAACATCAGAACTAAGAACATCATAACCAGATAAATTTAGGCAATTACAAGCACTGAAAAACAAAGGCACTGACCAGTAGATCACACATACAAATTTCACACCACAATGTGCGATTAGCGGATTAGCGATTATCGTAAGTGCCTAAGCGCCTTACAGCAAGAGGATCACAGCAACTAATAGAATGTATATTTTCATTTATACCATGCACTTGTCATCAGTCAGTCTGTTCCACCGATTTACCATGAAGACAAAAATGGGCTTAGCACACATGTTCATCTTGGTTTGGTAACTTACGATTTCTAAAACATGATAATTACATGACATGAAAACTGTTTACAGCGCAAACACATGCAACCACAAAGTATAAGGGACAGGACACAAGCGCTGTCCTGCTTGTGTCCTGTCCCTTATACTTTGTGGTTGCATGTGTTTGCGCTGTAAACAGTTTTCATGTCAAGTATGCACCAACTCGCCCAGAAAGAAGTTTTAATGATGATAATTACAGCTTGATGGATAGCAAATACTGTCAAAGGTGTTCATTTTTTTAAAATTTCAGTCATACTATGGCATATTGAATATATAATCGTCAGTCTGAGTTTTCTGCGTCGGGTAGGAAGTGATTTTCAGCAAAGTCCATTGTTCAATGTCATGCACTTCCTTCTCCTTCAGAACACTTTGACAAATTTTATGCCCTTCAAGGTTGTTTGTTTCATGGCTAGCACCTTCACTGTTAAGACTGTAAAAAATGTTATTGTACATGACAACAAGCTTAAACTAGGTCTGCGATGCGTGAAGCCGTAAGTTGACAATTGTAATAATTCTCGCCATTTGGTGTACACCAAAACATCTGGTCTGAAAGTTTGACAGCCAGAGCTATTGAAATTGATTAAATGCAATTGTTGCGTCGTCTGTCAAAGCTATCACTTGTGGGGTTCCCACCCGCGCTGTTGGGACAAAGGAAAGACAACAAAGTAGTGCAAACAATCACAAGGACATTTATTGCACCTTTCATCGACTAATGCCTGCTAGCCGAGTTGCTATCCACAAAACATGCCGATGGGCGCGCGACAAATCGCGGACGTCCGACTCGCCGCGACCGGATAACGAGCGAATATGTTCCTCCCATGCTGAACACCAACGCCTGGTTGTTCGCGCGTACGGTCACGCGAACGGTGGCGCATTCGAACAATCGTGTTCGTCCGTTCCGGGGTAGGCTTCGCGAGACGGTCTCACAGAAGCATGGATCGGCGTACGCGTAGAACGTCTGCGACGCTTGCCGATCCCGAGACCAAGAGGAAGAGCCTTCTCCTTTCCGCGCCCAAGTAACCCCGCTGTTAGGTGGCGTTAGCAGAGCACACTCGCACTATCTCTCGCAATGCACTTCAACCAATCGACTGGCGCGGGCACCAAGCCACGCGGCGAAGCCGGATTACAGGAGACGGTAGCTATGCGGGAAAACAACATATCAGGGGACGCGTGAGAGTCGCGCATCCCCATACATTATGTTTAATTTCCACAAAATTTTATTAAGAAAAAAGAACTTTGTTCCTCTCAACGATTCGATTTTACCCCTTAAGAGTCAAGGTGTTAGCCATTAAAAAACACCTTTTATGCACATATGAGGTGGTACCACGTTGGAAGGAATCTGACAGCTCGGTTTATGCCTGAAACGTTAAACAAAGTTTTCTTTTCCTCTTCTTAGAAGAACTTTCTGTGGGCCTAGTTGGTACATAATTGACAAATATTTTTCAAAGCGCAAACAAGGAACACGGCACAAAAGGAAGGCCATTCACAGGACCGCGCCAGTCCCTCTTCTCTCCACTTGGGGAAAGGGGAGCTGCTGGCTGTCTTGCCGAGGGAATAACTTAGACCACTGGGTGTGTGCAACTGGGCATGTGCCCCTGAGTCCTTTCTCGGGCAATCCCCGAGAATGCGTATGTGCGACTGGGTATGCAACATGGATAGACAAACAGAACTAGAGGCAAGTAAGAAAGTTAACGACAGAATTCAAGTAAGCTATAGAGACGTAAATTTTTTGTACTTTCTTTATTAATGCAGACTGTACTGTGGTGAATCGCCGTTTTCTCATGTTATGTGTACCCTGTATCTATAACTACATTTTGGCTAAGGACCTTGTTTTTCTTTTAGTATACAAAACATGTATATGCAAGCCACAGATCAACTTCAATTCAAGTCGGCAGTTGAGGCACTGACGTGTGGAAAAAGAAGTGAACAAAAAGGGTGCAAAGTTGACATCTTGGATGGCATAGAGATGCTCCATTAAAATTTTCTTAAGCATAAAAGAAAGCTTTTCGTATCACTAATTCCCACATAGCATGAAATTCACTATCCTTTTTTCATTGCTCGTTGTGCATTCATATGCGTAATTACAATCCAAATGTAAAAGGTAAACATTTACCTCAAGTTTCTTAACCGCGGGGCAAAAACTCCTAGCGCCTGTGACCTCGGCGACGCCAACATCTCTGTACGAAAGGGCGGTGCCAGGCAGCTCACGCCAGATTCCCAGGATCACTTCCGGACACTTGCGCAAGTAGGCATAGTCCACGTCATCCAGCGCAACTTCCTCTGACAGGACATCCCATATATGAAGCACAGCATCCAAGGCGGAATGGACGGAGACTATCTGAAGAATACAAACACGTGCGACAGCAGTGGACAAAAATTGGACACTCACAAGCTTTTGATTTTGTATAGACAGGACTATCGGAACTGTGTTTGCACTCTTAAAACAGTTACACACTTTGGGGTGTATATTTGCCCCACAACAATAATCATCAGCCTTGCTTGCGTTCCTTTTCTTGAAAACTCAGCATTCGCTACTTTCCTGTCGAGAATGCTGTGTCACGCTGATAATGTGCCAGCCATTCATGACTTCGAAGTACCAGTCTCGCAGCGTTAAAGAAAGGAAATACGGGCAAGAGAGATGGCGATTATTGCTCAGGGGTAAAATAAGAATAAGCCCCAAAGGGTATAATTTTTTTTAAGATTGTGGATAGTATATTGACAAGGGTCGATACAGATGCAAGTCTATAAGTCTATTGAATGTATATACACTGGTCTATGCGAATTACCAATAAATAATTTATAGGAAACAGTCGATAGATAGTGTACGGTCATAAGTCCGTCACTTGTTATTAATTTATAATTGTCTATAGGATTGTCTACAGAGTTTAGAAACAACTTTTAATAATATTCTATAGACCGTGTAAATATATTTTATTAGGTCATACTGGAAGAGGACGTCTAACTTTGGTGGTGCAGTAACTTAGCTTACAACATACCGATCATGATGATGACGACGATATCAACTGGCATCCCCTTTCAAACGAGTAATGACAAATAGACACCTGGCTTTCTTGAGTTAATCAAGTTTAGTACATCTATTGCAGTCTGGCATTTTGCCTCTCTCCCTGTTCTGTCTCTTCATTAAAACCTCTATATTACATTGCAGTTACATATGCCTCAAACCAATAGAATTATATTAACTTTCAATAGCAACACTTTAATCAACCAAGAGGCGGGCTTCAGGGAGAGATTTTCTACAATGGATCACATCCATGTCATCAAATTATTGATAAATCTATGGAATACAACCAACATCTCTATATGGCTTTCATAGATTATGAAAAGGTATTTGATTCTGTAGAGATACCAGCAGTTATAGAGGCATTCTGTAATCAAGGAGTACAGGAGGCATACGTGAATGTCTTGGGAAATATCTACAAAGATTGCACAGCTTCAGTGGTTCGCGACAATAAAAGTAGAAAATTACCTACCAAGAAAGGGGTCAGCCAAAGAGACACAATGTCTCGAATGCTATTCACTGCATGCTTAGAAGTATTGAAGATATTACACTGGAAAGGCTTAGGAGTGAGGATCAACGGCGAATATGTCAACAACCCTCAGTTTACAGATGACACTATCGTGTTCAGAAATAATGGGGAAGAATTACAACAAATGATTGAGGACCTTAACCAAGAAAGTGTAAGAGTAGAATTAAAGATTAATATGCAGAAGGACAAAGGTAATATTCAACAGCCTGGCAGGGGAACAAGAATTTATGATCGCCGATCAGCCTCTAGAATTTGTGCAAGAGTATGTTTATCTAGGTCACTTACTGACTCTGATCATGAGAACGAAATTTATGCAATAAAAATGGGTTGGAGTGCATATGGCAGGCGGTACCAAATACTGACTGGGAGCTTGCCACTGTCATTAAAAACAAAAGTCCACAATCATTGCATTCTACCGCTGCTAACATATGGGGCAGAAACTTGGTTAACAAAGAAGCTCGAGGACAAGTTAAGGATCGCGCAAAGAGCGATGGAACAAAATGTTAGACGTGACATTAAGAGAAAGGAAGAGAGCGGCGTAGATCAGAGAGCAAACGGGGATAGTCAATACTCTAGTCGACATTAAAGAAAAATATGGAGCTGGGCAGGCCATGTAATGCATAACGTACCTAACCGGTGGACCATTAGGGTAGCAGAATGGGTGCCAAGGGAAGCGAAGCACAGTCTAGGATGGTAGAAAATTAGGTGGGATGATGAAATCAAAAAATTTGGAGGTGCCAATTGGAATTAGCTTGCACAAGACAGGTGTAATTGGGGATCGTAGGGAGAGGCCTTCATCCTGGCACTGGGCATAAATATAAGCTGATGATGCCTCTAGCAACCATGACTTGACCACTTATTGCTCCCATTTGCATTAGATCCCAGTGCTTCCGGAAAGTGGACGTTGCCTATGTTCTTGCTGGGTGCATATCCTGGCATTCCATTACGATCTGCCAAGCCACCTTTGTACTTTTGTTGTAGTAAACACATGCTTCATACTGCAGAAAATGTTTCCTACAGCATGTTCTTGTCCTTGAAAGCAGCTCGAGCCTCAAATAGCAAGACGCTGCTCTTATAGTGTTATCCTTTAGCTTTACTTTCTAATTTCTTTCTTGTTGTTCATGTAAATCTCCAAGGCCCTATTTTTGTTTCCATCCTTTGCATCCAATTTACTGTCTCCGTTTCTCTGCTTTCTTTTTGATGACTTCGGTTGTCTATTCGGACATTTAATTACCCTGTACTTGGTGGCCAACTTTCTTCACCTCTTCCTCCATTTCGTGCCCATACTTTTGAAATACAGAAAGTTGTGCAATTTAGCTGCCAAATTGGCTTTCTTCACAACTAATTTTGCTATGCACTTCTCTGACTTCGAAAGAAGCCCACCCCTAGTCACCTTGCGCTGCCTCGATTGCAGTTTTAGTGTGGGTCCCCAAGGCCAACCAGGTAACTGACATTTAGTTAACATGCAGCCCTGACAAGACATGATTTTAAGCATAGATAGGCACTTGCGAACCAGCAGCTTTCGTATAGCGCCACCAAGGCAGATGGTGGAAGTTTTTCAGTAGTTTCGCAATACTTAGGGAGCCTTAGATAATTTTACGCAGCACCATTTCAACTGTCGTACACTGAAAAACATTCACTCGACACTCGGATAGACTCCATAAAATTCAAGGCCCTCGGCCGAAGTGGTCACTATACTTATTTGACGCTTCTTGTTAATTGACTGAGGAAAAAGTTAGTGCCCCGTGTCCACCAAAAACATTATATTTTTACATGCTGAAACTACGATTTGGTTTAGAGGCACGCCGTAGTGGGGGACTTCGGGTTAATTTTGATTACCCGGGGTCCTTTGCCGCACACTTGAATTTATCTACAAAGGTGTTATTGCATTTCGCTTCCATCGAAATACAGCCGGCGCGGCCGCCATCGAACCCACGACCTCGAGATCAACAGCGCAACGCCACAGCCACTCGGCTACTGCGGCGAGCCCAGTGTCCACTCGAAAGTATACGCGTAAGGAAGCGTCCTTCGAGAAGCGCCTCACCGCAGCTACAAATGGCCGAGGAGGCGCTTTGAACCACAATGAGCACTTCAGCCGAGAGCCGCTTCTACAGCCAACTTCCACTTCCTCTGGCCCGTTCTCCAGCTCACGGAGCTCACTCACATTGGGAAGCACCAGCAGGCAGTCGGAGAGGAGCGGCTCGTCCAGCTCAAGGTTGGCCGACCCGAGCGCCGGTGCGTCGCCCACGATCCGCTCCAGCGATGACTGCTGGGACAGCGGACGAAGGTCCAGTAGTAACGTTAACCGAGAATTGGTGGGACAGTTTCTTAAGGCATTCTAGACAGGTCGCATAGGTCCGGCAATGTGAAGAGCGCTAGAACGACATGTCCGGCACTTTCCTGCGAGGAATTCCACGCGCGTCTCGGCGTCCCCAAGTGCTGGACGTGCCGTTTAAAGGGTCAATAAACAAAAACAGTTACTCAGTTTCGACTTATAAAGTGTTGTTTCAAAACTTTATCGTTGCTAATTCCGCTTACGTGATTTTATTATTACTGGATAAAATGAAAGCAAAACTATCCTTTTTCGAATGTCGTGCCGGAGCCCCGGCGCCAGTAGGTCGGTCTGACGACACCAATTTCAAAATATATTTTCGTAGTTGGGTCTTTATAGATCGGTAAAAGTTCTTGCGACTTGCTAAATGCAGTCTTTGTCTCTTTTTGAACGCAATGAAGTTCACCTCTGCCGATGAAGTATCAACTAGACCCGAGCACACGGCGTCAGAATCTATGACGTCACCGCACCATCGACATTATCGTGACGTCGAGACAGGGCAATATACTCTGACGTCATGTAGCAACACGCCTACGTACGATGAAGTACGCCACTGATAAAGAAAATAAACAAATGCGTCGCGCGATCTACTGCGCTCACGTGTGGCAGCTCCAGTGATTGCAGCAGCGGAACGAGCCACTGTTGCGTGACGGCATAACGCAGTCACCTCCTGGGTACCGAAACCAAAACTGGTTCGTAGGAACAAAAAGTACGATAAATTATTTACGGCGCTCATGACGCTTGCCAGCATTTTTTTTTTCGGGTTTACACGGTTTGTGCTTTCATTAACTGCTACAAAACTATGGCAAGTCGTAAATGTTACGTGACAAAGTTATACCCTAAACAACGTCGAATTTCTTGATAATGTACAGAACATTGAAAGGAGCA
Source organism: Dermacentor variabilis (assembly GCF_050947875.1). Lineage (NCBI taxonomy): Eukaryota > Metazoa > Arthropoda > Arachnida > Ixodida > Ixodidae > Dermacentor > Dermacentor variabilis. The sequence continues at coordinate 13,069,549 of NC_134578.1, read as the reverse complement.
GCAGCACGCAATTCGAAAAAAAAGAAAGCGCGGGTACGTGCCTTTCTGCCGCTGTGGCCCTCACAGTCTTGACGGCTGCAGACGCCACGGAAGGCCAGGTTGTGCGGTAGCGCCAAGTCCGTGACCGAGGGGAACCAGCTCGCCAGCTTGCACACGCTGTCCCTGCGCATGTGAGGCGCACTCTACGAAACCTGACTTATGTTCACACCATGCTAGAAGAAACGGAGAGTACTGCAAGATGGAGTGCAATATTAAAAGCGTTACACCCTTAGGGGCGTTTCCTCTCATCAAACAACACTCGTCGTGGTGCAGTTCCTTTCTTTAGCGCTGTGCGCTCGATGCTTTCACGTCAGGAACGCTGGTCATGCTGATAAGCACGTGTTGTTTGTGACCTGACAATAGCGAGAACGCAGCGTTAAGAAAGTAAATGCATGCAAATTAGATGGCGATTATTATGCGGAAAGAAAATAACACCTTAAGTGTGCTCATGTTTCTTGGGGTGTACTGACGTTTCTTTTGCGACCAAGCGTGAAGGTGCTCTTATCGGTAAGTCCCAGAACTTACATTTGACTCCCCTTTTTCGTTAGTTCCCGTATTCCCCTTTCCGATGGAGCACTGGCGTTGTGCTCCATTGCATGACAAATTCAAGAACTCTCACGTGACTCCTCTTTTCAGGAGTCGTCGCTCTACTCGATCGCGTATAGTGCCATTCCGCTAGCGCCCAACAGCGAAGTTTTACATGTGGAGAGTGTAAGTACTCTCATTTGAATATTCTTCTGGGGAGTTCGTGTACACTTCGATCGAGCACTGACAGTGCTTGCGTCCAATCGCGAAGGCACTCAAATATGGAGCGTAAGAACTCTAAAAAATGGAGTCACATGGAGACCTGCGAAGCTTAGGATTACAAAAGAACACTTTAAAATTCAGTGAAAATAGAAAAAATTGTCGATTAATTTTGTTCACAGTTCACTAAGGCGTTTCACAATTTCTTCTGTAGGAATGCTGTAAACAAGTACTTTTCTCTACATCACCGCACTAACAATGATGAGCGCCGCAAACAAGGATTATTTTTATTAAGTTTACGATAAAATATTAGCGTGACAGCTGTCGAAGATCTGGCTGGCGTCATACGGTGGTTCTTGGTTAAAACACGTTGGTGGGCTAGTTGGTTAGAATCCATGATAGAGTGTATGAGCGCGACTGAACGAGGTCGTCGAAAGAAACAGAGACACAGAGACTCCGTCTGCATTCTAGTCGTCTCCGCTGTAAAATGCGTCAATAGAGAGTTTTAGTGCGACCGGTATTCCGGCAAGCGCCGGCGGTTTGCCGGATGAGCGAGGGCACAAACGTGAGCGACCGGATTGGTGGCCATACCTGGTGTCGCAAAGCTCGACCATACAAACACACAGTCAAGTATATTCTTCTACGCGGCTGGCGTAAACTTTCCGCAGGGACGTAATCGCAATCATGGTTACGCCGCTACTGAAAATTTGCACCAGGAGCAAAGTACAATATACTTTTTAATGCGAGGGTAAATGCCTCAGGGCATAAAGCGGTATGAGGTGCGGGAGAATAAGGATAATTAAATGAATGAAAAAAGATTTGCGGATCTAATGAAGTCCAAGAAGGATCGATAATGTAGTCCCTGCGTCCACGCAGTGTAATCCCTAGGATTATGCGGCGAAAGTCCCGCTGCTGCGAGGTGCCGTAGCGTTGTCGGTTTCAATGCCGGGCAAACCCACAGCAGGTGGTGGACGTCGGCATCAGCATTTCGTGACTTGCAGACTGGACAACCAGGGCGAGGATATAAATGGCGAGAGTACGGCCACTTCCGAGTCACGGCAAGATTGAGGGCAACCCAGACCCGGATCCTTCGAAGCGCAACCTCCTCTGCACGGATAAGACCGTGGGGGAGGTTTACCGCACACGGAGGTATGAGAGCACGTGTGCTGCGCCGGAGGTGCTCCTTTCTTGTTAAAAGAAGGGTGCCATCATCTAGGTGAAGGATATGAGGCAGTGCCGATGTAGAGATCGCTAGACGGGTCGCAGAATCCGCACTGCTTTGGAAGCTCAGAGGGTCGCGTGCGATCCACTCGATAGATATTGGCTGCGGGATGCGTGCCGCCAGAAGATGGATCTGTCGACATATTTCAGGGCTGCGACTGACGCGTCGCAGAAGCCGCGTCACCTAGAGGGCATCAGTGTGGATGGCGATACGGGCCGTGGGGACTATGGGAAATGCGGACACAGAGCACAATGCTTCTCTTACACCAAAGAGCTCAGCACAAAAGGAGGAAGGAGGCTCTTGCATTTGAAACCGGGACGTCTTATTAAGGGCAGGTGCGCAAGGGCAATAAAGTGCAGTGGTCGTTTCACAGTCCTGAATGCTTGCACCAACGTAAAGCACGATGCAGCCGAGCGGCAGGCGGGCGTCTTGAGCTAAAATTCAGTCACGAAGCGACGCCGCCGCGTGAATTGATGTCGGGTGACGTATATCAATTGGCTTGTTATCGCTCAGCTGTACAAAACTCCAGGGAGGAAGAACTGGCGACGGTGGTGGTAGAAGGGAGTACGAGAAAGCGTAAGCCCTGAGAGCACACGTTGCGTGTCAAAGACTGGCCTTAAGCCTGCGAGCATCATGTCGCTGCTGCACCAGCTCATCTAGTGTGTTCAGCTGTGAATTCTCTTGAGGGCCACGATCGGGGTGATGCGGGGAAGGCAAGTGATGACCCTCATTGCCTCCCGATTAACAGTTTCAAGGCAATCCCATTGTGCCCTCGTCTAATGCTGGAATTGGGCTTGATAAACAAGGCGCGGTTGCACTACCGCCTTCACCAACTGTCGCGCAACGTATAAGCGGCCCGTTTTAGGAGCAATGCGCCTAATCAGACCCAAAGTCTAAATCGCCTGCTTTTTAGCGCTGAAGAGCCAAGCAGTTCCGGTTCCCGACTCGTGGACCGTCAGACCCAGAATTTTGTAGTTGAACATTGTTGAAGTGGGTTGCCGGATAGATGAAGACGAATGGGTGTTGCAGAGAGTTTATGCCGGCACCAGCGATTCGCGACTGACATGTAAGCAGATTTGCTGACGGAAAGCTGAAGGCCGACCGAAGAAGCGTAAGTTGACGTAATATATAAAGCTACTTGGCTACTGAAATATTAGCTCTGCCTTCTCTTGGTTGAGCTCTGCGCCATGTGACAGCACCACTTTTGCCGCTCGCGTTTACGCCCCCACCCATACGGGAATCCGTCTAAGTTGCCCACGTTTGCTGGAATACCAGACACGCTAAAACTCTGATCTCAACAGCTATCATCTACATTTAAATGGACGCGACAAGAGCGCGCCCAGTCAGAAGTTGGACTCGGACAGCCGGACACGACAGCGTTTATGGAAGCTTGTCTACCTAAAAGGGTCGATCGCTGCGGCAGCCTGGATCGATGAGAGAGAATATAGCGTGCGTCTCGCTCCTCGCTGCTGGCTGTACGCCGTCGACCCGACACGCATGCGTTCACGTGCGCGCTGCATGTGTGTCGGGATGCGTCAAGAAACCCCGCGCAGACGACCTGGCGCTGACCGACTCGACGCTCGCTCCGCCCGGCCCGTTAGCGTTCGCGTAAACGCTACGTGATCACGGCAGGCAAATCTAAGTCTGACGCAAACTCGACTGGTTTTAATGCGGAAAGCATGTGCCCCATTAGGCGGAAATCCGTCGGCGTGACTGAAAGATGGTACCAGAAATGGCCGGCGGCGCAAGGAGTAAAAACACGTCAAAAATGCTTGCATTGACGTCATATTTCTTAGGGACGTTCATGTAAACGAAGTAAATTAATGGCTTTGAAAAGCTGCGGGCTCTGGCCAAGTCGCTTGCCTCTAAAGCGACATTTACCCGCAGTCTCCTGTATCACAGATGGCAATAAAGAAGTTATTATTATTATGGTCTGAGTGGAAATCGAGCCCGGGCTTTCGGGGTACGAGAAAAGCACGCTTCCCCGACGCCATGGTGGCTCCACGCTTCTGTCCGACTAAAGGTGTGCCTAGTGCGTGCGTAATCGCACACATCACGTCACAGCCATCTGGCTGACTAAAAATGTGGCCTAGTGCATGCGCCACTGGGCACGTGACGGTGCAGCCGATGGGGAAGAGGTGGCGCCACGTCATGACTGTATAAAATGTGCGTGTTCATGACGTTCCGAGGTCTGCGAACGGTATAACGCTTTCTCGTTCCCGCGCGAAAGCAGTTTTAAGTGTATACGCCGAATTTTTTGTCCGGTTCATACAAACAACGTGATTTACGTTGATAGTGACGGCACCAACCTGTTGTGAATGATGCACAGGGAGCGCGCTGCCGCCAGAACCGTCATTGCGGCGCGACGGTAAGGCTTTGATGAAGAGAACGCCACGCATCCGGCGAACAGGGCCCTCGAAACGCCAAGGTTCGCCAAGGCCTCCTTGCGAGCCACCAAGGTCTTCGGGTCGGTGAACACGCGCCTGAGGTCCGGGGTCACGATACAGCCATCCGGTACTCCGGTACGCCCACGTTTCAACGGAAGGTTCAGGCACAAGACGACGGTGTCCACAGCCGAGAGGAGTGTGTCGAGGTCGTCCAGGTAGTCATCAGGAAAGCCAGGATCATCAACGGATTTCTCATCTTCTTTGTCCTCGGGTCTGCACTCCAACGTGTCGCAGGCGGAGGCAGGCTTCCTGCGTCTTGGCATGTCTCCTGCACGGTGTACAAAAAGCAACTCAAGATTTTGGTCAACAGTGATCCAGCGAGGGATGTCTGAGGCTGTGATAACTGATGTTGCAAGCTGGAGCCAATCTTTCGACAGGGGCTTTTGTCTTCGCCAGGGAAGCAATTGATTTGTCCTGACGAAGGATACAACTCCCTTTGTCGAAGAGTTGCTCATTTGTTGCCTTGATGAAGACAAACACCTTTGTCACAACGTCTTCAGCCTTAGGCTTCGTTTGTTCGACCATTTATGTCACTATCATCCTGTGAACTTCTGTCTCGTTTGGAAGTCGACATTTTGAATGAACTGTGAGCTTAACGTTCCAAAATTGAACGGTGGGTTACGAGGGACACAATAGCCGAGGGCTCCGGATTAATGTTCACCACCTGGCGTTTCCTTAAAGTGCACCCAACGCATGGTACACGAGCGTTCTTGTATTTCGCCCCCATCGGTAGGTGGCTGTCGCGATCAGGATCTAACCTGCCATCTCCTCCTCAGCAAATCAACGCCATAGCCACTAAGCTATCGATCGCGCTTGGTTCAAGATCTTGAATTGGGCTCATTTGGGTCCTGTCCAAGGGCTGCGCCTACACTGAGTGCTACAGTGATGTTTTTAGCGGCGAAACGCATCGCTTGTAGCCCTGGCGTACGCGGTCACACGTAACTAGCACACCGAAGAAAAAGACAGAGGAAGCGAAGTACCCACCAGCCGCGCTTATAGCTTCGCTAGTTTCAACGAAGGCATCGTGCAATATTCAAAGGCAGTAGAGTGGAACATCAAGGAGGAAAATCCGCTCAAAGGAAGCGTCAAGTGACAATGGTGAGCCAGCCATCATCAAGTTCGACTGGCTGAACATGTAATCCCGTCATGTGAGAGAATTTGTGAAAGAAGCGCACGGCAGGTAGCTTCTTCGTGTAGAACGGAATGTGTGCGGCGTCAATGTGTTCTTCCCGTGTCTGCACGTTGGAATACTGAAAACTAGGAAAATATGTACATACTCTGGCAAGAAATGAACACTACTGTACAAGCCCATATTGAGAAAAAAAATGCGCTGAGCGACTAGCGGAGCAGGCAAACTACCGCCCATCTAACGGAACCTACTAAGACCTCGTCATTCAGGAGCAGCTCTGCTGAGGCTCCGAAATCCGGGAGGGAAAAATGAACAAATGGAATAGCGTCATGAAACGCTGATTTGCGAAAGTTGATACAAGACGTCATCCACCGACCTTGTTTCCTCGTTCGCTCATGAAACACATAATGGATGATTTCCTAGTTTTGTATCGAGAGCTGCGCATATCACCTGCTCGGGGCTATACGGCGCGGGCAGACACAAAGAAAGTGTGCGAATGTTTCGTCACAGCTGCAAGTCTCACATAAAGGGCTGCCAGCCATTCCGATCGGGAAGGCGTAGGAGTTCGTAAACGCAACGACGACTGTCACACACGGTACAACATGGCTTGTTCACGTCACGGCAATGCAGGCGGCATACATAAATGTATTAAGTCAGTGCTAAGAAAGTAGCTCCATGCAGAAGGCTACATGTCTGTTGCTGAAGTTCCTTGATGTCGAAAAGCTTACATAAAGCACTTTGAGAACGCTGCCTACCACCGTTGCTACTGCTGGAATATGCACGCGGTGTAATTCATTTCTGTTTCTTTCTCACTACATATATACTAATTATCTTTTCCCCCGCGGAGGGTAGCTAACCAGAACTGCCTATATGGTTATCCTACCTGTCTTTCCATTTATCCTTCCTCTCTCGTTCATAAAGCACAACTTTTTTTCGGCGAGAAAATTTATCCCGATGATGACCTTTAACAGCAGAACTATGTCGAGTGAGGCTAGCTTAGCAGGACACTTTGAGGAACTATCAGACGTTGTTTGGGATATTATCGGCCTTAGTGAGATTATAAGAACTGGTGAGGCTTATACATTGCTAACTAAGGGCCATGTCCTCTGCTACACAGGCCTTCCTGATAAGAAGCAATACGGGGCAGGATTCCTAATTCATAAAGAAATAGCGGGCAACATTGACGAATTCTACAGCATTAATGAGAGGGTAGCAGTAGTCGTAATCAAACTTAATAAGAGGCATAAAGGTAGTACAAGCCTACGCTCCAACATCCAGTAACGACGATGAGGAAGTAGATAAGTTTTATGAAGATGTTGAATTAGCGATTAGAAAAGTGCAAACTCGGTATACAGTAGTAATGGATGACCTCAATGCAAAAGTGGGGGAAAAGCAAGTGGGTGAGCAGGCAATTTGCAAATACGGCGTCAATTCTAGAAACGCTAAAGGAGATGGGTGGAAAACTTTATTTGGTCCTGACGCTAAAGGAGAGATGCTGGTAGAATTCGCAGAAAGGAATACGCTGAGAATAATTAACACTTTCTTCAGGAAACGCAGCAACAGAAAATGGACCTGGAAAAGCCCTAACGGTGAAACAAGAAATGAAATTGATTTCATACTTTCTGCCGATCCCAGCATAATGCAGGATGTAGAAGAGATAGGTAGCGTAAAGTGCAGTGATCACAGGTTAGTGTAGGCTAGGATTCCCCTCAATTTGAACAGAGAAAGAGTAAAATTCGTCAAGAAGAGACAGGTAAACCTAGAGGCAGTAAGGGTCATCATCATCATCAGCAGCAGCCTAGTTACGCCCACTGCAGGGCAAAGGCCTCTCCCATACTTCTCCAACTACCCCGGTCATGTACTAATTGTGGCCATGTTGTCCCTGCAAACGTCTTAATGTCATCCGCCCACCTAACTTTCTGCCGCCCCCTGCTACGCATCCCTTCCCTTGGAATCCATTCCGTAACCCTCAGTGACCATCGGTTATCTTCCCTCCTCATTACATGTCCGGCCCATGCCCATTTCTTTTTCTTGATTTCAACTAAGATGTCGTTTACCCGCGTATGTTGCCTCACCCAATCTGCTCTTTTCTTATCCCTTAACGTCACACCCATCATTCTTCTTTCCATAGCTCGTTGCGTCGTCCTCAATTTCAGCAGAACCCTTTTCGTAAGCCTCCAGGTTTCTGCCCCATATGTGAGTACTGGTAACACACAGCTGTTATACACTTTCCTTTTGAGGGATAGTGGCAACCTGCTGTTCATGATTTGAGAATGCCTGCCAAACGCACCCCAGCCCATTCTTATTCTTCTGGTTATTTCAGTCTCGTGATCCGGATCCGTGGTCACTACCTGCCCTAAGTAGATGTATTCCCTTACCACTTCCAGTGCTTCGCTACCTATCGTAAACTACTGTTCTCTTCCGAGACTGTTAAACAATACTTTAGTTTTCTGCAGATTAATTTTCAGACCCACCCTTCTGCTTTGCCTCTCCAGGTCAGTGAGTATGCATTGCAATTGGTCTCCTGAGTTACTAAGCAAGGCAATATCATCAGCGAATCGCAAGTTGCTAAGGTATTCTCCATCAACTTTTATCCCCAATTCTTCCCACTCTAGGCCTCTGAATACCTCCTGTAAGCATGCTGTGAATAGCATTGGAGATATCGTATCTCCCTGTCTGACGCCTTTCTTTATAGGGATTTTGTTGCTTTCTTTGTGGAGGACTACGGTGGCTGTGGAGCCGTTATAGATATCATCCAGTATCTTTACATATGGCTCATCTACACCCTGATTCCGTAATGCCTCCATGACTGCTGAGGTTTCGACTGAATCAAACGCTTTCTCGTAATCAATGAAAGCTATATATAAGGGTTGGTTATATTCTGCACATTTCTCTATCACTTGATTGATAGTGTGAATATGGTCTATTGTTGAGTAGCCTTTACGGAATCCTGCCTGTTCCTTTGATTGACAGAAGTCTAAGGTGTTCCTGATTCTATTTGCGATTACCTTAATAAATACTTTGTAGGCAACGGACAGTAAGCTGATCGGTCTATAATTTTTCAAGTCTTTGGCGTCCCCTTTCTTATGGATTAGGATTATGTTAGCGTTCTTCCAAGATTCCGGTACGCTCGAGGTTATGAGGCATTGCGTATACAGGGTGGCCAGTTTCTCTAGAACAATCTGACCACCATCCTTCAACAAATCTGCTGTTACCTGATCCTCCCCAGCTGCCTTCCCCCTTTGCATAGCTCCTAAGGCTTTCTTTACTTCTTCTGGCGTTACCTGTGGGATTTCGAATTCCTCTAGGCTATTCTCTCTTCCACTATCGTCGTGGGTGCCACTGGTACTGTATAAATCTCTATAGAACTCCTCAGCCACTTGAACTATCTCATCCATATTAGTAACGATATTGCCGGCTTTGTCTCTTAACGCACACATCTGATTCTTGCCTATTCCTAGTTTCTTCTTCACTGTTTTTAGGCTTCCTCCGTTCCTGAGAGCCTGTTCAATTCTATCCATATTATAGTTCCTGATGTCCGCTGTCTTACGCTTGTTGATTAACTTAGAAAGTTCTGCCAGTTCTATTCTAGCTGTAGGGTTAGAGGCTTTCATACATTGGCGTTTCTTGATCAGATCTTTCGTCTCCTGCGATAGCTTACTGGTTTCCTGTCTAACGGCGTTACCACCGACTTCTATTGTGCACTCCTTAATGATGCCCATGAGATAGTCGTTCATTGCGTTCATTGTTCAGCAGTAAGGGTAAAAGCAGACAAATTCAGGCTGGTACTTACCAACAAATATGCAGCCTTAGAACAGAGAGAAGAAGATGACATAGAGATAATGAAGGAAACCTGTAACTAGGCTGGCTTTAGAGGCAGCAATTGAAGTGGGAGGCAAGGCACCAAGGCAACCAGCAGGCAAGCTCTCCCAAGTAACAAAGGACCTAATAAAGAAACGACAAAAAATGAAAGGATCCAATTCAAGAGATAAGATACAATTCGCAGAACTGTCAAAACTGATGAACAAGACGAAGATAAGTGATATTCGAAATTATAACGTGAGAAAGACTGAAGAAGCCGTAAAAAATGGAGGCCACCTGAAATCAGTGAGAAGGAAACTTGACATAGGACAAACCAAGATGTAGGCACTGAAAGATAAGCAGTGTAATATCATCAGCAATCTCAAAGGTATAATAAAAGCAGCGGAAGAATTCTATACTGACCTTTACAGTACCCAGAAGGCTTCGGAGTACTCCATTCGAAACAATAATGAACAGTATACAGAAACTTCTCCTATAACTAGAGATGAGGTCAGAAGGGCCTTGCAAGACACGAAACGGGGAAAAGCGGTAGAAAAACATGGAATAACAGTCGATTTAATCAAAGATGGCGGAGACATAATGCTAGAAAAACTGGCGGCTCTCTATACAAAGTGTCTATCGACTGCAGGGGTCCCAGAAAACTGGAAGAATGCAAACATTATACTAATCCACAAGAAGGGAGACATTAAAGAACTGAAAAATTATAGGCCATTAGCTTACTCTCAGCATTATATAAAATATTCACCAAAATAATCTCAGATAGAATAAGGGCAACACTGGACTTTGGTCAACCAAGGGAACAGGCTGGCTTCAGGAAGGGTTACTCCTCAATGGATCACATACATGTCATTAATCAGGTTATTGAGAAATCCGCAGAATACAATAAGCCTCTCTATATGACTTTCATAGATTACGAAAAGGCATTTGATTCAGTAGAGATACAAGCTGCCATAGCGGCATTGCGTAATCAAGGAGTACAGACCGCTTACGTAAATACCCTGTAAAATACCTACAGAGATTCCACAGACCCCTTAATTCTACACAAGAAAATCAGGAAGATACCTATAAAGATAGGAGTTAGACAAGGAGACACAATCTCTCCAATGCTATTCACTGCGTGCTTGGAAGAAGTATTCAAGCTATTAAACTGGGAAGGTTTAGGAGTAAGGATCGGAGGCGAATACCTAAGCAACCTTCGGTTTGCCGATGACATTGCTCCACTCAGCAACACTGCACACGAGTTACAACATATGATTGAAGACCTTAACAGAGAGAGTTTAAGAATGGGGTTGAAGATTAATATTCAAAACACAAAGATAATAATGAATAGCCAGGCAAAGAAACAATAGTTCAGGATCGCAAGTCAGCCTCTAGAATCTGTGAAGGAGTACGTCTACCTAGGTCAACTAATCACAGGGAACCCTGACCATGAGAAGGAAATTCACAGAATAAAAATGGGTTGGATAGCGTACGGCAGACATCGTGAGCTCCTGACTGGAAGCTTACCGTTATCATTGAAATGGAAGGTATACAATCATTGCATTTTACCTGTACTGACATATGGGGCCGAGACTTGGAGATTGACAAAGAAGCTTGAGAACAAGTTGAGGACCGGGCAAAGAGCGATGGAACGAAGAATGCCAGGCATAACTTTAAGAGAGAGCGGTTTGGATCAGAGAGCAAACGTGTATAGACGATATTCTAATTAACATTATGAGAGAGAAATGGCGCTAGGCAGGTCATGTAATGCGCAGATTAGATAACTGTTGGACCATTAGGGTGACAGAATGGGTACCAAGGGAAGAGCAGTAGAGGACGGCAGAAGACTAGGTGGTGCGGCGAAATTAGGAAATTTGCGGGTGCTAGTTAGAATCGGTTGGCGCAGGACAGGGATAATTGGAGATCGCAGGGAGAAGCTTTCGTCCTGCAGTGGACATAAAATAGGCTGCTGCTGCGGCTAATTATTATTATTATTATTATTATACATCCCGACGGCTCAGCTAATACTGCGTTCACACGCCTGCTTTCAGTAGCTACTGAAAGAAAAAGGTATTGAGATCCTCGGGCCTAATTGGCGCCTTCATGCGAATTCGCGGAAGGGAGAAAACGGGGCTCGCGGATTTTCACGACCTTTGATTCCAATGATGGCTGAATCTGACCACGGGAGTGCGGTATTACTCTAACATTCGCCAAATATGATACGGACACGTTACCTTGATGTGCACAGATCGCTACGATCACGCTACGAGGCAAATCCACCTTCTTTCCCCTGTTAAAGGGCCCCTCACCAGGCCTCATTGCAAATTTTCTTTACACAGCGGGGCCTGTAAAACGCCTTCTAAGGAGCGTTCTACCGAAATTTCACAAATTGGTCCACTGTTGGAGTTGATAGAAATTAACTGTCATGTTGTCGTTCCTTCATGAAGCATGCGTCCCTATAGGAGACTCTCCGCCTTTGCCTCTAGTAGTGTTCACAAGAGGTATTCGTTCCCTGCCTTCTCTCGTACAGGAGCCAAACGACGTACTGTGGAGTCGAGCCCCGCCTCCTTTTTTTTTTTCTTTTCTTCCTGCGTAGCGCTTTCCTCGTTGGATCATTAGTCATGGTGAGTGATGAAGCGCGCACTGCGAAGAAATATGTGTGTGTGGCCGTCACTCCCTGGCTGGAAGCAGGCTTTCTCGATAGGGAAGGCGCGCGGCGTTTGATTTGAAACTGCTGCTGTTTTCGTAACACTTTGCAGACAGGGTCGTCAGCGCATCATGTAAACCCGGGTTTGCTTGTTTAAAATGGCCTAACATGGTGAAGGACCCTTTAACAGCACGATAACAGTTCACCCCGTGCGTCCCCTTCCCCCTGGCACCCCCACTTCTACACCATGTGCTGTGTTATGGCGGTGCAAGCCTTTACTTGAAGCCATGCCTCAATATACCAGCATTCACCGGATCACGTAACGAAATGCCATGCCACTGAAATGAGCGACGAAGCGTCTGCAATTGCCATGAAGTAACGGAGTTGCGCTGACTAAACGTAATGGCGGGACGCGTCAACAGATTCGGCACCCTAAAGAAGAGTTGCGGGTTGGCCGCTTCTCCTCTTGAAGCAAGATGTGACCGAGCGCTTGTGTCCGCCCCTCCTACAAGTCTTCCGTCCACCGGTGCGATGTTTTTAGTTTAGATTACCCTCCTCCTAATAAAGATATAGCACTTACCTCCAGCGAGGGACCTGCCAAGGAAATGTGTAAAGCATTTTATCGGTGCGGTATCCATCTCTTCGTATTTTTCTTTTTCTCATTCCGATGACGATGATCACGAGCCTTCAATACATGGCAAGTACCCACATATGTGGCCGGGGGATGGGAAAATAATCGCGTTGTGTGCACTGGTAATAAATACAAGAATGAATCCATAAAACTAGAAATGTGGACCTTGGAACAAAACACTATTGTATAACTGAGAGGTCAGATCAGATGAATAGATGAGTACAATTAAAATAAAGGTCACTTTTAAAATGTAAACATAAAAGAATGTCGAAGAATCACGAAGCATTATAATAGGGATAGTAAAGTAGAAATTAACATGGCACAATAACCTTTGCTGCTTGAATGAAATCGCACACGAACACATCCCCGACGAGGCTCCAAGGGAGAGCAAGGACTAAGTATTCAAAGCGCCATCGGTGAAAGCCAATTCGCCGCCGATGGGAGCGGAACCCACAATCTCCGCATGCGAAGTGTATGGCTCCCATAGGCGGCGAGTAGTCTTTTCTTCCACTTAATTTTTTCCTTTAGCTTATCATTTCTACACTTCAATGAAGCAATCAATAATTTACCCTGCGCTTTCTCTGGCTTCATTGTACGGTGGCTTCATACTGTTGCGACTGCGTGTATTCGGTATGATATGCCAACTTTTGTGTGGTTATGTCAGTATGCCGATGTTTTATTTTTTGAGCAGGTTCCTGCTTTGACATAGTCAGTTGGTTTCGATCCTATTGCTTTTGCCAGTTCCCATTGTACTTACTTAAATGTTTGATTATCAATATCGGTACGGGAAAGCGATAGCATGGTTTACCTTAGAGCAACAAAAAGTTGAGCCAGTTGGTAGGGATGTCGGTCATTAAAGAGGCATGCCCGCCAACAGAGACACAAGGAGCAACGAAAAGGATGGCGTTCTTTGCCGCCATTTTCGTTTCTCGCGTTTGCATTCGCGCGCCTGCGTTTTAGTAACAAGGTTTATTGTTGCTCTCCAGTTCTTCGCACGGTGCCGTAACAATATATACATGAGGGCGGCATGTTAGCGCGACGCAACAGGTGAGACAACTGCTGCTGCGAAGTATAAACAGCTCCCTCGCAGCTACCGCAGGCGCCTCACAGCACTGGCATGATGACGACGAATAATTGTAACTGGCCCCTTTGTAACGGGCGCGCAGCTTTAAAGCTAGCGCTTTAACTAGAGAAAGAACTAATGTACGTAGCGATAATTAAAAAAATTCACCTACGATTACGATGCTTTCTAATGCGAAACTTGAGCTCAGCTCTATACGTGTTTTCATTTCGCGGTATATTGAGGCATAGCACTGATCCCCGCACCGACTGGCAGCGCCGTGACGAGCGACGCTATATGCATATATAAACCGACCACACAGTTGCCGCTTCCCAGCTTATGCAACCGCAACCTTTACCAGGAAACGCTTGCGGCGAACGCTATGCGCGAAGGCGAGCTTTCTTGTTCTTTTTTTTCTTTCCCCCGCACGGCTGGTGCCGCGAATGCGCGGACGTGAACGGCATCTTGTGGTGCTTCAAGGCTGCTTCCTCCGTTTTCCTCCTCATGCTTCCGCTGCACCCCCTCCTCCCCTTTCCTCCTCGCGCTCTCTTTGCTCTTGCCGTCTTTCATACGCCGCTTCGCTCCGCGTTCGCTCTTTCATCGTTCGCTGTGCTCGTTCGCTCGGTTACGCAGAGGGAGGACGAGGCACAACGACGCTCAACGTAGGAACGGCCGCCCAAGATCTGCACTCTAAAGAGAGGGTGGGCGGGGGTTAGCTTACTCCAGCTAGTATGTTCACAGCACGAGCTGGTTCACAGACACTAATTGACGTTGAGGCACTGGAGTTCACCTGCTCCCTCCTTCAGAGTTCGTCACTCTACACTATTGCCGAGTCACAGGCCACCATTGTGCCAGTCTGTCCTTAGTTATGCGCCGCACGGCATTGAACACCGCCGCACCCCCGTTCCCGCGCTCCGTTATCGCCCCCAAATTCCAGTGCTACAGCGGTAGTGTGGCGCCCTCCGTGTGTCGTGGGCACAAACCCGCAGATTTGAGGACGAGGTATTCTAGGTTTTCCTCCTTCAGGTTAGATATCCGCCATATCGGGTCAGCTGATGCGTCGAATCAGCGACGACACACAAGCCCCGTGCGCGGTGCTCCTGCTCGTGATTCAAAGAGCAGCACGCGGTCACCGCTGTTATCGTACACCTCCTCCATTTTAACGTGTGTCAGTCTTGCAAGTGCGGTAGATCAGCAAGGTAGATATCGCCCCCATTGCGTTCCGCCACCGCATGGTTCTCTCTTCAGACACATATATGTGCTTAAAGGGAAACTAAAGGTTACCAGAAAGTCAAGTTCAAGTGGTAGAGCAATGTTCTGAACGTCTAAAACGTCAATATAATCGCGAACAGAGCTTTAGTAACCGAGAAATTGAGGTAAATGCATGACACGATTTGTGACCCCCCAGCGACATTCCGGTACTAGCCCGATGAAGAAAGCACTCCTCATAATTTGTGTTACTAATACTCAACTACTCGTATTAAAAATATCATTTCATTCGATTATAAGACGGAAGAAAATGCTACTTGTCTACGTCTATTCGATTGTAAGAAAAAATAACATTTTGACGTTACCCTTCAGTAGTATGGGTGGTCGAAAGGTTTCGTTTTCGCTCGACTCCGCCCGCTCGACTCTGCGCCGCGCACGCTTTGGAATTTCAGTAGTTTCGTTATCGCGTCGTGCTGTGCGGGTTCTGCTGGCTCGCGAAACTTTCATTGAGAACAAGCAGCGAGAATGCCACGTCCATGTGATGTCGTGGGAAGCCCTCGTTGCTTTCCCGCTCCGGAGAGCCGGTGTCGATGCCGGTGTCGATGCCGCCGTCGTAGTACGCAACGACGCCGGCAGCGCGAGCCCTCAGAAGCAGGTCGCGCTCGTCAGTCCTCAAATCGCTGAAGTTGAGCCTAGCATCGCGAGCCAATCTGTCGTTGTCAGGGTCCATTGCGACGAGCGTCGAAGTTTGCGTCATAGAATAACGTACCAGCTTATGGTCGCGCGTTTCTCCTTCCGCTAGCCACTATACTCCCGCTTTCGCTCTGCTGTCGGTTCTGTCTTGGCTCTGTTTCTGGCCGCGCGTTTGCGTTTTGCGCAGAAAAGCCGTAGCGCCGTCTGCGGACGCCGTTCTACTCACCGATGGCACGACGTCACTATGAGACCATGATGTCAGTACTCCTCGATCGGAGGGCGGGCGATTTGAACTGCGCTAGAGGAACGCGGACGCTTCAGAACGCATTTTCTCTTAAAATAAGTCTCTCCTTGGCACGAAACAAGCGTTTCGAGGTTTCTGGGATGGTATTTCAACAGTCCACGTTGGCTTAATAGTAACCTTTAGTGTTCCTTTTAGGCCAGTGTTCACTTTAACTCCCGGTCCTTGCACACCGGTTTCGCAAGAAACCCGAATTTCCGGCGCAGAAATTGCACCCGCTTGCAACACTGGGTTTGACTGCCTGTTATGCCCATGTATCTGAACAGACGCCTGGGCCATCGTATGTCGTCAACGAGGTGCAAACGTTCTTCGGAAGAGAGCTTGCTCCTTGCTTCACTCACCTCACGTACGTGGACCAACCCAGGTCGCCTTGAATGGCCCCGATAGCAACGCGCCCATGACAGCCAGGGGCGCGTTGCTCTGAGACAAACAATTGAATTTGCAAATGTCAGACCATGGAGATGCACAGATTTCCACATGCCGCGGACAAGCAGGAAGCGGTTGCACCCCGACAGGTTTTCCTACGTAGCACATTTACTGCTCTCTGTGATCTCTTGCGTAAGTTCTCCTCGTGAGTCACCAGCAGGTCACTTAACGTGCTGAACACCACACCAAGGTACCGGTATTCAGTGGCCCATTGTATCCGTCCACCAGCTGGCAGGGGTATATAGGCACTGGGCTGTGGGCCTGAAAGTCGAAATACGGCAGGTTTTTGGCGTTAAAGCCAAGGTCAAGGTGGTGTAGCCATGTCGCAGAGACCGTGACCAGATGCTAAAGGTCGTTTGCTAGCAGGACTATACCGTCAGCGTAAACCAAGCCAAGCAGCTTCCAAGTCACGGGGGCTCCGTCGTACATGTGCTTGCAGGAAAAGCCGACCCCCAGCTTGTTCAAGCGGTCGCTCCAGTCGGAAAACAAACATACAGCACATATAGCCTTGGTGACCTTTGGACCACCCTGCCCGCATGCCCGCATCACGATTACTTGTTGGAACTGTGCTAACATGCAACGACAGTGTTGTTTTTCTACAACCGGATTAACAGACTAATTCATACTTATGGCATTCGAATGTCAGCAGTCCGACGGAAGAGGTGGTCATGCGTGGGGAACACTGCGATACGTCCAGAGAGCAACCATGCAATACAGGCTTCTAGACTCCTTACGACCTACTTATATTGTTTGCGTCAGCAATGAAAAGACTGTCCTCTACTTGCCTGCCCGCTCTGGCGTGATAAGGAGAATCGCAGGCGTCGCACCTCGATGGTGCGCGCGATGAGATCGACAGAAAGCCAGCGGCGTTTGTAGCTTGGAGAACGTCTACTGTTCGTTCCCCTTACAGCACTGATGAACCACGATAGGGTATACACCGTTTTCGTCCACACTATGGCAGCAGTGCATTCATGAGCCCAGAAAGCTTCCGGTCACACATTTCTGACGGTCAAGTTAGCCAAGAAAACGGAAGTATGTTGCCGCATAGTTTACTGTAGGCACATATTCTTCATGTGCTCAGATATAAAGTCCGCCCTGCGTCGATCTCCCGTATGGGCTTTTTCTTTTTGCACTGAACAATAAAAGTCACTTGTCCAACGTTCCAACTTTAAACCAAAACTGATGCAACCTAGATGGTTCTGTAAATCTATATGCTATTGTAACTTGTGTTGTTGCAGAGGGCTTAACCGGAAGTCTTCCGGGAAGCCTGTTTGTAAGCACAAAAAGGGTATATATGCACAGTGCTCCTCACCAGGAACGCCAGTGTTCGTGCGCACAACGCCAGCAGCAAGGGCAGAACGTTGCCCTGGCTCCGATGCGTAGCCGATTGAGCGAATCGAAAGGTGCGTCAACTCGGCATGGCCGCTTTTCGCATCCAAACGCATTGCGCGTCTCTGGAGGCGTAACCTAGCATGTGAGGGCCACGCATGCGTCGTCGATACTGTAACAGCACGACGGCGCGAGTGTCAAAGTATGAATTCTATATAGCAATATTTTCGGTTCGGAGAACAGCACATGTCCTGTCAGAGCGCTACGTCTTTGTTCTTGTGTGGTGAATCAAAACCAGCTATTAAGCTGAAAGAGCCCTTTTCCCGCCAAAAAAAACACAAGAAACCCAACTTAACCGCGTCGACCTCTATACCACAGTGATATGTAAGACACTGTGACCACAACTCATACGCATTGCAGCTTCACTTTGCTTGGGCAAACAGATTCAACTTTCCAAGTGATTTTACGTAAACAAATTTTGTTTTTTATCTGTCCAGGATTTCTTGTTTAAAATCTTGGAAGTGAAGTGTGTGGCCAGTGCGCAAGGCTATACGGTACACTGTTGCGTGATGCTGTGCGAAACACGGCACACGCCGCCGCCGCTATCGCTCTTTTGTGCAGCGCTCAGCGCTTCGTGCGTCTTGGCGTGCTCTTATCTCCTACACTCCACCGTAGCTGCAGTTTCCTGTCACGCTTCCGCGCATGGCTCTCGATCGCCAAGAAGGCTTTGGCGTGCAGCCCCATGTCCCTTGTACCGCCTAGCCGTTATTGTTCGCCTTGGTAAAAGCTATCAAGGGCACATAAGCCATTTTCATATCATGCTCCCCAAACACAAGTCGCTTGAAAACTCCTGTCAGTCACCATGCTGTCTTTGTCGTTGTGTTGTAATCAACGTGCAGAGAGAGCACAAAATTAGGAAATGACAGAGAATTCCGGCCTGAAGTTCATTCCTCCAAAGCCTACCACTCTGCGCCGCGGTACATGGGGACAACTATACGATATGACTAGCCAATGTGTAATCGTCGTATACTGATTGACACGTAGCCTTCGTGTAGTGGTAGCGTGTAGTCGTGGCGTAGTGGTCAAGCTGCAGAAAGAGGTGGAATTTAAGAAGTGGCAGAGGTCGACTTGAGGGTGACTCCTGTGACCTGCTGCTCTGCGCCACTAAATGAGAAAAACTACACGATGACTAGCCAGCATGTATAGTCGTCGTATAATGGTTGACGGGCGGACGTCATATAGTCGTTTTCTAGCCGTTGTCGGCGCCACTACCCGCTGTTTTGGGTGACACTTGAACAGACACTACTAAGGACAATATTAACGACGCACAACACTACCCGCAAACCCACGAGAATCATTCTCTCGACGACACTGTCACACTGTACGGCCAGAAAATGTTGGGACGGGTGTTCCCGACAAGCAGCGGCCACTGCCCAAAAATTAGGCAGCACCTTGTTGCTCCAAAGAAGGGCATGTTCAACGAATTTCTCGGCGACTCTTCCATGTCCCAAATGAAACGGCCTTCTTCTTTCATTGCTATGGTAGCTTGTCTTTTTTGCCCCGTCCGGGGTTGACAGTAGGCATCTTTGGAGCACGTGAAACGATGCCCTTAAATGCAGTTATTTCCCCAGGGTAGTCTGAGGGTGGAACATGCTTCCCGGTTCAGTAGTAACATCCGTTAGTGTATTTTTAATGCTGCTTGGTGGCGCAGCTCCATAAGATTGCAGTTTTTTTCTGTTCTTATCATGAGTGCTACATGATCACTGTGCGCTATCTTGTCATTACTATATTGAATGTGAAAAATGTCCGTACAGTGAACTTTATTGCCTTATATGCGCAAAACGCGTGCACTACATTTCCTGATGTTATGTCTATACGAAAGTGAGATATACTTATGTCCTGTATTGCCACTCCTGTTTTTGGGGGCCAACAGTATCAATAAACAAACAAACAAAGAAACAGACACAAATAGAGCATTGCAAAGCTCACCGCCCTAAAGTGAGTAGAGGAGTCGACTTACCCGATTTAGCAGGCTAGTGTCCCCATAAACGTTTGCGAGTTCTCAGCGTAAGAAGCAGGGCGGAAGAGAACTTAAAGCACGCAATTGCATCTCTATGAACCACACTGCAGAGAACCGTCTATATATATTGCGGCTAGCGACATGAAATCACCTGCTGCCTTAAGGATGAATTTTCACCCCGTACTTTGTTTCTCCGTTGTCTTTGTCCCCTATGTTACGCAACACTCTTTCAGCACATTCAAGCCCACCTATCACTGTAACATAATTTACACCCTTCAAGTGAATAAGGTTGTAAATCGGTCCATAACTCATACCTTTACAATTTTAGGTGTAAGCTTACACCTAAACAGAGTGCAAGCGTATCAGTTATGGACCGATTTACACCTTTATTTGCTTTCAAGGGTGTTTACACAGTGGAAAGCGTCATTCTGGCCATATTCCTGGTAGGGATCTGGCACTGAGACAACATCGGCATTCACTTCAAAATTTCTTCGGCAGATAAAAAGACATCCTTTTCAGCTAGATTTTAATTGAAAAGGCCTGACATCATTTGCTCGACAAACCACAGCGCTCAATAACGTAATGTACAAAGTTGACTCTTCAATTAACTTGGCACATTTGGAGGTTGCGGAAGTAAAGCGGATCAGTGGTCGCAGCCCGTACAGAACAATCCAGTAAAAGTTACTCACATGATAGCAACAAAATCAGTATAACAATCCGGCTCGGTTTTCTTTTCTTAGTCGGTCACAGAAAGTGACCTAAATGGCGCTTGAGGGAGTCTTCCACGTATAATAGATCATCTGCAGCATCAGCGGAGAACCACGATGGCTCTGTGATACCGCGCTATGTCATCAGCGGTACATTTACCGAACGCCACAAAATTAATTGGCTGAGGCCGTACTCTCACACAAAGAAACGTCCATGGCTTCCTCGGCAATCTGTGCAATTCGCAAGGGCATAAAAGCATCGACAAATAAAAAAATTTAATGTTTAATCCATGGAACTAAGTTACTGGGTAGTCACGCGCTGTCATTAAAATAAGCTAAGTCTCACCTGCGCTGTTTGCCAACTGTAGGTATATTTGTTTCAGAGTGTGCGTTAAAAAAAGAATATTTTTTAAGCAGCCGGTAATATACTGCGCATCCCAAGAATACACGGGGTCCTATAGGGCTCGTGGTTTCTGCCAGACCATCCCGTCAATACATTTAGGGAGCCTTCGCTCAAGCGCTGTTTTAGGGTGGTGACATTACCAAAAGTGTTGTCGCTGTTAAAGCTACGCTTTCTTTGCGAAGCATTCCGGATTTATTATTTTTTTACCACTATGGAGCTGCAGCTGTTCCGCCGAATAGCTTACATTTAATTTTTTTTCTTTAAATACTGAATTATGTCCACGGTGGTGGGATCGAATCGCGGGGCCCAGCACAATAGACCGATGCTCTTACCGCTAGGCCACAATTGCTCTCTCTCTCTCTCTCTCGTGGTAATTATTACAAATATAAACCATACGTGCGTAAATTGTTCACATAGCTCCCAGAACAGTCATAGCCGCGTTCACAGGGATAAAATCACACGCTCCACGCTACCATTATTACGGTAAGTTCTCCAATCGCAAGCACGTTTCTATTGTGCCAACGCCAACTATAGCTCTCTGGCATAATTGCCGCGCGTGTCATGTTCCCGAGCACGGGCGCGCGAGTGCACACGCGCAAGCGCCAATTTCCTCCATAGGCCAAAGACGCAGGAATGAAATGGGCAAACTTGCAGCAGCTGACGTGAATTATAATATGCAATTCACGCTGCGAATCTGCACACGCCTTCGGTATGCATGACAATTTTTTTCTTCTTCTTTATGCGAACGCATCAAATTTGTTTCTTTACAGTTGTATGCCGCACGAAACGCTGAAGCCAACAAATTCAGGAGCATGACGGAACGCCCTTGGATACTATATTGAAGGACTCTGACATAGTATTACATCCCGTCAAGAACGTGATGTGTGTTAGGCCCTGTTGTTTTTTTTTTTTTTTTGCTCTCGCACTAGCCGGTTAAATAAATGTGCTTTTCAAAGTGTTCTATATAAAACGATGTCCTCATCGGTCTTTTTAACTGTATGCACGTTAAACGTGTAGTGGGTAGGGCTCGCATGAGCTGTATTTTTTTCCCCAATGGCGGGGCGCGAAGCTCACTCAAACAATGTGATTACTTGCACGGCACCAACCATCGCGCGCACCGTATAGCTTCCCTCGGTCATAGTCTGGGTAGGGTGGCTATAGTCGGACACAACTCAAATCTGCAGTGAAGCCCCGCCCACGCCCTCATAACCACCAGCCACTGTTCCTCCGCTAGACTGCAAATAGTTCGTACTTCAAAGTTTCCCTGTTACCTAAATAAGGCGCTAACAACAAAAATAAAATCATAAGCGAGTAATTCAGTACGTTTTCATTAGTCTGTTACAGTGGAACGGTGAAAGCCTAATTGTTTATTGAACTGAAATAAAACGCTTCCTTGGCTGCAACTATTTATTGTCAAATTTCACTTCAGTTGGCAGTGAAGTTTCATGGCTAAAACGGGGTCAGCAGTGAAATGAACTGTACCGCGGACTTTTGAAGAGTGAAATGCTCAGACTCCATACACTTTGTCCATGTCTGCTGCACACATCATCGCTTCCGCCGATGAAGACTCTTCAAGAACGGCAGACGCTCTGGATATGGTGGCTTCTAGCCACCATACTCCGGAGGTACCAAGTACGATGCCATTGTGAAATGGTCGCATGGCAACGATTTTGTTTGCGTCTGTGATTGGCTGGAGGAGTAACAACCCTACCCGCGCAGTCCGTGTGCCTTGGTTGCCAACTGCTGTTTTTTTAAGTTGTATAATACCAGTCTGGGTGGCCTCTTGGCCTCAGAGACTCTCAATGTCGCTAAATTTAGCGGAATGTTCCGCCCAGCATCTTAGTGGGCGGTGGCGCGTGCGCTTTCAAAGGCTGACACCACCTTAAAACAACAGCGTGTGTAAGCGTGAGTAATGAAGGTTCCCTATAAGTGGTGCAACTGCGAACGCCACCTAGAAACTACTTCATGCGAAAACGATGTACCGGGCCCAAAGTTTAGGCCGTCGTTTTTAGCTGCAGGTCCCAATTTAGGCGCCTATCTCGAATGACGACTTAAAAATTACAGAGCATGGAAGAATGCAAAACCTTCGTCTACATAAGAGAATATGAATGTTAGCGAGTACCCTCGCTTTGACGCCACTGTTTCGTACGCACACCCACAAGCGGGCGTATTTGAACAAAAAAACGATGAAGTGACGTTAATGAGGACACAAGCGATTTGCGCTTAAAGATATGTGAAAAGTACGCTTCGATATCGCACGACTAAAGGTTGGGAGAATAAAGACCAAGTTAATCTTTAATAATATGCACCGCAGATGTCAGGTTTTCATTTTGGTACAATTGTAAAAACGAAGATCCGTTAGAACTTCGGCAGATCATCTGCAATGGCACTCGTAAGGAATTCGAAAATATGACTGCCTTAAATTAGCAATACACACCGCTTGTTTTATCCTGTTGCTGGACCGCGTCTATTTAGAGAATTGTTGGAGATGAGCTTCAGACCATCTTGTTTTTCGAAGTGGCGTTGTCGAAGCACTTGCTCAGCCGCCCGCGCACTAAGGTCAATATCAGCTTCACATGAACTAACTAGCACAAATCATACGAAGTACACGTCACGAGAAGGATATAACACTATAACACACACGCACACACACGCATTCGTTTGATGCTAGCAGACGATCCATGTGCAGCCGTTGTGCAGAATTCGTTTGAGAAGTTTCGAATTCACAGCGGGCCGATCTTTGTAGTCTGCTCCCTGCCACGCCAGCCAGCCCAACGTTTTTAAACATGCCAGCCCAGGTGCCAGCTCGAACGAGTTCAAGTAACAACACTACAGACACGAGAGAAGCGACAACCCGCGTCAATACAGAACGCACACGAGAGCACTGACAACTTGAGAGGAAGCACTATCTCGGGAGCTCCTACTCACAGACGCAGAAACAGGGGAAATCGCTTTGTGAGGCGACCGCTAAACTAATTTGGATGAGGCTCGTAGAATTCAAGAGAAGCTATACTATGTAAGAACTACTGGGAGCAAACTTTCTATTTAGGCCCCGTCAGCACCCTTAATTAATTCTCATAAAATGTGGAAACTTCGGGAAAAAAGTAAAGTATCCAGTTTACTACTCCACAATTTGACAACACAAATCACAAATCTGTAAAGTGTGTTTATATCCTACACATATAACAAACATAAGACGGATAGAAACGGTCACACAATTCGTGTTTCTGCGCTGTATCGTAAACAATGCAAATACTTAAGGTGAGCCGTAAACGAGTCCACTATATTTGGCCGCTTTAGGCGATCTAACACATGCAGCATACAAAAGTGAGATTACAGAACTATAATTGTAAACTGTGCGCTCTCTTTGTCTTTTTTATTCTCCAATTTCCACAAAACTTTTTAACTAAAATGAAAATGCTCTTTTCAATATTCCGGCCGTAGGATTTGGCTTCTTAGCTCATAAGCAACAAACTTAATTCAAATCGGTTAAGCGGATGTCAAATTATCAGAGAATTTCTCCGTTTCACGTGCATTAGAACAGGAGAGCATGAAGCTTCCTCTAAAACCTGAAAAGTATCAGTTCTAACCTGAAGCCCTTGTAAACACGACTAACATACCATAACAACATAAAAAATCAAAGCACCTATTTGTGCGCCAATAGCGTTCTTTGATTACTTCAGCATACGGTGTGCTGACATGATATTTTCAATTATCTCTTTTTCGTTAAGTGAAGGTCTTGGAGCTCTAAACCATAGAAAAAATGCTGACAAGCCTCAGAGTGCCGTTAATAATACACTAACTTTTCTACAGCCAATTCAGGTTTCGCTTCCCAGGAGAACAGACTGTGTCGCGACGTCACCACACAACCTAACAACGAATTGCAGCATACAAGGCGACCGAGCGATCCGGTGCGAGTGTCAAAACGTCGCGATGTTCTGCTCTCACGTGACCACATTACTGTGCCGTGCCCCCGTCACGACACAGTACCCTCCTGGGAAACGAAAGCGAAAATGGCTGTACAAAAGCTCTAATGTTATATTATCAACGGTGCCCTGACCCTTGTCACTATCGCTTCCGGGACCTTAACTTAACGCAACAAAAAATTATTAGTCGAAAGTATCATGTTGTGCACCGCATCAAGGGGAAGCTTTTTTCCAGGGCGAACTTTTAGAACCAACGTCAGACAGGATTTTGCAATAACGTTTGTAGCGCGTCAGTTGCATCAAAGCTCTGTAACGTGTCGTCACCGGTTCTTCTGTTGCCGAGTGAGTCCTGTCGTTCTGATGAAACCGCTGAAACTCCCTAATGCTGATGTGCGAGTCATAACACTTTTGACACAACGCACTGCATACCCTATCTTATCAGCCATTCGTTGTCGTTGTGCTTCTCCATTGCGCCTACGAAAAAAAAAGGAGTGTATACTATCAGTTGCGAAATTCGCTGGTAATAAACTATTATCGAGAGGAAGTCACGTACACTACCGGCACATGATGCAAACAAACTCCGACGAAACGGCGTCTCTACAAATTTATTTACCTTTTATTGAACTGTCTCCCATAAATACTCAGAAAAGCGTGCCACTAATTAGGAAATTTTTACATCAATCCCTCGCTAATGCACATATGTACACATCGAAAGATGCAGAGCATACTGCTGTCAGCTGTCGGCGTTGCAGTTTCCCCAATCACCTCCTGTCAAACAGAACCGTCGTTTCGCTTAGAGATCTGATATCAACAGTAGCACATCATCCCAACCTCACACAGCTCTTGTACATCGTCGAAGTGCTCGAACTTCGAGTGTAAGAATTTCTGAAAGCTGGACTTGAGTTAGTGGCAGCGATATACCACAAACGCCTACGTCTGGACGCTGCGCGAAAGACTTCCGAGACGCGTTTTGTGGACGCCTCGCAGGTCAGCCAGCTAAATGTTAAAACAAGCACGAATTAAGCGCAAAAAACTCACAATTTCACGCTGTGTTGAATGCCCAGCTTGAGAAACGCGCTACCAGCAGACACCAAGGACTAAAGTCTTTGTATTGGATTTGGATTACGCTTCCACATCGGTGCGCGTACTTAACTGCGGTTTCGATTTCGGTATCATAATTTGTGCAGGGTTTGTGGACACAGTGGACGCTTCCTTGCGCATGGAAGAGTTTTGATATCAACCTGATTTATCAACCTATGATTCATGGTCACAGCTTCCAAACTTTTTGACCAGAGATAACTTAATTGGGAAGAAAAAGTGTTCACTTGAGGAAATTGTAATATCCGGCGTCCCTGTGATGCGTGTTTCGGCGCCCAAGAAACATAGTATTTCAAGTAAACATTTTTTTCCAGAAACTCTCGGGCTGGTATAACATAAGGCCTCCTTTTGCTCGATTCTATGACTTTCTGATCCAACGCTTACAACCACAGATCCCGCTGATCGCGCGGGCGGAGCGCGAAGTAGAAAATAATTCGAATACTGCTCAGCTTCTCCCTTACGCGCTTGTTGCATTCACGACGGTTATGGTCAAATGATTGGTCAATGTTGATATGACGCTGTTTCACACAAACATGATAGCACTTTCAATACTGGCCTCAGCTGAGCAGCAGCTGGGATCAACTACGTGCTCGCTTTTGTTTTCAGCTGACAGCGACACGTAGCCGAGAACAATGAATTCGTGCTGAGAATCTGGCCGGAGGGCGTGGGCGAATGGGAAGATTATGTTAGAATTGTTATCGTTGAAGCTGATAGAACAGCGGCCGAAAGGTTTAGTGTGAATTACAGCATTCCCTTTTAAAGCGAAGCTTCCTTTGCCTCTTCCTTCGACTTCCCCACTGCTGCTGCTTTCGCGCACATCGCGTCGGGAGGTGCTTCAGAACGTGTATATAGATGACAGGCGCGAATGAGAGAAGGAAAGGCGACGGGTGAAACTCGTTTTCATCCCACCGCGTCGAATGTACACAATGCCCCCTGGAGCTTCCTGGCCGTCGCCACATTAGCCGCTTGACAGCTGGTTCTTATTCTGACAGCTGACAGAATAAGAATGGGCTGGGGTGCATTTGGCAGGCATTCCCAAATCATGAACAGCAGGTTGCCATTATCCCTCAAGAGAATAGTATATAATAGCTGTGTCTTACCAGTACTCACCTACGGGGCAGAAACCTGGAGGCTTACTAAAAGGGTTCTACTCAAATTGAGGACGACACAACGAGCTATGGAAAGAAGAATGATAGGTGTAACGTTAAGGGATAAGAAAAGAGCAGATTGGGTGAGGGAACAAACGCAAGTTAATGACATCTTAGTTGAAATCAAGAAAAAGAAATGGGCATGGGCAGGACATATAATGAGGAGGGAAGATAAGCGATGGTCATTAAGGGTTACGGACTGGATCCCAAGGGAAGGGAAGCGTAGCAGGGGGCGGCAGAAAGTTAGGTGGGCGGATGAGATTAAGAAGTTTGCAGGGACGGCACGGCCACAATTAGTACATGACCGGGGTTGTTGGAGAAGTATGGGAGAGGCCTTTGTCCTGCAGTGGGCGTAACCAGGCTGATGATGATGATGAGCTGGTTATCCACAACTCCGCTCATAAGCATTGGGGAAACTGCAGCGCTTCCCTCTCTAACGTGCGAGGCCAGAGGGGACGCAGAACTGTAAAGAGAGAGAAGGAGAGGGATAGGAGAAGAGGCAGTTCCCATATAAGAGAGGAGGGGAGGTGACGCGAGGAGGCAAGGAAACCCCACTACTACAAGTATGCCGTTATGACACATCGCAATAGGAAACTAATTCCTAAAGCACAGTATAAAAACTAATGTTACAATGAGCACGGTAGTAGGCAGATCTCCTGCTAACTGCCCATCAAAATCTAATGCAACTTCAGTCATTTGCATGTCTAAGCTGGTGAGCAGCGACGTACCAAATGCCATTTCTAAGCAGCATGCCAATTTCGGTGCATGGTGAGCAAAATTCTGCTGACTGTTTGCAATCTTGTACTTTTTCCTTCTCTATCCTTCACCACATACAGCAGCACCAGAAAAGGAATATCACATGTGAATAGCCATAAGACTGGCAAAATCACGATAGCACTGCAGATGACGGGAGGCTAATAAAACGGGTATCACGTCATTCCCACTCCTGACACTTGCAGGTAGTTCTGTAGGCAGTTGTGGTTTGACAAAAATTAACCGTTATTTTGACAGTTGGCAGCATCACAAACATGTCATGGAGTCACTATGACAACTCACAATCACTCAAATGCTCTATTAACTGCCTACTTCCTCCATAATGCAAAGATGACGAGCCCAGCACTGTTGCTATTTGCCAATTCTTGCACAGAAGTGCCGCATATCACTATTTCACCAGTAAGGTCACGAGTCACCAGTCTTGTCTCCTTGACAGTACACATAATACAGTGCTAACATTCTGCCTGCCCTCGCCTTATGCAGTCTATTGTGGCAGGCTTTCTTTCCAACATGGAAGCATTTTCGTCTGGTCATACTCCCATCAACATCACACCAAAATTCTCGAAGCAATTCAACCCCTGCACACCCTTTCCGATCCTTCGCATCAATTCCTGTGCATCCACCACCATTTTATTCATAAATCCTTTATAATTTCTAATCCAGAAACTTTTCACATGCACATTCCCCAACAACTCGCTGTCAAAACATGCAACAGAGCTTGCATCACCACTACCACAAATCTTGCTCTTCTCATTTTCATCAGCACTGTTCAAATACTTCATAGTGTGTCGTGGCACTCGGTGTGCTCATAGCTGCTGCACCCAAGTAGTATTTGGTTTCAACTTTACCCAGTTGCAAATATCAGCTAGTGCTCGCATGTGCTCACATGTCACTCTTACTGCTGACGAGGAAAATTGGGACAAAAGACAACTTCGTTGGGAAGAAATGATAGACAAGCGCTCAAAATGATCACTGAAAAGTAGTACTTGTCTGTCGCTTCTTCCCATGTGAATTGTCTTTTAGTTTGCACTAATTTTCCTCATCAGTAATGCAAGACCAAATAGCCCAACAATTATTTGTTCTAGAGTACATCAATCTTACTGATGTTGCTATTCTCACACTTATTCTTATTAATACCCAAAAGTTGAAATGTTGAGTACCCAAAAACTGCTGCTTCTACCTGACCATTTGGGCTACAGTTATTCCTACCACAGCCTCCTGTATATCCTAATGCCTGCCCAGTGATGCTAAAGCCGGTGATCACTTTGAGGGTGTCAATTTCCCCAGTGTTACAGTATACAGGGAACAATTAAGGGTCACAGCAACTGCCGTTGCACGTCATGCAGAAGTAAACAAATGGACATGGAGTGGCAGCATTGCCTGTATAAGTTGCCATGCCCTAGCAACAGCAGATGCAAAATGTCTGAGTGTGTGACGCTGCCACAGTGGACCACCGGCTCCTTTTGCATTGCAGTGACAAGAGGTGGCGCTGCACGTAACTTAGCGGAGTTGAGCAAAAGGTTCAAAGCTTTACAATAGCGACTTTGAAAGAGAAAAAATGTCATCCACCCAAATGTAGCACAAAGCTACAAAGGAAACTCCACATGGGTTTCTCGGAAAGAACGCTATCACAGTTGAGGAAAAATTAGTCCTGATTCAGGAATTTTTCCTCCACTGTGAAGCGTTCTTTCAGAGAAACCTGTATGGAGAAAACAATTTTTCATTTTTATGACACTTCCTCCACCTTGTGGGATTCTGCAGAGTAATTTGCTAAAATAGTGACTTTGCATGACTGCTGCCGCAAGGCAAGCCTCCACAAATAAATTTTCAGTTAACACCACTTTAAGTGCTCCTACGTGGTGAACCCATGGGGTGGCTTCGAGGCAATTTGCAGACCATTTATAAATAGTCTGCCTTCAGGTGCACTCAACATACACATGTGTTACTGCAAACATATACACACACAAAAAAAGAGAATGTTAGGTACTACTTTACCACAATGCAAAGTGTGTTGCAGAAAGGCTGCAGTCAAGATATGCCCTTTCCAGAAGCCCAGGGGTGGGACTGCCCAAAGTCATTTTGGGGCAATTTTTGGAGCAAGCAAAACTGCATTTCAGAGCGGCTTGGAGGTGACAAAGTAGCATTTTGGAGCAGCTTGGAGCAGGCCAATGTGAATTTCGGTGGAATAACGGAATACGAAAAAAGGTAGCACACTTCAAAACCACGACGAAATACAGAACAAACCAACATGAGTGCTGTACTGCAACAGTCTTAAGCAACGTCTTATGGTAAATTTTGAAGCTGATTACTCTGATACTGAAACCATCTAGTGTACAAAAATTTTGGCAATAGTGCCTGTATATTTTTAATTAGCGGTAGCAATCACAAAAAGACATGCATTCTGCAATAGTGAGTCCAAAATTTCGAAAAGTAGGCCAAGACATATTTTACTGATACATTTTTCTTTAATGTATTGACAGTGCGGGTGAAGTGCCTCAAAATGTGCTTCACCAACAGACCATACCAAGAAGCCAGAGTTGTGAACAACACTGGTTTATTGAAAGCCATTTCTATTAATAGACCAGGGCAATTCCAAAGCACCTAATGCTTAACTTTGTGGTACTATAACACAAAACTATTCCCGTCTGCTTTTATTCAAAGTCCGCCATTAGCCCTTAGTGATAGGTCAGAATGGCCCAGGCCTCGTCCATAGGGGCATGAAAACAGATTGGAATAGTTTTACGTTATACTGGCCCTGAGGACAGAGAAGCCGGTTGCTCAACCCCCTGCAGCGCATGCCTCCCTAACATCTAGCTCACTTGCAGTGGCCTCAGCCCATTTTTCCTTGTTTTGCACCTCAGCTAGGGAGTGCTGTGCCACTCAGCCCACTTACGCATATTCTATTACACTTTAAGTACAGCCACCCTGGCCATTCCGACAGTAGCGATGACAGCCGAGAGTGGCTATGCGCATGCCAGTTGCTTGCCGCAAGCTCAGAAAAATCCACTGTTGTAATTGTGAAAATTACTACAAACTGCGCAGGAGGCACCATCACGCAGTGTGTGGAATGTGAACAGCTGTATTCCTTTTCAGAGAATGAATCCGCTCGCTGTATACACATGGCCAAGCCATTCTGGCACAGTGTGGCGCAATTTCAGTCAATATTCTGTGGCTGGCACAGTTTGTTGCAGTAATTTGCGTTTGTATCAAAATGGCGCAAATGGCACAGGAGTCTTACCCCTGTGGAATTTGAACATGCTTAAAATATGGTATACTACTCTTCAGTGACACAAATGAAAAAGAAAGAAGCACAAGTAGGTGTAAAGAGCAGGTATACTTTGAGAAGTTGACACATTTACAAATGCACCCAGCACTAATCACTCTCATAGTTGCTTCTTCAGCTCAAAGCACATAAATTATGAATTATGTATCACTTGAAGTAATTCATAAGGACAAGCTTAGCACTAATCACCTTTATACAGCAATTCAAAATCGCTTAATTTATAAGCATAAATATCATTTGAAGTTATCCATAACAAATCTGCACAAACAAAAAAATGCCCTCCTACACAGCAGGCACACTTTAAGACATGACATCATCTGGGGTACATCATAGTGCACAAACTTCTCCGGTCTGTGTTGCTCGTCTTGGAAATGACTACGATTACGACAAATAGCTCACAGTAAGTGATGTCTAGCACTTGAGATTCAATCAACTCCAACGCATTTCTAACATCTCGATGTTCAACCCCATGACAGCAAATGCGTCAATGCAAATAACAGCCTTTTATAATGACAGTACTTGCAATAACCAGTTGTAACAAATGGTGCCATTTACTGCATCACTTTCTGAAGGCGCATTACGTTAGCTCACATACTACAGCGTATGCTTACAATTATCTAGTTTTCCCATCGTTATCATCGTAATACACCATTGTCAAAATAACAAAAGCTACTTTGCAAGTCTACCAGCACACTATCAACAGCCTGGCACAAAGGCCATGTGCAAGTATGCAAATGCCACATGCAGTGCTTCAACACACCTTACCGTCAACCAGCCTTCCACTGCATCGGTCTTGATAATAGCAGCAAATAGAGACACCATGTCGCTGTCACATACACAAATGATTGCCATGGAAACAACACACATATAGCTGAGAGAACAAGTTCATGAGTGCCACACCTGCAAAGCAGTTATTTCTAGCCATGGGCACTATTATAAGGTAAATGCCTGCCTGCCAAGAAAACAAACAGGTGCAAGACAAGCATTAGGTATGCTCTAGCTGCCAGGCACGTTGGTGTGCTTTCAAATGACAGTCTAAAAAAATGAATGTCTCATGTTCCTCAGCTCTTTTAGTTGGAGACATCATCCTCATATCCCCGGACAAAATCCTTGCTACCCCTCCACCTTGAGAACTAGAGAAGCACAACAATCCTGCTACAAGAACATACTCTGCACCTCACCATAGCGTGGAAGTTGGCATAGAACATAGCGTGCTCAGTACCAGTTCAACATCTGGTACCAGTTCAATGCCATCACTGGCAGGCAGCTTGGAAGAGCCACAAGTCAAAGTTGTCAGGGGCCGTGTATTTTTGTGCAGGCAGTGGTGCTTGTTCAGGAACATGTGTCACTGCTGGTTAGGAGCAGTGCTGGCACTAGCTGCCTGGTAACAGGCCCCAGCTGCACACAAAGCACAACTGTGACCAAGATGAGTCCTAGTTCACAAGAGGAACAGCAGCTTTGCAGTTTGCCAGGACTGAGGTGGCTGAGCCAATGTCTTTTAGCCAGCAGGCAATCTGTTGCACTGACCAAGTACACTGTGGTCGGAGATAACACCAGAGTTCTATCACAAGCAAGATACCGTGGGGCTGGAGCAGGTTGTGTCCAAGAAACAGCTGTGTCTGGCCAGGACACAAGCGATTGCTACTTAGCACTATTTTTGACCAGGGATGCAAGTTGACCTCACCATTCACCTCCCTCGCTTGATCGGTGTCACCGCCTTTTGCCAAAACTCCCTCTGAGTCTCATCAACGCGTGGGAATTCAGCAGCACAGGTCGTACATTGGCCCCAGCCCAGTGTCACCCACGGCATGTAGTTTTCAAAAAACACTCGCAGGTCATAGCTGTCGGTTGCCACATACTGGAGCGCGGGCAATGCCTTGATCAGGTACCGCAGGTCATTTCCGGTTAAGATCAGCGCCGGCAGCGATTGCTTGGTGCCGAGCACGAGGCGTTCAAGCCTTGGCAATGAGCCAAGCGAACTCCGGATAACAAACGATGTCACTAGGAGGTTCCCTTCAAGGCGCAGCGAAACAAGCCGTCGCGTTGCTCCCAGCAGCGCCTCGAGTGAGCGGATCGTGATTTCCGATCCCAATCGCAGCTTGACAAGTCCCGCAAATGATCCCGGCAAAATGTCATCAATATCGTAGTCGACGACTGAGCACTCGGCGAGAGACAGTGTCTGCAGACGTGGCCAGTGCTCGGCAACAGCGAGAAGGCTGATGTCCTTGACAAACTTGAGTGACAGGTGCTTGAGCTGGAGGCGCTTGAGTGTGTTCTCAACTAGCCCTTGGAATGAGCACAATGTGCCTTGAGCAATAAACATTAACGAGACATCAGTAAGCTGTTCAAAGATACCGATGGCTGCAATAGTCTGGCTGTGGGTTGTGGTCACCTGCACAAAAAAAATATGAATTTCAGACCCTTTCTGGCAGAAAAGCTTAATTGCATCACTGCAGCCAATTTCATTGAAGGGAAGATGCTACTATGTGCCAGATCGTTTTTCATGGGCCTGCGAAATTCCAGTCCCCCTAACATGAGCACCAATATGACATCTTCAAGGCAGTGCCATAACATTATAACCTAATAATAAATTTAAACTAGATATTTCCTGCAGAACCGTCACTTGAGAACATGAAAACACTTTAAAACAATCTGCTAGTTTCAGGTAACAGCATTATTGCATTGCTAAAGCATGGCCAGTGCTTTTAGCATTAGCTGCTAAAACTTGCAACTTAATTAGAATACAGGGTAGTTCATGTTTCTGATGCAGGGCATTTCGAAACATGAACTGGGCCAGATAAATGGGCCATCTTGATAAAAACGAGAAGGAACAGCTATCAGCCTTGAAACCAACCTTCAGAAAAATTTGTTTTGCATGTTCAGTCATTACTCTTGCCCTTCTGTATGCTGCTCTCTGGCATATGTGACGCCTCGTTACTACAAATACCACATTAACAAACTTTTCAGATTAACAATTTGTTCAAATTCTCTACTGCTTCAGAATAACAAACTTTTCAGAATAACAATCGTTATTCAGTTTCTGCCTGACTATGAATAATTATTTAAAAATCTGGGGATTGTTAGATTTTCATGTATGCTTCACAGCACATTAGGATAGCAGACAACAAGGCACAGAAAGTGGATACTGTAGCGCATGGGTTCAGAAAGCCTGAAACAGTGCGGAGGATAAAAATGTGGGAAAGGACTTCCTTTTCAGGTGTGAAGGTGAAAATGCATCGGGTTTTGTGATTCCATGCTCTGCCCAGACAAGCGTCGCCTAGTAACAAAGGCATGTCTTTTCCTCTTCTTTTCTTTGCGCTTTTTTCTGTGGCCGTACTAGCTACACATGGAGAAATGTATGTAATGTCTGTGCTTGAAGGGATGCTATATAATTTCACATTCTGGATGTTGTCATTTGCATATGCTTGCACTTCGGAATAGCTCGTGCATCCGCCACCTCGAGCAAGACAGCTGCGGTGTCTATGGCAAGGAAAGTGAAAACAAACAAACAAAAAGAAACATTTCACTCTGGAGCAGACATGTAGCTCCCTCTTTGTTGGTGGTTTTCACAGTGTCAGCGCCTTTTGCGCATGCCACTCTTACTATATGGTGCTTCGGTGGTGCGTAGAGGCAGAATTTATTAAAAATGGCAACAGCTCTGGCAAAGAGCCAACAGTCACGTTTTTGTAGATAGCTCACACAGTGACAACTGGCGGGTCAATGGCCAGAATGGTTCATTTTTGGGCTTTCACGATAAGAACATTTCAGAATAAGCAAGCATTTGTCACAGTCCTCTGAAGTTCGTTATACTGAGCTTTCATTGCTACATGATCTGGCTTCATCGTGATGCAGTACACACTTTTATGCGAACTTGGCTTTCGTGGCGTAATATTCTTGCCATGGTGCCACATGTGAAAACAAAATTTGTGTATTACCTATCAGCAACACCCCATTATTTTAAATTTTGTTTAGTTTTCAATGTGGTTGTGGTCGCAAAAGTGCAGTTTAATGGTGTATGCAGCGGTGAGTCCATGATTGTAGATTCGCATACTTGTGGTCCTGTTTCCAGCATAGACTAGCTTACCTCTGCCATAAGTAACCAAATGTTCAAAGGACGGCATCTGGTAAGGTAAAGGCATCATTAATACAACATGCCACTGACCAATGTCAAAAAGAGAGCAGGCAAATGACACCCAAGGATACTCAAAACCAAAAATGCACAGCAATCCCTTATACTTAAGGAATAAATTAACCGCTGTTAAGAATTCTAAAAGAAGACTGCACACAGATTGCGCATGTGCTGATCAGCTGGCGTAGGAATGAGCTCATCAGTATAAAAAGACCCTTTCTCCAGCTCTAGATATCTGGGAGTGGTTCACAAGATTCCGAAATATGCTTACATTGGAGTAATAGGAAACTTCCAAAGGTTACAAACAACATAAAAATGATGTTGCCAAGAACCACGTGGCATCAAATGCCACCACAAAGCATGTTCAAAATGCACAACACATGATAAGCTATGATGAAGCAAGGGCCACTATCACAGAAAGTAATACCGGTGTCATACGGGCCTCTTTCGATTGAGCCCAATCTGGATCAGATTTCTCGATCGCAATAGACTCCCTTCCACAGATAGGGCTAAGAAGCTAATCGTGATGTGGAAATTCAATCCAGGTCAGGTTTGGTAGCGATCAAAAGCGCGCCATGTGACACCCGTATAAATTGTAAACAAGATTAAGTCTGGAATCACCGGTTCCAAACCAAAGACAACACTCTTAACAGGAAAGCAATCTGAACATGTATTCTCTAATCCTAGGACGAGCGCTCAAGCTTATACAAACTAATCTTGCAGTGACTGGTTCATTATTAACAAGGGATTTGTGCAGATCCCGAAATGTGATGATGACGATTACGTGTAGTGCTTAATGGTACAAAGGCCAGAAACAGTAAACGCTCGTTAATTCAAACACGCTTAATTCGAACTTTCAGTTTATCCGAACTGACACTGTGGTCCTGTCAAAGTTGTGTGTATTCCAATGGGCGAAAACGCCCGGTAATTCGTATGCACAGGCATTTGCAACGGTTAATTCGAACATACTGCGCACTGACACTGCTCTCAGCAGTGCATCAAATCACGCTGTGGCCTCCTACCAGCAGGTCCGTTGCCAGTTGTAGCCACATCATGACAATGCTAGGGCTAGCTACGTCGACATTCGTTACCAAGCTTCTTGCTGTTAGGTGCCGTGTTTCTCATTGAAACAATTCGCCGCTGTTAGCATTGGCACCGACTTCGTCTTTGTAATCCTCGCCAATGGCTTCGGAGCGCGTAAAGTATGGCGTGTTGCATAATGCCGGTTCTCGAAAGTCAGCTTCACCCCAACACAAAAGTGTTATGCGGCGAAGCATACCAATCATTAGAGGGGCAATTGTCACAGAACATGGTATGTTTCCTTTAATCATACACGCTTGCACCTGCCATCTCCTATCACAGTACAAGCGCCGATACGCCTAATATGTGCACTGGCAGGCCTTTGGAGCTATTTCGGACGTGTTTGTGGCAATTTGAGCCCTTGAGGGTAGTAAAAGGCATTCATTAATTTTTTTCGGACCGCCCGATTTTTCGGATGTTTTCAAGGCTCCTATGGAGTCCGAAAAATCGGACATTGACTTTAATTTGCAAATGCGTATGAATAAATCTTCTGGAGCTTCCCCCTCATGTCAAAGCTTAGTGCACATGCGCCACTGCAGGTAAGTCCTCCATTCAATTATCTTCATTTAATTTGAACAAATCTTTGGGCCCCTTCGAGTTTAAATTATCAAAGATTCGACTGTGTGACCAAACAGTGCCATGACACAAGATGATGTGTCAACAATTAATTGTGAATGAAATGGAAAAACTGAGTGCTATAGGTAGGAGTAATATTGGTCTAAATTGTCTAAACATTTGTCACTGTAAATGGTGTAAAATGCATAGCTAATAAAATAATGGCAATGACTAGTGTGGCTATGACAAAATTTCTTTAGACTAGGTGATACAATAAAACATCAGTAACGCCAGCAACAGTGCTCCATGAGTGCCTTTAAAGGCCAGCACTGACAGGCACATGCAACCAGTATCCTGGCCAGGATTTCCAGGATGTTTGTTTCGTCCAGAAAGTTTAAAACAGTTTTCAAGTTAAACAGCAGTTCATTACTAAGAAAGAATGATGGGTGCAAAGGGATGTATGTGTTCACGATATGCGAAAGGGAGAAAGGGAAAACATTTTCCTCTGTTTCTACAGCAGAGCATTGGAGAAAAGCATGAATAACTGTAAGAGTATTGGAACACTTGCTACATGTCAGAGGATTGGTTCCCACCAAGAGGTAAGAGTGAGTCCCGTAAGTGTGTCCTATTTTTACTCTGCAAACAATCACTTCCTTGTGTTGTACTGTTTTCTCCAATATCCAGTGCCCTAGTTAGGTTTTATCAAGTGTAGCTTACTGGATACCTGGGTGTCCCACTGCTTCTGCCAGTGCTTCTTCAGCTCCTGCCGTAAGTATGGTTTGATGTCAGCGGCCAGAATGGGTATGCTTGTGTAGATGTTGCTAAAAGCTGCTGAGGTAGCATTGTTGTCAGCATCTTTATTCCCTTTTGCGCCATTGTGACCAGGCACCCAGCATAGCACAATGACTTGTTTCACCCATATAAGATGCGCACAGCGATGCACATAGTTCGTTAAAGACAGTGTTTTTATGTTTTGGTACACTCGCTAGGGCTCAGACTACACTCAATGAATCCGTGAACACAACAGCCCTAGTGAGATTTGTTTGCTTGATGTGTTTAACTACAGAGAGGATTGCCTATGCTTACACCGTAAAAGTACATGTATATGGATTCAATGTACCGGATATTAAAAACGATGGTCCTAGAGCTGCATAAGCACCTGTATAAAATTCAACACAGGAATACTCCTGAAGTTCAAGAAAATGTGATTGTATATGTGCCCCTGGTGCTCGTTTAGATATTTCTATGAAAGAGATGTCACACTGGATAGTCTGCCATTCCCAAGGCGGCAGCAGTCGCGTAGGAGCCATTAGGGCAGTCTCTAGAAGAGAGATACCTGTTTCTTCGGACAGCGTTTCTGACAGGAGGGACAGAGGCGGCCTAGTGGCTGGATGGTTACGGAACAGCCTAGCCATGAACAGGTTGCGAATAACTGAATGGCATGGATGATGAACATCTGATTTCATCTTCAGGGTATAGGAGAAACTTAAATATGTCCTTTGGAGATGTAGAGACCATTTGTTGGATTCAACGTACAGGCTTCCTGCAGGACTAGTCTTGAACGCGCCTGTAGCAAGACCCAAGTGGTGGATGAAATCTGGCATCTTCAAAGCACTAGGCGTGGCAGAGCTATAGACAATGGCTCCGTAGTCAAAGCGTGACCGTATGAGACTTTTGTACAAGCTCAAGAGGCATCTTGTGTCATTTCCCCAAGACGCGCGGGACAAGACCTGCAGTAGACTCATAGTCTTCAGGCACTTCGTTTTAAGATATTTCAAGTGTGGGATAAAAGTTAATTTAATATCTAAAATGAGGCCTAGAAATTTATGTTCATGGCCCCCAGCTAGCCGTTCTCCATTAAGAACAATAACAGGGTCCAGCATTACACCTCTCTAGTTCGAGAAGAGAATGCACATACTTTTTTGAGGGTTTAGTTTAATACTATTCTGGTCTGCCCACCAAGACACTTTATTCAAGCCAAGCTGCACTTGTCGCTCGCAGATACTAAGATTACGTTATTTGTAACCTATATGGACATCATCCACATATAAAGAATAAAACATTGTATGTGGTATGATAGTATGCAGAGGGTTCATCTTTAGAACAAATACAGTACAGCTCAGCACTCAACCTCAAGGCCCACCAGTGCCCCAAGTAAATAGACGAGACAGAACGTTACCAATCCAAACATGAAATGTGCAGTTGGAGAGACAAGTTTGTATCACATTTAGCAAGCTGCCTCAGACACCCATTCCAGCCAGATCACGAAGAATTCCGAAATGCCAAATAGTGTCATACGCTTTCTCCATGTCTAAAAATACCGATAAGAAAAACTGTTTGTGCATAAAAACATCAGATATTTGTCTCGATACAGACAAGATGATCTGTTGTAGATCTACAGTGGATTCTCTTTAAATGAAACTTCAAGGGAGCAGAGAAATTGGTTCCATTTATCAGGAGTTCCGTTTACTGAGAGAAAAAGCTGAATACAATTGCATAAACATAAAACCAACCAACCATGCGGATGGCGTTCCGTTTAAGATGCAGTTCTGTTTAAGTTATTTCCATTTAACGAGATTCTGCTGTACTTTCCCTGAAGTTGCACTGCAAGGGATATATGTTTTGTTGCTTTCAAGAAGATGGATCAGGTGCCGGTTAGCAATTTGCTCAAAAAGCTTGCATAAGCAACTTGTTAGAGCTTAGGCCAATAGCTACTGTCCAAAGACAGGTCCTTGCCCTCTCTGAGAACAGCAATTATGACTACTTGCTTCCTGACAGACGGAATATAGCTGGCAGAGAATATGGTGTTAAAAAGAGATAAGTGTTTTGTGTGCTTCAAGTTGCAGGTGCTCGATCATCTTGTACAGTATTCAATCATTTCCAGGGGCCGATTTATAACAATTTAGTGCAGCCTGAAATTCTGCCATGTTAAATGGACGACTGCAAGGTTCATTTTTCCCTTTCCAATCCAGAGGCAGTCGCTCCGCTTGTTGCTGGCACCTCAGGAATGTATCCAAGTAATGGAATGAGCTAGAAATGTACTCAAAATGTGCCCCTAGAGATTCAGCTTGATCTTCAAGAGTATTTCCCTGTGCGTTTACTAATGGTAGAGGATGAGTCTGCTGACTTTTGATTTTGTTCACTCGGTTCCAGGCTTATTGCTCATCAGTATAAAAGTTAACGCTGGAAAAGTATTTTTGCCAGCTCTCCCTTTTGGCATGACCGCGCGTTCTTCGACCCTCAGACTTTATTTTCTTGAAAATGATCAGGTTTTCCGTACTTGGAGAGTCTTAACGGTGGCTCCAAGCATTATTTTGATTTCTACGCACTTCCTCACACTCGTTCCATCAGGGAACCCTTCGATTACAGGGCAATCCATTTATATTGGGGATACATATTGACGTTGCATCAACTATAAACACCGTGAAATATGCCACTGCATCATCGATAGATACTGTACAGATGTCATCCCAGCTCGAATGTGTGAGCTCCCTGTATCATGTCCAGTCGGCATAATTGACTTTCCACCGGGGGACATGTGGAGAACACTCATCACCTTTTCTTAGTTTTATGACAAACCCGCCATGGTTGCTCAGTGGCTATGGTGTTGGGCTGCTGAGCACAAGGTCGCGGGATCGAATCCCCGCCACGGCAGCCGCATTTCAATGGGGGCGAAATGCGAAAACACCCGTGTACTTAGATTCAGGCGCACGTTAAAGAACCCCAGGTGGTCGAAATTTCCGGAGTCCTCCACTATGGCGTGCCTCATAATCAGAAAGTGGTTTTGGCATGTAAAACCCCATAATTTTTAGTTTTAGGACAATGGGGAAAAGGTCACTCCCGTACGAATTCTTAACCATGTTCCACTCCAGATGCAGCAAAAGTGTACTTGATGCAATGCTTACCGTATTTACTCGCATAATGATCGCACTTCTTTGTAAAAAAATTGACGCAAATTCAGGGGTCCGATTATTACGCGGGTTAAATTTTCCGCTAGAAGAAATTTTTTTTCATCCCACGTTTGCTGTGGGATGACAACAGGCCAACAAATATGCAGCTGCCGCTGTATGTAGTGCCAGACACCAAAACAAAAATGGTGGCCGGCGGAGCAAGCTGAACACACCGAACGCGATTTTTTTCTTCTCGCGACTACATTACGTGCATTGAAACAGTTTCTTCCGTATCAGTAATGAATAATATTGTTAATATCGGCAAGTCTGCGGCAATAACGTAGCCATGTCCACTTTGAGGGAACAGAAACAGAGATGGGCGCGCTTAGCTGCCAGTGACATAGAAACACATGGCCAGCATGCTGCAGAAGCTGCAGCATCTGTCTTCACTACTATCCTAATACAGCACATTTCCGCTAAGGGTGGGCGAATATCTTAGCTGTGTTACAAGCGTCGGCGTATGAATACTTCTACCGTATCAGTGTAAACGTGGCTACTATCGTTGCCACTCGCGATTTGTTGCGTGCCCAAGAGTGTAGACTTTTTTGTTGTTGTTGACTACAAATATTATAAAGCCTACACATAATAAAGGCAAGTTTGGTTGTACCTCTTTTTGCCATGGAAATGCAGAAAGTGATGAAAGTAATGAAATGGGGCATCTACTTAAGAATGTTTGGTGCGTGCAGACCGCTTGGTTTGTCTTGAGTCGTTCGTGTAGCATTCGACAGATGGTAAGCGCCATCATTATTAGCTAGACTTGGCACACGACATATCGCTGCGGCAAGTTCGGGGTGCGATCATTACACAGGAAATAAAAAAATCAAATTTTGATGACAAAATTTAGGGATGCGATCATTACGCGAGTGTGATCATTATGTGAGTAAATATGGTATGTAAATCCAAAGATGAGAATGTTTTGTTTGCGACACTGTAGAATGTAGGCTCTTTCCCTCTGGCATCACAACGACAATCTCCCCAAAGGGTACTGTGTGCATTAAAATCTCCTACGACAGTACAAGGTTTGGGCAGTTTATAGATAAAGCTGTGAAATTTCGTTCTTGAAAGATGGTTGGGGGGATGTGTAGGGAGGTAATTGCGATCAGCTTGATAAAGAGCATTGTACAGACCGCAACTGCCTCTAGGGGTGTTTTAAGCTGTAATTGCCGGCAAGCAACAACCTCATCTACTGCTATGGCCACATCACCCAACGATGCAAGGGCGACGTTGCAGTCTTTTTGGTAAATGGCATACTTCCGGAGAAAGTTCACGTGTGAAGGATTAAGACGTGTTTCTTGGGCACACAGCACCCTTGGATTGTACTATGTAGGAGTACCTTAATGTTGTCTAGACGATGGAGTAAACCCCTGACATTCCATTGTAATACCTGTGTATCCATGTTATGTGTTCTTGTGCTGTGTGTCTATATAGATTAAGCTAGCTCACAAGACCTCTCCAGGCCCTGTGATATGGGATTTTTCTTTCTTTCCGGCACGCTCAAGGGAGCAGTGCCATTCCTTTGGCGACTGAGATGCCGGAGTTGTGCTCGTTGTATTCATCCCCTCGTCTGATGCCGTGGATAGTGCCCGCTGAGTAGGCACGTTTGTGGGGGTTTTGGGCCTATCTGCATGCCAGTGGCCCTGGGTCTGGCAGGCCCTGAAGTCTGCTGGCCCTCTTTGGCAGGGGGCGGAACAGAGATAGCTCCTCCAGCCGGGAGAGCTGATGGCGAGACTGCCACCACACTTCATGTGACTTGGGCGGCTGCCGAATGATGTGGCCCTGCCCTCCAGCACCACATCAGTGTAGGAAGAACCGGACTGATTGTGTGAACAGAAACGCTTACATGCTTTTGGAAAAGATATTTTAGTTTGACTTTCAGTTCCGTTAGTATTTGTTTTTCTTTTTTTCACGAGGGGCAGGATCGTGAGTAGGCAGGGTGGTCTCCTCCTTCACAATTGGCACAGTGGGTTGCTGAATTGCAGACGTCAGAAGAGTGTTCGATGGAGCTACATTTTGCAGAA
The DNA here is from genome assembly GCF_050947875.1 of Dermacentor variabilis. NCBI lineage: Eukaryota > Metazoa > Arthropoda > Arachnida > Ixodida > Ixodidae > Dermacentor > Dermacentor variabilis. Next base: position 13,026,780 of record NC_134578.1, on the reverse strand, counting down.
GTACAACACCCTCTGCAGCTTTGCGACCCATGCCCAAAACACTGACATTTGAAGCATCAACACGAATTCGGGACATGTGGTCTGACACGAAGCTTACAATAAACAGTCTCGATTGATTCAGGAAGGTTGCTGGTTCCGAAATTAATCATTAGTACCAGTTGGTATCTCCTCATCATCTCTTCTTATTTTTATCCTTTGCACCTTGACAACGTTCTGGCCTTGCCATCCTTCAAGTAGTTCACTTTCACTAAGTTCAAGAAAGTCATCTTCCAAGATGACACTGCGCACTTTGTTCATCGATCTTTGTGGGTCCACTGAAACGGGAATGTCCCCAAACGCTACAAGTTTCGAGAGCTTGTCATAATGGAGTTTGTCGCGAACTTCGAGAAGATTGCCACTTCGTATCTTCATAACTTTATAACCTGGACCAATTGCTTCAGTGAGAAATTAGGCTGCAAGAAATAGCGAGATCATTCGGACTGTTTTAGTTTCATGCTAACTGTGGACAAGGTGGTACTTAGGAAAATACTTTCGGTTGCGTAAAAAAATTTAACCGCAGAGGTGGCTACAGCTGCCAGCGGATGGATGGGTGGCTGGATGGATGTTATGAGCGTCCCCTTTGGAACGGGGCGATGGGTTGCACCACTAAGCTCTTGCTATTGTACTGTTTAATGTGCTACCTAGGCTAAAGAAGAAAAAAAGAAAAGGGGGGAAAAGATAAGTCACGATTAATTCCCATAACCAAAATTTTCTTAACCCCTATTGTGAACTTTGTTTTTGTACGTCTCCGGTTTTTTAGTTTCCCTACTTTTCTTCTACCATTCTTCCTATGGCCTCTTACTAATCGCTATTGCGGACATGTTTACTTTCCTCCTGCTCTCGCTGAATCCAAGGGCTTCAAGGAGGCCAGTGGTGCCTAAATCAACCGCTGGGCAGGTATTTTCACATTCTAATAAAACCTGCTCCATCGTTTCCCTAGCTTTACCGCAGTAAACACATCCTTCTTCTTCCTTCTTATATCTCGCTTTATAGGTGTGTGTTCTAAGGCATCCCGATCTTGCTTCGATAAGTAATGAGCTTCCCTCTGAGTTATCATAAAATTTTTCTCGATTTCATTTTTCCTCTTAAGTACTCATGGTAGGTTTCTTTTCCATTGCCACCACCCATGAGATTATTTCAGCCTCTGTGACTTTCCACTTGACATTCTTTGTTGCTGTGCTGCTTACCCTACAGGTCGCATACCTGCTGGTACGCTTCCTAGTTCTCACATGTGGATCTGCTTGCAAGAGCATCATTTTGAGGCGGTGAGGCAATCAAAATGACGGCGGCGGTGGTTTTGATTAATGCTGGTTTGGACCTGCGGTCACGGCAAAAAGTTAGGAAAATTGGGCGGCGACGGGTGCTTGCGTACAAAATTTCACACGTTCTTATATAGTACAATGACTCTATGAGGTATGTGGTGGTGCCGCGAAGATGTCCGAATAATCGGGTATCCACAAAGTCAGTCGTTGACTGTACAATGGCAATTCCTCCATCCGACGACACGGCGTCAAAGGCAATTCGTTTCGTTTCCCCTCTGTTACTTGAGCCAGCATTACCGCAACTTTCGTTCCCTTTCAATAATATTCAGCTAATTTCTACTGATAGAAGCACAAGTTCCCAACTTTTCCCCGAGTATTTCCAGACTATTCAAAATCCCTGAGAATTCCCGGTTTTCCCGGTTGATTGCCACCATGTTACACAAATTGGATGTTGTCAGCAGTTTGCTTGTCAACACTATATTTGTCTTCTGACGTAGAAGATGTTGACATAGCTTTCTCGACAAAAAACCATATGCAAGAGACAAGATCAAGCCTGTGCAGCTAACGCTCTGTCTTAATTTGAACCATGACAGGTGCTGCAACAGCTGGACAAATTCAGAATGCAGAGAGGAGCACTTGAAAATGAGGAAAGGAACATATTGGCTGCAACATCCTGCAAAAGCTCTTTGAGTTGGGACACATCTGTCCCACCTCAAACGTTTTGGTAGCCAATGGGTTAAGCACACATCTGCGCTTAACCCATTGGCTACCAAAACCGGCAGAGTCCGGGTGAAACAGCAGGGGCCATATTGTCAAAGCCACCAATTTGCCGACTTGCCACGCATATTTAGCAGCCAATGGGCTAATACCAACTATATAGCGAAGCCAGCATTAAGTACACAAGTAAATAAACAACAGAAACCCAAAACCAGGAAGTGAAGAGGTGGAAAGTCGAACCTCAATGCGCCGCAGGCTGCGGAAGAACATGTTGGCCTGCACCATGTGTCCTGGCGTGATGTCCCAGACGACACCGGTCGTGCCATCCAGCCGCTCCACGTCTGCCCCGAGAATAAGGTTCCATGTCGTGAGGAGGGAGGGGCGCGCCGCCAGCAGCATGCTCACCAGTGGATTGGCTGGGCTCAGGATCTCGTGCATCGACGTCTGCAGCTCGCACAGCTGTAGAAAAGAAAACAAGATTCACCAGCAGCTCACCTTCTATTTTTTTTACCGACAATGGTGCATGCCTGTTCATTTCTACCTATGAGCTTTGGATAAAATTTCAGGAAGGAGGAATGTTAAGAGGTATTCACATAAGCGAGAAATTTGCCTGCTCACTGCAAGAAAAATGCATCACAAGACCTTTGTCAGGCAGTGGAGCCCGTGGATCTCCTCGCGAGCACGGGGGAGTGTTTCTTCCCATGCTAGAAGCACTCCATATGGCCGGGGAGGTAGAAGTGGGCAACGTTCACGCATACAGCTCTGTGGCAGAAATATGTGACCTCTGTTGCTCTGGAGGTGGTGTTAGGGGGAAAATGTGGAAGAGGAAGCTCACCAGAAATGAACTTATGAATAATACCCCCCTACATCCTCAGGAGAAGCCCCCTGTGCAAAACATACTTGCTAACCACGTGTGTACTGTTGAGTTTGTAAAGCCGCAGACGATAAACGGGGGTGGGAGGAGCGTTCAATGTATTTTGCGATTACCACTCTTTCGATTTGATTAGTATAATTAGCATTCAATTTGCATCACAATTTGTTATATGCATATTTTTCAATCTTGCACTGCCCCTTCCATTAACATCATTTAAAGCTTCCTTTCATGAACAGATTGTTTTTCACAATACTTTATGCGAAATCTGTGAAATTATAGAATGATGCCAAATATGTACCTTCATGAAAAAATTTGGGAGAGTGGGCAGGTATAGGTGTTCCCTTTAGAGCCAAGGTTTCATATTGAAGTTTCATTCAGTAACTCGAATTTTGTGCTGATAGCTTTAAACAATCTTGTGCTACCGCTGATTTGTTTTTTCTTTATTTTCCCAACAAGATCAAAAAAAAAATTTTTTTTTGGTCCGCAGAGCTTAACAATATGCTTGGTAGTACATCTCTTTGCCTGGACATGAAAAAACCACCGTCATACATGAACACCACCACTGCAGAATGTTGCACAAGATCGGGGAAATGTGGCTCATATACATTTTAAAAGGCCTGGTGTCCTGGGCCACGCCATGATATGGTAGATAACATTTAGATTACCAGTGCCATTCTTTTTAAAGGGGCCCTGAAACACTAATACTAATAGCATAGCCTCATAATAAAAGCGTGCCGTTTCACGAATCTCATGCTGCAAATAATTTCTAGAATCCTTCAACTATAAGTGGAGTTATTACACCCAATACCTGGCTTTCTCTCCCATTTTGTCTCTGCTATCTCTGGAAGCAACACAGGGCAAAGCACTGGGCAAAAGTTACGGCACCCCACGGCACCCACGGTAGTCTACGCTGCACAGCACGGCGCTACCATCTTGAAGGCCATGCACAGCAGACGCAGCTACGCACAGTGCAAAGATAAAATAATTTTTCTATCTTTTTGAGATCGCAGAAATATATATTTTTCATTTACTTAAGTCAAAACTATCAATTATGTATTACTGGGAATGCTCTCATGATCATGAAATCAGCCAAAGCATTGGTTGGCCAGCTGCTTTCGATGTAATGGCATCGCGGAAGCAAGCGCAAGTGATTTTTCGCTGTGCTTGACATGAGACTGTAAAGTGCTGGCCACATGCATTGCAGCAATATCTAACTCGCAAGTTCACAGCAGCCTCTACTACAGGTTGGCAACATTTTCTTACTCCGTTCGAAAATTGTTTCAGGGCCCCTTCAAGTAATGTCGACCAGTTTATTTATTTTAACAGAACAGTAACAATAAAAATGTTTAGGCCTTCATTCATTAAAAACTACATTTTTTTTGTAGCTTATGTGCCTTAGTTGCGTAGATGCCTTGCATGCTGGACTTTCACTTTGCATTACTGTATGCAATTTTGCTTGCAACATAATAGTCCAATTCATTATGAAACTGCAGTGCACACAACAAACGAGGCAGAAGACAATGATGACCCGGTCCCGGTCCAAGGGTCCCGGTGCAGTCTCTGACTTTGGGACCCTTGTCTGTATACCATATTTTGTAACAAATTGTTATGGACAAATAATAAACTGAAACTGAAACCTGCCCACCAAACCTGCCCACACTTAACGAACCACTGCAAAAGCTGCGATTATGAGCCTGTCCTTTGTGATACGATTTTGTTGGCTCTTAAAAACGAACTAACATGTCAAATAACTGAGGCCTTTAATATCAAAAGACGTGCCAATATCTGCGTAAGCACGCCATCTCTAGTACAAGTGACAAGGAATTTGCCTTTTTGAGCACCACGTGATTTTGATATTTTAGTATGTGTACAAGATGTTTTTTTATAATTTTTATATATTATTTTATTTTTGTTCTGAATGGTCTTACACATGGTCACATTATTTAGCCTAGATATATATATATATATATATTGTTACGCAAACAAAGGGTTAAGAGTGGAGACTATTTACAAGGTATATTTACAAAGGGTAACTGCAGTGCTGGCCAGTTCAGCCGACAGCTTAGGAGCCAGAGAGCGCTCGTCGTCTTCGTCGGGGCGCCCACGTGCAGCGGCCACAAGAAACACGCAATATGCATGTATCAATATATATTATAATATATAACTTCCTTTCTAAAAGTAAAATGAGTTTCAAGTCAGTGCTTGTGTTACCTTTGCCTTGTCTCATTTGTTGTGCGCACCACAGTTTCCTAGTGAATGGCTACCAACTCGCCCAACTTTCAGTACCTTTATAATAGTTCTAAGCAAGCACAACAAACATGCACTCACAAGATTCTGTTTCACGACACACATGCTTTCGCATGTTTCTGTTTCACAGATGGCATGGAACAGATGAATTTAATTTCCTCTTATTTTCCCTTCATGTTTACTTTTTAATACTAGTGACATATTCTTACACCATGCTTTATTTATTTACGATATCCTTGTTCTATCACTATCATGTTTTCCGAATTCCACACTGTGTGCTTTCTTGGTGCATGTTTTACACAAAGTACTTGGGTGAGTCCAGCACCTCTGAAAATTATTTTAGTGCCAAGCAATTATATTCTGCCTTCTGACACCCTGCAAACATCCAGAGACAAAAGCACTGAAGCATTCTAGAGAATTCAACCACCCTGAACACGATGCTGGTTCTGGAGATCGTACACTCGACCAGAGCTTCAAGGACAGAGGAAAAATTTTCTGAAATAAATCAATATGCATTAGTTGCCAGGAGTGCTTTTTCTGTGCGGCATTGAAAGCACGAAATAGTTCTTGACCAGAACGAGTGAAAAGTGGGTAAATGGTCATGATCGAAAAACACTTCAACTGTTTAATCAGCCAAAGTTGTGCAACTCACATAGGGGCAGTCACCAAGCAGGCCGCAAATAGTCGCCGCACTCAGGAAAAGGTTATGCGCCCCCAACGCCGGCGTGCTGCCGATGAGGCGCTTCAGCTGTGGGGGAGCACCGCCAATGTCACCCCACTCATCCTCTGGCATTTGCAGCCGCATGTCATGATGGAGGACAAGCACCTCCACCGAACGGAAAAAGTCGACCAGGGTGCGCACAAAGTCCCGGTTGTGGACAATCACGAGTGTTTGAACGTCGGACAGCACAGCACGCGCAGCAGCACCCAGCGGTCTGCATTCGTCAAACGAGGCACACCCAGCAAACAGTGCTCCAACTACACGGTGCTCACAGAGGAAACTACGGTTCTCCATGAAGGCATCAGAAGTGGTGGTGATGCGATGGCCATCACCGTTAAGGGACAGGCCCTTCGGGAGTTGCGGCAGTGTCAAGGATGAAGATGAGGACGTCGAAGTTGGCCACGGATTCTCGAGCTTGAGCACAATATGATCCTCGTGACCACATACCTTGTCAGGGTCTTCACCCAGTTCGCGGATGATGTCTGTGGTCATCATGTTGAAGAAGCTGCGGTAGAACAGAAGGTTATCACAGTGATATTAAAGAAGATAAGCCAGGCTAGGTGAATAGGTTACAGAAGCTGCAGCAAGGCAGAAGGGTATAAAAGCTACACTGAATCGAGCTATGTTGGCTGAATTACACTCACGACGTAGCAGATAAACCACTTTTACTGAACATACAACTTCAGTAAAAGTTCAGTTCAGAGATTCGAAGATGATACCACCGGCAAATTTCTTAAGCAGCACTCAATGACACAGAAGATTTTGGCGACAATAGGTTGAGGGAAGTTTAAAAAAAAATTTAATTAAGGGGTTTTACGTGCCAAAACCACTTTCTGATTATGAGGCACGCCGTAGTGGAGGACTCCGGAAATTTCGACCACCTGGGGTTCTTTAACGTGCACCTAAATCTAAGTACACGGGTGTTTTCGCATTTTGCCCCCATCGAAATGCGGCCGCCGTGGCCGGGATTCGATCCTGCGACCTCGTGCTCGGTTGAGGGAAGTTAAACACTGATTTTATAAAGATTACATTTTTCATTTATTCAATAAAACATTACTACATCTGGAAGTCTAGGAAAGGAATCTGGGCATTCATATCCTTTTCAGCTCAGCAAAGAGCCCAATGTAACTAACAGACAATATTTTCAGTGCCTCTATCAGTCGCCAATTGGCTTGAAGTATCAGGGTGCACAAGCAGGAAGGTGAGGCACAGTTGCAAAACTATATTCATCGGTTGCTACTAGTGTCACACATGTAGGCCCAACACATTAACAGGTTTGTGATGCATAATTATTCATGGCACACATACACTGTTATACTGTTAGCCATTTCCATCTCTACGATTGCTGCTGACAACGTGTGCGTTTTTATTTTACTGACTGTCAGTCCCTGCAAATGACAGACGTTTTGTTGCGACAGCTAACGAACAATAACAAAACGAAAACGAGAGAGAGAGAGAGAGAGAGAGAGAGAGAGGTTGACTAGAAGCTAGAGGCTTGAAGTTATTAACAGTACTAGAAAAAGGAATGTCGCTGAAGCCAATGTTTCGACAAGGGCGTCTTCATCGGGGCAGCAACTGCCTTTTCAATTGCTGCCCTGATAAAGACAAGTCCCCTTGTCGAAACGTTGGTTACAGCAACATTTCTTGTTCGGACACTGTCAATCGCAAACAAAACGAAGCGCACATAAACGAAATGGTAACAGTGAATGCTCTCAAATACTGACTAGTTTGATTCACTTCGTTCGCAGCCACACACACGTGGTTTACGAAACGGTCCATGCCAACATCGTCAAACAGTTATATTTGTTCATTCATTCGGTTCGCGTTAAACGGGCTTTTTAGCACTTTTTCCTTCTTCGTCTGCTGTATTTTCAAACCAGAAAACATTTGTGCCACTCTCTACACCGGCAACGACATCCCAACATAACCAGGCCTCACGTAAATTTGAAAAATCGATCAGCCAAGCGAGCCACCAAGGCATATTTTCGAATAAACTCGCCCCTGGATGCGACGAAAACTCACACGTGTATCTGCAGGGCCCTGCAGGGCTCCAAGGGGGCTGGACGCGTGGGCTACGACACTTCAGCACTTCCAACAGTGAAGTTCTCCACTGACGCTTTGCGCAGCGAGAAGACTTCGTTTATCAGCGACAATGTGATAGCTTCGCGGCATTTTATTTCGCTTTGAATAGCATATGTGACCGCTTAATATCCTTCGTTGCAGCTCTATCACGGCTGTACGCACAACCAAGCAGAGCGGACCGGTCACACATCGTGCGCGTCATGCGGAAACAAATGAGCTCAAGAAGCTCTAACTACGGATTGATTTTGGATTCTACGAAGTCAAAAACAGCTAAAGCACGTAAGGAAGGGAAAGAATCCTCCACGGTGTGGTGCGGAATCCTCTCTACAGCAGTTTCAGTTTAGTCACTAAACGAGCTCACGAATATGTGGGTACTATGCACCCTCCCTAACATAGTTAATATAATCCCATTAACTTCGCATTGTTCAAACAACACCGTGGCTCAAACCTGAATCAAACTTCCGGCGAATCGATCGAGTTGGCCCATGCGGGCAGCGCGAAATTCAAATTTTACTCGTGATTATCAAGTGTGAGGAATCATTTTTAATCTCGCAGAGATACCCTCCGTGCCGGGCTACGTGTTTATTAGATCTAACCATGGCCATGACTCCTTGGGCAATGTAACGCTGGGTGTTCCAGAATGAACATGAAACAGTTCGCTATTTCACGTAATTCACGTTTCACATTCGTGTAATGGTCATTTTCTTTGGAAAATCTATTACCTTACTGAAGGAAAAATCTCCGCATATGCTTGAAATATCAGGTGAGTTGGTCTAGGTGTCGGCGCGGAGCTAGGCGGGCATGTAAATCTCACGGGAGATATATGTTGCAGTATTGACAACGGACAAGATGGTGCGCAGCTCTGTGTCGAGCGATCAGGCCCGATCAAGAAATACAAACGAAATATAATATGCATGGGCGTACACGCGCGCCTTTGTGACTCGTGATCACTGGAATATGAATCCCAGGCCTTTGGCTACCGCTTTCCTCATATAAGGCGGATTGCGCGTGGTTATAGAGACACACAGTTACATCGGTAACCACCGGATCTAATAGCCTTCGATCATGTGTCGTGATATAGCTCTCGCTGATACACCGCGCCTTCGGATACACGTGACCAGGTATGGACGAGGGGGCGCATGTGTAGCCACATCTGAATCATACAACGTAAGATATTACGCACATCTATCATTTCATCATCATCATCATCATCATAATCAGCCTGGTTGTACCAATTGTGACCATGTTGTCCCTGCAAACTTCTTAATCTCATCCGCCCACCTAACTTTCTGCCGCCCCCTGCTACGCTTCCCTTCCCTTGGAATCCCTTCCGTAACCCTTAATGACCATCGGTTATCTTCCCTCCTCATTACATGTCCGACCCATGCCCATTTCTTTTTCTTGATTTCAACTAAGATGTCATTTACCCGTGTTTGTTGACTCATCCAATCTGCTCTTTTCTTATCCCTTAAAGTTACACCCATCATTCTTCTTTCCATAGCCGTTGCGTCGTCCTCAATTTCAGCAGAACCCTTTTCGTAAGCCTCCATGTTTCTGCCCCATACGTTAGTACTGGTAAGACACAGCTGTTATACACTTTTCTCTTGAGGGATAGTGGCAACCTGCTGTATTTGAGAATGCCTGCCAAACACCCCCCAGCCCATTCTTATTCTTCTGGTTATTTCAGTCTCATGATCCGGATCCATGATCACTACCTGCCCTAAGTAGATGTATTCCCTTACCACTTCCAGTGCTTCGCTACCTATCGCAAACTGCTGTTCTCTTCCGAGACTGTTCAACATTACTTTAGTTTTCTGCAGATTAATTTTCAGACCCACCCTTTTGCTTTGCCTCTCCAGGTCAGTGAGCATGCATTGCAATTGGTCTCCTGAGTTACTAAGCAAGGCAATATCATCAGCGAATCTCAAGTTGCTAAGGTATTCTCCATCTACTTTTATCCCCAATTCTTCCCACTCCAGGTCTCTGAGTACCTCCTGTAAACACGCTGTGAATAGCATTGGAGATATCGTATCTCCCTGCCTGACGCCTTCCTTTATTGGGATTTTGTTGCTTGCTTTATTGAGGACTACGGTGGCTGTGGAGCCGCTATAGATATCTTCCAGTATTTTTACATATGGCTCATCTACACCCTGGTTCCGTAATGCCTCCATGACTGCTAAGGTTTCGACTGAATCAAACGCTTTTTCGTAATCAGTGAAGGTTATATATAAGGGTTGGTTATATTCTGCACATTTCACTATCACCTGATTGATAGTGTGAATATGGCCTATTGTTCAGTAACCTTTACGGAATCCTGCCTGGTCCTTTGGTTGACAGAAGTCTAAGGTGTTCCTGATTCTATTTGCGATTACCTTAGTAAATACTTTGTAGGCAACGGACAGTAAGCTGATCGGTCTATAATTTTTCAAGTCTTTGGCGTCCCCTTTCTTATGGATTAGGATTATGTTAGCGTTCTTCCAAGATTCCGGTACGTTCGATGTCATGAGACATTGTGTATATAGGGTGGCCAGTCTTTCTAGGACAATGTTCCCACCATCCTTCAACAAATCTGCTGTTACCTGATCCTCCCCAGCTGCCTTCCTCCTTGGCATAGCACCCAAGGCGTTCTTTACTTCTTCCGGCGTTACTTGTGGTATTTCAAGTTCCTCTAGACTATTCTCTCTCACATTATCGTCGTGGGTGTTAGTGGCACTTTATAAATCTCCATAGAACTCCTCAGCCACTTGAAGTATCTCATCCATATTAGTAACGCTATTGCCTGCTTTGTCTCTTAACGCATGCATCTGATTCTTGCCTATTCCTAGTTACTATCATTTATCAACCAACAAAAGATGAATGTATATCCAGTCATCGCGTCTGGAACGAAATGACCTGTTCACGAACGGATAATGCTGTCCCAGTTCTATTATGAGCTGTGCAGTGCGCGACCATTACAGCGATGCGACCTGCATTACGAATTATTTCGGATACCCTAAGCACCTCGTTACAAAGGCGTTCGGCTAGTAATGCTCTTGCATATGCAACGCAAACCCGCAGTAAAATCGCATATTATCATGTACTTGGTTTAGACAAATATAGCCCGCTGGGCTAAATATAACGTAACAATTTGCGCCCTAACGGCCAGAGGAACGTCATCACCAATTCCTTATAAATTAATGTCTGTCTCGAATAACTGGGCGAAGCGTGTTAGTACACAACAGAGTAACGCTGTTTGTTTTACGAAACAATACCGATGTTTTATATATATGCATTTAATTGTATGATGATGCCTTACGATGCAAAACAAACAAAAAATAACATTCAGCAAACAAGAGAGCCAAACTTAAAACGCCTTGACCTTCGTTTACAGCGCTGTTCTCGGTCACCCGCATGCCATAATGGTTATCCAACCCGGACACGGATATAAACGGGAAACCCACACGTTTCAAATGCGAATCCCAAGTCCCGTCAAACTACCTTTCGTGGCAACATAATGGCATTCACCGGAAACTGCAACAAGGAAATGTATTCACGTCAGCTGCCAAAATAACTACGCGACGGACAGGCATAATTGCGCCAAGCTGTAGAGCCTGAAGTGTGTTTGGCAATCTCATTATTGTCTCACCACTGGTGTTTCAGAAGTCTGGTCGGCGTCCTTATCACCATAGTAACAAGTGACGGGGTGCATTCAACCTCGAAGACACTACAGACATAGCTGCATGTCTACGGTATCTAGTAGCTGGATCGTCAACAAAGAAATACGCAGCGGTATCTTGTCCAGTACATGTCCAGGTGCGATATGAGACCCACATCAGTCCTACCCACATCGGTTGAACATGCTGTCCTAACGGGCGCGTTGCTTCGGTGAACGACGTATGTTGTTCGCGCTCGTAATGGCAGCTTGACGACCGGATTGCAGTCACCGTAGGTCCAACTGTGAGTCGGGACTTCGCATTCTGTGTGCGGCACTCGCAGGATAGCGGCGGGACACTGGACAGCGAGCTTGGGTGACGCGATCATCGGGCACCAGCCTGTCAACCAGGTCGTGTCCTGCCCCGGAGCCGCTGGATCAGGACGTTGGAGTTGTCGAAGCATAACAAGAACGCGATGACAGTAACGGCCCACATCATGACGCCGATCGTGATACCATAGAGAATGAGGCGCGTCTTCATCGTGACTCGGCGGCCGTTTCGTTTCGCTTCTTCGTTCTCATTTGTAGCGCGCGCGGCCGTGAACGCGACCCGTCGAAGAAACTGAAGTCGAATTAAGAATTATAGCGTCCGAGACTGTAGAAGCACCAGCTTGCGCACTTCCGGTTCCCGAAGGTCATAGTGCAAACTTACGCGGAAAAAAAAATAAGAAAGAAAAGTAAAGAGCAAATAGAAAGAACTCACCAATTTCTGGCCAGTCCCCCATAGTTGGTATGAACTAACTAGAAAGGCAAACCAACCAACCAAGAGTGATCTTATTGTCCCGCGAGACCACGTGCAGGGCCCTTTCTCAGAGAGGAAAAATATTTGTTGCTGTTGTTGTTGTAGACTGTGGCACGTGTGGCTCCTACCCACGATGGGGGATTGGCCAAAAATGGGTGGATTACACCAAAATAATATAGAGCATAAATTTCCTAATATCTATGGGAATAGCATTGAATATAGGGTTGAATTATCGGTTAAAATGTAATCAGGAAGGTGTTGTTGAATGAGTAATAATTAATTTAAAAGTAATAAAAATAGAATTTAGCAGGGCATTCGTTTAGATTCTGTAAGGAATGTTTGGACAGCGAAGCATGCATCCCTGTGGCTGAATCCCAAAGTGGACCCCCCGAACGAAAGAATTGCAGGTTCTGTCAAGTCCAGGCCAATTCTTCGAAAAGGTATCTCCAACAATCTTTTTTCATAACGCAGCAAAGCGGCGACAAGATAGAAGAAAGTGCTGTATCGTCTCCTCCTCCTCACAAAAAGAACAAAGGGGAGAGGGAACCAAACCCGACCTGTGTAAATAGAAATTTAGGGAGGGAATGCGGCAGCGTAATTTGGTGAGGCAGACCTCAAGCATCTTTGTGTAACAAGATTCGCTATGCCAGGGAAATGCCAGGTGTTTATACTCTGGAGAAGCTGTCAAATGTGGGTTTGATAAGGCTGATCTAATCGATCTCATCCGAAATCTTGCCGCCGTGATCTGTGCTGTCACTGGTAGAATAGGAAGAACAGGGCCCGCTAGTGATGCATGTGCCAGTGAATCGGCAGTTTCATTAAAAAACAAACCTTTATGACCAGGCACCCAAATCAAATGAATACATTGCACATGGGCAGGAACTAGTAAGTGGAAGTGTTTTAGCATGGGTGACTCATTAGTAGCGGTAAGGCAAGAGCATACAGAAAGGGAGTCAGTAAGAATAGCAGCCGTTGTAATCATTTGGTCTAATTTACGTAAAGCTAGGATTACTGCTAACAACTCGGCCAGAAAAATAGGCACAAAATCAGGCAATCTTAAAGAAAAAGACCAGTCGAGCGCAGGACAAAATATTCCAATGCCAACTTTTTCCTCGCACTGTGAGGCATCTGTTGCAATGATAATGTTTGTTTCTAGGGTGCTTAGGTGGTCTTGCAACATGGCGTTTAAGATGCCGTAAGGAAGTTTCGCGTGGTTCGGGAAAATGTCGTCGAACCTGATCTCTGGGTAATTTGAATGCGTATTATTAGGAAGCACATCACGAATTTGCACATTTAGTGGTTCAAGTAATGTTTGCACAAATATAATCTCTGGTCTATGAAACCTGGGCCAACGAACAGGAAAAAATAATTCTGGATTGGAGATGGATGGATGGATGGATGAAAAACTTTATTATGGTCTATGAAACCTGGGCCAATGAACAGGAAAAAATAATTCTGGATCGGAGATGAAAATTTTAATTTGAGGACGGTTTAATGGTGATTCATAATATTTATTGAGTGGAAAGGTTGGTCAGATTGTCATGGAGACCTTCTTTTTCGTATTTGGAGGAGCATAAATCTAGTATGCTACTACACATTGGGGTAAAAGGGAAGGGGGAAAACAGAAAAGTTAAGGATGATGGGGAGTGATGGGAAAATATACCATGTGATAATTCATATTTTCTATGTGATTTATTTCCCCTTCAACAAATGATAAAATTCAAATAGCAAAAATACAAATTCACAATAATTATGTTTATTCAAAATTTATTGTGCTTTACGTCAACCATTTACTTTAGGTATTTAAGTTCTTGTTGCTCTACCTGTTTATGCAAAGCGGACTACCTCATTACACAATATTTTATTTAACATATTATACAGTTTATTTCCCATCCTCGATTACCTTTTATTCATTTGATTTATTTTACGGCCGCGTGTCAGCGAAGTGCTAGATAGTGCTGGTGTCCCTGTACATATAGAGTTTCTCACTACATTACCTAGAGGGAAATCTGGCGCTGCTGCGCTGTGGTATGCATGGGAATGCCGGTATATTGTGACTTCGGATTGGCATCGTTCTCGGAGAGACAGGACACATTGAAGACGGCCTCTGACGCGCTTGGCAAGTACCGTTAGGTCTGTCCCAATGATTCATTTTCTACTGAAACAGCACGTGAAAAGGGGTATTAGCTTTATTATTACGCGAAAACATGTTTTGTTTAAGTATGAGAACTTGTTATTGCGTGTACGACTATATGTTACGTAACAAGTATCAGCGGGCCGTTAAAGTTGGAGGACAGACAACAAGGTTCGCGCTCGCTTTGAAACAGTTGTTCGTCTGTTCTTGCTTTTCTTCGCTTGGTCATGCATTGTAGGTGAGTAAAGATGTAATATGCGTGAATGGAAACATTTTATGAAGATTTTACTTTGAGAACGTGATATTTGTGTAGCCATATTCACGTTTTAGACGAAGCCTCTTACAACACCAGCCACCACGAGCCTCGCAGACACATATACCGTCATTCCCATGACGGCGCGGTGCCCCTTAAGAAACTCCCATAGACGGTGGCGCCAGATTTCCCTCTAGGTGTTATAGTGAGAAACTCTGTGCCTGTATATGCTATGCATGGATGGATGCTACAAGCATCCCCTTTGGAACGGGGTGGTGGGTTGCGCCACCAAACTCTTGTTACTATATTTTTTAATGTCTTATGTTGAAAAAGAAAAAACTAAACAGAAAAAACGCACGATGAATTCCAATAACAAAACTTTCTGAACCCCTATTGTGTACTTTGTTTTTGTACACCTCCATTGTTCATTTCCCTACTTCCACTAATCCTCCAATCGCCTCTTACTAATCGCTATTGCGGACATGCATGTTTACTTCCTCCTGCTCTCACTGAACCCAAGGGTGTCAAGGAGGCCAGATGTACCTAAATTGACCACTGGGCAGATATCTTCACATCTAGTAAAACATGTTCCATCGTTTCCCTAGCTTTGCAGCAGCAAGCACATGCTTCTTTTTTGCTAGATTGCAGATTCCACATGCTTACGGTTCAGACATTTTCAAAAATTTGACTTTTTAAATAAAAAGACGTACGCAATATGTATTTATCACTAAACCGCCTGAGCTATTTGAAGTATCGTGGTTGAGATTACACAGTCCTCAGATATTTGCACAAGCACAGCTACAAAAATTCGATGTGTCTATACGCCAAGTTTGCCATTGAAATTATGCCTTACCAGACCTCAAAATTGAGTTCAAAGACATATTTTCATATCATGCTAAACTATTACCAAGCAGACAATTAATTAGTATCTTATCTTTATTCTATACAACCATCTACACCAGCTAACCACTGACATTGTAATAGCTACTGACACTTTTGTGTCCAATGAGAAGGCCGGAGTGGGGATCTTCTCTGAATCTCTTCAATGGTCATACTCCCTTCGCGCTCCCGACTTCAGATCCATATTTCAGGCAGAATTATTAGCGATTATATTAGCATTACGAAAGCTTCCCCAAAACGATCCATTAGCTGTTATTGTAACACTATGTGTATGCATAGCACTTACTGCATCTTCAAATTCAAGAATTCAATGAACATTTTGTTTCATGGTACCTCCGTACTTACGGAAAGTATTTTTGCTTTGGGTACCGGGACATAGTGGGTTGCACTTGAACGAAATGGCCAATTCACTCGCACGAACATCCCACAATTGCCCTATCATATCTGCTTTGCCGACATCAGCTTATGTCACCACGGCTAGGTACAGAAATTTCTCTATATCGCAAAATACTACAATATCCATGCTAACACCGTCTCCGGAATTCCACCATCTTGGCTTCCTATGTAATAATTGGTGTCCTTCAAAGAAATTGGAAGTTTCCATTACAATATTGAGATGTCGTATACCACCTGTACATCTTTACTTACACAGGCCTGGTCTTAATTGTTATGTCCTCTGTTAGGTACGGGACTTTTTCCTAAGCCTCCTTCGCTCTTCACCACACCACATCGAATCGCGTCACAGCTAATTAAGGAGCGCAGAAGCACATCTACCCCGTTCCCGAGGCGCGGCACGTGCAAACGAGTTGGCGTCCCCCACCTCGTGCGCCGCAGGTGGAGCTATTCAGTGCTTGACTCTTCCCGAAAGTGTAGCGGGAGCCTGGCACGGTTCCAGGTAACGCAGGTCCCGAGCAAAGCTGCTTTGCAGCACTGAAACGTCGCTCCCTTCCGCCTATTGTGACGGCGTTTGCAAGCCCGGAAGGCAATACCGAGGGAGAAGCAAGCCCTCGGACAATTGGGGCCCAAGGAGCGACTCTCTCCGCCGGGTGTGACACAATCGCACGGGCGCCTACCATTGGCCGAAAATGACGACACCTGAGAGGGCTAGCCGATTGGCCGAAAATGGCGTCACCTGAGCGGGCTCGCCGATTGGCCGAACGTGACGTGACTTCGAGACACCGAAGGGCTTAAAAGCCAGAGACCGGGAGCAGCAAGGGAGCATTCCTTCATTCATCTATTTCGAGCTTCTTGCCACGGGTCGCAGCGTCCGAGTTGCCTGCCGGCCCGTAATGACTTTATGACTTAATTTCTTGGTCCTCCCACTGTAAATAATGTAAATAAACCTCCAGTTTTCATCCCAAAGTCTTCCTCAACCTCGGCCAACTCCCGCACCCAACGGCAAGCTCCAAAATCTGGGAGGCAACAATTGGGATTGTCCTCCAAATGCAACACCCCTCTATGTTCTTCTTGAAAGGCATCTGAATCTATCGATCATTACTTTCTCTCGAGCCGCCGATTTTCTAGACAAAGAAAGCTATTAGAAAACTAATTTAGCAAACTTAGGCTATCGCTAACCTCGCCAACCATTCTTTCTTTTGGAGTGACTTCACTGGGATCCAGCCACAGGAACGCTTTTCTTGCAGTTTACAATTTTATTAGAGACAAAATAGTACCTTGCTGAGTTTCCAAAAGCATCAATTATTTGTATTATTTCATTTGCTTATATTAACTTATTTTATCAAAATTCTTAACAATATTTTCAATAAACTTCTAAATTAGATTTTCTTAGTCCCATGCTCTACTATTCAAATCTAGTTTTGCTTTAATTCTAAACATATGGGAAACCGCCTGCTAGCGGTTTCCCGTATGTCTTGTCTCCCAAACACTGGCGTACGTGCCAGCGCATGCCAGTGTTTGGGAGACAAGACTACACTACGGTGTGTGGCATTTGGAATGCAACGGAGAAGTTGGTTGGCAATGCTACTGTGACCATGAAAATATGTCGGCTACGAGGTTCAACTTTTCGCCATCATTGCCTCTGTTATTTTTGAAGTGTCGCCTAATGACAATGATAAGGACGACACGGAAAGTGACAGCACAGGTGGTTCAGGCCCAACAGTGGCAGATACTGTGGGTTACGTCAGCCTCATGCAGGTGTTTGCCGAGAAGAGGGGGCTGGCGAAAAAGCTGGCTCGTAGCTTGAGCGAGTTTGAGGCCCTCGTTGTCACTGCTAGCCCACCACGGCATCAAACAAAAATAACATACTTTTGTCGCGCGAAGTGAGCAAATACTGCATGTTTTCTGCCTTTTCATCGCACTCTCTCGTAGTTCCGTTTTTGACAGGTAAGTGGGTGATCTCACGCTATTTCGGTTAAACAGTACTGCCGTTTAGTACATACTTTTTCCAAGCTCCGGCCAACTACAGTTTTACGAGGTTTCACTGTATGTTAATGAAATGCCAAATGTGTCGGAGCATCAACTCTACAAGCCGAAGCCAATTTGTGAAACACTGTCAACTATGTCACACCATAGACTGGTGGTGCGGCAAACGTGCAGGTGTGAGTAAGGGGATGCACTGAAATGCAACATGTGGCAACACTGTACATGTACAAGTCAGTCCAAAGAAGACACTGCAGAGAATCACGCCACATCAATGCAAAAGCTGGAGGGAGTCACCCAAGATGTGGCTCTAGGGTGCACTTCTTGGCAGAAGCACACCACGCCTGTCAGTAAGAGAGCCAACCAAAGCAAGGCATGGAATAAATTAACAGAGTGCAAAGAAGACCCAGAAAGGAAAGAACAGCACAAGTGCTCACTAACAACTGATGTATTCCAGGAAAAAGCAAAGTTCATAGTCTTCCTGAGATATATTAGTTGTTAGGGAATGCCTGTGCTTGTCGCTGTCCTGCCTGTTCCTTTTTAGCACTCTTTGAACATGTTCCCTGCGACGTGGACCACGAGTGGTTCACGGCAGTTATTCCTCTTAGTGTGGATGTGCAGGGCTTTCCTGCACTGCAAAAGCAACATCTTTGCTAGAAATCGATGAAGTAAAAATTATTGTTGGTTCTGTTTGAAGTGTTGTGGCACCATCTAAAAAAATAATTATGAGGTTTTATGTGCCAAAGCCACGATCTGATTACGAGGGAACCGTAGTAGGGGACTCCGGAAATTTGGACCACCTGTTTTTTCTATGTGTGCCTAATCCACAGGTGTTTTTGCATTTCGCCCACTTGAAATGCGATCGCTGTGGCCGGGATTCGATCCCGCGACAAGAGCATTGCCCGCGACTTCGTGCTTAGCAGCCCAGAACCGTAGCCACTAAGCAACCATGGTGGGTGTTGTGGCGCCATCTCTCTGCACCTTGAGGAAGTTTCAAAGGAGCGTAACCTCCTGGTGGCTCACTGGCCTGTCATGACCCACCACACGAACATGACATGTGACTCGCAAGTGGGTCATCGTGCACAAGAATCGAGACATTTAGAAGTGATGCCGCAGTGAATCTGTTCATTTATTCCGTATCATAAACCAACTGGCCAAACAATACACCTTGCAAAGAAAGCCACCAGCATGCCAGTCAATCATAAATACTGACCAAGCCAAGGCACTAACACGCAAGCCAATCACAACTCAACCGTGGAAAGGTACCAGCATGTCTGCATGTCTACCAATCCCAACAGTCCAATATGTTCCGACAGAACGAAGTTCTAACATTTTAAAATAACCCAACTTGCAACTAAACCTATGTGCATATCATTATTCAATTTAATATTCGAATAAGTATTCGTATTCAATTTGTATAAGAAAATTTTAACGCGATAGCCTTAAAGGCCGCGTGTCACAGAAAATCCAGTGCCGGCAGAGTTGTTCGTGGGTGAAAATTTCCGTATATAGTAAAACCTCAGTTAATTCAAACTCAGTTAATTCGAAATCACGGATAATTCAAAGGTTTTCAGCAGTCCCGTATTTTCCAATGTAAATTTGATCGGATAATTTGAAACGGCGGCCTAGGTGAACCCGGTTAATTTGAAGATTTGGGGCGCTATGCGGCAATTTCTGATCCCCATTTCACCGCAAACTCAACGAAACGACGGCCATTCGGCACAGCGAGGCGACGCCACCATAGCAATCTCAATTATTTATAAATGAAGCGTCCGACCTGTAGTACTGCTAGCACAAAAATCAAGTCCACAGTATGCCCAACGCACCGCCGAAATGCGGGCCTGCAGAGGAGATGTGCTTCACTGCAACTCAGCGGGCATACGGTTTTTGTCACATCCTCTCGTCCCCTACTCCGCACGCTCCTCGCAGCCACAGCATCAGTGAGTGTTCCGTGCCGCTGCCACTGGCTGCTGTTCACCCATCCTCTCTCTGCGCCTGTGGCAACATGTGTGCACGCAATGCCGGTCTGCGCAACTTCTTTGTGTGCGGTGGTTAGGGGTGTTGCAGCTAGCGTGGTGTTCTTTTTTTTTTCTGAACTGTGCAGAAGTGCCAGTGAGTGAAGATGCCAAAGTATAAGACTTTAACGCTGCAGCATAAGTTCTGCTTGATCCAAGAAGCAGGTAAGAACACATGTTTCAAGACCGAATTGGCTGAAAGGTACAACGTGCCCCTTTCGATGTTGACTACAATTGAAGAACAAGTCGAAGGTACTGGAGGCCTACAGCAAGACATATTTTTCGAAGCAATCGTGAGTACAGGCTCCCATGCACCAAGATGTGGAATCAGCTTTACTTCGCTGGCCGTGGAAAGCAAACGCAACCCACTTTCCCATCAATGGAACAATACTGCAGGAGAAGGCCAACGACTTGGCTCTACAACTTAGACACGAAGAGTTCAAGTGTAGCAATGGATGGTTCAGCCATATTAAAGAGTGCAATCATTTGACCTTCGTAGCCATCTGTGGTGAGAGTGGCAGCGCAAACGAGAGTGTCATCGACGACTGGAAGAAACACATTGGCTCCGTTGCTTAGACAGTACGGTGCAGACGATGTGTACAACCTTGATGAGGCAGCCCTTTTTTACAAGATGATGCCCACAAAAATGTTCACAGCGAAGGACACCGCGGTCAAGGGTTGAAAGCAGGGCAAGCAAAGAATTACCATTGTGTTCGGCGCAAACATGTGCGGTAAACACAAGCTGCCGCTACTTGTAGTTGGAAAGAGAAAAGAAACAGTGAACGACCCTTTCCAAACAAAGAATTCGAATGACGTGGTGCAGTTCTTGCTAGGGAACAAGGATGTAGGTTTGGTTTTTCTGTTGATGTTGAAGATTTATTTTATTCAGTTCCACAGCGTGAACTCCTGTCTTCAGTACATTAATGTATTGAATATAGTGGTACGATCTCGTTCCAGAATCATGCCGGACTTTCAGTGGGTAATTTTTAAAGTCTTTTAGAATATTACCTTCGGGCTACTTTTATTGCTTTTAATGGCCAACCGTATTTACAACGGAATGGTATTTGTATTGGATCATGTGTTGCTCCCGTCCTTGTGGATATTTTTTTGTCTAGTGTGGATCATTCTTTAGACCATGCTTTTATTGAGCGGAAAGTTTTAAAAGTTTTTAGGTATGTTGATGATTTTTTTGTATTTTTATCGCTTGACTCGTCCTACCAGGATACGATCAATAAGGTTTTAGACGATTTTAAGGTACATATACAAGGTCTTGTGTTTACCCACGAGAGTCCACAAAACAATGTATTGCAGTTCTTGGAACTTAAGCTTGAATTCTGTGAATGCCATGTGTGTTGGGCGTATCAACCCTGTGCGAAAAAGGAACTGTTGTCCTTCAAGTCTGCACACTTGAAGATTGTGAAAAGAGGTATTACGTTGTCATGTATAGAATTGGTTCTTAAGAGTTCGTGTGTGCACAAGATGCAAGGAAGTTTTGATAATCAGATCAGCCGACTTTCAGCAGCTGGGTTCTCTATGTCGCTTTTGACTGCTGTGGTTGAAGCTCTGATCCAGAGAAGAAAAACCACAAAAAGGCTGGACGCCGAATGTGAAATGCGAAGGCCTGCGGTGGTCCCTTATATGCATAAGGTGACCCATCAACTCAAGAAAGTTGCTTGCAGGCATGGTGTTCCTTTGGCAATTTCTGCGCCAAATAAGC
Source organism: Dermacentor variabilis (assembly GCF_050947875.1). Classification (NCBI taxonomy): domain Eukaryota; kingdom Metazoa; phylum Arthropoda; class Arachnida; order Ixodida; family Ixodidae; genus Dermacentor; species Dermacentor variabilis. Next base: position 13,005,007 of record NC_134578.1, on the reverse strand, counting down.
TTTCAAAGCTATGTTCCCGCACCTGCGGAGAGAGCAGAGGAGGATGCCAAATTCGGCATGGTGCCTCATACGTGTCGTACACTGTCGGCGTGGTTTATGGCATTCCACTCTCATGACGTAAGACATATGTTGGCCAGACAGGGCGTTGCGTCAATGAGCGACTCAGGGAACATGCGTAAAAAGTAAACAAAAATGTAGATAAAGGAGCGCATGTTGTTGCGCAATAAGCTCTTGCAGCAATTGTGAGGCGCGACTTGATCGGACGTTAATTCTTGGAAAAAGCAAGAATGAACATGCGCGGCTTGCCTTAGAGGCCTACAACATAAAAAGACAAGGCAATAATTGCATTAGTGACACATCTTTGTCCCTGCACCCATCAGAATTTGAATTCCTAAGTTTGCGTATACGATAAGCTGGCAGATGTCAGTAATGTATTCTCTGCGCCTGCGTGGCTGTGTGGCCTAGGTATATATATGCATCGACGACGAAAGAAAAAAAAGTTGTTAGTCAGCGCCAGTGTGTGTCCTGTCTTTCTTTTTGTGGATCATCTTAGGTGTTTGCGCTGTAACGTTAAGTTGGAAAGAGTGGGAAGCCTCGCTGCTTTAAAAATGCATGGCTGCCGCCAAGGGATGAGCTTATCTACAGGCACAACAACAAGGCCTGGGTCACAGGGGCAATATTTGAAGATTACGTTTGGCAGCTTGACCGCAAGTTCACGGCCACAGGAGGAATGTACTCTTCGTTGTTGATAACTGCCTGGCGCATGGTGACATCTCACACCTGAAAGCTATCAGGATTTATTCCTTTGTACACCACATTGATCTCACAGCCAATGGGCCAAGGCGTCATTCCCCACACGAGGAAGATTTACCACCACCACCTGCTCAAGCGCATGCTCCTTTACTACGACACCGTCAAGGAGTACTCCATCGACCTCCTCTGAGCCATATGTCTTATTGTGTATGCATGGAAGCAAGCGGAACCCATTTTGATCATGCGGTGTTTTGAGCATGCTGGCTTCTCGAAGGAAAGCACCGGTGATGCTGATGCTGACTATTCGTGTGCACTTGATGAAGAAGGAGCCGAGGATTGCGACCCCATCAATGTACTCTGCGCAGAGGATAGTGAATCCGGTGCAGCCGGCTTCGCCACGTATTTGAACTCTGAAAATGATCAACGAAAGTGCCACTCAGACTTGGAGAGTGAAGCTACTGCTGATGCGACCGTGTACAATGACAGCGACGATGATGACGGTAACGAGCCCTCCTGAGCATCTACTCTCGGGGAAGTTATCGGATCGCTGAACATTACCTGCAGTTTTGTTGAGTGCCACGGTGGAGATTCTGAAATGCTGCACGTAGTTGGCCAATTAGAAAACATGGACCCTTGGAGCCTCGAACTACAGGACGTGGCAAAACAGCATCTCTGATTACTTTAAGTAATCCAAAGATTGCCGAATAAAGGTAGCGCATTCCTGAAGCAAAATGTTTTGCCTTGGTTGCATTTTTTGATGTGTTTGGCTAATTCGAAAACCTGCTTAATTCGAAGATTTTTTGCGGTCCCAATGACTTCGAATTAATTAGCTTTTACTGTATATGTTTAGGTATACGCATATGCCGCGCCTTGCTATACGACATGAAGTATATGCGGGTTATATATTGTCATACCATTCTATCACTAAAGTTGCTCATACCTTGTCTTACATTCTTGACAAAGTTATCCCACCAAATATTGAGAGAGTGACAGGCCACAAACAAACGTTGTGAAACAGAACACCAAAAGCGCATGCCTTTTAGTTAAATCTTCCTAGACTTAAACATTAAAAGTGCAATACAATAACAGAAACCTGAAAATTCTGTAATTTTTTTTTGTGTTGCTGTGCACTACCTTTGGGATTCACCCATGCAAGAGGCCGCATTTCTACTAGAAAGCTTGCCTTCATGCATAGCATTCGCTGCCAGCGTTTTCCAGTAAACATTATGGTTACATAAGCTGCAGTTGCAGGGGAGCACGTGAAGCAGTCAGGGATCTTTGAATGCTATAGCATTCCACTCTTAAAGGCTAAGATTAAACGTCCTCCAAATTTTTGCTATTTGCGCACCCCTACAAATCGTAATTGGTCACTAGTGGCCCTGGGAATTTCATCAAGTTACATTCCACACAGTGTCAGCCTTTCACACATCATCAGTAATTCATGCAAGATTGTGTAATGTTTCCTCTAGCTGGTTATAAGTGTCCTTTTCGAAAGTGACAGTGCAGAGAGCTTGGCTTGCAACTAGGGACAAAGACTACAGAGTTTCGGGTGGAGGCATTAATGCTCTTCTCTGCTACTATACACTAACTATGTGATCTGGTAAATGTTCTGTGCACCAGCCTCCAGGAACACCATTGTGCGAGCAGGCCATGTAGGATATCACGTTTTTGTTGGGCATCCCTCCCCCCCTCCTCCTGAATGTTGGACAGTCGTTACACTTTATGTGTTGAAGCAATTTAGTACATCCTGCAATATGCCTTTCGGAAGCAACTATATGGCCACTTGCCGAAACAGTGCACAGTGATTCCTTGATGCTGGTAGCCATCCTGAAGAAGAGCAACTCCCACACTTTCAAATCACATGTCTGCTTCACAGTGTCATGAAGAGTATCTTTTGCTTTCACTTCCTTGGCCTGCGCATCAGATCTCTGTCTTGTACTGTGCTGCTGTTTCGAGCACCATAAGCAGTTTGCATCAATGGTGCAACGCCCATGTTTAAGCGCACAGACGTTTTTCACATGAATGGACACCAGAAGGCTTCAAAGGGGCGTTCATCGGTACCCTGCTTGTTTGCTTACTGTGCACTATGCATGACATCATTCTGTATTGCACCAAGCATCTGTGTACTGATGTGGAGGTGTTTGCCCAATGATCAGCAGTGCTCCTGTGACGCTGCTCGTTGTCTTTGTTGACAGAAAGTCTCCACAGTTGGACACAAGTAATGTCCAACATCCTCAACGAAGAGTGCAGAGCTTTTCACGGCTACTTTTTTTCTTCGTCTTCCTCGTCGCAGTGCGCTATAAGCCAGATCTCGTGCTGCACTATGCCAATCTTTGGGAACTCGGCCGTGCAGGTCGCGCACATTGTCCATGCCACCGTCACGCGCGGGTAGTAGTTCTGCACGCACAAGCGGATGTCGTAGCTGTCCGTGCTTAGGCGCTTGAGCACTGGCATCGACTCCACCAGCCTGCGCACTTCCTCGGGCACCACACACAATTGCGGCAGCGTCCAGTCTGTGACGAGGGTGAGTTGCTCCATGGCTGGATGGATGGGCCGTTGGTGCGACATGTTGGGCGGCCCGCCGACATACGCCGAGATGATCCACTCGCCATCGAGGTAAAGGTTGGTTAGGCCCTTGGTGACGTTCAGGAGGGTGAAGAATGCGTCATCCATGATCGAGTCGCTGATCTCGAGTGATTTCAGTTTCGAAAACATGCCTGATTGAATCTTCTCATCGCAGATGTTGCAACCCAACAGGGAAAGGTACTCGAGGTTTTTGCAGGTGCGAGCAATGGTTGAAAGATGCGCCCCTTCGAAGTACTTCAGTGTCAGGTGTGTTAGGGCCAGCGCTTGCAGCATCTTGGTGATGTAAGGGTCGAAAGGGCACATTCCACCTTGAGCGGCGTACATTATGTTAATGCGCTTCAGCCTAGAGAACTCCGTGATGCGGGTAAGGACCTTCCGGGATGTCGTTGTTACCTGCGCAAGGGGTTAGAATAAATTGTGGCACTTAAATGGACACTAAAGGCAAATACCGCATTTTCTCGCATATAACCCACACCAAAACTTGACAAAAAAAAAATTGTGTTTAAAAAATGGGGGTGCGGGTTATCTGAGAATATTCGGGGAGGGAGGGGGGATGGCTTCACGACAACACACCCACGTGAAGCGGCTATATGCATATGCCCAGTGGATGACCGTCAGTCTTTACACACTCAAAGCGACGGGACATGTGCGAAGACCGGATATTGCACTGCCATGGCAGTGGATCATAGATGTGAGGAGGGGGGGGCGGTTAGGGGGGGGGGGGCGGTCGTGCCGGTTACATGCAAGGGCAGGTTACACGCACGAAAATACGCTACTAAGTCAAGCTAAAGTGACAGATTAGCGCTCGAGAATGTCTAAGGCATCAATATTATTGTGACCAGAGCCTTAGTAATTGAGAAATTTAGGCAAATGCACGACAATTTCAGACTCCACTGGGACATTCAAGTACTAGCCCGATGACGTAGCGACTCCTCACTATAGTTCTGGCACTAGTACTTGACCACTCATAAGAAAAAGAGTGACTGATTTATTGATTGAAAGCTTTAGTTGCTTTGTCACAGTACAGTGTAAAAGAGGTGTAGTGAAAAGCCAATCAAATGATGGCATGAGGAGTCTTTTGCCCCTTTTGTCAACTATGACAGCAGCAGCTGAAAGACACAGCACAAGATCACAGCAATGTCTTTAAGTTGCACACTGTTCTAAATAACGATCAAGCCATAAAAAGAAAAATGAGAAACATAGATTATACAACAAACAAAGCTGCTATAATCCCCTACACTTAAATAAAACAAAACCTAGTTTATACAAAAAAGCTACCACGTCCTGCTGCCTTTAAATAAGTTACTACATAGTTTTTACAATAAATAGAGCTGCTAAAGCTGCTACACATAAACGAGACACATCTATTCCTATTTCATTGCAATGATTTAGAATGTGGAGGAATATACCAAAGCATTTGAAAGCTATATTTAGTACAAAAATAAGGAATTTTGCACAGTTCTCTTTTTCTTGTTTCATAGACCTTTTTCACTAAGCAAAGATTCACCATCTCCATGAACAGAAAGTCTGAGCTATTGCAGTTAAGACAGTACTCTCATAATAGTCTCTATTGATAGCGGTTGTTCACTCTGATTATCTAATCATTGCTTTGCTTTATAAGATGGAAGAAAATGCTAATTGTTAACTACTATTCAATTCTTAACGTGCAGCAGTGGCGTATAGGTAGAGCATCCGCCTCGTGTGCAAGAGGACCGTGGTTCAAATCCCAGTGCCGCGCAATTTTCCACCGTACTAAAAAAAAAAAAAAGATTACGCACGTTGATAAAATTGCATAAACAAGCCTGGAATGCAGCCTGATCCCGGTGACCAGAACCAGTAACACACTCCATCACCAGAGCAGGATTGGCCACCCTGGTACAGTACTTGGCCACAACCTCCTACATGAATACAACAATCAAACCCCAGCCCTCAGTCCCCAGCAGCTGCGAAGCAAATGACCACAGCGTAGTGACATACGAGCTCCACTTGTCACTTTTCTGGCCCCAAAAGGCGTCCTTTAAAAAAATGCGGGAACGGCAGCATCTTGGCTTGAGAAATGCGGAGGAGACACTGTAACATGATCGCCACAGGCACCTTGCCGCGACTTCGAAATGGCTTGTGCAAGAAAACTGCATGTCCGTCAACCTTGCCTGCTTTACGTGAAGCTTGCAGACATCCTTCTCCAAGGCATCCAGGTGCTCCATGTAGAGAAGCAAAAGGTCCCTTGCAAAAACATGCCAAGAGGGCGTGACTCATCTACAGGACCTCCCGCGGGGACAATGTTGAGGCGACCTGCCCTACCGTGTCAGCGCTGTCGTCGTGGTCGCCACTGTTTCTATCCAATGCAAGCATGTTTGTGACAATTGCCTCATCAGTTAGAAGCACTTCATTTCCAAATCTATAGCAGTGCGATTTCTTTTCACCGGCAACTTCGTGTATTGCCGATGATCAGCGGGCGGATCAGCCATCTTCTGTTTCGGTGGCGAGTCAAAGGAGGCTGAGAAACAATGTGGCCAGGAACGATTTGGTCAGGAATGACGTGGCCAGGAACAAAGACAAGCACGAGTGACTTAATCTGTTAGCAGAATTGCACAGAATAAGGGCTGCAGAACAAAGAACCAACTGCAAGGGCCCAGCGAGCAATCTGGAAGCAGCGCCGGCAGCTTTTTGGCGCAGTTAGCATGGCCCATTTGTATTTTGGAGGGTGGCACGGCACAGAGCTATGGGTGCTGCCGATTCGTGTTTGGAGGGGTGGAAGGGCGACGAGAGAGATGTGCGTGAGGCTGGTGTGCATCTCTCATGGAGAGAAGCCCGTGACGGCAGTTGGGGTGGTGGGCGATCGTGCAACGGCCTGCATTTCACTTTTTCTGTTTTCTTTTCAAGGATTTCGCATTCCATTACCTTGAGCACAGAGACCCAGCAGCCAGACTCCATCATTATAACCGATAATGCGGCATGGGGACATTGTAGTTAGTGGGTTATTACCCCATTTGATGGTGCGGCATCCTTTCACTGTTATAACCAATATATTGTTAAAACCGGTATGGTTATATATAAGTGGTTTCGTCTGTAGATGAATTATCGAGGAAAAGGTGCAATCTGTATTGTGTTGGTGCGAAGTGAGCACAGCATAGACTACTTATAGCATAGTTGCTTACAGTGCAGTTGTGCGATACGAAATACTGGTTATAATGTGGGAAAATTTCACACACAAGTGTGGTAGCGATTGCGCTTGGGTGAGTGACGAGGGCAATGCGAAGGAGAGGGAGCAGATGTAAACCGAACAAACAAGGAACCAAAAAAAGAAAAAAGTAGAGGCATTGTGATGCGTGTGCGTGGAGGTTGCCTAGGCGATGGAGAAGCCTTTGCTCAGCTGCTTATCAGCGGCGCGTCCGAACATGTGCGCATTGTCTCTCCTTGGCACCTTTGGCACTTCAGCTTGTGCGCGTCAGTCGCGATGCGTGTCGTCGTCAAGTGCAGATATTGCACATGCGACCTTAACTGCTGTCAGTTTAAGCTGTGTTCCGCAAATTCATTTCGGAGCGTTTAGGTTTTACGTCCATATGCGAGCTTTCACTGTTCCTACCGATATGCGCACATACAAGCTTGGTACGCGTTCGCAGTAGTTGCCATGGCTGGTTGCCTGAGAAATCCTGTGCTTCATACTGGCTGCTGTCAGTTCAGCTCGTGTGATGGTTGGTTAGGACCAACTAGCGCGCCTCGTCGGGAGTAGCCGACCAAAGTTTGTTTGGTGCCAAGCCGACAAAACATGTCGCAGTGGCTCTACATGATTTGGAAAGTGGAGAAATCACCTTGACAGTGAAAATGAGCACACGGGCGGCACAGGCAACAGTTGAATGGTGGCTACTTGATTCACGCTCCCCATGTTTTTGATATCGTGGATTGCGCCACCCGGATCAGTCGGAGAAATTGAACGAGACGCTGTATGGCATTTGAAATTTCGGTCGCCGTTCTACATTAGTTTTGTGGAGTTGGTGGTGGTGCCGTGGGGAATGTTGAATAAACGAGTGGGTCTGAAAATTTTGTCAGCGAATTCCTTCCCTCATCTAGTTTTTCTGAGTTATTTTGTCTGCTTTATGCGAAGACTGGGCATTCTCAGACTAAACTTTCAATGTTCATAAATTTAAACAGATGCAAACATCCCGATAGCATGCTTTTATTCTCAGATACGCGCAGCTGCTTAGCCTACATATTTTGCATGTGCGCAACTATTAAAAAATTGTTTCGGTTACGGTACACTACCACCAATAGTGTGACTGGCGACTTGCACTATAAGCAGTCTATGCAGTATTTTCAATGTTTGATGCCAAGAATGAAAAATAAAAAGGGAATCTATGAAGCAGGAATGCACCAGCAAGGTTCTACTGCATACACTTACATCACTTCACTATGAACAGGCACACATGCCTTAGCTAAAATCTGGCTGAGACACACTTACCTGCAGCTGCTCGAGGTGTGGATACCGTTCGAGTGCCTTTTCTATACAAGCCAGGCTTGCATCGCCCATCATTAAGGCATTGCGGTTCGGCCGTCGGAAGTGCGAGCCCAGCTTCAGCTCCCGGCATTCACCGAGCAGGGGCGGCGGATGTGGCGACTGTATCCGAAACCGGTCCGCGAGCATCACAATCTCGTCCAGCGGTGCCTGGATTTCTGACAGCTGCGAAAATGAGGTGAAAGAACAGAGGAAGAAATGTTTAGAGAAACACTAAAGGGAAATATGTCATGCTAAAGTGATAGATTAGTGCTCGAGAACATATAAGACGTCAATATTATCGTGAACAGAGCTTTAGTAATCGAGAAGTTGAGGCTATGCTGGACACGATTACAGCCTCCCCGAGGACATTCAAGTACTAGGCCAATGACGAAGGCACTCCTCATTATATCTCTGTCACTATTACTCAGCCACTCGTAATAAAAAGATAACTGTATTGCATTATAAGACGTAAGAAAATGCTACTGGTGCAGTTCTATTTGGTTTATAGAAAAAAGTAATCATTGAGTTTACCCTTGACAACATCACGGGCAGTTGAAAGGTTTCGTTCTGTTTTCCCTGTGCCACCCGCACTTTCACGATTCAGTAGTTTCATTATAACGTAGTGCTGCGCTGGTTTTGCTGGCTTGCAAAACTCACAAAAACTGCAAGTAGCAGAGAATGCCATGTCAATGTGATGTTGCAAGATTCCCGAACAGTTCACGCCACTTAACCAGGAGCAGCTACTGTGGTGAATCTAATGCTCTGTCTCAGTTCTCCATGGCCGCGCATTTACATTTTGCATAGAAAACCATAGCGCCGTCTGTCGAGTACAGTTTTACTTAGCGACGGCAGTAAAGGGCAGCGATGGCGTATGCAATGGCACCACTCCCCGCTTGGGGGAGGGTGATTTGAACTGTGCTAAAGGAACGCGGACCTTTTCAAAGGAACTTTCTCGTAAGCTAAGTCTTTTCTTGGCTCGAAACAAGCGCAGCGAGGTTTCTGGAATGGTATTTGAACAGTCCACGTCAACTTAGCATTTGCCTTTAGCATCTCTTTAAGGGGCAGCTTTACATCTGAAACTCCTATAAAGGAAAAAAAAACATCAATGATGATTTAGCAGCGAATGCGAGAGATATGCATCAGCATTAGGTCACACAACTTTGATGTCCTGGATCAATAATTTAAACATTCTCCCTCATGTTTCAAAGTGTTCAGAAGCTCACTCTGCACGTGTCCTGCCTCTTCGAGGAACAAAGTGCAACTGATAGTGGTGCAACTAACAATGCTGGCGTGTTGAAGAGAGGCAGCAGTGGCAAGTGAATTCCCCTTCATGCTGCCTCTCACTTCAATGTGAACTAGGAGCACGAGAACCCAGCGCATACAAAGCCATCAGCTATATCTGAACAACTAAACTTCAAAGCCCAGCGCAGATATTTCCCTCCAAGAGAGGACGCGCGTGGCTGCACTCAGCCACCGCAGCTGGAGTAGAAGTGGAGATGCGCACCAACATGCTCCCTCCTGCTCTCCCTCCTAGCGCATGAACATCTCCCCGCACCCCCACCTTGCGTATATGAGAAGACAGTGAACACTCTCTCTCCCCACCTTCCTCCCTTGCGAGTGTGTGAAGATACCGCTGCAACAAGCCAGCATCCTAATCGGCTCACCCTCGCAAGGTTTCACTTGCACCGACAGAATATGGTGTGTGGCAGCAGTGTTATTGCATTTGGACTTTATAGGAACATCATGGTGACGCCAACAGCGGACAATAGGGCGTGTGGGCTGCACATGCACTCAGCCGTGCTGACGGCCTTGTGCAGCCACAGCCAGGCTAAAGGAGGAGACCCGTGCTCACCTGCCTCCCTCAGCAAGTGCTTGTTCACATTCTGCACCGGAGAATCAAGAGCTGTGGTGCAGCGCTCCACAAATTGGTGCATGTGATGCAGTGAACCATGTGTGAACTGAACAGACTCACTGGCTTGGATGTGATCAATATTCCATAGAAGGCATCAATGCTCATTCTTACCATGGGACAGTTTGCAACCAGTGTAGTGAGTGTCAGAGGGCAGAGGAAGAGCTCTTCGGTGCCGACTGCTGGTGTGGTGCCCCAGACCTGGCAGAGGTGGGACGTATGTGCCATCTCCCGCACGTGACTTGAGCTCTCCATCTGCAGCATCAGGTCGTGGTACAGGATCAACCTAGTCACCTTGGAGAACCAGGACATCAGGTCTGCAACCAGATCCCTGCATGGACCTAGCTGTTTAACACAGGGCAGAAACACTGTGCTCAAGAGGAAGGTTTACCATGGGGCCACCTTCTATGTCCTCATTCAGGTACATGTAAAAAGCTGAACTGTTCTCATTCACAACCAGTAAACTGATTTCAATGAAATTTGTTGCATTTAAGGGAGAAAGCTAAATGCTACCAACATTAAGAAGCAGAATTTAGGGCTTCAAGTAAAAGAAGCGCCGAAGATCGACCACTGCAAAAAAAACTGAAGCACAAAGTTTACAATTCCCTAACTCAGTATCAGCAATAGCCATTGCAGCTGTGCAAACTGCATCTGTTAGAGCATTTTAACTCAACTAATCAGATATATGGGTTAGCAGCTTACATCAAATTGTTACAATACTTATGAGGGCTTTGCAAAAACTCCATCACAATCAGTAGTGTACAATACACGAATTTTTTCAAATTAGATGTCTCCATATAAGTGCACATTTCTTGCTGCCAAGTAAGAGTTCTGAGCTTGTCACTGGAGTTTTTTCATATCTTATGATACTAAAATTTAAAAATAACAAATTTGATGGACTATTAAAGTTATGCCCTATATATATCTATACATAAACGTTCCCATGTATTTAAAGAAAAACACCTGAGGTAAAGCTTCCTTGTACAACAGACATTCAGGTGTTGTGTCATGAATTGTGTGCCATCTGAACCAGGTGGCAGTAAGCGAGCTAGCTAAGACTGGCCTCATTACGTCATGTGGTGAAGTCACGTGTACGAACAGGCAAGGTACTTAAGCGCAGCATGAAATAAAGAGAGAGTTACATTTAGTCTGTTGTTTCATCAAGTTACTTCAGTCACTGCTGCCTCGGCAGCTGTGGCACAGTTCAGCTGGCCGAGCATGCCTGTTCACCGGCAACACATCAGGGTGTCCCTCTGAGGCGTAATAAATGATGTCACAAGAATGCTTGAAGCCACAAGTATGAAGATTGGACCAATTCTTGTATTATCACATTCAATATGAGCTGCAGTTCATGAGCTGTGGACGGAGTGATGCTCCGAGAAAAATTGTGGTTCATCAACAGGCACTGTAAAAATAAGAGATGCCATGGCTGAGCTTGCCTGTTGTGCACAATGATCAGCTCCTGTGCCTTCCCGACGATGTCCTTTGCAGCGGCGAGGAATCCCTTCGCTGACTTCAGCGCGGGTAAACCGGCAAAGAGCACTGTGGAATAGCACTGCTTAATAAGAAAGCTTCGGCAGCCTGCAAGGCCTTCCTGATCTGTTGTGAGCACAGAGCGGCTGGCGTCGGCTGTCAGTTGTTGGGGGATGGTACGGCCACTTGGTAACGGCTTCTCCAGCTTCAACATGACAAGGCCTTCACTGTTGGCAAGCTCATCGGGGTCCCCCATCTCCCCAACAGCTTGCATCATGTCCTCCCAACAGCTCATGGCTGGTAAGTTGGTTCCAAATCGAAGTTGGAGACCAACTCTGATTTCTGCGAGGAAAAAAACTAGAGGTATAATGTTAAAAATGTACTGGCACACATTTCCAACATTGTAAAGAAGCTACTATGTGTTTTTGCATGTAAGAGGATGACATTTAGCAGGCATTATGGTTGGGAAACATAAAAGCTGTTCTAAATTGATACTAAAGTTGGTCTCTAGATGCTGGAGCTGGCATCTGTTAAAATCTCAAAAAAGATTTTAGAGTTATGCCTTAATGAGATGGTAGAACTGGATGCACCACTAGTAATTAAAAAAAAATTGGCAGAAACCATCTCACGATGACTGTCGAAGGTAATGCGTTTAGCATTCAATAAATACAGTGACACAATGTACAGCCACCATAAAAATGAGTTACGTAAGAGGGGTGTACTGCAGCACAACTTTTTTTTCTTTTGCGCTTGCCCAAGAACACTTGGCGCCATCTAGCACCGCTGCTGTGAAGTCTGCACGTGGACTTCGAAATGCTTGGTGCACTAGTGCTAGTCAACGCTTAGAAATGAGTAATGCAGTGACCGGGCTCCACTCTCATGCTTCTTTTTGGACATGCTGCACCACCTAGTGGCACTGCCGTGAAGTTCACGCGTGGCCTCTTAGATGAGAAGCGTGGCATGCTAGCGCCTGCAAACGCTCAGAATTGTTCCCTCGCTTTCCACACACTCAGTGACCCAAGTTGGCCAGAGATTCGTTGAAGAGTGGCACGTACTGAGTACATTCATGGCACATCTCTCCAAGGCATTGGCGTGACAGACGTTCAATGATAAGCGGCACATGCATAGCATAGTGCATTTGGGGCACAGCCTGCTAAAGCATCGGGTTGCCGTCCTTAAGGAACCCTTGTGACGTGAGCTAAATTCCGCTAAGAATGGGAGAAATTTAACGGGCTCTTTTTCGTCATTGTAGAGCGGCACATTACTACTTACCCAAGTTAGCATCAAAGAAGCTGATTGAACAGTGGCAAACACCTACTTGCACATACCCAGTAACCCAATTTGTCCTCAAAGAGATTCATCGAAGAACGGCGCAGATCGAGTGGCATATATGCAGTGCTCCAAGTCAGCGTGAAAGACGTTTTTCGAACAGCGGTACCTACCCATTCCCGCATCCACTGTGACCCATGTCGGCACAAAAGATGTTCGTTGAAGAGTGGCACATATATTAAAGAAGGGAAAATCAGACATCTACCCGTTCGTAGTAATTGCTACAAAGGATTTTCTGATTTTCCCTTCTTTAATTACGTCTCTTCACCTTGTGGGTTTCTGCAGAACTATTACGTCAAAGTGGCACATATATACACATTGCCACATATTCAGTAACCCAAAATTTTTTGACAACTGGTTTCGAACCCCATTTTATCCTCACAACAGCCCGATGTGCTACCAATTCGACCATGAACAACCTAGCGACCCAGGTATGTGGGAACAGTTACATACATTACATTACTTACATACATACTTGGTCCCCGGAATGTGCGAAAAATAATAATTCATTTGTATTCAGAAAGGGTCTACCAGGCATACAGGGCCGCAGAATGCATAACTGCCCATGCCGGAGTGGCTTACGTGCCAACCTAGGGCCATTTTCTCCGAGTGGTACGATAAGATTATACTAAGGAAATACGAGTAAAAAAAAGAAAAGGATATACTCCACGCAAATGCGGGCACGGCTGCGACAATGTACTTTAATTTTTTTTTCTTCGGAATGTCATTCTTGTTGGTAAAATACACCGCCAAAGGGGTGTATCACACCCATTTCACACTCATTTTAAATCAAGCTCAAAAGTACGCAGCCATCAGTGATCGAGGCGTGTGAAAGCGTAACTTGGGACTACAACCCCCGCTGTTAGAAGGTCTTCACAACGAAAAAAATGAGCCAAGTTGCGCAAGTGACAAACTTACTCCGCACAGACACAAAATTGCTAGCCTTGCTGTCGCCTTGATGACCGACACTGTTAGAAAATCCGCTTTAACGATTCGCGTCGAGCAGTGGAAGTCTGCGGGCTACTTTCGTATACTACAATTTTAACTACGCCGCATGAACCACGTGGTTCTTTGACGTGCAAACTGCAGTCGGCCTGCGTGTACCCGCGGTCATGCAGCCACACCACCACCGCGCCATGCTGCAAACCGCGCTTGTCAGATTTGATTGATAATTGGCTTGGATGCGCGCGATATTTGTGTGGCTTGCGAGATTGCTCTAAACATTAAGTCACTAAAGAAATATTTACGTAGAAACAATACTTCATAAAATTCAATACTTTGCGCAGAATACAAATGGATGAATCTGTATTTTACGCATGTGTTAAAATTAGATGACACATGCCAAAAGAGGGCATCGCTAGTGTACACTTTCTTTTTTTGCTACCAATACTGGTTTGACACGTAATTTTTTAATACGACAACCTTATGAACTTTATGTATGGCGGGTAGGGTTACAATGCTCTAGCTATTGCTGTAGCATGATGGATATCAGCAGCAGACGACGCGAGCACCTAGCGGAAATTAGCGTCAACAGCGGCGCCCGTCAGATGTGACGCATTGATGGTATTACGTTCAGGAGGCGTCTGTGTTGTTCTTAAGTGACAGCTAGCCGGGCGGGCCTTGTTTCAAGTACTCACTGAATATAGCGCCATGTGTACGACCTGTTCTGCGGTTGGGTGCAGGAACATGCCTCCGATGCCCGGGGTGAGCTTCCACACGTTCCCCAAGTGTCCCAAGTTGCGCAGGTTGTGGGTGCTGGCCATGAAGCGCGATTGCTGGCAGCCCACACCGAGCAGCAGACTCTGCTCGGCGCACTTCAGGGACGAGGACTACGTCCACGACCCGAGCATCGCCCTGCGAATGGGGTTCGAACCATTCTCGAAGCTTTTGAAGCCCGGCGTCGTTCCCTCTGTGTTCGACCACAACCGCAAAAAGGAGCACAAGATTCGAGGAGCTTTCGAAAAACGCCAGCGAAAGGAGGTGCGTATATCGGTGTACAGAGTGCAAGCGCGTGCTTCTTTTCAACCTTGTTTGATGTCCAAACACAGTTATGCATCAAGGAAAACTGGAACAAATTTTTCGCCTATGTTTCTAGCCATGGAGAGTACATCTGCATTAATAAGCGATAGAATGTTATTGTTGATTTTAAACTTAATCTGTGTAGTAAAATTAGCAATTGGATTGTTTACTAAGTTGCAGAAACTTCACTCTGGCATATGAAAAACATAACTGTGGGCTTTGCGTTAAGTGTTACACGCTTAAGTCAGAATATTCAGGCATCAAACTCAGGTTAGCATATGTGATAGGCTGGGCATTACGAGGTTAGAGAATCTTAGAGAGGATTGACTGGCAGTACACATAAGATGCTTCTTCAGATATGACAAGAAATAAAATTATGCATGGGGCAAGTTGCAAAGACACAGCATGCACAAGACATACCACAACATGCAACATACAAACTAATTAGTGCATCCCACTAAGACCAGCGTCTTCAGAGTAAAGGGACTGACAATCAATTTTTAAGGACCTAGTTTTTTATGCCGCAACGCAATGCTTACGCTCGGTAGCGTTGCACCTGCAGCAGTTACTTACAAAAGCATGTGGATAGTAAAATCGTAGAAGTAAGCACGTGGAAGCAGAATTTTTCGATCTGAGCAGCCTCTAAAGAAAGTGAGAGTCCCTCCTCCAACAACGCTGAGAAGTGAGAGCAATGTCGATAGCCTGGCTCCCAAATTATGAAATCCACCCATCGTTATGCTTTCACAGGAGTGAGTGTAACTGTGGTTAAGCATCTGCATTTTGATCTTTTCAACCACGTTTGAAAATAAAAAGTTGGTACGATAAGTTTGCATTGTTGTACAGACATTTCCTATATTTGTACCATGTTTTTCTCTAAGTACACGCCTATGTCATGGCTGGCCAGCCCCTGTCGTTGTTTTGTTGATAGACGAGCCAAGCCAACTCATCGAAAACAAAGCTGAAGGCAGTGCCACTTTTCTACTCTGCAAATGAAGGCCTGTCTGCACATTGTAAGTTAGAAAAAGTGGTAGGCGACCCTAATCTTTGACTTAGGTGTCTCTTAGTGGCTATTGCACCTTGGCGTTGGTGTTCTTTAGGTTAAGTGAGCGAACGTCTTCTTCCTGGCAAGATATATTGGCGAGGAGGAAGCGCAGCATGTGCCACCTGGTAGATCATAGCCCCCTAGTGAGCAGTGCATGAAGCGCACCTTATGCGCCTTCACCGGTGGTGATGTCGGAGCATGTAACATGCGCGCATGTGCAGCTGTTGTGAGCGAGCTAGCAGGTGAGCACGGGAAGAGCAGAAAGCGACGTCACATCCGCTCTGCTAGGCAGATGTTCAGTCTATGCCAGGCAACTATTTTCCGTGAATTAGCCGGTTAAATATCATGTCACCTTCTTTTGTGTGATGTCATCGGTGACGTCATTATGCCCACTTTCTACTTCGGGTTTCCAGGAATTTCGCCAAATTTGTGCTCATGGGGTGGGTCTCTAAAGTCTATGATTCTGTGCTTCGGTGTGCAGTAATCAGTGATTTCTAATTAGTTCTAATTATTCCAGACACTTAAGTAACTGAACTTTTAACTAAAGTTATGCTCTGATATATGTATAATGAAACCCATGAATTTTGTACTGGACTATTTTTTTTTCTATTTCTTCCTGATTTATTTTGGATTTTGTTCCCAATCATCTCGGGAGGTGAATCGGAAGTGCTGCGCGAGAAACAAGAGTCACTTGCTGCTTGCACCACTAAAAAAACTTATAACAGAAAAAAGTGTACTACATTTCAATACTAATCAAAAGACCAGGAACTGCATATACTAATAGGTCACGTGATAGGCCTCTTATGCACCTTCATGTTTTTACAGTATGGCGTGCCAAAGGTCATTTTTCACGACCGTCAGTGAAGAATAAAAAATATAAATCCACCTTCAATGAGAAAAACGTGATTCATTTTAGCCACTACATTACGCAATCTTTCCATCAGTGAGGTTATCTCGATTCATGTTCTGAACGGTTGTCTGTCGCTTTAAATGGTGCCCAGTCTTAAAATTAAAAGGCTGTGAATCATGTCAGTTCCTTTGACATAAGCAGTCACAAAACTGCACTCATAAATTAGACTACAGATATTTTGAACCAGCCACCATGACACAAAGAAGACCATACAGGCTGGCATCCAGACATGTTGCCCAACTTGCAGCTATGCAATAAACATACGTTGGTAATTAAATGTGGTACAAGTGATAGTGCAGGTTCAACAGAAAGATGAAAGCCCATGCCACTCTAAACTAACCCACGCATTCTTAGTAATCATATTAGCATGCTGAGAACGAAGGGAAGCTGTCAGCTTGCCTGACTTGAGTGACCTGATTCTTGTGTGGTTTCGAACCAGCTACACATGTTTGAAATGCTGTGCGATTGTGCAACTTCCTGGCCTCCTGGTGTCTAAGTCTCACGACATGGTTTGTGTCACCATCATGAAAACTGTACTGCTGCAGAACAGATTAACAATTTTCAATTCTCCAGTGAGTTTGTCACATTTACAGGATGTGAACGCCATTTGAGCAGCATGTACAGGAGTGCCAGATGCAGGAAAATGAACTACTTCGTGTCTAGCATGCTTGGAAGGAACCCACCCAACCACTTAGAAATATGTGTGCTGGATGTGGAACATTGTACAATCCATAAAAAAAAATGAACCTGCTACATGATGACATACTGATACTAGGGCTATTTTTTTTACCTGCACTTCATGCAGGCTCTTGTAGACTAGTGTAGTGCCGGACAGAGGTTATGATGTCATGTGCTGCACATGACATTATAATGGCTTACTGACGTCACATGGCTTACTGGGCCGTAGCCAATCGGAGCAGGCTGTGCGTCGTCTTCTGCATCGGCAGACGAAAAGAGCCTGACTCCACACTTTGCCTGATTTTGCACTTACTGGCTGTGTATATGCCCTTGCCTGAAACTAAATGCCAATGTGTGTGAGTTTCGTTTCATGAACAAATCTAGACAAACTGCAGCTAAATACATTGCAAAAATAAAGAAAGATGAGGGCACCTTAATTCCTCTGTGACACATGGTCACGCCAGCACTTCGCTACCATTTTTGTAGCGAATATTCACTATTGTCGTTATATCAGTGCCGACACTATGAGACAAAATGTCGCCATGTGTTTGCAATGCCAGCCTGCCTGTCTGTTGTCTGCTGCCTACGCCTGTTGGAACTGCAGTGCAGATGTAGTTTTCATGCTACACTACAGTTATAAATAAGTGGCTTTGTATAGGTGAGCGAAGCTACACTTTTGTTTACCAAGTAAAAAGCTACGCTCGTGTAGCCAGTGTAGGTAAAAAAATAACCCTACTGAGAGCAAACATTCAAATGTCTGACCTCCACCTAATTTTACGAAAGCACCTTACACATATTATTCAAACTTGCAGCTCAGGCCCGATCATAACTTTTTCAAGATGCTTCCGACAAAATTTAAATGTCATTACCTTCATCAGTGCTTTTATTTTCATCAGGAGGAGCATACACTATCTTGGCTTGCACAGTTATGCACACAGAGCCTGGAGGGGTCATCCATTGTTTTGTGAGAGCTGCTTGTTCACTTAAATGCCGCACTTCAAAAACAAGATGTGGACCAGAAAGAGTTAATGGAATCCAGTGTTTCACTGAATCCCATCTGGTTGCAAAGAGGCATGCTAAAGAAAGAGACAAAAAAAAAGAAAATAAAAATCCACACATTCTTTTTTCTGGTCTAGGCCATCAAAAAGGTGTACATATCAGAGTGTTGTCTATTCTTGTAAGAGTACACTAAGCCATATGTCTTAGATACACTGGGCTGCGACTCTGTAGTAATGCCTTTTCTCAATGCTGATGCCTTTTGTGCTTTTTGTGTTCGTGGGCGGGCAAGAGACTGCGTCTGACGCTCCGCCCCAGCCACTCACTAACATGAAAAGCGCTGAAATGCATTAGCATCGGGAAAAGGCATCGCTACAACATCGTGGCCCTAGTTATCGTCAGAACAAAGCAAATGTTTTTACTATTTCTCTTTAGATCGTCAATGAGGCCTTGGCAGCTTATGAATCATCACCTGCAGCACTTCGAAGCACCACGTCACACTTGTGCCAGAAGCATATGAAATGTATGTCATTGACTATTATTTATCTATTTACGTGTTTATTTGTCTGATATCTAGATACAAATGTCTTAAGGACCCTGCAGGAGGTACTGCACAATGGGGGGCACAAAACACGTAACCATACAAATGCATATGAGAAACAGCATAGATTATGAAGAAGTCAAGTACATATGAAAACAATCTAAATTATTTATGCAAACAATATGCATTGCGCAAAGCTTTATTGTATGACCTAATTGCAATAAGAAAAAAAAAAAGCCTGTGTATTTATTTGTCCTGGCAAAAGGCAAGAATAATTTAAATTCGCGGTCAGCTAGGGCAGGTAGGACACAGAACATTAGGACGAAAGTAATGTAATTCGTGGCACAATCTGAAGAAATTGTAAAGCAGTGACGTATGATGGCATTTCACATTTTGGATGGTCAAAGTGGAGTGCAATTTCTGTAACACTTTTAAGGTGAGCTGGGATCCTGTAATATTCTAGGGTGTCAGGGGATTGGGATATGTGGCAGCAATGAGGATTCCAAACAATAGAGGTGCATTTTAACTGTGTTCTCACAAATGTTGTGTATACAGTAAACCTTCTCAACATTGACCATGTGCAGTGTTTTATGCAAAAGTCCCCAAGTTTCTTGCGCATGATGTGTCTAATGTGTGTAATGATGATGTATTTATTGCGTGTAATCTGTGATAAGAAAAGGAAATTATAAAGTTTAACTAAAACAATTGCTTTCACCTGTGAAAGCCTCGGTGTTTGTTCTTTGCTGAAATGTGTCTTAGCTGCTGCACGAATTCTGACTGAAAGCAGCATGTCTCGTCCCCCAATTTAAATCAGGCACAAATGCACGGGGAGTTGCGCTATCGTTGCCAATGTGCCAATGTGCAATGTGCAATATGCCAATGTGCCAGTGTACAATGTGCGATGCCTGTGCCACATAGGCAAAATGATGAGCAAAACGAGAACAAGGTGAAAGCAGGAGCCAACGTTTCAACAAGTGGGCTTGTCTTCTTCAAGGCGACATATGCTTTCCTCACCACAGTATATATAAGGTGGAGTTCTTTTAAAGGGGAGAGGGCATAAGGTGGGTGGTTGTGGCAACGAGCGAAGGTGTGTTAGTGGCGAGGGTGTAGATTTCAGAATAAAGGAGTGCTGTGCACAAGGCCAGTGGCACGGCCATCTGTCAGTCACGTGTCAACGGCTGTGTGTTGCATATGTCGCCTTGAAGAAGACAAGTCCACTTGTCGAAACGTTGGCTCCTCCTTTCACTTTGTTTCCGTTTTGCTCATCGTCTTGAATTTTCATCTTCCGCCTTCCCCGCGTTTTCCCTGGATATAGGCAATATGTCACTCAAAATGAGCATTTGCAGTTGATGCTGTAAGTTAACTTAAGTAACTGGAAAGTGATGGTCGAAACTAATATCACTACACATTATATTTGTATGACTCCCAGTATATTTCACTGGTGTCATAAAGGGGTGCCAAAGGCATACGTTGACGTTGATCAATGTAGATTTGTTAGATCACCCTTCAGGAAGTGCTTTAAACTGGACATATTATAATTTACTTGCAGGCAATATGTGTGCTATGATTATTTGTACTGCAATTCTAGCAGGACAGCTGTGTGTTGTGAATGTCGAAAAAGAAAGAGAAAGAAAACTACTATAATTTTGCAGGCAGGACTTGGCATCCTTTCTAATTTCATTTGTGCAAGCAATGCTAAGCCAATTGAGCACCAAGTTGCAACACTTCAGCTGTGGCCCAATCCCTTTCGCACTGTCGTTCTTTACCGAGCAGATTAACAGTTGGTCTTGACAAAGCGCGATCATTTTTTCAATGTTCTGGGGCCCTTTACTGGCAGAATCACCTTGAAGGACGTTGTCGCCATGCACATGGAGTGTGTTTACTTTTGAGATTGAGATATTCTCACAGAATCTGGTTTGCACTTTCTCCCTCGTGAGAGACAGCTTATTGTAGTATGCGTTGGAATGCACCAGTACAACACAAAGCAGCCACATTCACGTGAACAGTGGTAATTACATGCACTTCTGTGTAAGCTAACACATGGAAGTGTGCAAGGCCAGTCAGGAGACAGCAATAGACAATAAACATTGTACATTTTTTACTTCTTCGTTGGCCATTATAAGTGGGCAGCACTGCCAACTTATGCCAATATTTGGCAAGGATAGCTTAATTCCCCATACATTTCTGCCTGATTTAAATTGGGGGATGAGACATGCTGCTTTTAGTCAGAATTTGTGCAGCAGCTCCTTCAGCAGGCGTCAGTGTGTTGAATTTGAAATATTTAAGTCTTGATTACCACGCATCAGTTTTTAATCTTTAATTTGTATCCACTTTTTCTTCCTGAAGCCCAGGATCTTTCCACAGGCTCTGGCCAACGACCTTCATGTGTAAAGTGTAGAGGTTAACTTGCAGTTAAGGAGTACCGACATGAAATTTTTGATGTCATTTTCTTGTGTGTTACTCTATCTTCTATGAAGCTCCAAATCCCTCTAAACTCTGGAAAAAATACCTGCTTGCAAATTAAATAGTTTACTGTAATACT
This sequence comes from Dermacentor variabilis, assembly GCF_050947875.1. Taxonomy (NCBI): domain Eukaryota; kingdom Metazoa; phylum Arthropoda; class Arachnida; order Ixodida; family Ixodidae; genus Dermacentor; species Dermacentor variabilis. The sequence continues at coordinate 12,983,734 of NC_134578.1, read as the reverse complement.
TCATCCTACGAACAATTTTTGGCCTTGTTACAGTAGAGGTAGACGAGTAATGATATCATTACACACCTGTCCACATTTTTTTGGTGATTGCTGTGGCTGCCATGAATGAGCATAGCCAGAAACACAATGTGCACGGCCCATTTGTTTACTTCTTTATTAGCACCATCATCAGGCCTGGCCCTTATCACCACAGGTCAGCAAGTTTTGAGGTGTCATGATGTCAAGATAATGGCAACGATGCCAGGTAGGCCATTTTGAAAGCACCTTTATTATCAGATGAAGATATTCTTCAGTTGTTCTTCAACTTTAATACTTGCTGTCATCGTTTCACATGCGAGAAGCTTCTACAAATTTGAAAATGTGCCAGCACTTGTAAGTTGCGAGATGGCACAAGCTCTTGGAATAGTCGAACCATGATGTAATGAACACAGATATAACAAATTATTGGATCATCATCATCATCGCGATAATGATAACAAATTATTGGATATAAACGAAGTAAATGAAAATTGTCCCACTGCTGTTACAGTGCAAGAGACACATGCCTAAAACAAATATCGGATATAGTGAAGCTACTTTTGTGTCAGATGAGACTTTGTGAAGTTTGACACGTATTTAGAATGACTGTACTCAGTTATAGCCATAGGAGTGAGGAGCATTCTTGTATTGATACTTGCGTTTTGCTCATGCTTGTGAGACATCACACATACAAAAAGCATTAATTCTGCAGGCTGTGACAAAGTGAACCCAAAAGAGTCCATCTCCATTGGAACGAACACGCACCACCCAAAGCGCAACCAAGGCCTGATGACAGAGAGGCCCATGCTTCGGAATGCAGGTAACGGTGCCTACCATCTCGTGTTTTTTGATTGCATCAACTGCAAAGCGCCTCTCTTTATTCCTTGCAGCCGTGCAGACTGGCAAACAAGTCATTTCGACGACGACCTTGTGTGGAATCCAGCTCACACATAAAAGAAAAGGAAAAAGAGGGCATGTACAAAGAAGATAGAAACTGAATGGTAAACTTGGTCTGATGATAAAAGGTTCATATGTGTTTCTTTTGAACTGTGCTGCGAATGCCCCCTTCCAACTGTAAGTGGTGATAGACTGTGTGAAAGTCTACCATTACATAAGCATTTGTCACACATGTGACACATTTATCAAAGATAAGCATGTTAATGTACAACATAAATCTGTCAAAGGTGCATAATTTTGTTGCAAGGCATTCATATTCTATTAAAATAACGTAAGCGTGGCAAGATAATATCTTGCGCACCTTCTAGTGTGTCATTGTAATTACACAGCATCTCTATATCGATTTAGCATACTGTAAATCAGGTAACATTTGCTTATAAAAATAATTGAGTTGTCGACCCAGAGCATGTCCACAAGTTAGTTATTGGCTGCAGACATTATGAGAAACGAAGAACTGTTCATTCATCATTGGTGATGAAAGTAGTCAAACATGGCAATGTTTTAAGTAAAATGGTCATGTGAAGCAATACTTTGTGCATTTAAGTAGAATCAGGCCATATTGCATATGTATGAGGTTCAGTTTATGTGTATCTTATTATCCGTGAATTTTGATGCATTAGGTTTAAGAGGGTCAAAGTGGGAAAAAAATGTGTATGCAAAATGTGGGAACGCGGTCACATGGTAGAGGTAGAGAGGAGTATATCGGAATGTCAGAACTGGGTTGGGGCCCTTGAAGACACTATCCAGAAACATGAATGAAATAAAATACCTTGACAAGCAGGACTTCAGTTAGTGAACCAATCTTTATTTTTTATCTGCACAAGAACTATGCAGATTGTGGATCTGCCCACATGATATGACAAAAATAGACTGATGAGTTCACCCTTGTCATCTGTTTGCAAGGGGTCAACAACCTTTCACTTCCGGCCAAGCGGTAGCGCGATCGTCAAGTCATCAGTACAAGCAACAGGAGAAGAGTGGTTGCTTAATATGGGGTCTTCATTTCAACAGAAACATGCATTCCAAGGACAATGGAATCATTCTTAACACTGTAATAACAGCTGTATGTTATGAATACAATCAACATTTTATCTCTTTCCTTTTCCTAACACTGTTGCCTTTCCAATGATATATAATAATTGTAACAGTGCTTGATGAGTGCATGGGTGCTTTTACATTATAATCAATGCTATAGGAGGAGTGTGCTCTATCTTGACATTCCACAGTTGTGCGTATAGAGCCTGGAGTGGTCATAGAATGTTTTGTGACAGTTTGTTCACTTCAGTGCGGCACTTCAAAAACAAAATGTGCACTGGAAAGCGTTAATTAAATCCGGGATAAGTTTCCACTTAATTGTTTACCATCCCGCCAGTGGAAACAACTGCCTGTAAAACAACTTGAGTACTCAAATGTTATATCGATTATACACGTTACACATCACCATCCTTGACTTCTAACCCGACGAGGCATCCCCTTCATGCGGTGACACTCGCACGCATGTTCTGGGAGTGTAAAAACACTTTGCCTGACTATGACCCTATGACCTTATGATGCCCACTACTCTGACCAGCAATGGGCCATCTAGCAGGCCTGTGCAGTGGCCGCTAGGTACTCCCTGTCGGTCCCTGCGTGGGAGATGCCCAATGCGTGCCAACACACGTGCTGCAGGAATGTTAATAAAGTTTATACAATCCAAATGCTCAAACGTGTACATATCTATAGAAGGGATGCACATTGTCACATAATATATAAGATTTGTATTTGGGCACCCAACCTGTGTGGTTCTCTTGTCAATCTGAGCTTTTCTTTTCTTATTGAATTCCATTCAGCTTACCTTGTCCCACCTTGACAAGCTGCATTACTCAAGACTGTAGCACATTTTCTAGTGAAACGGCAAGCGTAATTTGTGGGAAAATGAGATTTGGTATGTGTTGTACTATTCCGCAACATTCTGTTGCGTGCATGTGATGGTCAGTGCTAGCTATCTTTGATTAATGAAGTTAGGGGGTCAAATGTGGATTCGAGCGCCTTCTGGGATCTTCACTATGCTTGGAACTACACTTTTGTTAAAGCGTTTTGGTGTGCCAAAATCTTCTTTACAGCAATAGCTGTACGAGACACACCTAGTGGTGGTATGCTGTTGGCTGAACGTAACAGCTTATTGTCAGCTACTCTAAAAATACGAGAAAAAAGAAACTACGAAGGTTGTCGTGGAAACTATTGGATTAAAACTGAAATCCCATAGTGAACGCCAGTGATTTAACCCATGTTGCACAAGAAATGTGTGCTCCTTTTGCTTTTTTTCTTCTTTTACACAGACTCTGGAATTGAAGCTGTTGCCCTGCAAAATAAAAGGATGTTGCTAGTCACTGTGCAGTTTTCCTTTCTTAAATCTGCCGTCTGACAGTCAGACTACAAGCACCGGCATCTGTGAAAATTCAAATAAAGATGTACCGCACCCCATGTAGTCCTGTGTTTGTACAGCATGCATCATGGTCGGCTGGAGTAGGTCCACCATAATTAAACGAAATCAGCTTCCAAACTATGGTAGTGGTAGTGTTTTGCATGTTAAATGAAATTGCACATTTAATTTTTTTTTTAATTGAGCAGAAACCATTGGAGAAAAATTTAACTCCGGGGCGCTTATTGTACAAGTCAAGCAATAGCTTCCTGATCTGCCGAGATATCCTACAGGGACACTTCTTGGTCAACCCTTCATTGAAAAGTGTTGCCTACAGGCAACATACCAGAAATAGCCTCCTCCCCCCCCTTTTTTTTTCTTTTGGGGTGTTTCGGTATTAAGTACAAAGTTTTTCTTTGCTAAATGCCTTCTGCCAACGCTGAATCACATCATTTATTGGTTTAGAGGAAGAGCACGGGATGAGAAGGAAGCAGCAGCTTGGCACGCAGCTCGCCACCTTTTGAAAGCAAAGGGGACAGACTAGTGCAAGGTCTTCGACTACAGTGGTGTTGTACACACGTGATATAAAGCAAATAAAATGTATATCTATGGATCACGCACGACGCGTACTGGCTGTGCAAATTCCTGACAAAGTTGTAGGCGACTCAGGGTGAAGCCTGTTGTGTCATCACCCTTTAGATAAAATGTGTAGTGGCCCTCCGATGTCACTGAGGTCTTGAATTGTATTTGAGATAGTATGCACGTACCTACGTGTGCGTCTCCGTGATGTAACTGATTAGTAGCTCTGTATAGGTATACTACGAGACAGCCACGTAAGTACCTTGGGGTTCTTTCCATTGTATTGCAAGTGGCAATAAACATGTTTTAGCAAGTAGGCTACGGCGTACTTGAAGGCACGACAAAGCCCACTTCTGCTTTCCTCTCTGGTGTTTCCCTCTATTGCTAAAAGTTTTTCTGCAAAATATTTTTTTTTCCTTTTCCTTGATTATACTTATCCTACATGAATTTTGCGCACGCAAGTGGGCGCCGTGATGTATGGGCATGTCGGAGTGAACGCTGAAGATAGTCTTCAACCCTACCATACGGCGTGATGAAACATCAGGCTGATATACTCATTTTTCCCACACCTGTGGGTCATTTTATTTCAGCATCAATACCACTTGGTGGGTACAAAATAAACACCATCTATCAGGCTTGATAGGGTCTGCAGCCCTGAACATTGGCAACACAAGCAAAATAAACTGCATGAAGAGTATATAGAAGCCAGAAGTCTTAATTGAAAAGATCATAAATCTGTTAACAATTCCTGTAATACGGGTCAAAAAGGGAACATATTAAAGATTTGTTGTGCAGGTATTGCCTGCACAATGAAACAAGCTCACACAAGCACACAGACAACATACTGAATTGCAGATTGTTTTGCAATGCGGTAAAAAAAAAGAAAAATGATGCCATGGAAACTTGTATCATCACAGAAGGACACAGAAGTGTTACATGTAGAGCTCCGAGTTATTAAGCAGTGCAGGTAACTAAAGTTTTAACTAAAGATTGGTTGTTATTTAAACATCAACTACGGCTGGCATGGGACAGGAGCCACAGTTGATGGTTTTTGCTGGTGTTATGACAGACGTCCATGAATACTGCTGGGGCAGCACAGGAATTGGAGTCCGCCACTGCCATGGAGTTACAGTCCACAGCTACACTACCCCATAGACTTAATGAGTAAGGATGAACAAACTTTCACACACCTTACAGCACAACGTGTGATAAATCGGACTTCGATTACATGACCATGTGGTAATTTCGCCACAGAGTTTAGTAGAAATAGTGATATTTTCGCTTTTGTATGTCACAGGCATAGTCATCGGCCATATCGCCACTGCCTCCTTGATACCAAACCTAGCAAAGCCTTGTCTATATAGTAGTTGCCAATGAAGATTCTGAGCATGCGATTGACTATGCTTTCGCATATCTTTAGCGACATCATGACAATGGTCGAGATACGGGTCATGATTTTGTAGCGTTGCCTTCCGCCTAGTTATATGCTGTTCTTATCTACTGTTAATGGACAGCTGATTCCAATGATAACATGTACGGAACGCCACTCTGGCCACCGCACAAAAAGTGTGAAAAACAACAGCACAGAAGACTGCCAGAAAATCGCAGCCATGGACAGTCGAGGCCTAAAGCAAGCACATGTGGGTGCATCTACGCATTGACGAACTTGGAATGTATAACTGGACGACCACTTTGGAAAGTACTTTCATCTTCGTAATATTTCATGCGACTAGAATCGGACAGGCTGGCGGGAGGCAGCACTTCCACGGTGTGATAAGACGGCATCCTTGGCAATGCCAAAAATGCCGTCGCTCGCAGTTGCTGATATGTCTTGTGCTAGTCACATGAAAGTGAATTTATCTCCAAAAGTGACAATTAGAGATTACAGCACACCATTTTTGGCCAGTTATGGAATAATGTCACTTATGTTTGGGTGGATCCGGTATTTCAGACCCAATTATTTGACTTTTTGTTGAGTCCAAATTGAGTACCTATTGCAAAGCGCCTGGAATGAGGCAAAGAATGCTTCAAATTAAAGAAATCCTTCACAGATGCATGCCAATCTGACAAATGATAGGTTAGACACCTAAGCTGTATAAACAAGTTCCAGTAACGTTGGAGAATGCAAGTCTGACCTATAGACTTGCAAGTCCATAGGTCCACGAGATTCAGCTTCATCATAGATGTGTGTCCAATAAACATTGAATGCCAACAGTACATTCATATGCACAGAGGCTCCTGTCTGCATCTCTACTGGCCCCAGTTTAATCACTGTGCAACCACAATGCTTCCTCAATGCACCTTCGTTTTACTATTGCTGCAATTGAAGCACTTTTATGCTAGCCTTTATTGCAGAAATGCGAGGGCCACGATAACAATTCTACTTACATGTGTAATGCAACAAATTCTTGTTTGAATGTAACCAGAAGCTCCACAACATGATACAAAGAAGGAAGATTCCTATGCGCAGTTTACAAAATGCTTCTATGTGTAGGAACAGCCACAAGGTTTGGAATACTGATGATGTAAATGTGTCCAAAGACGGAACAAGCACACGCACATTAATAACAATAAATATTTCAGTAAACAGTCACACACAAGCACTCCAGTCACATTTAGCAATGTCCACAAACAACAAAAGGCACCTGAAATCTGTCAATGCTCCTGGCTTTGGCTTCGTTTATTGGCCATGGAGCACTACATGTGCAACGAGCTATTCTGTTACTGTTTCTACATGGCCGTTTATTCCTCTTTACATGTGCTTGAACCAGACTGTAAGCTTAAGGCACTTCATACTATGGGTTGGTGCCTCTTGTGGGAACCCAGACGACTGTGCACAAAACAGCGCTTGAGCCAAGTTCATCTCCATCTTGCAAGACTTCTTTCTTAAGAATGTACCTGCCTTGGGAAGGATCAAATAGATGACTTGCAGTGACAGGATTTGTCGGTTTAGTCTTCCCTGCTTCTTCAGTACTGTTGCCACCAGGCAAGTCTGTACGGTGCCTCAGAATGGCTGAGCAAGATGCACTGGGTTCCTTTGAAACTTTTGGCCAGTTTTTTCCATCTACTGCAGCTTTCGCAACAGGCACATTGAAGGCATGGCTCGAAACAAGTCTGTCACCCCTTTGAACATCATAACCATAGCTCTGCGAAGAAAACTCAGGCAGCCCTCTTTTACATATGTTGTCCTGTTTATTTCTGTTGATTTCACTGTTGCTTGAATTGACAAGGTTACTGAGATTATGGCTCAGCACAGCTACATTAGAAACTGTGACTTCTTTTTGAAACAGTGGCTTTGCTGATGCATCTAATGTGCGACAGACCTTGGCAGCTGTGCGGAAAGCAGTGATGGAAGCATCGTTTCTATGACTGCTTTCAACATGATGAGGAGGATCAAAATTGTGTCTTTCAGTGGCGACTTTCATTCCCTCTTTGTCTATTCTGTCACTGCTGGTATCAACAAGCTTACTTGTAGAACACATCTGTGCAGACATAGAGGACGCTATAGCATCTTTTGATACTTGTGGGGGTGTCTCTAAGTCAATTTCTAATTTGCCGACCATGGCATCTGCTGTCTCATTGTCAGTAACTAAAACAGGTGGAGTCAAAGCACTGCACATTTCCTTAGGAACAGACTTCACCAGCCCACACACATCCGCATTGACATCAGAGTCATGGCTGCCTTCCGGGCTTGCACAATGGCTAACAGTAGTGCTGCTGCCTGCATCATCAACAGGACCACAAGTGACCAAAGAACAGGAAATATCTTGCTTCTGTTGCTCTGGCTTATTCCACGCATTGGTGGCCTGCATGGAAACTGATTCAAGGGCACATTTCTCTGAAGGAGTGCCTGAGGGCAGAGGTTCGAAGGTTCCAGTGTTTGTATCTTCTGTCTGAAGAGGGGACACTGTGACGACCATGGGACAGTACTTGGCTGCTTCCTCAAGCCTCCCTGTATTTACTGATACTACACTAGCACAAACATTGTCCTTGTTCTGCTGTACTGCCCCTGAATTGTCCCCTATCAACTCTGTTGAAGCTTGGAAAGTGAGCCCCAATTCAGCTGCAGATATTGAGTTACTGTCTGATGCTAATTCCGGTGCAGAGGTGATAGCATTTGAACAGTGTGGTTCTGAGTTCGTGCCAGCAGCAGTCATGGTCTGTGATTCCAGTGCTGTGCCAACAATAGATATAGGCTCAGATTCCTTTCCTGTGCCACTCATGGATTGAGATCCATGGTTCATTGCAACCACAGTCATTGACTCTAGCTCATTTCCCCCATCAGCAGCTGTAGTGGTCTGTGATCCATGCCCCATGTCAATGGAAATTGTGGACTCTAATTCCTGCGCTGCTTCAGCAGCTGTCATGGTCTGCGATTCCTGTGCTGTGCCAACAATAGACGTAGGCTTAGATTCCTTTCCTGTGCCAGTTGTGGATTGAGATCCGTGGTTCATTGCAACCACAGTTGTTGACTGTACCTCATTTACTCCGTCAGTGGCTGTAGTGGACCGTGATCCACGTCCTGTGTCAATGGAATTTGCGGACTCTAATTTCTGTGCTGCTTCAGCAGCTGCCATGGTCTGCGATTCCTGTGCTGTGCCAACAATAGACATAGGCTCAGATTCTTTCCCGGTGCCAGTTGTGGATCGAGATCCGTGGTTCATTGCAACCACAGTTGTTGACTGTACCTCATTTCCTCCGTCAGTGGCTGTAGTTGACTGTGAGACACGTCCCGTGTCAATGGAATTTGCGGACTCTAATTCCTGTGCTGCTTCAGCAGCAGTCATGGTCTGTGATTCCAGTGCTGTGCCAACAATAGATATAGGCTCAGATTCCTTTCCTGTGCCACTCATGGATTGAGATCCATGGTTCATTGCAACCACAGTCATTGACTCTAGCTCATTTCCCCCATCAGCAGCTGTAGTGGTCTGTGATCCATGCCCCATGTCAATGGAAATTGTGGACTCTAATTCCTGCGGTGCTTCAGCAGCTGTCATGGTCTGCGATTCCTGTGCTGTGCCAACAATAGACGTAGGCTCAGATTCCTTTCCTGTGCCAGTTGTGGATTGAGATCCGTGGTTCATTGCAACCACAGTTGTTGACTGTACCTCATTTCCTCCGTCAGTGGCTGTAGTTGACTGTGATACACGTCCCGTGTCAATGGAATTTGCGGACTCTAATTCCTGTGCTGCTTCAGCAGCTGTCATGGTCTGCGATTCCTGTGCTGCGCCAGCAATAGACGTAGGCTCAGATTCCTTTCCTGTGCCAGTTGTGGATTGAGATCCGTGGTTCATTGCAACCACAGTTGTTGACTGTACCTCATTTCCTCCGTCAGTGGCTGTAGTTGACTGTGAGACATGTCCCGCGTCAATAGAATTCGCAGACTCTAATTTCTGTGCTGCATGAGTAGAGGTCATGGATTGCCTATGGTGGCACTTTCGTGGCATTTTGGAGGGGACAGCATTAGGCTTGAGTCCAACTAAACGTTTGCTTGCCAATACAAAGTCCTTTTCTTGGTCAAAGTGCTTGAAGCACACGCGGGGGCTCAATGGCCTGTTGATACTGAAGTCAACAGGCATGCTTTGTAGCCATGCAGAATGCAGTGATGGTTCATCTTGTTTGTCAGGGATTGGGAAGAGCCAGAAGCCAACAAGACCCTCGTCACGTGTGTGCGGGCAGCCTGTCACGGAGCACTTGTATTGACTGTTCTTCCTCTTGGTACTGCAGTGAGAGTAAACAAAATGAGCAAAGTGGGTGTGTTAAATCACAGCATGGTGTACATACAACATGGACACTACCGTAACTGTCGGCGTCAGCCAAATGATAACTATAGGACAAATCCATTTTACAACTTGTAATTAGTACAAGTTTTGAATAGAAATACAGCAGATTCCCTTTAACATGAACTCGAAGGTACCAGAAAAATTTGTTAGTCTAATCAGAAGTTTGGCTTATCAGAACTGTCCCTCCAAAAAGTGGCAACATTCCAGGCGCATCCAAATATCTGTTACTCGAAATAGGAACTGCGGTAGCCTTACAATGGGGAGATAATTACAAAAGAGCATTTATTTCGGCTTGCACATTTGAAAACAGTGGCTTCAAGCACTCTTGCTCAGTTTAATCCAAATTGTAATTCTTGCCCGCTGCTGCGCATACTGGCATACTGTTACAAATGAAGACATTTCTCGTAGTGAATTGAAAAACCCATTTGTGTCTTTATGCTACTGAAAAAAAGTGTACTAAAGAATTTTGGCAGGTTTCTGCATCACATGTCATTGGTGCAGGTGCCACGCTGGTGTCATCGCCATCAGCAGCATCCTCTAAGTACCTCTTCAATGAGTGTGCTTATGGTGTCAGCTCTGCAGGTTGCTATGTCTTCGTCCACGCTGACATAGGCACTCATGTCTACAAAACACTTTTACTGCCCAGTTTGGAAACCACACTTGCCTCGTTTATGTCATCACAATGATCCTGTGCCGAGTGGCCAGGCACCACAAACTCCGCATGGTGAAACAAATTAACGATGGTTGTTTCGATCATTTTGGCTCCAAGCATTCGTCAGCAGGTGCAGAGCATTGAGGAGGTCCACTGTGTACACACTGCCACTCCACATGCAAAGCAGCATTCTCCATAGAAGTGACAGACAATAGCACTCCTTCAAGCTGCTATCGCCCCTTGATCTATTGGTAGGAGCTTCGCAACGGAGTTCACGGGCAGGAACTCTACACGGATGGCCTGAAGTCTGTTGACGTGACAATGCTCAGGGCAGTTGTCGACCAGGAACACGACCTTACCCTTCTCTCTCAGGAAATGGCAATTCCCGTCCCACAGCCACTGCTAAAGAAATGACTGCATCATCCACCATTTGGGATTACCCAAGTACGAAGTTGCCTCATAGGTTACCAGCAGCATTTGCACGTTTTCGAAGCAGTGCAGTGTTTTAGCCTTGCTTATAACTGGCAGCTTCATAATTAAAACTGTAGCACAAAGTGACAGGACATAAGCAAGAAAAGAAAATGCGACACTCGAGCACAAACTATCAACTCCTTGTGCTCGGCTATCATGTTTTGTTTTCTCGCATTCCTGTGCCTTCGTAAGTTTGGGCAACAGTTTTAATTACCTGACCAACTAGTCAACTGTGGAATTTTCCTTAACAGCTTCAGTTTGTCTGTTCCAGACACATTCACGCCAACCAGAAGGGTAATTCTAACCTTGCTATGCTTCCTCCTGTGCAGCTGTCACCAGCAAATGCAAGCGTTTTCTGGGGAAGCAGGTGACAGAATAGGGCGGTCTCGTACAAATTGTAAATGTTGTCGGGGTCTGCTGCTGCAGGCCACTTCGCTGACAGCGGCAGCCTCACAAACAATAGACTGAAAAACCAGTCCATACCTTTTGCACAAATGGTTGAGTCATCCATCGTTGCATGAAAATTCAACATTGAAGTGGACCGCAACTCCCTCTGCCTTGGCCTTCAAGACAATGCCATTGATAGGTAGACTGGCACTCCGAGCTCGTTGCGTCCAGGTGAGACAAAGGTCTTCTAAGTCCTTGTGCGTAGCTGTTCACATCTTCTTCCCCTTTGGTGCATAATCGCATATCATGGTTACCTGAACCTCATCCTTTATGATACTTGTTAGCGTACAATTAGGTATTTGAAACTTGAGAGCTATTTCAGTCTTTGATAACTTGCCGGCAGTCACCTCGGACAATACTTCCGCCTTCTTTGAAAGTGAAATGGCTTTCTTTGAATGCTCGACTGACCAGACATGGCTGCCCTTATGAGGAGAACACAATGCACAGTGCACCTTCAAGGGACGGCAAGCATGGCACGTACATAGAAGCTTATTTTACCAGGAATTATGGGAAAGCATTTGCTGCGGGATGACAATTGGACAACCAATCTGTGGCAGCTGCTGCCGCTCTGTGGCACATCAGAACAAAAAAGGCAGCTGACGGAGTGACGCTAGTGATATACTAGCAATGCCGCACATGATTTCATTTGACTTCTGAGTACATTATGCACATTTAAACAGTGTCTTCTTCATCAGCAAGGATGATACTGACATAAGTGAGTTACTTGATTCGTGGCATTAACGTAGCCAGGTCCCCTTTGAGAATATAGAAGCCAAGATGGCCGTGCTGGGCTACCGCTGGACCATGGCAACAATTTCAGACCCACGGGGAAATTTTAGTAACCTGATAGAATACAGTATGTTCCCGCTGCATAAACGACGCATAAATTTATTCAGTCTGACAAATTAAGAACTTGAAGGAATGTAGCCAACACCTGAGGTGCATTCAATGCTGCATGGAGGCTCTCTTCTTTTTTTTTTTGCAAGCTCGTTTTCAGAGAGCTTGCAGAGGCCGTAACAGCTCTTCGAGCATTCTGTTTCCTCACTTCTCTCGCTCCCGCCCTTTATAGAGCGAATTTGCTTTGCACCAGGCAGTGTTCTTTTTTTCCTTTCCCTCCAGTCCCACGGATGTCCCGCCAAGACTTCAATCAGTGCTGCGCAGAGTCGCCAGTGTTGATGGTCATTGCGAAAGTACGTTTTAACCGAACAGTATACGCCAAGTTGCTTGCACTAAGCGGATTTTTTTTTTGTTTTGTTAAGTCAATGGAAATGCCAACCAAACGTCCCCACATTGTTCGGCAGATCTGAAAATTCTGCTTAACCAACGAAGTTGGTTAAGCAGAAGAGTTTACTGCATTGAAAGTAATTGGATAATATGAATCTAAATAATATATGGTTTAAAACAATTATAAGCTACTATATGAACACACACACACACATGCACACACAAAAGTTGCACATCCTTCTTGCAAACCTTACATGTAGTATGGTACATAATAAAACATAAATAATATAAAATATAAACATAAAATAATAATAATAGATGTATAACGAGAAAGGAGAGTCTCTGAGCACATACATTTAGGAAATTGGACACATGAATAAGTCAATGAGATGTTGATGGCCGCTACTGCACATGTAACTTGTTAGTCAACATACGCAGCAGCCCGAATATCCCAACACGGGCAAGTTTTCATTATTGACATTACTGACAAAAGCACCCTCTCACCATCTGTTTTTGCCATGTCACTCTACCCGAGGAACCAAACCAAAAAGAGTTAATATGCCTGTCACTCTTCTACCTCCTTTACCACAGCAACCTACCGCTAAGGATTATATCCACGTGGCACCTCACATTTCAGCGTGTGCCTATAATGCGTGTAAGTAAAAACACATCCTTGCATGAACAAAAATGTTACAGGACTATCCCCTTGCATTGTCCATTGACAAATGGAACCTATTATCGGCAAATACAGTCACGACTGACATCTCTTCTTACCAAAGGCCTTTGGTGACATACTAGCATGATGAAATGAAATGTGAACAGCGTAATGAGCAGCTTTCGGTAGATGATACACCAACCAATAGGGGCAATGTTGAAGTGCCACACATGTGCAGTTATGTGACAGACTTCATAGCTGTGCGTACTGCTCTGATCTCCTCGAACGTTTGCCACCTTGTTATCATTTAGATATCATGCCATCAGTGATCTTCAAGCTTCTGCTTTACAATGTTCGCCAGTGGATGAATTCTTGGGCAAGAGAGAGAGAGAGAAAAAAAGAAAGTGAAGCAGATCCCAGATCCCGAATCAATGTTATGCGAGTAATTTTTCTGGTAGCTAGCTATGCAACGCATTACCATTATGCAACGCATTACCAGGTGGACAAATACATTTGTATAAGACAAGCAGCTATGTGTCTGACGCAAGTGGGTGCATGACAATAGCAGCAGAATGACGGTGACAACGATTGTGTGTTGCCGATAGCATGATTTTTGCTTTGCCGTTAGACGTGAGCTTACAACACGCCGATTATTCATGGGTTCTGCATAGGTACCTGAAGCTTAATTGAGATAACGCATACTTCCCTTGTGCCAATACCGCACAGCCCTTTCAGAATATTGCATAGCACGTCTGTGTGAATGCACATGCACACAGGACGCATCCAGTTGCTAGACAGGCAAATAGCAAGTCAATTTTACTACTGTCTATTGCATTGCTTTTTCTGCACGCGCATCACCACTTTTTCCTCCTAAGAACATCCGACATTGCCTCTGTCGTCATGACATCACTGTGTCGAGGTCTAGCAGTCTGTGCCTGCATGAACTGCTGTCTCTGCATTTTGGCATAGCTTGCAAACAAACGGTAAGCATTGCATGACATCAAAGTTAGGACCTATGCTGTGAATAAATTATACACTGCATGAGAGTGCATGTTGCAAAGAATGAAAATAAAACCCAATTTTACACATCTAATTTAGCTTTGCAGCATTCAATTACCCACTTCATGAAAGCTTCGCTTAACGTAGATTCCAACAGCTGTGCTAGATCTGCATAATCTTTCCTTTTAAGTTTTATGGGTAGATTTCCGGGTATTGGCACAACAAACCATATATCCCGTCCTTTCTAGTGCTAATAATGAGCTGTTACGCCATCACAAGGTAGTGTTTGCCAAATGCACTCTAACCTCATGTTAACCTGTTTGCTTGTTAAAGTCTGCATCTGCTGTAAACTGCTTAACTAGATAACTACTATAACTCACTAAATACTTCCTGTTATAGAGTTTCGAACAAAGTTTACTAGACAGCACCCTTGTGCTATTGTATGATAGGAGCTGTAAACATGGTGGTTCTGCAAGTCTGCAAACGTGGGGTATAGAGCACAGACTTGCCTAAACCTCGTCCTTTACGCATCGGCTGACTGTGTGACTTAGCAAACTGATTATGTGCAACAAAATATTAAGAAAGGGAAAAAATGTCATCCACTCTAGTGCAGCACAGGCTACCTTGGGGGTTTCCACAGAAGTTATTTGTGAACAAGATATTGCATTATGAATGCAATTCGCAATTGATGCATGCATGGAAAGACTTGTTACCTTGCTATATTTATAATGGTATAATTTCTTGAGAATTTAGAAAGATAAAGTGTTATAGTTAATGCTACAAGAACATACAAAGTCACAAGCACAGAGATGAGACAAATCCATGTATTGACCATTATTCCAATGGCAGCTGAGCAATAGCAGTGACAGAGTTCCCTCCAATAATTTTTGCAGTAAACTCCATGCTTCTGTCTAGCTCACAGTTATGTCCATGCACTGAATGAAAACTGACTGGTCCTGATAATCTCGGGTCATTTGCTGACCAAATGTTATAAGCACTGGCCATCTCTGATAGCACTGTACTAGAAAACAGACAAGTCTGTATCAGGCAAAATCAGCGAGAAGCCACAAATTGCTGAGAATCACTGAGTAGCCAAGTGCACTCTTACAGGGCTACATGTCAAATATTCATGTTAGGTCATGGCAGACAACTTGAAACAAGTTGGTTATGTGCTCAAAGCGAATCGAGCTGCATGCACAGATCATTAGCATGCAGCAAAACAGTGTTTAGCAGCTCTAACTAATCTGTAACCTTTAGTATTGCATGAAGAATAATTGGGAGGCTTCTTTAGCAAGAACCCTTTAATTTTTTTTTAGTATTAGTAACGGTAATAATCAACCGATGCTAGGAGTACAGACCAACCTGGTCCTGATCCTAGAATCAGTGTTTTCTGAAATGTTTTCAAATGGCACTAGTTTGACACACCTTTGATTTCATGCTTATGAAAGCATGCTATCCTGAAAGAGATATTCCAGCACCTTTGAAGGCTTTGGTGTCCCTTTAATGTATGTTGCGCCTGTCTATCAACTTCACAGCACATGGGTGCAGCTAACAGACCCTCTCAAAACGGTAAGGCAGCTTTCCTGCAGCACATCATTACCTGTCATCATGGTGACCTGCACAGTGTTGAAATGATTACATGGGCAGCATCCAACTATTGCATCAGTTATCAGTGCTGCAGCTGTCAAAGCTTAGAAAGCCAACTTTACATTTTTGTATTACTGCACTGACAGCTGGATCAAGAGACAATCAAATCCTTCCAAATGACTGCGAGATGAAGGTACCAGCAGTCATTTCTATTTTCTCATGTCTATGTGTCCTGTTTGACAGTTCATGAACCAAGCTGCAACAGCGTAATCCCACATCTTATATCAACTTACATGGGTTTCCTAAACTTTGGCAGCCCAATGATAGTCATTCTTCTATTGTGCTGGATACCAGCAGGAGCTGCAACCTGCTTGTCTGCTTGCTGGGTGATGCCTGAACTGCTACTGATCGGCTTGAATGTCGCCTCATGACTTTTACTAGTTTGTGCCGTTTTTCCTAGGCTGTCTTTGGATTTCAGGAAAGTGTTCTGTGGCTCTTTCAGCGGCCCAGCAAGCTTGCTGGCTCTCTTAAGGTCCACCTTCCAAGGCTGTCTTAATTGCATGCCAGGATTGGATCTGGCATTCGACCGGAGTGTAGGTTTTCGTGGCAGCACCTGATCATGTGGTTTCTCTGATGTTAACTTCTTGTGGTAGGTTGGGTCATCAACGTCATCAGAGTCTTCAGTGTCTGACATGAGCATGGGTTTCTGTTGCACCATATTGCGTAGTTTCTGTAACTTTGCCTTCTTGCTTTGGGCCAGGTCAGCATCATCAGAGCCTTTGCTGTCTATCTTGAGCATGGGTTTACACGGCACATTATCAAGCGATTCCTGTGACTCTGGCTTTTTGCTTTTGGTCAAGTCATCAACATTATCAGGGTCTTCAGTATCTGACTCGAGCACGGGTTTCTGTGGCCCTCTATCAAGTGATTTTTGTAACTTTGGCTTTTTGCTCTTGGTCAGGTCATCAACACCATCAAAGTCTTCTGTGTCTGACTTGAGTATGAGTTTCCGTGGCCCCCTATCCTGTGATTTTTGTAACTTTGTCTTCTTGCTGTGGTTTGGGTCGTCAATGTCATCAGAGTCTTTGGTGTCTGACTTGAGTGTGGGTTTCCGTGGCACCCTATCAGGTGATTTCTGTAACTTTGGCTTCTTGCTCTTGGCCAGGTCATCAACACCATCAAAGTCTTCTGTGTCTGACTTGAGTATGGGTTTCCGTGGCCTCCTATCATGTGATTTTTGTAACTTTGTCTTCTTGCTATGGTTTGGGGCGTCAATGTTATCAGAGTCTTCTGTGTCTGACTTGAGCATGGGTTTCCGTGGCCCCCTATCACGTAATTTTTGTAACTTTGTCTTCTTTCTGTGGGTTGGGTTGTCAACATCATCAGAGTCTTCGGTATCTGACTTTAACATGGGTTGCCGTGGCACCCTATCAGGGGATTCCTGCGACTTTGGCTTCTTGCCGGTTTGGGCAGGGATATCAATATCATCACCAGAGTTTTTGAGATGACTCCCACTGGTCTTGGGAACTCTCTGAGTGGAGGTATCACTAGTGGGTCTTGGTACCTTCTGCGTGGCATGTTGCAAGTTTGAAGGCTGGGACACACCTCTCTGACTGGAAAGATCTTTGCTACTCAGCTTCTGCGAGCGTTTGAACAGCAACTTATACTTGAGGCTTGACTGCTTGCTCGTGGAAGTCGCAAGTTGCACCGCTCGTCTGGGAACCTTCACTGGACAGGAAAAAAGGATTCAGAATGTGAGGTATTGATTTGTTAATAAGGAGAATCAAACATTAACACCCTATCTCCTCTACTTCCGTAGGTGAGTCTGTCACTCGCTCTTTAGTTCCCAAGAATAACTGTAATGTGTACTGAAAAGACTTTAAGCTCTCTGTGCAAAAGGGACAGAGAAAACATGCAATAAATACGCTGCAGTCTGGGAGCACTGCAATCTTAGAGCCTAATTTGTAACCAGTCATGTGCACAAAGTTGACCATATTTTGAGACAAGGGTACTGAAATGCCACAGGAGGCCTTGCCCCAGCTTACAACCATGATGCACTTTTACTACTTCTTACTACTTGGTCAATGTAGGAACTTGCGCATTATTTATTGGAATTTTGTTTTACAGTGAAGATTTCTTTGCCAACCCTCGAAAACATTCCTGGCCGTGGCTGCTGCTGCCATCTTGCTGAATAGCTCACACTTGAAAAGAAAATTGAATTACGTGCTCTATGGTGGGATCAAACTTCAGTCCCCCAGCACCGCAGCCCTATGCTCCAACTATTGGGTTACAATCACATGTATACTTCCATCGAGTCAGTGCCAACTAGCTCTCTGAGATGATTGCCGAGTATGTCGCATTGTGTAGCACAGGTGCACGAGAGCACATACACACGTCAGTTTTCTTTACACTAATGACGCAGGAATGAAATGGGCAAATTTATAGCATTTGATTAATCGCTTCATGATAGCTTGGCTTCACATTGATTCCAAGATGTTCACTGGATCTGCACAATTTTTTACATTTGCAGTTTGCCTCTTCCACTTCTATTGATGACAGTGTGTTACCTTTTTACTCTGAAGCATAAATTAAACACTAATCTGAGCAATTGTTGTAAACTTCTTTGACATGATTATATCTCGTCTTGACAAAGTTCAGTACAAAAGTGCTGTGACACAACTTGCATATTTTTTCCTTTTTATTTTGTATGTCCATTGAATACAGTTTAACCCTGATTCTACGTAGCTGACGGGGAGTGGTCAAACTTTTGTAAAATCGGGAAGTTCGTAAAATCAAAAAGTACAAGAGCACCGAGATAAAAGGACCAATTTATTTCTAGCAAAAAATTCTGTTATTTTGGCTTGCCTACGCTTTTTCAGTAAGGGAATCACGCAGCTCTCGTAGCTCACAAGAGCGCCACGGGTCTGTTCTCCTCCTTTTTCAGACCCAGCAAATTGCTTGAGGAAGCTGACAACGTTCATGGCCTCACTAGCTGTCAGCACATGGTCTGTGTTTGCCTCCATGTCGTCCTCTTCTGACACTTTTTTTTGCGTCGGCAGCAAGCTTCACAAGGTCCTCGTCATCCAAATTTTCTGTTGCGTCCCTGTCTGCGCTGATGAAGCGCTTACGCAGTCAGCAAAATTCATGGCATGCCGGATAGCATCAAGCCGGCTGAGCTGTTCCCAGAAGGTGGCAGCCGACTCTTCAACCTGCTGCTCAGGGCTGGCATTGTCATGGTACCTTGATTCCACCATTCCAAAACTGGCATGCCTGAAGTTTTGTTCGATTCCAGGCTGCCACCTGCAGAGATCCTTGTGCCATCCCTTAGTTGTTCTTCTGCCCATTTTCTTCGGGGCTGCTTCGTAAAATTAGGAGCAACGGTTAATTTCTTTCATAAGATCAAATCGGTAAATGCATTATACTCAATGAAAAAACATTGGGAATATTAAATTTTTTCATAAAAATAAAAAAAAAATCGTAACATAAGGGTCACAAGATTGGCGTCGAACTGTACTTTGCATACTATAGAATTAATTATGATAGGCAAATATAGCAACTGTGTGACTAAATGTTGTGAAGTATATATTAATATTGGAAAGTGGCCAGCCATACCAGCAAGTAGGGTTGGAAATCTGTATGCATTATATAATGCCATGTTTTGTATGTATGCACAGACTAAACTACACTTGAACCCCATTATAACGAAATAATGGATGTAACGAGGTAAATAAGATTTCTTTTGAAATCCCCCATAAGGATATTTAAAGCCTCGTGCTAACAAAGCGAAATTCTTCTGCGAGTGGATAGAACGAACTACACTCATCTCCAAAGCCAAAAAAATACCCGACTGTTGCACGCCACATATATCGCTTTCTGCAGGATTCTGCACTCGTTCGCTGCAGCCGTTCAAAACTCCCGCGTCCCCGCGTCCAATACGTCGTCAAGCAACACCTGTCTCACCGCCGCACATAGCTGCACACCAGTGCACAAGCAGCTTACTATTGCACTTATCCACAGACCTCTTTCTCTTGCATGCGCCTGGCTGTGCGAGCTGTGCCACGCTATGTGACGGCACGAAAGGTGAGTGGATTCACTGCTGTGCACCGCGCTGAGCAGGCAGGTGCCGTTGGGCGTGGCCCCATAGATCTCCCCGGCACAACCTCAGGGGTCACGGCTAGGCCATACATTCGCGGGCCGCGCGGGCAAGCTGGCACGGCAAACTTCGCTTGCCTCCTCGATCACACCACGGAGCGCTGTGCTGTGTGCCACATGCTGCTCGAAACTGACGATCCAAGTGAAAAGCAGATGTGGAAGCCATCGTAATGGAACAAAAGGCTGCTATGTAAAGGCTGTCGTGTCAGGTGCAAAGTCACGTGTTGCACAGACGGAGATTATTTTTGTTATATTCAAATTTCATTGCAAGACTGGCTGTGTAGCAGCTTTACGGGCTGCAAAGCCATCTTCTTAGTTCCATATTTACAATTGTGCACCCCATTGGGCACATACTGCAGTAGATGGCAATAATGGATGCAACGAAGTAACGGATATAAAGAATTTCAACTCTTCTTCCAACTTCCTTATAACGAGGTTTGAATGTATTCAATACTCTCTTTAATGTTACGCGAAGGATGAGTCAGTAAGATGAGCAACTATTTACAGGGTATATTTACAACAGCGGTTGCAGCGCTGACCAGTTAGATTCACAGCGCGAGCCAAGTTTGTTCTTCCTCCCCTTTTCTTGAGTGATGGCACCCACGCGCCTCGTTCAAACAAGCAAATACCGCACGCGTGTAGCATAATCCCCCAGCGGCAGAAGCGACGTCCCGGAGCGTCTAAATGTCATGATTGGGAGGGTGATACTGCTTCAGTCATGTAACATGCACGATATCACAGGACTGGGAAGCAGATGGGGCGTCAGGGGCGATCTCGTAAGTGACGGGAGTCATAGCACGAAGCACTCAATATGGGCCTATGTAACGAGACAGCAGTTCTTCTGACAGGCCGACCTGATGCGATGAGACCATAGAAGCACCAAAGAACCAGGCGGGAAGTGCACATCTCGGTGTTGCTGGTCGTACAAACGCCTTTCACTCTCTTGGGATTTCAGAAGGCGGTCACGGGCAATTTCCTTTGCGTGGGCACAGCGGGCGATGGCATCAAGTGCATATTCACTGGTCGATGCCATGTGAACAGGGAGGGTTGTGTCGAGGGGCAGTGCTGGTTCTCGGCCGAACAGAAGGAAAAGTGGGGAAAAACCGGCTGTGTCGTGGCGCGAGGAATTATAAGCAAATGTGACAAACGGTAGAGCGAGGTTCCAGTCACTGTAGTCTGAAGAGACATATTTCGCAAGCATATCTGTGAGAGTGCGATTCAGATGCTCCGTGAGGCCATTTGTTTGCGGATGGTATGACGCGGATAGCTTGTGCCTCGTGGCACAGGACTGCTGGATGTCCGCGATAACTTTTGATAAGAATGTCCAGTCACGGTCAGTGAGAAGTTGTTGCGGAGCTTAATGTAATAAAATCACGTCGCATAGAAGAAAATCGGCGACATCTGTGGTGCAGCTTGTAGAAAGTGCTCGGGTGATGGCGTAGCAAGTGGCGTAATCCGTGGCCACAGTGATCCCCCTGTTCCCAGAGGTAGAAAGAGGGAAAGGGCCAAGCAAGTCCAAACCAACCCGAAAGAATGATTATGTGGGAATGTCGAGTGGTTGAGGGTACCCATCAGGGAGCATCGATGTTGTCTTGCGTCAATGGTATTTTTCACATGCAGCTACGTACCTTTGAACGGAGCAAGCAAGCCCTGGCCAAAAGAAGCGTCGGCGGATCCGGTCGTAGGTACATGACACACCTAAGTGACCGGTAGTGGGAAGGTCGTGAAGTTCGTGGAGAACAGTCGAGCGAAGGTGTTTAGGGATGACAAGGAGTAATGCAGGGCCATCAGGGTGAACGTTGTGGGGGTAGAGTATGCCATCTTGAAGTGTGAATAAGCAAAGGGACCTGTCAGCGAGTGACGATTCCAGGAGATCAATGATGACATATAAGGACGGGTCACGGTGCTGCTCGTCGGCGACATGGAGCAGCGGAAAAACAGAGAGAACACAGGTGTCGGTGTCAGTATCAGACCTAGAGGTCATGTCTTCGACTGGGTAGCGAGAGAGGCAATCTGCATCCTGGTGTTGGCGTCCCGACTTTTAAGCCACTGTGTAGGGATATTCTTGTAGTCGGAGGGCCCAACGATCGAGCCGGCCAGTGGGATCCTTGAGCGATGAAAGTCAACAGAGCGCATGGTGGTCTGTAATTACTGAGAAGGGCTTGCCATATAAATATGGGCGGAACTCTGAAACAGCCCAAATGAGAGCAAGACATTCACGCTCGGTAATGGAATAGTTGCGCTCTGCAGTTGTCAGGAGCCGGCTAGCGTAGGCTATAACACAATCGTGTGTGTTGGCATTGCGATAAGACGGACCAATCCCATAACCACTGGCATCGGTTCGGACCTCTGTAGGTGCGGATGGGTCAAAGTGGGCCAAGACTGGTGAAGTGGCGAGAATCGTGATAAGGCGTGAAAATGCGGCAGCCTGAGGGGAACTCCACGTAAAAGGCACGTCTTTCTTCAGAAGTTCAGTGAGTGGTCGAGCGATTGCTGTGAAATCTTTCATGAACCGTTGGAAATAAGAATAGAGCCCCACAAAACTCCGGACGTTTTTAACAGACTGAGGTAAAGGAAAAGCCGTTACCACTCGAACCTTCTTCGGGTCGGTTTGTACTCCGGAAGCATCGACGAGATGGCCTAGCACTGTAATCTGTCGGCGCTAGAAGTGGCACTTCGATGAGTTTAATTGCAGCCCAGCCTGGCGGAAGACATCAAGGATAGCTGCGACACGCTCAAGGTGCATCTCAAACGTAGGAGAGAATACAAGGACGTTGTAGAGCTAACAAAGGCAAGTCGATTATTTGAAACCTTGAAGCAGAGAGTCGATCATCCGTTTGAACGTGGCGGGGGCATTGCATAAACCGAACGGCATAACCTTGAATTGGTAAAGGCCATCTGGAGTGACAAAGGCGGTCTTTTCTTGGTCTTGCTCATCGACTGAAATCTGCCAATAACCAGATCGAAGGTTGATGGACGAAAAGTATTTGGCACCGTGAAGACAGCCAAGAGCATCGTCGATTCATGGTCCTTTTTATTCATGTCCTTTTTATTAATTCGGTTTAGGTGGCCGTAGTCAACGCATAAACGCTACATGCCATCTTTATTTTTGATGAGCACGACCGGCGACGCCCAAGGACTCGACGAGGGCTCAACAATGGCTCTGGTGAGCATCTTGTTGACTTCCTGCTGAATAACTTGCTGCTCTGCCGTGGACACGCAATACGGTAGGTGGTGAATGGGAGCAGCATCACCAGCATCACAAGGGACGTCTGACCAAGTGGTCGATTGTCAGTCGCGGTAGGAAGGCAAAAGGCGACACAGGGCGGCTGCTTGGTCAGGTGCAAGGTCCGGAGCGACCATGGGACGTAATAAGCTGTCGAGGTTCAAGGTACCCTGCGGGTAATCAGGAGGATCTGGAGCCGCATCGGCTGCAAAAGCAGTGACATGGTCGTCTGTCATTGACCGGAGTGTGGCCACCGCTATGCCTTCACGTAACACTTGCTTCGTCAACCCAAAATTGATAATGGGGAGACACATCCTATAAGCGGCAACGGTTACGATGGAGTGTGGCACAGAGATGTCGCGCGCCAGGAGGACATCACGAATAGGTGCGACGACATAGTCGCCATCAGGCACGGTTGTCGTTGAGGCCAATTCGATGAAGGTTAGGGCTTTTTGAGGTAAGTGAACAAACGCTGTAGTTCAGAGGGTGTTCGGTTGTTCGGGGCGAACGTCTGAAAGAAGCGGAAGCTCTAGGCACAGCGTACCGGTGGCACAGTCGATGAGGGCAGAATGCGTCGTCAGAAACTCGAGCCCTAAGATTAGGTCATGAGGGCAACTGGTCAGCATGGTGAAGAGGACTGGAAATCGGTGGCCAGCAATTCCTGTGCGAGCAGTGCACATACCCTTGACGGCAGCAGTGGCGCCATTGGCGATGCGTACGGCTCGAGTGATGGCAGGCGTAAGAATGTTTTTGAGGCGACGACATAGGTTAGTGCTCATTATGGACACTTGGGCTACAGTATCAATTAATGCCGTCAATGGAAAACCATCTACGTCTCCTTCAATTAGGTTCGTGTTGGTGAAGAGCATCAACGGAAGATTTGGACAGGTCAAACATGATCAGCACTACCCCCAAGAGCTGCATGGCCTAGTTTTCCATCCGTCGGTTTGGCGAGGAAAAGCAGCGAGGCTGGGGTGATAGGGAGTGACGGCGTTGAGGCGACGACGATCGCACGGAGGAGCGGCTGTAAGGGGCATCAGAAGTAGGGTACAGACAGCAAGGTGAATAACGACGAATGTCGGCGTATGGGCGAGGAGCAGGGAATGAGCTCCAGTAAGGCGGTATCCAGGTGGTGCGGCAGTGGCGGGATACATAGCCAACACGGTGGCAGCAGAAGCAGATCGGTTTGTCATCTGGGGTTCACCATTCGGCAGGATTGCGTGGTCTGGGAGAGAAATACTGGTCATGTGGACACGGGAATGGGTGCCGAATCAGGTCGGGAGACAGAGCAGGTGGTAGGGATGCCAAGGCTTGCAATTTCTTGCCGCACGACTGCTTGGATAACGAAAATAGTTGGGGGCCACTTGGTCAAAGGTACCTTCAGGGGGTCGTGGATGAAGGGGGGCTGGACTCGCCGCTTCAATCTCACGGCGAACGATACGGGTGATTTTCTCTTGAAATGGTCGTGTGGCGGTAAGAGCGGAGCAGGAGGACATGGCAAGGGTGTTTGGGAGCCGGGAAAAGTGTGGGACGACGCGGCGCCTTTTGGCTACCTCGAAGCGGCGGCATTCTTTGACGATGGCGTCGGCGACAGAAACGTCGTTATAGACTAGCAAATTGAAGCTGTCCTCCACGATGCCTTTTAAGATATGGCCAACCTTGTCAACCTCGGTCATGTGCTCGTCGACTTTCCAGCAAAGCGCGAGCACTTCCTGTATGTAGGAGACATACGATTCGGTCGACGACTGGACACGGGTGGCAAGCTCTTTTCGTGCAGCCTGTAGGCAACCTGACGAGTTGCCAAACAGGTCGTGAAGCCGCTCTTTGAGAATGTCCCAGCTGGAGAGCTCGTCCTCAAGGGTGCGAAACCAGACATGCGGTGTCCCGTCCAGATAAAAGATCACATTGGCAAGCATGAGGGTAGGGTCCCAGTGGTGGCTTTGGCTAACATGCTCATATATACTGAGCCAGTTGACGACATCAACATCATTTTGGGTGGAGAATGTCCCAGGATCACGGAGACTAGGAACCGTAACATACTTTGTGATAGGCGCCGCAGGTGTAGGTGACGACGGGGTGGTTCCATCGGAAGGCATGGCTGAGAAGACGACGGTGCGGCCACTTCAGAGCTCCGTGGTGAGGAAAGGGAACGTTCCACCTCCACCACAATGTTACGCGAAGGACAAGTCAGTAAGACGAGCAACTATTTACAGCTTATATTTACAACAGCAGTCACAGCGCTGACTGGTTAGATTCACAGAGCCAGCCTAGTTTGTTCTTCCTCCTCTTTTCTCAAGTGATGGTGCCCACGCGCCTCGTTCAAACAAGCAAATATCACACGTGTGGAGCAATATGTTTTGCTTAGGTTATATTTTCTTGCATCAAAATTTGCTGATTTAGATGTGATTCTGTTACAAAAGTGCCCATGCTGGCCAGCATACAGCCAGCCTGCACAGCATACTTGGAGCAAAGGCCTCTGTCAGGCTCTCAGCCTTTTGATTTTGCTTCAGTTTCTGTTCCCGTACAGAAAGAAACAAATTAATCTCAGATTCACCACCGTTATGAATCCATTTTGCATCCACTGTAGGTCGGTCTTTTGGCAGTGATCTTTGATAACCCTGGTTGTGCGTTAGCGCCATGCCATCCTATCCAGGTCAATTTCATCTCATCAGATCACCTCACCTCACGCCATGCTTTAACGGCATTTTCTTTCCCTTGGCCCCTCTCGTGTTAGTCTTGAAAACTAGCGGTTACTTGTTCTGTGCACTGAGCTGCCAATTTTACTGCTTTCTATTTATCTCACCTAGTATACCGGCTACACCCATTTGCTGCGTAATCTATGCTACTGTGTTCCTGTCTTTTTAAGGGGAGACACTCCTCAAAACAACTTTTTTTGTTATTACTTGTACTAGAGGTTTCAAAGTTCACACAATTATAGAGTTTTCTATGCAGATTTCAACTATGTCATTACTTTCTGTGCAGCTGGTAAAGTTTTTGAGTTATGTGATGTAAAATGGTAAAATATAGTAATCTTCGTGGCACTTGTTTATGTACTAAATTTTCATAAAAAGCATCATGCTGTAGCTTGTTTAGGTCTTTGTAGATCACAAAGTACTGTTATCCAGCCAAACAGCATGTACAATCACTGGAACTATGCAAAAAGATTAGAGCATTTCAACTAATCTTTTTTTTGTAGATTCTCTAAAATATAACCTTGTACTTTTGCAACTACTGCTGTAGTTAGTAGGTATCAGGTAGGTATCATCACTGTACATATCTTCAAGAGTATGTATGCCAAACTTCGTAAGTATAAGAGAATTATAAATGTACATACAAGGCTATTTTCATGTGATTATGAAAAAAATTAGTGTCCAAATTTTTTTCAAAGTTGCAGTATTTGTGGATGCTGCTTGAATAGATATCAGCACGTAGCGGTCTACAAAGAGTTAAATAAGCTACAGCACAAATCTTTCTGTGAAATTTATTACACAATAAAGTGGCCAAAAAATCACTATTTTTCCATTTTGTAGGACATAACTCAAGAACTATAGCGGCAACACAGAAACTAATGACATTTTTGAAATCTGCCAGTAATGCTCTGCAAGTGGGTGGGTTTTCAAATCTCTGGTAGAAATATTTAAAAAATGTTTTTTTGAGGAACGTCTCCCCTTAACATTACACTCATTATTAAGGCAAAAGCCTTAAGTGCCACATGGGTCGAAAAATCTGTTGTCCGGTGTTATGGTACCAAAATTCAATGGCATCAAATTGATGGTGCCACTCATGACCATTGGTAGGACTCGAACGCACAACCTTTGGTGGGAGTCGAACCCACGACCTTTGGTGGAGACGAGCCCTCGACCTTTGGTGGAGTCAAGCCCTCGACCTTTGGTGGGACTAAAATTCAATGGCACCAAAATTGATGGTCAAAACCACAACCAATGGTGGGAATTCAACCCACGACCATTGATGTTAATTAAGGTGAAGTTATTAAGGCACCACTAATTCAGATAGTTAATTCGGGCAGTCGAACTCACGACCTTTGGTGTGAGAAAACAAGCAATAAGAAGTAACCATGCATTCTAATAAGAATGTAAAGTAATTTAATGAATGTCTTATGAGTAAAGCACATGCTAAAGTGACTATCAAATCTTTTTTTTTTTTACATTCTGCCACTCTTTATACACTTCTCAGCTTTTTTCGTTATCCTCAAAGCTTTATCGCCACATGAATGGTAGAATGCACTGACTGTACACTTTCCTCTTTAAAGATATAGGTAAGCGGCCATGAATTGCTTGACCAATGCCTGCCATGTATTCTACAACCCAGTCTTTTTGAAATTTCGAGTAGGGTTGCCTTACGGCAATGTAAAAAAAAAAGAAAACATATGAATGTAATGCCACAAAGTGAAAGAAGTCAGTAAAGTTTTGTGTTGACAATCATCTTGACTCCCCTTGTTGAAATGAGCATGCCAGTCCCTGCAGAGGCTAAACCGTCTGTGTGTTTATGAAGATACTCACTGCATTAAAGCCAAATGCCTGAAATTTACTTTTAGTCAAGAATTTCTACAGCACATAGGGCTCAAAAATGGAGCCATGATGGCTGTATAGTGAATATACTAGCAAAAAAGAAATAATGGTACAGCTTGGTCCCTTGATCTGGCTTCATCTAGCTCCGAGATGGCAATGGTTATTTAGACACGCCTGTCACAGGTCGCTGTGAAGACACCACATTGTATTGTTTGGAGACACTCTGAACATGAAACATCAAGGACTATCTTCTAGTAGACACTGTCCATGGCATAACCCCAATGTATTACTTTTAATGTTCAATAGACGCCCCCAACCTCAGTTTTCAAGGAATTCATGCAGCACCTTTATTTTTAAAGGCTTTTAAGGGCCCTTGAACCTTTTTGTTTTTGTGAATTTGAGGGTGTTCAAGTATTTCAAGAAGCTGTACGAAGCACGCAAACCATTCTTATTCATTTAGAGATTTAGTTCTCGTGATGAGCGTCACCTGCACGTACTTAACCGAGATTAACATATCCCTACACAGCCTGGAGGGGCTAACTATTGATCACAAACCTGTTTATTTACCAAGCTATTGAACATTGCCGATATGCAAAGCGTAGAAAATATGAGCTCTCTAGAAGATTGGTGGTGGAAGATTTGAGGAACACGGGTTGCGGCAACACGACAATATAGGAATACGATCACAGCGAGACACGAGTATACGTTAAAATGGCGTGGGCACGCACTCACACACAATACACACACACACACACACACACATATATATAGAAAGAAAATAATATAAAAACAAGATGGACTAACATTCCACTTGCAGTTCATCGTTTACATGGCAGGCAACATCAGCAAACTAACACAAAATAATAATACCCATTTGCACGAGGCATTTTCGACCACGATCGAGAAATTCTATACAAATCGGATGTAGTGGATGTTATATTTATCTTAACACTTTCGTGGTGGCACGTATACGTCACTGTGTGAGGGGCACAATCAGCTATATTACAGCCGCGTTACCGAGTTTCTTTATCTGCAGACTCGAGCAACGGCTCTGTGACTGCATGTACCAGCCCAGAAATGGCTGGCACTAATCCTCTTCAATCCGTACTGATTGCCAAATCAGTATCAATTTTTAACATATTGAATTCAAGTCAGCTGTCTGCATTTTTATATCGTGTTATATCGGCGTACACGCCACAGACACTTCTTGTGAGGTTCAAGGCGCCGTTTCATGCGAAACGCAATGACTTTAGTGCAGACGAACACCAGTTTGTTTCTTTTCAAGCTACACAAATTTTAACGGGGCGCACCACACGAAAAGACGGCAGCCTGCTACATGTCCGCAACTTCACATCGTAACAACCAGGTATTCCAGCGCCGCCTTTAGGTAGCACCCGTGTCAATCGTTTTGGTTACTTTTGGTAACACAACGGGACGTTTGACACGCGCAGTTTTTTTTTTTTTTCAGACCCACGGAAAGCGACCGCAACGTGCCGCGCAGAATGGACGTAGCACTGCTACCAACTACCCCTCGGCACTCACTCTGGCGTCACAAGCGAAAACATTCGCAATTCACCTGTGCTGCGCAGGGAAGGAGCCATGTCACATTGTTAACGATACGGTTTACGGTCAAAAGTTCAAAACACGAGCGCACGACGTACGACCGGTACACCACAAACAAAGCAAGCGCACAAAGATGGCAGAGAAACCATATGGATTCCTTTCCTCTATTTACTAGAGGTACCACAGACTATGCTACTACCGAAGCAAAGAACACTCTGGAGTGCGAAAACCATTGCATAGCTGAAGCAAGATTAACGCTTCCTTACTAGGGGGCGAACAAAAAAGGACTATGGCGACAGGCAGAAAGCACAAGAAGCGCCTTGTTCACGTTTAATGTGGATTTGATTCGAAAAACATCTGGCCGAATGCACTTTGTCAGACACCGAGCTTGCTGAAAATAGCTTTCAGGATGGTTTCAGGCCGGTGACAGTAAATATATGGTGGCTATATGAGGGTATAGTGCAGCGGGCGGGAGCGGAGGGGTGCACAAATTTGTGATGAAAGATGGTGGCCCCAGTAGATGGCGCTAGCTGCGCGACAGGTGCCAGCGGCGCTGGGCAGTTTCGCGCTGGGCCGCATGTTTTTTACTTTTACCTTGTTTCCAATAATTACACGCCGCGTCCGTGTTAACAGGTCATGAACTAGTCATATTGTTAGTTAGGTGAAAAGCATGCGTTTGAAATTTTAAATGGTGCTACTTAACATAAACGAAAACCCCAATGTTTCTGATAGACGCAACTGGCAAGCGGCGTTTAGTTTATAATTAAATGTTTCTCAGCATTGACCAGATTTGACATGTTTCGCCAACTTCAACTGAATTAATCCATTTACTTGAGCGCACACTCAAACTGTGTCTTGAGTGTTTCTTTCTTTATGGGCTTTGTTTCGAGCGTAAACTGCTCAATATTTTCTCTTATAAGAAGTAATGGTTCGCGTGTAGCGTGTCTATTTTTCGCTCTCAAAGGTTTTGTTCAGTGTTGAAATCATCTAAATTCAATTTTCTCTTTTCCTTTTTCTTGGAGATTGATTCTGCAGCAGTTTTCTCAAGTATTTGCAATGAATGCAGGGGCCGTTACTTTCACATACGTAAGTGCACTTTTTTATTCATTTGCAGGCCACCCTGCAGGCCGCATACTTGCTGGTAAGCTTCCTAGTTCTTTTTCTCCACTGTGAATCAATGTTTTTCCTGTAGAGATAGCTGAACACTCTCCGAGCCCATTTACTTTCTTCCATGTTCCTTAGTCTTTATTCATGCTAAATTTTACTGCGAGCTTCCCTCACTTCAGAACTAGTCCAACCCATATGACCCTGCACAGCTTCATTTGTAGTATTCCCATGAGCGCCCAATGCGAGGCGACCCACTGACCTTCGGTTCCCACCGAGTCTTGATTGTACCCCTAATTTAAAGCAAACAACTACATTTCCAAAAGTGAGTCCTGGAACCATTAGACCTTGCCACGCCTCACGACTGCCCACGCAAATCCACGCCTCAGCGACTGCCCCCTCTGGCTATCAAATACCGATCTCAAAGGCCATGCTTTTGCTTGCTGCATGCGGCAGAAGCAAACAGGGACGTAAACAAAGCAAACAAACAGAAAAAGAACCAACAAACAGAAACAAACAGAAACAAGAGCCAGAAGCAGGTCAGGGACGTGATGTTTTGAACATCGTGCAAAAGGGACTTGGAACACTGGACACTGGAAAGGAGTCTAAAAACAGGAACCTCTCCTGACCAGTGACTAAACATTAACGTTGCTTGCGCGCATGTGCCAGCCTGTCGAACGTTTACAAACTATAAACTTGCGCCTGTTAGCATAAGCTACAGCAGTGAACGGAAAAGTGCGAATTACTATTATGAGACCTGTGTCGTTTGGTCGTCAGCCCTCTTCTGCAAGGGCATATTTCGGCCGCCTTTTATAAGAGGCGGTGTCCAAATGTTACCATACCTATAGGGTCGCGTTCTTTGGATTGAAATGGCTCTTCACCACGTCTGCAGCCGGAGAGTCGACGTCATGGAGGATGGTTGACATCAGTCGCGCAAGTGCGCCTACGTACAGGGTAGTGGTGTGACGTCACTCATATCGACAGGTGACTTGGGGAGTTATTCAAGGCAACATCAGTTATTTGTTTAATCGGTTGCTTGGATACACTAATTAATGTTTACAGAAATAATGAAACATGCGAACAGAATGGTGACGTGTTTTTGCTTTATTTCGCACACGTCCCTGCATTTCGCATACTGAACTCCCTCGCTGCACACCCGCCCCGCCACATGGAGCTCATATGGGTGCCTGCGCACTCTGGGAATCCTGGAAACGAGGCTGCCAACGCTTTAGCCCGAGGTTCTCTCAACCGGGCACTGGCGGCCTCCGATCCAGGGTTCTCACGGGAGCGCATGCATTCATTCAGTGAACTGACGCAAGCCTGCAAAGCCGAGCGCCGACTCTACCCCCCACCCCATCCCTCCCTCGACAATTATCACCAGACACTTTGGAGGCGGCTCCAAACACGCACCTTACCCTCCCCTTATATACGCTCGCGCTATCACCGCGTCCACACCGACCCCTCCTGTACCCTCTGCCACCACCCCAAAGCCACTCTCGATCACATCCTTTTCCTCTGCCCGGCGGATCCTCCCCCGCGGGGCCTGGAGCACCTTACTACTTGGGAGGCTTGGGAGACCCTACTGCGCTCCGAGGAACCGGCCAAGCAAGCCATCGCCACAGGCCGGGCTGCCAGCGTCATGAGCCTCCGGGACATGAACGTTTGAGTGCAGTGGGACCGTGCGGGGGCCCAAGGACCTGCGCGTCCGCAACTCCCCTGTGTGCAATAAAGTTGTCACCACCACCACCACCATAGCAAAAGAGATGTACTTCCGTTTTGACTGTTTCCCCAGTTGAAAAAGACAACAGGAATTCCTGTCGCAACTGCAGAAATTTCTGTCGCGACTACAGAAATTTCTGTTGTACGACAGAAGTTCCTGACGTTTCTGTAGTTGCGACAGACATTTCTGACGTTACGACAGAAATTCTGATGTCGCAACAGAAACATTCTGTCGCGAAGGCCAAGAGGTCTGAAGTCGTGACAACAGCTTTCTATCGTGACAGCGATATTCTGACGTTAGCGAAGGGCGAGACGCCCGGCCCGGATGGCCTTACTTCCGAATTTTATCAGTGTTTTCGTTCCCTCTTGTCACCATTATAACTTCAGGCGTACTGAGGCCTTCAAAGTAGGGTATCTAACCGCCACAATGTACGAAGGGCACACCGTCCTTACAGCCAAAAGCGAGATCGGTGCTAGAGTGTGTAGCTGAGGGGATTGGACAGGTGACAATGGTACAGCTAGATCTGGCTAAGGCGTTCGACAGGGTGGATCACTCATTCCTGTTTACTGTACTAGAACATATAAATATCGGATCCCTGCTCCTTAGAGGTCAGGATATGTTATGCAACTGGTTCAATGAGGCTGATAGTGAATGGCTCTCTTCCGATCCGATTAGGCTTGTAGCATCAGTACGACAAGGATGCCCTTTGTCACCGCTTCTGTTCTGCTTGTGTTTAGAGCCACTCTGTATGAGCGTTCTTGAAGAACAACATTTCCAAGGGTTTAAATTACCGACTAATGAGGTTCAGGTTCTTGCATATCATATTGACCGCAAGTAAGACGGGGACAGAGGGAGAGAACACATAAACAGCACGGGGGGTAACTTTCAACTGCCCGTGCCCATGCCGCCCGTGCTGTTTATGTGTTCTCTCCCTCTGTCCCCGTCTTATTTGCGGTCAATATGATATGCAATAAATACCAACTAGGCCAAAGTGAAGTTCTTCTGAATCAGGTTCTTGCATATGCAGACGACGTGGCCTTCTTTTTGTAGCGATAAAAAGAGTGTAAAGAGTGCGCTTGCAATTACAGAAGAATTTTGTGCGGCTTCTGGTGCAAGAGTTAACCTTGAAAAAAAGTTCAGGTTTTTGTTTTGGATTATCGGCCACAATGCCATCACATTACGCAGGCATTCAATGGAAAAAAGATCTGCGTTATTTGGGTGTGCCTCTTTCACAGTATAGAAATAGCAACGCTCATTGGTCGGTAGAAGCTGGCAAAATTGAACGTAAAGTGAATTCATGGCGAGGGCGGAATTTGTCAATGTTCATTCATGCTGAAGTGTGCAACATGTTCTTAGCTTCCCGTCTTATGTATGTGCTGCAAGTACTGCACTGCTCACGACTTCGCCTTCACGCACTGCATCGCGTATTTGCAACATTTATTTGGAGTTCGAGCTGTGAATCGACGCGGCGCGACAATCTGTTCTTCCCCCTTGAACGTGGTAGTCTAGGATTAGTCCAGCTCTTCGTCAGGCAAATTGTTTCTCGCCTGTGTTTCTTTCGAGACAGTGACCATTTGTTTTTGCGTGAAATGTTGCAACTCCGTTTAGTTCATTATGTTCCTAACATAGTAGTGTCATCAAATGCCAAAGATGTCCCACAGGCTCCTTGGTGCTTTCTCAAGCAGGTTGTTGACACATTTCTTTTCTTGAAAGAGATTCACCCTGGAGTACATGTTCACTGCGAGTCGAAAAGCAATTTTTGCGGCACTGGTGGACTATTTTCCCAGATCCTATGTATCCTGCACCGTATTTAAGCCGACCTTATCAAGATCTACTTAAGCCCGTCTGAAAAATGTGTGTGCCTTCTGGAGCAAAAACATTTTTCTTTAAAGTACATTCGGAAACACTCCCTGTTAAAACTAATAACGGATAACGGTGCCGTGGTCAACAAACTGTCGACTCTACATGTCCACGTGCCGAAACCATAGATCACTGTTTGATAGACTGTAGGGATGCTGTATTTTTTGGGGGGCATTCTCCAACGGACGCTTAGAAAGGACATTGACATCACTCCATATTCAATTAGATTTCTGCCGTTTAAGGTTACGGGTAGTCCTCCCTATGACATGTTCATAGTACTTGGCTTATACAGCCTATGGAGATGTAGCCTGTGTTGTTGCCAAAGGAAGGCTCATGCCCACAACGGGGCATTTGCCAAGAAACAGGCGCTTTTAGAAGCGTCCTTATCAAGATTGGAACCGAAGCAAAAGTTAGAATATCGGAGAGAAACTGAGCATGAGGCATCTTTATTTATTTCCTTAATTTATTTCTCTTTACAACCAGTGACACCTGGTGTCCCAAGATGACAATAAGCAGCCACAAACTGACAAACCGCCAACTGAGGGAAGATCCAATTTGAAAGGCGGCTGATACCAAGCACTATGCTGATATCAGCGCATAAGAAAACAATATGTAGGCTTCTTGGGAAAATAACAAAAGGTGGGACACGAAGCAGTGTTTACGCGGTTACGGTGTGGAACACCATTATCAAACTTTTATAGTCACAGGGCTGGTCTGGCGCCCTCCTCTCAGTGCCCATTCTGTGCAATAGATGAGACCATAGAGCATTTTTACTTATTCTTCCGCCATTTTTCTTTTCTTAAGGAAAAACATTTTAGAACCAACGTTCACGCAACTTGGTTTAAATTTTTCCATTATCTTGGAGCCTCCTCTCTTGGAAACTAACCCAGGGATGTCTGATCATCCGTGGAGGAATTCATAGTTGTTTAAAGACGATTCTCTTAAGTTCTTCATACATTATTTTTATCCGTTTCCACATGACACTTTTTGCCTGATTTTGCAATACCAACTTATTCTTAATACCATCCAAATCTTGGCAAATCCCCCGAAGTGGATACGCGCCATCGAAAAAAGGATATCCTATCCTATCCTAAACTATCCTATCCTGTGCTTTCAGACAACGCGAGCGTCTCTGCAAATATTCTCGTACGTAGCTACCAGCAAGCTTGGTTTTCAATTACTGCATCACACAGAGGCCTTCATATCATATCATGTTGAAAGCCATATCATATCATGTTGTAGCCAATTGAAAGCCAACTGAAAAATGCAAATTAAGTGTTCCCTTATAGAGTGGAATATACGTTCCTGTGGCGAACGCACCAGAACAACTTACTTAGCAAATACTTAGCACAAACACAAACAAAGTGCTAAACTGCTCCGTTCTCACTGATTATTTGCGTACTTCACACAAAACAGCATTAGTATAATTAACTGCATCGATATACCAAAAGGTAATTCTTTCGCAAGAAAGCCTCTAACACAGCTGGAAAATATCGTGGTCTGCCCAACATTTATATGGACTCCCTGTCCTGCGCCTCCTGTACTCCTGGAAAGCTTTGAAATAACTCCAATGCGACCTAAGGAACTACTGGAAGCACATGGAGAAAGCAAAGATAGTATCCCGGCATGTGAAGGTACGAAAGCAAAGAAAAATTTCGATCAACTCACTTGCAGCGCCACCGTACCAAGAAAACCTACAGAACTGATTTGCCATATTCAGTGCCTCTTCGCTTTGAGTTGTCGTTGAATATATCTGGCTCTTACATCCGCTAGTCTTCTGTTCAGCTTGTGGAGCTAACCAGGATTGCATAGTGACCGTCACGGAAATACGTTGGTCCCGGGTTCGATCCCCGGACCAGGGCAAATTTTTATTCAGCTATTCGAAGCTTTCTTTCAGAGAAGTCCGCATCGTTCTCATTCGCGGATTAGTGCTACAAGGTTGGTGGATAGTAATTTCTCCCTTTCACAAATCTTGCTTTACATTGTGGGCATCCACAGAACTAATTTGCCGTAATGTGAATCCACATGAAAGCTACATGCAACAGCAGACACGCTCTGACCACCACGTCATTCATTAGGCAGCAGGATGTTCAAAACTTCGGTGCAGTTAAGGAGCCGTCCGAAAGGTGGCCTTAGCTATGCTTCCTTTGACACTCCGTGCTAAGCTTCAAGCGTACGCGACAAACAAGTCGTGATTGTAGCATTCTAACAGTCACATTCTTTTGTGTCTGTCGTGCTGACACTACGGTTATTGCAGGAGGTACATGAACGAGCCCAAGAACAAGTTTTGCTAGTTTTCCGGTCTTTTTACTTCAAGATTATGAGTTATGGGGACTGTTCTCGTAGGAATTCATATGAGTATTGTTCCGGTCGGACAGCTGGTATCTGACAACGAGCTGGAGCAGCTGCGCGATGACGTCACAGCAATCGAGCGAAATCTTCACAACCCGAAACGGACTCATCACGCTTCCGCTTGTGCATAACCAAAGCCTCGAAGCAGAAGAGCTAGGGCGTTCAGCATTGAAAACCTAAATATAGGACAATTGCATCGCTACAGTTATAGAGACGTGCGCACAGTTCACTGGGATTTTATGCTGGTGCCTTTATTACTGCGGTTTTAACAAAGCACCCATTTAATACTGCATTTTACCAAACTGCTTTCACTTTTTCAGGCATGCAGACTTTTCCCCCTCAGAGAATTTTGAATTCTGCACAGCATAGTGAATCGGTCAGAGTTTCTCTGTGGGCTTGTTATGCTGTTAGTGCCTGCGTTGAACATTGTGAACATGCTCAAGAAGGAATAACATGCACGGACACACGAAATTAGTCAAATGGAATAAACACCATCCAGCATGGTTTATTACAGCTAAGCCTACATACGTTATGGAGTCACCCTGACTCCTTTGTTGAGGCGGCACACGTACGTGCAGCACGGCCTATGTGTCCTAGCTATCTACCTACATACGCAAATTTTGAAAAAAGCCTTAAATGGTCAGTTGGCGCAACCAGATTGCTAGTTACCCTCGTCCATTTGATTCCATCGGTCTCACTACTAGCAGAGTCAAAAGTGACTCGATAAGCAACCGCGTGTTGGGAGATACATGTTTCACACTTTGGCACCACACCTTCGTGATAT
Source organism: Dermacentor variabilis (assembly GCF_050947875.1). Lineage (NCBI taxonomy): Eukaryota > Metazoa > Arthropoda > Arachnida > Ixodida > Ixodidae > Dermacentor > Dermacentor variabilis. Next base: position 12,946,671 of record NC_134578.1, on the reverse strand, counting down.
GCATACTTTTCTGTGCATCTGCACTCCTCTAATTTCTTGCTCACGACTACAAAATTGCGTTAACTACGTTACGATAATTGCGCAGTAAGCACACACTCGACGTGATACATTTTGTACTACGATCGCCCAACTGGTCAAAAAGAAATTCAAATCACTGATGTCAGAATGACGTCATATAGGCTTGGTATTATGGGCGCGGTAGACTTGAATGGTAAATGTGACGTTTATGTTCTCAGCTAATAATTATTAGCAAAAAATGTACGCTGACAGGGTTCTGAGGCAATAAACTACGACAATTGTCTTATTTCGTGCTTTTACAACACAGCGTTAAGGGCTACTTTCTCCACTATCATTTTCGCGTTTAGAAAAAAAAATCCCGAAGGTAGTGCAATGCCGGGCCGATCCGCGGCCGAAGTGAAGCAGACGTTAAACACTCCCCACACGTGAGCCGATCCTAAAGATAGTGCAATGCCAGGCCGAACCGCGACCGAAGTGAAGCAGACGTTAAACACTCCCCTTACGTGAGCCGATCCTAAAGATAGTGCAATACCGGGCCGACCCATGGCGGAAGTGAAGCAGGCATTAAAAACTCACGATACGTGAGCCGATACCAAAGATAGTGCAATGCCAGGCCGAACCGCGACCGAAGTGAAGCAGACGTTAAACACTCCCCTTACGTGAGCCGATCCTAAAGATAGTGCGATACCGGGCCGACCCATGGCGGAAGTGAAGCAGGCATTAAAAACTCACGATACGTGAGCCGATACCAAAGATAGTGCAATGCCTGGCTGAACCGCGGCGGAAGTAAAGCAGGCGTTAAACACTACCCATACGTGAGCCGATCCTAAATATAGTGCAATACCGGGCCGGCCCAAGGCGGAAGTGAAGCAGGCGTTAAAAACTCACCATACGTGAGCTGATCCCAAAGATAGTGTAATGCCTGGCCGAACCGCGGCCGAAATGAAGCAGGCGTTGAACTCTCCCCACACGTGAGCCGAGCCCAAATATAGTACAATGCCGGGCCGATCCGTGGCGGAAGTAAAGGAGGCCGGCGTTAAACACTCCCCATACGTGAGCCGATCCTAAGGATAGTGCAATACCGGGCCGACCCACGGCGGAAGTGAAGCAAGCGTTAAAAACTAACTATACATGAGCCGATCCCAAAGATAGTGCAATGCCTGGCCGACCCGCGGCGGAAGTAAAGCAGGCGTTAAACACTACCCATACGTGAGCCGATCCTAAAGATAGTGCAATACCGGGCCGGCCCACGGCGGGAGTGAAGCAGGCGTTAAAAACTCACCATACGTGAGCTGATCCCAAAGATAGTGCAATGCCTGGCCAATCTGCGGCCGAAATGAAGCAGGCGTATTTGCGCCGTCATGCGATAAAAGCAAAATGCGCAGATACCTACACCAGAGATAACGCCCTGTCGCGGGCCAGTCTCGCTGCAGCCGACGTTGTTCATCCATCGCACGCTTGAGAACAGCACAATAACAGTGCGCAATCGCCGCGTCACGTGGTGTTTTTCACATTTCGCGGTTTTTTTTAAACGCGGCAGAAAGGACCACGTTAGATATACCGTGTTGGAAACAATTTATTAAGGGGCTTCTCAAGGTGTTTTACAACTTTGCGTATCACACTTGACGTTTGCAGTCAATACTTAAAAAGTTGAATAATTAAACATAACTAATTCGTTAGTTAAGGAGAAAATAAAAACTAGCCTTATTAACTCTAGGCCAGTGCCAACACTATGCATTCAGTTCAACTCGCGTCCGGAATGCCTTTCATATTTAAAACTTTCGCTCAAATTATGTGGGACAACCTGTATACTACGTGTCGACACGGGCGAAGTGGTATCTTCGGGGCAAATGGATCTCAGTGACGCCTGAACCTGAATGCATGTATATGGGTTCTGCCGCAGCATGTAATATAAGCTAGGGGAACTGGCTTTTGTCTGATAAAGTGTCGGAAGCAAGCAGGAGGATTACCACGCTAGGTGATGGTTAGTTCACTGACCACACCGTTCGCGGAGCATCGATTTTCCGGCGAGGCTGATGCGTGTGCTTATACATCGCATCAGTGTGGCAGTGCCGTCATCTCCACGGAGTATTTGGTGCATCCCTAAGAGAGAGAGAACTCATAAGGGTAAAGCAGGGAGGTTAATTAGACTAAGCCCGGCAGAGTACCCTGCACTGTTGAAGGGGGAAAGGGGATTGAAAGAGAAGGAAGAAAGAAGTTCACAGGCCGATTCTGCAAACAGGGTTCAAAATTAGCCGTCAGACCAACCTGGGGTCGCTGGGTATGTGGCACTGTGTAGTTATATTTGACATTGACATGGGCCACTGAGGATACTGCGCTAAGCATGTGTCGCTTGGTTTGTGGTGTTCTTCAATGAATCTTTCTGAGGCCAACTTAGGCCATTGGGTTTAGGGAATTAGGTGCGCACCGCCATTCATTGAGACCACTTTGACGTTCACTCGGATAAAGAAATATGTGCCTTTGGGTATGTACCACTCTACAATGACAAAAATGACCTTAAAATTTTTCTGATTCTCGGTGGAATCGAGCACACCACATGCGCAAACTTCACGGCGGCGTCGCCAGATGGCGCAGCGTGCGTTGGTAAGATGCGCGAGAGAGGAAGCCGGCTGCGTACACGTTTCGACCTTGGCAGAACGATGTTTCGCTGCATTGCTTCAATGCTAATCGTATAACGTCGACTTTCATCGTGAGATGGGTTCAGCTGAAGTTTTTAGTAATAGTATTAATATTTTTGTTATTACTAATATTATTATATACGTAAACAAATGAAAAGTACGCACCTATTTGAAATATATAGATGCGAAATGTGATTTTCACAGGCCGAGTGGCCTTTGAGTCTTGATAGCACATGTCTACAACGCATTCATTCAAACGTCGACTATACAGATTACGTTTTACGGAAACTGCAGTTGATGCGATCGCCACTGCGCAGCGTGCGCAATGCGAAGACTTGCATCACGTTGTGTTCATCTGCACGCGCCTTGCGGGCACTAAAGCGGTCATATTTTACTGCTTTAAATTTACGTGGAGCTCTTTCGAACTGCATTATGGTATTTTTGCACCTTGGCACAGCGCTGTTGCTGCTCCGCACGCAACGAAGGCGCTTTTAGCCTATCTCCGGGACACATGAAGAAGACGCTTTGGATGCTCGTTATTGTGCGTGCTTCTTTTCGTTGTCTATGCACGTTGTGCGTGAGTCTGTAGTAAGTGTATGAGTGGGTCCCCCCATTTGATGCTTCATCAATCTCATCTAGAGAATGGTGTGCCAGGCGTATGACCAGGCATACATCTCCAGCTCTCATTAAATAATGTATGTCGCTCTCCCCTGAAGGTTGACTCATGATAATGTCGCTCCTGGATTGATGCGTGTAGGTCGTTCCACGTGTCCTTAAAAAATAAATAAATTATTATGTACACAGCAGTAGTGGCGTAGCAAAAACGTTGCAATCAACGCGGTATGACTACTACGCCAGCAATATAGGAAAGAATTTTCTGCTTTATTTGAGGATTCATGCGCATAGCTTGAATCTACGATGCCGAAAGGAATTCGTCAGCCACTGATCCCCTCGAGAGTTTCCACTGGGCCTTTGCCACGCCCACGTGGACACGTTAGCTCGTACACGGGGAACTTGGGAAATGAGCCACAGAATAAGTCGAAGATAAAGTCACAGTGGTCGGAGCCTTTAACGACGCCGTTTTGCGCCCGACGCCACAACGTGCAGCCTTCTCCTGTCGAGAAAATGAACATCGATGGTGTTAGTTTACACTGTTATATTTGGAAAAACCAATAAATCTAAATTGTACACTAAGTCGTCTCCAATGGAAATATCAATTTGTTGTTGGCTACAGGCAGATGTAGCCGCTCAAACGCGTGCGGGCAATTTCTACACCAGGGCGTGTCCTTTCAACGTGTGTACTGATAACATTCCGCACAGTTAGGTGTGGTGCATAAGTATGTCACTTATTAATAACGTTTTCTAGAACTATAAAGGAATGGTGATGTTTGTGTAGTACTTGTTCATCGTCACCAATCACTTAAATGTGGTATCACGGGACTGTTGAGTGCGTGCAGGCTGGATTTGGTGGATTGAAGGCACCATTTTAGATTTGCCTAATAATTACAGCTATTTCGTCAGTAAACTTTTGAGGTCATAATCGCAAGGCCACCGCGAATATGAAACAGGCGGCCACTGTTGTAAGCTTACGAGCGTAAAAATATACATTGCACGCCAACGCGGGAATAGAAGAAAGCTGCCTGTATATGCGCCGCGGGTTTCGCATTTCGTTCAGTAAACAAAAGCTTCTCATTAAAAAAAAAAGCAACGTACTCTGCAGTTTGAGACAATGTTCTCTGGCACTGCAGGTAGAAAGGGATAGGCTGCTGTAAGCGCAGCCCATTCACCACCTGTATCTTCGTGCGTGGGTGGTCTCATGCGGGAATCATCTTCATCTGTGCGCGTCATGTGTGAGGTAACCCACTTTCGTAGGTTGTTGGTGTGTGCTAATGTTAGTATTGTCCATGTATTTCGCTCATTGGTAGGTGTATATACCGCATCGCGGCATTGTGCGCCTGTTCTATTCTTTGGGACTCAGTGCAATATATGGTGGAATCTTGTACTCCCCTTTTGTACCTTTATGAACTAGTGTGCCTCGGACCATACTGAAACCCCGTTTGCTCTCTTTATCTCTCTTCGCTTTTACTTTCTGTTCTTTTTCATTTTATCTCTTTTAGTTACTATTATCATGTCAACAGAAATAGCCGACACCCGCCATGGCTGCTTAGCGGTTATGGTGTTGCGCTGATAAGCACGAGATCGCGGGAGGAAATCCCGGCAATGGAGGCCGCATTTCGATGGCGGCGAAATGCAAAAGCACCCGTGTACCTATAGTGTCCCATGCGTGCTGCCGGCTAATCTTATCAGAAGAATATTCGATAAAATTAATAACATTTCTTCCTGCAGTTACCTCTAGGAACCACTGTTAAGCTTACCGTTACCTGCATAAGGATGACGACCGATATAGCAGTTGCCACAGTCAACATAAATCGTATGCTTTAGCCAAGGAAATGGAGCTGAAAGAAATGACGCAGAAGAAATTAATAAGTGCTATCAATATATTCATAAAAATGTGTATGCTCTTTTACCGGCCTCGGCTTCACTGAAATCATTTGCGAAGTAATTTTGAGTAGAACCCGTCAGTCACGGTTAGGAAAGAGTGTAGGGTTTCCAAAAAGAGCTTCACTTTAAAACGCGCACTAAGTTGAAACATTCAAGTTTCTCTTTGTTTACAGAACATTGACCACAAGAAATCTCAATATTGGTGTCTTGATAACCAGGTGGTGTGGTAGGTCTGAACGTTCATCAATGTTATCGGCGATAACTGACAGACTGTTATGCCCTACCGGTTTTACAGAAGAGACAGCCTGAAAAAGTGGGACCACGGAAAGCTTTCTCTTCCCGGTATTTCGAGACAGCTTGGCTGCACCATTCCGTCACAGTTTGTGACCTAGCATCTCCTGCGTGCAACAGGGGTGTCTGCACGTGCCCGTGATCCCACCGAAATGCACACCCACCACCGAACAAGGAACGCATGTGCATCCTCTGCCGAGGCAAAGTACGTCCTCCTCCCATTCCCGCTAACCTGAATAAGTTTAAGCGTGCGATGATGCGCTTACTTTTTGTTCGCGTTGTTCAGCGCTCTGCCGCAACACGCAGGTAAAGCTTCGGAGACAAGCATGTACCGACGATGCTGGCAAACGAAAGTAGGGTCGGGTGTCGGCATTTCATCATTTATGCTTTTTTTCTCGAGTCTAACCTGTACAGACGCGTGACCGCTGAAATATTACTGAAGGCGCTTCAGACACCGTCGGCGTGGAAGGTTTACGTATCACGTAATCTGAGAAAAGGCTCAACGTTTCCGCGCCTGCGCAGGCGGAAATTTGTATTTTCATTTCAGGCTGGTATGTGCGAACAACACAGGGTTGTTAGGTTCGACGGGCTGCGGTGGCGAACTGCTCGGAAATTTTAATATTTTCTCGAACCCCGTGGCTTCTAAACTATCGACGTCGACTGTGCCACTGTACACGTGAACGTGACGCTTCAGAACTAAAAATTCATAACATGAGCAAAATGTGCGAGACCAAAGAGTTCGAGGAAACTTAGACGTTTCGGCCTTTGTTCGCAGTGTCGGTGCAGGTGGTTAGCCCGTTTTATTATTTCGTTTGTGGAAATACTTGCTTACTTCAGGCGAATTTCACAAGCAGTTGGGTGTTTTTAAATTACACCGAATGTGAAATAGTCGACTGCGTTTCCGTAATTGAAGAGTTCTAAAACGAAACTTTTCGACAAGCACAAATAGCTGGCACCCAAGGAGAATGTGTTCAACTGGCCCGCACTCAAGTACTGCTGCTGGTGTTAACTTACCATTTTTTGCAAAGAAGGCGTGTAAATTTCTCACCGTGTACCCTGGCGTCGAACCGAAAACATAAGTGCCGGCTCTGAAAAAAGAAACCGTTGATTCACTGTTATAGTTGCGGATATCGGTCCATCACCAAAATTACGTAGCCTTCACAAATTCATGTGCCTGCATATACACAAAGACTTTCGGACGCAGCGGACGATGTCAGCATGATTTATAGAGAGTGTTAGCGCATAGCGAAAAGTGACATTTAAACACAAGCAGTTTATGGAACATTATGGAACACCCGCCGCGGTGGCGTAGCGGCTATGGTGTTGCGCTGCTTAGCACGAGGTCGTGGGGGCGAGATGCAAGATTGCCAAGATTTCAATGGGGGCGAGATGCAAAAACGGCGGTGTCTTGTGCATTGGGGGCCCTTTAAAGATCCCTTGGTGGTCAAAATGAACCCGGAGCCCCCACTACGGCCTGCCTCATGATCAAATCGCGTTGCCGTTGGCACGCAAAACCCCACAATTTAATTAACTATGCGTCACTTGATGTCTAAGCTGAAGTTATGGAAACATTATCGCTAAGAAAGCTTAGGCAGACAGGACACCATCTAGTGCGAAGCTGTCCGAGCCAATAGAATCCACAAGCATCCTTCCTGCCGCTTCTATGTCGACTTGTCTCGACAGTTCTAGCGTATTCAGAATCACCAAGCCATCTCCGAAACATGGCGCGCTAGCCGTTCACGTTTCATGTGAATCATGTAAGTTCAATGGAAGGAAAAGGTAACGAATGCAATAGTTATTGGAGATCAAAAGTATCGAGAACGCACTGAAGAGAGAGCTACGTGTGCTGCCATGTTGGACAACACAATATCTTAGATTACGTAAATAGTACGTTCGTTAGGGTCACCATATAAAGCATAGAGCTCCAAGGTATAATAATATCACGAGAGCGTGGATCGAATTGATGATCAGTGCCGTCTCAAGAATCACACTTGACAAAATAGCGACGATACGCGCGTATTCGCGCACCGAAAGGGCGCCTACCGCAACCTCTTTTATATTAGGGTGGTTGCTTGAGCTAGTTGGTAATCCATGATCAAAAATAACGTACAGCGCGAAAGACAAGGACTGCGAAGACGACATACACAGCGCTGACTTCCAACAACATCTTTTATATGCCTCGTACGCACTGGCGTAGCCAGGGAGGGGGGAGGGATTGAGGGGTCGAACCCTCTCCTCAATTTGCGCGAAAGTCACCGGCGGCACAGTTTTAGTCTCTGACATGGCTTTAGGCAACATCCCCGGCCCACGAGATGCAAGTATGGACGCTCTATTCTCTATGGAAGAGTTAGAAGCTGCTAAGGCGCTCTGCAGGTGTTCGTCTTCACCAGGGCCCGATGGCATAACATATACTGCTTTGCGCCACCTAGGTCGAGAAGCACGAAGAGAACTCCTCAGCCTTTTCAATAGTTCATCGCAAGATGGTGTCGTCCCACAGCAATGGAAACGCAGTCGCTTGGTACCGCTTCTAAAAGCAGGAAAGTCGCCGCTCGAACTGGCCTCGTATCGGCCTATAGCTCTTGCTAGCTGCGTCGGGAAGCTCATGGAACGTATGATCCTGATGCGTCTCGAATGGTACCTTGAACACCACAAAATTTACCTTTAGTCTATGGCGGGATTTCGACGCGGTCGTTCATCGATTGACAGTGTCAGCTACGTGCTGTTAAAGAATTTCCGAGGCCCACGTCTCTAAAAGACTTGCACAGATTCGTTGGTCTCTGATTGTGCTTCCGCCGCTTCATTCGAAATTTCGCTTCGATTATGGCACCACTGACAGAGTTCGTCGGGGAGACCCCAATCTTTTCGCGTGGTCCCCTGCTTGTGATGATGCCTTTGCGACGCTTCGTTGCCTGCTCACAAAACCACCGATACTGCACCATTTCGATTAAACTACTCTCACGGAAATCCATACGGATGCTAGCGGTATCGGACTTGGCGCTGCGCTCGCCCAGTGAAAGCCCGGCTACCAAGAATATGTTGTTGCTTACACGAGCCGCACTCTCACGAAAGCTGATGTGAATTATTCAATCACCGAAAAAGAGTGTCTAGCGATCATATGGGCCATATCAAAATTTCGTCCATACCTGTAAGGCCGGTCCGTCGATGTTACCGATCACCACGCACTTTGCTGGTTGTCGTCTCTCAAAGATCTCGGCGGCCGCCTAGCCAGGCGTGAGGCTCCAAGAGTACGACATCCGGGTTGTCTACCGCTCAGGCAAGAAGCACGCCGATGTCGATGCTCTTTCGTGCTCACCTATCCACGCCGACATTGTCAGTGTCTCCGTCCTAGACGACCCATTTCCTCCGTTAGCTTCTGTCGACATGGCTTTAGAGCAGCGCAAGGACTCCTGGATTTCACCTTTGATAGATTACCTCTCTGATAAGCCTGCACGCCCGCCATCGCGAGCGCTACGCCGACAAGCTTCGCATTTCGTCATCCGCGACGGAATCGTCTATCGCCGCAGCTGCAGTTCCAACGGCCGCAAATGGCTTCTAGTGATACACTTGCATCTCCGCGCTGACGTATGCGCCGCTTTTCATGCCGATCTTCAGTGTGCACACGCTGGTATCTTCAAGACCTGCGCCAAACTACGTCCTAGGTTTTATTGGTGCGGTATGTACACCTTCGTGCAAAATTACATTCGCTGTTGCGCAGAATGTCAACGCCGCAAGCCTGATTCCTGGCGCTCTTCTGGGTCAATGCAACCTTTGCCGTGCCATTCGCGACTCTTTGGCCGGGTCGGGATAGACCTATACGGGTCTCTACCATACAGAGCTGCTGGCAATCGCTGGGTCATAGTGGCTATAGACCACCTCACGAGGTATGGAGAAACGGCCGCTCTGCCAGCCGCGATGGCTCGTGACGGTGCCTCCTTCCTGCTTCAATGCTTCGTTCTACGTCACGGCGCTCCCCGCGAACTCCTGAGCGACCGAAGCCGCATCTTTCTCGCCGATGTCATTCAAGAAATTCTCACTGAATGCCGCATTATTCATCGCTGTACCAACACATAGCACCCGCAAACAAACGGCTTGACCGAGTGCTTTAACCAAACTCTTAGCGATATGCTTTCGATGTATCGCGCCTCCAACCACACGAACTGGGACCTGGTCCTTACCTATGTCACGTTCCCGTACAATACGGCCCCCCAGGCAACAACGGGTTTTTCTCCCTTCTTTCTACTATATGGTCGACAACCGTCATCTCCCGTTATCACTAATCTTCCTTACCATCCTGACTTGTCAGAGGGTACATCGGTTTCCGAAGCCGTCCGGCATGCAGAAGAATGTCGACTACTAGCACGCTCACTTACAATGCAAGAACAAGCGCTACAGAAATTTCATCATGACGACCACCAGCTTTCGCCTGACGCTCACGTTTGGTTGTGGTTGCCTCCTACTTCGGCACCGGGTGTCTCCTCCAAGTTTGTCTCCAGATACCATGGACCCTATCGGGTCCTACAGAAAACTTCTCCGGTAAACTAAGTCATCGAACCTCTGACACCCCCTACGGACTTACAACGCAAGAACAAGCGCTACAGAAATTTCGTCATGACGACGGGCGCCCCCACCGCCAGTTTTTGCCTGACGCTCTCGTTTGGTTGTGCTTGCGTTTTACTTCGGCACCAGATGTCTCCTCCAAGTTTGCCTCCAGATACCATGGACCCTACCGGGTCATACAGCAATCTTCTCTGGTAAACTACGTCATCGAACCTCTGACGCCCCCTACGGCTCTGGCGAGATTAGCGAGCTTTTCTACTTGGTGTTTGGTTTTGAGGTCAAGGAGGAGGTCCCCACTTGACATCTTTGAAGCCTTGTATTGCTTTCAATTTTTTTCCACGAGACATTTCGCCGCTGGGAATGCAGATAGTTTTCTCATTGGCATGGATCTTTCACTGTGCGTCACATGGTAGCGTGGGAATGTTTCTACGGTGCTTCTTACGGTGAAATAAAAAAATGCTTCGGTGCGCCCTCTTTTGTAACGACGATCTGAAAAATGGGGAAATGCATTTGCCATGACATTCTTGGAATGACGTACAGGCACCGCAGAAATGGAGCTCCAAAGCGCACGACGAAAGCGTCCACCTGGAACTAACAAACGTTCACGCTGGAACTCATGAGCCCATAACACAACCATCACGTTCAGAGAAAGCGCGCGAACTCAGCGCGTGAGAGCGCGGAGCGCACCAACCCAGCAACCTTTAGGCCTTCCGAGCTTACAGAGAAGGGCAAGAACCAATAAGACGGCGGAGTTAAGTCATGTGACCGACTACGCGCAAATCAGTGCAATGCGTGCGCGTGGATGCTCTGCTCTGTTCTACGGCAGGGGCTGCAACGTTGGAGAGGTTACCGTAATCGGCTTTCTCGACATGTTCGGAGAGCGTAGGAGCGTAGGACACGATTGATTCGGTGGTAATGCGCAGCTGTTCCGGCACTCTGCTTATCGCTTTGTGACGCTTTCTCCGGATATGATGGTGCAGATTCAGTCGTTTGTTGCAACTTCTCCATTTATCGTCTGCATTGGAAGTTTGATTCTGAGTGCAGCAGTTTCACATTGCTGGCTGACATGCCTTTTCGGAAGAGCGCGCGCTGAAGGCAGCCGTGGAAGAGACTTTGCATTCAGCGATATGATCACATTGTACGTGTTGGATTGTGTGTGTTGGTCCTGCTAATGGCCGGTATGGGACATCCTGTTGCAATCGTACTTCGGAAATCCATAGGATTAAAGTTTTCGGATTTTGTTTAGACCCCAGAGGTTCGATCGTGTGGATGTCCGAAGGATGTCTTAAATGTGAAATACCGAAATTAATGTCCACATATTATCCACTGGACGTCCTGACCGTGACTTGGACGTTCGGATCTAATCGGCATGTCCAGATGATTTTAGTGGTCCAATGGGAACGGGTCTCATCAGCCAATCAGAAAAGCCAACCAGGAGCCCTTGCCTGCCTCTGATCGCTCTCCGCGTGACGTTTACAGAGTGGAAGATAAAGCTTGGTAGTGTGCTGCCGGCGAGCCTTATTCATTTCTCTGGAACACGCAGGCAGCTCTGGTTGCCGTTGGCAAACACGTGCACTTGCATTTGCTGCAGTGCACGGAATTAGCGAAACCTAGAGTAGCTTTAAGAGGTGCATGCCCCTGACAGCCCCGCCGCGAGCATTGCGATGATGATTGTTATGATGATGATGACGAAAAAACTTTAATGTTCTGAGCAAACGAAGTATTCGCCCGAGGCAGGCGGCCTTCTTATTACAGAAGGCCGTGGACCGTGGTTTACTGGAACATTCTTCTTGTGTGCCAAAAGGCGTGATGTGTCTTTATACGGACGGAATCCTAGTTGATATCAATCGTGTAACTGCGTCAGCTTTTCTGAAACCTCCATATTGTTTTGACATGCTTGGGTTAGCCATGCCAGCTAGTGGTTTTTTTTAGTCGGCTGCCGAAAACATATCATCGCGAATAAGAATAAATTCTTTTGTATTCAAATGCGAGAGCACCGGACTGCGACGACGAGCTGTGACTCTGTGCGAAATAAGCGCGAAGTCCAGCAGCAAGGTAAATATGATTGTCTCTTTGAATAACGAAAGAGAAAAAGAACTAGGCCAGAACTTAGCCCAGCCAACTCGATAAGTAGGCATACTAGCGTCTCCGGAGCTGCGCTAACAGGCGCACGCGGTGACCTTGCGCACTCTCATTTATCAAAGTGACATTTATATTGCTCATACCTCTTACAAACTTATGATTTCGTGCATACTGTAGCCCGGCTAGCAAAAAAGCGATAGAAGGCTACTGCTGCACCGATTCGCTAGGACAAAATTAACCTTCTATACATGCGCGAAAAATTTTTCCACTACATTTAGAGGGCGAAAATTGGTCTTATATAATGTCCGGTGAATACTACTAGCCCAAGAAGTTGTAGGTTAGGCCAGACATAGGTTAGAAAAATCCTGTCTTGAAAGAGGGTTCTGAAAGACTGCTGGCGCCTTTTAAATATAGCGACAGAATTCTTCTATAATGTCGATTTTCCGTTTGGTTTATTTGCCCTGCTTATGTACATGAGCGGGAGCAGGAACTAAATGCTGTGCAGCCTGACAAAGGCGTCTGCTCCTAACGCAGTCCGACACGCAGTTCGAAGAAAAGAAGCATGCAATAATCGCATGGTGATAAATATCATGAAGCAAATATACTAAAAGATACAGTTTGATATACTACTATACACACTATACACAATATTATAGATGTATATACACAAACTATCGTACTAAGTATAAAAAATAGTACAGTAAACACAACAATCACAATAAGAAACTAGAAAAACAGAAAATACATGCAATTACACAAACTCACTATTATGATGTGTCAAAGCAGGTTTGAAAACATCATTTTTATGAACAACACTAGTATCACTGATGTAGTTTAGGCGATTTAACAATGCAGGTAATTTGATACTGTACACTTTGTTTACCGAAGTTAGTCCTTAATTCTGGCTGTTTTTTGTATTTCTGGCGTGTTCAGCAATGTGTATGTTCCGGTGTGGTTTGGAGACACTCGGACGCATTTCGTTTAATCCATTGCATAAGTTTAAAGTGGTACATTTGGTTAGCCTTGAACATAGAAGTTATTTTTGACAATTTGTCTTGTATTTAGGCCACTAATACTATTTTGCATGGTAAATGGCCATGTTGGGTTTTTGATCGAGGCTAGCATGAAATTTTTTTTTCCAAGTGCAAGTGCTTTATTTTTCTTCTCATAATCATGGTTATACAGATATCTGGACCGATAGCCAGGGACGGTTAGTTTGCGGTCAAGTGATAAATTATAAAAGACAGGTCAAGCGCAGCTTTCAACAGCAGAGTATTCTGGAACACGTCATGAGTTATACAGACAAGAAACATTCTGAAAATACTCCTACATAATTAATTAAGGTAAGTTACAGATTCTGGTTATTAAGCAAAAAGAATTTGCTACACTGCTTGAAATTACGTGCGAGTTTAACTTCTAAGGGTAAAATATTCCAGATTTTTGTGCCACTGAATTCAGTTACCCTTCCGCCCTATACATTGTAACACTTTGGTAAGTTGAAGTTACCTTTTAAAGCATGTCTAGTACTGCGAGTTGGAAATCAAAAGACGTTCCGAGGAACAAGAAAGTTAGTGCATAAAATATTATTAACTTAAATTGAGACCTTGTGATTACATAGTGCATTAACGGATAACACATGTTGTTTTTGGCAAACATCATTAAATGCATCTGGGTTTTGATCGCGTGGCAGTGGGCTCACATAGGGTACTTGAAGTCGCCAGTGAAAGTAGGGAATGTTGTGGCGAAAGTGGACGAGGCTGAGTCCATCGTAGAGCGGTGGGTGATTTTTGGGATCCAGCTACTATCGCCCTTGTATCCTGGTTATTTACATGTCTGGTTAATTCCATGCTTTTTATCTATTTTCACAAAGCCATAAAAATACGTAAATACCATCGATGATTGTCAATGCAAGCAAATAGATTGAGCGAGCGAGCGAACAAATAAGAGAACGAACGAACGATCGAATGAACAAATGAACGAACGTTTTTCTTTTTTGCCGACTCTGACCAACAAAACATCGACCAACCACGAAAACAGGCGAACGAGGCCAGGAAAGCTATTCAGAATTATAAATTAGCTCTACGGCCATGCAAAAATGTTAAAGGATAACTGTGCATCCATCTCTTTTTGCTAATTTACCATACAGCACAACGGAACTTCCAAGTAGCAGAGGGCGCATAAAGGAAAGAAACCAAGAACGTTCTTTGCACATATATGATATAGATATCTCTTTTCTTACTTTAAAGCTGTTTAAATAGAAGAACCAAGGCGAAATTTGTAGCGCGCCCAATAGGCAAGGACGCAAAGAAGGTGGACACACGAGCGCTTACTCACAAGTGTGTTTATTTTTATAAAGAGACGGAACATAAAAGCACCAGCTAACTGCACTGAGCACGTGCTAAACGAGTCATCAATGTTTATAAAAATACCAGACTACAAAGGTTCAAGCAGTATTTAAGAATACAAATTATTTGTCAGTGATAGCAGCCGATGGTTGACAGATGTATTTTCCAGCACAACTTGTTATATAGAACGCTTCCGTAATTTCACGCATTAGTTCATTTTTACCTGAAAACAAAACATCAATGTCAGAAAATATCGGTTCACAATGACATAGGTTACAATGGTTAGACAAGTGCGACAGAAGAACCAAATTATGCGGATCCCACGCACTTTGGGCATCGATGTAAGCGAAGGTTTCTGTGCGGTTTGCGTTGATTGAGGATATTTCACAGTGATGTTGACTGCAAATCTTTAATTTCTTCATCGTTGAGTGCAACGGAAGAGTAGTGAGCCGATGTTAAATGTTACCTTGCGTGTACCACAGCTGTTTGTGTGGTAAACAGAACACAGAGGGATACATCTTCGCTTGAGGCGTTGTGGGCCCTTGTTCATAACTTCTGAGAGGGATGAGCATTGTTATTGCCTCACATGGCGCATCGCATCCGTAGTGTCACCTAGACTCTCCCGTGATTTACTGCGGCTTTGCGTTTGCACGCCCTGCGTCAGTTGTCCGCTTGACAAATTTCATCATCATCATCATCATCATCATCATCATCATCATCATCATCATCATCATCATCATCAGCCTGGTTATGCCCACTGCAGGGCAAAGGCCTCTCCCATACTTCTCCAACAACCCCGGTCATGTACTAATTGTGGCCATGCCTTGCCTGCAAACTTCTTAATCTCATCCGCCCACCTAACTTTCTGCCGCCCCCTGCTACGCTTACCTTCCCTTGGGATCCAGTCCGTAACCCTTAATGACCATCGGTTATCTTCCCTCCTCATTACATGTCCTGCCCATGCCCATTTCTTTTTCTTGATTTCAACTAAGATGTCATTAACTCGGGTCTATTCCCTCACCCAATCTGCTCTTTTCTTATCCCTTAACGTTACACCTATCATTCTTCTTTCCATAGCTCGTTGCGTCGTCCTCAATTTGAGTAGGACCCTTTTCGTAAGCCTCCAGGTTTCTGCCCCGTATGTGAGTACTGGTAAGACACAGCTATTATATACTTTTCTCTTGAGGGATAATGGCAACCTGCTGTTCATGATCTGAGAATGCCTGCCAAACGCACCCCAGCCTATTCTTATTCTTCTGATTATTTCCGTCTCATGATCTGGATCCGCCGTCACTACCTGCCCTAAGTAGATGCATTCCCTTACGACTTCCAGTGCCTCGCTGCCTATTGTAAATTGCTGTTCTCTTCCGACAAATTTGCATCACGTTTATTTTTCAGAATTAGCAGAAACGTACAGTACCGTACCTTCAGTTTGCCCTTAACCGCTGTCGTGTCTATAATAGCAGCATTTCCTTGCTTTCATCATGTCACCTTTTATACGTTCTGCCCTTCCCCCTTTATGGGAACTGCGAGCGAACAGTGGCAAGGCTGTTGTTCACTCGTTTCGCGACTACGTCGATTCTACCTCTTCTCGGCCTCTTCTTTTTGCCCCCTCTCTACTATTCTATGTACCTCTCCTCAGGACTTGCACGTTACTAAAAGGGTAAACTCTGCAGTTTCCGCAATACCTTTGCGGTGCGTCACGGATAACTACAGCTGTCAAGAGGCTAATGTGACGACGCTCAGGGAGCATCAGGAGGCATTGTGCACATCATGCTACGCGATGGTAAGGTCGAAATGGGTTTCTCGTGTCGCCTTTTCTCTCTGCCACGTTCCTGCCTGTATATACAAGCTCTGAACCACCTCCCGACGTGGCGTGCAAGGCAACAGCAGCAGCAGTGGAAAAATCAAAGAGAAAGACAAATAAATCCTCGCTTTAAAGGCTCTAGGTATACTTGCATCACATGCACGTATTTATAAAATTTCTTCAGTTGAACACCTCCAATCTAGCAACGGCACGAAGTTTATTTGAACTGGTGCATTTGAAGATTTTTGCACATACGTATAGGAATTTAGCTATGTATTTCACTGCCATAGATTGTTGATGAATTAGCTGCTGGCGCTAACACACGATGTGAACAAAGGAACTGGTTCAAGAAACATATCTGCGGAGTTCACGCAGAACGGTGTTCCTGCTCAGCGGTCATTTGCGATAAGAAAAAACACGACTCAGTGGGACAAAGATTCATCGCGAACCGCTTCGCACAACATAAAATTTTGTCGCGACGACAAAACTACGACAATGGAATCACTACGACAAAATGACGGTGATGGAGCGAACGCGACATGACAAAAACCGCATGACGACAGCGCAGCGATGATAATGACATGACAAAGATAGGGCACTTACCCAGTGCTCCAAGTCGGCGTCAAATATTTTCTTCGAACAGAGGTGCTAAATACTTTTCTTGTGGTCGTGAAACTTCCCCGAAAATTTAATATGGTACAGAATGTAGCAGCAGAGGCGCTGGCGTGCGTGAGTAGATGGTGAACAATCTGCCGCGCCCGTTGGCCTGGCTGCGTGATCATGCAAATCTTTCAGAGGAAAGGCGCCTATCCCACATTTATTTCAGCATGTTTGTAGCTTGAAAATGCAGCGGTAACTCTTGGCAAAGTAATTTATTCTGCAATGCGTTTGTGCTTAAATTATACATGACACCGTTTTATGAATGGCGTCGCCCCTCTCCTTTTTCCGTGGTTGCCTTTCTTGCAGAAACTGTTTCGTTCGGCTATCTCTACTTGGACTTTGTCTAGTCAGTTAGTTAGTTGGATAAGTCAGTTCTACTTGGTTAGCTAGTTCAGTGTGTTAGTTATTAGTGGATTAGTGAGTAAGTTAATTATAATTACTAAGCTATTATAGTTAGGTAAATTATTAGTGACTATCTTTATTTCAGTTACATAGCTTACTTATTCAGTTGGTTAGTGTTGTTAGTTTGAATAATAAAGGGATAATGAGACATCCACCCAATCGTAGCAGTTGCTACGAAGGAAACCCACACGGGTTCCTCGAAAGAAAAGCCTCACAGCTGAAGAAAAATTCGTCCTGGTCCAGAACTCGAACCCGGGACCACCGTCTTTCCGGGGCAGCCGCTCTATCATCTGAGCTAACCAGGCGGCTAACAGATGGCAGGGCGAAATCGAACTTGTCAAAAACTCGAAGCAAAGGCAAGAGTTTGACTGAATAGTTCTACGAAAACAAGGTGGAGGTGCAAGGTGCAAGCGACGATATGCGCACCCTTATCCTCGTTTTTCTTTAGTTTTTGCGCTTGTTCCCTTAAACGGTGATTCAGGGAACGTGCAAAAAAACTAAAGAAAAAGGAGGATGAGGGCGCACATATGGTGCTTCATGTTACCGCGTGTGGTTGTGACGCTCGATTTTCTGAAACTACTATTCTGGGAAGGAGCGGCAACGCCTCTTCTATAGGCTTGCACTTGAGGCCTTCTTTATCAAGAAGAATAGAGATAGGTGTACAAGTGAGCCTTCTATCTCATTACTAGATGCCGAATTTGACTTCTTGCGCAACTGCCTTTAATGTGCGTGTGCCTGTTCTCTTT
Source organism: Dermacentor variabilis (assembly GCF_050947875.1). Taxonomy (NCBI): domain Eukaryota; kingdom Metazoa; phylum Arthropoda; class Arachnida; order Ixodida; family Ixodidae; genus Dermacentor; species Dermacentor variabilis. Next base: position 12,928,622 of record NC_134578.1, on the reverse strand, counting down.
TGCTTGGTATGCTTATGTGTGACAAGAGGATATACATGTAATATCCTTCCACTAAACAGTTCTGAGTAGCGCTTGTCTTTGTCCACCTTTTTTGTCTCTGTGTTTTTATCGCTCTAAGTTATTGCTTCAATCATGTCGGCCTAAACGTTAGGTGAAAATTCCATGACGAGACGTGCTGAAGTGAGATAAGTTTGAATGTGCAGGCGGATTGAATAACCGAAACGCAATGCCACGGCTAAAGATTAACGAAAGGCTTGCTTGAAGGCTTGCCACGGAATACCATGGCTAAAGCCTTCCGACAACGACGGTATCTGCAAAGTCTCCTTTGGTGTCCGAGTGTCCGAGCAGCACAGAGCTGAAGCTATAAAATTTGTACGTTGGTCACCCAGTGCCGCAACAAACCTTAGAATTTAAAGGAACTAAAAATTCTTTGCCATATTCTGACACACGAGCTGCCAGGCATCGCAATAAAAGAAAGCTGTGGCCTACTTTTCAAGTAAAACGCACATTGAAAGTTCGACGGCTCTGACAGTGGCTCCCAGAGGCTGTTAGCAACGAAAAAGTACAGGATACAAAGAAGCGCCGTATATTTGTTCAGCCTTACGAGACGTTCAAACAGTAACCGCCGCACTGCTTTCTAAAGCAGTGTACCGCGTGTTTCAGCGAATACTTAAGGCTAACATAAAACGCGGAGTAATGAAGAATAGAACATAATGCATTTACCAACACATTTCTCGCTGCGGCAGGTGTTAGAATATTATTGAATATTATTAATTATTCACGCCTAGCTTACGTCATGTACACAGAAAAATTGCTGTCGAACTCATCTCACCATGACTGTCGACCGTAATGTAAATAGCAATCAAGCAATTTAGCGACAGATTACGTTTCTGAAGTCTCGCTTATTTAACATGCTTACTGGTAATTATTAGACTTTTTTTGTTTCGCCTGTATGCCACATAGACCTATATCGTTCCACTTTGCTAAGGAACGCGCCTGTCAAGGTCGACCACGAGTATGGAAGCATGACGACGACTGTACGACGGCGATGCAATGACGATGGAGCGACGTAGCAGGCATGATGATGATCGAATGGCAAAGGCGTATAACGACGACTACATGCCGACAATGAAAGGTCGTTCTTCGAACTACGATGATGGTATACTACGACAACTTGAAGACGACGGCATAAGGACAGTGAGATGACGACTTATGACGACGGTGGCGTGACGACAGCGGTATGACGACAAACCGGATCAAGGAGAGAGGATGACGACGATGGCATCACCAACAAGGCAGAACGGTGTCGATATGACAACAAATGCGTGATAGCATGTGTGTGACGACGTCGCAATGAGGACGACGGCATGACAGTGACGGCATAATCCCGATGGAACGACGACAGCATGGATGCAGGTAGAATAACGAACAAGGGAGAATTTCAATGAATCAACGAAGGTGGTACGATGACGACAAGACAACAGTGAAATGACGATATTCAAGTGATGACAATGCTCCAAGGACAACGTGGCGACGATGGCATGACAAGAGCCGGATGTCGAAATTACAATGATGACGATGTAACGACGGCGGCAGCATCCTGACGAAGACAGTTTGACGAGGATGCAGTGACGGATGGTTGCACGACTACGGTAGGACAATGGAATGACTACGAGTGTACGACGACGATGGTGTGGTGAAGACAGCATGGCGAGGGTCATATGACGAATTTAGAGTGACAACGATGACACGACCACGACGGCTTTACGACGACGGTCTGACAATGGAGGCATGATAGCGGCTGTCTTACTGTCACGGCACGACAAAGGGCAGTCTAATTACAATTCAATGACGACAGTATGATCAGAGTACAATGACGAAGAAAGATTGACGTCGATGGAACAAGGCAGGCGGTATGACGACTACTTCATGACAACAATAGCATTACGTTACTCAGGTGATGACAATGATAAAATACAAAATAGACCGCTGAGCATCAAGTTCACCTAGGTTTCAACTTTTCAGCGCATGCGCAAATCCGAAAGCCTTGCACGCAGAAGCTACGCGGATTATAGTATATGTGGCATGAAAAGCAACCCGCCATGTTGGCTAAGGGTCAATGACATTAAACTACTAAGCACGAGGTCGCGGGTGCAATTTCCAACCGCGGCAGCCGCACTTAAATCGGGGCAAAATGCCATAAAAGCTCATGTATTTAGATTTAAGTGCACGTTAAATAACCCGAGGTAGTCGAAATTATAGTGATGTCCCCAACTACGGAGTGCCTCATAATGAGATCATGGTTCTAGTAGGTAAAACCCCAGAATTTGTTTCTTTTGCTCTATGGAAACCTAATGCATTGTCAAATGCTGCCGAAATACTTTGCGCAATTACAAGCATGTAGCGTCCACCTTTTTGCCAAACAAAGTTGTGTGGGAGTGTGATTACAGCGAATTTGTAACATATCCTGCCCCATTTTGATATTATTGCACCAAAATGCAAAACGTTAAAAGGAGCGTGTATTCTAAAGTAACAGGAAACTCGCGCACAGCCACGCAATTTCGGATTCTTTCAGTTTCCTCTTGTGCTTTCATCGCGCGTTACCCTTGCAGACGGTCTGAAAACCTCAACATTACTTGCTAAGCGTGCAATAGATCCCTCGCAATGGCATCATAATCGCATTCCTGTAGTTCGGTATAATTCTTGAGGTACAGCTAAAGCTGGTGATGGAACTCCTTGGTAGTAATGTAATTATAAAGATGACATTAAATATTTTACGCGGTGAGTGCGAACGTTAAGGTCTTTTTTTCTGCATTGAGCACTTTTCTCATCGTGTGATTGCACTTATCTGGAATCTCAAGCCTTGCGTAACATCGAACTGAAGGAGACACGTAGTGACGTGAGCTAGCGCTTCATTCGCGTCCTACAGCGACCACTTGATCTCTTTAGAACAGCGTCAAACGCATTGCGTTGCGAGTTCAAGCAGCGGGATGCAATAAAATTTAACGTCTGTGGCCAAGGGAGGGTACAGTGATCACACAAGAGATGCTCGATAAGGACGATCACTAATCTTGTATTTGAGAAAATGTGACTATGCAAGATTCAATTATTTCCATTCACTGTCGTAAGGGCAAGCAAGCTAGGATGAGTGCGCTTGCTTGCCCTTACGACAGTGACACTCACGGAACAGTCTTTACGAGATCTGTACTCTGCGCATGCTCAACCACTGTCCAGCTGACGAGGGGGAGTCCACCAGACGGCGACTCCGCTCATTCTCCCGCGGCAACTGCCGACGAGACGGAACAAAAGTTTCTCGGCGTTGCCAGCAAACCATAGTGCCTGTACGCCGGCGGAACGTCACAGCCGCCAAGCGACGCCATCAAGGTAGCCAAGTGCTTCCACCACCTCCAGAATCTCAGATGACAACCAAGGACGTGGAGGCTCTCTGCGTTCGTCTCGGCCAGCTGTCCGCGGACGAACTGCACTCTCTCGATGACGTCAAAGCGCCCTGGCTTTCTCGGCTGAAAGGCGAAACAGCGGTAAATGCCGTCAACAGGATTCAGCGCTCTCTCGATGCCATTGCCTATTGGGAGCATCGGCTCGCTTACGTCGCCTTTCTGTATTGCTGGCTCATGCGGCGGGACAGGCTTAGCCCTTGGCTTCTGTACCACTTTGACGTTCCTGCTGCTACAGTTGACTGTTCCGAGCTTCTGGGACACTTGGTTTCTTCGATGATGGAGCCTATCTCCAACACGACGGCCATGCAGGCTAGTGAAGGAGGTGCCTTGCACGCCTGTCTTCTGACCATGGAGCCAGGATTTGAGCCGTATGACCACAAGTTACTGTGCTTGTGCCTCTGGCCCGGGTTGCCCTTCGTGGCCGCCCATTCGACGGGACTGAGGATCCAGCGCCGGCTGATGATCGCGCTCGGCCGTGCGCTGCGCGAAATTCCAGTAGAAGTGGTGGGTGGTATTTACAGAGACCTGAGTTCCGTGTTTGGTGCGGCCATGAGATACTGCAGCGACCCGCTCGAGCATCGGATGGCCGACGAAACTGGTAAGCCGTCTCGTAGGAGACACTACGTCTACGTAGCTGTGGTATTTTGTTCTGTAGAGTGCACAAGTGGTCTGCCCCGTCATGACAAATGCACTGAGCAAGTGGCACCTCATGCAAACATCAACGTGCGCCGTCTTGCAGATCTATGTATCCAGTGCGCGTTATCTCTAACCAAGAAGCCACCGCCAGGCGTCCACCGCGTCCATCAGAGCTAATCGGTGCCGCCTGCTCGTGCACTCTATACAGAATTGAGCGGGACTGTACTTGGTCCCCGTATAAGGGAGTTGGATAAAGCCAGCAACTTGCGCAGCAGTCATGCCACAATTGTGAGGAACTACGGCTGAGAACGATGTTGAAAGTTTGAGTTCCCGCCGCGGCTTTCATTCCCAATCATGACCGCCGCATTTCAAAGAATACGGATTTTGAAAACAAAAAAGCACCTCGTAGCATCGATTTCATAGGGACCCTTCACTCATCTGCCTTAGAGCTCTAGGGTTGATTTACTGCTTTAAGCTGAAACAGTCACCGAGTCGAGCAAACAATCAACCATTGCCTATGCTTTGAATGGCCGGATCTTGGATGTCGCCTGTAAGGGGCAAGGAACATGACGAGATGGTAGAACTTCGTGGGGTTCCTTAAAGTGCACGTTTCAAGAGTGCGCATGGCTATGCCTTAATAGCCTCCACCTTCTTGACCACGTGTGCTAGGACGCAATGTCACCTGTGGTCGTCACTGCGAAGAAATGCTACAGAACCTGCGTGGCTATGGACACACGTAAACGTCCAGCATTCGGCTTGTAGCTTTTGAACGGAAATGAGCATGTTCGAGAGTTTTGCGCTCAGACATATTATTCGGCAAATATTGATCGAATAAAACTGATAGACGTGATGTTAAGAGACGGGAAGACGGCGAATTGAACTGGAAGTTTAAACAGAAAATTCGCGGTTCCCGGGTGCGGCAATCTCAAGGTAACAGGAGCCAATCTCGAAGGCCATGCTTGTATGTAGGCTGCGTGCAGCGGAAGCAATTGCAGCAGCCGACAACACGTCAGAAACGTCAGGTTTGGTACCATCACGCAGCCGAAAGAAAGGAGACAACAGAAATTGCCCAGAAATAGAAAAATAGTGAGCCTGCTATTTGCCCCATCAGATTAAGATCCTCATTCTTCATTTGATATAATACGCAGCCATCCACAAGTTAACCCTTCACTAGACAGGTGCGAAGTTTGAAAATGGTCCGTTCACTACGGGGTTTTCCCAACCAATGCTACACCGTGAAAATGAAATTCCGACAAGCTCATAGCCAAGTTCAAACTATCAGCGTGCGTATTTCCCCTTAGAATCAAGCTCATTTATTGAAAACTGCACAGTACAGTACATCGAAATTCAGTCCCGCTCTCAATTATGCGCAGCATGCCCAGCCAAGAAGTACTAATCCGGTAGTATTGAGGAACCCATAGTTCGTGGGTTAACTCGGGGTGCAGATGAGCATAATTCGCTAGAACAGTTGCGTACGGGTACAGTAAGCAAATTCCTCTAAATAAGTTATTGTGCCCGATTTGCACGTTCTTCGTCGCTGCACAATCGTCAGCCTCCGAAACCTGCCCGCGTTTGCGAGGTTGGTCGGTGAACTGCAGAATCGCCAATTTCGACGCGTCGCAAACAATTTTATCGAGCTTAAGGAAAAACAAAAAATCATCCTAGACACGCACATTACCCTTCTTAGCTTTTTTTATCGAGAGATAATGGTGATATGCTCGTGAAAAAAAATGAAGTACAGATTTCTGTTCTTATTCTCGCGCTCAAGTTTCGACAGTCTCAAGAAAATTGCCAGGCGGCGCACGAAAATATGTATTTGTAAGTTTATGGGCCTCTCTTCTCTCTCCTCCTTTCCCCCAAATTGCACAGTAAAGTTCTACGCAATCATTCACTTTCAGTGAATGGTTATGTTCAAGTCTTGTTCTATTTCTTTTTTGGACGGAGAATTGTAAAATATGATGTTAGGGAGGAGGGAGCCGTTTGAGCACGCCACCACAACATACCGAGGTGCGTTTCATGTCGGTCTCGTTTCATGTACTAGAAGTCGAAATTCCTAGTTTAAGATAGACTCCTTGCGGTTCCAAAACTTAATAGATATTAAAATTGTTTGCTCTTGTCGCTTCAGAATATCTACCTGTCTTCCATTGATGCAGAACGCCAAACCACCATCCAAGAAGAGCGGCAACAGGGGCGATAATTGTCCCGGGAAATGACACCGACGGTCAAGTTCAAGGCCGCCACCTTCTAGGTGAGGATGACAGCCTTCACTCGCGGACAACTTTTTGTGGCTATGAAGGGAAAGCTACGGGGGCTGAGCTTCTGCACATGTGTTTATTGTAATAGAGGTTGTTTGGTTATGGTGGGTGGAGCCCCCTCCTCCAGCGCCCCACTGGTTACAGCGGCTCGCCGGGCCTGGTCAATGGTCGCCAGTTGACTTCCCAATTCCACTTCTGCGAGTCGCGCCTCCCACTACCAGTTATGTAGAGTGTTGTCTAGCAGCGCCGAGGTGGTAGCCGCCGGACGTAACGCGCACTGGAATGTTATGTGTTCCACTGTTCCTTCGCACCACGGGCATTTGTTGCAGTATTTGTCTGGGTACATGTTGTGTAGCCTGTATACATGTGGGAAAGTGTTTGTTTGCAGGCGGCGCCAGTCCCGTGTTTGCCTCCTGTCTGTGTAGGAAGGGCTTTGGTTCGCCTACTTAGCCGTTGTAATTCGAGGATTTCTCTTGGCGCACAGGGTGTTGAGGTTTTCTCTCGGGCGGTGTGGCCCGCGGCTCGGCCTGTCATGCCTCGAGCCAAGCGGTCCGCCCGTTCGTTCCCCGCTCTCCCTGTGTGCGCCGGGCACCAGGTCACACAATGATACATGGTGAGTTCCGTTCCTAGGATGCGGAAGACGCAGCCCGGTAAGGCCTCAATCCTCCCCCCCCCCCCAAGGAAGAGGCGGCAGGCGTCCTGCGAATCTGTCAGCACGTAGGCCGATTGGCCCTTAGCTTCCGCGGCGCGTATGGCCAGAACTACGGCCACAGTTTCGGCCGTTGCAACCGATTCCGTGTGTGTAGATGCTGCTACGGTTGTTCGTCCTTGGCTAGTAACGACTGCTGCAAATGTATTGAGGGTGCCTGTATTCTTGTGATACGAACTCGCGTCTGTACAGTAAGTATCCGGATCGCTTCGCCGCCTTAGTAAGGTGGCTGCCCGCGCGCCTCTCCCTGCCGCATGATGGACTGGGTGCATGTGACGGGGGATTGGCGCCACGTGGATCCGCTCTCGGATTTCAGATGGCAGTAGGATTGTTTCGTCGCCGCAATATTGTGGTGTCAGTGGATAGTGAAGTGTTTGTAAAACCGAGCGTCCCTGAGGTGTCGTGTTTAGCCGTTCACACTGCGCCATTAGAGTGGTCGCTGCATATTCCTCGAAAGTGTTCATCATTCCTAATTCGTTCAGTCGGATCGTGCTTGTGCTTTCAGGCAGGCCGAGTGCTGCTTTACAGGCGATTCTTATGAGCTTATCCGCATGTTCGATGTCGTTACGCCGCGAGGCTTGGAAAGGCAGAGCGTATGTTAGACGACTAATGACGAAGGCGTTTACTAGTTGCATGGTGTCTGCTTCGGTCATGCCTTCTCGGCTGGGTGCAACTGTGCCCGGTTACGCTCCGAACAGTGCGTCTGAGATTGGAGAGCGCTATGCTGCCCGCTTCTTGAATGCACATTCCCAGTACGCGCAGGTGGGATGCCCTCTTGATGGGCTCTCCCTCCAAGGTGAGCTGCAGATCCGGAGCCCTGGTCGCTAGTGTATGTCTAGGTCTAATATGAATATACTCCAATTTCGCTGGAGCACACCTCATGCCTGCTGGCCTCATATAGCTTTCAATGGTGTTGATGGCCTGTTGAAGCGTTTCCTGTCGGTTTCCGTTGGACCCTTTGCAGGCCCAGAGTGTAATGTCGTCTGCATATATGGCGCAGCCAAGGTCCCTGTTCTTCTGTAAGTCCAAGGCCATTCTACGTAAGCCGATGTTAAAAAGAAGTGGTGACAATATGGATCATTGAGGAGTGCCCTTATCTGGTAGGCGATACAGGGCAGAACGTGCTGAACCCAGTCCTATTTTCGCGGAGCGGCTGCTCAGGAAGTCTTGAACGTAATGAAATACTCTTTCTCCACACCCGACATATCGTAGTCCGTCTAGTATTGTAGTTTGTGAGATGTTATCAAATGCCTTATGGACGTCGAGTGCTAGCAGGATTCTGCCCTGCACATGTGTTAGCGCGCCAAGTATTCCACCAGCGTTTGACAGTGCTTTTGGTTGCTCGGAAGAGACGCTGAGTCGATGCAACTCCCACGAGCGACGGTTTCGCGTTTCCCTAGACGCGGAAGGGAAAGCCGCAAAATAAGCAAGCTTTTACATTCAGTGATGCATTTAGACTTTTTTGACTGTTGCTAATGAGGTGTTCCCAATTTAAAATAACGTGGATGAAAACGCGGCACTTTTTCAGAAGCGCTCTCACTTGTGCGCCCTTCGCCCCCGTAGCTTTGTCTTCATAGCCACAGAAAGTGGTCCACGAGAATAGATGTATCTGGTGCCCGTGTACTTCGATCTTCTATGTGCTATTGCAAGAAAATCGACTAAATCTTGTTGGATTCTGTGCTCGCATGGGCCACTTATTTCTTTTTTAACAGCGAAGCTGTATATGGGGGGGGGGGTGGCTAGCGGATTCGTCCGTCCGTCTGTCTGTTGGTCGCTTGTACGCAGGAAACTTCTCCAGCGCCACCCCATGCGCATGCGCGAAATAAAGACAGAAAAAAGGCGCGCGATTAGCCAACACCACCTAAATAACAGAAGGCCTGTTCACTCCGGTCCATGACGTCACGCTCCCTGGCCCGAAATTTCCATTGACAAGACTAGCATGATGAAAGCGGTGACGTAAAAATCACTCAATGGCGGTCGGGCCAGGTAACATGACGTCATTGATAGGAGTGAAAAAGGCCTTGTGATATCTGATGGTGTTGGATTAGCTGGGCCAGTAGTGACGCCGTTGCTTTCCGTCGTAGCCGAGCGCGCGCCCAGCAGTTTCTCTCCGGCTTCGAAAAGGCTAGATCACGCGTCATTCGTACTCTTCAGGAGCAGGCAGCTTTCGATCAGCAACGCCACCGGCAGACCCGGAAACGAGGTCGTCTACGCCGTGCCGATGCTGCTGCCCGTGCACAAGAGCAGGCTTGTGCAGCCGAGTGCAAGCAGCGACTGCGTACCGGGGATCGGGCAGCCTATCACGCCGTCGTTTAATGAACTGTTGGAATAATACCAATGATAAACACCGCGGGATCACATGTTCCGGAGTCGGTGGTCAACCATCTGTACAGACTGCTTCGGTAGTAATTTTTTTGAGGCACCAAATGCAGGGAAAGGGACATTCGTATTCTGATATTTTCGCGCCTTGGGAAAGCTTGCAGCTTTCCTTGGTATTCGAAGCGGTGACACTGTAGTTGGTGCCATATTATGCACAGTGAGCCTTGAACAGCTCCGCCCGGTGTCCGTTGGAGTCAATACTTGCACGTAGACGCCAGCAATTCAATTCGGAGAAGAAAAATTACAGTGTCGTCGATTCGAGCCTGAATCGTTATCGTATGTGGATGCCGCGCCGCGTGGTGGTGAAGCGGAGTGGCAGGGCTTTTTCTGCCTCCTTTTTACGACTACGGCTTTCGCTTCAAACACTTATGTTCATTTAAATTATTCGTGCATTGAGCTGAATTGTACATAAGCCTCAGATCATGACCTCAACTGGTGAGGCCACGGTGTTCTGTCTGATTTTTCTTCACCGCTTTCGCTCTGGCAGACGCAGTATATTGTCAAAAAGACTCGCACCTTTTCGAACGGTACGCGTCGGTTTTGAATGAGTCCTAGCAGATGAACGCTCATGTCCCACTGCTGCCTGCGTGAAGCTGTCCAACATAAAGGAAATTAATGCTGTAGCTCAATCCAAGCATTATCGAAAAATTTTGAATCTTCTATGTTTCGTCATCTTCGCCACAAAGTGTTGATTGTTGATGTTCAAGGTATATTGACAGCGCCGGTGATATAGCGGGTTCCAGACCTCTGCGAAATGTGCAAAGAAAGCATCTACGGCTGACCTGCTCGCTGCCGCCGAGTGGTTGCATGAAGTCGGGGATCTGTTGCTGGGAAGGTGGTAGCGGGTTGGAATGGTGATCGCAGCGAGAACAATTTGTTTTCGGGCTGCCATCATAAGCTGAAATCATGCCGTACACTGATGTTTTCTTAAAGCCTGTGTTGGGGGGTTAAAATTAATTGCGAACTAGTCTTCACGTGGAGCCCTCTTGCAGCTTCGGTATATTGCGTGTCTGAGCATTCATAATTTCGCAGACGAAAAAAAGAACTGTGGAACAAAAAGCGGTTAGAACGTACTGTCTCAAACATTTCAGTCACGTAGTCATAAAAATATGTACAAACCAAAATAGCTGAGTAGTTTATATTTGTTGGGGTGGTTGCGAACAATAACCTAAAAGTGAACGCTAAAAGCTATGCGCCTGATGCCCATAGTCAGGGCACCCGAAGTTGACTCAATCGCGATAATATAAGGCAAGAACTGTTTGATGACACTGACTGAAAGAAAGGCCGGATATACGGAGATTTTGTTCCGTCATTGTTGTTGAACAGTTGCTAATCTACGCTTCGTGTGTGTAATGTTTTATTTCTTTGCGTCTTTGTGTGACGTATTGTTTCGCATAGAAGTGTTCCATCATGAGTGTATCACTTGTAGGCGCCGCATGTATGTTTTGAATGTGCATGGGGTGCATGAAAAGACATCGCGGCATCACTGAGTCGTGTTTTAGTCGAAGTTTCATATTAACAACGTTGAGTGAGCTTTAAGAGTACGCAAATATAGCAATTATGAAATCCTGTTTTCAAAGAAACCTGACAAAGCAGCCCTTTAACTGCTCTGCAGACAAAATGGAACTCGATGCAGTTTTTATTGCAGTTTCCTTGCAAAGAAGAATATTATTTATTTATTTATTTATTTATTTATTTATTTATTTATTTATACTGTAGCCCAATGCAGGGTCATAGCAGGAGTGGGAACAATACACATTATTATATATTATACATTAAAACACGCACAGACACAAAAAATGAATGATTAACAAGAAGCGCTTTACATGTTGGCGAGGTGATTAACAATTGGTAGCTACATAATCTTTTAGTGATACTGAACGAATGTTACCGGGTAGATAGTTTCAAAGCTCTGCCTGACGTGGAGAAAAACTGTATTTTAATGTGTTGGTACGAGCAAAAATAGGTTGTATGTTCATATGTTCAAGACGTGGGAGCTACGGTTACAACTTGCGTTAGTATATGTGATATATTTACAGTAGAAAGACCAGAGGTGAAGTTATTAATTGCCTATAAAAGATTTACGACTTCAATGCGATAACGTTCAATGTTCAAAGATTGTTGAGCCTGTGATGGTAAGAAACTGTGGCTGTACCTTTGGCAAATGAAACGGATAGATTTTCGTTGAACGTTATTGAGCGAGCTTATTTCGCATAGTTTTGAAGGGGAACCAAACGACAGATGAATATTCTAGAGCAGGGTGAATTAACGTTATATATAATAGCATTTCAGTATTGCGGAAGGGTCTTAGCTAAAGTGTAGCGGAAATAATCTAATGTTTTAGGGCGTTCCTGTTTACAAATACGATGTGTTTAGACCAAGAAACATGTTCGATTAGAATGACACCTAAGTGTTCATATTGAGATACTCTTTTAATTTGGATGCCATGCAGAGAATATTGGCTTTCGAAGCGGAACAATACTGTGATGATCTTTCCTTGTCTAGAATCAAATTTAGTTTTCTGAGTGTCTAATTCAATTACCCTGGGTAGTAGCCCTCACAGTTCTGGTGCCTAGAATATATATTGCTACTGTAAGTTACGTTTATGCGTCGTCTTATACTGGTCCTTTCTTTTCCTCTAGGGGGTGCATCTTCACACACGCAACCACTGCGACAGCAGTGAAGGCTTGTCTTGAGTACCACGCTCCTCATCGATGTCACCACGAAAATATCTTATGTCCAGAAGGGCGGCTAGCGGCTCATCCTGAAGGCATTTTATACATTTCATGAATGCCCCACAGAGATATCTGCACAGTCTACGCGAGAAATCCTTTGAAGGAGAAATTTGCATTCGCGTCCACATGAGCATTTAGGACACTGCGGCGTACGGCACGGTCAGGGTGCTTGCTCGCGAAACGCTGTCGTATTCAAAAGGACGTTTCTGGCATGAATTTGCATATCGAAACCTACATGACATGTTCAGGCACTATGCCTTATTTTAGGGGTAGGATGTGGCCATGCTGCTCGCTCCTCACTATAGGATGATCCGTAAAAGGTCCATGCCATATCCAAGTGCGAAATAAAATGGCATGCTGACACGGAAGAAGTGTAATGATAGGTGGATGTGCTTGAATCAACGGTCCTCTAAACTTGCAGACTTAGACAAAATCATTTCAGCGGACAGTTTTCCTTCAGAATGTATGAAAATGCAGATTGCACGTAAGTTTTATCAACGCCAGCTTAATTGTCAACAACAGACATCGTAAGCACGAGCGTAGGAAAGCTATGTTCTAGATAGCGGACGCAACTACGCCATGTAGCAGAACTTTTTGTTGGGCTAGTTGGTGCATATTACTGAAGTACTATAGCGCCAAACAGACGACACAAGAAGAGAAGCGCTCGTCCGTGTCTCTTCTTCTTGTGTCGTCTGTTTGGCGCTATAGTACTTCAGTAATACGCCATGTAGGCTCGTGTACATTAATCATTTATCCAGAACATGCAGCCAGGGACAACCAAAGACCATTCTTCAATAATAAAGGGTAAGAGGTGACAAGCTTTGGCGTCATTGGACTGAGAAAAATTCTGTGGGTGCCCAAACGGCGATCTTTGATTTTGTTATTTTTTCAAACGTCGGAGTCAACGGACTGAAGTATTTCGTTTGCTACCTAATGTCATCTGTTCTTTTAGTTTTACTCACTCATTCGTCACGCTCACATTCTTGTATGTTTTTCGTACTTGTTAAACCTCCCTCCATTCCTGCGCTCCTCTAGTTTTATGCTTTCGACTTCTATGATTCCTTTGTGTAACGTGCGCAATATGTGTTTGTGTTGTCCTTCTCGGCACCCATGAATTCCTTCCATACTGTCATAAAGAAACATTATCGCTTCTGGTGCAACAGTATAGCTGACGCGTTTTTTTCCCATGACTTCAGTTGCCTGATTCGCCACACTGTGTCCCTTTTGCAATAAATAAAGGTATAACCAGTTAGTTCGCCATACGGGATCTTTATTAATACAGATCATGCGCCTGTCTTGTTTGCTTCACTGCCCGGTCTTCTTTGCTTGTATGGTCTGTATGACTAAGTACGAGAAGTTTTCAATTTACCATCGTAACTATGCGGATCGGTCTATGACTGTGTTGTGCCAAACCACGTGCCTATCATCGAGGCGACGGGGCTGCCATACAACGTGCACCAAGTGCATATCAGCGAGGCGACGGGTGCTTCCACGTCTCCGTGACGAATCAAGAATTCGAAGACGGGGACTTCAAGAAGCACCCAGCCATCTGAAGCAGCAGAAGCTTGATGTGGGCGAGTTGGTTTTGCATACTTGATGAAAAAGCGCTACGAAGACGCGGACTAAAAGAACAACATGTATGACGGACGAGGCGCTACTTCCGACTAAATGTCTTTTTTGAAGAAACAGGACTTCAAATAGATGCAACCAAGAATGGCCCATCGTGGCATCACGACCTCCCTATCTCATTTTCGGTAAGCGTCACTGAAGGGCAACTAATGCACGTGCCCTCGGCCTTTGCAATGTACAAAGCTTCCAATATCTCCCGTTCTAGTCTATCTCTAGACCATGCCAGAAACCTGGTGTCACGAAGATACGGACGGCAATTGTGACGTTTACAGTGTTCTGCCAGATGGCCCCCCGCATTGTTATTTACAGCCCAATTTGCTCACGCGCCCTTTCATTAAAACACCGTCCGGTTTGACCGATATAAACCTTTTGGCAACTTCGGGGTATCTCATATACGACATTACTTTTGCAAGCAGTGTACTGCGCTGCATGTTTCTTAGAGCATGGTTCGGGTTTTGCTTTTGTCATCATAGGGCATATCTTGGCCCGCTTACATGGTGCGCTGAAGAGAAGACTGATACTGTGCCTTTGTGCCACCTTCTGGAGGTTGTGGGACACCCTGTGCCAATAAGGAATCGCATGTAATCTCTTCCTATCAAATGGCTTTTTTGTGTTAGCGCCCTCTCTTGCCTGTTTGATCTTTTGAAGAAGCTTATCGCAAACGCTAGAGATCAAGAGTGAAGGGAAACCGGCTAGGCGTAGCCTTGAAACTTGGTTATTGAAAGTGATTTGTATTTTGTGGTTGCAAGATTTGTTTACCGCTTCTTTTAGACAAGTCATTGCAACTCCTCGTTTTACTAGCTTGGAGCGCGCAGTGTCGTATGAAATTGGCTGCTTGTTCAACCTCGGCTGGTATTCGAAACAGACATGCGTGTTCATCAGAGTGAGATTGAGGTCCAGAAAGCGAATGCTGTTATCACAAGGCCTTTCGCACGTGAAGTTTAGAGCCTCCGATGCATTTCTAAATGTGTTAATTATCGATTCTACAGTGTCATCTAGCCTAGACCCCGGAAAGTCGTTAACAACCACCAGGTGGTCATCGACGCACTTCATTATAGAAGGAGCACATGACTGATCCAGAATGCTGTTCATACACTTGTCAAAGTCCTGTTTCTTCAAAAAAAAAATTTAGTTGGAAGTAGCGCCTTGTCCGTCGTACATGTTGTTCTTTTAGTCCGCGTTTTCGTAGCGCTCTTTTCATCAAGCACCCAGCCATCTCCGCGACGAATCAAGAATTCGACGCCAGTGACGTGAGCACTTGCCAAAGTGGTTCCTGCCGACAAGGGGTGGGGCTAAAGGGAGAACTGGTCCATTGTGAGGAGAGAGTCGCTCCCAGCCGCCCAGTCGGTCTGATGCGCTCTTGCAGCTACATGTACGCTATCGTCCACTATCTGTAAATATTGTATAAAGTTTTTCGTTCCTTCTTCGTCAGCGGAAAGAGTTCGTTGTTTCATCCTCCACCCTGAAGTCACCCAGCGGTGACGTGCAAACGTTTGCTCGAGGGAGCCATCTGGTCACGTTAATGCATTTTAATAATCGTCATTAGAGCGCTAGTCTTTATCGGGAAACAACACGACAGCGCAAGAACGTACGAAAGGCCAGACGATGGTTCATCATTCACCTGCTTGTAGTTGTGCGCAATTGGTTCTTGGAATTTTAACGCAGATATTTAATTTCGGTTTCTGTTGATCACAAACTGATCGCAAAGAACGTGTACCTCCCAAACGCGCAAATGAGTATCCACTATGTGATGCTTTCCGCCATGGTAGTCCCCGTTAAAGAGGCTTCGGGGAACTTTTCGAACATCGTAAGAAAACATTGCTTATCTGTCGTAGAGGCGGCGGTGAACACGTGAGCCAAATATAACTGCTCTGCATGCGACAGGGCATTGATAATCTCGAGTCAGGAACTGAGAAATTGCTTGCTATGGCTTCCGCATTGTCGTCAGGCCGTGTCACTGCAATTATCCTCCTTGGCCACAACCACGTCGTCCAAACAAACTTGAACGCCCGGTATTCCCCACAGGATGGATTCCATGCGTCTCTGGAACATGGCCGAGGCGGGTAGAGCGCTGATAAAGCGCTTCAACGCGCACAGTCCCAGAAATCAACCCTCTGCGGAACGCGATATGTTCCATTTCATTTTCATCTTTGTAGTAAAGGTAATACATAAGGGGTGGGGATACAATCCTGCTGTGTCTTGGCAATCCTGCTGCCTAAGACCAGGCGTTCTTCATTATAATGGCCTCATCGGAAAAAGGAGTCAACCTGGTGACTTAGTCTGCAGATGAGACCGCATAATAGTAATACGGGTTGAGCCGCTGGACTTGGATGACTTCGTGGTTGCGACGACGCAGGTCAGACGGTGGTGTGAGTGTCTCTATGAGGTAATTGGTGGGAGAAATTTGCTGCAGAGCGCGGTGTGGACCATCGTATTTAGGAAGAAGTTTTGAAGCGAGCCCTGGTGTGCGGGGAACAGCCAAACGAGGGTCCCGAGTAGAAAAGTTGGAGTTGTATTGCAAGCATCGTGTTTTGATTTTTGGTGATTCTGATCGTCGGAAGTGAAGCGGCGGGCCAACTGACGACATTCTTCAGGTTCTTCAGCTGTAAAGAACATAGAAGGGGGAGAAACCGGTAGTGGATTGCGTTGTGGTTTTGTAGGCGTAGGTGACGAATGGGGGGAGAACTAGGTCCCAATTGTAGTGTTCGGATGTGATGTGCATAGTAAGCGTGTCACCAATGGTGCGGTTAAAGTGTTCCGTGGTACCATTTGTTTGAGGGGGACAGGTGATGCATGTGTGATAAACAATAGCGCATTGTTAAAGCAGGTAGACGCGGCGTCGGTCACTTAGGAGTTCACGAGGCCCTCCATGACGAAGCACAAAACGGCGCAGTATAAAAGTGGTGATTTCCCGCGCTGTAGCAGCTGGGAGGGCGGCAACCTCTGTATAGCGTGTCAAATGGTCAACGGCCCCTATAGTCCATCCTTTGCCTGAGGTAGTCAAGGGAGGTGGCCTATATAGGTCTATAGGCCCCGTGCACCGCCTATAGAGGCGCCACTGATAGCCACCTAGCGGGCGCTTCCCACAATACGCGCGGGAGCAGTAGCAGACGACAACGCTTTGCAGCGAGGGTGACTGAAGTTCGCGGCTGCGATTTGTCCTTTGTTCGGGCGCGAGACTGCTTCTTCTGCGGTGACATCTGTAGGGAAGACGCAGACCTCTGTGGGAGCGGGTATGACCAAGATGTTACCGGTGTTTGGGGCAACATGGTCCACACACGCCCCAGGTGCGTCCCGCAGACAAACGCCATGAAGACCATTTACATGAAGTGGAGCTCATGTAAACTAGCCGATAAATTTTGTTGACTAATGCGATGTCTCGACCGTGTTTTTTCTTTAATTCTACCCTTGCCGTAATGCTGCTTCTGTACTTCAATAATAAGCACCCGTCGTTAGTGCAGACTTCGATAACAAATCCGCACGGTGCGATGTCTGCATATGCCGTTGTGATTTTTCTGCCGATGAATACATGTGACGCCGCCGAATAAGTGTAGTGAAAGTCGCCTGAAGAAGAATAATTGCGAATTTATTGATAGAAACGCGTACACTGTAGTCAACGAAGCCACCAAACGCACGGGTTAATAAAAGCGCGTGTTAGCGCTGTACCGCCGATGAACTGCCGTTCGCGCTGCAGTTTTTGCAATTTTAAATTCCCTAAGGGAGCTGCTTGGAAACGTACAAAGTTATAGTCTAACGTTGCAGTACTTTTTTAAATGTTACTAGAAAGAGGTGCCACATGATATATTTAAAGGCAGAGCAGCGCCAGTCAAATTAGATCCAGCGCTGGCGGCAAGGCCGGGTTTAGTCCTATGCGGCGTAAGCATAATAAGAAATAATTTAGTTGAGTAAAAAATTCACTTGCAAGGAGCGACTACGTTGTGAAACAAACAAATCACTCGGCGTGTTAAGTCTGCTCAGACAGCATCAAGGTGTGATGACTTACCAAACGTGACGCGAACTATTCAGCGAAAAATGGACCGAAATACCATATGCAGCAACTATTAGCAATTCTCGCCCTGAGCTACCTATTTTCTAAACACATTTCCCAAAAAAACACGATATCTAAGATGCCCTCAGGCGAAATGAATAAAGCTGTTAAAGAAGCACATGCTTGGCGTCATTCCGATAAGACACAGCGTGATTTATACCCTTTACAAACGAGGCAGGGTGAAAACCTCGCAGCTCAAAAGAATCAAGAGTTATGCATGAAGCAACTAGCAACAGTTAAACATGTGCGAAGTCACGCATAAAATAGATGTAAAAACATGAAGCGCGCGACAGCTGGTGCGAGGATTTACCGGGCCACATAAAACTAAAAATGTCAGTTCTTGCAAACTTCTGTAGCTTTAACATACAGCACAATGCGCTCATGCAGTCGTGCTGCCTAGCTAGGCCAACGAGGTAAAGAAGCGGAAAACAATATAAGCGGCAAACGGCATTCTGTACTTTAGCAAAATGCCTTTAAACCACATGCTGCACTGCAGAAGGACTTCGTCGCTTACGCGTCTAACTACAATCGAGTAAAAAAATATTAATAAAAGAAACCGAAGCGACGAAGGAAAGGATGAGAATAAGAAATTTCGCGCCGAAGCGACGATCCATTGCCACCGTTGCTCCTGCTGATGAGGCTTTGCGGGGAATAATTAGAACGCTATCGCCGGCACGTTTTCGCCGGTATTTGAGCCCCCCACCCTGCAACAATTCTTCTTCGACATTCTTCGGAAGCTTTGGCCATCCCACACTTGCGAAGGGTGTTGCCTATTTTGCTCTCAAAACACAAATAAGACGGAGAAGCACTATCAGCGACGCAGCAAACTACGGCGTGCTACGGCGCGCGGCTCGCTCCGCTCCCGTGCGTTCCGCGCAAGGCCGCCACCAGTGGCGTGGCCATCGGCGTGCACGCCGCCTATAGCAACACAATCAAAGAGTTAAGATCGGCTTGGCAGAAGTTAGAATTTACCGGCTGAGAGATGCGGTGTAGATTTTCGTTGTTGACATTCATGGCAAGGGTGGACGATGTTCCGAACGAAGGTGTACATCCCGCGCTAGAAGTAGCGGTGCCTAAGTTTTTCGTACGTCTTGAAAACGCCGGCGTGGCCACACGGGGAGATCGAATGGAAGAAAGAGTAGATCTTTGACTTGAAGGCTCTCGGGATGACGAGCAACCACGTACATCACTCTGGGGCACAATTGCGTCAGTATACGAAATGATTACGGATCTCAAAATACGGAAGTTGGTGCCGAAGTGTTCGATCGCGAACTGCAGGACCTGTTCACGTATGCGACAGAAGGTCGAAAAGGGGTGAAGTCCAGGGTTTATAGGATAGATGCGAAATTTCGAACGAAGCGCCGGAAATAAGAGCATAAGCCGATAAAATGCGAAGGTGTTTATTGTAGTGGGCTAAAGAAACGCAGAGACGACCCGCAATTTTGCGGGTTCCGGAAGAATGCCACCCTTGGAGACAACATCGCCGAGGATCGTCAACTTGCGTGCGGCGAAGCGACATTTATTGAGATTAAGCTGCAGACCGGCTTTGTTCAAGAAACCCCGTGCGTGCTGTAGGCGGCAGAGGTGTGTTGCGAAATCAGGGGCCACCGTCATGATGCCATCAATGTAACTTTGACAGATATTCCATTTGAGGCCACGCAAACCATTGCCCATGGTACTTTAGAATGTAGCAGGCACATTACAAAGGCCGAAATTTTATTTATTTCTTATTTTCAAATACTGTTGGCCGTCTTGGCCATAACAGGGCGGGTACAGCCAATTTGCAGAAAATTGCCGGTCTTCGGCACTTCAAGGCCGACCTTACAATATACACAGTCGCTTCCCCGACGTGCGACTCTCGATCGATTGACGTGCGAAATCGTGGTACTTATCCACCACTTAAGTGAAAAAAGCCATGACATCCGTTTTCAATGGTTAGCAGGCCATTGCGGTATCATAGGAAATAATGACCCGCATAAGTCAGCTCGGACATCAAACCAGCGAAATCGCTGCAGCCCCCTTCCTCTCTGAAGGACAGACGCTGCGAGACAGGTTCGCATTCTAGCATGCGCACTTTCGTTAGCTGAGTTGAATGCGACAGGTACAAGGTGCACCATCCTGCAGAAACTAAACGCTTCGCTGGAACTCGGACCTTCGGCTGGACTGCACCGACGCGAAGCGTATCTTCTCTGTGTCGGTTGTCGCTGGAAGTTGACTTCACGCAAGCTTATTCAGGGCTAATTGGAATGGCTGACAATCCTGCGTGTGATATTTGCTGCTGCGAAGAGAAGATTCACAACCTATTGTGCCCCTTTCTTCCGTTTTAAGTACAAATGCAAGCCCTGCCCAACGCGCTCAGGAAACAAGATGATCGTCCTCTCATTGAAGAGTCAATACTAGAACATCGTCCCCACCGATGATCGGCTGAGAGGGAAGTGAAGGTACTTTTGTGCTTTCTGAGAACGTCTGGCTTGAGCGAGCGCCTTTGACTCCGTAGTGCTGTCCGTGCAGGTCTCTCGCCCATCCTCTCTCCCCCTTCTTCCTCTTCGTTCCTTCGTTTTATTCCCCTCCTCCCTTCCCCCAACGTAGCGTAGCCAACCGGACTCTTGATTGGTTAACATTTCTTCCTTTCTTTTTGTTGCTCTGTCAAGCACTTTTTCGTACTTTGACATTCCTAATGCTAACGTATTTTTCGGAAAAACAAGAAATTGGAGCCAGAAACAGCAAAATCAGGACAATAGAAGATTACTATCCCTATTTAAAAGAAATGTTCTAGCGGCCTGTGATATCTGTAGTGTGCTAGCTGGCCTACAGCATGCGCGAAATCGCATGCTTGTAAGAAGTATGAGTTATAGAAGCGTCAAATTGATAAATGGGAGCCTGCGAGGTTGCCGGGGGCGCACGGGCGCGCACCTGTCGTAATGTCACAGTATAAATATATATATATATATATATATATATATACTTAGCGCGGCTATTTTCGGAGTGGAAAGCAAGTTCGGCTTCGCGCTTGTTTTCCACTGTGTGCACAGCTCGTCGTTGCATTCAGGTGCTCTCGCACTCGAATTCAATAGAATGCGACAGTGCCGGAATATCCCCATTTGCCACGATATGTTTCGGGCAGCAAACTAAACACTTCTAGGAGGCGTGGTCGTCTCAAACATGTGGAGACATTACGGAGGTTTCAGAGAAATCGAAGTAGTTCCAACAATTGACTTTAAGAAAATTTGTTCAGTAGAAGCAAACAGTGCGCCTTCTCTCTCTCTCTCTCTCAGACACACACAACGTTACAGGAGGCCAAGGTCCAATGCCTCCTGGAATAAAGAGGCCGCCCACCACGGCCAGAGATTTCGCTTGCTCAGAAGAATAAAGTTTTTCGTCATCATTATCATCAACATCACAATGTCACGACTGGGTTATGAGGCGTATGCGCCTTTTAAGACTACGCTAAGACTCGCTAATTCCGTGCAGTGCAGCGAGTGCTTGGGCTTGTGTTTGCCAATTAGTAACCAAAGCTGGCTGCGTGTTCTAGAGAAGGAAATAAGGATCGCCCATTGCGCACTACCAACCATTCCGTAAAGCCTGCATTCCGTAGACCCCGTCGGCACGGAAGAAGAGATGTTTCAAATAAAGTTTTATTCATTCATTAATTTTCCGTGGGCCTCACGCGGAAAGCTATCAGAAGCAGACAAGGACTTCTGCTTCTCTCTTCCGATTGGCTGGTGAGACTCGTGGCTTCCACTGGAGTGCACGGTGTTGGCGAGATTACGTGTAGACAAGATAAAGACATGAGTTATCCGCAAGAGCAGCTCGGTCAGGGCCGAAAAGAAGCTTACGCGGATCCAACTTTAGTATTGCCAAGCGCAGTGCAATTACCCTACCTGAACTTTTGGCATTTTTGTTGCTTGGCCAACAATGTATTGACAAAATGTAGTAGCTTTCCATTACAAGTAGGGCATTTTTTGATGACCTCTCAGTAAGCTCTCAAAAACATAAGACTATGAATACGTGCTGTCTAAAACCAATACGCTCATGTTTTGGTGGGCGTACTCAGGAATCCGCCGTACAATATGGGTAGATAATTGTGTATAACCTTGCCCAACCAGCCACTTGCATGAAAATCAGTGACGGCGTGTTATAAATAGGCAAACTTACAGCTAGTGGAAGACGTTTAACTCTGGAAGACGGTTGCAAGTGCTGATGCAGTGCTGTGTTATGCTGCCTCTGGCATCGGCCAAGTTTATTCTGAGATACAGCACCAAGGAGTTATGCGAATTCCTCTGGAGGCAAGCAAATAAAGCTTCGCTGTGAGGCTGCGCTTTGTTGTAAATAAATAATGGTTGAAGTAGCCTTCAGCACAGATTCGAAAGGAGGGCCCCACAAGTATTCTAAGCAATAACTGCGTTTTTCGATATACAATCCGCACATATTACGAGTGAGCAGCCAACTCTACTCACCGTTTGGTGAGCAAGTCATTCTAGTATTATGTTCTCGATCTGCCCTTATGTATAGTGAACCATAATATATATTCTAGTTCACTTTACCCTTACCCTACTCCCGCTCTCCTATCATGATCTTTCTCGTGCAGCCGGGACCCTATAACGTAAAACTATTCATAGCTGTTTTGTTCCAATCTCCTAACGTAAAATTTACGCAAGCGGCGACGTTTGAACGATTGTTTGAAGCATTGTTTGAACCGCCCATCAAACGCTCTCCTCGTTTATAGGAGGTCACTTTTGTTTGCTTTCAAATCGAATAGGATCGACTACCTTAATTGACAGGGCTTTCTTATCCAACAGGCTTACAAGAGACGAGGAGCACAGAGAAGTGGAGATGATTTCGATAGGGCCGAGCTAACGCAACGAAAGAATTAAACCGCTTGAGGAGGGTGGTGCCGGCGGGGGGGATTAGCCCGTTTCCCCATGATTTGATTGCTGCAGCTGATCGATAACCGCGGTGGCATGTAGCGGAAGGTTAAAAACGCCGTTAACACGGATCCTCAGAAAAGAAGAGTTGGCATAGTGATCTCTTATACGTGCCGAAAAGGCTGGACAACACTTTAGTGCCACGCGAAAACTTTTACGTAAAGCAATTCAAATTTCCCGGCAGCTCCGAGCCGTTAGGGCCAGAGTGATCAGTGGGTAAGCTTTTTGTATTCCTTTCGGAACAGGGTAGCCACCAGCTGTCTGGAAAAAAAGTTTGGTTGGGCATAATAACGCATAGTTAGTTCGCACACGTCAGTTTGACGTGATGAGTTTTCGAGGCTTTGTGATTTCGCGTGGCCGAAAAGCGAAGTGAACGCAGTCCGAAAAGCTTTCACCAATAGCAGAGGGCTAATGGTGAAAAAGGTGTGGCCCCAGGAATAATTTTTTTGTTTCGTCTAATCATACATAGTCAGTGGGAATATGCAAAATCAGAGGAAGAGTTTTTGCGGTTTTCGTGACATAGCGTTACAGACAGGCGAAGTGGGGATGACCCGAAAAACGTTTGACCAATCGTCTAGGACTGATAACAGAAGTGGAATAGGAATGTTTGGATTAGCTTTACGTTATAGCGCTCGAGTAATCGTATCCAATATCAGGCCCGAAACATGGTCGTCACTTGCGGGGCTCACAAACTGAAATACAGGTCATGGCCATAATTGTGGGAGATGTACACAATGGGCGCTCTTTCGGGGGCAGCCGCGCATCCCATCGTAACGGAATAGCAAACAGCCGAAAAGAAGGTCACATCTAACGAACAAACTTAGTTATCGAAAAAGATGCGCGGTTATACACACTGGAGATCCACTGAAACATTGTGGCAATCTTCCATGAGCGTGCCGCCAAAACAAAACTCAGTGCTTAACGCGGTGCTTGCTAACTGCACCAAAGCCTTGCACGCCTCGCTGGCTAACAGAGGGCGCGGCGGTCAACTGCGTCTGTGTTTGCATGCAAATTCACTGTCTCCAGATTTTCGCAAACCAGTTCAGCGGAAGCCCACGAGGTGGGGGAAGATTCATGAAAGTCGTCATCCACCCGTCTTGTAGCCCGAAGCGGCGAAGAAAACCCATACGGCTTTTAACAGCGGAACTGTTTAAGCTTTGAGTTCCGCCGTGGAGCACTACCAGAAAACTAAGCCCAGCTGTACGCCGCTTCGCGTTGCCTAGCAACCACCTGCAAGAGCACCAGGCCACGTAACCTCTTCGCACCCCACGCGCATAGGACGGAGTCGTGACGGCACAGGCGAGTAAAAGCTCGGAACAGCCGGCGCGGCGACACACCTGTCGCCTCCTCTACTCCGTGCGTACGTGCTACTGCCATGAGAAGACCCACGAAAGTCCGGACGCCCGAAGAAGAAGCGCCTTACCAGGAAGAGCTCCATACTGCCAAGCGAGAAGCGATCAGTCGGCGCCGAGCTGATCCCGAGCACCGCGCCCAAGCTGCGGCTGAGAAGTGGCGACGCCGAGTCGAGGATCCCGAGCTTCAGTCCAGGGAACGCGAGAGTCGGCGCCTGAACACTCGAAGTCGCCGAGAAGGTGATCCAGGCCTGCGACTGCTCGAAAACTTCCAGCGTCAAGCCCGCCGAAACATGGACGGTGCGAACGGCTGATTCCAGTGCTAATTTCTGCGCACAGAGTTTGGGCACAGCTGTCGCGCCTGTGACCGGCTCCGGTTCGACGTGAATCTGTCCACGGTAAGCTCGGTGCAGAACTTTGAACAGAAGAGCTATGCTTTGCAAGTGCTTCGCGAAGCCTTCCCCGACGCCACCGACCATGACGAGATGAAGGTCTGCCGGACTTAGCAAAACCTAGCAATACTTAGCAAAAGCCGGAACTAGCTCCGCTGTGACCCAGCCTTGCATCACTTGTGCAAACTGCCCACATTTTTCAGTAAGAAAGCGTTGTGTAGTGGCAGAAAAATTCGCCCTGTTCGTTTGAACCTTTTTGTGCTTACAAACAGGCTTCCCAGAAGACTTCCGGTTAAGCCCACTGGAAGAATACCTGCTACAATAGCCTATAAATTTACGCTACCCTCCACCTGGAATCAGTTTTCCTGTAAAGTTGGAATGTTCGACAAGTGAATCTTATTGTTCAGCGCAACAACAACAACAAAAAAGACCATACATGAAATCGACACATGGCGCACTTTCTTTGTATCTGAACACATGAATAATACGTGCGTACAGTAAACTATGCGACAAGATACTTCCGTTTTCTTAACTAATTGACTGACAGAAATGCGTGACCAGAAGTTTTATGGGGTCATGGATGCACTGCTGCCACGGTGCGGACAAAAAGAGTTGTAGGCGGTCGCTCTCCAGTCTAGGGTAACCAAGGGGCTATCAGATTACAGAGGCCGTAATAATCAACAACCGGAAGCGAGCAAACATAGAACATGGCAAATCAGTTCTGTAAGCTTTCTTTCATAGTTTTGCCCTGCATTTCGATGGAACTCAGGAAAACCATTTCGTCAGGTGGAACTCCATTCAGAGTTTTTCACGCGTACGAGAAGGAGTCGCTAAGTATTGGCGAAGACCACAGTTATATACGCATATGCGCGAGGCATTAATGTGGAATAATTAACTTTTAGAATTTCTATACAATTAATTAAGGAAGAATACGGGAAGTCTGAAGGAAATCAGCGAGAACGGGCGGAAGCATGACACCTTGTTTGTGTTTCTCGCGCGCCCGCGCTTAAGGAACGCATAATTCACTCTAAGTGAAAAATGTGTTCGCGTTCTGCCATCGGCAAAATCTGTGACATGACATGATATAGAGTCCTTTATATTGCATAAGGTTTGTGTGTTGAGTTTACTGGTAAGTATATACAAAAATACGCGAGGACAGCGTGACAGGGCGAAACCATACAGACAACGCCAAATCAGACGTGAAGAGTCAGGACAAGGACACACTGCACTCGTGCTGTTTGTTCTTGTCCCGCCTTCTCGTTATGTCCCCAGATTGCCTTAACCTGTATCTTTCTATACATAAACCTGGTTTTCGCGGAGTAGACGAGGCACTCGCCAGTAGGGGCGAGCGAGCGGGTGAGATACTCGAACATCCTATTTTTCTGTGCAACGCTCCAGCAACATCTGGCCTTTAACCTGGGCATTGTTGTCTAACCATATGGCTTACAGAAAGCGGCGTAACATGTTAAGAATGAGACTTGCCGGGGTGTTTCTTGGCGTATAAAAGGAAGCTTCTATGAAGCGAGCTCTCGCCGTCCGTCGCTGACCACAGACTACCATGCCGACGCGTAAAGGTATTTGGCTTGTAACTGTTGCCATCTACGCTTTTTGCTTTTGTCCCAGCTTCACACAGGCAAAGTATTACCCAGAATTGCGACCCGATCTGCAAAAGTATCAAGATCCATTGGCGGTAAGCGCTTTCGTTTCATATCGACTGATAGATGGTATTAATTCACGTTCTGATACCAAGGAGGCCAGCGCGTGTAGTTCACGGTCATAATAGTGTGCTATACCGTTGTGGTATATACTGAATTCTCGCGTATGTCCTACTTTGAGTAACGTCAAAATTCCGTGCAAAGGGCCGATACTGTGTGTAGCAATGGTGCCGTTGGTCTTTATTTTCGTTTCACGCTAGCAGGCGGTGAAGGCAGATGAACACATTGTTAACCACCGTTTGGCTAAGCTCGTCTTGCAGGGCAATTACAGGGTCATGAGTTACATGAGTTTGCGTGCGCTAGTTAGTGCACCTTGCATTTCCCCTAGAATGTGTTGACTTTCTTAATTCCACTGAGTAAAAAAAAACCACAAAAAATGTTTCTATGTCTTTTTCTGTGTCCTTCCTCTGCATAGTGAACGACAACTTCAGCACGTCTTCCCAAACAGCAGATGTTTACTCTAGCTGCAGCTTTGGGAAATGTATATTTCCATGGCAAACCATGGGAAATATACTTTTAGCAATTTGGTGCTCATTTGGGTAACCTTCTTCAGTTTGGCGAGCTCGTATGCAACACCTGTGAGGTTGCAGCCAACTCCGGCGCTCCACGTTATTCGGGGGCTTTTAAACAACTACCACAACTAACGTCTGCTCAAAGTGCGATACATGTACTTGATGCAATGAGTGCAGTGCTAGCGTGCCCGAGTGAGCAGTGGAAGGATCCACAAGACAACATTCTTTAGTGTTCTGCAAATCCAAACGCGGCCTCATCGAATCCAAGTACGAAAGATTGTGCGCTTCCATCGAATACCCGTCTGTGTGAAATGCTACACACTTCAGCATACTTTTTAAATTCGCGATTGCGTTGTGCTGCATCCTATTGGTACTGCACAATGTTTGCTGCTTTATATTTTTTCTTTCTTCGAAGCGCAGAGCAGCAAACCGGAAATTCCCATTTCGGTAACCTCCTTTTAATTCCCTTCCTTCTTCTATCTCAAGGTGTTTCATCTTGATGATAAAAATGTTGAGTAATGTGCTGTCTAGCACTGACAGATTTTAGGTGGCTGAAAGACACGTAACACCTCACCACGTATTTGCAAGTGTGGTTTTCTGATTTATCACTGACTACGAAAAATACACATCAGCTTATGGACACAACTTTCTGGGTAGAAATTCCGTGTATACTTAGGCCACTTTGCTGGAGCTAAAGTGGTGCAGCGGCGAGCAATATGTTTGCACGGACATGTTTTTGACCCTCGGTATAACAGTGTATAACTCATAGATGCGGCCATGTTTTCCTGTCATCCGCTCGTACCATAGATTTCTGTATCAGCTAGCAAAGATGGTCGAACCGCACTGGGCACAAGCAGTACGGAGGAACGGTTTCTGATTCTGCAATATCTTTCTGACGAGTTCTCGTGGCATAACTGTTTTCCACCAAAACGAGAACGTCGCGAGTTTAAATAATAAAGGTTCAATATTACCGGGTGTTCTTTTTTTTAACGTGAAGAAAAATGTTAAAACTCACCATGTGACATATAGGACAACTCTGCTCATAGAGCAGGATTACACGAATAGGCGGGCATATCACTAGACATCAAAATTCAGGATTGAAAATGAACAAAACTTCCCTTATAAGCTTGTCAACAAGGAACTCCAACGCACATATTGCAATACTCGAATATAAGCCAGTGCTTCACGAGGCACATCCACTTCGAACTAATTTTTAAACTTGCATTTGTTTTCGCATCTGTGCTGTACAACTTGCGGTAAAAGTGCAAAAACCTTAAAAAGAATGGCACCTCTTTATGCAATGAATCTCGAAAATGACTGGAACGCGAGTGCATTTTATCGCGAAACTATGGGAACATATATCTGTAAGACGGTGTTACCCTCAGGGGGTAACATTCAGCCTGATGAAACAAATGTCTACACACATCCGACACACGAAACATTATATGTAAATTGTCCCTCTGGTCGCGGCGGCGGCACATGTATTTTGGTTAGAAAGGATTACCTCTGCGAAATTATTTCAGAATTTTCGCTAATAACAAGTGACTATGAAATCCTGACAGTTCAACTACAAAACACAGCAGTTGTCGCGTGCTACCGCCCACCAAACGGTTAAACATTGCACTTTTTTAACTATTTCGACACACTGTTTACCTGTATCACTAATAATAATTTGACATATCTTAAGAAGCCAACAATCAGTGACACCAAGGAAAACACAGGGGAAATTACTTGTGCTTAATAAATGAAATAAAGAAACGATAAATTAGTGGGAATGAAAGTGAACGAAAATACAACTTGCGGCAGGTGGAGAAAGATCCCACAACCTTCGAATTTCGAATGAAGATATACAATTACCGACTAAGTAAGCTTAACAAACAGGAAATAAAAATGCATTCTTAAAACAGTTAGCGAACCTAGATAGTGACGGCCCTATCCATGTCATCTGTTACAGCGAATACTTGAATGTAAAAACATACCGCACAACATATAGTGTTCAAACAGTGGAAAATCAGTTGCCGAGATTATTAAATAAACTAAATAGAGAAAATAGACACCGGGAAATATATACAGTTAAAGAACTCCGAAAATATTAACATGTCCGAATGATCGTGTCCGTGACTGTCACTTACAATCTGCAATTACGCTACTCTTATTTTTATCCTTATAGCGTTATTCTTGTTCTCAAGCTAATTCCGTTTTAATTTAGTCCTTTCTCTTTATTCCAAGTGACCATGTTTCCATTCCCTATCTTTATTGTATATGCATGCATGTTATTTCCACCTGGTCAGTGAATTGTATTTATGACTTCTTTTTTTTAATTGTACTTTGAATTGCATATCATATTGACCGCAAAAAGACGGGGACAGAGGGAGAGAACACATAAACAGCACGGGCGGCACTTTGAATTGTAAATTGAATTGTAGTGAATTGTCCTTTTTCTTACCTTCGTAGGCTATACCTTCGTAGGATTTTTTTAATTGGTTCAAGTATTTGTTCTGTCATTGCTTTCTGCCTTGTATGGCGATAATTTTATTTTAATACATTTCCGGAAAATTGAATTCATTTATCAGGGCGCATTGTGTACTGTACTGTGTATTGTATATATTTCTTTTTTGTGATGTAATAATAATATAATAATATTTGGGGTTTTACGTGCCAAAACCACTTTCTGATTATGAGGCACGCCGTAGTGGAGGACTCTGGAAATTTTGACCACCTGGGGTTCTTTAACGTGCACCTAAATCTAAGCACACAGGTGTTTTCGCATTTCGCCCCCATCGAAATGCGGCCGCCGTGGCCGGGATTTGATCCCGCGACCTCGTGCTCAGCAGCCCAACACTTTTGTGATGTAAGCAAGGCCGCTATACTGCTGTCAAGTGCATGGGGGCCTGCGGTTCTGTCAAGCTGTCATTTATGACAGCTTTTAGTGCTGGCCTCCAGTGTCGTGTACCCTACATGTGACACAAATAAAAGAATTATTATTATTATTATTATTATTATTATTATTATTATTATTATTATTATTATTATTATTATTATTATAAGTCAGTCCAAGCGGGTATGACTTTCGAAGTCACCAAGCCACCGCCAAGGATTCTTAAGTTGTATTATGGGCCGGAAATTAAAGAATATAAAGGCGAACTAGGAAAATGTTTTAATTATTCAAATATTCATTTCAATTTCTCGTGCAAAGAATGTCCACCTCTGAAAGTGATCTAGCTCAAGAAAAATTATGCCGAATGACACGGATGGCATTTAAGTTTGTTGAACATTAAAAATCACCCGTATAGCTTACCTAGCTGTCCTCCATACACGGTGGCAAATATAGCGAATTATATGTTGCTATGAGGCCACCAGTGATGTTGAGAACTTTTAGCGACGTAGCAAGAGTGGGCTTTGGCCAAAAGCGTGGCAGTTTGGGCGAGTTGGGCTTTGGCAATTAGGAGTGATTTGCAGCAAAGCATTAGGAGACTTGGGTATATTTCTACCCCGTCCCTAAACACCTGTCATTTCATAAACAATTGCATTGTGTTTATTCAAGCAGTACTTGTTTTCTATAGTCTTCTGATTCATGGTACACGTGAACTCGGAGAAGAAGAATTGGCGTGGCTCTTTTCAATGATTACAATTCCAATATGCACGGTCGTGTTGCTAGTTAGTTTTTGAACTGCTAAAGCAAGTGTACGTCTGTTCTTTTCCGCTTTTCTACGACAATAAATGGGGGCATAAAAGAACAAGGGACACAGAAAAGTGCTTGTCTTGTTTGACCTGTCGGTATGGGTTAGCCTGTAAACGAGAAGCCATAAAAGAACAAACGGCGCGTGTATATAATTCAGAAATTTTTATGGCGAATGGTTGTGGTGTTAGTGCATCCTTCTCCTTGCATTCAATGCAAATAGGCGGGGCATAAATTTAATAAATGACTCACCAAAGTACTTGTGCTGTTTAGCCTGCTGCTTCGTGGTATGGCGTACATGCGAAAGCACTATCAATATCAATTTCCTTGGTGGAGGTTCGTGGTGTTCGTATGTTTTGAATGGGTAACGTACACGAACGCCCAACGTTTTCTTTCGTCAAGACACGAATGTGTAGTAGAAAAATAGAAACTCGTGACACACAAATGCCAAACGCTACAAGGCTATCATCCCACTCCGCTCAATCCACTGTGCCTGAACCAGGGCATCGCACCATTGAGATGCAGTGCCAACGCCACAGGAAGGCCCCTCATCCCGCAAGTGTTTGGAGAAATATTAAGGGCCACACTAAGCCTTCATATCGCTTTCAATGCCTCGCCTTCGTGCGAAACTGACAACATTTTGTGCTGACTAGTAACTGGAGAAACTACGGCTAAATACTTTTGTCCCAAACTCAAATAAGTGAAATCTTCTTAGCTGTGACAGTATCATTATGATTGAGTGACAACTTACACACATATGGGAAAAAGTACCAGGCCTGCGCGGCCCACACAGTGGTCCTGTGAAGCCGAAGGAACGGCTTCACAGGATCTTCCTTTTCGGCGCCATGCACTACGGGGTCTTGGTGGCAAGTCTCTTCGCGTCATTATCACGAGAACGATCCGAACCGCCCGCCAGGCGTCGACGGCGAGCGGCGGCTTCTCCTGCTCTCTGCACAACGGCCTGCTAAGCCTGATGTTGTCTCGTTGCAGCCGCGTGCGCAGCTCTACGGTTCCATTCTTCTGCAGTGGTTCGTACCTGGCGTGGAGGCGCCATAATGTGTACCGAAGAGTAAACACATGTATCTAGAATACTTGGCGCATGTTACATCCCTTGATGCATGGTACGGTACGTTGCTGCTTCCTGCTGCTTATGATAATTATGGATTATTGGCATCAGCCTAATTCGATATGGGCTGGTGACAAATAGCCACCTAGCCTGCTTGAGTTAACAAGCTGCAGCTACGCGCAGCATGCAACTGCTATATGCAACTGCCACATGTAGGGACACCTGGTGGAATATAACGTAATTGCAGTGCAAAGTTTGTACATATGAACGCTACGCGGGGCGCATACCACATCACGTTTGCAATGATTCGATACGATGCTAACGATGATGATGCGTTAATGGCATTCCCTTTGAAATGGGAGGGTTGCAAACAGTCACCTAGCTTCCTTGATTTAATTAGGTATGCCGTACATGTTTCTTCATTAATCAATATTTATACATCTCCATAATCTTTTTTTTTCTAAAGTGTCGTCTATCTATCTTGTACCGTTACTTATGCAACTGCTACGTGGCGCGCCTCCTGGTGTAATAATATGCAACTGCAACGCAAAGGGCGTACGTATAGACGCTACGCGGCGTGAATCTGACATCGCGAGACAAGTGGCACGATACGATTCTAATGAGGCTGATGATGATAACTTATTGGCAGGCGCCATAAAAGTGACAGTGATATAGTCTCCTAGACAGCTTGATTTAACGAGGTATCTGGATTATATATTTTTTCTAGCATTACTGTGTACACCTCCCCAAGCTTCTTTTTCGTCTCAATCCTTGAACTACCTTGTACCGCTGCCTGTGCATCTTCTACATGGCATTCTGCCTGATGTAACAATATGCAACTGCAGTGCAAAATGTGCACGCATTGACGCTACGCGGCGCGCATGTGACATCGCGTGTCACCTCGCGAGCTAGGAGGCGTTTATGGGGCATTTTTACGCCGCATGTTAGCAAGCGCTGGCGAGGCTCAGTGGTAGAGTAGCTGGCTCTCACGCAGTGGGCCAGGAGTCGATGCCGTCGAGAAATGGTATTTTTTCCCCTCATTCTCGGCAATAGCTGCTACGGACACTGGACACCGGCGGCGGACACCATTGGCAAACGAAACGCCTATTGGAATGAGCGCATAACAGCTTACGCTGTAAACCGGCTTCCGCAACATTGCAGAATACCAACCCATATTCCAGCGAAGTTGTTTTTTTCGAGCGGTTGCAAAAAATCAGTTTCGCCCGAAAGATGACGCATCGACTGCGATAGCAAATTATTAGACATTATTATAGAGTGCCGTAGTTATTATTAAATTACAGTGTGCCATAATCGCCTATATAAAGATATACAATAAGCTGGGCGAGAATATTTTGCGACTTTCTTTACAACTGCTGCTGGATGCTCTGAGATTATGTGGAAAAGGCTCAACTCTGTATTAAGGCATCATCCGCCTGTCAGTAAAGTTCTTAAATTAGGTATTAATAGCAGAGAATTATCTCGGAAGCGGCTTGCAGATGCATTTAATACATATTTCGCAAGTGCAGGTAATATGCCTATGCCACCAAATGATCTTAGTAATATTCCGGTTTATAACAATACTGTTTCCACTATTTCCGTTAAACCGGTGGATGAAAACGAAGGAAGCCACATAATTAAAAATCTAAACAGCAGTAGTGCGAAAGATATTGACGGGCTACAGATAAAGCCTTTAAAATTCATTGTTGATGTTCTAGCTCCATGCATTGCGTATATTTTCAACCTTTGTCTCAGTCAGGTTATTTTCCCTAGAAGAATGCAAGCTCGCATTAGTGTCCTATATAAAAAAAGTCCCAAAAATGACATGAGCAACTATCGTCCAATATCAATCTTCCCTATGTTCTCTAATGTACTTGAAAACATAACTTTAAATCGGTTTATAGATTTTGAGCAAACAGACTTTTTAAATGAATGCCAATTTGGTATCGACAAGGCCTGAGCACGAAGTGGGCCTTACTTGCCCAGAAAGAGTTAACTTCCAGGACAATTAATGAGGGACAGCTGGTTCTGGGGCTGTTTGTAGAGTTTACAAAAACATTCGATTGTGTAAATCATTCACTTGTCATTATGAAACTCCTACATTATGGCTACCGCGGCGAGGCTGCGTCCCTGATCACATGTTATCTACAATACCACAAGCAAAGGGACGGTATTAATGGTGAACTCTGTAGTCCACTGCCCGTTTTTTGTGGCGTGCCACAAGGCAGTATTTTGGGCCATTTCCTCTTTAAGTTATATATTAGTGATATCATTAGTATCAGTATCAAAGAAAACTATATAAGTTACACTTGTGATACTTGCATATTCCTGGTAAGAAAGTCGGAGGATGAATTAGTTGAGGAAGAAACTTAATCCTTCAAAGATTACATGCATGAACACACAGAAATAACAAAACAAAAACAATAGTTTTCCGGAAGAAAAACAAACGAATAATTAATAAGCCTATATTGCTAAATTTAACGTCTATCGATATTGTTCCGTGCTTTAAGACTTTAGGCGTTATCTTCCAAGAAACCTTACCATTGGATATGCATGTAAATTCTTTGGCGACAAAATTATCTCAAACAATCAGGCTTGTTTAACGTAATCGTCATATACTGCCGGTAAAAATAACGATGCTTATTTTTAACACAGTGTATATTTATAGTCTAAACTACTGTCACTTAGTTTCGACTACAAACACACAGGGAAATTTTGAAAAACTTTATGTACTGCAAAAAGAAATTTTTACGAGCAGTAGAAAACGTTCTAAATCTATTCATACATGACAATTTTTTTATACAATACACTATAATGCCAATTGCTAGCTTGTATGATTATCGGCTCTGTAGAGCATACAAACAAGAAATAAACAATGGAGTCAGCTTTATAAGAGCACTAGCAGATCTAAAAATCAACGTTACAACATATACGACAAGGAACAGAGAGTTTTGGAACGCAGAAACCGTTAGAACGACATACCGACAACAAACTCTTCGTAGCAACCTGCCAAGGCTACTGAATAGATTACACAACGAAACCCATAGATTGGAAAATACCTCTTTTAAAGCTCTGTATAGTTATTTCTGCTTGCACTTGATTGTTTCCCTGGTTTTTCAAATTTCTCGTTATTGAAACTAACGAGTCCCATTGTATAGATGATGTTCTTGGTTTTTCGTTTGCTTAGTTTGTATGAGAAATGTTAATGTTACGGCTTATGCTTTGACTATATCCTTTTCACCTTCGTGTTTCGAACAGTTGCGACACCATTACGACTATCATTGCTTTATTATCCTTATTGGTTGTAGATGTTTTTTTACTATGCCCTGTTGTTAGAGCAAATTTTTTTCTTCATTTGCTTCGCATGGTTCGCGATGCTCAATTTTGTATAAATGGTACTTTTAAACAATGATGTACTACTGCCTTTGTGTTTGCTAACGCCGCCCAAACGCAAATACGGTGGCCTGTGGCTTCGTCAAGCTGTCCATGTGGCAGGTTTTTCTGCATGCCGCTTGCGTCATGTACTGATGTACTGATGCAAATAAACATTATTGTCATTGTCATACGAAGTAAGGATAGTAGTTCTATGGCTGTATTAAATTGTGAACATTCCCTTACTAACCAAATTAACCAGCCTGGTACCTCTCGCTCACAGGCAAGCCTGAGCACATCTCACTCGATTACAACGCACACGTTGTCGAAACGTTAGAGTGGGGAAGAGCGGCAGCAGCAGTGAGCGAATTGACCTTCGTGCTGCCTCTCGCTTACAGGCGAACTACACGGCGAGAATACAGCGCAGACAAAGCTATGAACCCTCAGCTCACCTAAACAAATTTGCTTTGAGCAAGAAGGTTCCCGCTGAAAAAGTTTCTGATTGGTCGGGTTCGCTATGCTTGTCGATCATCACTAAACAGGGAAACTACGGCGTTACCCAAGCAATTAATAATATGCGTAATGCGAGGGCATTACTGGTCGCTGAGTACGCCACTGAAGTATGCCGCTGAGTTTAGTGTTGCGGCGAAATGTTGTGGGTTTAGTTCAGCTTCGTTATGTTCCCGGGGGTGTTGTTCCTTATACGGTCGCAACAAAGCAAGACGACAAACCGGCAATATTGCGATATCTCATCTGAGTTTTATATGCGCAGTTCTCATTCTCACTAGTGTATAACGCACACTGCGTTGAGTGGTCTCTCGATGGCATCGCTTTTCAGCATGAGGACACCACTTTGTCGAGCGACAACAGTACATCTCCGAGGAGCAGCATCACGATGTTGGCACTACATTTCTTCATCGAGTTCATAAGCTAACTCCACTCCATACTCTGGGGCGATGTCGTAGTCGTCGTCCGATGAGTACATGAAGAGCGTTGCACGTTATTTGCCGTCGTCGTCTGCAGGTCCAAGTTGATCCACAGTAGCATGGCCTTGCAGCCGGAGTAGTGAGTCGACGCGTCGATCGCTATAGTGAAATGGCACCTCTGGCCACGCTTTGCTGTGTCACCTGATGATGTAGGCACGATCGACCCAAACCTTAGACGACGAAGACTCCACAGTCCCGACCGTGGCTCCACCAAAGTCATGCGCCATCTGGTGACTCGCCCGCCAAGCAGGGCCCAACCACGTGCACACCCTCGAAGATTTGTCATCACTGTCGCTTTTTGCAACGGCTGCGCAATGCAACGGTGGCGCATCTTACAGAGAACTTTGAAAAATGAGTTGTCATTAGGTCCGCATGGGATGCATTGCTTCAGATTTGAAAGCAACGATGGCGTGCCGATAGTGGCAGGAGAAGATGGAATAACAGCAGATTTAATCAAAGATGAAGGAGACATAATGCTTGGAAAACTGGCGGCTCCTTATACGAAGTGTCTATCGACTACAAGGGTCCCAGAAAGCTGGAAGAAAACAAACATTATACTAATCCACAAAAAGGGAGACGTTAAAGAATTGAAAAATTA
The DNA here is from genome assembly GCF_050947875.1 of Dermacentor variabilis. Classification (NCBI taxonomy): domain Eukaryota; kingdom Metazoa; phylum Arthropoda; class Arachnida; order Ixodida; family Ixodidae; genus Dermacentor; species Dermacentor variabilis. Next base: position 12,892,179 of record NC_134578.1, on the reverse strand, counting down.
TAGGCCCGTCATTAGCTTACTCGCAGTATTATATAAAATATTATTTTACCAAAATAATCTCCAATAGAATAAGGGCAACACTGGACATTAGTGATCCAAGGGAACGGGCTGGCTTCACGAAGGGATACTCTAGAATGGATCACATCCATGTCATTAATCAGGTTATCGAGAAATCCGCAGAGTACAATAAGCCTCTCTGTATGGCTTTCATAGATTACGAAAAGGCATTTGATTCAGTAGGGATACCAGCAGTCATAGAGTCATTACGTAATCAAGGAGTACACTTAATGAAAAAAGAGAGCGCTACGAAAACAAGGACGAAAGAACAACGTGTACGACAGACACGTTGTTCAGAACGCTTACGTAAATACCTTTCAAAATATATGCAGATGTTCTAAATCTACTTTAGTTCTACACAAGAGAAGCAGAAAGATACCTATAAAGAAATGGGTCAGACAGGGAGACACAATCTCTCCAATGCTATTCACTGCGTGCTTGGAAAAATTATTCAAGTTATTAAACTTGGAAAGCCTAGCAGCAAGGATGGACGCCGAATATCTCAGCAAACTTTGGTTTGCCGATGACATTGTTCTATTCAACAACAATGCTGACAAGTTACAACAAATGATTGAAGACCTTAACAGATAGAGTGTAAGAGTGGGGTTGAAGAATAATATGCAGAAGACAAAGGTGATCATGAATAGCCGGACAAAGGAACAAGAGATGAAAATCGCCAGTCTGCCCCTAGTGTTTGTGAAGGAGAACGTTTACCTGGGATAATTAATCACAGGGAACCCTGACCATGAGAAGGAAATTCACAGAAGAATAAGAATGGGTTGGATCGCATACGGCAGACATTGTCAGCTCCTGACTGGAAGCTTACCATTATCATTGAAAAGGAAGGTGAACAATCAGTGCATTTTACCAATGCTGACATATGGGGCAGACACTTGGAGAATGACAAAGAAGCTTGAGAACAAGTTAAGGACAGCGTAAAGAGCGATGGAAAGAAGATTGCTAGGCATAACGTTTAGAGACGGAAAGAGAGCGGTTTGCATCAGAGAGCAAACGGGTATCGTCAGTATTCTAATTGACATCAAGAGAAAAAAAAATGGAGCTGGACAGGTCATGTAATGCGCCAGCTAGATAACTGTTAGACCAGTAGGGTTGCAGAATGGGTACCAAGAAAAGGGGAAGGCAGTCGAGGACGGCAGAAGACTAGGTGGAGCGATGAAATTAGGAAATTCGCGGGCACTAGTTGAAATCGGTTGGCGCAGGGCAGGTGTAATTGGAGATCACAGGGAGAGGCCTTCGTCCTGCAGTGGACATAGAACAGGCTGATGATGCTGATGATGATAATGACGATGTTATTGTAGCAGTGACAAAATGCTGCTACAACGGAAGAGCTAACACTTAAGGACACTCGTTCTACATCGTTTGAATTAAATTGCAATGAATTAATTCCGCAACGTAGTGGCGATTAAGACCAGGCAAGTATGCTGGAATTGCAGCTTGATGACAAGTTTTCCACGTCATACAGAGCTCCCCATCAAAGCAGACAAACATGTGCACGCAAGCACGTTTATTTTTCACTGAATGCCGATTGCAACAAAAAAGATTATTTACATAATACAAACCACATAGCTTTTACGCAGACACTTACAGTAAATACCTTGTTTGAATAAGCGCATTACCACGAGCCAATTACAGCAACCAAATTCCACAAACAATTCCTGATGTTCTGTAATGGCTTCCTGAAAAGTTAGAAGAGAAAATAAAGGTGGGGCTCACACGTGATGCGAAAGTCGGTTTAAGCGCAGAATTCGCTGGTATTCACGAAGAACGCTATCATTGCGAGACCTTCACTATTATTATTATTATTATTATTATTATTATTATTATTATTATTATTCCTATCATCATTGTTATTATTGCTTTTGTTGTTGTTGTTGTGGTTGTTGTCTCACATGACAAAGCTTATGAGCCCAGAAAAACGAATAACAATATAGTACGGAGAACCGTTGACTGCTTGCTGACCACATCTCGTCAGTATTTCGGCATGTGCAACAAAATTTCCCACCTAGGATCCCACTCCGGCACATTTGTCCGCGCCTTCTGAACGTCGACAAAATAGGACACATGGCACACAAATTAGCAGAAATGTTTGCGAAAGGGTCTCACATCAATGTCTGCACTTAAAAGCGCGCTTCTCATTATGTTATTACTGATATGTGTTTCGGGTAAGTAATAATGATGCTAATATTACGTAAAGTCAACTAACCATCACCCTGAACGTTCATAACATTTTATAGTGTATTTCATGGCAAGGCTCTTTATTCATATTATTCAAATTTTATTCTTGCCTACGCAGTGCCCAGAGACACCCGACAAATGGTACTTGATGTACAGAAATTACCCGTACGATCCATTCTACGGCGGAGCTGCGAAATGTGTCAGTTTCCAGAGGCTTGGACCAAGCAAAGATTTAGCAGTTCCGTCTAAGTTCTCATGGCACACTAACGGAGCTGGAACTCAGTCAGTGTAAGAGCCTTCTCCGATTCTCTGACCGAAGATGTTTCAATACGAAGCGTTCTTCGCCTCTTACCAGGTAATATGAGGTAGATATAGTTAGGTGCCTATCTCGAAGCGTTTGGCACTTTTTCAGTGAAGAACATTACGCGTCCGGTGAAGGTATTTGAATCAGGGTTCCCCAGCGCAATAGCTCGATGCTCTAAAGCCATTTAGACCACACATACTTGCACGCCACGACACAATTACAATCTCGCCCCTTTCCTTCTCGCACACAAACAAGCGCTTTGAGATGGTTGACATGTGCCTCGCGTCGCGTAGCAACAACTTGCCTATACAGGCAACACGTTTCCCCCATAGCTCTTCGGAACTCTATGTGGCATTGCATGGCGTTCCGGATGGATCCAGTTTACCTTCGTCGCGAAATGCCCAGGCAGGAACGGAAGTGGTCGTGACGTATCTTCTTTGGAGTACAATGTAACGTAAACAAATGCGTCACACACACTATTGGTCACCTTACATAGACATGCCGCAACATCTTGCGGCACTTTTTGGAACCCCGAATGACGCTACATAGCCAGCTACTTGCAATATGTTTTGAATAGAATAGATTGATTACCCATGGATACAGGGCATCTGAAGGGGCGAAGGCAGCCGCACATTAGTGGAACCTCTTTTTTGCCGAAGATCATCTGCTAGTACCGAAAGACAAAACACATAAGACGACGAGAAGCCGCAGCACATGTCTTCGTCTTCTCGTGTTTTGTCTTCCGTAACGCGCTGGTCGTAATAAGAATAATTCGCTAGCCTATTCCATTCAGCCCGACCTACTGCTTATCAGTTCAGATATCGCTTGCAGTTGCTTACTGTCAGTATTGTGCGCACAATAGGTCCTCCCATTGAAGCGTTATTCAGCCTTTCTGAGGCAGGTTATCCCTTTTAATAATCTTTATGGTACATATTTTCTCTGGTGCGATTCGTTAAACGACGTTGATCATTAATTATCCACGCTCATGTGAGATTATTATAATTTCGGGCTCTCTGCGTTATTCAGTGTCCTTAACGAACGTACTACTTACGTAATCTAAATAATAGCGTTGTTCAACATGGCGACACCCGTAGCTCCCTCCTGAGTGCGACCTCGACACTTTTTGTTGCCAACAGTGGAATTCGTTAGGTGGTGCTTTCTTTGAACTTACGTGATTCCCATTAACATGAACGACTAGCGTGCCAAGTTTTCGAGACAGTTTGGTGATTCTGACTACACCGCACCTGTGGAGACAAGTTGGCATAAACACGACAGAAAGAACGCTGATGCATTCTATTGGATGAGATAGATTCGCAATGGAATGTGCTCTGTCTGCCTAAGCTTCTTTTACGTTGAAGCTCCCGTAATTCGACGTATGACTTCAAGTGACGCGCACTTATTGCTCTGTAAACTGCGTGTGTTTAAAAGTCACTTTTCGTTATACGTTAAAGCTCTGTATTAAGCATGCCGGCATAGCCTCCTGTATCCGCAAGTATTTATGTTTGTGTACGTGCGTGAAGTTGTCAAAGCCAAACGATTGCGGCGATGAAGCAATATCTGTAACCTAATCGGAAATCAACCATTTTTTTTTCAGAGTCGGCACTTATGGTTTCAGTTCGACGCCTGGGTACAGAGCGAAAAATTTGCACATCTTCTTTCCTAAGAATGGTAAGTTAACACTAAGCTTATTTTCTTTTCGGCTGCCAGCTATTCCTGGTTGTTGGAAATTTTAGTTTTAGCACACTGCTTGCATCTGCGGAATGACTATAGGAACACACAGCAGAAGAAGCGACACAGAATGTGAATTGCGGCCTGCGTTTGTGTCCTTCGCGTCTACAGACTCGCCACCCTTAACTCTAAGAAACACTTCAACTGTGGAAGCACAGTCGACCGTCTCACATGTGGTGTAATTGGGAAATGCCCATACCGCTTTGGAAGATTACCGGGCGTAAGCGATTATTGTGAGTGACAAAATACTAGAACGTGCTATATGACCACGCAAACTGCCTGCGTGAAAAACAAACACACCCTGACGCGTAAGCGTTCCTCAAATCCTGTGAACGTATAAGGGGTTCCAGCAAGTACGGACGCGAGCTGAAGTAAAAGAAACGGGTAGAACAACGCTGGACTTACAACTGAAGTCTATTGGGAATACATTCCACAAGTCTCCACCACGCATAACTGTAAACCTTGTTATTGTTCTTGGGTGTATACGCATGCGTGGCGGAGTCTTGTGGAATGTATTCCCAATGAAGTTCATTTGTAAGTCCCGCGTTGTCCTGTCCGTTTCATTTACTTGTGCTCGCGTCCGTACTTGCTGGAACCCCGTATACGTTCACCATGTACCGATTGGCCCCAGCAAACCACACTACTCAAAATCCTCTATTTTAGCATAATTCGCGCATGTTATCAATGCTGAGTTCCGAACCGTGTCGTCCGATTTACACTGTATGCCGTCAAGGGCATTATAAAGGGCATCATAAAACGAATAGCTTTTCAGAACCGTTGGGCGATTCACTTTCATTGACTACCATCATATTTGGTGTCTGTGCAATATTTTTTCTTTCAATTATTTCACATCGTTGACAAATTCGTCTGCTAGTCATGTGCGAAGTCGTAATGTGCAAATAAATGTGTTAGCCATTTGCAAATTGTCGCAACCCAAACAGGCAAATAGGACGTTTTTCTCTCCATGACTTGCGATAGAGGTTTGGTGTATGAGGCCAGCATATGGAAAGATTGCTTGACCTATGAAGTGCCGGTAAGCAGTATTGACCTTAGCGCCTGTTCTTAGCTCAAATACCGTCAAAGAGAAACCAGTCGGAGCTTGCATTAATGCCTTCTCTCACGTATAAGCGTCTTGCCACTGCTAGGACAGCATGAGTGCACCACAATTGCGCCTCACAAATGATTGAGGCCGGTAATGTGCATCAAATTCTTAATGAAAATATTGATGAAACTTGGTTATTTCTTTTGCTTCTTTTCTTTCAGCTCCATTTGCTTGGCAGATGCACACACTGTATGTTGACTGCGGCAACTGCTACATTGGTCGTCATCAATACACTGGTAACAAATGCAGGAACCGATTTTGTTAATTACATGCAATATTCTTCGGATAACATAAGATGGCAGCTCGCATGTCCTAAATTGGCTCGAGTTAAATATAGACCGTTGTACATAATAGCTACTACCTTTACCTGTTCAGAGGTAGAGAATAATTTTAAGCACCTTCTCGCTATGTTTGTTCACGCGTAGGAAAGACACAGTAACGCGTGATAAGACCGACGCACAAAAAAATACTGCGATGGTTTTACACACCCATGTTGCAGATTTCTTAATGAGTGACCTTCTTCAGTAAATCAAAAGAATAAAGCAGGATTTCTTTATTCAAACGACAATAAATGAAATATATTGGTGACCCTATAGTGATGGCGGTTACTTCTGTTTACGGGATATTAGTACCTAAATGAGGTAAGGTAGAAGGAAACAGCAGAAATAAAAGAAACTCAAGAGCGAAGAGAGCTTAAGAGAGCAAAGGAGTTTTCTATATAGTACGAGACACACTTGAGCATAGAGACACGAAAGACCACGACATGTTTCCGCAGGATTTTATACTGAGTACAAAAGAAGAGAAGAGGGACACAATGCCACGACGCGGGATTAGATAAATAGAGCCACTAATGAGCGAAATACACATACGAAATAATACGAGCACATAGAAACAACCGGCCCGAAGCGGGCTACGTCACATATGACGTACACGGATGAATATGACTCACATGGACAACACATGCATGTACATACAAGTGGCCAATGTGGTATCTAACGCGCATGAGGCACAGGCTGGGCTTCACTCACTTCCGGCTGCAGTGTCAAAGAACACTTTCTCAAACAGGAGTGTACGGTGCCTAGCTTTACTGAGCAGGTTTCGTTTCCTGAACAAAATGTGGAACTCTATAGCCGTTACTATAGGCCCCTCTCTTCTTTTCCTGCATGGCCGTGCAATTGATACCTTATGTCAGTAAGCTTGCAAAGTGCGCCCGACAACTTCCTATTGTCTATGGTCTTGCAATTGAGACTTGCATGTTTACTGATGAAGTAGCTGTAATTAATGAGGAAATGTAGTGGGCTCTCACTCCACCATATCAGCCTACACGCAGTGCACCCCAGTCTAGTGAAACCATATATAAGTTATTGGTAACTATTAGCAAATCCAGCAGAAACATCCCCACTCCTTTCTATATCTTGAAAACGTTCGTACTAAGTGACATACTTATGCACCACATTTAATTCTGCAGAGTGTTACCGGTACACACGTAGAAAGGGCAAGCACTGGTGGAGAAATTTCCTGCTTGCCTTTGCATGGCTACATCCGCCTGTAGCCAACACCATCTTCACCATTTTTCTAATGGAGACAACTTAGTGTACGAAATTCAATTTTTCGGTATTCTAAGAATGGCTGGTGAACTAATACCCTTGATGTTCATTTTCTCGGCAGGACACGGCTGCACGTTGTGGCGTCATGCGCAAAATGGCATCGTGAAAGGTGCCGACCACTGTGACTTTATCTTCGACTTACTCTGCGGCTCATTTCCGAAGTACAGAGTGTACGAGCCAACCTGTCCACGTGAGCTTGGCACAGGCCCAATGAAGGCACTCGATGTGACCCGTGGCTGACGAGTTCTTCCCGACATCGCAGATGCAAGCAATGTGCAGGATAACTGCAATAAATCATGAACTTGTCGGCAATATTCCTCCCAAACTACTGATACGGCGTTGATCGCAACGTTTTTGCAACACCTATGCGGCTCTTTACACAATATTTGTATACAAATGCCTGTGGAACGCCCTACAGGCATCAATCAAGGAGCGGTACCACCATGAGTCAACCTTAATCTCATCGTTCATTTGATTGTCTCGTGCTCCTGGCGACATTTATGTTCCGATGGTATCGATATTGTACACTGGGAGAGTGGTTTAACGCTTCAAGCCATTATGTCGCCTGTGTTGCTCAGTCATCCGCTTCGAAAGGCAAATAAACGCACTGAGATACGCTAACACCCTCACACACACCCAAGAAAAGACCCCTCTTTCCAAATAGTACGCTCTGCCAACTGTTTATTTGCCAAAATTGTACCATCGTGATATATGTGCCATGTCCAGGCATGCCCTATATAGAGCATGATGCACTTTTTCTTTTTCCTATATATAAAAACCGCGTCTAAAACCAAACGCGCCGTTCTTTTTAAGCTTGTAGCTAGAACACGCGCATTACCAAATCGTGGCTCACTCCCACATAAAAAAAAAAGAAACACATATGCAACAAGACGCGCAAATTGGCCTTCTTTTCTCTTTAGTTTTCGAGCGTGCTCCCTTAACTGTTTTGTTACCGCACTTATAGAAATCAATCAATTTGATCGAAAGTCTTTCTGCACTCTGGTAATTATTACCGCTTGAATTATTCTACTAGTTACGACATGTACCATCTGAAATGACGACAGAACTATTGAGTGCATTTGACCGTTTTTGACAGATTGGGGAGTCTGGAGAGACAATTTCGAATGGAGGTATTGCCGAAGCTAGCTTCCAGGCACTTCCTGACAAAAAAAAAAAAGAAAAAAGAAAGAAAGAAAGAAAGAAAGAAAGAAAGAAAGAAAGGAAAAGAGAAATACAAATCAATGTTCTCGGTTTGGCCGACTCGGCAATATTACTTTTGAATGACACTACGAGTGAAGGCACAAGCTTCTCGTGGTTGCGGACTTTTGTGATTCGACACCTAGGCTGTTTTAACAATGTCTCAAGCAAAGGCAGTTGCTCATGAGCGCGTGATATTGGGATAACTGTGTTCGGTTAACATCAAGTGAAACTTTCATTTCCCCAGAGTGGGTTGCTTTTATCGATCAGCACTTGGATAGCGTATGTACAAATCATTATGTGCAAGCCGTACCGTTTTTTTGTTTTTTTTTTACTTATAAAAGAGCACAGTCGATTCACCACCAACCTTTGATGGAAACTGAGCTAGCAGTCTAATATCTTACATGGTGAACGCGGCCAGTGTAAGTGGCCTTATCTATTACTGTACAATATTGTACAGCATATCGCATTACAGAACAGCGCTCTACATGAATTAAGCAAAGCACGTGGAGGTTCAAGCGACAATTTACCATACACTAGCTTCCGCAGAATAGTTGACCTAACGTAATAACTGGTTATGAGGAGCCTTCTCCATACCCCTGACCTGCTAACCATTGCTTCGCGAGCCTAAAGAACGCAAAAACAACGGCACAAGTGCCTTTGCAGTAAGTAAAAACAGATGCTTCTGTGCAACAGCAGCTTATCCGTTTTCGCACTTGCGAAGCTACTGCTTTCTCTCATAGCATCGACATCAGTAAGGCTAGTATTGCTGCCAACAAATCTTGAAAATTCTTTTTGCCTGACCTGACATCTAAAAGTTGGGAACTTGGCAACAGGTGCATCTCTTCCATATTTCGGATCTCTTCTTTCTTTTTTTTTACTCTGAGTGCTTATGCTTAAAATCACAAATTTTGCTTTCCTTCGTGCTTGTTGACGTGATCTGTTGATGTATCACATTTCTGAGAATTCTCAAAAACTGTTGGAGAATTATCACTGCTTGACATTCATTCAAAACAGCAGTAATCGGGTTATAGTGTTATGTATCGCAGTACACCTTGCGACCACTGCGTCGTGAAATGAAGCGTTGAAAAACATATATTGTACCGAAAATGAGCACATTTCCAGTGATAACGAAAGGCTTAATCAGACATTACAATCGGCGGGGCCGATTTAAGACAGGCGGCGTGATAACAGAATCGCTATATGGTACAGAGCTCGCCTAGTCGGCACTGATTCAATGTTAAGGAGCACGAACAAACACACTCAGAGAACGCCCTGCGGCATTTAAGTGTGCCGTGTCCGCCTGATCGCGTGGCTTAAAATGAATAACGGAATCGAATTCACGACCCTCATTTCCGGCACCCATGCTTGCTGGCGGTGTCCATTCGCGCGGGCGTAAGTTTGCAAACTTCTCGGGCGACAGAAACAGGCATTACCCAATGGCGACTACTCGCCACTTGTTTGGAGTGTGCGAGACCTTGCGAATATATGAGGCGCCACTATTGGTCTTGGCGTTGTAGGCTGCGTCGTAGCTGTCTCCTTCTGTGTCTTGCCCTTGAAATTTTGAATCCATTTCTAGGTAACCACCGTAAAGATCAACAAAGAGAAGCCACCAACCGAAAGTCGGCGTGCTTGATTGTTAAAGGAGTGCATCCTCCGTTTTTTTCCTTCTTAAGGCCAAATTACAGGCATCTAGTGGGTACATGATTTGTTCAGTGTCCAATCCTGGCGTAAGGAAGAAGCGCCTTCCCTTACATTCTACAGTCTGCGAATGAACAGAATTCTACGGTAGCAGGTGCTTCCTTACTTAGGGATTCGAGGGTGGATAACCAACGCACCTACAAGTTCTCTCATGCCGCCTTGTTAACTGACTGATGGGCGTTTCAATTATCAGAACGACACTGAAAATGCAAGTTTCTTTTCGGCTCCAGCCAGATTTCTCGCGTGATAAATAATAAACATGAAACACTTGACTAAGGCAATGTTTGTGAACGAGCAGTTCCTACATATTATTTTCGTGTCAGCGCATCGTGGATGACATGCACGCGATGTGAAGATGCTTGGGTCAATGCACTTTTCAGAGGAACCTTGCATACGTCATCGCCATCGCTATCGCGATTTATGTCTTCTATGCTCTAAATAGCGAAGAGTCGCGAGCTCTCACCGCCTACATTTTATTTTTCGTATTGAGCTTTCTTCCCTGTGAAAGATTACGAGCTTTTTTTTAAAGACGCCCGGGATTTCGCGGTGCATGCAGTGCTTTTAGCCGCCGAGGGTTGCAAACAAGTGAAGCTTCTTCAGGAGAGCATCACTCTTAGAGAATGAGAAATCACGAGAGCAACTCAGTGCAAGTGCACTGCATTGAAGCGCAAACGCGCTTACATTTAGATTTATAGCACTGCAAGTGCACTTAGAATGCAAATTCATTCAACACGCCACGCGGTATATTGAGAACTAGTGGTAGTTTTTCTAAAAGTGCACTTTACTGGGAAAGCAAGGTATGCGCATAAAAAGATCGAGAACCGTCCTACAGTCGGGCCGTAGCCTCGCGGGTGATTTCGTATCGGTGCAGTGAAACTCGCTGGCCGCGAAAAAAAATATTCAAAGAACATTGTCACTCGGGACACAATGGCGAACGTTTGGGGATGCACCAACTATTCCGTGGAGATGACGGGACTTCCACACTGATGCTCCGCAGGCGATGTGGTCAGTCAAGTAGCCATCACCTAACTACCGTTTAAGACAGCCGTGACAGTCCTCCTGCTTCCTTCCGACACTTGATCAAACGCAAGCCCGCTCCCCTACATCATATTACAGGCTTCGGCAGCACCTATATACATGTATTCAGGATCGGGCGTCACTAAGACCCATTTGCCCCAAACAGGCCACTTAGTCCATGTGGACACGTAGGATATATACAGCAGTAGCATATATACAGTAGTATATATGCAGCACATCACTTCTTCTTAAAATGACATGTCGCCTACAGTGAGCAATGCCGAGAGCATGTTGAGAGAGAGAGAGAGAGAGAGAGAGAGAGAGAGAGAGAGAGAGAGAGAGAGAGAGAACAATGTGTCTCCACGTACAATAGAACACCACTTACAGTGAACGGAATTGTCGTGATTGAGAAAGAGAGAAAGAAAGATTTATAGTTAGATAGACGAGCTGCTCAGCGGAATGCCTGCATTCTGGACGACCTTGTGTATTTTTCTCCCGTTTAGTTTGTGTGTAACGCAACCAGCGTAGGAAACAACCCAAATCGCGAGAAATAAAATGAAACCTTGGTTACGACAACGGCCTCGGCATCGAAAGCTTCGTTTTCCAGACGGCTATCGGTGCACGCTAATAAATCAGACAGTGCAATCACTTTCACCTCAGCTTACAATTATATTACCATAGCCAACGACCATCAGAACTATTAGTCCCACTTTTTTCTTTCAAATAATGCTTGAACTTAGAGCCACCTTCAGCCCCCGCAATAAGTTGAAAAACAGAAATCCTTTGGTATCTTGCGAGAATGAAAGTAAACTTCTATCGTATATACAGGGTGTCCCAGCTAACTTGGACCAAGATTTTGAAAAAGCCTATGCGTTTTTCAGAACAGAAATCGCCTGGATGTTGTTAGCGTTTATCTAAACTTACAGTAGCATTTGTTTTCTCGTCTTTTTTTAGTAATTAGCAGAGATAAATTAATAAATTTCTTAAATATAGCTTGAAACGTTCAGGCGTCAAAAGGAAAGTTCTGGAGCTCCACAAATATTGCCCTACCCAAGCACTTCCAACGAGATAGACTTAGTGTGGCCATTTTTATTGGAGAAAAACGAAAGCCCGCGGAGTTTAAAAAATACCACGTGATAGCGCGCTCTGTGCGCCCAAATGCGCCGCGATTACAGTGCTCTCAACCGTACTTTGTACAAAACATCGCTCGCTTCGCGCCATTCGTGCTGCGAACGACAGAGTTCCGTGTTGAGCTTGGTTCCGAGATAAACGCCAGTGAGTGGCAGTTCAAATACAGCGCGGCTCCCGTTTCTGCGGCGATAATTGCACTCTCACGCTAGTAGAATCCATCCGGAGGAAAAATGACAAACTCATGAGTTCTAATTTGGGAGAAAGACCCCAACAAGGAAACACGCATTATAACAAGCTTGATAACGTCGTGTGAATTACGCTGGTTGTCACAAAAGGAAGAATTGTAAACTGACATGGAAGGTTGCTTTTTTAGCTGCCTGTCCATTCGTCGTCGGCAGAGAATTTGTAATTTCATATTACTTACGTGCCTTTTCCACGTTGTAGAAAAGTTTCACAGATGGCTCTCTTCATAGATACCAGTTGTAGAGATTTATTCGCTGTGATGTCTGTTTAAAGAATGTATTCAAACGAGTCGCCCACTGCCATAATGCAGTCTTGGCACCTTTTCAGCACGTCCGATGTAGCTTTATTGATGACGCAAGACTGTATCTCGCAGCAGGCCTCAGCAATCTGTGCCCTTAGCGCTTCTGGTGTAGTTGTAGGTTTGCGGCACACTCGGTCTTTCACATGTACCCACAAGAAGAAGTCAAGAGGTGTCAAGTCTAGCGACCTTGCAGGCAATGCCACTGGCCCATGCCACCCCACCCCCTGGCGTTTGAAGGCTTCGTCAAGCCAGGCTCTGGCAAGGCTGCTGCAGTGGGCTGGTGCACCGTCGTGCTGATACGAAGTTCGCTTTAAAAACGCAAGAGGAAGATCACAGCGAAAAGCTTCCACTGGGCCTTCCAAGATGTCGTTTAGGTACCGCTGAGCAGTGAGCACGTGGTCAAAAAATATGGGGCCAATTATTCTTCCGTCAATGACACCGCGCCACACACTGAATGACCATGGTACTCGTGCCTGGTCTGCCCCATCCAATGCGGATTCGTATCACTCCAGTAATGCACATTATGGATGTTGACTTGAGAATTTCTGGAGAAGGTCATTTCATCTGTCCAGAGCACTTTGTCAACAAAATGCGGTATTTTGTCACTGTTCACAAGGATCCAATTTGAGAAATCAAGCCGCCATTGAACGTCTCTTTCTTGCAGCTTTTGATGCAGTTGGAGGTGACACGGTTGCATTTCAGCTTTCCTAAGAACTCTTGAAACTGAAGACTGAAATGCCGACCTCACCCCTCACATCACGCATGCTGGAATGAGGATTTGCAGTCATGAAAGCCAAAATGTCTCCTTCAGCTTCTTCACTGATGGTCCCCTTTCTTTCCACGTCTTTTTATAGCTACCTGTTTCTTTTAGCGTCAAGTAACTCCTCATAATTGTGTTCACGCTAGGTCTTCCCCCACATTGTCAATTTCAGTATAGCTTAGCAGATTTGCTCTTGCCGTCCCGTGCCGCTCCCAAGGCTAAGACCATGTTCGCTTTCTGCTCGCTTGCGTACGGCATCTTTTAGGCACTGCAAACAAACTCTTAGAAACGGCTGCGTGGCACGACAGTAATAGACAGTCGAGCTCACATGCATCCAGCCGCTGACACAGCTTGGAAGAAAAGCAGCGCTGTAACAATCCATGCTCTCTCGCACAGGTTCCAGATGTACGATGCATGTTTTGTGTGTATTTTTTCTATTACGCATCGACTTGAACGCTGGAAAAAAATTGCTCTTCCGGTCAAATCGGAATAAATGGCTGATGACGGCGCGTTATTCGGCGACAGGCGCGAGCAGCTGCTGACGAAGCGCTTTTTCGGAGCGCCGTCGCCAGCCGCTGCCGGTAGTGTCAGAGCCGAGCAAAGTTGAAGCCCGTGCTCGTAAGTGAAGCGAAGGCGCTGCGCTGGCGATGTTTTTACAAATCACTCATGAGACCGCTGTAATCGCGGCGCATTCGGGCGCAGAGAGCGCGCTGTGACGTGGTATTTTTTTAACTCCGCGGGCTCTCGTTTTTCGCGAATAAAAAGGGCCACGCTAAGTCTATCTACTTGGAAGTACCTGGTCTAGGTAATATTTGTGAAGCTCTACAACTTTCCTATTGACGCCTGAACGTTTCAAGCTACATTTAAAAAGTTAATTTATCTCGGCTAATTAGACAAAAGAAGACGAGCAAGAAAATGGTACTGACTGTAAGTTTACATAAAGGTTAACATCCACGCGATGTCTGTTTTGAAGAACGCATAGGTATTTTTAAATATCTTGGTCCATATTAGCTGAGACACGCTGTATATGCGCGCGCACACACACACATTATACATATATATATATATTATATGGTGCATGAAGAGCACTGCCTGGTAACCGTATGCCTAATTGAAGAAATCTACGGTAAAATTGTAAACTGATTGTCGTTTCTGATGGACCGGCAATTTTCCAGAATGTTATCAATAATCTGTAGTGAGAAATACGGGCGTCAGCAGAAGACGAAGAGGCAGCAGACGGTTGTTCTTGTTGTCTGTGCTCGCCCCCCTCGGCCGTTGTCTCTTTCTGTGCATTCATATAAAACGCCGAGCGCATGTGGCCTTAAACACATTCTATAAATTGGTGGAGCGTGCTCGTTCCCCTTTTCAACCTGGAAATCCGTACCCGGACTCTACCCCCCGTTTTGGCCATGCCTGCCGACGTGCCTCAGCAAGGTGGTATCGCACCATCCGGTGGTCGCCTGCTACGGTGTATCAAGACAATGCGACGCTGACATTTTCAATGGTACCGACGAGCACGACGTCGAGGACTGGCTCACTTCGTATGAGCGGGTGAGCGCCCACAATAAATGGGCTGACGGCGACAAACTAAGCAGCGTCAACCTTACCTGGCGGGCCTGGCACAGCTGTGGTTCCACAACCACGAAGCTGATATTGTCAACTGCTCGTCCTTTAAAACAAGCTTCGCGGAAGTCTTCGGCCGACCTGCTGTTCGCAAGCTGCGCGCAGAACAGCGCCTATGCGGTCGCGCCCAGCAATGCGGCGATAACTTTGCGTCCTACTTTGAAGATAGTGTCAACCTCTGCCTTCGCATCAACCCTGGTATGTCTGGGTCTCAGAAAATTCGGCACGTAATGAAGAGGATCGAGGACGACGCCTTCCAAATGCTCGTTGCCAACAGGACTGTGACATCCATGAAGTCTACCGGTCAGGCCGTAAGCATACGGATACCGAAGCTGAAGCTCTTTCGCGCTCACCACTGCCCGATGAGCATGGTAGTCCATCTGACTCCATCTACGATTCTTCGTCTCATATTCGCCGACATGCCAGAAGAGCAATGCAGGGATCCTTGGATAGCCTCTCTTCTAGATCATCTCAACCGTCACCACGCACCACTGACCACTCGCTTCGTCGCACTGCTTGTCACTTTGCCCTCCGCGAAGGGCTCCTGTACCACCGCAACTGCCTAACTGATGGCCGAAAATGCTTGCTAGTGATTCCTCGCCATTTACGTTGTGACCTGTGTGCCTCTTTTCATGAGGATCCGCAATGCGCCCACGCCGGTGCACTAAAGACGAATGCACGCCTAGGGCTTTGATACGACTGGCGAGGAATGTACCGCTTCGTCCGGCAGTACGTCCACTCGTTCTCCAATTGCCAACGCCGCAAGAGCCCACCTCACAAGAAAACAGGGCAGCTGCAACCATTGCTTTGTCCCTCCTGGCTTTTCGACCGTATCGGCATTGATTTGTACGACCCTCTACCCTACACCGCAGATGGCAGCCGCTGGGTCATCGTCGCCGTGGACCAGCGAAAACGCTATGCCGAAACATCAGCGCTTCCGGCGGCCACAGCACGTGAAGTCGGCTTGTTCCTCTTTTGCAACCCTGTTCTTGGACACGGTGCACCTCGCGAGCTACTGACTGACCGTGGTCATTCATTTCTATCTGAAGCTGTGAAAGCCCTCCTCCGCGAATGCAACATTGTCCATAGAAATACAACTGCTTATCATCCGCAAGCCAATGGTAAGATTGAACGCTTTAATCGTACTCTCCGCGACATGCTCACCTTGTACGCCTCCGCTGACCACACTAACTGGGACCGCACCCTCCCCTTTGTTACGTGTCCTTACAATAGCGCCACTCAGTCTACCACGGGATTCCCTCCCTTCTTTCTTCTTTATGGTCGCGTACCTTCCTCGTTTATGGACACAATCCTTCTGTATCGCCCCTACGCTTCCGAGTCTACGACTATCTGAAGCCACGCAAGACTTACCGCGCAAGACCAGGCCAACCAGAAGCATAACCGTGACGCAAGCTTGACTTTTGCATAATATTGACCCGCAACGCTGGTATGGCTCCATATTTCGTCCTTTACTCCTGGCCTTTCTAAAAAGTTCACCTACTGTTCATTGTCGACCGACTGAAGCCGCGCTATGACCCACCAGTACTGCCTGTTCCATAGGTTGTCAGTATGGCTCCTTTTTCGCCGGCGAGTGATTGTATTGAGAAATACGGGCGCCGCTAATAAAATAAAGACGGTTGTTCTGGTTGCTTGCGCCGCTCGGCCGTTGTCTTTTTCAGTGCATTCGTGTAAAACACCGAGCGCACCTGGCCATAAACACGTACTACGAGTACTTTACTGAGAAAGACCGGCCCCGACAGAAACGTCTTCCCCCATTTTTTTCACTTCTTCATTATGGACTTCTACAAATATATAAAGACGACAACAAAAGCATAGGGTGAATTAATGGTTTATTTGCGTTATCAATAAATGAAAACGAATATGGACGAAAGGATAACATAGCGCCGGCATCCCACCAGCGCAAAGTTTTTTCGTCCATTTGCATCGCGAATTTAACAAATACGGAAAAACGCCATAGAAGTTTCCTCTCGCAGCTTTTGACTTGAAAAACATTGTAAGCGATTTCCCTACTGATTATTAGGCAAGAGAAAAAAAGACCAACCTACCGATTTTAATCTTCAGCTTCCATAGTGCCAAGCCTACAGACGTCAGTCTGACATCACTGATCTCAATCTATTTCTGATCAGTTGGGCGACTGCAGTGCAAAGTTACGAGGTCGAGTCTGCTTACTGCACAGTTAGCGTAACGTAGCTAGCGCAATTTTTGTAGCTGCGAGCAAGTCACTAGAGGCATGCAGATGCTGCTAAAGGCTGTTACGTAACGAATACGTGTTGCCAAAGTGTGAAGCATGTTTCCCCAACACGTGCTTGAGTATCATCATCGAGTCATTTATGATAGCTCGCAGTCAGACGGATCGAATCAAGTGGACGAGGGTAACTAGCAATGTGGCTGAGCTAATTGAGCATTTAAGGCTATGTTAAATTTATATACGTAGGTAGATAGGACACATGCACCGCGCTGTGCGTGTGCGCCCCCCCCCCCCGCCTCCCGACGAAGGAGTGAGGGTGACTTCAATATGTATGTAGGCTTAATTGTAATAAACCATCCTGTTTGGATATTATTTGATGCGACTAAGTTCGTGTGTACGTGTGGTAATCCTTCATCGTGAGCCGGTTACACAATACTCAATACAACCGCCGACAGCGTAGCCAACCAACGGAGGAGCTCTAATCAATCCACAATGCTGCGTTGAATTCGAAATTTTCTGAGGGGAAAAATTGGATGACTGAAAAAGTGAAAGCAAGTTCGTACAATGCTGCAATAAATGTATGCTTTATTAAAACTTTTATTAAAGGCATAAGTGTAAAATGATTGCTAAATGTGTGCACATCGTAACAGTAGCGGTGCAACGCTCCTCTATTTAGGTTCGCAACATTCAACGTTCTGGCTCTTCGACTTCGAGGCTTTGATGGTGTACATGCGGAAACGTGATGAGTCCGTCTGGGGGCCATGAAGTTCTCGCACGATTGCTGTGACGTCAGCGCGCAACTGATCCCGCTCGTCGTCAGAAACCAGCTGCCTGATCGGAAGGATACTCATATGAAGTCCTGCGAGAACAGTCCGCATAACTCATAATTTCGAACTAAGAAGGTAAAAAGCGTGCAAAACTTGTTCTCGGGCTTGCCGGTTCATACCTCAAGCAATACCTTAGTGTTAGCATGACACAAAAAGGTGGCTGTTAGAACGCTACAATCCCGACTTGGTTATCGCATACGCTTTATGCTTAACATGGAGTGTCAAAGAAAAAAGAAGAGAGAGAAAAAAGGAAAAGAGCACAGCAGAAGGCCACTTTCCAGAGGGCTCTCATATTGGACCCAAGTATTGCACGTCCGTCTGGCCAAAGGATGGCAGGGAGATCAGTGCGCGTCTGCTGCTGCTGCTGCATGCAACTTCCTTGTGTCTTCACATCATGGAAAATGTGTTCTGCGGGTGCCCGCGAGGTGGGCCAAGGTTCAGGAAACAAAGAAGTTGTGATCCATCCGCCTTGTAGCAAGAAGCCGCGATGGGAACTCATAAGGACTTCTCAGAAAAAAGAAGATTCGTCTAACTAGCCAGCTAACCAGGCAGCTGGTGGATAACATAGCGAAGCCGAATTCGTCGGCTACTCGAAACACTGAAAATGGTAAGCCAGTTCTGCAAGTTTTCTTTGTAGGTTGATGCTACAAGTGGCTGGATAGCAATTTGTTTCTAGGCTTCTGATTGCAGGGTACCATCTTAACGTTATGCATGTACTTTCAGTAATCCCGCAGGTGGCATTGTATTTCTTCAAAGCTTTCCAGGCATACAGGGGGTTAAACAATTTTTTCTAGGCACCTCTATCCATAGTTACAGTAATTAATAACTAATCTGTACTATTGCTTTCAGTGCTCCCCCTGCCAGCTAAATTGTAATTTCTTTTTGCGTGAAGTAGGATGACCTGTGGTGCGGTAAACGCATTGAATTAACAATCAAGTATTTCGTGCAGCTTTAGCTCGAGCGAACTAAAATTTCCCCATTACAATAAATGTAAAACGCAAATATGGCGTTCTGAGAAAAAATCTGGATCAAATTGAGTGACATTTCTTGCATTTAAGAGAGAAACCTAAGTTCTAATGACCCTCGCAAGCGGAATCTTGATTTAGGGCCTGGAATTATTTGCCAATATTATGGAACTTCTGCATGTTTCAAAAACACAACGAAGTTCTGTAAATTGAATCTTTCGCAGTATCTAAAATGGTAAATCTAACATGAATTTTCAAATTACATGATATCATTGTAATGTTTACGAGGGTTTTAAAAACGTGCTTCTCGAAAATTAATGGTACACTTCAAAATAGTGTACTATAGAACAGTTTTGTCTGATTTAGGTGCATTATTATGTGCAATTCAGAAAATTGCGAGGTTTTTTTTATTGCTGACTGTCTTGACAACTTCAAAATTTTGCAAATATTTCGTTTTCTAACATTTTTTTGTAACGAAATTGATGGAGGAAGTCAGAAAGTCAGCTTCTTAAGTGTCACTGTACTTTAACTTTTTCTATTTATTGCTAGTAACTTCTCAGTCGGCGCAGTGTTTGCCAACGTAAACTGTTCCTCCATTTCCTACTCAATACTCAATAGGTTCTTTAGGAGTATATCTTATTACACCAACATTTAACACTATCATCAGAGCTAAGAGTGTGACTCACCGATTATGTCCTCCTCGGTCCATCCATCGAAGGTCGCCATCCTCGGGATAACGAAAATACTGGGCGTAAGTCCCGCGTCGTTCAGCAGAGAGCGCATGTAATCAATCTGCTCTTGTTTTTCCGCCATGTCTTCGCAAGGAGCGATGTACGCCAGGAGTCTCTGCGCAAGCGTCAAGAGGCATCGAATGATGATCGAACCCGAAAACGCCTTTGGACGTTTCGGTCATTCAAAGAGACAACTGAAAGTCCCATGAATCGTGAGATAGAAGGCCAGCCAACGCCAAACCATCGCAGCCGGTGCACTCGATCGTTTCGGGTTACGTTGAAAAAAATGCTTGGCTTAGAATTCCGGTTTTCAGCAATATTCTTTTACATCTTCAGAAAATGCATTCGAAATTCTCTGAAGGTGAGGAGCCTGCAAGAACAGCTGATTACCCCCCCCCCCCCTTGAAAGATGTCACTGCTTGCAATACCTACTCTTTCCCTACACGCCTTTGCGATGTAATGGAGTGTTTATTTGATGCATGTATGACATGTAGTTGTATTTTTAAAGTTTATTTGAGACGCACCATACTCATACATACGAGTCTCAGGAGATGCGGCATACGGCATCACTTTGCCTGACTGGGCTGCATCAGCCACATTTCACACTGTTCTCGGTGAAGGCTGAAAAGTCTGTACTAAATAGAAAATTCCAAATGTGGGTGAAATACACTTACAAACCCAGAAAATAGCGAGGCTGAAGTGCCTACGGAGTGCAATATATAATATTGTTACAGACAGCCGTGTCTTCTCTCACACGATCAAAATAAACCGACCGTATGTGAAATTGATGGGAACTACCCTTGAGTGCATCACAATATTCATTTTTCAGTAAACTATTATGACTACCTTTGTAATTCTATGTGTCGTGACGTACAGTGGGCTTGTTGGAACTTTCTGCAAACTGTGCCAGGACGTTTCCAGATTACGTACGCTCACTACTGTGTTGGCGTGTCCGAAACCATTTATATCTAGTCAAAAGGGCCAATTCACGAGTCTTACAATTGTACAACTTTTCCGAATCAAAACAACTAAAAACTGCTTTAAGTTAAACTGTTACATGGGGGCACTCGGGTCTAACAACACGCATATTTAACTACCTGTTTTACTGCTTGTCTTCCACTTCAAATGTTGCCTGGCTGTTACTTTCACACGTTTCAAGTCTTTTAATTCTTAGCTTACGCATATTGTGTTACGAGTCCTTGCATTTCCGTTCTCTACATTTATTAATGCGAATACACGAATGTGTGTGCCATATGTTTCCAGTCTGAATTGACCGTGGGCCTTAACTAGGTCTCGCTAATGGCCCAGTACGTTTGTGGTATAGATTTATTGCAGAGGAAGGGGTCTAGACACCCCCACCATCGTAAAGGCACTATTTTACAATGAATGTGCACCAACTATTGCCCCTCTCCACTCACTCGCAGTTTCATGCCTTGAAATTTTGAATGAAATGTCTGTAAAGAGAAGGGCAAAGACTAACCTCCGAATACTTTGCCCAGCGGTCCATCTTGGCGAGCAATTTCCAGCCCGCGGTGGCCGGGTTGGACGCCGGAAAGAGCAGCAGGCACTCTCCTTCGGGCTTCAAGAGCCTGGCAATGTTCTTCAGCGCGGCGTCCTGGTTCTTGACCCAGTGCAGGCAATAGAAGGAGTAGATCCTGTGGAACGGGCCGTTGATAGCCAGGAAGTTGGTCACGTCTGCGGAGATATCGAGTTGCTGGTAGTGGATCTTCGCGTGGTCCGAGTGTCGCATGGCGTACTTTATCATGTCCAGAGACCAATCCGTGCCCACGATCCTTCGACAGGGCAGGCAGCGGGGTAGCAAGCAGTCGCGAGTGAAATCCCCGGTGCCGCAGCCGACGTCGAGAAACTGCATTTTCTCATGGCAGTCTTGCAGGAATGTTGGCTGGCAGAAGTCCAGCACGAAATTGCTGTCCTTCCTTTGAAGCCTATTGTTGAGGGCATACTGGTCGGCCTGGAAGCGAGGAGACATCCCGGCGTCGGCCTCCTTGATTCTGTCCTGGAGTGCCGTTAGAGATTCCAAAACGGGCACCTTCGAAGAACCGGCACGTTTCGCTGCAAACGAGAAATTCGGCGAAATTTCTATAGATGGAAGCCCTTCTTGTCTTCAGTCTCATCATTATGGTTTGCTCTGAGTGATGATTGACATTTCACGGCACAAAACAAAGTGTTTCGTTGTATGATAGGTTATTTTGTTGGAAAATTGGAGCTGCTTACCTCCGGCGATGGACGATAACCCGGCGCTGACGCAGGAGGCGCCTTCATGTGCGCGTGCTTGTTTCAGCCATCTCTTATTACCTGTTCACGGTTGATTCTAACCCTGTTGCATGCTGTCGACCAGAGTGGACAAATGTCACCGATTTTTAGAGCAAGTGCAGTGTTTCAGTATCAAGTTCAGGGAACAACAAGTTTTCAATAGCTGCCCTGGAATGTGCTCCAAACCACCACCTTACCCCAACTCTGCTTCAAAGTTAGCGCCCTGTTGTTGTCGCGGGTAGGCCAGGCGCGTCCGCACTTTTTTACTTGATAACGCATAACATTGCGGCTTCATACGTAGCATTGTTTACACGGGACAAAAAAAAAAGCCTTTGGAGGCAGGACCTGTAAATATTGTGGTACAGTCATGCAAAATTATTTTTGCGCAACCCATTTTCTAAAATCTCCACTGTAGTCGACACCATCCACGACAAAACTTGTGTGGAAGCATTTTCAACGTAGTGTAGTCCACACTATTTTCCCTTTCAAGTGGTTTCTTTTTGTTATTTGTTTTATATATTCATATAACGCCACTTTGGGGATATTATTCAGCGAGCTGAAAACTATAATGGCCAGGAACAAACACAGGGCATATGGAACCCTTTCCTCCTTTTACTTGATTTTCTGCATGTGAGTGTAGTGGCGTAAAGCGACGCACGACAACAATCACCTGACCCCGCCCCCCTCCCCCAAATACTTTCCTGGCTACGTCACTGTAAGGTAGTGTACTTGCGCATTACCGGAAAAATGACTTTTTCATATTCTGTAATGCACAGTAACGTGCTCCGCACCTAAACTTTCGTATTCAGGCTTACGTTTGTCAAAGTGGTGGCGGGAACTTTCCCAGTTGGAGCAAAAAAAGAAACCTTTCAGCACATACACTCACTGGAACTGGTGTGCATGTTTTCTACTGTAGTGGACATTCTGTACCTTGTGAAATAAAGATTTAAAAGCACAGAAAAAATTTCCTTGACTTTTCTCTGGACGCGCACTTATAGAAAAGTAAAGGTAAGCACAGTTTGCGAGCATAATCTTTCTTCATGTAACAAAGGGTTAACGTCTCGGGGCAACACGAAGTCCATGACGGATACCTGTTTTAATTCGACCAGCTCGACATCTAGCGAATACGTTTGTTGTGCTCGAGAACGCTGCGTTATTGGCAACGGCTGACAGAAAGCACCAATTTGACGGTTATCGATCACAAGAAAACGGGCAGGTCGATGGCGCGAAAAGGCCACGTGCGTTTACACAACCGCGCATACGGCATGTCCGTGTAGTAAGCGCGTCGAGCGCGCTTACCGACACACCTCTTACTCGGAAGCTATATATATTTCCCACGTGACGCCACTACGCAGCGTGTCACCATGCGAGCACCCAAACATGGCGGCCAACATGACGTCAGCGCACCCTATCCCACTCCGTGCTCTACTCCATGTGCGCTGTTTTGCTCGTTGACGGTCATCGCTTTTCTCCGGACGATACTATTTTCGATTTGTCACTGGTGACAAGATGCATCTGTCGTGTTCATGCATACATCGCTCTTCAAAAAATGACACCCTTTGCTTTTAAGAGCGAGTCTTGCTTGCACAGCTTTTCAACGTCTTACAAGCGCCTTAAGATAGAGGCTATAGTGACATCAGTGCAAGTCATCGATATCATTAGGAGACGCTGGCGCATATACGGGAGACCACAAACAATGGAAGCGTACAAAATTCTCAGTATTAACTCATAAAGTCTGATGCTGGGAATTTGTTTAAAGAAATATAGTTATGACATTAGGAAAAATAAGAACAAGTGCTTGGTGTCACGGGCCACCGCTTCGTTTCAAAGGGGACGCTCATTGAGGCCATCAATTCATCCATTCATGCACCCAAGCTCGCCGCTCCACTGTTATAGACAAGCATGATTGACACTGTACAGCACCTGCAATTTTCGCCTAGAGCGACGAAGCGCTGTGATGGTGAAGAAAGAAATGCATATTTGAGGGCCGAATTATTCTTGGAGTGATAGTGCCTGAGCTCAAGAGCCGAAAATGCAGCATGAACCTATTATCACGCCCTGAACACTTTCCATTTTTCTCTCTTCGACGCTTTCTTTTCCTTACAGCACGAGGCTACGATGCTCTTGAGAGCCATGACGGAGCCTTTTCGCGCGACGCCCACGCTAAGTGCAATACGTAGATTCAACCCGGTGGCGAGCCCGAGCTTGAACCACCACTCTGCGTCGCACAACCTGCGCATTCAACCCAGAGGGGTCAGGTTAGGATGCTTACGAGCTACGTGCATGCAACGCAGTCTAGTACACCTGTGCGCACTGTTCTAAACACGAAGTTCGCGATCAATCAGATAAACGATTCGCAGCGACGCAGTTTTAGGGAATTATTTTAATATTGCACACAGATACTGCCACCAAGCGTGAGCAAGACATAGCGGGGAAAGGTACAACAAAAACACGAAAACAGGGAATGTGCAATAATACGATTGGGCAACTCAATAACAAACTGCTCGAAAGGCAATTTATGTCAAGACACTCAAGGCTATCCAAGGCGCGTAGTATGAGACAAGAAAAATCTCAATTCAGAGATGACCTCAAGGAGCAAGATTGAAGATATGGGTGGGCATTGTGTGGGATGCTGAGCAACTATGTAAGACGGGGGATAAAACAGGAGTTTAATTATGTTGGGCAAGAGAGTAATAGCCTCACCTTTAAGTCTATTTGTTAGAGGCGGCAGTGGTAGCGCAGCTGCGTGAGAGGAAGGCCACAAAACACGCTCATAGTTTCGAAAAAGGAATGGAACGGCTTTCCATTGCACAAAGTCAAGTTTATGGATATCACAGGCCAGATTAGGGGACCAGACAGTTGACGCGTATTCGGGTAATGGTACCATCAAGCTTTTACAGGTGGTTAGTTTGGGTGATACGTGTGTTCGCTTCCCTTCACTGGCTCTCACAGAAAAAGAACTTAGTTGCTTGGAGGAGGAATCACATGACTCGTAACTAAGTTACATGAATGCGCAATTCATTTTCATGGAAGCGCATGCACAGTCTACACTGCTTCACATGTATAAAATCGATCCAGTGGTACAAAAACTTAGTTGAAAGTTTGGGCTTGTTGCGTCGTCTTCTCTTAAGTCCGTGCCGTTTTGAGTTGCGCAATATCATTTGAGTAATGGATTACCAACTTGCCCGGAATGCTGCTCTCAGAAGAGTTGTGCTTGCTTCGGTTCCTTAACGTTCCTGTTAATTTGTGGATCGCACTTTCGAGTTCGACATTTTCATAACTGGGAAATGCTGCAAGGTGGACGCATTTGCCCAAGTCAAATAAGGAAATATCTATAGTAGCGTAATTGAATCATTGGTGAATGCTCGCGAAACACACTTGTCACAGTATCACGTCGATTAGCACCAAATTGAATGCGTTTTTTTTTGCTGTGGAAGCATGCATCAACGCTGTAAAAGTCGATGCGGCGTTGTCGTAGTCACGAACCCGCCGACGTGCGCTGGCTGCACCGACTCGGGTACGCTTCACCACAACACGCTTAGAATGGCTATGGCGCAAGGAAAAGATGTATCTAACTGTTCAGCATGCTTACATCGGGCGTATCTTAATACGGAACAAAAAAACCAAGGAGAAACTTGAAACCAAGAAAGGATGCATGTGGGCAACTCCACGCAAATAAATACCGGCAAGTGCAGTTTCAAGACGAAGCAAGAGAAGACACCAACGCATGTCGATGTCCTCTCTTGTCCCGAATTGAAACTGCGCTTACCAGTATTCATTTACAAGAATGAATCAACTAGCCCAGCAACAACTTTTTAAGCGCCCAACACGGCTCGTCCGACCGGTTCGTGACGGCCCTCGTGGATCACAGGGGCAACCTCCTCAAAGCCGCGTCCGTGCGCGGCTCGTCCTCGGCACTGGCGGAACAGGTCGCGGTGGCCCTCGTCCTACGGGACGGCAGCAGACCGCCAGTCTACACGGACTCCCGGGCGGCGGTTAGTGCCTTCGCGGCGGGTTCGGTCTCGAGGGAGGCGGCCGCCCTGCTTTGCGGGAGGCGCGTCGCATCCCCCCCCCCCCCCCGTCATCACTTGTTTCCCGGCCCACATGGGGCCTCTGGTCTCCCCCGTCGTTCCCAACGCCAACGAGCTGGCCTACGCCTGCGATCTTACCCACCGCGGCGGTGAAACGCCGCTCGCAGGTGCGGGGCTCCACAAAGACTCACTCTCCACGTTCAACGAGATTACAAAGCACTATCAGCTCGGAAGGTGGGTCTATCCCCCACCCCACGCCAGCTCTCCAGACTTCAGTCTTCCACCCTTCGCACGTTGCAGGCCGGGTACTATCCCAGCCTAGCCAGGGTTAGCACTTACACGGACTCCTTCGAGCCCGATTGTCTGGATATCTCTTTAGAACACACGCTCTGGCGGTGCCCTCGTTACGGTACCACGATCATCTCACCACGGAAGAAGAGTGGGAGGAGGCGCTCAAGAGCTCCAACCTCACCGCTCAGCTACGGCCCGTCGAGAGAGCCCGCGGCGCCGCCGTTAGGCACGGCCTCCCATGCAGACGCGGCGGCTCCTCCCTAGTAAGCGGTTTCAGAGTCGCTCCTCAGGACCTTAAAGTTCACTGCCTGCCCGCCTGCTACACCATGTCTCGGCAGAAGGCGCTTGCTTTGGTAAAGGGCGCAAGGATGCAGCTTGGCATGCGCTTGGGCTCCTGGCGGCTCAACATTAGATTTCTTCTTTTTTTTTCACTGCCTTCGAAGCTACGTATTTGAAGATAAAAGCGGTAGATTTCCCTACTTAATGTCATCTGACTTACCTGGCATCCTTACGCAATGCGCCAACTTGCTGAGTAACGCCGAATTTGCACTCTTCACGTGAGCTGCCATAGAATTTATTCTTGCCTTGCCAGCTGAAACGAAAAACAACAAGGCGTCGAATTTTTTTAGATGGCACAGTTCAAGCAAGGCAACAAGCATTTGATCGAAGCAGTCAAAGTTCGAGAAAATGATTGTCACTGCATTAGGCCCATTCCCTGAGGAACGAAGAACTGCGCGAGACAGTACTGGTGCAAAAAAAGTGCGATAGTGACGACAAATTGGGTTTATTCCACGCAGTCACGGTGAATATATTTGCGCGCATGATCTGTTTTTGACCAATTTTCCCCAATAGAGGCAAAAAAAGTCGCAGTCTCGCCCAAAAGGCGAAGCATCTATAGCTATGGCAAATTAGCAGGCAGCTATACGGAGCAAATGTAGTAGTTTTATCGGCCGTATAAATTTGCAAACATTTGCTTCCTCACTAAATTAACAAGAACGGCGTCACGCGTGCACAAGAAAACATCAACGCATCTCCCTCGATGACCGCTGAAATAATAATAATAATATTTGGGGTTTTAAGTGCCAAAACCACTTTCTGATTATGAGGCACGCCGTAGTGGAGGACTCCGGAAATTTTGACCACCTGGGGTTCTTTAACGTGCGCCTAAATCTAAGCACACGGGTGTTTTCGCATTTCGCCCCCATCGAAATGCGGCCGCCGTGGCCGGGATTCGATCCCGCGACCTTGACCGCTGAAACTCGCTGTCTAAGCGCTGTAGAGATGAAGCGCGGCAGCAGCGAGCGAACTGACCTTCGCATTGCCTCTAGCTTCAACATAAAATGAGCGGCAAAAACAAAGCGCACACGAAGCTATCAGTACTCGGCGGACTCTGTCACCAGCGTCGCAGATCGCTTTCAAGATAGGGCCCTCGCGGACGCGCCATATGCAGCCGACGTCAGAATAACACTCCCCCTTTCCTCCCCCGCCTGTGCCTTGTACGCGATGGAAGACGGCGCGCTTCCTCCTCCGTTTTTATCCATTGCGCGCGTGCGAGATTCAGCCGCCCACATGCTCATGATTTCCTTCGGGCATACAGCATGCGGCGACAATGTTACTGCCGGTGGACTTCATACGGAAGATCACGGTGACGGAAGGAACGCGCCTGGTGCCCACATGGTTGCTATCGCAATAAAACGCTACCAGCATCGCGCTATACGACTAAACCAAACTCTCTGCGTACTGAATGTGCCTCCATTTTACTTCACTATGCTGACTATTCCAACACCCTTTGGCAAAAGGCACGATACCATGTTTTAGAGGGCGTTGGATGTGTCAAATTCCGTCAGCAATGGTGAAATAATGCCAATATTTAACTTGCATACGAGTCGGTATTTTATCCATTTTTACAAAAAAGAACTACGACCATCTGACCGTACAACAAACTGCAATTGATTTCTTTAACTATGAATACTAGCTAAAAATACGCAGAGAGCACCTTCCTACGAGCTTGATTTTCTTTTTAACGCATCCTCCAGCGTTTTTATGAAGAATGTGACATTGACCCATTTATCGACGGGACACCGTAATTTGTGACTCAAGGGGTTACAGATAGGACGAAGGTGAATCTGGCCTGTGAGTCAATGAACGCTTTGAAAATTTAGCATGCACTTCGCCATTTATCTGATCTTTGCCTGGATGGACGCTGCTGACAGCAATTGAATCGGCTTCGCTATCAGTGCCAGAACGACGACAGCTGTGGCTAACATATATGGTAGAGAAAAAAAAAAGAAAAGAAATGGGTGGCCTATTTTCATAGTTTACTCTTTCCAAGATTCACGTTTAGAGCAGTTTGTCGGTTTACGACCCCGAAAAGTTGGTCCCATTAAAGTGTTAGCGATGGTTCATTCTTTATAGTGCAGTCAGCATTGTCCCCAGACAACGCACTCTTACGGCTCTCATGAAATAACAGTTACAACAATATGAATACAGGACAGAAATATGCCTACTTGAAGTTTTAAGATCATTGATTCCCGCGACAATATAGGAAACAGCACCTCGAAAAGAAAACACACAAAAGGCGGCTCGACTGTGCCGAAGGCCTGCCAACAAGCGCGGCTAATGGCAGCAAATAACTGGCAGTTGCTAGTTCTGAGGCCTGGAAGGGCCATTGACAAGACCCTAATTACCGAGGGCAAAGTTGACAGTTTGTCACTTGTGGCAACGTATATTTTTTAACAAGAGTCAAAGGAACACTTACCAACTTGAAATTCGTAAAAAAGTTATTGCTGGAAGAAACTCCCGAAGTCTTGACACCACGGGAAAGCCAGGACTTCGAACACAGGCAGTCGGGACCGTCGCTTCCGAGAGACGGCTTCACTACTTCTTTCCGATGTAGCTTCCGACACAGTGGTTGCACTTTGCCACGCCCAAGCGCCAGCGCGGAAATTTAAAGGATTAGGATCGCTAGCTAGTGCGAACCGGTAGAGGACATCATGAAGATAGGCCGCTCACAAGAAAGTTCACGCAACAGACATCAGGAATAACGGTGCGCTTGCGTCTGCGCCGGAATACGTGACGAGGATTACGTCGCGTTCCCGTGCTGCACTATTTGTTGCCACCGGCAGAGACATATCGTAGTAACGACAGCAGCATGTGCGACGGTCGAGCGTCTAAAGTGCGAATCATATGAACTGCCGCGGCTGTATGTGGAAGGCGAGAGCGTTTTTCCCGTCACGTCAGTTCATCGACGCACCTGAAAGCAATGTCAGTTCTTTACTGTGACACGAACGTTGAAAAAAATAAAATGATACATTTCCGAACGGCGGTATCACAGAACCACTGATGCCGACAAGGAGAGCTGGTTCAATTCTTGTGATTGTGCTTCAACGTTTCCCTGACTGTGAAGTGTAACATGCGCAGCTGTAACACCGAACATGTGCAGCAAAACCTTCACGCAAGTCTTTTAAATCAACATGGCAGACATTCCCTTGATTACTTTTTCGTAAAGCTTTTCTTACACCATAGATGTTTATACTGAAAATCGTGGAGGCAATTAGCACGCAAGAATCACAATAGTGAGTTAGTGAGCTTATCAACCGTGAGCCAACCCTCGAGTCTCTCTCATTGGTGCTGGCTCCCTCAAGCGAGGACCACTCGAGAAAGGATACCCCGTACTCGCAAACAATCGTCGACCCGAAGCTCTTCCTCTACTCTACAGAGTTGATCACAGCGGCGCCCCGGGGCTCAAGAACACGTTACAGTTGTCAAGAATTGCCGTGAAGCCATAAGGGAGAGCAGGGAAAACTTTTGTCGAGTGGGCGGCGCTGCCATCCACTGCCGGGGTGCTCGGGCGTTCTGTAATGTGCTAGAGTTCTGATGGAGCAAATTCAGACTACAGAGTGATTGAATAGCAGTCTTGTCAAAGCGTAGGTAAGGATACAATATAGAAGTACCGGTTTTAGATACAAACTTTAAGATCGAGATCGATTAGGCTGAAGGGGAGACGCGATAAATTTGGTAAAAACTGATCAAAGCAAGCGGGTTAAGGATTATTTGTCGCCTCCTAGATTCAAAGGGGATGCCAATAGGCATCATCACCGAGTCGAGCTGGAGGGCTGAGTGGAGTAATGTTATTGAATATGGAGGTAAAATCAGCCAAGCTATGAACGAATTCACTTGATTTGTGACGACTTCGCGCACATTTTGACTGTTGAGGTTTAGCATGACAATGCAGCAGAGGAGCGATGAGAGACGGTATAATAGATGGCTCCGAATGAAATTGAACTACGTGGTTCTTCAATGGAGTGATAATAATGCTCGTTAGATGAGCGCTATTTGTTTGTTTGTTGGTTGGTTTATTAGTTCAATCCACTTCTATTGGAACGTTACAACCATGGTCGGGAATCAAGTTATTGAGGTATGTTTTCAAAGTATTAGATGGGGACAAGAAAGTGGGCAAACACAGCGCCGATGCGTTCATTTTCTACAAATATTTGCGGCTGACCCCCTTTTGTTGCCTCTCCTGTATGTTCTTTTCTGCTTTTTCGTAGTCACCGGCAGTAATTGCGTTGCTGAGGAAACTCAGCTTCAGTCAACTTTTAGTCAACGCTGTGTGTGTCCACTTTTTTGTCCCCATCCATTAGGCTGAAGAATGTCTGAATAACGCAAAACCAACCAGCCCAATGATCAACCTTGGTGAATTGGAATCGAATCTATGCGCTTTTGCTCAGCAGCTGGAAGCCGCCTCTACGTGCGTTCCTGACACTGGACGTCAAAACGGCTGTTTCACACATTCTGAAATGAGGCACATCAAGTGTGCGTCATTCATATCGCATGCAGCACGTGCACCTCTCGGAACGTGAGTGAAAGCCCCTTGATGCGTATAGTAATGCTGTCGCATGTTGAAGTGAACATGCGACATTTCAGGTATTTCAGTTTTGCTTTTTGTTTTGCGCCCTGATGTTGTGGTAAGGAGAAAATGTTTATTAAATGTCTGTCTCGATCGATTTTTTTTCTCAAATATATAGGCACCTGAATGCAGATCCAGGGCCAGGATGGACACGCTTGAAAGCATAGAGTTTGATAATATTACTAGAAGGAACTGTGGCATTACTGCCTACGGGAGCTACAAGCATGGCAGTTCAGCTAGCAGGGAAATGATGGGTAGTTCATGGATTTGCCTAAACTTTGTCCATCGAGCTTTATATGGCTTCACGACTCTGAAAAGTGATCATTTTGAAGAAAGTACTGCATTAGAAATAATTTAATTAAAATTATCAAAATTGTCTGACGGCCGTATTTGAACACAGGGCCTTTAGTACAGAAATCTCCTTATGGAAACCATTACGACACGGACGCACAGCCAAGCAATTAGCAGCAATCATGCATGCTTGCGTAGTCTTATTACCATCTCCAATAAAAAAAGTATGAATTGCTCTGAAATTTTGTCCGACAAGAACGTCTGAAGCGCCAAGCGCGAAACGAGACAAATTTACGTACTACATATCATTCTTATGGAGGCTGAAGGATCGCAGCCCAGAGTTTCCTCCAGTAATGTTAGAAAATTCTGTGCTTGAAAAAAGGAAAGCCGTTGTCAGATTGCTGTACGCTACGCAGAGCCTCAAAAACGTTCCACGGCTACATTTAGCTACGTTTTGGCTGTCCTTCATTGTACGCCATTATACCAAGGTGATACAGCTGCTGATGAGCAAACATTACCCTTTAAGAAAAACAAATAATTTGCTTTTTCGCGTTTCTATGGCATCGTTGGCAATGACTGTAAGTGACCACCAGAAAACTAATCATTCTGCATCTACGTCACAGCCCACGGCATTGTTTGCAGCGGCAGGCCTACGCTATCCACTACGCCGATTGATCTTAAGACCCAGCAGCTTATCGGAGCGGATCCCGCACTATCGCTCTTGTGCACGCCAGCCACCACATACAAAATGCAACAAAGGTGCTGAAGTGCTTTAGTAGACTAACTATCTCATAGGACTCTTAGTATCCTGAGTGTTTTTTTCATACTGAATTTTAAGATTATAGAATCTGAGGGGCTAGATGCCTTCTCATAAGTTCACGGATGCTATACTTGATGCCTGCATTTGAAAACGATGTCCCACGTCCGCTGCTATAGCCCACGGCCTATTTAAAGTTAGCTGTGAGGGGCTTGGCTAACACTCCCGGGGATAACGTCGTACACGTATAAGAACATCTCAGCGAAATGGGCAGGAGGTAGCCCGTCGCGGTAGCTTAACTGGTAGCACCGCACGGGTGCTGTGCAAAATGTTGATCCGACTCACACATACCGCAAGTTGTCTTCTTATCCACTTCAGTTTCTATTTGCGTTATGACTTCCAAAATTAAGTTAAAGAAAAAAAAATATTTTCGCTATGCTGTTTCCGACTTCATCGTCTGTTTATTCGCATGGTTGTGACCTTTCTTATAAATGCAATAACATTTTTATTGTGCCCCCCCCCCCCCCCTGAAAATGTTCTTTTCTCCAAACTTGAACATGCGGTATCATACATCGTTCTTTAAAAATTCTGGGGCTTTCCACGTCATAGCCACGACCTCATAAAGATGCAAGCGGTAGTGGGGGACTCCAGATTATTTTTGGCCACCTGGTGTTGTGCACCTCATTCGCTCGCGTGCAATACTTTTGAGATGCCAATCCTCGAAGGCGACCTCCTGTATATACCCGCTCGAAAGACAATTCAAACCGCAATGTTTCAATGTTGTCGCCGCGTTCCTAGTGCGTCATATATGCACGTTACGACGCATTCTCCATTTATTACAGTTCTAGGAGTTGGCAAACAGAGTGCTAAAATGACGGAGCTGTATCTTTGCAAACAAATAACCTATTTGTAACTCACCTGATCAACCGAATACACTCGTTGAACCTTTAAGAATAGCGACAGCTATATTGTGCTGCCGAAAAAAATATTCCTCAAAAATTTTGCGGCCGTGACATTTTGACAGTGTCTAACAGAGTGTGGTTGTGTTTAGCCACGTTAAGCGACCGCAGGTGTTGGAGCGCAGCGTGTCGCGTATGATAAGCTCGACAGGTTCTCGGGGACTCGCTTGCACTTGTGTCAATTTCACTGACAACATCTTTCTTTGATGTCTAAGCTCTAATAGCGCTGTCACAGTGTCACACCTTCATTATTTCATGGCATCACGAGGCCTAGAAGGAATACGGGCATTTGAGCCCCATTTTTCACTTTGCGCACCAAAAAAATTGATGCTCTTCCCCCTAATCCAGCTCTTTTTCAAGGGTCATGCAGTTTATAAAGGCTTAAAAGGAACACTTACGTCTAAATGTCCGATCCGAAAGTGTTCGAACAAAGCAATTTTTAAATCATGAACCTACGGTTACTTTTTGGAGGGCGGTTGTGTGATGTGGAATGTGGTGCGACGTGGCCTGTTTGTGACATTTCTATCTTTTCTGTGTGCCGAATCATTTACGTAGCTTTCACTCCCACAGTTATACTCCCAAACGTACAACAAAGGGCTAGACGGCCCGGCGCCGTATTTCCTTTCCCCTGGAGGTCACCGCGCGCGGCCAACTTGAAGCGGGTGACCAGCGCGGTCGCTGGTTTGACCTCTCGGACGACCGTCGAGTGCTGGGCCGGTTGCGTGAAAATCGTTTCTCGGGGCTTTGTAAGCCCCAGCGCTGCCGCCTGGAGAACCGGATCCACCGAACCACCGTGAGCCGAGTGCCGCTCTCGAGTGGAGTGAGATATGTTACGCGTTGGGGTCTCACCGGACGTCGCCGTGCGGGAACAGTCGCGTTTGCTGTTAGCTCTCGGCCCCCGTGCCGATCCGATCTTGTCCTGTATAATGACCTGTATGTAGTGTATAAAGTCCCTTTTGTTATTTTCACCGACGCCTGACTGGGAGTCTTCGCTACCAGACTAGAGAGCTGGCAACGCTCTGTCACGAAACGGGTGACGAGC
The DNA here is from genome assembly GCF_050947875.1 of Dermacentor variabilis. NCBI lineage: Eukaryota > Metazoa > Arthropoda > Arachnida > Ixodida > Ixodidae > Dermacentor > Dermacentor variabilis. Next base: position 12,857,926 of record NC_134578.1, on the reverse strand, counting down.
GCTACGGGACCACCTCAAAGTCGCAACACCACGCAGTGCTGTAAATTCAAGTAACCAGGAATTCGACGGAGATTTACGGGGCCAGGTAAAATCATCGTTATTGCAACAGGCCAATGACCAATGTAAGAAAACAAAGCTTCGTAAATTGCAGAAAGGATGGTCACTAAAATAGGTAAAACTGCCAGATATGCATTGATACGAACTGTACGACCCAATGGTAACATTTGTTCGCATTTAACGCTCTTATAGACACAGTTTACATACTGGGATGCCATTATTTGGTATCGAGCCGGAGAGCTGTAAAATTCATGCTGCAATTGTAGCTGTTGTTGTTTTCAAATTTATCAGTTTTCGCTATCTTTGGAAAACCGTGTGACACCCCAAAATTTAAATTCGGCTTCCAACAAATAGTTGACCGAACGTTTCTGATTTATACTCAAGAGAAAACGTTAACTTAAAATTTATTCCCTCGGTTGCACAAAAAGGCATCTTTTTTGTATTTCGCGTGGGCTTTGATTGGGGAGCAGGAGCTGGATTTGGCCTTAAGGTTCTTAAGAGTCAGTCTAAGATCTGGAGTTCCTACCTCTAAATACATGCGGAGAGATAAATTGTTTTGTTGCGATAGCAATTATCAGGACACTAGAGGTGCATTTCTGCCGTCGCCGTTAGGTTCCGTATAAAGTTGAAGCACGATAAAATCGTCGCCGCATGCTGTATGCCCTATGTGCGAGTGAAACTTGCGAGGCTCCATCTCGCGTGCTCAAGGACGAAAGCTGGGAGGAAGCGTGACGTCTTCTGTAACGTCCGAAGCACCTGGGGGAGGGGGATGAATGGGGTCCTCCTCTAGCGGCTAGTGTGTACGGCGCGACCGCCTGGGCGCCCTATCTTGGAAGCGATCGGTGATGGGCACAAAGTGCGCGTGTGCTGGTAGCTTCGCATGCGCTGTGCCTTCGCCGATTAGTTCGTATTTAAACGAGAGGCCGCACGAAGGTCAATTCGCTCGCTGCTGCTGCTGCGCTTCCTCACTCCAGCGTTTTAATAGCGAGTTTACGTGCTCGTCGAGTGAGATGTGTTCATGTTTGGCTGTGCGGGCGTGACACCGCCCTTGTTAATTTAGTTATACACAAATTTTGCAAGTTGATAGGGCCGATAAATCTACAGTAATTACGTCGCATAGCTGTCTACTAATTGGCTATCGCAATCGATGTCTCGCCTTTAGGGCGAAACTGCAACTTTTGACTCAGCAGCCAATGCAGAAATTTCGCTCAGGTATGTTGCATTGCAAAGATGGAGTTAAAATCTAATGATTGTGAGAAGCAAGTTCATTATTTAGGCCGTCGATGTTAAACGATTCATTATTAAATATTGCACTATTTCGAACATTTCATGGTCATGTTTGAAACTGTGTAACTGAAGAATAAAAAATTGTGCAGAGACAACCGAGAATGATGGTCAAAGTAAGCGAATAGCTCGAACGAACGAACGAAAGCACGGGCGAGCGAGCAAAAGATGGAGTTTCTTAGCGAAATGTGAGCTGACACGCGCGAAAGAGTGTGTGGGTGCGCGCATGTGCAAGTGTGACAATGTGCGAGCGTCCATGTGTATGTGTGTGTGAGCGTGGGCTCACGTGTGTGTTTGTTCCTGCGCGTCTCCAGTTTCGCATACACCGGCGTCGAACGCGACCACCAAAGGGCTCCGACGCGACGCGCTGTTGCCCTTTACCACAGCTGCCCTGTGAGTGGAGAGGCAGCGAGTGAAGAACTGGGACTGCTGTTGGCGATAGTAGGTCTTGAGAGAGAGAAGTGGTTTACCAGGGGAAAAGAAAAGGTTGACGCTATCTTCTGCAGTCCTTGCGGGAGCACTGCTCAGCGCCAACAGGGGTAGGGGGAGAGTAGGAGGAAAGGAGACAGGAGAATAGAAGGTTAAGGTGTCGCCATGGCAGCGGCAGATCAGACCGACAGGAAAGGCCTAGTGGGTCCATCAGGAAGGGTAACCTGGTATTCAGGCCAGGGTGCGGTGATCCAGCGGATGCCGGATGGTTGGGGCAGGTCAGGTAGCCTTCAGTGGGTTGGATAGCCGCGACGCATCCTTCTTTGCAGAAAGTCCTAGAGTCTCGCCGAGAGCCCCGGCGACTTGAGGTACTCGATGACACTTAAGAGGGATGGTAGCTCGTTGCGACCAGGGAACAGGATGTCTTCCTGCCGTGCGGAAGAAAGCCCCAGGCGTCGGAGGTCTATGCTGGAGACGGCAACGCTGCTGTAGCTAAGCAGGGTAAGCCAGCAAGAGGTGCTTCCGGGTCTCACGCTCCCCACAGGAAGCGCAGGCTGGAGAGGCGATGAAGCCGTGCCGCTGGCGGCCAGCCCCCTTCCATCAGCAACCAATCCTCTGTCGTAGCAGGAGGGAAGTCTCCCTGCGTGCTAGGCCACGCTGCGGGAGTGGTCATCCGCTTGTCCGGATGGCAGTCCAGCAGATTACGTCGCAGGCTGTGGCTTGTGAAGTCAATAGCTGTTACTGCCAGGTTGGGCGGGACCACGCTGTGGTGGGCATGCTTTGCCAGTGCCTCGGCCTCCTCATTGCCCGTTATCCCCACTTGGTCTGGAAGCCAGTCCAGGGACACTGAGCATCTTGGCTCCTGGAGCACGATCAGCCTGGTCGAGAGCAGGGCGACCCCAAGGCTGGCCCTTTCTGGCCTGTGTAGGCTGAGGAGTGCCGCCTTGGAGTCGCAGTAGATGGCCACCGGGGTCGCTGGCAGTTCTTCCCCGAGTACGTCCAAAGCCACGTAAAGGCCTGCCCATCTGCGGCTGTTGACGTCGCGTGGTGGGGAGGCGACAGTGCCTGCTCTTTAGCACGGCAGGAACCACGCAGGCCGCAGCCGATGAGCCCGCGTCCGGCTTCACCGAGCCGTGAACGTAGACCTGCAGGTGACCTCCATGGTCTTCGTACAGGATGGAGGCAGCCTTCTACTGCAGGGCACAGCTCGGGGAGCGCAATTTGCAAACGCCGGGCAGCTCTGCGGTGATGGGTATGGGTGGTCTCTGGGGAAGGGACAGCTGTGCTGTGTTCGCTGGAGGCCTCCCAATCACCTCGTCATACAGTCCGCAGAGTCTCCCCTTCTGTGAGTGGGGCCGCGAGCGCAGGCGCGATAGCAAGGCAGTGCCGTCCGGGGCATGGTGGAGGTGGTCAACATGGCCTAGGTCCTGTTGCAGGATGGGGAGTGACAGGGTCCATGCTCCCGCCACGGCTACGCTGGCAGTGACTTGAAAGCTGCGGGGAGTGCCCAGGCAGAGCCTAATCACGGCCCGATGCTGCGGCTCCAACTTCGTGAGACGGGGTGGTGGTAGTGCCACGAGTGGGAGGGCGTAACACAGGCGTGAGGTGGCTGCTGTGTCGAACAGCCGCAGAGCCCACCTGGCGATACAGTTCTGTCCATGGGCAAGAAGCTGCGAGACGGCCTTGCGGACCCTGGGAACCTGGACCTGTAGGGTCCTGGTAGAGGGCAGCCAGGACAGCCGGGAAGGAATGCGTAGCCTCGGGTACGTCAGTGCCGTGCTCCAGGGTAGCTGGACACCTTCCAGGTGCAGCCGGGCAGCACCTGAGCTGTACGGCGGGTGGCCCCTCTTGGGTGCAACAGCATGGCATCCGTCTTCCTTACTGAGATGGCAACGCCAATGCTGCGTAGTTAAGCAGCGGTGGTGTCGAGGGCTCATTTCAGGCCCAAGCAAGTGATGGGGAAGGACTGTTGTGGACCTCGTACCCACAAGGCGATGTCGTGCGCGTAGATGGAGGCTCGGGTCGGGCCAGGGGAAAGACCTTCGCTTGCTTAACCTAAAGAACACCAACGCCGAGGTGCGAGTGCCCCTGAGAGACATCCGAGTCAAAGATTAGGGTCGTGTACAATTTTTAAACAAAAATGCACTCATTCGTTCATATTCATTGCCCACACGGAGTCATTATTTTTATTATCCATTATGGAAACATGCTTAGAGACATACGTCGATAGAAAAAGAAAAGAAAAGATATATGGAGGGAGCTGGCTGACAGATGCCAGAGAACGGAGCACAAATGCCTGCCTCTCCTTTCAATAGGAGCGTCTAGAAACAAAAAAAGGGAAGATATCAAAAATGTGAAAGAACAACACGGCAGATCAGAAGCAGCAAAACAACAATAAGTAACTGATTGCATATTGGTTCTCAACAACTGATGTTTCTGAACAACTGATGTAAGAATACCTTAGTCACACTACGGGTAGCAAAACATTAGCCACATCTTATTAAGCAAAGGCCTTACAGGGCTCATGGATCGAAAAAAATGCAATGTTCAGTGTTACGCCCTCTGGCGTTATGGCGCCGAAATTCATGGCACCAAAATGAATGGAGACTCCAACTCTCGACATTTGGCGGGATTCGAACCCTCGACCTTTCCTGGGAGTCGAACCCGCAAAATTTGGTGCTAATTACGGCATTTTGGCCATCGATATCTTTATAAGAAAGCGTGAAACCGAGGAGAAGAAGCGTCAGCACGACCTGTGGTGTTAGTCAAGGCATTGTTAACTTATGACATGGTTAATTAGGATATAGTTAATTAAGACGCTTGAACTCACGACATTTGGTGTAAGTCGAATCTACTTTGGGTTGTGGGGCAGCCGGACACATGTCCAAGTTTGATTCCCATTGCCATCGCGAACGTCGAGAGTTGAGCCTTCGACCTGTGGTGGGAGTCGAACCCACTCGGATGTACGGGCGAACTGGCCATATCTTCAAGTTGGATTCCAATTGAGATTGTGAAGGTCGGGAGTCGACACGACTTCTAGTGGGAGTCGAACTTGCGACCTTTGAAGGGAGTCGGACACAACCTTTGGTGTAATTAAGGCAAAGTTAATGCTTTCGAACCAGTCGAACCCCTGACCTTTGGTTGGTGCTGAGCTAACGAACTGTGGGGTTAATCAAGTCACATGTAATCAAGAGATATTTAATTGAGTCACTCGAACCGACGCCCTTTGGTGGGAGTTGAACCCTCGACCTCTGGCGTTAGTTAGGGTGAAGTTTATTAAGGCACAGTTAATTAAGGTAGAGTCAATTAAGGCACTCGAACCCACGACATTTGCTGGGAGAAAAAAAGTAATAGGAATTAACAACCCCTTAGCATGATAATATGAAGTGACGTAATGAATGTCTCGTGAGCGGGCCGGCTTTCGCCTTCATCATCTTCAGCGTATGCTAAAGTGATGGCCAACATTTTATGCGTTTCCATCGTCTCCGCAAGTTCATAATAGCTTCAATAAGAATGATTTTCACTGATTACAAACGTGTTGCTCTGTTCCTTTTCTATTTGCGTAAGATACACAGCTCCGTTAAGATATATACGTAGATGGCGCATAAAATGTGCCTATCTCACGTAAACACGCTACTGCACAAATAATTCAACTTGTGCAAGCACACGAGCCGTCACGTAGTGGGAAACGTTAAATAAGCATGTAGTCTGAGTGCATTCAAATTAAAAAGAAAGAGGGGCCATTCCACTCTGTGAAGATGAATGACCAGCGAAGCTGTAGCATGTCACGCAGGGTTAGACAAGGGTAAATGCATTTATTTTCATCATTTCGTAAGTGCAGTGACGATAGCTTTGCTAATACTGTGATATGCACAGGTTCGATTATAACTTCAGAAAGAATCTTGGTCAAAGTTAAATATATACACGGCCATCGCTCAGTAGTTGAGTGGCTAGGATTGGTGCGACCCTTCAAACTTTTCTAGCACAATCTGAGTGACCCATTTTTTTCCTGGTTTTATATGTCTTCGTCGAAGTCTCCAACGATGATCACAGGGGTAGTGTTATCACGGCTAAGCCATGCAAAGTGCTTGGTCATCGATTTCTCGATATCACATTACGGTATGCCTGGGGATATATGCACACTGGACATCACAATTCCGTCTTTCGTTTGTACGAAAACGCCATCCATCCCCACAGTCGCTGGCATTGTCCTCTTGATTTCGTAGCTATGAACCTTACCGGGCTATGAGCCACTGAATTGTTTGCTTGCTTCCGGGGGTGTGAGCCATTGATGAAGACAGTTTTCGACATGCTATTCTCTCCGTTCTATGCATGATTAGAAAGAATATAGGCACTGTTCGCTTCACTTTGCTGAGTGCTTGTAGTCTCTGCTTTAGGGGGCTATGAGCCATTGCATTTTTTGATTGCGCACAGGGGTATGCGTGCTTACAGGCGTATGAGCTATTGATGATGATAGTTTGTTGACGCACCCGAATATGTAGGTAAACCGAGCCATACACAGATTCGCTGTACGAAACAAACACCGTTTTTTGTTGTTCTAGTGTTGTGATTTGTCAGCATGACTCCGACTATACGTTTGAATGTGTGCAACGTGGAGTTTAGCGCCAGCGGCAGTTTTTTTTTTAATTTATATAAATGGTTTTAAAGACGGCCTCGATTAAAATAAAGTGAGAAAATTATGTACGCTGATGACACAGTCATAGTATCTGTATCCAATTCGCCGATTGAATGAGTTCGCGCTTTTAACAAAAACAAAAATGAACGTCAGTCACTTTAACTTCACAGATTAGTGACTCTCCCAAAACTAGAAAATGAAATATCTTGTTCGTTGCTTTCAGATCTTCTTACATATACTTACCATTGGACCACTTAGTAGAGGTCAAGAATAAAAAGATGGTAACCGGAACCAACCTTACGTTGAATGGCGGCACACTGAATGACATTTGATGAACTTGCGTGAAAATTATTATATGACTTGGACTCCCACGTTAATTTATGAAAACGCACCAGTTACAAAAACTTCGGAACGTAAGTTTTCCATGCGATGGCAGCAAGTTCACCAGCATATCGCGATCGCCCGAAATACCTGATAGCGTGTCTCATCCTACCAGCGAATTGTTAAGAGACGCCAAGAACGGCCCTAAAGGTGACAAGGGGCTTTGAAAGTTCAGCTTTCAAGGAAATTCAATAGAGCAGACGGAAAAGCTGGCGCAGTGTAAAACGAATATATCCTCAAGGTGTTGTTCTACAAAGCAAGCCATCATGGATCTTACGAGCGACCGTGTAGGGATGTTCGCTGTTCGCAATAATAACTCGACACTGTCTTTAGTGCAAGAGAAATACTTTTCTCCGTATTCGTTCACGTCATGGGAAACTGATTTCAGGCCCCACAGCATTTTGAAAACAGCAGACAAAATTTCACACGCACAAAAAGAGGAAACGGCACCACGTAGGTGTGCTCCTTTCTCATGAGGGATATATGCCTCCTGTATTAGGGTTATTTGCTTTTGCGCACTACTATAGCTACAAACAAGGAAACGCGTGCCTGTTATAGCCGAAACCATGTTTTGTTAAGGTGCGCCTTAGGAGAAGTCTACTGCATCATGGGAACTCTGAGAAGCAAGCAAGTCAACAGCTTTCTCGCATGGTACAAATAACATATGGTTTTCAAGAGAAGTTTAGGAAATTATCGCGCCGCTGCGTAGTAAAATCTGGTGCTCCATCATGTACCTGACAGCACGCGAGCGGCGGAGCAAAATGTCGGAGGCGAAGGCAAACTGCGCATCAGAAAAGCGCTCGAATCCTTGGCTTTCGAGGCGTAAGATGCGCAGAATATAGAAACGTCTGCGGCAGGCCAGTACGCAGCATGTCTCGCATAGGAACCTCTGCATATAGAAATTTTTTAATGAGAGGAACAACGGCCATGATTCTTCTACTGGCACACATAGTGCTGCACACTGCTAATGCTGGATACTGGATTGATCCAAGCAGTGAAGACGTGATGTTTATGGACGACCAAAAGCCATGGCGAACCGGACCGCAGGATTTGTGAGCGACTATCATACCTTTTATTTGTTCTTAGATACTGCGGTTAACATGAACGATTCGTGTGTATGGAGAACGCAACTTTATTTCATAATTGGGTATCGTGGACTAGTAAGTTGTGCACTATATATCCGCAATTAATTATTTTTCTTGCAGGTATTACGACGCTCTTGGTTTCATGGGTTTGAAAACGCTGCGACTGACAGAAACTGAGAAAGGAGTTCGATCTCCGTGAGTTACTTCCTGTACAGGTGTTTAGAACAACTTGTGAAAAGAATACCGCGTCGTATTCATGCTTCAGACTGCAGGAATTGGGCAGAAACTCCATTCAAAGCGGATAAAATGGCAATAGTTCGTTGGTGTGTTTCCTGGTTGCATAATATATTTTTTTTCTGTGTAAAAGGAGGAATTCCATCGATTTACGCATTCAATAGAGAGCCAAATAATGCTATCTTTAAATGTTTTAAGGGGACACTACCCACTAGTACAAGGACGCTTACGGCCGGAGAAGTACTTTTTAAATATAAGCTGTTTGATTAATTTTGCATACCTAGGTCCAATACTACAAGATAGACAACGTTAATTCAAGGTGACGTGCCTGACGGAAGACAAACAATTTTCTCGTTCTTGGACGGCTTTGGCGCAGGAAGAGCTTCCAACACATTCTAGGTTAACTCTGTCATTACCTTTATATTAAAATGTACTAATTAATTAGCCGTAAGCCACTAATTAAGTTCCAGTAGACGCTTCAGAATTCAAGACGTCACGGTGATATGACGCAGCAGCTCTACGGCGGTGTTTCTATGTTTCGTCTGTGCGTTTTTTCTTTAAGTAATGTTTTAATTGTGATAACAGTCGCAAAGTTGTTAGTGCATAAGCGGAATTCACTAAAAAACACTAGATTGTTATTCTCCCTGTAACGCAAATATGACTTTTACAAGACGATACTTTGGTAGCATTTGTAAAAAATTCCGCTACGCGAACTTTAGATTTTTTTGCAGCGCTAAAGGCCGGCTGATTTCTGCCTCATTTTCAGAACGAAGTCTAGAATGAAGTCATTACTGCAAGAATACGGGTATATTGACTCCGGTACGATGTGTAAGATTCTTGCCCTCAACGCTTCAATTGAAGGTGAGAGAAGGTAGCAATATGATATTAAAACTTGATAAAAGAAGTTGTTCCATGCATCCTAAAGCCGGCCGAGCTTCTTCCTCTCCCATGCATCTAGTTTTTCGTACTAGACCCCGAATAGCCGTATTGGTAGTATTTGTTTGCTAACTGCTGCTCTAAATGTGTCACTGCAGCATGTTGTTACAGATCAGAAGAACAACGAACAAGGAAAGGCAGATAAATTACCAAGCATAATTATGGTTTAGAAAATATCACTTGATTAATACAACGGAAGTAATGAAAAATGTAATAATGATTAAGAAGAACGTGCGCAATCTTGGGGGATATGTTCAATGCTGGCAGCACCTCGCCGTAGGCGGTTAGTACCGCTGCAGCCTTCTAATCTAACACCGTTACTTCGGCCAATCCTTCCTTTTCCGTCGCTTGTAGTCTCGACGTCCTATTTCAAGGCTCTGTGGAGGGAGGTACGTGTGCCGTAAGCTTCCGAAGACGGATTTCAAGCTTTAAGAAATTGAAGGCACCATTTATATTTTTCAGTTTCGTCGTTTCGCGAAGGAACGATGCACAGTTAAGACTACGATGTCGTAATTTTTTGGCATGACGGAAATACTGACGTCGACCACTTCATTGACGCAATCGTTGAATTTATTTACAAGTTAAAAACAACACACGAGAGAAACTGAGCTTCCCATACCTACTTGGGAATACGTTAAATGGTAGCACTTGCAATGAGCATTTTCAATGAAGACGCATGTACTGCTTGTGTTTCTAACCGCGTTTTAAAGAGTTTCGCCTCAATAATATTTCTTTCCATCTTTTCTCTTCAATTTGTCTTGCGTGTTGAAATTGCACATTGAGACTATCGTGAGGTGAATCAACAGCTGCTACGAATCCAGTACCCGTTAAAAACGTACCGTCAGTGATGAGGGCTGTACTTGCGCATTGCTTTTATTGTTTTATTCAATGATTGCTATCGTAAAATTTTTTATTTACATATGTGCAGACACAACTCACATGCTAGAGTTTATGTGACGTGAAGCTTGAGTAAAGCGTCGTACGTTAAGTTCGATACAGCCAACCGCAATGCGTGCAGCTACGTTTTCTTTAAAATTCTGCAGCGTGAAATCTCGTGCAATCTTCGTGTTTGCGCACTACACCACTCACGGAGCTGTGCCGAAATGCAAACACCAAATCAGACGGATGCACACCGTGAGATTTTTACGCAGTAATGTGACGAAGGTGAAGGTTATGTACGGTGCTTCCCGTAGGTGCCATAATAAAGACACGTGTATGCGCGGACAAGCAGGACTTACATGTATAACTGAATTTAGGGATTCTGCATTTCTTGTGCCGCAGTGGCACAAACTCCCTCTGGAGGATTGGCCAATAATGGACACACATACAGTGGCACATACAACTAGGCTAAATGAAAAATAAAAGAAATAAAAGGAATAAAAGAGAGTTCTTAAATTCAATGCGCTATTTTATTACTTAGTGGGCCGGAAAGGTACCTATAAGCCGGCAATATATGTTGAGTATTTATGTGGAAAACTATTTTTTATTATTGCGCAGAACAGAGGTACGCGTACTGGCATTACTTTACCGTTCAGCATAAAGCCATTTGATTAACCCGTTTTCCGGCCCTAGCATTTAACGTAGGTATAGCACAAGTATACCTGCCGAGATACCAATTCAGCAGCTCACAGTAGCAGCAGTAGCTCTGTGAATACAGGCAAAGAAAGCTAGTTCTTAAAAGACGTAAGTTTTTATAGGACAGTAGATTTCTACCAGGTTCGACGGTCCTTTAGCACAAACCACAGATCTGCAGTACCGAGAATGAGAATGTAAGAACGGTAGAAAGACAAAATCGGTGGCTACAGCCACAAGTTTATTGCAAAGCGGATGTCCGTAATGTTCGTCCATTTGTCGAATTCAGTATTTGTGCGCTTGCCACATATTTTCATCTCACAAAAGTCATGAGCACAACGTTTTACTTGACTGCTCACATTTTCCTTGTTTTTTCACATTGCCTTTCAGAATGCCATCCTCTTTGAATTGCGGTTAGTCACAGTCACACGCAATGGATATATGACCATCAAAAGCTGAAGAAAAAAAACAGACGGCACTATGAAAGTGCACAGAGTAGCTTAACGTATTTGGTGTGCTAAGGCGAAGTATGTTTGATCTGTGTCTTTTGGAGCAGTAAGCAATTGTACTTGAATCGTGTTGTATTCCATACTTTACTGAGGAAAAAAGGGGCGCACTCTCTTTTATGCACTATATACATAATACACGCTTTTCACTTCACGTAAATATCGCCTAAGTCAAATATTTTACGAAGCAGCATCAGTTCATGGATAGATGTATCCGATAGGTTTGTTTTGATTTCCTTTGTTTATCTTGTATTATCACCTAGCTGCTTGTAATAATACCTGCAAAATAAACAAAATTATTCTCAAAAGGTTCGCGACAACGCGTGCTCTTTTGTTTGGTTAAAAGTGTGTTTATCTTTGCATATTCTCATCGTTAATATTGGTCAGAAATGTTCCACAAGTGACTTCCTAATTTATTTTTCCGTGACATATAAAATTGTGGTCAGAGTAGACATAATCTCGGTAAGGTTTCCATGTAAACTGAATGTATAGGCTGTCATAGCTGCGTTTAAAAGACCACTGTTCGACTTATTGGCTTATTTTATCTTGACTTTACACGGGTGACATGACAGACGACAATTTTGAGCAGAGAGTCTACATTAGTCTACCTTCGCGATAACCGCTAGTGAGACATGCAACGCGATTTATGAAATATATGAAGACTAAGCTTTATGAATAAGTCGCAACTTTTTTGGCATCAATGGCTGCGGCGGGGTAGAGATACGATTACAGGCGATCACAGAGTAGGCGGTCTGTCACCGTCATAAACCGCTGAAAATACGGAACTTGTGAAGCAGTTAGTAGATCAACATTGCCGTGTAGCTGTGTAGTTTATACTAGAACACTCGGAATTGAATAGGGATCCGTGTCGCTATATCTTACGCAACTGCTGAAAAAAAAACGAGAATTCAATGTAATTGAATTACTCCTGACAAGTTGACAAGCCCCGCGTGAGCTACAAACATGCGAAATATACAAGCTCCAACATTTAAAAAATCGCAGTCCCGCCGGAAAAGCGAAGCACCGCTTCTGATAGCAAATTACTATCCTTACTTCGCACAGCTATCTACTAGTTTTATCGGCTATATAAACTTGCAAACATTAGCTTACTAACTAAATTAGCAAAGACAGAATGCGTAAGCGTGACTCAACGAGGATGTAGAAAGAAACAGACACACGGAGACCACGTCATCTTTGTGTGTCTGCTTCTTTCTAGGTCATTTTTCAGTTGCGCTTACACATTCTATCATAGATTCCAACTAGCTAGGCTGTCAACGTGTATTAACTAAATTAACCAGCACGGCGCCACGCTCGCACAGGTAAACATGAACACACATCATTCGATGACAGCGGCAACTGCCTGTGAAAACGCTGGAGTTAAGACTCGCCGCGAGCCAATTGACCTCCGTGCATATGTCGCTTCAACGCGTACGAAACGTCGAAAGCACAGCGCATACGAAGCTGCGGACACTACACGCACTCTGCGAACATCGCAGATCGCTTTCAAGATGAGGTCCGCGCGAGCGCGCACTTTAGCCACGTCGCAGACTGCTTCCAAGACACACGAGCGCCGGCAACGCGTCCCTACGGCGTCCGCCACAGGCATCTACTACGAGGTCCGCCATTCGTGTGGCCAACGCCGTAGTAGAAGTCGCGGTTGTCTCCCCTCTGTACGGAGCGGCGGGTGAGCAGGACATCGAGGCACCTTAGCGCCGGCCGGAGAGGAATGCCCCTCCTCCCTCGCTTGACCCCCCTGCCTCGCACGCCACAGGAGAGGGCACACAACCGGACCACGCTCCTCGCTTCTGCGCGCGAGATTGAAATGCGTTCCCCAGCTCACCCTCACACGCTTTCACACATATGGAACCTCACGGCGACGGCACTGCTCGGAGTAGCCATATAATTGCTATTGCAATAAAAAAATTGCTAGTTCATCTGCAATTGACAGTACATATAAGCATGAAATGACAACCACCAAAGGAGATTCGGTGTAGATGACACTTAGCCACAATCTTAAAATGGGTGCAGTGCATGTTCGCAATGGCAGACCCCACCACACATCACCGCACCCCGCCACACTGCGCACTGGTCCCTATGGATGTTGCACAGCTAGAAGAAGAAAAGCAAGTGAAGGAGGCGCGACCAAACGTCTCAACAATTCTCGAGTTTTGCTCCGTGATCTCGACGCAAGTCACATGTTAGGCCGCCACTGTGCAAAGGGCTGGCTTCACGGAGCGTTCGCTCTCTATAGGGTTCGCTCGCCAAGGCTGGCTGCGTGATGTAATGCTTCATCCTTTGTCTTTCCTCTCTGTAGGCAACGCAGCGCGCCAGACTCTTCCGGCGTCACGCCACGACGCAGCGCGGCGAGTGTCGCACACCGAAGGCAGAGCAGCGCTTCCAGATGCGTCCAGCGCCACGCCACACGGCGGCTCGGCGATCGCAGCAGATCCGCAGCAAACTACATTTCCCAGAATTCAAGTGTATGATGCCCTGTATCTGCCTTTCGAACGTCCGCTATTGGAAATGGCAAATAAAACGAGCGTAAAAGAAGTTACAGCTTGAGTGATATTGTGAACATTAGGAAGAATGCGGAAGCAATATTTTTTGTAACTTGTTTGGGAGTAAGTAGCGTATGTAATGCAGTCCTGTACAAAGGGTGGGGGATCTCATTTTGTTCTCGTAACTTGCGGGATGTTCTCTTTTAGTGCCCGGATAACGGTTCTGGATTTTGGCCCAAGGTCACTTGAAGGTCGCCAAGAACGTGAGCTAAGAGCATTTAATGCTTAAGGATGTAACAGCGGGGTCAACCACCCGTGCGAGCCGAATATTCTTGTTTATTGTAAAAAGCCACAAAGGCTCTTTTTTGTAGCCCTATTGGCTATAGGCGAATAATTTTTTTCAGAGTGAGAGGTCTACGGCTAACAACATAAAATCAATGTTTAGTCACCGCCTCGCTCTATCATATCATGAGCCCTTGAGAATGAGGTGTACGTATACGTGGGTGTGGCCACAATGCCACTGTGGGCTAGCCATGCATTGAATACGGCGAAAAAGGTTGAGCGTAAATGCTGTGCCAAGCAGCAGACGGTGCAATAAAGTTAGATAATTTATATTGTCACTCAACTTCGGCGGAATGAACAATTGAAGCTAAGGTCTACAAAATGTAATTCTGAGCACTTTGCATTCGGATCAAATCATGTGGTAAGTCGACCGGACATCTGTCTCAACCATAGGTGAAGTTCACTCTAAGTAAGAGGGAGGTTTATTGTTTGTTTTTTTCATTTTCGTGGTGCCTGTTTTGCAGCAACGTCTACTGCAGTGTTTTTAGAAATGTTTCAGTGTTCATGTATTCACTGATAATCTAGAATTTCATTTATTGCATTAGCTTTTGTGAGCTCCTTGATGACGTTAGATGCAGATGCTCTTTGCTCTTTATTGTCCTTAGTGTGGCTTGGGAATACTGAAAATAATGAATCTCTTCCTGATCTCCACTAACACTACGAAGCGCAAGGTAGGGAGAATAGCAAATAATGCGTTGATGGTGGAAGATACCACTCGAGCCAGTCTAAATTTTTTGTTCGATATTCGAGTCCGGCATGAAGAATGAGGATAGAGACGCATTATGTTGGCGTGATCTTTCCGTACCCAAGGAATGTTTCCGAAGAAAGAGTAGAAGTGAAAGGCGGGGGGAGGGGTTCGGGTAGAAATGTTGGCAGATTGCAGCGTAAAAAATAAAACTGCCACATGGCCAGAATCCCCAAGCACAAAATTATAGACTGTCAGTAAAAATCACAAGTTGTAAGGCCGACTTCTGCTGCCAAAACCAATAACGATGATTACGTTACCCATTTTGTTTCGGCATCACTTCGAAAATTTTGGTCATTTATGCGTTGAGCTAAGTCAGTGGTTGCCAAAATGGCTGCAATAAGCCTGTTTTATGAATGAAATGCTTTTAGCTCCTGTTTTCAGCGACCTTAAAGTAACCTTGAGCCAAAAGCCAAAGCCGTTATCCAGGCACTCAAACGAGAACATCCAGGCAAGTTGCGAGATCAGAGGGAGATCATCCGAGCAACCAGACAAGACCGCATTACATATGCTAGTTACTTCCCAAACAACTTACAAAAAATATTGCGCCCGAATTCTTCCTACTGTTTGTTCATGATATCACTCAAGGCGTAACTTCTAGTACGCTGAAGTTTTATTTGTCATTTCCAATAAGCGACGTTCAAAAGGCAGATACAGGGCACCATACACTTGATTGTCCACTTGTGCTGGTGAGCGCTCTTTTCAACACCAGCGGTCCGCGAGTTCCGCGCGGCGAACGCTCGTTTGCCTGAGCCGATACTTTCAATGAGGTTCTGCCTGTGGCAGGAAACTAGTGCGTCCATATGGATCAGCTCACAGTTTGGCTTGGTGCGGTGTGATGTGGTGGGGTGTGCCGTTCTGAAGATGCACTACAACCATTTTAAGATTGTGGCTAGTATCATCTCCAACCAATCTCCTTTGCTGGCAGCCATTTCATGCTTAAGGCTACTCTCAATTACGGGGGAGCAAGCAATTTTAATATAATTCACCCCTTCCAACCCGTGCCAAGCCCGCTGCAGTGCAGTTCCTCAAATCGAATAATGGATGCCGATGAAGCGATGTGCATCATCTCCGTTAGACTGGGTGGTTCAAAGTTTTCCCGGATGCAATGGGACTTTCTGTTGAAGTGACATTACACTGGCATGCCTAAAGGCATGTTCAAACTGAGAAGCTGAATTTCGCGAGATGAGGCTGAATGGCGCAATTCGCACCGGCATGTATGAATGCTGACAGAGCGTCCGTGACAAAGTCTACAACGTGCCGACAAGGCGAGAACCGTAAAATAGGCCATTCGCTTGCCGACGTAGTATTGTAAGCTGTAGCTGCTACAGGGAGTGAAAAATGGGGATAGTTTGCCAACATACCTCAAAAAACCCAAATGGGGTATTTGAGGTATGAATAAATAAATAAATAAATAAATAAATAAATAAATAAATAAATAAATAAATAAATAAATCGGCAGGCAAGCTATAACGAAAGTAGCACGGGAGTATGAGCACAGAGAACGTCGTCAGAGAGAGAAGCAAGAAACAAACGAAGGTCTTTAGTGCGCCTCTACACTACAAGAAGTCATCCGAAACACAAATCCACAGCTGCTGCTGCTGTCATGCAAGTGGTCGATGAACGAAGGGGCTGCGCTGATGCAAGACATTTAGACATTGTCTTGCTTCTCAAGTTTGAGAACGCATACAGCTGCTATCTGTGTTCAGCACGAAGAATGAGAGACTCATCGTAGTTCTTCAAACATCTGCCAGATGTCGCCAGCATGATATATGACTTAGGATGCGTCGATGTCGGAGCAGCCGGGCTTGGCATCGAGGCTCCCTAACTTGAGATTGAGTTTGCTGGATTTGTCAGCTTTGTTAGTATGCGCATTTGAGGCAGAAGAGCAGATGATGCAGCCTGGTTCTGTTGGGTAACAAACAACGTTCCTGAGCGTTCATGACTGCAATTGTCGCAAAGCCGAGGCCTGTGGGCCAACTTCCAAGTTTCGCCACTATTTTGTTGTATACTAATAGGTGCATGCCCATGGGAAGAACGCGGTACCTTGGAAACTTGAACAAAAAAAAATAAATGAATCGTAAAAAGAAAATCCAAACTACGAAACTAAAGACAAACAAGTACGAAGGATTCGCAATGTGAGCGCAGTGGTCAAAGTATGGTTAATTCCCATTGAATAAATTAATTAATATTAAATTATCGCATTTTACGTGACATAACCACGATTTGATTATGAAGCACGGCGTAGTGGTGGACTCCGGAAACTTGTACCACTTGAGGGTATTTAATGTGCACCTAAATCGAAGTACACGACTGTTTTCGCATTTGTCCCCATCGAAATGCGACCGCAGCGTCCAGGATTCAATCCCGCGACCTCATGCTTAGCAGCCCTGCACCATAGCCACTAAGCAACCACGGTGGTTTGCTCCCGTAGGTACGCTTGTATACAAATGCACTATCTCAAGAAAAAAAACACAGATCAAGCAGAATTACGCGTTTGGTGATGTTTGAGCGTTTGATGCGTGAAATGCTCAAGTGGCGTTCTGTTGGCAAGATTTCTGAATCTAGCACTTTTAATAAAGATACTCACCACCACAACGTTGAAGACACTGCTTAGCTCTTTGCATTCATTTTGTCTAGCAGTGCCTCGGGAAGACTTGCGAAATGTGAAGCGTGGCGCGCAAATTCAGTCTTGTTTTAAGCAAGTTAATTTCAATTGTAGTCCAGTGAGCGATGAGCCTCGCAATCCTCCAGCTCGAAAGCACTGAGTCTTAGGAAGAGTAATCCTGTTGTTGGCGTCTTCCTTTCCTGCCCTGGCCCTAACCATCCTTGTACATTCATGAATAGCGCTAGCAAGAAAGCTTGTGCTTTCCTGACGCCTTCCGCTTTCTTTCTATGCTCCGCGAAATCCAAATGGACGACTTCAAACGGAACACTTGATTGCTCTGTGGTTATCAATGTGTCTGTAGGCTGCCTCAACTTGACTTTATTCGCCTGGCACAGATGGCGCGTTCGGATGTAGGTTCTGGTTAATCCTTCATACGTGGCCACGCAAATCCATACGTACGTGCGCCAGAAACAGTCATGCCCACACGATTCTTGGGTGTCATGGCAGAGAAGCAGTGTCTTGATCGATGTATGGCGTTTAATGGCGAAAAGGCCGGCCCAAGAGCGCCATGACATATGGTGATGAGTTGTGTAAGTAATGAAATGATCAAATTGAGTTGGAAATGTAATATGACGTGGCTGTAAGGAGGCCTGAAAGCAGGTCGCTGTAAACTGCGTATATTATATAAGAATCAAAATAAAGACAATAAATCCTGATATTTTATAAAGGCGCATAAAGGTTGCGGTACGAAGAGGTGTTATAATAGAATGCATACAAGCACTTGTGCCTTCATAGGACTCTTGGAGTAATAGACGAGTTGAGATGTACGTGCTGTAAAAAGTTATGTCAGTGCCGCTATAGCGTCAAAGTTGAAGCTGGGCTATGCATAAACCGGCCAAATGATTTCTAAGATGTTAACTTGATCTAGAACGCTACAAACTACTTGCAGTTTAAAAACAATTCGTTACTAAGAAAGAAATGCTGGGTAAAGTGTAATACACTGACGATACCTCATAATGAAAGCACTTTCTTCGCTCAGTTTCTATTTCCCTGCACTGAACGAAGAAATGGAGAACTATAGGCTGTCGCCACACCTTGGACATGAGGGAAGGTCACTTCCAGTCAGTAGGTAAGAGTGGGTGCCGAAGGTACGACCTACTCTTAATGGAAAAAGGAGCACTTCCTTGTATCGTGTGGTTTCCTCCGATGTGCAGTGCGCTAACTTGGGTTTGATCAAGTGGAGTTTATTTGTTACATGGGAATTCCACTTTTTCCCACAGTGCTTCTTCAGCTTGCGACGTAAGTTTAAGGTCCGTGGCTGGACTGGGTACGTTTGTGTCAGCCTCGCTAAAAGTTATAGAGGTAGCGTTCTCTTGAGCAGCTTTGTTGCCTTTTATGTCACTGTGGCCAGTCACCCAGAAAATTATGGTGACTCGTTTCTCCATAAAAGCAGATCACAGCATTGCATATAGGCCCTTAAAACATTGTTCTTACATTTTCGTAAACTCATTAAGGCTCGGACTACACTCAGGGAGTCCGTAAACAGAAGAGCCCTAGTGAGGTTTGTTTGTTCAATGTGTTTAACTGCAGATGAGATCGGGTATGCTTCCGCCATAAAACTGCTTGTATATGTATTCAATATGCCACATAATGAAAACGATGTTCCTAGAGTTGTGTAAGCAACACCAGGAGACTTCAAAGTATCTGTAAAAATTTAGCACAGAAATAATTCTTAAGTTCAAGAAAATGCGAGGGTATATGTGCCTCAGGCGCTCGTTTAGCTATTTCTAAGAAAAAAGATGTCACACTGGATTGTCTGCCACTCCCAAGGCGGTGGAAGCGGACTAGGAGCCATTAGGAAATTCTCTTTTCGCCTGTTTCTTCGGACGGTCCTTCCAACCGGAGATGTTTCTTCTGACGGTGCTTCCAAGTTGTGAATAACTGAATGACATGGATGATCTACAGTTGATTTTACATTCAAGACATACGCAAATCTTAAGTATGTCCTTTGCAGGTGTAGATGCCATTCATTAGATTCGACGTACATGCTTTGCACAGGACTAGTCCTCAAGGCGCTTGTAACAAGGCGGATGCCTAGGTGGGAGATAGAATGTAGCATTTTCAGAGCATTAGGCCTAGCAGGATTATAGACTATTGCTTCGTAGTCAAGGCATCATAATATTAAACTTTTGTGGAAGCTTATAAGGCATCTCCTGTCGCTTCCCCAAGTAGTGCGTGACAAGAACTTCAGTAGGATCATAGTCTTAAAGCACTTAGCTTTAGGATACTTTAGATGCGGAATGAAAGTTAACTTGCCGTCTAAAATGAAACTTAAAAATTTATGTTCACAGCTCACATATAGCCGTTCTCCATTGAGATTTATCACGGGGTCTGGCACTATACCTCTCTTTTAGAGAACAGGTCACGCATACTCTTTTGAGGGCTTAGTTTAAAACTATTCTCGTCTCCACTCTTAGACATTTTATTAAGTCAAGCTGCACTTGTCGTTCACAGATAATTAGATTGCATGGTTTGTAACCTCTCTGGATGTCATCCACATATACAGAATAAAACATAGTACGTGGTATGATAGCTATGATACCTTGAACCGAATTCATTTTGTCAACAACAAAGAAAAAAGAAATGTGCGCAGCTTGCTCTAGTCGTGCAAGGCTGGAATTAACAGCGGAGCTTGTGATCACCTAGCTTAGCCTCCAATGCCTCGGCGGGCTTGACTCTGGAACTTCTCGAGCAGTCGCAGGCCGGGATCGCTTTCTCAGCGACGTCAAGCGTCCAGGTGCCGACTTTCAAGTTCCCTGGGCTGAAACTCGGTATCTTCGAATCGGCGTCGCCTCTTCTCAGCCGCAGCTTCGGGGCAGTGTTACGGATCAACTCGGCTGCAACGCATCGCTTCTCGCTTGGCAGTACGGCGCTCTTCCTTTTAAGCCACTTCTTCTTCTTCAGGCGTCCGGACTTTCTTCGGTCTTTCCATAGCACCAGCACGTACGCACGTAGTGGAGGAAGCGAGGGGTGTGCCGCTGCGCCGGCTGTTCCGAGCTTTTACTCGCCTGTGACGTCAGGACTCTGTCCTACTCGTGGGAGGTGCGAAGAGGTCGCGTGGGCTGGTGCTCTCACAGGTGGTTGCTAGGCAACATGAGGCGGCGCATAGCTTGGCTGAGTATTCTAGTAACGCTCCACGGCGGAACGAAATGCTTAAGCAGCTCCGTTGTTAAAAGAGAGCCGCTCACCACACCGCCTTATGGAACACCAGCCACTTGGGTAAAAGGGCGAGACTGAACGTTACCAACTCTCACATAGGATGTGCGATGGGAGGGGTAACTGTGAATCATATTCAGTCATTTGCATCGTACTCCCATTCAGGACAGATCACGGAGGAATCCAAAGCATCAAGTTGTGTCATACGCGCTCCCCATATCAAAAAACAGAGAAAACAAAAACTGTTTGTAGACAATGGCTTCACGTATTTGTTACTCGATACGTTTCAAATGGTCATTTATTGATCGACCCTCGCGAAACCTGCACTGGTGTGGGTCAAGCGCAGTTTGTTCGATTCTAGGAAATGTAGTAAGCGGCGGTTTATAATTTTTTCGAAGACCTTGTACAGGTAGCTTGTTATTACTATATGTCGGTAACTCGAAACAGACGATGGATCCGTGCACTGTTTCAGAACAGGAATTATAATGGCCTCTTTCCGGGCAAACAGGATCTCGCTGGTAGGCCATACAGCACATATGCCAAGGAATCTACGCACTGCCTTCTTGTCGATGCGCTGCTGCAAATTTGAGATGGCAGCGGTCTTCTGCGGGTCGGGGCGCATGACAGATTTGCTGATGACGTGGCCCAGGAACAGAAGCTCATCGTAAGCGACTCGGTGCTTTTCTGGCTTCAGAGTGACCCCTGATGACCTGACGGCATCTATTCTAGCACTGTCGCAAGCCGCCTAAGCTCATCGTCGAAATTTCCGGTGAAGGCGACGAATTCATCAAAAAAAAAAAAGACACGTCTGCCACTTCAGTCCTGCTAACACCGTGTCCATCACACACGGGAACGTTGCAGACGCAGAGCTGAGCACCAATGACATGATCTTGAATTCAGAGACCATCTTGCGCGATGAAGGCGGTCTTTTCGCGATTCCTCTCATCCACTTCTATTTGCCAGTAGCCAGTCAAGAGACCTCTCGATGAGAAGTGTTTAGCGTTGCAGAGCCGATTCAATGCGTCGTCAATCAGCGGGAGGGGGTATACGTCCTTCTTCGTTATGTTGTTCAGTTGATGATAATCGTCGCAGAAATGCAAGAGACACTTCATTTCCTCCACGAAGATCGCGATGGTCTCGTTCGGCAGCTGCATGCGGGTTTCCAGTAGAACTTGGTTTTGTTCTATGCGCAGGACGCTCGTGAAGGTCCACAGGAAGCTGTAACGGAACAGGTCGCATGCTGTCAGGGTTGACTTCCGGTTCTCAAACCATGTTCTGGTGTTTTGGTTCTGAAGGTCGCGAAGAAAGATAAGAAATAAGAACGCGTGTAGTAAGCAAAATTATTAATAGGATTAGCATTATTTGGGAACTTCAGCCGTTTTTCGTCACGTTTGTACCTAACCTCCTTAACGCCACAACTTGGGCCACTGGGTATGTGTTGTAGGGCCTGTGCCCTGACAGGAAATTTCGATCAATGCGTATGAGCAACTAGGCTTGTGCCACTTCTTATGTGCCCCTTTTCGTTTTCAGTTAATTGGAATGGGCACATGCCACACTATTAAAGGAATTTGTATTTCTCTGGTGAGGGCGTAATGGAATCCTCGTCACACGGCGCTTGAAGCACAGCAGCTCAGCTGCAGAAGCTTGTGGGCTCGATTCCAGCCACTGCCGGGTACCCACAGGTTCAAAGGACACAAGCGTACCGCGGCCTGGCGTTCGCCTTCCTTCACGATTGATACGCTTGGGAAAAAAGCCTGCGCCCTAAATTCCCATCGAAACCCTCGCGAACACAAAAGAAGGCTGCTTGGGCTGCTACCATGTTTGTATTTCCCACATGGCGCCCCAAACACAATTATTGAGGTAGGGAAGCCTTCGGGTTGGCGACAAACACCCCTTTCCAAACTACAATAACGTGCTACCATGGGTTCATTGGTACGTCTGAAGAAAACGAGTAATAGCGCTGTACAACGGGACGTGACTGAGACAGACGAAGCGCTTCGTCTCTCAGTCACGTCCCATTGTACAGCACTGTTACTCGCTTTCCGCACCCCTTCCCAAGCGTTGAGGTTGAGTTGGGGAAGCAGATGAAGCCTCGTTCATACATATCGCATGTTATGTTCTGGTGGTCCTACGCTCTCACCGCGTTCCAGATACTCCTTGGAACTATCCTGTTTTAGGCAGATGGAAGTCTACATAAGGTCTTAGCTCCCATACTAACGGTGCAATAGGAAAACTTAACGTATGTAATAAATTCTCATGTTACACGCACATAAAACCCCAATGTTATCGCAAGGTACGCCATAGGGGGGGACTCCGGAATAGTTTTAACCACCATAGGTTTTAACGGCCATCAATCATGAACACATGCACGTGAGGTTTTGCACTTCACCCCTAAGAGAGCGCGGCCGCCGGGGCCGGGTGTTGATCCCGCTACCTCGACCTTAGGAGCCCCGCAGCGGTGTCTACTTAAGCAGGTGATTGGTGCATTGCGACACCACGGACATAGCACATGGAGGCTGGACCCTCCCGCATGTAGCTATGCGCGGCTTAGCCGTGTCGCCGGAAAACGGGATCCGGGGGGTTGAGCCGATGCCGGAGTTCGGACCATTAAGGCCGCAAGGCAGAGACAACACTCTGCTTCACTCTGGCCTCTGCTTCACATAGACGGCAGTTCATGACTGACACACGCCGAGGAAATCGGCAGTCGCCTTTTCCTGTCCGCTTCTCGACTCCTTTTCCTCCTCTTTCACTGTTTCTTCTTTTCTGCCTGCTGTTCGCTTTTTCTCACATCTGAGTTTCTGGATGGCAAGGGTTAACCTTGGGTGAGTAACCAGTCTTCGTTATGCTTATTTGCTCACAGCAGCGGTGTACGTATAGCTAGCATTGGGCAGGGTTTTCTTTGCACGAACTCCTGTCACGTCTTCGCATTGAGCTCGTTTGTGAGTGATTAGCATCGCTGCCGAAAATCGAGGCTATGCTAATAGACAGTCTTTTTCCTAAACTACGCGATCGCCCTCATAGACGTGGGCATGTCGAAGATGACTTCTAGTTTTTTGCATGACAACATACAGAATCGTCCTGGATTCCACATCCTTCACTTTGTAAGACCTGATAATCAAATGAGAACAACTTCACATTTCCTTGTTTCGAAACCTCTGAATGAAGTTTTTGCTCCAGGTTATGAACACCAAAGATAGCAAGCGATGATCTGCTCTTGAAGCTGCCCGATCAGAAACAATATGTAAAAGCTGTCCAATCTAGTGTCATTTGGGAGCATAAAAGCAACAGTAACCCCGTACCGCCCTATGATTACTACCTGCGGCGTTCTCGGATAATATTTTGGAGTTGACTGAGACTGAACTCTTAGAGGGCTTGAGTGAGTAGAATGTAATCAAGTTTAAGCGAATTAACATGAGGGGTGACGGCAAAAAAATCCAGACCAAGCACCTGGTGCTTACTTTCGGCTTAATTGTTCCGAACGAGTGCACTGACGCCAGTACATGAAGCCACGTGTTAGGCCTTACGTGCCGAATCCTTTCAGAGGTTTCAAATGCCGGTGATTCGACTACACTTCACAGAGCTGCCGATACCTGCAAACTTGTGCAAAATGCAGTGCTCATGAATACTCCTCTGAATCTTGTGAAAACTCTCTCCACTGTGTGAGCTGTAATGACGAGCACACAGCATACTCGCGGTCCTGCCATCATGAAAAAAAAGGAAATGTCACAAAGTCAAACAAAATATGCACATAGGTAATAAAGAGGCACAAAAGCAGGTTCTACCTCATAAAACCATGTTTGCCGATGTGGCGCGTCAAAGGACTGCGTGACAAGGCTCCCGGCAGCGTCTGGCACACGGATAGTGAACTGGCGCTGACACCATTTGGTCCCTCAGCAGGTGCACCTAGTGCTGCTCCACCACCCAAGAAGGACCCATTAACTTGCGGGCTGGTGGGCTCCAAGGTCTCGCTTTTTAAGGCGAGGTTCACAAAGCAAACACATTACTCCAAAGAGAGCGTGCCCTGCGACTCGAAGGCGGTGATGGACGCAACACCAAGCGTGACGGCGCAACCGACGCCTAAAGAGCGGTCCGATTCCATCCACTGCTCCAAGAAGCAGAAAAATGCATCATGGCGCGAGAAAGGGCTCTGTGGGCTAACTTTACATTCTTGAACACGCAGCATCAAACAGTATCAATATGGACACACAAATTGGACAATAGAACGTAAAAGGGCCACGCCATTATCTCGACTATATCACAGAACTCCTCTATACATATATAATTCTGAGAGGCTGTGTTTTCAGGAAGCACATGCAATACCTACACAAACTAACTTCCTCAAACAATGTGCTATGTACCGTAAAAAAACGTGCCGAAATTTTCCCCTTGTCCGAAAGTTTAGCAATAATTTTAAGTAAGCTTGTTGCTTGCGAGAATACTTTTTCCAGATGACCCTAGAGGCAGTAGCTGTGCAAGCCATTGTTTTCAAGAATTGCATAACCGTCTCTTCTATTTACATACCGAGTCATTACCAACTCAGCAAAAGAGAATTTTTCATACTGATTCACCAACCGGAGCCATACATTATCACTAGTGATTTTAATGGAACACTTTCTGGGGCGACTCCCGGTGTGATGCCAGCGGTCGACATTAGAAAGCTTTCTAGTAACTTCTGGTACTTACCTCCTTAATAAAAAAGAACCCACCTAGCCACAATTCCACCACAATTCACATTCTCCCAGAGATATAAAGATCGGCACAGAGCCCTCCTTCCTTACATAGAATGAAATGTCGACAAGAATCCTTTTGGAAGTGGCCACAATCCTGTAACCCTCAACAATACAGCAACAAGGCCATCCGGACTACCCCCATCGGCTGAAAGGAAAGGTGTTAAAAATTCAACTCACTTAACACCACATTTTATCAAGCACTTTAGTGTTTATGACGCAGTATCATATTTTATCGCTTTTAGTCCCAGTGCAGCTGAAAAATTCATCCCACGAACAAACAGTCTATGATGTAAGAGACGGGTGCCTTGGTAAAATGAGGACTGTGGAGTGGCGCGACAGAAACAAATAGCGTGGGGTGAACTGCATCACTCGCCAACTCCAGAAAAATCTTATGAAACTTGAACTGATAAAATCACAGCGAAGACGGACGCGCCGACAGGTAAGGAAGGCTATCTGGGAGAGGTTTATTTCTGGCATAAAATCTTAAACACAAGAGTCCGAAGCGTGGAATGGCCTATGAAGACTAAAGGGGCAGGAAACCCCTCAATTATTCCCAGTAAATGAACAAAGAAACAGATTAGAAAAGCAGGCCAGCGCTCTTGGTGAACATTTAGAGAGTACGCCTAACTCGATCCAGTATTTTCAGAAAGAGAGAGAGAGGTGCGGAGAACAAGTGTATTCGTTAAAGGCACAACTGGCCATGTGACCTGCTAAGTGGTAGACCGGCCGAACCGGCCAACGATGTCTTTGGCGTGTAGGATGGTTGCGCCTGGATGCGGCTGTCGGCTCTAAGAGGCAAGAACTGAGAGGGAGGAGAGAAGGCTCTACCAATCCATAGCACGTGAACGAAATAACGGGTACATTGCAAGAGGAGCAGTTAGGCTTATAGTCGCCCAGATACATACGGGAGAGTATATCAAGATTAGAGAAAGAACCTCTGTAATTGGCGTTTGCTCGCAGGTGAGGCAAGGGTGAAGAGTGGGCTAAAGTCGCCCAACCACGCGATAATATGTCGTGATGCCGTGGTATGTGGTGAGGCTCTCGCTGAGCATATCGGGGTCGGAGCTGCCGTCACTCAGTTGACGAAATCTCAAGCAGTGAGGGAGCACACCTCATTGCCCGGATTGCCCGCATGAGCCGGAACCAACACCATTTTGATGCGATAGTGGTCCTGGAAGGACGAGAGTGGAGGAAGGAGATGCAGGGTGGATGAAGTCACTCTCTGGCGCAGGAAGCATCACGGATATCCGGATGAAGCATAACGAGAGCGATGCCTGTTCCTTCTACAGCTTCTGGTCTGGGTGTCGAGATGGTCGCTAAGGTAGTCATTCGCCCCGAGCCGGTTACCGCACAGACCGCAAAGGGAAAGTGGCTAGGGGAGGGAAGATAACAAGGCACGTCCGTGCAAAAAACATGTGGGCAGCCGTCCAAGAAATCGCGCAGAGAGTCCGCGAGAGCTCTACACATGACGTCTTGGAGTGGTTTGGCAAATGTCTTGCCTCTGACGAGAGGTGCAAGGGTTGCGTTTCTAGTGTGAGTGGGACTAGGCTATATGTCCAGTTTCGCAAGAACACGTCTACCTGTCGTTGTAAGCGCTAAACGGTGTTGCTGCACTGTTCGGTGGGCTTGAGTGAGCTCATCTACCGATTTATGAACGCCGAGGTGGAGGAGCTGCTGAATTCTGGCATAACGTGCGATTGCAGGCGCCGCTTTGTAGGCCTGGTGGTTCATGTAAACAATTGTGTTCTTATTTTTTTCATTTATTTTATTTTTACATACTGTAGCCCTTTTGGAGCTATGACAAGAGTGGGGAATTATATAGTTGTATATCATACAAAAATGTGCAACGTAAGCAGTTTGAGGGAGAGAGAAAAATAGATCAATGGCATTCAAGTTTCAGCAAGAAATCGTACAACGGAAGAGGACGAATGGCACCGGGCAACGAGTTGCAATGCTCAATGGCCAAAGGGAAAAGCCTATATTTAAACGCATCAGTTCTTGACCGATAGGGTACAATATTAGGATGGTCACACCTCCTAGATGAGGAAAATTCATCATATTTGATATATGTACAAAGGGGAGAAGAATTTGTTGAGTTAATAAATGAGTGCAAGAGCTTTAGGACTTATATGTTGCGACGGATGCTGAGAGTAGTTAGGTTTAACTCTTAGTTTAGAAGACGGCAAAAAGTCGCTATCGTATCGACGGTAGATCGACCTGATAGCATTTTTCTGTAACATTTCGAACTTCGCAGCGTCTGATTTCTTATGTGGATTCCATACCAGACAGGCAACTCCAAAAGGGGCCGGATAACTGTTTTGTAAGTACCTAGTATAGTATTTAAAGGAGCTGTGCGCTAACTGCACTGTAAATAGCCCAGCTTTTTCAGTGCTTTGTTACGAATATATTTGATATGATGAGACCAGGTCATGTATATAGTAAAATAAAAACCGAGGTATATATCTTCAGACGCTCTTTTCTAGTACACAACTATTAGATGCAGAAGGAAACGTGGATGGAAACATACACCTATAAAATGACATGAACACGGTTTTCTTAAAATTTGTAGCAATTCGCGAGGTTTTGCACCATTGGCAGAAATAATCAAGGGAATAGTTAAGAAGAATATGATCTTTAGGTGAGGTGATAGCTTGATAATGATGATGATGATTTCGGATTTTTATGGCGCAGCAGCCGTAAAGACTATAATGCACCAAACACATGTCTTTTGTATTAGATTATTTGTTTAAATGTTGGAAAATGGTGTAAATGGCCAAGGAAAAATATAAAACATGAATTGTGCTCTATTTCTTGTAGGATTCCTGTAAAAAGTTAAAGGTATCTTCATATGGGACCACTGGTTCATCGCTCAATAAGAACATAGGACGAATAGGGATTCTTTTATCGTAAAAAATCTTAAAATATCTTGCCCTGCATTTTTCTAAGCCAGGGTATGTTATTAAAATATGTAGCACATTTTTAACATGAAGTCGCATTGCGCAAGTTTCATCTCCCAAGGAGCAAAAGATGGTTCAACTTGCAAGAATTTATTTCTTACGTAGCAACATAGGTCTGCATTCAGCTTTTGGTACCTGATAAAAAAGGAAGGAATGATTGCTGGTTTGTTGCTAAAATGTATTTCAAAGCACGGCCTTGTAAATAATAGTCTACAAGGATGCGTTGAACAGGACAGTACTCTCATTACGTACATGTTTCCAAGACATAGTCTTCTGTGTTCCAAAAACAGCTGGTTGGTTTCTGCATACAAGCTTTGTATGGGAGACGTACGAAACGCGCCGGAACACAGATAAATTCCAAGGTGATGCACCGGATCAAGAACCTCTAATGCCGACTTTCGAGCTGAGTTGTACACAAAATATCCGTAGTCTAATTGTGACCGGATAACTGCATTGTATATGCGAAGCAGACATATTTTATCTGAACCCCATGATCGGTGGGATAGGAGCTTTACTGAATTTATGGATTTGAGAGACTTCTGTTTTGCATAAGCGATGTGCGCTTTGAAGTTGAGTTTCTTGTCAAAGATCATACCAAGAAATTTGTGCTCGTTCTTTACTTTGATTTGCTGTCCTTTAATATGTAATGCTGGGTCCGGTTTGAGCCTTCGGTATTGACTGAAAGGTACGCATATTGTTTTTTCTGCGCAAAATTTATAACCATTTTCGTTTGCCCATCGCACTATAGAGTTTACACCCAACTGGAGTTGGCGTTCGCAAGTAGCCATATTACAAGAGGAGAAACAAAGTTGAATGTCATCGACATATAAAGAATACATTAAAGGGAGAAGGAATAATTGTAGTTATCGAATTGAGCTTCACTAAAAATAGTGTAACGCTCAATACTCCACCTTGCGGCACTCCATTACACTGCATAAAACAGTTGGAGAAAGTTGGTCCGAACATCACCTAAAAAGTTCGGTCCTCCAGATAGCTTGTGATTATACGAAGCACGTGCCCTTTTATTCCGTATCTGTTCAAGTCCATTGAAATGCCATGTCGCCATGTCGCATCATACGCTTTTGATAACTCAAAGAAAACGGAGACGCAGTGTTGCCTTTGGACAAAAGATTCACGGATTTTTGTCTCAAACCGGACTAATTGGTAGATTATGCTGCGATTGGCCCTAAAGCCACACAGGTACTGATCAAGTAACGCGTTACTTTCCAAAAAATGTGCAAGCCGTTTGTTAACCATTCTTTCGAATGTTTTTGTTAAAGAACTGGTTAAGGCAATGGGGTGATAACTGTTAGGGTCAAAGCGTTCCTTTCCAGGTTTTAGAAGTCGCCTTCTTCCATGCATTTGGAAAATAGCCTTCCGCCCACAACCTGTTGAAGTGGTGGAGGATTGTGTCATACGTGTTCATGTGTAGGTGTCGCAGCATTTCGTAGTGTATGTTGTCCGTACCTGCTGAATGGCTCTTCCCTAAATATATCGCATCGAAGAGTTCAGTTTTTGTAAAAGGACAGTTATATGGCTCAGTACTATTCCGTAATATCCGAATATCTTTCTTTTCTGCAGTGGTCTTTAACTGAAGAAAGTTGGAAGTGCAATGAGCGTCACTCAAAATTCCAGCAAAGTGCTCGCCAAGTATATCTGCTTGCCCTGTAAGATCCGTTTCCTCGTCAAATATAGGGAGTGAACATTCTGTATGAACACCGTCAATTTTTCTCACTTTCTCCCAGACTAATTTACTTGTTGTGTGACTGTTTCTCAAGCTCACATATTTCATCCATGATGTTCTTTTTGCTATCCGTCTTTCCCTTCTAGCCTCACTGCGCATTTGTTTAAAAAACAATAACTTTTCGAAAGTTGGGTACCTGTTTAGTCAGGACCATGCACAGTTTTGTTTCCTACGAGCTCCACCCCGGTTTTGGTCTACGTGAAAGCTTCCCTTGTGAAAGTGGTATGGAGTTTTCAGCTGCATCTAAAATTCGTAATGATCAGTCCTTATTTCAGAGCTTTCCAAAAAAACAGACCAGTCTACTTTACCCAACTTCCATCTCTGTCATCGTGCTGGCATTCTTGGAGGCGCGTCGATCGGCTTGAGTATTATAGGGTAGTGGTCGCTGCCACGTGGGTTTTCCCTCACGTCCCAAGTAAAAAACCTAGCAAGTGATGGCGTGCCACAGGAGACGTAGATGCTTGACGTAGATTGTGATTTTGCTATAACACATGTTGGCTTTTTATCATTAAAAAGGTACACATAGCAGTTGTCTAAAAATTCTTCTATCATTTTCCCTCTCGCGTCTGTGTGGCTACTGCCCCAGATGTTGTTATGAGCATTAAAATCACCCAATAAGAGGAAAGGTTCTGGAAGTTCTTTCACGGGATTTTCTAATTCTTTTCTTGTGACATTCTTACCGGGTGGTAAGTACCGGGAGCATACTGTTATTGTTTTTTCTATCTGAACCTTTACTGCAACAGCTTCTAAGTTGGTGTTAAGCTTCACTTCACATTCTGGGACTCCTTTAGCAACCACTACAGCGACTCCTCCGGATGCGGCTGAAGAGTTTTCCCTATCTTTTCGAAGGATGCCATATCGACGCAGAGATTGTTTATGGCAACCTTTCAAATGAGTTTCTTGCAAACACACGACAGAAGCCTCAGCATCCTCGGAAAGATCGTAAATGTCATCAATATTAGTTCTTAAACCACGGCAGTTCCACTGCACATTAGTAGCCATATTTGATGATGTGAATAATCAAGTACTTCACGAAGAGATTCTATGTAAGAGGTCACAAAGATGACATATGTAAATGAGCAAGAAACTTGCTAAAATGCTTTTTAGGTCACGTCTTGTTGTCAGGGGGAATGACCGGAAGTCTACCCCCTTCGTGTTTTCCAGGGGGAATACCCGGCTTTTTGGTTTGCCTACCCGATGTAGCCTCTTTTCTTTGATCCGTGTCCGGCGGACACACTTCCATCATATCATCGCCCTTTCGGCGTTCATCGTTGATGGTGCTTGATGAAGGTGCCGACTTCTTGGAAAGAAAGCGGTGCTTCGGCACCGATGTTGAGACCTTCGTGGCTTCTACCGCGTGCTGACTCACGTGAGCCCCAGCAGAAGCCTCTAGGCCTCTTGGGAGAGGGTTGGTACGAGCGTCTGTTTTTTCACTGGGTAAGGAGGGCCGGAGTGCTGACACTCTGTCCAGCAGCTCCACCTGTGTTCCAACTGACACCATCGGCGGCGCACACCTTCCACGCACAGCCTGTGCGTAAGTACCTCTGTCGGCAAACGCGACTCTTTTTGGCTTCAATGTAAGATATGTTCTCCCGTACCTTCAATCCAATCACTTCTTCTTTTTTCCACTCAGGACAGGATGTGGAAAACGGAGCGTGCTGACCCGCGCAGTTTGCACAGCACAGCTCGCTTGCGCACGTTTCATCACCATGGTTTCATTGACCGCATTTATTACAGGTTGCTCTTCCGTGACATGACTGGGATCCGTGCCCGTATTTCTGACACCGAAAGCACCGGCGGGGATTGGGCAAATATGGTCTTACTCTAACATACAGGTAAGCGGCCTTAACGGCACTTGGAAGCGTTAAGAAGTTGAAGGTCAGCACAATGTGTTTGGTCGGTGTTTCATTGTTATTTTTTCTAAATTTAATTCGTCTTGCAGATAGAACACCCTGATCTCTCAAGGCTTCTTCGATTTCCTCGTCTGTGCACTTTAGGAGCTCTGTATCTGAAATTACACCCTTCGCGTAGTTCAGAGTACGATGTGGTGAGACAGACATACTGTTCTCACCGATCTTCTGAAGTTTTTTAATCTGCCTGCTATGCCCAGCCGTCATAACTTCGAGCAAGAGGCCTCCAGAATTCATTTTCTTTGCTTTGTAGGTCTCACCAATACACTCGTTAAGTGCCTTGGCGATGAGGAAAGGGGACATGTCTTGAATTCATCGTTGACTTTCAGGCGTGATGACAAAAAATTTGGTAAAGCTATCACCAGGTTTACTGAAGTTCATTATCTCGGTCAGGTGCCTTATTGGCCTCCGATCAGGTTTTGCTGAAGAGGGGGTTCTATCTATGAAATTACATATACGTTCGGCAGCTAAGCTGGCCGCCCACCAAGCAGCCCAACATGGGAGTGTTTTAAAAACCAGTAGCCATACATAACTGCTATAACCATATAACCATGACCAAGGAAGGTCACACCCACATGGTTAAAACTTGCCGCCTTTAAATTGGGAAGTGAGAAGAAGTGAGAAGAAGACAGGAAAGAAGAGACAGCGAGATGGAAAGCAAAAGATTGAATAGAGGGACAGGAAAAGGCGACTGCCGATTTCCTCCAGGTGGGTCAGTCTGGAGGTGACGTCTATGTGAAGCAGAGGCCAAAGAGGTGTGTTGCCTCCGCCAGGGGGCCTTAAAGGTGTAGACACCAAACAGCGGCTCAACCTCCAGGATCCCCCTTTGCCCAGACACGGCTAAGCCGCGCACGCCTACACGCGGGAGGGTCCAACCCTCGTGTGCTCGGGTACGTGGTGTATCAACACACCAAACGCCTGCTGACGCAGACGCCCCTGCGAGGGAGAGTTTGATAAAGCGTGCAGTTATCCGCGTATAAACTTATATTAACAGGTATGTTGGAAGGTAGATTATTCAAATAGAGCAAGTAGAGTAATGGCCCCAGGACCGAACGCTGCGCCACACCGGACTTTACATCAACTGCTGAAGAGTTAGTGCACCTAAAATAAACGCTTTGCAAAAGGCCAGTCAGAAACTTTGTAATCGAGTGAACAAGAGAAAGATTGCTAAATATTGAGTCAAGCTTGCATAAAAGTTTGGAGTGAGTAACTGTAACAAAAGCTTTGCAGAGGTCAATAAATATAGAATGAATTTGATAACCTATATCAAGCGCGCTAACAATGTCGTGACTAGATTCTATCAATTAAGTGGCAGTGCTGTAACCACGACAAAAACCATGTTGGAAGTTAGATAAAATATTGTTATTAACAAGGTAGTCTAAAATATGTCTGTGTAATATGTGCTCCAACGTTTTGCACGAGTAGGATGTTAGAGAGATCAGCCTATAATTCAACAAGCATTGTTTAGCGCCACATTTACATAGCGGGATAACTATCGCTGTTTTTCATTACGAAGGGACTATACTAGTTGATAGTGATTTCTTGAATATGAGCGTTAGGTAGCGACAACACCAGAGAGATTAACGAGGCAGAAAAGTATTAGGAATCTCATCTGGGCTGGAACTCCTTTTCGTATCAAAGTTCAGCATCATATTAAGAACACCGACGTCCGAGACAAAGGCATCTTCAAAAGGTGGATACACATCACAGCTGTCAGAAGGAATATCGCGGTTGTCTATTGCGAAAACAGATTGAAAATTCTCGTTAACGCCGTGGCGGTTAGCTTAGTATCACTAGACAGTACAAGTTGTTAACGATAAATATTAATGTAAGCTAGGGCTTAGATTAGGGAAAATTGCACTTCGAAATTTTCTAGGCTTACTGCGCAATAAACTAGTTCAGTTAACATTAAAATAAAACTCACTTGCTTATTTTGACTGAACGCGACATTCTTCCTTACTAATATGAAATTGTGCTGTAGCATGGATGTCACGCGCCCGCTTTAGGCGTCTCAATTTGGAAGTGCGACGGGATATGTGTCGTAATTCTCTAGTCATCCAAAGTACCTTTGGCGTTTGTTTCTGTTTTTAGAGGAACAAAGATTCGGATGCACCTAAGGACAATATATTAAAGAACGAAACTAATAAATTAACATCGAGGACGAGCTAAGCTGTTCCAACAGTTCAAAATAATTGCATTATGCATCAGTAACATAGACATCATCAGCACGATTGAAATCGTGAAAGTAGTATATATACAACTATGGGATGAGTACGTGAGTATGTGATCCGACTGAGAATAAATTCCTCCAAGAGTTTACAACGATCGGTTTACTTACCGCCTTGTTTACGGTTGGCAATCTTACTAATGGGCCGTGCCATCTGCTGCACCGATGTTTTGTACTTCGTGATGGATGCCCCATTGCGCGCTTTGTTATGCACAGAACTGTTAAGATGCGCATTGTCTGCGCCTGCGATATGCCAGAGCCGTTAACGCGTAGGTAAAGGATGAGAAGCGGTGGAGGAGCCTGAGAAATCGCTCGAGGATTCCCTTGAAACTCTGCCCCAGTGTCCAGACGTGCACCATCCACTTGATGTGTGTGGTGTTTAACAAATTCGAACAGTGCATGGTGTGGGACGAAGAGCGCTACCTGGCCATCGGTTCTTGTGAACACACACAATCTCTCTGCATACGCTATGATGAAAGAGTGGAAGAGTTTTTCTTTCATCAAATATACCTTATGGAGCCCCGGCATTTTAAACCAGAAGCTTATCACACGCCATTTACGTATCCGACCAGCGAGATACGTCGTACACCGCGACGTCACGACGTCAGGCACCACGACGTCAGATACGTCGTGGCGGTCGCTTCACCGCATCCTGTTCATTGTAATGAAGGTGCTCCGATTAAGTCAATGGCGGCCTGGACACGTCTTTTCGCTTTAGCAAAGACACTGGCAAAACCACACGCCAAATGCTTGTAAAGGAATACTTCATACAGTATACCATACACCAATACATATCCTTTATGAAGGGTGTTCTAAACACGATATACTACTGGCTGCAGCGTAGGAAAGATGTGTTCGCTCCGTAACAAAATAGTAGGTCGCTGTACAAAGAAAGTATAGTACCTTTATCTACCATATAAACATGTAAACATTCGTTTGCTAAATGTATTCACAAGCATGGTATCGCGCCTGCACAAGCATACATGAACACATCTCACTCAATGACCGCGCACACTAGCTCTAAAAAAACTGGAGTCAGAAAGCATAGCAGCAGCAGCGAGCGAAGTGACTGTCTTGCTGCCTCTCGTTTCAACGTGAACTAGGCGGTGAGAACGCGAGCGCTCGGGGCACTCTGTCCCCATCTGAAATCGCTTTCAAGATAGGGCGCCCGCTGCCGCTCCATAATCAGCCTCAGCCGGAGTTGAATGCGCCTTCTCCTCTACCCTGTGTCTTGCCCGCGACAGAAGACGGCGGGATTCCTCCCCGCTTTCCTTCTTCCCTTCTTTGAACGCGTGCGATTAGCCATCATCGTCAGCATACCCCACTCTTGCACTCGGACATTCAGCTTACGGCGCGCGGAAAAGATTTTAACTCACTTGGACTTTATATGGAACATCACGGTGGCGCCAACGGTAAGGGCGACAACAGCGGCAGAAATGTAACAGGATTGTCCATGTAACTGCTTAGTGGACAGCTAATTAGTGGACAGCTATACGGAGTAAGGATAATAGTTTTATGGGCTTTGTAAGCTTGTAAACATAGGCACACTAAATATATAAACAAGCATGGTGTCACACATGCACGAGCAGACATGAACACAGCTCACTCGATTACCGTTGAAACTCGCTGCCAAAATGAGTGGTGTGAGAAAGCGTGGCAGCAGAAGCGAGCGAATTGTTCTTTGTTCTTCCTCTCGCATCGACGCGAAGTAAGCCGTGTAAAGAGGGCGCACGGGAGACTGTGTGCCCGTCGCAGAGGGCTTTGAAGATAGTTACCAGGGTGGGCGGGCGCGGCTGGCTGCGACGCGTGCAGCAGAAAGCACTTCCTTCCTTGCTTTCCTCCCCCGGGAGACTTGCGGAGCCCTGCGGCCCTAGCAGCCGCCCACGTCCGCCCTGTTTTGAGCGCATCTCCCTCCCAACCCGCTTCCCCGAACATTGCGCCCGACGTAAGACGGCGCGCTTGCTCCCCGCTTGCTTCCCTTCTTCCCATACCTGCTCGATTGAGCCGCGATCGCCGGCTCACCCTCGCACGCTCTCACTTGCATATACAGCAGACGGCGCAGAGAGGATTTTATCACATTTTGACTTTATACGGAACCTGACAACGATGCCGAAAATGCGCTTAGAGTGTCCATATAATAGCTATCACAATAAAAACATAGTGCACCGCAAGCTGAACTTCGGTCCAACATAATGGCAGTCACAGATCTTACCTTGTAGCCAGAATAGGATGTAAGAGACGAAAACTGCGTCTGGAGAGCGCAGTTAAGGAGTTATCTATGATTGACTGCTACCCTATGATTGGCTAACGAAGCGTTTTCTACGCTTACCCATAAGCTTTCCCCTAGGTAAAAGAACCTAAGCCAAGCCAGCTATAACAAACGAAAGGCATGACTGAAAAGAAGATGATGAAAAAACCACGTTAGGTGCACTCTTATATCAAAAAGTATCACCTCCACATACCAACTCTACTCGAACTTCAGTCATGATTGAAAAATAGCAGTTATTCATGAAAGAAGACTGCCTGCGTATGCAAAAGTTTCACTTCTACCGACACCGCACAAAACAGCGCAATATTTATTACGCTTAATGTTATGCGAGCTACTGCACACACTAAAGTTCGAACCGAATTCTTTAGGCAGGTTGTTTCCTGAAGCATGAGTTTATTTAATATTTTTTTTATTTATTTGAAGAATACTGTCAGCCTTATGCAGGTCATTACAGGGAGTGCACGGGTCGGTACACGCGGGACTACAATGTATCAATTATACATCAGTAATCATAACCGATACAACAGCAATCGATACAACATGGTATACAGCCAATAAGAAACAATCGTAAGCCTCATAAGTGAGCATAAAGCATAAAGTAAGCATTTATGGTTTGCACCCATAAATTATATGCAACTCTCCTAGCGCTGTCTCATCCCGTCCTATATACGCCACCCAGTTTCGCATTTGCCAGCAAGCGTGCAAAGAGCACAGGTGGTCAAAGCCATTCGCTGTGTACCGAGGCTGCTATCGTCTGGTTTCTTAAGGCAAAATGTTGCCTGCGCTGCCCTGGGCTCGACGCCACCCATCGAAGCTGCACTCTTTCGCGTGTACGTGTCGGAATGCGCCACAGTTTCAAAGAATTTCCCGCTTCCCTCCAAGCTTGTTAAATGTATCAGTCTCCTTCGCAACTTAGTATATACGCTTCTGTCCCATTTCTTTTGCAACACACATCACCTTTGTTCTTGTGGCGTCGCAGCCTATACGTCTCACTCTGGGCATTCACGTGGATTGCTGTTTGCGTTTCGACAGTGCTTGTGAACGTGGCACTGCATAAGCATAAAATCACATTGAATTTCACACTTTCGTGGTGGACAAACCAAAATATTCCGGGAGGTTAGTTGCTGCACAGGATGAAACAAAATCGACTGCATCGCCCTTACTTGTAAATCACTTATTTAAACAGTTTACAACAACTTCGCTACATTATTATTCCAAATGTTCGTTGTATATGTATGTTTCTCCACATTTAAACTTCAGTGTTTGCGTGAACTATATACCTTTCTTTTCTTCATTAGTTTCATCTCAATGTACACATAATATTAGGCAAATTTAGATGTTCCATACATATGAAATAAACTAGCGTAAGGTTCTCTGCTTTAGATCTCTGCGCATCCACTTCATTTAACCCTACCCGCAACTCCGAAAGATAATGAAAAAATTCAATCCATACGGAAAATAGTAGCTTTAGCTTTATGCAATAGTACAAATACTTGCTTATATTGAATAATTCTTTTATTACTGTTTTATTACACAAAAAGAAAACCAGAGTTGCAATAACAAGAATGGCGCCACCAGAGGGATCCACTGTCATTTCTAGCCACCATTGCAGAACATGTGGTGTTTGTGCATTTGTCACTACTTTCTTCGAGTGGGAAGAGCAGAAACTGTGCACCTAAATGTAAAAGGGTTGTCATTTCGAAGCTGTATGCGCTGTTTCAGCAGAATGCAAATGAGATCCCTTGAAAAGGTAATGAGAGTTTTCACACGTACGTGCGTCATTGCAAACATAGAACAAGAAACCACAAAGGCCTGCAGCTCATACAACACGTCATTTGCGTTTCGCGTTTTCAAACGTTCAACGATCCCTTTTCGCCAGATCTTCCAAGAATTCTTTAGTTCATTGACGATGTAGTCTGCGTATATTCTATTTGCGCAAGTGCTACCCGTGCGTTGTAGCTCACAAGAAAAGGATACAGTTCTATGCTCCCTCTAAAGCACACCAAAAATCACAACTGAGAACTTTGCAAGGAATCTACAAACATAGGCAACGCATTTCGTCACTTATTCTGCCTCTGACCTCATTTACTGCAACAGCGGTATTTT
The DNA here is from genome assembly GCF_050947875.1 of Dermacentor variabilis. Classification (NCBI taxonomy): domain Eukaryota; kingdom Metazoa; phylum Arthropoda; class Arachnida; order Ixodida; family Ixodidae; genus Dermacentor; species Dermacentor variabilis. The sequence continues at coordinate 12,819,454 of NC_134578.1, read as the reverse complement.
CCCGAAGTGAAGATGGTCATAGTTTTCTAATTGTCTGCTTTTAGCTCAAATAACAGTGTTCCCAGACCATGCGAGAATGGCCAGCAAGCCAGCTCCTACAGGGTTGCTGGTTACGGAGCGGCGGTAGAAGAGTGATGTGGTTATTTTAACAAAGATACGAGCAGAATAATTTGCTTGAAATAGTTAACTGACGACAATATATTATGCTATACTAGATGAAAAAGTTGTTTAAATAAAGAAAATGTAACTTTATAGAATGTGTTCAGTTTTTTATGTATGGTATATTAATTGGTGGTTTGGACTTTGAAACACGTAGAAAAGACTCTCTCGCTCACCATGTATAAACAGGGGTTGGGTTTTCTTATCGCAGGTATATAGCCTTACGAAACCTTCTATTAAAACTTTCAAAACGCTATTTCAGCGTTTGTATTGCGGTCTTGTCTCGTTGCCGGAATTATCTCGTTTCGTTCTCGCAACTTGCCCGGATGTTCTCGTCTAAGTGCCCGGGCAACGGCTCTGCCTTTTGGCTCAAGCTCATTTTAACATCACCGAGAACGGGAGCTATAATCATTTCATGCTTAAAACAGGCGTATGCTGACACTTTTGCATTGAGTGAGAAAGCTAAGCGCATAAACGATAAATATTTTCGAACTGATGCCGAAAGAAAATGGGCAACGTAATCTCTGGTAGTGGTTTCGCAGCTGAATCCTGCATTACAACTTGTCATTTTTCCTTAAAGTTTATCATTCTGCGTTTTTGACATTGTGGAGATGTAGTAGTTTAATTATTACGCTGCAACCTATGATAGTTTAACAGAAGCCCTTCGGCAGCATTTTCCTCCACCACTCCTGCTCATAATTCGCAATTATTCCTGTGCATGCGGACAGACCATACTAAATTTATTTGTCAGCATCGGCATTCATCATACGGCACTTGAAGTTAAGACAAAAAATTAGATTATGCCGAGTAAAATCTACCACCACTGAAGTATATGCTATTACCTCTGTCTTGCGCTTCGCAGCATCAGTGGGGATCAAATCAAATGTGTTATTTATAGGATTCCCAAGCACCCTCACGTCTATACAGAGCTCTAACCTAAAGTGTGTTGAATAAACAATTTGTATCTAAAACATCAAGGAACGCACAAAAGCGACTGGTAGAAATGGAATTCTAGATATCAACGGATACCAGGACACTTGAACATCCTCAGAAACACTGCAGCATACGCTGCTGCAACAAAGGTACAACGAAAATGGAAAAGAATAATAATAGACGCCCCTTTTACACAAAGTGAAGCTAACCTGTTGCTGAGAAAGATATCTTGGGTATTAGCGCAAACATGTGGTTTGATAGGAAATCAAAGTGCTGAAATTTATGCTTCTTAGATCGTAACCTAAATTGTCCATTCCGCCAAAATCAAACGACAATGTTAAATCGGTAATTTATTGTACCGCCATGCTCGTCAAGGAACAGCAGGTGGTCCCAGTTGATTCGGAGCCCATCACTACAGCGTTGCTCAAAGTGACAGTGCAGTTTTCGCAGGTAAACTGTGTGAATATATGTAGTTTAATTGCATGACAACGATGAATTGGACACCAATACGCCGAAAACACCAAAACATGGGGAAGGACAATATCTATGGCATAGACACAACGTCATCCTCACTCGCTTTCGTATGGGCTGCTGATTTCGCGTTACGTACATGCACCGATGCCACCACACCCTGAGTTTGTACGGTGTGCAAAAATCTTGCGTGGTTCACCAATCTCTTCTGTGGTACGATAGGGTAGTGGTTAACGCGTCCGGCCCGGAACTGCATTGTTGTATTTGCAAGAGGTTTAAATTGAATGTCGTTGGCTCATTCACCTGTTTCCGTGGTCGGTGGTAGCCCGACTTTCAGTGCCAGTACAAAGCTGCTCACGCAAAGTGTGCCTGCTCTAACGCAGCTTAGTTACTAAGGCCCTTCATCGCCCGACTCCAACTATTCTCATATATTAGCGCATTGAGTCGCACGTTAAGGAATCCCAGGTGGTCAAAATTATTGCGGAGTCCTCTACTTAAGGGGCGCCTCAAAATCGCATCTCGCAAAAGCGAGCGTAGGAGTGGTATGAAGAGAAAGATACAGGACAGGAAAGGTGTCACGATAAAGGTATCACCAAGAAAAGGCACAATATTCATATCATTGTTCCCAAACGTAAAACCCCAGATTTGTTTATTAAAGAGATAGCGTTAAGGGCCCCGGATCACACAAAAAAATCCGCTGTCGTCGCCAGCGTTCGTGGAGGAGAAAATCATCTCGTATACCATGCACATTGTGTACGGCAATAAAATTGTTCTTCTGTGAATAAAGTTGCTCATAGTTTGTCAGATATTCTTTGCAGTCATTCCTGAGAATTTTCAGCACGGTCGCCCCCAAACAAATGCTATGAAAGAAATCACCGACAGCGCATGGGTATTGTGTTAAAGCTTCTCAGATTGAAGTGCAAAACATTAACAGAACATAAGCCCACGCAAGAGGCCGCGTTTCCACGAGAAAGCTTGCCTTCGTGTATGCATTTTGCAGCCAGCATTTGCCGGCAAACATTATGGTTACGTTTGCCCAGAAGCGCGGAAAGCAGTCTCGGATCTTTCAATGCTATCGCGTTTCATTCTTAAAAGCGAAGCTTTAGCGTCCCCCAATTTTTTATTTGAACACACTCCATAATCTCGACTATATCACAGAACTTTTCTATCAATATAATTCTGACGGGCTGTGTTTTCAGGAAGGACATACAATACCTACATAAACTAACTTCCTCAAACAATATGCTATATACCGGAAAGAACGTGACGAAGTTTTTGCCTTGTCCGGAGGCGTAGCAATAATTTTAGATGAGTTTGTTGGTTGCCAGAATCTTTTTCGCCAGACGCCCATCGAAGTTCTAACTGTGCAAGCCAATGTTATCAAGAATTGCATTACTATCTGTTCACTTTACATACCGCGTCATTACCAACTCAGCAAAAGAGAATTTCTGATACTGATTGACAGCTTCCGGATCCATACAGTATCACTAGTGATTTAAATACAGTGTATTCGGGGGAGACTCCCGGTGTGATGCCAGTGATCGACACATAGAAAGCTTTCTAGTAACCTCTCGTACTTACCACCGTAACAGAAAAGAGCCCACGTAGCGCAATACCCCCCCCCCCCCCGCACCAATTCATTTTCTTCCAGAGATTTTATGACTGGCACAGTGGCCCTCCTTCCTTACATTGAATGAAATGTGCTCAAGCATCCAATTGGGAGTGGCCACAATCCTGTAAGGCTCCCCAATTCAGCAATATGGCCATCCGCCTTACCCCCAACTGCTGAAAGGAAAAGTTTCAAGGTTCAACCTACTTAACACGAGATTTCGTATTTTATCGCTTTTATTCTCAGTAAAGCTGAAAAATTCATTCCACGAACAACTGGCCTCTGATGTAAAAGACGCGTCTCCTGGTAAAATGAGGACTGTGGATTGGCGCGACAGGAATACAATCGCTCTCCAACAGCAGAAAAAAAAAACTCATAAAATCACAGTGAAAGCGGACGCACCGACAGGCAAGGAAGGCTAGCCGGGAGAGGTTTATCTCTGGTATAACATCTTAAACACATGAGTCCGAAGCATGGAATGGCCCATGAAGGCTAAAGTGGCAGGAAACCCCTCCATTACCCCTGGAAAATGAACAAAGAAACAGATTAGAAAACCAGGCCCACGCTCTTGGCGAACACTTAGGGAGTTCTTCTAGCTCGATCTATTATTCTCAGAAAAAGAGAGAGAGATAGGGAACAAATTTATTCGCCATAGGCAGAACTGGCCATGCGACCCGTTCAGTGGCAGACCAGCAGAACCGGCCAACGATGTCTTTGGCGTGTAGGATGGTTGCGCCTGGATGCGGCTGTGGGCTGATGGAGAAGACAAGCTCTGAAGCGGAGGAGGGAAGGCCCTACCTCTCGATAGTATGTGAACGAAAGTGACGGGTACATTGCAATAGGAGCAGTTAGGCTCATTGTCGCCCAGACACATACGGGAGAGTAAATCAAGATTAGAGAAAGAGCCTGTTTGTAATTTACACCCTACTCGCAGGTGAAAAAGAGTGAAGGGGGCTAAAGTCGCCTAACCAGGCGATAATATGTCGCGATGTCGTGGTATTTGGTCAAGCTCCCACTGGGCATATCGGAGTCGGAGGGGCTGTCGCTCTGTTTACGAAGCCTCGAGCAGTGAAGGAGGCTCCCTCATTGCCCGGATTGTCCGCATAAGCCAGAACCCACATCATTTCGATGGGATAGCGGGCTTGCAAGGAAGAGAGCGGACGAAGGAGATGCAAGGTGGATGAAACCACTCTCTGGCGCACGAAGTTAGTCATGGCTTTATTACAGCAGCTGACCACTACATGCATATCTGGATTAAGCATAGCGAGAGCGACGCCTGTGTCTTCTGCAACTAATGATCTGAGTGTCGAGATGGTTGCTGAGGAAACCATTCGCCCCGAGCCGGTCACCGCACAGACTGCAAAGCGAGACTGGCTAGGAGAGGGAAGATAACAAGGCACGTCCGTGTAAAGGACATGTGGGCAGCTGTTCAAGAAATCGGCCAGAGAGTTCGCGCGACTCCTACGCCTGGCATCGTGGATCCCTGCGAGCATATCCTTAGGAAGTGGTTTGGCAAATATCTTGGCGCCGACCAGAGTGGCAAGCGACGCGTTTCTCGTGTGAGTTGGGCTAGGCTGTATGCTATTAGATGTTGCCGTTGAGTGCGGGAGTTGGCCGACGTTGAGCAGGATTTTGAGAAATGAAGGTTTATTTACATTATTTACAGTAATAACACAAAGTAATGAACAGCCATAAAGTCATCGACGGCCGACACCAAATCGGACGCTAAGGCATGTTGCAAAAAGAACGAAAAATAACTCTGTCTTTCGCTTTTAACATTTCGGTCTCTCGGGGTCACGTCATTTTCGGCCAATCGTAAAGCCATTTCAGGTGTCATCATTTTCCTACAAAGGTAGGTGACCGTGCAAGTGCCATCACATTCGGCCAATGGAGACAATCCAAGGGCTCCATTGTCCGATGGTTGACTTGCCTCCGGCGCAACCTCCTCGCCTGGAAGCGCTCAGCTGGAGTAGACGCATTGTTTTCGAACGAACTTCCACAGTCGCAAGACGGCTTTTCTCGGGACCAAGATCAACTACTTGGAACCGTGCCAGATTCCCGCTGCACTTTCGGGAGGAGTCAGGCGGGGGGAGGGGGGACAATAGCTCGACCTGCGGCGCATGAGATGGGGGTCGCCAACCTGTCTGAAGGGTCCGGTAACATTGTAGACGCGCCCTGGCGCACTATAATTGGAATTCGATGGCGATTGGATGTGGTCGAGGAACTTGAGTGATTCCAGGAAAGGGTTCGTATCCAACAATGCGCAGTTTGCCAAGAGCACGTCTGCCTGTCGTTGTAAGCGCTAAACGATATCGCTGCGCTGTTCGGTTGGCTTCAATGAGCTCATCTACCGTGTTATGAACGCCAAGGTGGAGGAGCTGCTGAATTCTGGCAAGCGTGCGATTCCAAGCGCGGTCTTGTAGGCCTGGCGGATCATCTAATCCCCTCTGGTTTTATCTTTTTATTTTTTTTATTTCTCATACTGCAGCCCTTTTAGAGCTATGTCAGTAGTGGTGAATTATACAGTTGTCTATCGTACAAAAATGTGCAACGTAAGGAGCACGAGAGAGTGAGAGAACCACAAGAAATAGATGATTGACAGCCAATTTTAAGCACGAAATTGTCCAACGGAAGAGAACGAATGGCTCCTGGCAACGAGTTCCAATGTTCAGTGGTTAAAGGGCAAAACTATATTTAAAAGCATCAGTTCGTGACCGATAGGGTACAATATAAAGAGGTAATACCTCCTAGATGAGGAAGGTTCAGCATGTCTTATGCATATACAAAGGCGAGAAGTGTTTGCTGAGTTCAATTAACCAGTGCAAGAACTTTGGGGCTTCTATGTTGTGGCGGATGCTGCGAGTAGTCAGGTTTAACTCTGAGACTTCAGAAGACGGAGAAAAGTTGCTGTCATATCTACGGGAGATAAACCTCGTAACCTTTTTCTGAACGATTTCCAACTTCACGGTGTCTGATTTCTTAAGTGGATTTCATACCACACAGGCATACCCCAAAAGTGGCCGGATAATTGTTTTGTCGGTATAGAGACAGCTATAATATTTAATGGAAAAGAGGTGGAAAGGTCGGCCTGAGTGAAGTGCCTCAAGCCTGCTCCTCCACGCTCGTGAAGGAGTTTGGCTAATAAGAGATAGGATATGAAGAGGAAGGAGCGTCGTGGCAGCGTGAATACGACAAGGGCTGCACAGCATACCGTTTTGTAACTAGTTTAGTATATAAAGGAGCTGTGCGCAAAGTACGCAGTAAGTAGCGCAGCTTTGAAGTGCTTTATTACAAATATACTAGATATGATGAGACGTGGACAAGTTATTAGTAAAATAAAGAGCCAGGTATTTGTGTTCACTTTTTTCATTGCGCAAGCATTAAATTCATAAGGAAACGTGGATTGAAAGGCTGCTGTGTTCTGCATATTAGGGCACCTAATGACATTTACACGGTTTTCCTAAAATATATAGTCATTTGCCAGGTTTTACACCATTGGCAGAAATTATCAAAGGAATTGTTAAGAAGAATATGATCCTTAGTTTAGGTGTTTGTTCGATAAAGCACACAGTCATCCGTGTATAAACGCTCATTAACAGGTACAGTCGCGGACAGAATAAAATGGATTACGGCTCAGGCGGCTGGAGCGGCTGTGGGGCCGCCCCACGGCGCTGCTATCGCGCTTCGCACGCTCAACTACGAGAGTACCCCTAGTGACGTCAAGCTTCTCCTCGGCACCCTCGCTCTCGCGCTGGCGCTTGTCGCGCTGGATAAATTTACAGTGCAACGTTCGGCTGGTCTGCTGCTTAGGTCGGGATGAAGGGGCGCGTGAATCGCCAGTGGTTCAGCACTTCGCGCTGTCGCGCAGCAGCGGACAGCCGCGACTAATTAAACATCCGCACTCTGAAGGAACGAGAACCCGATCTCTTATTTCTTTTTGTCGGCGATTTGCAGTCGCCGACACAATAACATGAAGTATGGCTTCGGTTAAAAAACGCGGACCAGTGCCAACTAGTGTAAAAGGCGCCCGGTGTCGATACGTCTGCTTTCGCATGCTAGTCCTTTTTTAGCTCGCAGCCTCTCCAAACCGTGAGCATAGGATTAGCGCTCTTTAATGGTAGAGAGCAGCGCGAGATGATGGTATTGTAGCCGAAACGTCTGATTCGCTGCCGGAATGGGGTTTTTTACCCAGCTCGCGCTGCAGGTGACTGCTGCCACCTTAAAGCCACACGGCATACACATTTCTTTTTTCTGTCGCGTGACCCCAATACCGCGTAGGCAGATGAACGATGCGGCGTCTCGTCTGTGAAGGTACCAATAATCCGTGCGCGACAGGTCGTTGGAATGACGGCGCGCGACCCACCCTTTATGTTCGCACTGCCTGGATGCTGCTGGGTTTATTCGCAGTAGATAAGTGGCTTCGGTAGGCTTTCTCTAATGAGAAGTACTATCCCCACACCTTCGCTATTTTTTGTGTGTTTGCTGAAACATGGAGCGCTTGACGCCGTGCAAACCGTGCGGCTTTATGCACTACCGCCCACAACTCGCTGTTAGCAGACTGCTTGGCCGGTGTCGTGAGCTTGCTGGCGGGCAGTTTTTGCTCCAGCATGTTCCAGGCGACAGTTGTACTGTAGGGGCCTTGTTAAAGTGGCGACCATGTTGAATGGAATTATCTGTTTCTGGTACAAGATGTTAAAGTCTGTTCGTGGTCCCTGAATAACCTGCTTGACTTTTCACGGGCTGCATATGTTATTGCATCTTTGGTATTTCCTTGAAATTCGCTACGCACGAAAGGGTTTAGGGCCTACGTTGCTGGGAAGTTGCTATTTTGCGATGTTCTACGACGTTGTAACGGCACTGTGTCGGATGACGGGAATAATTATCTCATGAAAGTAAAGCTGTTCTGTCGCAGTGACTACGGCAGAACAGAGAAGTTCACGCTTGAACGTGAACTAAGCCGCGTGAACACGTTGCACACGGAGCCACAGCACTCGATGCCCTCTGTCCTAGAGCTGTGCACGGGCTCGGGCCGGCCCGAAAGCACGGACCCAGCCCGGCCCCTGGGCCGGGCTCGGGCCATTTGGAGATTCTCTCACTCGGGCTTGGGCCGGGCCCGGGCCAGGCTTTCTATGTCTCGGACAGACCGGTCGGGCTCCCTATCTCGACTGCGTACCTTATGCGAAAGTATGCTTGCCGTCTCGCATGTAGGTACACGAGGAAGTGAAATGTATTTATTCATCAAAAATGGAATCTACAGGGAAGGGAGAAAAGTAAAAACGGTAACAAAAGGCAAACGAAAGCTAGCGGAGGCTCGGAATGCGTTTTTGGTTCTACCAAGTACCGACACTGTTGAAAAGCCGCCGCTTGCAGGCGCCTCCCTGTAAAAAGGCTGAGAACGGGAGCGTTTGGGAGGCGCACGCGGGGTTGCCTTTGCCACACATACAAATTAACCAAGCTGTGGCGTATAGCGGGATTTTCCAATGGGCAGTGGTATTTTTGAAGACTGGTCGTTGACCGAAGTCGACAGGAAGCACACGTCGTCACTGCCCATGCTATAAAGGTCACTTTTTTCTTTCAGCAGCACCTTAGAAACGGGTGAATGTTTTCAACTCGCCGCTGTCAGCACCCAAAAAAGGGGACGATAGGGTGTTTTGTGGCATTCTCGGGACGAGGCTTCACAAAGCTCTGAATACGCGCACCCGGAAGCATTTGCGTTAACCCTTCATCAATGGACAACTTGTTGTTTTTGCACAATAACTTAGAATAACAATTGTGCGCATGCGCTGCATCTGTATATATTCACAATTTTGTCATATGGAATGCAAGAGTGCAGCATTATAAGTTCATTTAAATAAACTGATTTTCCTGATATTGTTTCTTTTTGTGTCGGCGTCGCTTTATTGCAGGCTGGGCCGGGCCCGGGCCGGGCCTTAACCCGGCCTAAGGCCGAGCCGGGCCGGGCCGCGCGAACTCAGGCTTCTTCCGCGTCGGGCCGGGCCGGGCCACCCGTGGTAGTGTAGGGCCCGGGCCGGGCACGGCCTCAGAATTGCGGCCCGTGCACAGCTCTACTCTGTCCCCATCTGAGATGGCTGTCAATATGGCGCGCGCCCTGCCGCTCCATAATCAGCCTCAGCCGGAGTTGAATGTCCCATACCCCTTACCCGGTGTCTTGCGCACACAAGGCGGCAGGCTTCCTCCCAGCCTTCCTTCCTTGAAAACGCGCGATTGAGCCATCATCGTCATCGTACCCCTGAAAAATCGCACGCTTTCACTCGCACATTCAGCATACGGCGCGCGGCAAAGATTTTATCCGCTTGGACTTTACACGGAACATCACGGTGACGGCGTCTACAACGGCAGAAATGTAACAGGTTTGTCCATGTAATTCCTCTCGCAATAAAAAAAGTCGCATTTCCCATTCAAAGGTGGAGATAGCATCGCCAAAACAAATTAGTGGATAGCTATACAGAGTAAGGATGATAGTTTTATCGGCTTTATAAGCTTTAAACATAGGCACACTAAATATATGAACAAGCATGGTTTCACACATGCACGAGCTGACATGAAAACATCTCACTCGATGACCGCTGAAACTCGCTGTCAAAACGATCGTGTGAGAAAGCGTGGCAGCAGAGGCGAGCGAATTGACCTTCGTGCTGCCTCTCGCATCCACGCGAACTAAGCACCGCGTGAAGACAGCGCGCGGTAGGCTGTGTCCCCGTCGCAGATGGCTTTGAAGATACAGTGACCCGGGCGCGCAGGCGCGGCCGGCCAGTAAGCATGGAGCAGAACGCGCTTCCCTCTCCCTTTCCTCCCCCCGGAGCCTTGCGGAGCACTGCGGCCGGAGCAGCCGCCCCCACGTCACCCCGGGTTTGAACGCATCTCTTTCCAGCGGCAAGAGCAGAAACTGTGCGCCTAAATGTAAAACGGAATTGTCATTTCGCAGTTGTATGCGCTGTTTCCGCAGAATGCAAATCAGATCTCTCAAAAAGGTTAATGACAGTCTTCACACGTACGTGCGTCATTGCAAACAAAGAGCAAGAAACCACAAAGCCCTGCAGATCATACAACGCGTCATTTGCGTTTCTCGTTTTGAAACCTTCAAGGCTCGCTCTACGCCAGAGCTTCCAAGAATTCTTTAGTTCATTGACGACGTAGTCTGCGTAGATTCTATTTGCGCAGATGGTACCAGTGCGTTGTAGCTCAAGAAAAAGATACAGTTCTGTGCTCCCTCTAGAGCACACCCAAATTCACAACTTTGAACTTTCTAAGGAACCTACAAAAATAGGCAACGCATTTCATCAGTTATTACGGCTCTGACCTAATTTCCTGCAATAGCAGTATTATCCCAAAGGGAAGACGGTCATGCTGTTTTAATTTTGTGCTTTTAGCTCAAATAAGTGTGTTCCCAGACCACGCGAGAATGGCCAAGAAGCCAGCTCCTAGAGTTGCTCGTTGCGGAGCGGCGGTAGAAGTGTAATGCAATTATTTTAGCAAAGATACGGGAGGAGAATAATTTGTTTAAAATTGTTACCTGATGACAATATATTCTGCCGTAGTAGATGAAAACGTTGTATAAATAAAGAAAATGTTACTTTATAGAAGTTGTTCAATTTTTTTATGAATGGTATATTAATGGGTGGTTTGGACTTTATAATAGATAGAAAAACTCTTTCGCTAGTCATGCAGAAATAGGGGTTGGTTTTTTTTATCACAAGTATATAGCCTTATGAAACCTTCTCTTAGAACTTTCAAAAAGCTTTTACAGCGTTTGCGTAGCGATTTTGTCTCGTTGCCGGAATTATCTCGTTTTGTTCTCGCAGCTTGCCCGGATGTTCTCGTCTGAGTGCACGGGTAGCGGCTCTGGCTTTTGGCTCAATATCATTTTGACGTGGCCGACAACGGGAGCTAAAGTCATTTCCTGCTTAAAACAGGCGTATGCTGACACTTTTTCAATGAGTAAGAAAGCTGAGATCATAAACGACGAATATTTTTAGTGATACCGAAAGAAAATGGGTAACGTAACCTTTGTTAGTAGTTTCGCCGCAGAAGCCTGCGTTACAACTTTATGATTTTTCCTTCAAGGCTATCATTTTGTGTTTTTGACATTGTGGGGATGTAGCGGTTTAACAATTACGCTGCAACTTGTGATCATTTCTTCGCCGGGCTTTTTAAATGTGCCTATGTCACAGAAGCCCTTCGGCAGCATTTTCCCCACCACTCCTGCTCATCTTTCGTAACTATTCCTGCGCATGCGGACAGATAATGCTAAAATAATTCGTCTGCATCCGCATTCATCATACTGCACTTAAATCTAGAACAAAAATTTAGATTATACCGAGTGAAATCCTTTACCGCGAGTGATGTATTTCCTATTACCTCTGTCTAGCGCTTCGTAGCATTAGCGGGGATCAAATCAGTTGGGTTAGTTATAGTATTCCCAAGCACCCTCACGTCTTTATAGAGTACTAACCTAAATTGTGTTGAATAGACAATTTGTATGTAAACATCAAGGAACGCACAAAAGCCACTGCTAGAAATGGCATTCTTGACACTTGAACATACCAGGACACTTCCAGGACACTTGAACATCCTTAGAAACACTGCGGCAGAAGCGGCTGCAACAAAAGTAGCACAAAAATGAAAAAAAAAAGAATAATAGACGTTCCTTTTACACAGAGTGAAATTAACGTGTTCCTGAGAAAGATATCGCGGTTATTAGAAGAAACATATGGTTTGATAGGAAATCAAGGTGCTGAAATTTATTCTTCATAGAACGTAACTTAAATTGTCCGTCCCGCCGATATCGAACGACAATATTGGCTCAGTTTATTGCACCGACATGCTCGTGAACCACACATGGGGTGCACGTCAAGGGACACCAGGTGGTCACAGTTCATCAGGCGTCCATCACTACAGCGTTTCTTAATGAGAGATTGTTGTTTTCGGAAGTAAATCACGTGAATTTATGTAATTTGATGACATAACAAGATGAAATGGACACCAATACATCGAAAACAGCAAAACATGGGGAAGGACAATATCTATGGGATAGACGCAACGTCATCCTCACTCGCTTTTTTATTGGCTGTTGACTTCGCGTTACGTACATGCACCGATGCCAGCGCACTTAGAGCTTGTACGGAGTGCAAAAATCTCGCAAGGTTCACCAGTCGCTACTGTGGTGCGATAGCGTAGTGGTTACCGAGTCCGGCCCGGAACATGTTTCTTGTATCTGCAAGGGGCTTAAATATAATGTCTTTCTTTGGCCCATTCACCTGTTTTCATGGTGTTTCATGGTGGTAGCCCGACTTTCAGTGCTGGAACTATTCTCTCATATTAGCGCACTGAGTCGCACGTTAAGGAATCTCAGGTGGTCAAATTTATTGCGGAGTCCTCTACTTAAGGCGCGCCTCACAATCGCAACTAGCAAAAGCGAGCGCAGGAGTGGTATGGAGAGAAAGATAAAGGAAACTAAAAGTGTCACGATAAAGGTATCACCAAGAAAAACAACAACATCTTTGTTCCGGGACGTAAAACTCCACATTTGTGGAGTTTACGATCCAGGGGCCTCCACAGTGTGGAGGCCCCTGGATCGGAAAAAATCCGCTGTCGGTGTTGGCATTGGCACCCGCGGACGAGAAAATCGTATCGAACCACACATATTCTATACGGCAATAAAATCATTCTACGAATAAAGTTGCTCATAGTTTGTCTTACGTTCTTTCCAAAGTCATTCCTCGGAATTTTCAACACGGCCACCCCCAAAGAAATGCCACGAAGCAAAACACCAACAGCACATGGATATTGTGTTGAAGCTTCTCAGACTCGCGTGCGAAACATTAACAGAAGATAAGCCCACGCAAGAGGCAACGTTCCCACGAGAAAGCTCGCCTTCGTGTATATATTTTTCTGCCAATATTTAATATAGTTAGTGTTAATAAATTATTCAACTTCCCAAATAGTATAATCAGATGAAAAGTACCAATGATGTAATTGTAGAGCAACATGAAATACTACCAATGCATCTTTTCAGTTTCCCAATACCTGCAGCATAAGAGTATTTCTGCAAGCGTGAACGAACCCTGAGAATGCACGCAAAGTGCCTAGAGCGGCCAGTCGCGCGGCAAGAAAGGTCAGGTTCCAACAAAATACATATATGTGCCGCCCACGTATGCAGCTGTCAAAAGCGCTGGCAAAGACCAGCATGTGTGCAGGAAGCTCAAGCTCTCGCGTCACTGCTGTTATGACAATGCCGATGCCCTGAGCATGGTGCAGCAGATGGTGCAAGGTCATATGCGGGGGATAAGACGCTGCCCAACTACAGAAGTGCTGTACTATTAAAAAAACTAAATCACACAAGCCGAGGGAACTGGAGCTTGATCGTCGTGCAGTTGCTAGGTCCTCGAATTTCTCTGCCAAATTCAGAGCCCATATTTTGCAGATACCTACCGCCTATCAAAATTGTCCTTAATATAGCTTTAGCACCATCCACTAGCTGAGCAGATGGCATGGTGTCACATGCACAAGCACACATGAACACATCTCTCTCGATGACTGGGGAAACTCGCTGTCAAAACAATGGTGTGAGAAAGCGTGGCAGTAGCAGCGAGCGAATTGACCTTCGCTCTGCCTCTCGCATCAACCAGAACTAAACCGCGTAAAGACGGGGCACGGTAGGCTGTGTCCCCGTCGCAGATGGCTTTGAAGATACAGTGCGGAGTGCGGGACGCGCGGAGTAGTACGCGCCTCCCCCTCCTTTCGCTCCTCCCCGAGCCTTCCGGAGCACGGTGGCCTGGGCAGCCGCTGGCGCCCACTCTGGCCGCCCGGAGCTGAACGCATCTCCCTCCCAAACCTCTCCCCCGAGCTTTGCGTGCGACGGAAGACGGCGCGCTTGGTCCCCGCTTGCTTCCCTTCTTCCATTGCTTGAGCGATGGAGCCCAATCACCGGCTAAGCATCGCACGCTTTCACTTGCATATACAGCAGCCAGCTCGCAGAGAGGATTTTATCGCCTTTGGACTTGATACGGAACCTGACGCAAATGACGAAAATGTGCCTTGAGTGTCCATATAATGCCTATCGCAATAAAAAACATAGTTCACTGCGAGGCGAACTTCGGTTCAATATGATGACAGTCACAGATTTTATATAGTAGCCAGAATAACAACAGACGAGAACTGCATCTGGAGAGCACAGTTACGGAGTTATCTGTGATTGACTGATACCCTACGACAGGATAACGATATGATTTCTACGCTTACCCATAAGCTTGCCCCTAAGTAAAAGAACCTAAGCCAAGCGAGCTATAAGAAAAGAACGGCAAGACTGAAAAGAAGATGAAATAATCACGTTGGTGCACTCAAACGTCAAGAAGGAGTATCACCTCCACTTACCAACTCTACTCAAACTTCAGTCATGATTGAAAAATAGCAGTTTCTTCACGAAAGAAGAGTGCCCATGTATGCAAAGTTTTACTTCTACCGATACCACACCATACAGGGCAACATTTATTACGCTCATTGTTATGCGAGATACCGCACACACTAAAGTTCGAACCGAATTCCTTAGGCACGTTGTTCCTCGAAGCACATGTTTGCACCCATAAATGATATGCAGCTCTCCTAACGCTGTCTCATCCCTTCCTATTGACGCCGCCCAGTTTAGCGTTTGCCAACAAGCGTGCATAGGGCACAGGTGTTCAAAGCCATTCGCTGTGTAACGAGGCTGCTTGCGTGTGGTTTCTTAAGGCAACATGTTGCCCGCCCTGCTCTGGGCTCGAGACCACCACTCGAAGCAGTACTGCTTCGCGTGTTCGTGTGAAAATGCGCTCAAGTTTCAAAGAATTTCTGGCTTTGCTGAAAGGTTGTTACAAGTATCTGCCTCCTTTGCAACTTAGTATATACGCTTCTGTCCCATTTCTTTTGCAACACACATCACCTTTGTTCTTGTGGCGTCGCAGCCTATACGTCTCACTCTGGGCATTCACGTGGATTGCTGTTTGCGTTTCGACAGTGCTTGTGAACGTGGCACTGCATAAGCATAAAATTACATTGAATTTCACACTTTCGTGGTGGACAAACCAAAATATTCCGGGAGGTTAGTTGCTGCACAGGATGAAACAAAATCGACTGCATCGCCCTTACTTGTAAATCACTTATTTAAACAGTTTACAACAACTTCGCTACATTATTATTCCAAATGTTCGTTGTATATGTATGTTTCTCCACATTTAAACTTCAGTGTTTGCGTGAACTATATACCTTTCTTTTCTTCATTAGTTTCATCTCAATGTACACATAATATTAGGCAAATTTAGATGTTCCATACATATGAAATAAACTAGCGTAAGGTTCTCTGCTTTAGATCTCTGCGCATCCACTTCATTTAACCCTACCCGCAACTCCGAAAGTTAATGAAAAAATTCAATCCATACGGAAAATAGTAGCTTTAGCTTTATGCAATAGTACAAATACTTGCTTATATTGAATAATTCTTTTATTACTGTTTTATTACACAAAAAGAAAACCAGAGTTGCAATAACAAGAATGGTGCCACCTGTGGGATACACTATCATTTCTAGCTACCATTGCTGAACATGTGGTGTTTGTGCATTTGTCACTACTTTCTTCGAGTGGGAAGAGCAGAAATCGTGCACTGAAATGTAAAAGGGTCGTCATTTCGCAGTTGTATGCGCTCTTTCTGCAGAATGGAAATCAGATCTCTCGAAAAGGTAAATGAGAGTCTTCACACCTACGTGCATCATTGCAAACATAGAACAAGAAACCACAAAGGCCTGCAGCTCATACAACACGTCATTTGCGTTTCGCGTTTTCAAACGTTCAACGATCATTTTTCGCCAGATCTTGCAAGAATTCTTTAGTTCATTGACGATGTAGTCTGCGTATATTCTATTTGCGCAAGTGCTGCCAGTGCGTTGTAGCTCACAAGAAAAGGATACAGTTCTATGCTCTCTCTAAAGCACACCAAAAATCACAACTGAGAACTTTGCAAGGAATCTACAAACATAGGCAACGCATTTCATCACTTATTTTGCCTCTGGTAAATTTAGGCTTTTGTTATCAAGGGTGCAATTTTTAAAGCTTTCCGATTAGACCAATTTCTGATAGGTATTTGAACAATAAATCCACAACCCGTCGTTGTTTTGAAAGGCCGGGCATTGTACCTAAGATGCTCGGTAATGTTGACCGTTCGTGGCAAATCATGTCCATTTGTTGCTCAAAAAATTGTCTCTCGTCGCGGAACGCGGGGCATTCTAGTAATATGTGCTCAATTGTCTCTAGGTTGCGACAGTTATCAAAGTATGGGTTAGTGGTAAGCCCTATGCGGTACAGATAATTGTTCGTGTACGCCACGTTCAGTCGAAGACGATGGTACAACATCTCTAAGTGTCGTGGAAGTGGTCGTGGAATTTTCAGTCTCATTTCTGGGTCAATGTAACGCAGGAAGTTACCTTGGTGAAGCGGCAGATTCCAGATGCGGTCTTTTTCTTGACAGGCATATTTTTTGGCCATGTTTGAAGCGTCGGCTTTTGTAAAAATGTTCTTTTGAACTTGTGGTATTGGAGTCCATTTCTGGCAGCTTCATCCGCTCTTTCATTTCCCGAAATGCCGGCATGGCCAGGTATCCACTGGAACTTTATGCAATGCCCAGGAATCTTAGCCCTGTGGTGAAGATAAGCAATGTGAAATGCTGCAGGTTGATTATTGCAACGCTTGTTCCTGTTCCACATACTTTGTAGGGCTGCTTTTGAGTCTGTGAAAATCACCCATGTCTTTGGCGGCTGCTGTCGAAGGACATACACAAGGGCCTCCTTAATGCCATATAGCTCCGCTGAAGTAGATGATGTCGCTCGCTCAAGACGAAACGAGAATCGTCGCCCTGTAGAGGGAACAAAAAGTCCGCATGATGAACGATGTGGAGTTGTAGAGCCATCTGTGAAAATGTGCGTTGCGGCTGCGATACCAAAGCTATCTGATAAGTCGCTGCTTGAGGCATTTTATTTTTCGCATTGATCCCAGGTATATAAGGCACGATTTCCAGTGGGGATAGTGTCCATGGTGATATGTTTCGTGGCATAATTTGTGACGCCTGAGCAGGAATCGAAATAGATATGCTTCCGACGGCCTGCCCAAAGGTAGATGTAGCACGGGTTCTAGAAATATCCTTTAAAAAGTGAGTCTTCGTATGAATGACATGGCGGAGGTGAATCCGAAGTGTCTCCTGCGAAGATAGCACTTCGAGAGGCAGGCATACAGCTTCTGCTACAGTTCCTGAGCGGGACGACCCCTTCGGAAGGCCAAGACATACGCGAAGGCAGGTGTTTCGTGCTGCCTCAAGTTTTCTCTTGCTTGTGGGAGACATGTTCTGCAGGATCGTGAGGTAATAACGTAGTGTTCCATCCACGTACGCCTTATGGAGGAGCACCATTGATCGACAGTTGCTGCCCCACTGTGATCCGGCTAAATATCGGAATACGTGCGACCCAGAAGAAATCTTCTCACTCAGTTTTTTTACTGGGGCGACCATGTGAGGTTCCTATCGATCGTCACTCCAAGAAACCTTTGCGTCTTGACGTATGGAAGGGCACGACCACCTAACACTAGTGGGTATTTTTCCATGCACCTCCGCGTGAAAGCCATGGCAACGCTTTTGTCGAGGGACAATTTCAGACCCCTTGGATTTAGGTAGGCCGATATATTTGCTAGCGCTCTCCTGGAAACGTTGTTGGGTTGTACTGCGGGAACGCGCTGCACTCCAAATACAGATGTCGTCCGCATACAGGGTAATTTTGACGCCGCGGGGCAGGTTTCTTCTCAGATGGATGAGGCATAAATTAAATAATACCGGGCTTAACACAGCTCCTTGTGGCACTCCCTTCTCGACGGCATAAAGCGCCGTGGGGCCATCCGGGGTACACATGAAAAGTTGGCGTCCTTGAAGATAGTCTTCAATCCATGCGTAAAGCCGTCCTCCAAGACCAAGGGTTTCCAAAGCTTCAAGTATTGCTTTATGAAAGACCGAATCATATGCTGCCTTAATGTCTAAAAATATAGCAGTAGGTATGTTTCCAGAGACTAATTCCTCTTGAATTGATGAGACGAAGGCAATGACGTTATCAATTGCGGACCTATTTTGCCGTAAGCCATTCATTTCCTCCGGGTAAACTTTCGTAGTTTCCAGGAACCAATTTAGTCGTTTGTAGATTATTTTTTCGAATAGCTTCCCTACGCAGCTAAGCAGAGATATGGGTATGAAGGAGGCGTAATTTGTTGGCTGCTTTCTTGGCTTCAATATAGGAATAACTCTCGCAAGCTTCCATTCCGTAGGAACCTCCCCAGTTATCCAAGAGGCGTTGTAGTACTCCAGAAGGCGCAGGCGAGATGCGTGGCATAGATTTGCGAGCGCTTCATAACTTACACCGTTATGACGAGGTGATGATCGTTTGTTTACGTCGCTGATTGCTGCCGTGAGCTCTTCGATGGTGAATGGTAGTTCTAAGTCAGGAAGGGTAGCTCGAGGTGGACTGGGCTGATGACTTGCAATTTGCCGGAAAGGTTGTGCCCCGCTGGAAAGGAGCCTGCAGTACTGCTCTTCCACCTCTTTCAGGGATGCGCGCTCATGTAATGAGAGGGCGATAAAAGGATAAAGCTGTTGCGGCTCTTTGCGAATGCTTCTGACGAGTCGCCATATTTTGCTCAGCGGTTGTCGTATGTCCAGTGTCCAACAAAAGTCCCTCCACTTTTTTCGGTCCAGTTTGATGAGGTAACATCGTATATGTCTTTGTGCCCGTCGACAAGTTCTGAGGCCTTCGATATTTTTAGTACATAGAGCCTTCCTTTCGGCACACCTTCGAATGGCGCATAACCTTTCAAATTCCTCGTCGTTAGTTGGTACATTTCAATGCTTAGTGGCAGAGCGGGTACTTTGCTTGAGGCAATGAGCTATTGTCGGTATTAATTCTGCATTCGTAGTCGAGGCTGTGATCCCTTTGTCTACGGCTGCTGTGTAAGCTTCCCAGTCTATCGACTTCAGTTTCACTTTTCTGGGCGACGTCCGAAAATGAAGGGCAGAGATTAGGATCGGGTAGTGATCACTACCTCGAGTTTCGAAATCTGTACACCATCCGAACATAGGGGCCACTTGAAACGAATATGACGTCAATGCAGCTAACAGTCTTCGGGTTTTTCAGGTATGTTATGCTGCCATCGTTCAAGGGCTGTATATTGTATTTTGCAAGAAGCTTCGCCAGCTTAGCACCCCGAGCACATGTATGCGAACTGCCCCAGATCTCGTTATGTGCGTTGAAATCGCCACAAATAACATGTGGAGACTGAGTGTTTGTCAACAAGTTTTCCAATCTTGTCACGTCGAAAGGTGATCCTGGTTTCAAGTAGACGCCGATCAGGGTAAACACTTTGGATGCAATCACTGTGGTTACGCAGATATATTCGTTCTTGTCATGTGGTGCTACGTCAATCGCAGAGGCAGGTATGTCGTTGCGAAATCCAACGAGCAGTCGGCTAATTCCATTTTGTCGCCTTGAATGATGCAAATAATAACCCTTTATCCTAAACCGCTCGCCGACGCGAGACTCGGAAATGACCATAAAGGGGAATCGGTACACTCGCGCAATATGCTTAAAGTCTGCTAAGTTCGAGCGCAAGCCACGAGCGTTCCACTGGAATATAGTACACATGCGGAAGTGTTTGTTGGTGGACACCGCTTGCGAGACGATTGTTGGTGAAGCCATCGCTGCTACTGCGAAGAATCACGGCTTTGCGCCGTGAAGGAAGACGACATCAGCGGTTCTAAAGCCAGGATGGCCTCTACATCAGGGACGCTCTTAAACGATGGGCTGGCACGGAGAATAGCCTTGATTGCGGCGAATATCATGGGAATCAGTATACTTGATATTTCATTTCCAGTGGTACCATCGAACAGCTTTTCTTCGTTCTTCCTGTTCTTCTGCTGCGACCTTGAGGACACTTGTTCCTGTCGTGGGCTTGAGGTTATATCACCTGAGGGCTTTGGTGGACTATTTGCAGTTGAAGGCCTTTGCTGGTTTTCTTTCACGACTGATGCGAAGGACTTTTTCAAAGCTGTGTCGCTGCGCTGTACTGTGTCGTGTTGCTTTTGGTTTGTCGATGTATATATCACATCCGGATTCGGTGGTGGTTCTCGTCGTTTCCGCACTTTTCCTTGCATTTGCTCCATCGTCCGTGCAAGAGTGGCTGATGTCTTTTTAGGACACCCTCCGTATGGCGCAGCATGCTCAGCTCCACAGTTTGCACACCGAGGCTGGGAACGTGACGTACACTCCTCATGCGTATGTGGACCAGCGCATATCTTGCTGCGGATGGGGCCTTTACAATATTTCGCTATATGTCCATGTCTTTGACATCCGAAACATTGAGTAGCCGACCCCATGTATTCCGTCACGGGATAACTACAGAATCCAAGCGACACTCGGTTTGGTAAAGGGGCGTCCTTAGAGAATTCCAGGATGACCGAACGTCTTCGGGTTTCCGTTACTACGCCATCTTCGTTAGGAACGTACAAAACTTGCCCTTTAGCAGATATGACTCCTTGTTCGCTCAAATACTCCTTGAGGTCGTCATCCCAGTACTCAACAGGAACGTCCTGCATCCTCCTGCACGCGGCAGAGTAGGAGTATGGAACTCGAGCTTCTACAGGAATACCCGATAGATGGCCAACAAGCCAGCTACTAGAGGGTTGCTGGTCACAGAACGGCGGTGGAAGAGTGATGTAGTTATTTTAGCAAAGATACGAGAATAATTAACTTAAAATAGTTACCTGACGACAATATATTGTACGATATTAGATGAAAATGTTGTTAAAATAAAGAAAATGTAAATTTATAGAACGTGTTCAATTTTTTTACGTATGGTATAATAATGGGTGGCTTGGACTTCGATATACATAGAAAAGCTCTAGCAATTATCGCAAGCATATAGCCTTACGAAAGCTCCGGCTAGAACTTTCAAGAAGCTTTTTCAGCGTTTGCATTGCAGTCTTGTCTCGTTGCGGGAATTATCTCGCTTTGTTCTCGCAACTTGGCCGGATGTTCTCGTCTGAGTACACGAATAACGGCTCTGGCTTTTGGCTCAAGATAATTTGATCGTAGCCGACAACGGAAGCTAAAATCATTTCAAGCTTAAAACAGGCGTATGCTGACACTTTTGCAACGAGTGAGAAAGCTAAGCGCATGAACGACGAACATTTATGAAGAGATTTCCTTGACGTCCTCATTTTGCGTTTTTGACATTGTAGGGATGTAGCAGGTTAACATTACCCTTCGACTTGGGATCATTTTCTCGCCGGGCTTTTTATTTGTGCCTATGTCACGGAAGCCCTTCGGCAGCATTTACTCCCACCACTCATCTCATCATTCGCAACTATTCCTGCGTATGCGGACAGATAATGCTAAAATCATTCGTCTGCATCCGCATTCATCATACCGGACTTAAATGTAAAACAAAAAATTTGATTATACCGTGTAAAACCTCCTACCGCCAGTGAAGTATTTGCTATTATTTCTGGCTAGCGCTTCGTAGCGTCAGCTGGGATCAAATCAAATGGGTTATTTATAGGATTCCCAAGCACCCTCACATCTATACAGAACACAAACCTAAATTCTGTTGAATAGACAAGTTGTATGTGAAACATCAAGGAACGCACAAAAACCACTGCTAGAAATCGAATTCTAGATATCAGTGGATATCAGGACCCCTGAAACATGCTTAGAAACACTGCGGCAGAAGCTGCTGCAACAAAAGTACTGCAAAAATGAAGAAAGCATAATAGACGTTCCTTTTACACCGAGTGAAATTAACCTGGTGCTGAGACAGATCTCTTGGGTATTAGCAGAAACATATTGTTTGTTAGAAAATCAAGGTGCTCAAATTTATTCTTCATAGATCGTAACCTAAATTGTCCATTCCGCCGAAATCGAACGACCACATTAATTCGCTAAGCTTATTGTACCGCCATGCTCATGAAGCACGCATGAGGTGCACATCAAGCAACACAAGGTGATCCCAGCTCATCCGGAGTCCCTCACTACAGCGTTGCTAAAAGAGAGATTGTTGTTTTCGCAGGTAAACGACGTGAATTTATAGAATTTGATGCCTTGACAACGATGAGTTGGGCATCAGTACGTCGAAAACTACAAAACATGGGGAAGGACAATATCTATCGGATAGACACAACGTCATCCTCGCTTGCTTTCCTATTGGCTGTTGACTTTGCGTAACGTACATGCACCGATGCCAGCGCACTCTGATTTTGTGCGGAGCGAAAAAATCTTGCAGGGTTCACTAATTGCTACTGTGGTGCGATAGCGCTGTGATTGCCGCGTCTGGCCCGGAACTGCATTGCTGTATTTGCAAGAGGTTTAAATCTGATGTCTTTCTTTGGCTCATTGACCTGTTTTCATGGTCGGTGTGGTAGCCCGACTTTCAGTGCCGGTACAAAGCTGCTCACGCAAGGGGCGCCTGCTCCAACGCAACTTAGATACTAAGGGCCTTCATCGCCAACTCGCACTATTCTCCTATATTAGCGCACTGCGTCGCACTTTAAGGAATCCCAGGTGGTCAAAATTATTGCGGAGTCTTCTACTTAACGTAACCTCAGAATCGCATCTCGCAAAAGCGAGCGCAGCAGTGGAATGGAGAGAAAGATGCAGGAAAGAAAAAGTGACACGATAAATATATCACCAAGGAAAACAACAATAGTCATATCTTCGTTCCGGGACGTAGAACGCCAGTTTTGTCTGTAGTTTTGTCTGTACTCCAAACAGTAGCGTCCCTCAGTGTCACCAGTCGCAAAGGGCTTCAAGCAAACTCCTTCTGCTGGCAAGGTCATGGGCAGAGTTTTTTTGGATCTTTAGCGGTTGCTGTTGACTGATTTCACGGAACGTGCGGCAACAATCAACTCAGACTGCGAAAACTTAGGTGATGTATACAGAACGGCCGGCGCGGAGAGCTATTAGCCGGTGTAACGGTCTTTAAGACACCGCCCGGCTTCATGTCTACCGTCAAACAGAAGAATTTACGACAAAATTTGGGTGGACTGTCGTTGCCTCATCCATCGTACAGCCCAGACTTCACGCCTAGTGATTATCACTTGTTCCCCAAGTTATAGGAACATTTGATTGGCCAACGCTTCCAGAGCGACGATGAAGTCGAAGAACTGGTGAATCGGTTCCTCAACACTTTGGCGGCGGAGTTCTACGAGATTGGGATACAGAAATTGGAGCACCATCTACAGAAATGCGTACAACAAGATAGAAATTATGTAGAAAAATAGCGCGAAGTTTTATCTTTCCATTGATGTAAATTTCTAAGATGATAAACAATGTTGTCTATTTCTAAAATTGATTGGAACCGTATTTTTGGACCAACCATCGTTTATAGGTTCATTACGCTTTGGGAGGTGGTGTTTGGAAGCACCATCCGCATCTGTGTGTTGTGGATGGCGCTCCCCTTACAGTCGTGCTTCACTAGGCAACTGGTACAAGGCAACTGGTACAAGGCAACTTCACAAGGCAACTGGTACTTGGAAGGCCACTTCCTCAAGGCCTTAGTGCGGAATCACGTGCAGCCTCTCCTTACGCGTCTGGTTGCAGGCGCAACGTACGACAGCTTCTGCTTCTTCGACCGGAGGCGCATTGTCTCAATAGCAGTGCATGTTCTTGGCCAATCCTCAAGAATTGGTATGTACCACTATGACACAAAAGAAACATAATCCCTAAATGCTCCTTCATATGTGTCGCACTTTTCCGTGCACAAACCCATCGCTCCTTGAGGAAGCGTCACACATTGCCTTCGTCCTTGTCGCATGGCGGCGTGTATATCTCGCCTTGCGCAATCAACTCAATTAGAGATTCCGTTTCGACATTGCTTGTGAACGTTGAACTGCATAAGCACAAAATTGCATTAAGCTTGGCACTTTTATGGTGGACAAACGAAGATATTCCGTGAGGTTAGTTGCTGCACAGGACGAAATGAAAGCAATGCGTTGCCCTTAGCTGTAAATCACCTAACTAAACAGCTTACGAAAGCTTCGCTTCATTTAGACGCCAAATATTCGTTGTATATGTATTTTTCTCCACATTTATTCGGTAGTGCTTGCGTTCACTATATACAACACGCTTTTTTATTATTTCAGCTCTATGTATAGTTTTTCGTAGGCAAATTTGGATGATCCATAGATGTCACATGAACTAGCGTAAGGCAGCCTGTCTGAAATCTCTGCAGATAAATTTGATATAACCCAACCTATAGCTTCCAAAAAAAATGAAGAAAATGCAAAGCACACGGTAAATAGCAGCTTTAGTTTTATAGAACTATACAAATTTTAACTCATATTGACTTATTTTGTTATTACTGTTTTATTAAGTAACAGGAAATCCATAGTTGCCGTAATGAGAATCGTGCAATCGGGGAGATGTACTGTCGTTTCTCGCCTCCATTACTGAGCGTATGGCGTTTGTGCATTTCTCTCTACTTTCTTCGACAGGAAAGAGTAAAAACTTTGCACCTAAACGTCAAAGGGTGTTCACTTCGCCGTTGAATGCACGGTTTCTGGAGAATGCAAATCTGGCCTCGCGAAAAGGTTAATAAGAGTCTTCACACATACGTGCGTGATTGCAAATATAGAAGAAAAAAAAACCACATGGCCGTGCAGTTAATGCAACGTGACATTTGCGTTTACGATTTTCGAACGCTCAACGCTCGCTCTATGCGATATCTTTCAAGAATTCTTTTGTTTGACCACGACCGTAGTTTGTGTAGATTACAGTTACGCAAATGCTACCAGTAAACTTGTAACTCACAAGAAAAGGATACAGTTCTGTGCTGCCTCTAAAGCACACCAAAAATCACCACTGATCACATTCTATGCAACCTATCAAAATAGGCACTGCATTTCAACAGTTATTTTGGCTCTTACCTGACTTACTGCGACAGCACCACTTTTCTACACGCAGACCGTCATGTTGTTTTAATTTTCCGGTCTTAATTCATGTAACTGTGTTCACAGACTGCGCGAGAATCGCCAAGACGCCAGCTCCTAAAGGGTTGCTGGCTGCAGAGCGGTGTTAGAAGTGTAATGCAATTAGTTTAGCAAGTATATGACGAGAAGAGTTTATTTGAAATAGTTAACTGAATATTACAGAGTACACGATAATAGTTGAAAATGTTAGTTAAGTAAAGAACTCGTTAATTAATCTTTGTTCTTTTGTGCGCAAATTTTTTTCTCTATCGTGTGCTAATGGGTGGTTAGAAATTTGAAATACATGGACAAGCCCTTGGATTATCGTCGCATCCTTTGTGTATTGCAAGAATTATTTTGGTATTGCAAGTATATAGCCTTACTAAACCTTGTGTTAGGACTTTCAAAAAAGCTTTTTCAGCACAAGAAACAGCGCGGACAACAAATAAGCACACTTGGACACACGTGTGAACTCTTATGTTGTCCGTATTTTTTCTTACGCTGAGAACGTTGCTTGAACATAAATCAAGGCCAAAGAGCCCGACTTTCAGTTCGTAGGTTGTCATATACGTGGCTGAAGTTTTGTTTTTTGATAATTGTTTATGTTCAAAGTGTTCCAAAATTTTACTATGCGGCAGAAATTATTTATTTGAAAATATTTGATTAAGGAAATAGTAGCGCATCATCTCTATTAGGGTTTAACTTATTTCCCATATTGTTAGAGGTGCCTTGAGGTGATTGGAATTATATTCTACAAATTGCGTAAAACAACCATATATACTGCTTAAATCATTACACATAGGAGAATGTCCAACATCTTGCACGATGTGTCGGCTGCATGGCACTTCAGGTGACCAAAGGCATTTTTACGAAGGGGAAGCCCGATGCGCAAATGTATGTACAAGTGTTTACATAGGGAAAATTAAGTGCCCCATCAGGGGCCCTTAGAGTAAATAAATTATGATGATGATGAGGATGATGAATCGCGCAGGCTGGTACAACTGCCACAGGTTCAGGGGACACTTCCTCTTCGTCTCACTCTTATGCACACGGTACTGTTAGAGTGTACCGTAACAATGTTAAGTTTCCTTATACTAGCCTTGAAATTCACCCGTTTTGTAAGTTGACTTGTGATGAGGTCATCACCGAGTCAGAGGGGTCTTCTTTTGCATGCTTCATAGGGGCGAATATTTATGTACAATTATTGCCATGACCAAAATGGCCCTAGAACAACAACAAAATTTTTGCCAAAGTGTAGTACTTTCCGTTTGCACGGCTGTAATGAAGCCCTTGCCGGTTGTGAATCGTGTGATGTACTAAGTAATGACTGTGGGAGTTTTCGTTGCTGCGCTGGTATTGGCAGGCTATGCATCCATGCTTTTGACGTTATTTACCACCAACTGCCGCATCCCCCCTTTTTGGTGCCGGCCATGTAACAGGCTAATCTTCATCATTATTCTCTGCGACTCCTTTCTGCTGTCTACGCCCTTCCAGCGACTTGAACAGCTTGGACCATCCTCTCACGAATCTAACTTATTTAGGTAAATTTTTAGAACAGTTCATGATTACGTAAACAAATAGTGCGTAAGTCATAAAAGAATGGTTGATGATCAATATTGTATAATTATTTTATTTTGTTTTTTATTTTTTATCATTTTGCTGGTCCTCTTATTGCTAATGTGTTTAGCTAGCTGAAGTACTTTAGCTAGTTGTTTCTAGCCTTCTTTCTATTGGAACATTTCTTTGTTCCCTATGGCATATTCCCTGTGTCTTGTGCTGCTACAATGCAGAAACTCAATATTCAAACAACGAATATTATTTTTTATTTTTGAAGCACTAATCTTGTTCATGGCCCTCTTATGACAATCCAGTATAACATTGTAAGTAATTAATATAAAAAATACCATTATTAGAAAAGGAATGGCAGTGCCCCCACTCATGATGACGGTAACGCGATTAGCATTTAGGCAACGTAGCGACATATTCTAAACGCACAAAAATTCATTCGTCACCAGTGTTAGCAAGGTATTTTATCGTATCCCTGTCTCTTGTACTAAAGCGTATACAGGGTGTCCCAACTATGATGCACCAAGATATAAAGATATGCAAATGTCACGTAGCTGTAAAGAACCAAGGTTTTGTTTCCCATCGCTTGGAGGTAGTCAGATTATTTGTTGCATTCCGCTTAAATACATATTTAGTTTTAAGTAGTTGTTCAACTTTCCAAATGTTATAAATAAATGAAAAGTACCAATGAGGTAACTGTAGGGTAACATAAGATACTCCCGATGCAGCTGTTTCCCAATACGTGTAGCACATATTGTTTCTCCAGGTGTGCAGGAACCCAGCGAAAAGACGCAAAGTGCCCCGTAGCAGCCAGACTCGCGGCAAGAAACGTCAGGCTCAAAAGAAAGACATATTTGTGCTGCCCACATGAACAGGTGTCAGAAGCGCTGGCAAAAGCAAGCTTATGTGCAAGAGGCTTAAGCTCCCACGTCTCTGCTGCCATGACAATACCGATGCATTGACCATGGTGCGGAAGGTGGTACAAGGTCATCTGCAGATGTTAAGGCTCAGTGGAAGCCCAGAAATACTGTAATATATAATAAAACTAAATCGCACAAGCCGAAGTAATTGGAGCTTCATCGCGGTGGAGTTTCTAGGTCCTCAAATTTCTATGCCAAATCCAGAGTGTATATTTTGCAATTACCTATTGCCTACAAGAATAGTCCTTAATATAGCTTTAGGAGCACCTACTAGCTGAGCAGGTTTTTGCATTCATTACGAACAATCTCTCATTACAAAGACTCGCAGTGCAATCGGCTATCAAAGGGTTCTGATAATGTCGCTCCCTTTGCTCACGAGTTGCACTTTAGTTGAAGAGATGGCACCGAAGTTTTACCTCTTTCGTGCCAATAGAGTTATCTCGAACCGCTGTTTAGCTCATCCCAATGGCTTCTTCCTGGTTATCACAGAGTTATGGAACTTTAGTGCACCTTCAATTGCCGAAAGTGGCGTCCCTTTAGGATTTCTACATGCAGTTCTCGGAGTCGTACAAAAACCGCGAATTATCGGTGGCTTCGTGGGCAATCTCACTGTCGTCACCAGCGATACTGCAGTTCTAATTGTGGGTATCAGCTTTGCCTTCATCTTGCTGGATTTGTCTGGTAAGCATCCGGGCTTCTGCAACCTTCCTGGAACGTTCTTGTCTCCATGACGCGAAAGTGGCTCACGGCTTACCGGGAGTGTCTTGTAAAGAAACCTAAAAGCACTTGCTGCAGACGCCGCGTTGCAGTGATGGTAAAGAATCAATACACTGCTAAAAAGGGTTAACTAGACAGCGACGCGTTTATTGGACCAACCATAGCCCAGAAAAGCAACCAGCACTCAAAATGCAACGATAGCCGCGAGCACAATTGTCTATCATTGAACCTTAACTCATGGGTTCAATGATGGTTCAGTATCTCACCGCCATTTCCGAGTGATTGCTGGTACGTACATCGCGCCCATTGAAAAGGCGCTAGACTATTCGCGAGGTGCACGCAATGTGATTAGACAGGCCTTCTTGTGGTTTAGAAATGACGATACTAATACGAAATTTCAGACTGCAGCCGCCTCTAGTGCCCTAAGTCAACTTTATAACAGTGACCATGCATCAAACGGTCGAATGAAAAGGTCAAACAAAAGTCTTTTCTCGAATATGTCATCACAGAATTTTGCCATAATGTTGACATGCCGTTTCTGACTGTGAATACTTCCTAAAAATGAGCCTTATTTCATATTTAGAGAGCATTCACCGATGCTGGACTACGTGGCATAAAAACCATTGTCTGAGGTAAATTACCCGCCGACATTTAACTTACACAATGAGTTCAGAAGATTGACTCATGACACATCTTGTAAACCCAGGTATCACCATTTCTCACTGAGTGCTGTTAACGAAGGTGTATTCACTATCAGGCTCCCTTAAAGGTACACAGCGATCACAATTTATGTGTAAGCCACGATAAAAACAGCATCATCGATCAAAGCGTGCTCAGGAGTCTATATTTATACAAATCAGTGGGGGACAATAACCGATATATTCACTACCAGAATATTATGAATAATAGTTTTCTCTTGGCCAAAGTATTTTCTAAGCTCCCTTTCGTTCTGCGAGTTGAGACGATGGTCACTTCTCTGATGAGATTCGCGACTGCTTTCTTTCCTTTTCACCTCATGCTAATATCTGACTATAAGAATTGAGATGAGAAAGAATATAGAAAATCTAAAGCTCGTTCATTCATGATTCTTTAGTCCACTCCAAAATGTCATTGAAGTAAAACGGTGCTTAATGCATTGCTCGTGCTTCGAGTTTTAAGATCAACATGCTTAAAAGACGTGCGCACACGGTGTTTTTAACACGTCAAGTTTTACGCGGCATATACCTACGTTAAAAATAGTGATTCAGTTATTGAACTTAACTACGTTATTCGTGCCCTTAAAGATGTTCACGTTTATTGTGTGCTCGACGTTTGTTTTGGTCTTGTCGACAACTAGAACATATCTTGATGAGAAGTCATCGGCACCAGTATGGTGACAATGTCTCAAAAAGCAGATTTGCCTTCGTCCAGGCCACGAATGACACGCACGCTTTCATGAAAGGCTGATACATGAAGCCTTCAATTCATGAAGTCTGACTCACACATGTCACATACTCTGTTCCGGTGACTTATTGCTGTCGCTGCATTCGAGGTATTCCTTAAACTAACCAGTGTTGTGAGGATGGAAGGGAAGAAATGTACTAAAATATTACAATTATCCGATGGTATACGGGCCTAAACCACAATAATATCCTAAGGTAAAACTGTAATGGGGAACTCCCGATTAATTTTGACCACCTCGGGTTATTTAACGGGAACCAACTGCCGTGGTCGGGTTTCTTTAATTCCCGCCATTTCGTTCTGAGCAGCTCAATATATTGCACTACGCCATCATGGCGAGTGAGTTATATATTAAAAAAATCAGAATAATGTAATGAGTAATAAAATAGATGAATTCCAAGCACATGTTGGAATGGGTTATAAGTGAACCTTTATTTGATGCTGATAAAATATATCCAAATCTTCTCAACTTCAATGCAGCTAAACGCTTCACTCTCAATGCACGGTCTGCCCCCAGTTTTAATCACTTTTGCTCCACACTCCACAAAGAACTTGGCATGGGCAGGACATGTAATGAGGAGGGAAGACAACCGAAATCATTAAGGGTTACGGCCTGGATTCCAAGGAAAGGGACGCGTAGCAGGGGGCGGCAGAAAGTTAGGTGGGCGGATGACATTAAGAAGTTTGCAGGGACAACATGACCACAGTTAGTACATGACCGGGGTAGTTGGAGAAGCATTGGAGAGGCATTTGCCCTGCAGTGGGCGTAACTAGGCTGATGATGATGATGCTCCACACTCGGCTGCTTCTTTTTCCGGCTTTCTGGGATTAACGCTCCTCGTGCTAAGTTTCGTCTCTGTCCGTCTGTCCCTCCGTCCAGCCGTCGGCCGGTCGGTCCGTGCGCCCTCCACCCGTCTGTATATCGGTCTATTGGTCCGTGCGTCCGCCCACCCGTATGTCTGTCGGTCCGTACGTCCGCTGCCGTTCTGTTTTTCCGTGCATGAGTCCACCCGTCAGTCTGTCGGTTCATGCGTCCATCCATCAACCTGTCAGTCGTTCCGTGGGTTGCTCCACGCGTCTTTCTGTTGCTCCGTGCGTCCGTTCGCCCGTCTGTCTCTCGGTCTATCGGATCGTGCGTGCGCTACAAGTCTGTATGTCGTTCCGTGCGTCCGTGAACCAGTTTGCCCGTCGGTCTGTTGGTCCGTACGTCCGCTACCCGTTTGTCGGTGCGTGCGTCCATACACCCGTTTGTCTGTCTGTCGGTCGGTCCGTGCTTCCGCTACCCGTCAGTCTGTCGGTCCCTACGTCCGTCCATCCGTCTGTCCATCTGTCTGTCGGTCAGTGCGTCCGTCAACCCGTCTGTCTGTTGTTCCGTGCGTCCGTCCACCCGTCTCTCCGTCGCTCTGTCGGTCCGGGCGTCCACAACCCGTCTGTGTGTCGGTCCGTGCGCCTCTCCAGCAGTCTGTCTGTTGGCCTCTGCGTCTGTCCACCCATATGTCTGTCGGTATTTGCGTCCTTACACCCGTCCTTCCGTTGGTCTGTCGATACGTGCGTCCGCAACCCGTCTGTCTGTCGGTCAGTGCTTCCGTCCACCCGTCTGTCTATCGGTCCGCGCGTCCTTCTACCCCTCTGTCCGTTCGACCCTGCATCCCTCCTCCCGTTTGTCAGTCGGTCTCTCGGTCCGTGCGTCCTCAACACATCTGTCTGTCGGTCAGTACGTCCGTCCTACCGTCTATTTGTGAGTCCGTGTGACGCTCCACCCATCTGTCCGCTGGTCTATGTGTCCGTTCACCCGCCCGTCCGTCCGTCCGTCCGTCCGTCCGTCCGTCCGCCCGCCCGCCCGCCCGCCCGCCCGCCCGCCCGCCCGCCCGCCCGCCCGTCCGTCCGTCCGTCCGCCCGTCCGTCCGTCCGTCCGTCCGTCCGTCCGTCCGTCCGTCCGTCCGTCCGTCCGTCCGTCTGTCTGTCTGTCTGTCTGTCTGTCCGTCTGTCCGTCTGTCCGTCTGTCCGTCTGTCCGTCCGTCCGTCCGTCCGTCCGTCCGTCCGTCCGTCCGTCCGTCCGTCCGTCCGTCCGTCCGTCCGTCCGTCCGTCCGTCCGTCCGTCTGTCTGTCTGTCTGTCTGTCTGTCTGTCTGTCTGTCTGTCTGTCTGTCTGTCTGTCTGTCTGTCTGTCTGTCTGTCTGTCTGTCTGTCTGTCTGTCTGTCTGTCTGTCTGTCTGTCTGTCTGTCTGTCTGTCTGTCTGTCTGTCTGTCTGTCTGTCTGTCTGTCTGTCTGTCTGTCTGTCTGTCTGTCTGTCTGTCTGTCTGTCTGTCTGTCTGTCTGTCTGTCTGTCTGTCTGTCTGTCTGTCTGTCTGTCTGTCTGTCTGTCTGTCTGTCTGTCTGTCTGTCTGTCCGTCCGTCCGTCCGTCCGTCCGTCCGTCCGTCCGTCCGTCCGTCCGTCCGTCCGTCCGTCCGTCCGTCCGTCCGTCCGTCCGTCCGTCCGTCCGTCCGTCCGTCCGTCTGTCTGTCTGTCTGTCTGTCTGTCTGTCTGTCTGTCTGTCTGTCTGTCTGTCTGTCTGTCTGTCTGTCTGTCTGTCTGTCCGTCCGTCCGTCCGTCCGTCCGTCCGTCCGTCCGTCCGTCCGTCCGTCCGTCCGTCCGTCCGTCCGTCCGTCCGTCCGTCCGTCCGTCCGTCCGTCCGTCTGTCTGTCTGTCTGTCTGTCTGTCTGTCTGTCTGTCTGTCTGTCTGTCTGTCTGTCTGTCTGTCTGTCTGTCTGTCTGTCTCGCTTGTCCAACTTACAGCAAGCCAGCCGTTGCCATAGTCTCCGCGCCTGCACTCATCGATATCTTCGCAGTAAGTTACCTTTAATATGGAAAGGCGATACACGTTGAATTGTAGTTTCCTGTACGTCGCTATGAAAGTTCATTGCCGCATGGCATTGTAAGCATCGAGTAGCTTCGTTTCTATTGGGCTGAGAAAAGCGCTAGCAGTGCGTCAACACAATAGCACGAAATGAATACCTGCCTGCTAAGTAAGCGTCGAAGGGAATAGCTTTCGCAGGGTATACGTGTATTTACCTCAAAAATATTTCCATGACACGGGATGGTATTTGTTTTTATCACAGCTGAAACAATTGCATAAAAATGCATTTCAATTTTATCCGCTCAGGAGCTTTGAGAAAAAAGACTAAGTACGTATGACGCTTTAATATAGCTCGGCCCCATTAAGATAACGTTGATGTTGCAAGTATTCTGCTACAGGCACCTATATTTACCCTAGCGCGTAGCTGACTTTCAGTATAAGTAAAGTAGGAGCTCAAAGGTGGGTAAACACGTTTCTTGGAACAGATTTAACAAAAAGTCGTGTTCTCAAAGACACCGCTTTTGTTAACAAGTTTATGTTCTATGAATTATTCTTTGTGAAACCGTGTATTCATTGCTCTGTGCTGCTGAATACGAGCACAAATAGAAATATTCCTCCTTTAGTAGGCCGCCTGCCACTTCTTAAAATGTATACGCACCACTCGTTCCACAGAATATAATCAGTGGATATTCCTTTGTGCCTTTGCGGCCACGCACACGAGAACGCGGACCACCTTTCCCAAGAATGCGCCCAATAGCATGCTGCAATCTAACATGGTAGGAGTAATTATTGTTGCTAGATTGTCCAAATTGAACCTTAACAACAAAGACCTGGTGCATGGCCATCAATGTAGTTGCATAGAAAAGTGCTTTCCAACGTATAAATGTTAGGACCTTATAAAGCTTAAGAAATACCGCATCCTCATGGTCCAAATAAACTACTCTGTTCACTGTTACAAAAAATGAATACTATCGATCGCCAATTTTCTTATGTTATCTGGATATGTGAAGACGATGAGCAAATCGTGAACAAGGTGAATGCAGGAGCCTGCATTCACCTTGTTCACGTTTTGCTCATCGTCTTGAATTTCCATCTCCCGCATTCCCCGTGTTTTCCCTAGATATATGAAGTTGTTTTGGTTCACTCATGCTCCAAACTCCGGTTCTGACTGTGTTTTCGCTATATTTCAACTACTTTCGCTTACTTACTGATTGCAGCATGCGCCAGCGTGTTGCACTTGGTTTGGTGGTGTTTTGACTCGCACTTGGATATTTGCACGTGTCCGTCTTCTTTGAGAATACTTCCTGCATTTAGTGCACATAGTGTTTTAATTTCATCGCCGCCTGTAGTAGCCGGTGCCCAACTTCGCGCGCCAACCTCTGTTGTAAATACATGTCCTTAATAAAGTTTGACTATGAGCTAACATCTCCGTTAGCAACCAAAGCAATGTGCGAAAGAAATAACAAAGGACATTTCCTAGGTGAACGTTTTCTTACGAAAAGTGTCTGTACGTTTCGCACAAATTTCGTTCCTACTTCAGGTACACTCAACTGGTAGCATTCAGGCAATGTACAGAACTTTCGAAGATCTGCTTATATTAAGCTGGCCTAACTCGGTGCTCGGAACACTCACCTTGTTCAATAAGAGGACCGTGTTTCTGGTTGGAGCGCTCAAAAGGGTACTCACATTCGCTCTGCGAAAAGCGCGAGGTCCGACAGAATCTCAATAACTGGATTAAACCGACTGCCCTGTGAGGAGGTGAACGTTCAGCTTCGGCGAGCCTTCTTTGGCTCCGATCTCAAGAGGGCTACGCATTGCTGCAAACCGAGTTTGAGAGTGGTAGGAAACAGTCGAATGTATCTTAAAATTTTAGGATCGTAAAGAATGTTCGGCAATCTAATAGCGCTAAGTATAACGCTGAAGACGCGATTCTTCAATCGCGCTGGCACAACTGACGAACCCTGCAATCAAGATTTCGTTGGGGCTAGTTGGTAAATGGCATTTTGAAGGTAAAAAATTGAGCGTAACACCCAGGACGACCCTCAAAAAAGAGACGAGACAAGCACTGGCGCTGACTCCATGGCAATGAAGAGGTTGGTTATGCTGTTTCGGTCGATGTAGATTTATTGTACTGAGTGTCACAGCGTGATCTTGTCTTGTGTTATTTCTTGCATTGAGGAAAACTGTGCGTTTCTGTTCCAGAATGATGTGGTGACTGTAAGTGAACAATTTCTTAAGTCTTTTGGAATAGTACCTTAAGGTAATCTTGATTGTTTTTAATGACAATCTTTTTTTACAAAGGACCAGCTTTTTTACTAATCTAGCTGATGCATGCAAAGTGCCAAACGATCTGAATAATGCGTCACTCTGGGGCAGTAGATGGCTAATGCAACTTAACGTAACCAAATGTAAAGCTGTGCAAGTTTCCCGCGGTTTAAAAGGCCGTGACACGCACCTATCTTTTCCTAATAGTAATCAGCCAACGCCTGTTGATTCATACAAGTATCTCGGTCTTCATATCACAAATAACCTCTCATGGCACACCCACATTGATTACGTATGTAATAATGCTGGCCCCATGCTTGGATACCTGCGTCGTAATTTTGCATCTGCGCCTTCATCCCTTAAAGTAATTCTTTAACGAGCATAGGTACGATCAAAGCTCGAATACGGATGCGCCATATGGGATCCTGCTCAAACCACTACAACACTTGCCCTCGAATCAATTCGTGCAGCTGGATACATTTTATGAAATTAGTCGCGTCATTCCAGCGTTACAGCAAAGAAAAATACCCTAACCTTATCCGACCTTTCATCCTGTAGAAAATTGCGCTCGCCTTTCACTATTTCATAAAATTTTGCATTTCAACCCTGTATTAAAAGAGCAGCTCCTCACACAGCCATTCTACCTTTCATCTCGATGAGATCATTACTTTAATGTGGGCGCGCCGTCATGTAAGACTAATCTTTACAGTGATTCTTTCATTCCCCGAACAACTACGGAATGGAACCATCTTCCCACTGCCATCGCCGCCGCCATCACAGGCTCTACTAACTTCAAGAATGCCATTTGACATGCCCATGCCTAAATCCAATGTTATTTGCACAAATTGATTCTTATGTTTACCCAACTCCTTTCTGTTGTTCCTCCGGGCCCTGAAAGTAAAAAAAATAAATATAAATAAATAAATTGCATTTTTATTGGGTCATGTGTTGCTCCAGTTCTATGTAATATTGTTTTAGCTAACGCAGACTGGTCTTTAGAATGCATGTTTAATGAGAGGAATATTTTAAGTTTTAAGGTACGTTGATGAGCAAAAAGTAAATAATAAAAATAAACATAAGCAAAAAGTAAATAATAATGCAGACAAAGGGACACACCTTGTGGCCGATTTTAATTCTTGCTGCAATTGTAAACCGCTATTGGAAGAGACGTCGAATCTGGGCAGACGCA
The DNA here is from genome assembly GCF_050947875.1 of Dermacentor variabilis. Taxonomy (NCBI): domain Eukaryota; kingdom Metazoa; phylum Arthropoda; class Arachnida; order Ixodida; family Ixodidae; genus Dermacentor; species Dermacentor variabilis. Next base: position 12,783,312 of record NC_134578.1, on the reverse strand, counting down.
CAAATGAACATGCGCGGCTTGCCTTGGAGGCTTTCCACATAAAGGAAAAACCAGACAACTGTATCAGTCACACCTATTTGTCTGTACTCAGTCGAATATAATTTCCTGCGCGCAGGTTTTCGGTAAGGGGATTTAGTGGGACGTGAATTTATGTGTTTTTTGTTGCGCACGCATGCGTGGTCGAGTGGTCAAGGGTATGTTTATATGTGTTATCGCAAGACGAACAAATCAGTTAGTCAGCACCACTGCTTGTCTCATCTTTTCTTTGTGGGTTGTGCTGGGTTTTCCGCTGGATTTTTCACCTTCAAAATTTCAAATCCTGCTTTGTTCGACATATTAAGGTACCTTTATCAAACACGTTTACCAATCACCTTAGAGTGCTTTGAGAGCTTGATGTGAACAAACCATGAGGAAGATATTTTTTCTTTGTTTACATCATGTCCCATTAAAAGCTAATATATTGCTCTCGTCGTGTATTTCTGTATTTCTGAACTTCAATCTGGCGTAGGTATCAAGGGCACAAATAATATTTGTGATGTTGATACTTTATAAGAAAAATCACACGGTCACTCATTATTCCTGCAAGTGTTTATAGAGCAATTATCTTGATGACCAGAAGCCAACCGATGAGAGAATATAGAAAAACAATGACACCGGTGCTTTATTTCGATTGTTCCTCATTTCTTCATGCATAACTATGCATGAACAAATGAATGTAGACTAACATGCCCAGTTTTCGTTTTTCGTTTCTTTTAGCTTCAGGTTAAAGTCATGTTGCTCGAGTTCCTAGCTAATATAGACGACTGAAACCAATATTCCATGAACATTCAGAATCTCTACCAAAGGCCGGTGACCTGGAAACGGGGCCTCTCGACTAGCACATCAAGACAGCATGACTATTTGAGCTTCTTGTTTTCATGTATTGCGTGAGTAGGTTCGTCTCCAAACACGCCAAGTTCTCATCACCAATTATGTTATTGTTTCGCAGTTATATTGTCAAGACCACAGGATTACCAGCTTTCTTTCCTGAAAAGACGACGCTCCGCGGACAAGATCCCTACAACGGCACTTTTCTCTGTTGTTCCACTTTCTTTCATCTAGGGTCCTTTTTCACTTTGTCGCACGCACTGCCGGGTAGCATTTAAGTGATATACGTTGGCATTCGGCTTTTAATAAAGGTCTTTATGTGAGTGTACACTTCGCCGAAAGAAAGAAATAACATAGAACCAACTCATAGTTCCAGCGAAAATGCATACGAAGACTCTTCTTTGAGTTGTTATCATGGAACTATGAGCGTGCGTCTTTATAACCGAATATGGCAGAACGCAACAAAGCTTTGCTTCCATAGCATGTGATTACGCCTGCGCGAGAACCAAATCGGTAGCTCGCTAAGCAAAGGCTCAAATCAGGGGTATTGTGAGCACTGCCAAAAGTATCGGTTTTCAATAAATAGCTTCTCTCCTTATATTTAGGTGAAGAGAGCTTCTTTTATTCTTAACATCTACCATGTTTCATGCACAGCTTCATATCTTGTAACTTCGACTTCTCGGGCATACGTTGCACTAAAACACGTAGGCGGACAGCATGCAAGCACGAGGGTACTCCATTAACTTGAGTTTTGACGAAAAAGAATTGTAGGCAGGATATCGTCGCATGTTGTTCGTCCCAGGAAATTTGACGTAAAAGAATGACGAAAGTGCCCGTTTCTATGCTCGCGTGCGTGCGTTTCCTTAACATCTGCTGCCCCTAACCAACTGGTATGACTTCAGATTTACATTGCTAATCTTTTGTGTCCTGGGCCTAGAGTACCTTACAAAGAAAGTTTAATTTTTTTGCCGAGTGTTCACCATGAGCATAAAATATATACATGTCGAGAAGCTTCAGGAAATGTCAGCTACGGCTGAGTTTTCTTAGCGCACGCAGTTCGAAAACGGAACTTCTCGTCCTAAGATGTCGAGCCATATCTCACGCAGGGTTGGATGCCTCGCGGCTACTACACTAATTTAAAAGCGTAAAGCCATTCGTCCTGAGGTATATTGCGAACTTCTTAGGCAAGAAGCCTAACACGAACTAAGCAGCTTCATCTTTTGTTACTTGTAACTGCACGGAGCCAACAATCAATAAAGGCACACGCCATGGTTGGTCAGTGGCTACACGGTGTTCTGCTTCTGAGATGGAGGGCGTGGGTTTGTTCAATCCACAGCTGCAATGGCCGCATTTCTATGGGGAGAAACTGGAAAAACTCTAGGTTTCTTAGCTTAGCTGTATGTCAAACACGTCCAGGTATTCAAAATTAATATGGACCTCTCCTATGCCGCTTCTCTTGTCGCAAAGATTGCTTTGGAACGTAATCCCACTGAATCTATCAGTGAATTAATAAAGCCAACGAAGCCGTAAGGGATGTTTTTTTTTCTTTAATGGGGCGTCGTAATATATCCTACAAAAAAGTGATTTTTTTTATTTCGCTATCGAGTTTTCTTTCCATTTCACTTCTTTTGATGACCATATAAATCTCATATTGGCATGCTAAGCACGCACAAAAACTGTTTAAAATGGAAGCCAAAATTATCTCCTGGCTGTAAATATTTCCATCGCTTTCTGGGGATTTCACAAAAGTCCTCCTTCAAATGAGCTAGATATTGCAACCACTGTTATTTCTTCTCTTTTCCTATTACTGTGTACAGTCTTACATTGGGAAAGTATTTTATATTCGCATATTTTGTATCTGCGCGTTTGCACATCAGCCATATTGTGAACCATAATTGAGATTCTCTAAATATCTCATCAATGAAAAGGTACCTGTTTCTCGCACTGCTCAAGAAGAACAGTTATGCCATGTTTTAAATGAAACCAACAGAAAAACTTGATAATTCTGCGGAAACGATCTCGTAACGATACGTGAACAACGGGCTAAATTCGCGCCCACGGAGGCAAGCTCCTTCATGACTACATATGTCTCGCTGAACCACTCAAACGCAAGTCAACTAGAAATGCCGCAGCCACTTCCAGGAAGAATATTGTAAAGGGATTATAAGTAAATGATGCTGAACGTTTAGCCGTTGATAACTTTGCAGCATGATGGTTTGCAACCGAACACCTAAACGCAATTTCTAAAAACATTGTTTTGCTCCGAAAAATAACATTATCACCAAAGGTAGCAAACATTTGAAGCGACATATTTTGCTTAATTATTTGAGTGCATGCCTGATTCATGTACTGTAACCGAAGAATTGCGTTACTTTAACAAGTGTTGTTTCTATTAAGAAATTTTCATTGAAAAATTTCGCTCATACTAGATTGCAAACGTTGAAATTTCATTTTCATGAAAATCGACAATACGAATGTTAATATTTTGGTTCATTCTCAAGCCCACATTGCGAATATTTGAAAAACATTTCAACGTTCTAATAACATCAGCTATTTATGAAATTTTACTTAGTCAACGTACAATAACAATACAAAAGCTTTCGATTACCACACTTCTCAATGCTTTGAAATGAGACTTGCTATAAATAACAGCGAATGTAATCACTAAGCACCATAGGAGTTTGAATATTTTTCATAGCGAGAAAGATGGGAAACTAAAACAAAATGTCACACGCCTAAGCGGCAAGCGCACCACAGTCATAGCGTAAGGCATGGGAGCACAGCGTGAGCTATAGGGCTGAGTATTCCCGTGATATTACCGGGCAATCCGACCTGAAGTCGCTGTGTGGACCGCTTCACCTGTCTTTACCATGACATTCATTTTTGAATTTGCACTCATTCATTTTCATAGATGTAGAATGAACAATAAGGTGATTATTCAAGCCAGTGGTATTTTATCTCATCTGTCAATTAAGCGCGAAGCTTATCATTTGCAGTTTCGGAGCCTTTGCTATCCTTAGCTAGTTTTCTTTCAAAACTAGCAAACGATACTGGATCTGTTTTTCTGATCGATCAGCTAATGCGAACGATTAGTGGTACGTGGATTTGTCTAATCTTCATACGTGTAGCTTCAGACATTCTTGTAGGCTTGTCTTTCTAACATTCATTTTTCTCTGTGGGCATAAATTTCCGAAAAGAAAGGTTTTTTGTTTTTTTCTCAACTCGTGACGATAGTAATGCATTGTTAATATGCAGAATTATTTAAAATTGTTGCCATTACAATGAATTAGGTTCCATTTCCAAACTCGCAAAGTCGCTTGAAACGAGTAGTACTACGCTTAGGCAAGTCCACGTAATACCCAATATCCACATGCTGGCTTAACGGCCGCGCGTGCTGCTTCAGTGCAAAGCAGTGCTACATTTCACTTCAGTTATGTTTGTAGCAAGCCTGATGACTTTGGGACATCAGAGACAACGATATCTTATTTGTTTTAGCCAAGTGTTTTGTAAACTTTGCTGGTCACCGTCCGCGGTAGAAGCGATGGGGAGAGGCAAACTTGGAGAGGGCGAGTTACAAATGCAGAAATCAAGATGTCTTGCTAGTGTGCGCAAAGAAGGTGTCCAGGTTTCTTTCACTTGGCTGTCGCTAGCGAGATTTGAAAATTTCAATAGCGCAGACTGCGGCCTTCCATCCAACCATTTTTCGCCAGTGAACGATGCTAAGCATTGGTAGGGGTTTTAAGGCGGATTCGAAGCCGCTGGCCGCCATGGATGGGAAGCTGCCCGAGGCCACACATTGAAGAAAAGCTTCGAAGAATGACGGCAGTTTGAACTGCTGGGGGCTACAAACAATGATAGAGTATTGTAGCATTGATTACCGTTTCGAATTGGTCTTGTTGGTAGATTTGGACATGTTGGTACGAGCTCAATTCGCCACAGTATTCAAGGTCATTTATAGTACAAAGGGGGTATTTCTAGTCGTGTACTTTGCTCGACTCGTGCGCTACCATTTCACACGTTGCAGTCTGAGTAGGCCGTTCAGCGCTGGTCCTTGTCGTGTCGTCTCGTCTGCTTTTTTGTGCTGCTGCCAATTCAAATATTTTAGCAACTCTGGACGCTCGTGCAACACAGTAAATGCTGCGGTGATTATTTCTTTTTGTTTAAATATATCAAACTAAATAGAGCTTGACAACATATTGATGCCGCTTACTCCTCTGCGAAGTGCAAGCAAAGCTAAAAACACAAGCAAAGTGATAAGCACTGGAGAGAGGCTAATTGCACAGCTTTTCTGAATGCCTAGCGTTGTCATCCTGAATGATCACTTTACGTTTTTGTTGTCATGCATTTCGCGGCAATAACCGAGCTTAAGCTCACTCAGAAGCTCACAACAGCATTGACGGCGCGACTATTGCACAAGAAATCCATGTGCGAAATGTCGTGCTGGTTTGGAGGGCGCTTACGCTTCGCTTTAGGAGTGGAACGCGGTAGGACTAAAATATCCCTGACTGCTTCTCACACTTCCCTGCACCTGCAGGTTATGTGACCGCAATGTTTCCCGGGAAACGCTGGCGGTGAAGGCAATGCACGATGACGAGCTTCCTGGCAGAAACGTGGTGTGGCCTCTTGCGTGAGCCGCGTTGCTGTGGAGACGAGAGCCGTCTGAATGTGTTGCACTGAACCGGGCACGCCGCTTTAAAGCCTCACAGAATTGCGCGCGCCAGCGCGCGCCAATCTGCAAGGCCATGGCCGCTCTATGAATGGTAGAAACGCTGGAATAGGTGTTTGTCTTTTGAGTTCGCGCGTAATAGGATTATCTTTCCTCGTATGTTCAAATGACAGTCGGACGCTATCTTATTTGAAGGTTGTGTGTAAGTCGCACTTCACGATTTTTCTGACGTATATTTGGTTGACAAATTCAATTAGTTCAGCAGTTTCCTTGCGCTACATGGAGGGCCTGTGTATGTTGGTATGGTGGGAAATGATTTTTGCCGTAGCAGTAACTTGATTTAAGCGTGTTGGTTCATTTTCAGTAAAACGTCAAGTAGCGCGAAGGATACTAGTACAATCTAAAACGCACAAAACAGGACGAGCACTGCTCTGCCAACTAGATTATTTAGCTAAAGATCAAACAACTTTGTCAACATGCTAAAAAGGATCGACGATAACCAAAAATGTTGATACGTATGCGTACTCCGTACAAGTGGAGGTGCTTATCTAGTAAATTTATCTCATGTTAGGCAGAGCGATGCTGTGTTAACCCAATTATCTCCTGCTTTGGTAATGTAGTAAGCTTCTACAATTTCTCTTTCTTTTTTCTTTTTGCCTGCTTCAGAAACCTGATTTCACTGGACATTGGCGTACATGGACATTTGTTGCAATGCACAGCAACGACGCCTGTTTTTTATATTGTTTTTTAAGCTGCCTAGCTCTATCAATAAAACACTGCCCAGTTTCTTCGATGTACACTTTTGCGCAATATAAATGCATTTAGTAAAAGACATCAGATGGTGCACTTGGTGAATTTGTTCTCGTGAGTCGTGCTATTGGAATTTGTTTTCTTGATTCGTGGTAATGATGCAATGGTATGAAAAATTGGAAACACCAGGAATGCACCACGAATCACGAGATACATTTGGTCTGTGCCATGCGCTGTGAGACAACGGCACCATCAGGGCACGCGACAAATGTATAATCCAGTACTATCGTCTTTGCTCTACTCAACGATGCCAAAGTAAAGCACATGACACTAATTCCCGCTATATAAAGCTTCAATGCCTAATTTATGAACCAGCTGGAGGGAGTGATGCGGCCTAATATGGAAATCATGCTCGCTTCCTATTCGTAGTCTGCAAAGACAACGATAACGATGAGGCTTTTCGCTCATCGTCGGAACCAAACTTCTGGGCCAAATCCATCTGCTGTGCCAAAATGTGTCGCCGCACATGTCCGAGTAATAGCTCTAACAGAAGGCCAAAGCGAAAATATGCCGGTGAACAACACTATACACTGGCAGGAGCGCAATCTGATTAGGCGCGCTCTTCAGGACACGATCTTCGGGACACGATCACACTTTTTTTCAGACCGCAGTCACGTCTGGTTCTGAGTGCCAACAGTGATCATTCACTGAAACACCTCTGCTAAAAATTCAAAGAATTTGCCTGCCAGGAATGCCAAAGTTCAGATTATTGACAAAATGTGGACATGCGTGCCGTGACTACGATGTTTTACAAAAGTCAACCTGATTTCATATTTGGACAATATTGACCGGCGCTGGGCCATCTGGCCTTCCCTGCGATTAACTAACCATCGACATTTAAGTTATAGAAAAAGCTTTGACGGGTAACCAATGACAGCGCTTGTAGGCCCCGGTGCAATGTGGTCTCTCTGAGTGTTGTTAAAGGAGATGCATTGAATATCACGTTCCCTTGAAGTTACACAGAAATCTAAATTGGTCTTTACGCCACCATAATGGCTGTATGGAGGGCATCATTGACAAATGCCCGCTTAGGAGTTTATTGGATATACAGATCAGGTGATACGGGAGGAAACAAACTGATATACGTTGTGGAAGATTGTTACGTATACAACTTTTCTCTTTGCCAGGGCATTTCCATAAACGTTCTTTTGTTTTGTGAGTTGAGAGGAACGTCAGATCTCAGATGAATGTCTTGCTTGCTTCTTTTTTGGTGAAGCTGGGGACAAAATATTTTTCTAGCTCCGAAAACCTGAATTGCTTAAATTGGCCATTATTTTTCGGTACACGACAAACCAATATCTCGCCTTTCCTTCATAAACCCTCAAATGAGACATTTTGCTTTCAGTGCTGTTTTTCATCCCGAAGGAAGAATGCACATTTCTGTGATGATAATAAAAAGGAGGAATAGAAAGTATAACCCTATTATCTTTTCAACCAGGTTGTTCGATTCCATTCCTGGTTCTTGACCTCACTTTTAAACGTCATTCAAACTAAAGAGCACATTATGCGCTTGTCGTGCTTCGAGTTTAAGATCAAGTGGAAAAGACGTGTGCTCTTAGTGTTTCTAAGAATTCAAATTTACGTGGCATTGACGTAGGACAAAAAGATTTAGTCGGTACTTGTTTTTCAGTTGCTGAACCTCACTGTATTATTCGTGCCCTTAAGGTCTTAAACTTTATTCTATAGTTTTCTGGGCAGTCCTTTTGACTTTCTGGGCAACTAGAATACATTGAGAAACGAAATCATGGGCACCAACATAGTGCCGATTTTCCAAAACAGAATTGCCTTCATATAGTCCACGAATGAGACGCTTGCTGCGATGAAACAGTTCAAGAAGGGCTGATACATGTCGGACGTTTCGTTCCTGTGGACTGATGCTGCTGCCGCATTCCTGATAGTCCTTGAACTATCCAGTGTTATGAGGATTGAAGCCAACCAGTGCAGAAAGAAAATTAATAAATATGAAATTCTTTTATTGTCTGGATTAAAACGCCAATAGTATCACGAAACACGCCGTAGTGGGAGATTCCTGAATAATTTTGACCAGTTGGGCTTCTTTAACGGCGAGGCACTGCATTGCTCCCTGACGTTGATGCACTTCGCCCTTATGAGTGTGTGGCTGCCGTGGCCGTGTATTGGCACGCCACCTCGTCCTTAGCATCTAAACGCCTAGGCATTAAACCATCAAAGCGGTTGAATGATGTATGAAAAAAATGAGAAATAATGTAGTCAGTAACAAATCTCTCATTCCCATGGATGTGTATGAATCGGTCAAAACGAAAGTTTTTTTTAATGATTGAATAAATACCTTCATTTCTGCTTCTTGAATGTAGACGTCGGCTCTTTCCAAAATATTTGATGGCAGTTTCGCCGTTCCTATATCACTTCTCAGAGAGTCATGCGAGTACTGTGTTAGACGTTGACCTGCATTTTCCCCTAGGACGCATTGGCGCATATGGTAAAAAAAATATACAATTGAGGCTGCGGCGCTGTTAGCGAGTAGCAGATTATGCATGACTTTTTGCCAGCATCTTTGGTAACTATTATGAACCACAAGGCTTCGCTTATGTAGTTCTCGAGTACAAAATGCGCCGTTTGAGCATGCAAAGAAGCACATTTTAATACAGTATAATAAAGTTTCCTCCCCAAAAGAGGTAAGCACATATTGAGGGGGCATTGAGTACAAGGAAGAGGTAAACAGGGGAACGCTGCAAAATAAGTGGAAGGATATAGGGATCTACAAATATGTTTCTACGTACAAAAAAGTGTTACCTGTTATCACATAAATTCTTCTTCGCCGAACCCAATCCCGCCAGCTTCTGTCACCAGCAAGGCTACACTTCATCAATCACCAGTCATAACGAAACTCTAAGGGCCTGGCATGCCCGGCCATCTTCTGTGGAGTTGCTCTGCCTTGAGATGGTCCGAGAATGGATACTACACTCCCTGGGCGGGAAGCGACCTTGTACCCACAAGGAGTGGCTCGTCGGGCTCAAGGACTCACTCCAGCTTTGGCGTGCTTTTTTTGGACTTTTTCAGGGAAAAGGAAGAGCCTGGCCGCCTGTTCGCAGAGCCGACCTCGGGATCACTCCACCTTGAAGAAGAAGAGAGCACCGGTCCCCCTCTCCCTCCCCCATAGAGCACCCTTTTTCTGTCGCAAGGTTTCGCGTACTATATGCAGAAATAACGACGTGTAAATATATACATAAATATATATATATATATATATATATATATATATATATATATATATATATATATATATATATATATATATATATATATATATATATATATATCATCATCATCATCATCATCATCAGCCTAGTTACGCCCACTGCAGGGCAAAGGCCTCTCCCATACTTCTCCAACTACCCCGGTCATGTACTAATTGTGGCCATGTTGTCCCTGCAAACGTCTTAATGTCATCCGCCCACCTAACTTTCTGCCGCCCCCTGCTACGCATCCCTTCCCTTGGAATCCAGTCCGTAACCCTTAGTGACCATCGGTTATCTTCCCTCCTCATTACATGTCCGGCCCATGCCCATTTCTTTTTCTTGATTTCAACTAAGATGTCGTTTACCCGCGTTTGTTGCCTCACCCAATCTGCTCTTTTCTTATCCCTTAATGTCACACCCATCATTCTTCTTTCCATAGCTCGTTGCGTCGTCCTCAATTTCAGCAGAACCCTTTTCGTAAGTCTCCAGGTTTCTGCCCCATATGTGAGTACTGGTAACACACAGCTGTTATACACTTTCCTTTTGAGGGATAGTGGCATCCTGCTGTTCATGATTTGAGAATGCCTGCCAAACGCACCCCAGCCCATTCTTATTCTTCTGGTTATTTCAGTCTCATGATCCGGATCCGTGGTCACTACCTGCCCTAAGTAGATGTAGTCCCTTACCCCTTCCAGTGCTTCGCTACCTATCGTAAACTGCTGTTCTCTTCCGAGCCTGTTAAACATTACTTTAGTTTTCTGCAGATTAATTTTCAGACCCACCCTTCTGCTTTGCCTCTCCAGGTCAGTGAGCATGCATTGCAATTGGTCTCCTGAGTTACTAAGCAAGGCAATATCATCAGCGAATCGCAAGTTGCTAAGGTATTCTCCATCAACTTTTATCCCCAATTCTTCCCACTCCAGGCCTCTGAATACCTCCTGTAAACATGCTGTGAATAGCATTGGAGATATCGTATCTCCCTGTCTGACGCCCTTCTTTATAGGGATTTTGTTGCTTTCTTTGTGGAGGACTACGGTGGCTGTGGAGCCGCTATAGATATCTTCCAGTATCTTTACATATGGCTCATCTACACCCTGATTCCGTAATGCCTCCATGACTGCTGAGGTTTCGACTGAATCAAACGCCTTCTCGTAATCAATGAAAGCTATATATAACGGTTGGTTATATTCTGCACATTTCTCTATCACCTGATTGATAGTGTGAATATGGTCTATTGTTGAGTAGCCTTTACGGAATCCTGCCTGGTCCTTTGGTTGACAGAAGTCTAAGGTGTTCCTGATTCTATTTGCGATTACCTTAGTAAATACTTTGTAGGCAACGGACAGTAAGCTGATCGGTCTATAATTTTTCAAGTCTTTGGCGTCCCCTTTCTTATGAATTAGGATTATGTTAGCGTTCTTCCAAGATTCCGGTACGCTCGAGGTTATGAGGCATTGCGTATACAGGGTGGCCAGTTTCTCTAGAACAATCTGACCACCATCCTTCAACAAATCTGCTGTTACCTGATCCTCCCCAGCTGCCTTCCCCCTTTGCATAGCTCCTAAGGCTTTCTTTACTTCTTCTGGCGTTACCTGTGGGATTTCGAATTCCTCTAGGCTATTCTCTCTTCCACTATCGTCGTGGGTGCCACTGGTACTATATAAATCTCTATAGAACTCCTCAGCTACTTGAACTATCTCATCCATATTAGTAACGATATTGCCGGCTTTGTCTCTTAATGCACACATCTCATTCTTGCCTATTCCTAGTTTCTTCTTCACTGTTTTTAGGCTTCCTCCGTTCCTGAGAGCCTGTTCAATTCTATCCATATTATAGTTCCTGATGTCCGCTGTCTTACGCTTGTTGATTAACTTAGAAAGTTCTGCCAGTTCTATTCTAGCTGTAGGGTCAGAGGCTTTCATACATTGGCGTTTCTTGATCAGATCTTTCGTCTCCTGCGATAGCTTACTGGTTTCCTGTCTAACGGAGTTACCACCGACTTCTATTGCGCACTCCTTAATGGTTCCCATGAGATAGTCGTTCATTGCTTCAACACTAAGGTCCTCTTCCTGAGTTAAAGCCGAATACCTGTTCTGTAGCTTGATCCGGAATTCCTCTAGTTTCCCTCTTACCGCTAACTCATTGATTGGCTTCTTGTGTACCAGTTTCTTCCGTTCCCTCCTCAAGTCTAGGCTAATTCGAGTTCTTACCATCCTATGGTCACTGCAGCGTACCTTGCCTAGTACGTCTACATCTTGTATGATGCCAGGGTTCGCGCAGAGTATGAAGTCGATTTCATTTCTAGTCTCACCATTCGGGCTCCTCCACGTCCACTTTCGACTAACCCGCTTGCGGAAAAAGGTGTTCATTATCCGCATATTATTCTGTTCTGCGAACTCTACTAATAATTCTCCTCTGCTATTCCTAGAGCCTATGCCATATTCCCCCACTGACTTGTCTCCAGCCTGCTTCTTGCCTACCCTGGCATTGAAGTCGCCCATCAGTATAGTGTATTTTGTTTTGACTTTACCCATCGCCGATTCCACGTCTTCATAAAAGCTTTCGACTTCCTGGTCATCATGACTGCATGTAGGGGCATAGACTTGTACCACCTTCAATTTGGACCTCTTATTAAGTTTCACAACAAGACCTGCCACCCTCTCGTTAATGCTATAGAATTCCTGTATGTTCCCAGCTATTTCCTTATTAATCAGGAATCCGACTCCTAGTTCTCGTCTCTCCGCTAAGCCCCTGTAACACAGTACATGCCCGCTTTTTAGCACTGTATATGCTTCTTTTGTCCTCCTAACCTCACTGAGCCCTATTATATCCCATTTACTACCCTCTAATTCCTCCAATAACACTGCTAGACTCGCCTCGCTAGATAGCGTTCTAACGTTAAACGTTGCCAGGTTCAGATTCCAATGGCGGCCTGTCCGGAGCCAGGTATTCTTAGCACCCTCTGCAGCGTTACAGATCTGACCGCCGCCGTGGTCAGTTGCTTCGCGGCTGCTGGGGACTGAGGGCCGGGGTTTGATTGTTGTATTCATATAGGAGGTTGTGGCCAAGTACTGCACCAGGGTGGCCAATCCTGCTCTGGTGAGAGAGTGCGTTACCGGTTCTGGTCACCGGGATCAGGCCGCACTCCAGGCCTGTTTGTGCAATTTTCTCAACACACGGTTTTTTTTTTTGTATTTCCCGGTGGAGAATTGCGCGGCACCGGGATTTGAATCACGGTCCTCTTGCACTGGAGACGGATACTCTACCGTCCCCGCAGGAGTTAAATTAAAAATTGAATTATGGTGTTTTGCGTGACAAAACCACTTTCTGATTATGCACGCCGTAGTGGAGGACTCCGAGAATTTCGACCACCTGGGGTTCTTTAACGTGCACCTAATTCTAAGTACACGGGTGTTTTCGCATTTCGCCCCCATCGAAATGCGGCCGCCGTGGCCGGGGTCCGATCCCGCGACCTCGTGCTCAGCAGTCTAACACCATGACCACTGAGCAACCACGGCGGGTCCCGCAGGAGTTGTACGCCTCATTTAACCTACAGTGGTGCCCTATTTGATCAGTCAAGGTGGACCAATCTGAGCTCGGTTATACCGCATGGATGGCACTCGGCTAGAGAACCTGGTATTTATGACCTGCACATGTGTGGCCACACATAATTGAGGATATATAATTTTTTTTTTTTAGGAGGGTTTCCGTACAGTGATAAAAGGAAGGAAAATACATTAAAAGAAAAAGAAAAAAAAGGAAGAAAAAAGGAACATAGCATGTGATTTGAACTCGTGATCCTTCAATGTTGCCCGGAAAGGTAGCTCAGTCGGTTGGTTCGTCAAGCCAACCGTTACTTTCAAGCGCAAAAGCTCCTGCTCCGAGCCTCATACTTATGTGGAAAGGGACTGATGATGTCCGCGGCAGTCGATTTTTGCTGATTCTGAGTGGTTGGAAGGCATAATTTCTTTGAAAAATGGCCGCCAGAGGAGCAGCGTGAACTCGAGCGGCTTTAGAGACTAGGAAAACTGCCTTAAAGTATTTAGACTTAAGGGGAAGCTTCGTTAACAAACTATAACACGGCAATCAGCACTCGTATACGACGAGAGAAATTATTGAGACGTGGGAAATTCCCTTGAAATAAATCTGGTTTGCGAGACAAATGCTTGTATGTATTGAATCTCTTAAAAGATGAGGGGGGAAATATGCGCTCACCGAGAGGGCATCTTCGGCACGAGACCACCGCGAGGCACCTTACTGAGATGTAGAGAGTTTCGCGGCCGGAACGAAATCTCCCCTCTCCGTCGGCCCAGGGTGGAAAACGCGCTTTCCGATCGCTCAAGGTTGCGCGGATATTGTGTAGCTCTAGCGTCTAGGAAAAAGCTTAAACAGGTGCGGGGGCGCCACGCATAGCGTGGGAAGCTAGCCGCCGGAATAGCTATCTCAAGTACTGCTGCTGGCGAGGGCGAAATACCTTCGTGTAATTATAATAACCCTAATAGGACTTCTTTCAAAGAAAAAACAAAGAGAAGAAAAAGAAAAGGGAAACGGCTCAGAAGGCTATACTACGAGAGCTATGACTGATACTTTTCTATATATATGTATTCATCTCATCTATGGGATCGCATGCGCGCGCTGTTGGTTTTAAAGCGCAACCGTGGTAGGGAAACGGAAGGCGATATAGGCATGCGTGTCCATGATACGCACACGACAAACTGCCTTACAATATTTAGAATTGATATATATATATACACACACAAAAGCCAATATAGGCTGCTCGACACTATCTCGCGCGTTTTTATAGCGAAGTACATCAGAACCGACTCGTCGTTCCACAACAACCATTTCCTGAGTGATCGCCAGATATATGCCGAATAACTTCCTGTCATTCAATAAGAATGTCTCTCTTTCATGCAGCCTACCAATTCGCGCTGTTTCGGTTTAGACAAAACAATTTATCATTCGAGGCGCACTTGCCAAGTTTTCCTCCAGTTAAAACTGCCTGCGATGCCTACAGTGCAGCTCTTATCTCGCTCAACATACACAGTTCTATATATGTGCATCCGGTGCAATGCTTTCCGCTGTATCAGCAATTTCAATGTCATGGCCGATCATGTAAGCAAAAGTAGCTGTTTACTATTTACAATATTCAGAATTGATCAAACGTGAAGTTGTCACCGGCATTCTGAGTGGTTGGAAGGCATAATTTCTTTGAAAAATGGCCGCCAGAGGAGCAGCGTGAACTCGAGCGGCTTTATACACTAGGAAAACTGCCTTAAAATATTTAGACTTGAGGGGAAGCTTCGTTAACAAACTATAACACGGCAATCAGCTATATATATATATATATATATATATATATAAGAAGGAAGCATCCGTGCGTCCGTCCGTCGATCTGTCTGTCTGTCTGTCTGTCTCGCTTGCCAAACAGACAGATAGTTAACCATTGCCATAGAAGTGTCTCTGGGCATGTACTCGTCTATATGCGTTGAATTGCAATTCACTGTATGCTGCTATGAAAGTGCGTTGCCGCAGGACATTGTAAGCATCGAATAGCTTTCTATCTATGAGGTAAAGCAAAGCGCTAGGCATACGTCAACACAACAGCATAAAATAGTACCTGCCTGTTGAGGTAGCGTAGAAAAAGACTGCTTTGGCAGGGTATATGTGGATTTACCGCAAAATATTTTCCATCACATGGGATGTTATATGTGCTTATCACAGCTAGAACAATTGCGTAAAAATGCATTTGAATTTTGTCAGCTAAAGAATGTTGACGAAAAAAAAGGGACCTACACCGTTTTAATATTACTCGCCCCCATGAACACTTACATTGCAGGGATTCTGCCACAAACACCCATAGTCACCCTAGGGCGCCGCTGATGTTCAGTTTAAGTAAACTAGCAGCCAACAGGCAGACAAAAATCCTTCTTGGAACAGATTTACAAACGAGTAGCCTTCTCAGAGACACCTGTTTTGATAACGAGTTTTTTTCTATGAATTATTCTGTATGCAATCTTTTCCTATGATTTGTCAAATCGGAACAGTGGAATAATTTCATCGTTAGCGGATCGTCTGCCAGTTAATAAAATGTATACGCACCAATTTCTCTACAGAATACTGAGTTGTTATTCCACAGTGCCTTTGCCGTCCAGTACACGGGATTGCGGACCACCTTTAATTTAAAAAAGCACAATATCTAGCTGCAAATCGAACAGCGATGGTAAATTTATTCTTGCTAGATTGTCGAACCTGAACCCTTAAAATAAACAGACCTGGTCCAAGGTCAGCAATGGAGTTGCATAGGAAAGTGCTGTCCACCTTATAAATCTTAGGAATAACGCAATTTTACTGCTCGACTAAACCATTCTATTCAGTGTTACAAAGAAATCAGTATTAAATATCGCCAGTTCGTCGTTATTTGTTACGTTATCTGGACAGGTTCATACCTGCGCAAAACCGAAGTTCCGGCCTGGTTTTTACGATCTTTCAATTACTTTCGTTTGTTCACTGATTGTTGCAGGTGTCTTTGCGCTCGTGCATGCTTATACATCCTGCATATATATGCAGACCATGTACTTCACGCTTTGATCCTTACAGGCGTTCGTTTTCTTCGATAATCCCTGGTGATTTGAACGCTCTAGGTATATTACTTACTTCTTCGCCTGGAGATGGCAGCGCCGCGCATCGTGCGCCAAGTAGTGTTGCATATTCATATATTTTGTAAATTTCGATCATAAGGTTAGGTTTCCCAGGTGGACCACGACAATTTGCGAAAACAATAAGAAAGGACATTTCCGATATAAAAAGAATCCTAAGAAAATTTATGCACCTTTCGCTCGCCTTCAGTTCAAACTTCACTGACACTCAACTAGTCGCTTTTGAGCTCTCTGTAGCAATTTTGACCAGCTGTTTGTATTGGTCTGGCTTAAACCAGGTGCTCGGAAGCCTCGCCTGGTTCAATAATGGGTCCGTGTCTCAACTTAGAGCTCTCAAAGGCGTCCTCTCATTCTAGCTGCGAAAAAGAGCGAGATACGACAGAATCTCAATAACGTGACTACACTGAGTGCTCTGGGAGCAGCTGATGGTTCGGTTGGGGTGAGCTTTCTTCGGTTCCTATCTGGAGAGGGCCACGCATTGCTGCACGCCAAGTTCTTTAGCGTGGTAGGAACTAGTCGATTGCGTCACAAAACGTCAGGATTGTAATAAATTTTGAGCCAGCTAATAATGCTAAGCATATCACACCGGATCCGATTGTTCACTCAATACAGCGCCACTTAGAAATCCCGCTGTTTTCCGACATATTAGGATACATTTAATCAATATAATCACCTTGAATGCTGCAGTGCTTCGGCAATTCCGTGCGAGCAAAATATCTGGAAGACATTTTTTCTTTGTTTACGTCCCGTTTCAACAAAAGCCAATTTACCGCTCTGCAAGTATGTTGCATATATCAACTCGAATATGGAAATGGTACCCAGGGCCCAATTGATGTCGAAATATTAGTCGAGATATGTTTTAATATATTTGAATAACATTTTACAGTTGCCATTCCTGTCATTATGACGAA
Organism: Dermacentor variabilis; assembly: GCF_050947875.1. NCBI lineage: Eukaryota > Metazoa > Arthropoda > Arachnida > Ixodida > Ixodidae > Dermacentor > Dermacentor variabilis. Next base: position 12,766,181 of record NC_134578.1, on the reverse strand, counting down.
TGAACAAGTATTATACACTTGTTCAATCGCGTAACATGACAAACTGGTCTGGTATTATTTATAGAAAAGTTTTTCCCTGAAAGCGAGAGTTTGTGCTTCAGTGAAGTTTCAGGTACTAACGTAACCACAACTGAATCCGGCCTTAACTTTCTAGTTGCAAACATTTTTATTATTACACACTATTACAACGCCTACCACCGCATTTCGTAGACGCTCTATGACCAGCTGCGACTAATGTGGCGTACAGGAACAGTAGTATTTCCATAACGGCCATTCTACAGATACACGTGGTTACAACTATCGATAAGTCCACAACACCTGCACCTTTCTCTCTTTATTGCTTTTCTATTCTTCCGCGCACTTTCTTCTAGGACCCATTCTTCAGTTCTTCGCACGCACTCCAGAGTAATAATTAAGCGATATATGCATAGGCCAAAAAACCTGATTCAAATAAACATATTACTCTCAGACTATACTTAAAGGAAAGCAACGAACATAACTAATTCGTGTCTAATCCATGCAGTAAAAGAGCGTAGGAAGACTATTCTTTGAGTTGTGAATATAGAACTGTAAGCGTGTCTTTAAAATGGAAGAAATTAGCCAGAATGTAATACTGACAAACTCTCACATAATGCCATGTTTCCATAGAATCTGCATAGGCCCACGCCACACCCAAATTTGTTCCTCCCTATGCAAAGTTGCTTGTAGGCGCCACTGTGAACACTTCCAAATATATGTACTTTTTAATAAACAGCTTCTTTCAGTCTTTTTAGTTGGGGAGATTCTTTTAGGCTTAGCACGCTTCAGGTGCAGGTATAACTGTTGTAACTTCGACTTGTCGGGCATACGTTGCAATAAAACATGTGGGTTGACAGTATGCAAGGACGAGGCTGGCGTTTTAGCTTGACTTTTGACGTAAAATTATTCTAGGCAGGATATCGTCGCATGTTCATTCAGAGAAATTTGACGTAAAAGAATGACGAGAGTGCCCGCTTGCTTGCTCGCATGCGCACGGTTCCTCAACATCTCCTGAGTGGAACCAGATGATCCCACGTCACATTTGCATTGCTAATCGTTAGTGCTAAGACGCCAGCGTACCTCCCTGAAAGTTTCATTGTCCTGTCAATTTTTCCCCATGAGCCAGGAAATATATAGATATTGAGACATTTAGTGAAATATCCGCTCCGGCTGAGTTTTCTAAGCGCACGTACATGGAAAAACTAACTTTTTCTGCCGAAAAGTCCGACTATATTACGAGGAGTGGTGCGCTTCTGGGTTACCACAGTAATTTAAAAGGGGAAAGCCCTTTGTTTTGGGGTAAATTGTGTATCACTTGATGAAAACGCCTAACGCGAACTAAGTAACTTAATGTTTTGTTACGTGCCACTACGCGCAGTCAACCGGCAATAAAGGCACACGTAGCGGTTGATAATTGCTTACATGGCGTTCTGCTTCAGAGATGGAGGATGTGGGTTCGTTCAATTCACCGCTGCAGCGGCCGCATTTCGATGGTGTCAAATTGCGAAAGTACACTAATGCGTAGTTAACCAGCACTCTAAAGAACGGCAGGCGGCCTAAAGTAGTTCAGAGCTATCCCCTACTGAAACGAGGTGTGACAATGGCTAAGTAGTTATTCAGATACGACGGGCACATCGCTGTCGACAGACATACACTGAAAAAAGAATGACGAGGACAAACGCTGACTTCCAACTGAACATTACAACAAACACACATATATGACCCCCTATACGTACAAAACTACTCTCCCCTGTGCCTACTCTGATATCCCGAGAGTTGATTTTGGACAGAAACCAGCGATCACTCAATCAAATAATCAATCCATCAATCACTCCATAAAGATATGCAAAGAACAACAGATATTTACCCTTTGAAAGGGGGATAATTATAACCTAAAAACACTTTTTTTCTATTTTGCTGTGATACAATATTTCATTCCATGACAAATTTATTCTCCAATGCTCAGGTTTAAATATACCACTAAATTTATCTCCTTCCTAAAAGAATTTGCACGCCATCATAGCAATTTGACAATACTTGTTCTTTGAATGGGCTGGAGTCTGGCAAAAGCGCATTTTTTTCTCTATTGCTATAGCAGTTTGAAGTGTTGCCTATTGAGAGTTTCGAATATTCAATGCAAATTTTATTGCTGCCTATTGGCAGAAGCGCGCGTTTGCATATTAGCGATAGTGTATATCAGCTTTCAAATTCCCAAGATATTTCATTAATAAAAAGTTCTGCGGGTGGTACAATGTTGCAACACAAGAAGGCGCAAGCCAGCTGCCCATTTGGCAATAAATGAAGATATACAATCAGGGCTAGACATCTTGGAAGACATAACGAGCCTCAACGGGAAGTGCGCGTGTGGCACTAAGGCCACCTCCTCGCTAAGGCGCAGCGGCACGCGCTTCTTCCGCAGTGGCGCACTGTCGCGGCCGTCCTCGCAAGCCGCAAGAGCGTGCACATTTCTCCATCGCTTGCCGCCGGCTACCGCCGCCGCCGGTCCGACTGTGACGTCATTGCGCAGAGCGTGCGTGCCCGCTTTTCTGCGCATCAACTCCAGGTGCTAAAGCAAATACTAGACTCGGCAGGCACTCAAGACTGCTTACGTGCGGGAATGTGAATGCATTATTCCGTTTGTGGCCATTGTAACATCATCAATGCACTCATTTTATAAACTCATGACGTGGCGCCACCTCCTCCGCATGGTCACGTGCGCCCAATGACGCAGGCACTAGTCAGCCAGGTGGCTGCGACGTGACTTGTGAAATTGGGCACGCACAAGGCACAAATTTGGCAAGCCGGAACATCGGAGTAGCCGTGGCTTCTGGGAAACGTGCTCGTCTCGCACCCCGGAGACCCGGCCTCGATTCCCACCCAGACAAAAAAGTACAAAATTATCTTTTCAAAGCCACTAATTTACTTTGTTTGCAGGAACCTGCTGGAGAAATATGATATCAATCCGAGCATTTCTTACGTGTTTTAGCTCTTTGCGGCGACGGCCATTTTTCGTGATGGTCGTAATGGACCTAAGGCTTTCGCCTTAACACGTACCCTGTTCTAGTACAATGCTAGCAAGGCAGGATTGCCTCGTTTTGAATGAAAGCGCCGATTCTGCGGAAACGTTTTTGAACACTTCAAGAACATGGAGAATCTGTGTTCACGACGGCAATCCCCAGAAAATTGCTCTTGCCTCGCCCTGGATCCCACTAATGTGTGTTACACAGTGTTATATCGATGAATACTGCAGGCCACGAGTGAGATAGGCCTGCGAGCCAAGTCCAGGCTATTTTCAGGGCCTTTCTCATGTATAGAACCGCTACTATTCAGGTGGCGCAGATTTGGTCGAGCGTGTGCGGATTGGGGGCTCGGCTTACCCTCCAGGGATCAGTCATCTTACCACTGCTCTTCAATATAGTCACGCAGGCTCTTTCAGACAGGCTGGGCTGCCTCCGGGGCATAGGTCGCGCACTCTACGCAGGTGAACTAATGATCTGATGCCCAGGATGCTCCCCAGAGGAAATGGAGCAAGCTCTACAAGCGGCCTTGCAAGAGGCGTAGGCTTACCTTGTGGAAACGGGTCTCAAGTTGTCTCCGAGTATGTCGAATCTGTTACAGTACAGACCCGCGAAGCAGGAGTTAAGGTTTTCACCCCTCTAACAGTTATCCATGATGTTATACGCGAATAATGGGCAGGACATTCCTAGAATCGACTCAGTTAATATCCTAGGCCTGTACAAAGACGCGAGGGGCTGTAATGCCAGGACAATTACCCACGTTACAGCCAAGAGGGAGAATATGGTGAGGTTAATCGCTATGGTGTCAAACCGAAAGAAGGGGTTAAGTCAGGACAACTTCCATCGGTTGTACCACGCGTTTCTCATGGGCGATATTAACTATTTGGCGTCAGCTCTAGTAGGTACGAATACGGAAAAGACAAAGTTAAATACCCTTATGCGCAAGAGCATGAAGAGAGTGCTAGGCATGCCTATCTGCACGAGCTCCGAAAGGCTAGATCAACTTGGATGTGCACACTAACATAGACCAGATCATAGAGGCACCGGTCACTACGCAGGTGGTTAGGCTATCGTTGACCAAGGCTGGCAAGTGAATCTCTGACGAAGTTGGCATGTCTCCTACGACAATGGAGGACCGGCGGGTAACACTGACACGAGAAACGAGAGTGACCTACCTGTTGAGGCCCTTTCCGCGAAACGTACATCCACAGCATAACGAGGGTAGACGTAAAGCCTATACCCGAGCCATCTTGAAGAAAGTTAGCGATGACATAAACCCCAGGGTCTTTGTCGACGCCGCGCAGTACGGGAATAAGAGAATTTTCGTGTTGTTGGTTATAGACGGGCGGGGATTGCGGCACTCTTCCGCCTCGGTAAGGGCGGCCACCCCGGTATTACAGATCAAATGGCGGTTGCGCTGGCCTTGTGTGACCCAGAGTGGTCCTACATTTACATCGACTCGAGAGACGCAATCACAGCTTTTGAATAGGGTAACCTCGCTCGAGATGCTGCCTTTATTCTAGAGAAGAGCTCTTGCCCGGTACTGATCATATCAACCGGTTCTCCGCACACATGGGCACGAACGTTGCCGAGGGCTTCCGAAACCTCAACGACCTGGCCCACTACTCTACGCCAGAACTCACGCGCCGCGGTGGTCCGGAGGCTCTGGAGGGGCAGGAAAGCACTCTGCAGAACGATCCACTACTCACATTTCTTGAAATTACTAAATATTACCCACTTGACAGGAGGGTTCATCCTCTTCCTTACCCGCGGCTCAGTGCAGGTCAGTCACCTACTCTTAGAATGTTACAGACGGGATCTATCCCGTCGCGGGGATTTCTCAGTAGGCTATACTCGGATGTGGACCCTGGTTGTCCCGAATGTAGCGAAACCTTTTCCTCTGTGACTCGCATGCTCTGGCGATGTCCCGCGTTTCCTAAAGGCCTTCTGTCCAGCGAAACCGAATGGGAGGAGGCCATCGGAAGCACGGTACTCGAAAAGCAAGCCCAGGTGATCCAGAGGACCCCGAAAAGGGCGGAGCGTCACGGCGTTCGGCCCTTCACGTTGGCGATGCGAGCGGTTACAAGGGCCTCCGGTTAAGTGGTCCTTACAGTAGCTCTTAGGGATCAAATAAAGTTCGTTGCCTGTTTGTCTGTGTGTCTGTCTCGTTGAATCACTAAAAAGCAATATAAATAAAAATTTCACAGCAACTTCCAGGATAGATTTTTAATGCGATGCTGTGCAAATGAAGCTGAATATTTACCTTTCGGTGAAATTTAAGCACGATGGTTTGCAATCTTATACTGGATTTGTGGAAACAGTATTGTTACTCGCAAAATAAAGCATTATCACCGCCACTCAGAAAACGTTTCATATGAGTTTTTTAGGGAATTGTCCAAATATGCCTTATGCATCTACTAAGCTGAAATGGTTACGTTACTTATACAAGTTTCTTTTTTGATAAGATAGTTATATTGCCAAATTGTACTGATTATAGTATTTTGATGTTGTAGACTTATTTAGAAAGAAATTGCAGTACGAATGTCATTACAGTTGATTCAAAATGATAAACTGCGATCTTCTCTAAGACATTTAGTGTTCTAATACCATCAAGTATTGTTTAGTGTTCTTGCTCAATGTACACACCAGATTAATATGAAAGTTTTCAATCTCAACACTTATCATTGCTTTGAAATGAAACTTGGTGTAGGTAATGACGAATGTAACTAGTAAGCACTTGAAACACTAACAAATTTTAATTCAGAAAAAGATGGGAAACTAAAAAGAAATTTGACGGGGTGAATGTCCCTACCATCCTCCTTAAGTAAAGCAGAAGTAATATTACAAAAGATGAAGGAAGTTGTGGAGCCTCCTAGCGACGACGGAATAGTAATAATAATAAAAATTATGTGGTTTTACGTGCCAAAACTTCGATCTCATTATGTGGCACGCGATAGTGGGGTCACCCAGGTCACTAAAATCCCAGGTTACCAAAATTAACTTTGGTGACCTGGGATTTATTAACGTGCACATGAGCCTAAGTACAAGGCTGTTTTGCGTTTCGGCCCGATTATAATGTATAAATGCCATGCAAGCGGTCTTGCAGGCGACAGCGACAAGCGACGCGATGGAGATGGCTGTCGCGTTCGCTTCGTCGCCTACATGTCGTACCCCATTTGGGCGATGACTTCGAACGACGTCTCCCCAGTGTTGCCGGTATGAGGGCAGCAATATAGGCGCCGAAACTAGCGTGACGCGTGCTTTATTACCTTAAGTTGATGTGTTTTACTGTAAAAAGCAGCATAAAATATTTCTGAAGGTCTTCCACTAGGTTCTTATCTTTGCATGTACAAAAATTCAATAGTTTGCTCGTTCCGTGCGACACTCGGAAGCACTTGTGTTGTGTACATCGAGTTCCGGCTTCGCGCTTTCGTCTAGTCGCTCATAGCACTTCCGAGCGACGAGTGACAAGTTCTATTTTTGCAGAACCGAGCTATCGCACGACAAGACCGAGCGATCTGTTCAAGCCACGGCCCGATCCGTCGCTCGTCGCTGTCGCGCAGAAAATAACGCTCATAGGGTTCAGCCTTGAAGCGGCTGCCGTGGCCGGGATTTCATCCCGCGACGTCGTGCTCAGCTATGCAACACCAAAGCCACTAAGAAACCACAGCTAATCGTTTTCAGTGTATCGTTCTTACCTTGCCGCTTGAGAGTACAAAGAAATAAAAGCTGAAAAATGTGCTTTTACTCAGAACAATAAATGAAGCAGTGAGTGAAACTGGAAAGTCTCTAAGATGACTGGGGCTGCTCAAGCAGTTAGTCGTCGAGGGATTCTCTATTATAACGACTGTGCGATCTGAAACGAAAAGCCTGTTTTCCTTCTATGTGCTTCACGCAACTACACCACAACAATACCAACCAGGAGGTTGTAACAAGCCTACAGGTACATTTCTCCAGTAATATTAGCATTTCGAAAAGTCAATGGTACTTTCACAGGCACCCATTGCTTTCAGATGCCCAGTACACTGTCGGTAAACTGTTCAGCAAGACACTGTGCGTTCAATTCTCAGTCGCGGAAGCTGCATTCCGATCGGGCTAGCAAGCAAAAGAGGCTAGACTATTAAACAAAGCTGCAAGTTAAACAGCGCCAGATGATCGACATAATCGTCACGCCGCGATGTTAAGGTCATCGTTCTTATAAATTCGGCCCACCAAAAGCGTTCAGAATGCTGATTCGCGGATACCCTATATCATCTTCATATTTTGTTTCCCCTAGAATGCCACATTCGACGAAGCTGTGTCGTTGCTCGAGGCTCTGCGCTTGAACAAATAGTATCTGGAACAATCCGTTAGCGAAGATCCCGGAATGGGATCCTGGTAAAGATCTTCGTAAAGATTTTCGTAATATCATTGTGCCCTGTACGCTAATTACTATATTCTGAACTGCAGCCTTCTTCCGGGGGTGCGAAGAGCTTCCGGTTGTCGGGAACTTGCTCATGCGACGACAACGACTGGTTGTACCCGTATCCCTCCCACCGAAATTGATTACAATGGCCCATGAAACTCATACAAAAACTGTCCCAACGAGGACGTGCCTCCTTGAATGCTTTTGGTGGCCGGGCATGGACAAACAAGTCAAAAACGTAATCAGTAGCTGCGTCGTATGCCGAACAGCTGATTAGGGTGCGAGGACAGCTCCAGTTCCATTACAACATATACTTCTACCTGAGCGTTCATGGCCTCTTCTATTCATTTAGTTGCTATTCATACAGTTGGAGTGTTGAAGAGGGTTCCACAAGACTACAGATATGCCACCACTATTCTTCTTCTTTTTGTGTTCGCACGAGAGCGGTACCTCGGCGAGATTGTTCGCGACAACGGGCCCCAATTCACAGCCAGAGAGTTCACGAATATCCACGAGGAACGCGTCATTCTTATGAAACACTTTTCAATCTAGTATAATCAATCGAGCGAACTCATCGAAAGATTCAACCACATCTGAAATAATTTTCTGCAAGTTGCCGTAATAGTGCAGCATTCTTTGCTTCAAGCTACAACGCAATATCAAGGAATATACCGCTGCATGTCGCACGTTACCCCAGCCGTACTGTCGTATAGGGAACTGCCCCGAAGACGTCTTGACATTGTAGGACTGCCATCGCCAACACCCTTCAATGACTTTGCTACTGAGCTTCAACGCCTCCGTGAGAAAGGCGCTGGAGAGAATCCGCGACGATGTCACTGTTGTGGTGACTACAGATATAAGTTTAGCCATGTCGAAGCAATTAGATGTCTATATTTTTAAGCAGAAATTATTTTTTATATGACAGCGCTTCATCCAGTTTTCGTTCCTTGCACGTTTCCACAAGAAGACTGGATAACATTTGTTCCTAATCATAGAGCCTCAATAAAGATTCTTAAGATGTGAAATTGCGACATAAAGCGAGGGTGCTGCCTGGATAGAACCGTTTAAATAAACACCTAGAAACAAGACTAGTTATCAAGGCGATTTAGTCAAGCAGATTGCGAAGTAGGACACTACATCTCGCTGCGCAAGGATCTACGCTAGCAAGCCTCATAGCTTCGGCTCTAGTACGGAGAAATACGATAACAGAGTATAGGTTGTCGTTATAAACACATGAAAATGTGCTTTCTATATTGAAATAAATAGACATTTATATAATCATGGCGTTCTTATTATTATGAGGTCTCATTCTTTATTCTAGCTTCTTTCACAGTTATATATCTTCATCCAGCATTTTCTAAGTGCGTCTGAGCGACAAATACAGGGGCTACTTTTGTGCAGTTAGGCTTCCAAGGAAATCATACCATTCTTAAATTCAATGATCTACACAGATCACGACCTTCTGTGACAGACGTCAGCACTACATTAACAGTATTCAAGAACATGCATAAAGTAGCATTTCGATGTTATATGTTTTATTACTATTTTTTGTGTGAATGTAAAGCGTGTCTAGATAAATGCAGCTTCGATGAGCGCGTTCTCTTTCACATTTGAAAATCACTTGTTCCCAAGCTTATTTGCATTTTTGAATTTACCACATGCGTCAATTTATGACACATTTGCGACTTCCGCTTTTGTATATAAAGGGTTAAGTTTCGCCACGGGGATACACTCACCGCAGCCACTTCAAAGGAGCAAGATGTTCTCTTTCTTGGTAGTTGCCTACGTCCTGTTCGCGGCAAGCACCGTTATAAAATGCGATCCTAACGACTACGCCGAAAACCCAGTGCACTTTTCGAAACAAAAGTTATCAGCGGTAAGTAAATTTGTTGTTCGAGCCCAATTGCCTTCACTTTATATATTCCTAGGCGCACCTTATTATTTGGTGTCATGCCAAGTGATTAAAGAACTGTTCTGTTGACGTACTGCCGCGAACGATCCCAGGTGTCTAGCGCAATCAGTGCGCCGGGCATGAATTCGACGTTTTCCAGTTACAATATATTTGACGCGTTTCTGCAGAAATAACGTGATAACTTAGTAGCTCATTATTAGGTCGTTAGATTGATATCATCTTGAAAATATAGGGAGGACGCGTTAATTATATGTTACCTCGACCGCAGTATTAACTAACTCCTCTGAATAAAAATAGGAAATTTAATTTTTTTAGCAACTCCCTACGCCTAGCGAGCGCCATAACACACGGGTGCGTGATATAATATCTTTCTCATCGCACGGGATCTGCTCACATTTTCGCTGCACTTGTTCCTTTACCTCAAAGATAATTATGGTCTGTCGCAATCGGTAGGTCAGCGCTGTCGGAGTTCGCAGCGGCAACCTCGTTCTGGAGGCTGCCTGGCTGGTAGTCGACGGCTGTTGGCACAGGTAACGCTTGTACCAGTTGTGACGTTGTCTTCATTGTAGGAGCCGGTCGTCCTGATCACGGTAAGTTCAGATTACCGAACTTGCCCAGTGTGATTACGGGGTCACACCCACTCATAAATAAACCGAGTGTCCACGACACTGACACAGTACGACACTGGACCTGTGCCAGTGAGAATCGCAGTGCTAAACCACCTTTGTTTACGGTAAAGTTCTGCACTCGCGTGTGTTAGCCTTGTATGTAAGGAAAGTAAAGGATGCAAAGGTTCCTCACGCGGCAAGTTGCAACTAGACGTGTAATTTGCAGAAGATGCGGTGACGCGCTCAATGACAGTGTCGATGGTATGCCACTACACCTAGCTCCGTGCTAGCGCCTTGGTGGGAAGTACACCTGTAGGCCTTTGATCCAATTTGTCCTATATCAATTTCCATTTTTACGAGACATACGCACACGCCCAGCATGATGCATCTTCCATGTAGGAGAGTTCGACTCCTGTAAAACAAAGGTTTGTTCTCATCCATACCCATGTGTGGCCAGCGTGGCCGAATATGCCGAGTCGCTGTACCCAGATCAGCATCACGCGAAGTTGCTCGAGCAGTGCCTTTGGTATTAATTTGACTTTCACCGAAGCGTATATCCTGCGAAACTCTCCCTACTCTTCAACGGTCGGCAGATTTAACGGACGCATGGAAAAGCAGTCTGTATCAGCGTTCTGTGCCGATGGCCGTAGCTTTGAATAAGACGAATAAGTTGGCCAACCAAGTGCCCAGCTTTGGGGTCTTGCTATGTCAATAACTGGTATGCCAGATTATTGACTATAGCCTCGCTGAGCAGGACCTTACGTGCGTGAGGCGTAAGCTACTGGCCTTATCTGTCCTTCGGCATATTGCTACACATGCAAAAAAAAAGAAAGATGCCGCAAACATTCACAGCGAACCCCACGGCGATGAAGCACAAACGGAAAGAGCGCGAACGCTGCGATTTCCTTCTCCGACTACAGGCGCCTTCCACTTCCGGCGCTTGCTTGCGTCGCGGCTTCAAACATTATCTTGTCGATTTCATAGGAGGGCCATTTACGCTTACGCGTGAAGTGCACCTACCCCGAATGCATGCAGATGTATCTTAAGACAGTTGGAGGGTCCGGCTTTGGTCGTAGCGCGCCGCTGCCGTAGCGCCACTATCGTAGTGCACTTCCCTTGCCCTTTCGCCTTTTCTTGCTTGACCTAAGCGGCCATAATTTTTATGGTCTACTAAGGAATATGAACCGCCTAGCCTAGAAACATGTACTTCTGTGGTGTGCCAGCTGACGGGCAGACGAAAGCAAATACTTGATATACTGAAAGCCGCAAGCTGCATTCTATTGAGCCCGTGCGTACGTCCTTAATAAAGAACCCGTTCAAAGGGGAAAGAACAGTGGACAAGTTTCGAACCAATTGAAACCAAACAAGCAACGAAAGCGGCATGCTCCAATATAAAGTGTTGAAGTGTCTCGCACGAACCCCAAGACGTACACGGTTGCCTGGCCACACGTCATTGTGGGTTAAGACCTATGTTCAGGATATAGCAAAACGCACAAAAACGCACACAAGGAACATCATTGATAATCTTTTCTGTTGAATATTGCGGATGAGCCGTAAATTCATGGCGGAAACACGGTTTAGCGTAAGATACTGCTTCGAGTCTCGGATCGTTTCTACTTGTTGTTAAACCCTGTCGGCGTCGATTTTCGAAAAGTGTAAGCCATCGATGGCTGCAAACAGCGCATCAGGATTCCCAAATTTTCTTCTTCTGAAAAAATAAGCTTTTTTTATTGTCGACCTCGACCAAAAAGCACACAACCGATCTCGTAACGATTCGTTGAGAGATACACCTAAATACCCAAATTCGCGCCAATGACCTTAGCTCCGCAACGTGCTTTGTTTGTTTCGTGTTCTATTTGCACTCGATGATGAAACTTTGCTAGCTCGCCTATGTATGAGGGCTCTGCGACCAAATGTTTGTGAAGCAACTCGGAGGTGCCTTCAGCTGATTTCCAGGCTGCATATCTGTAGCGGTAAGTGACTAGAAGAGAGAAAATCTCTGCGGTCTCAATAGGCTGTTGAACGCATCTGCCTTCCGCTTCTCAGCCACATTATTGGCTCTGATGTATACCTAAACGCGTTCTTGGCACCTAGTGCACAGGTTAGTAGAGCTTTCGGAAGGTTCTACTTGCCCTACTTGCAGACTTGTGGTGGGTGTTGCCATAATGTCCGAAGAGGCTGCCCTTGGCTCTCCGTACGGTATTCGTTCTCAGGTCAATTTTGTTGGCAGGTAAGGTGTTGTTTGTGGCCGTCAGCGTCCCATTTACATCACCAGTCTATGTCGGGCCCCATGGATAGACATCGCAGACAGAAAGTGTTTGTTCAGCCAACAACTCAACGGTGACTAGTGGACTGCCTTGTTCTACATTACAAGCTAATTAAATGAATTATAGAGTTTTGCGTGGCAAAACCGTGATCCAATGATGAGGCCCGCCGTGGTAGGGGACTCCGGAAATTTGACCACCCGGAATTATTTAACGTGCACATACATTTAAGTACACGGGCGTTTTCCCATTTCGCTCCCATAAACATGCATCCGCCGTAGCCGGAATTCCATCCCACGATCTCGTGTTTCGCAGCCCCGCACCATAGGCACTAAGCAACCACGGCGGTTGCACATAACAAGCTAGAAGATGAGCATCTGCTTCGTCGGCGTGATATTTAGGCAGAAGGAAAGTGTGATAACGCGTGCACCACTGCAACGTCACCTGCCTAGCGAACGCCATAACGCACAGGCACGCGATAACCAATCTTTTCGATAGCATGGGCGCTTCATATAACACGTGCGTTGCTTGCGAGGATACGACATCTATGGTTTCACTTGAATCATCCAACATTTCAAAATGTTTCGTGATGCCTTTCTGTTTTACGATAAGAAATTGTGGGATGTCGTAATTGAAATGCTTTCATGGTTACGAAAATAGAACGCGAACACAAGGACAAAAAAGGAAATCTACGACATGAGCACTGATTTCCGGTAGTGTTTCACTGCAGCCCAATTATCAACGCACTATTCATGCCCTGAAACTTTGCAGTAATACGTTTGCTGTGAACTTTTCCTATGATATAGTGAATCACTCGCACAAAACCTAGGAGACCTATTTGACAATTACCACTGTGTATTTGATGACAAATAACTGATGCAAACAGCTTCAATTTATTTGGCCATATATTGGACAACAACGTTACGGAAACCTTCTATCCTAAATTTTATTAATTATCTATGCAAATGAGATGTGACACACCCCGCGAGCAGATGTTATGCTGGCGGGTTCTATGCCTTAAAACACCTGCATTCACCTCATTGACTGCTAATAGGTTTAGCTATTTTACACCAGCGTGTAGTTGGCGCTCTGCCTTCATTTCACTAATGACATGTACAACAATTTAATAGCGAAACATACAATGTGTGCCAAAGCTAACTTTCGTATCTTGTCACTTTATTAGCTCTTTAGTAGAAGGAGTCCATCCGATCTTCCATACGTGACGCAGGCACTTTAAAGCATTCTGGCATTGCGTGATACGTATTAACTGTTGCACTGTGCAATAAGAACCAACAGGAGGACAATACCAAGCACTAGCGTATGTTTCCAAGTTGGCGGCTGGGTGAATGGCGCTGTCGCTCTGCGATAAGATTCATCAGACTAGTGGGAGGACCACTTTGTATTCATCTTCTCAAACGTAGTCAGTGTTTCAAGTAAGAGTCCGTTGCCATTATTCTCCAATTATGAGTTAATTCAAACTATATTTTCACAATAGTTGTAATAATTCCTCTTGGCGAGTCTTTTTTAGGATCAAAATGTGCCTTTGCAAAGCAGCGCAAGTAAAAAGAAAGTTACTGCCTTCAGGATTCACATTCAGCTGCTGTTCATATTGCAATTCGAAAGGGCGTAGATACATTTTCAAAACTGTAGGAATTAGCGGCTTAAGGAAAACTATCACACTATCGCTTTGCCGGGTGACTTAGCTTCTTAGGTTTACCTTCATCAATGCTAATTTGCCTAGTGCAGCAACCAATTCTCCTAAAGAGAACCACCGCCTTCCTCTTCTCGCGTATGTGCTGCTGTGCCCATAAGTGTAAACATACTTGCTGATCTGTGAACAAGAAAAATTATTGAAAACGCTCACAGGCATAAGAAAGTCAGTAGGTGAGCAAGGGGGGAAAACCTTCAGTGATGCGAAGTGCGTTCGGCTGCTAAAAGACGAACGGCAGTGGACGCGCCGTCAACGCTACCCTAAATTGCCTTGATGACGGAGACAAGTACACGACAGCGCTTTACCTTCTGCGCCAGGCATGAGCATTCGGCGCCAGCCATTATAAGCGAACCAGCATTCCTGGTGAGCTGCTGCTTGTATGCGCTATTCTGAGTGGATAGGACAGTAAAAGTCAAGCTAATGTTAACTAATAATTCCCTGGGAGCTGACTTACGCCGACGGTTTCTCATCAGCCTCATGTTGTGCACCATCGAGTCGCGACGCCTGCAAGGTCACTGCCAGTGATCTTCACCATGTCAGCACTGTGAGACGCCGGGTGGTCGCGAGGGTGCTCTTCCTTTTACCCAGTCGGAGTTGCTTTCGTGCTGCGTCGCACCAACATGTCGACTTGCGTACTGTGACAACACCGTCTTTGGAGTGCAAACACTACGCTAAACCTTTCTATCGTTCTAAATGCTGCGCCATGTGGACAAACCTGCCAATTATTTCAACAAACCGCACTAGTTTCAACTTCTTGATTAAAAACAGTTAAATAGCAGTTAAAGAGAAAACAAAACACGCCCATTTCAGCAGATAGCACCAGACCGTACTGGACCACAGGGTACACAAAGAGGAGAAAAGCTTACAGGCGGAGACGAAAAAAATTGTCAGTGGCTTAGCTCGGCTATGGCAGGATATACGTAGTGAAAGCTAAGGCACAGCATGGTTAGCCTTGGCTAATCTTGATTGCAAGTCCAGGTTAGTTTGGTTGTGTAGCTATGTTGCGGCGTTTAGCCAGTCGTTCGGCGCCCTGTTCGTCTGTTTCTTGGGCGATTCATTTACCTTTCATCTCGTTCCGATGTCGATTCCAGGCCTCCTCCGGCTTATCAGAATTGTCGCCGTCCTGACTGTAGTCTCAACAGGAATTGTGGCGCACACAAGCTCTCCTTTTCAATCCTCCGACATGTTATCAGGCATGCGACGCAGCTGGCGAAGCGAGCGGTGGCGAGCGCAATGACGAGGAACGCGTGTGACGTCATGCCAAGCGGCGGCTGAGGAAACGCGCGGCGCTGCACAACGGCGGCACACCTGTGGATCAGTGCTACTAGTGGGGCATGCGCAGTTGTGACTAGGGAGCGATAGAGAGAGAGAAATATCCACGGCGATGCGCGCGTTGCGACGTCATGTACCTCCTCGGAGCACCGCCACGGCGAAATTGCAAGTTCGCGGGCAGTAAGGATTTCGCTTTAATATAGTACAAAAAAGAAGTTTGTTTAAGAGTAACGCAGTTCACTTTCATAATGCCCTTTGCAAGCAAGATCCCCCAAGGAAAAAAGCAGATATTAAAACATGGTGGATCTAACAGACTTGAAAGAGCGAGAAACTACCCTTGCAGTTTCTTCCTTGAAACGTAAGGTTAGATTACCTGACGTTCTTATGTAGGTGGTGCACATATTACTTTCTCTGTCCGTGCTCAGTACTGAAGAAGCTGCCTTTTCACCAACTTTCCTTCTCTCTGCGTAGCGCTTGTGCAGCGCTCGGCTCACTACCAAAGTTATGTAGTGACAGCCTTTAACGAAGGTACTGATGGGAAATGCAGTGAAGTAGCAAGTGAAGGAATGCTGCTAAGTATCTGCCAAACGGAAATGTTGAATGCCTGATTGAAGACACGAAAAAACATCGATTTAACCCGCCTAATTATAGCAAATAAACATGTTTGAAAACAGGTCGCTAGGAATGCGACTACAACAGGAAAGCTCATCGAAATACCCTTCGCGCTGAATTTACACCTCGTTGGTTTTAGGAAAGTTGATTGTCCATAGTCTCCCCACTAGTTCGTGTCGGTTGCGCCTTGCTAAAAAAAAGGGAGATCCAGCGTTCTGTTTGTCTACTTAGTTTCTTTCATTGACTTTGTCGTATTCCTATGTAGTTTCCCTGTAAGCAATGATTGGTTATAGATAGGCAATCTAACCATTCACGTTAACGGTACGCGCGGTTAGAGCAATAACTAACCTCTTTCCCTGTCTGTGGAAAAGCGACATACCCGCGTTCAATATCGTCGCCTGTTCTTTCCAAACTCAGAATGAATGAGCCACCAATTCAAACAGTAAAAGGAGTAACTTTACTCTATGCCAGCACAAGTTCTATTTTCAATCCCTTCATCGAACACTGCTGAGCCCCACCGTTGCTGTTTGTACTCCGTTCAGATGACGCATTCGTCTATAGAAACAAGATGCCATTCAAAATATTTGCTACTGAACATTCGTTGACAGCGAATTATTAAAAACAAGTAAATTTGAGTAACGACGCTGAGTAGCATGAGGGCGAACCAGAAAGCCTTTTCCGCAATTTTTTATTATCCAAAACAAGGTACATACAAGTAAATACACATTTACGTAGTCTTTTGCGTACCTTACCTTTATTTTCCGCATAGTCCGCACATCGGTCCAGAGATTTTTCAGACATTTGTCCCACGGCAGCACTAAATTTTATATGCCCCTGTGGTATAATCCGTCAGGCTGACTGTGCAACCAACGTCGCAGTGCTGCCTTGGCTTCATCGGTGCACGAGAATCGCTGTCCTGACAGGAGCTTTTTCGGAGGACCAAAAACACCTGTCCACATACGTGGGCTCCATTTCCTTGTAGATTTCGATGGGCGTTTGTTCTTAGCTCCATATAAAACCAATCACACTCCGTTGCTCGTACGCCGTGGACATGTGAAGCCCAGCATCCATCTTCAACAACTGGCATCAGCGCCGTGCGGCGGTGGAACCGGCAGATAAGGCCCGACCGGTTCAATAAAGGTGCACCGCTGGGAATCGATAGGTTGACTTCGTGTTTCCAGCCGTAAAAAAAATGGGGGGGCGAATACTTTCTGATTCTCCCTCGTATAATCTCATGCGTAGGTACATTTTCCTTGTGAATGCCTTCCCGCAGGTGAAAATTTGGCGGTTCCTGCATGATTTGTGTAAAAAGGCGTTCCTTGCATAATATTACTAAAATTGTGAACTATACAATGTCCTCCGCAACACGAGCTCGTGGCCTCTCTTAGCGCTCTCAATGGCGGTAGGCCACAATAGCTGCTTTTCAAACTGAACATTAGCACTACGACCACTGCACAATACTGACCGCACCAAATTTTCTGCTGAGTTTGATAAATTTTCTTTGCAGTTGACCGGCCGTGACGACAAGCTGTTTATTCGAAAAAGAGACTACAGAACAGAAAGTAGTACAAGATGCCAATACGCTCAGAAGGTAAAGGAAAACGACAACGGAACCTTCACATACGAGCTAGGCGCACGAACAGGGGAGCAGACACAGTAAGTAATGAAATAGCTATTTTCGTGCACTCTGACTTGCGGCAAATGCTCAAGCTCTTCATTTTAGTAAGTCACTATTGTTCCTGGCTAATCTAAAGAAACATGGGACATGCCGACGAAGTTAAAGCTTCTAACTTCTACATAATTGTCAGTTTGGTGTTACACAATGATGATTGACTCTAGCATTATTTACAGAAATGCTGCCCAGTAAAAACAAGTATTTTAATACATTTCACGTAATATTCCTTTAGACGAAACAAGAAATGAAGCATCATGGTTTCGCGTAAGCATTCACTGCGAGTTTAGGTTTATGTGGTTTCTGACTGGCTTTCAAAGCAACCATTTCCAATTTCGACTATGATTTGTGTGTGCATATTACTCGCGACCGGCAGTTGGACCTGCTCATTGGAATCAACAAAGTGTTACGTGTACGGAGGATAAAAGTACTGTACTCTAAGCAAGCAGCTGAAACTCAACGTCTCTTGTTGGAAAAATCATGTATTCAAATTGTGCATCCATGACGATCGTAATTACAAGCGAAAAACCGAAAGCTTCTAGAAAGGTATTCGTTTTGTAAAAGGAATTATGTGCTTGAAAGCTGCTATTTGTTTCAGTGAAATATTGAATAGCCTTTTATTATGTTATTATCTTATTATGTTATTATGGGAGAGGAGAGCTGTTATACTGAAGCTTATACTAGATATGACTAACGGGAAAATGTTGCCTCTCTGCCAAATTTTAGCACACATAGGGAACCAGTTTAGCATAATAGTCATGTATAGCACGCGCTATTTTTATGTAACAATAAATAGTGCACCGTCTGGTAACCTCTTGCATAATATAGCTCTTCACGAGTGATGCTGCGAAGGCGTAACAGCAACAAATAAAATGTGAGACCAGGCTATGGCGTTTCTGACAATGCAGCTGAACATTATTAAATCATACCACACAGCTAAAGAATGTCCAATTGACTTTCCATGCAAAGGAGTAGCTAGACATCTCACTCTTTGTAATGAAAAGTCTAGAGAAAGTTCAAAAAGTATTTTTTGCGTTGAAAAGTGTTTGTGTTCTAATTTTTCCGGCGTTTGGCTAGGGTATTACCCTAGTGGCTAGGGCCCAGGTATTTATTTAAGGCCTTCGGGGTGATTGCTACAGTTAATTATTCCACCCTGGGAAGGATAGCACTTTGAAAGTAATGAGTATTTCGAGCTCATTTCTGGAATAAGTGCTCAAAATCCATGCCAAGAAT
Organism: Dermacentor variabilis; assembly: GCF_050947875.1. Lineage (NCBI taxonomy): Eukaryota > Metazoa > Arthropoda > Arachnida > Ixodida > Ixodidae > Dermacentor > Dermacentor variabilis. The sequence goes on along the minus strand of NC_134578.1, from coordinate 12,747,457 downwards.
TATTTTTCACAGCATTTCGTTAAATGATCTTCTGGTGCCTAGTATAATTTTTATCATTACATTAATCTACAATGAAAAAGTTAACAATAGTTGACCTCATTGCTTTCGTTTCTTCCGTGGAAAGTGAATAAATACTCAAATATTTGAAACACAATTTAATGTGATTGTCAGATATACACTCTGACTATAACACCACGATGATATTGTTCATTATGCAAGAAAAACGTACTTTTTATTCTGTAAGCAGAAATAACACATACGTTCAGACCTTCTCTAGAAGAACGCAAACATCTTTTACAGAAATAACCACCTTTATGTTGTTTCTCACCGTCGCATTCACAACGCACTTAGTTTCATGCGTACTGATGGTCAAACGCAGGCATTTAACTCATCCCCGCTACCAATAGCTATTGCACTTTGTAACAGTCTCCCAGATGACATTGCATCCATCTCCAATCGTGAAACATTCCGTGATAACCTGAATTCGTTGCGTGTTAATTTTGTGTAACGATGTTGCACTTTGCTATTATTCTTATGTATTTACTGTTGCCCCCCTTACTTAATGCTCTTCAATGAGCCTGTAAGGTAACGGGAATAAGTAAATAAATAAATAAATAGGTACATCATTTTTTTCACCTAAGCATGAAAAAACAGAAAAGACGCTAGATAACTTAGCGCGGAATGACCTTCTTGAAAGTGCAGGGTTTAATTTATGTACTATGGTGATGAGGCTAAAGGTGACACCACAGTCACCTCTCTCCGTTTGCATATTGAGCGAAGGCTATGTCATTGTATAATGATTGAGGTTCAGAGTTGTAAGTCTAGCTCTACAATGAGAAGCGCTAGCAAATTTTACCTAGATTTATGTTGGGGCACTATCAGACAATTAACACCACGATTAGCAAGTGCCAAGTGACTGACACTGTCGATAGCACCTTCTTTCTCAGCGCGTAACAGCCGTGTAGGAAAAAAAAAGTGAAGGACGCTTAAGCTTCGCCTTCAAGAGTGGAACTCGACAGCGTTCCCGTCGACCCGCCAAGGGGTGTAAGACAATGGGCTACGGCGCAGCGACTACGCGCCCCGCATCGGACGCGGAGAGCGTCGAGCAACGCGGCGTTCGGCGCGACAACGAAATGTGCGCCTGAGCAAGCGACGCACGCCTGAGCCTTAGAAATAGCTCGTTTCTAAGGCAACACCGCGTTCACTAGAGGCGCTTTTGTACCGCTTTGAAGCATCCAACTCGTGAGTTAGTGGTAACGTCTCTGTCTCACACTCCAGAGACCCTGGTTCGATTCCCACCCAGACCACCTTGCAAGTTGTATTTTATTCATGAAGTGCCTGCTGGGATTTATCGCTCACGGCCAACGCCACCGACACTGACGCCGGCGCTGACGACACCGGCTTTTCTGCGACACGAGCTCCTTAACGCTGTCGCGTTAAAAGTTAATCCCTGGACCACGGGTAATTAGTGCGTTGTTTCTGCACGAGTTACCACGCCACGATTTTAATGCGTAGGCATTCTTATGGTACTTAGCGAATTTTTCGTGGGCTATCTACGCATCTATGATGATTCTATCTACATGTTTTCTCGCGTACCTAGGACACTGGGTAGTCCGTGGTCCGCTGGGTAGAGCATAGGGCTGCTGTGCTGAAGTAACGGAGTTAGCAACCTACCATCCACTCGGGTAACTGAGCTTCTGCCAATGCGCACGCGCATGATTCCCTTCAATGCGGCCCTTTCACGCCAGCATTGGTCACTGTCGATGCGGACAGCGTCGATACCGCAGTTCGAAGAAACTCGGACGCGGACTTGGAGCACTGTGTATGCACCGCTCCGTGCGTGCTGGTCCTCAAAGCAGGTGTGTGCCGCTCCACGATGAAAGTCAGTGACGGCAAGTTTGGTAACTAGCTACGTGCCCCTGAGAATGTGCCGCTCTACAATGACGAAAAATATCCCTTATTTTCTCTGATGCTAAGCGGAATCGAACCAACGTCACAAGCTTTTTCATGGACAGCAACCCGACGCATTAGCAGGCTCCGCCGCAAGTGAAGTGACTATGTGCTAATCTTCAATGAACGCTTTTCACGCCAAAGTTTCACCTAGCTGCTCCATGAATGCGCTGCGTATGCGCCGCTATTCAATGAACCTGTGGCCAACTTGGGTAACTGAGTATGCGCCACTAAGTGTGCGGCTAGCGACAGCACAAGCCTCAGCGTTCGCAGGCGCCGGCGCCCCAGCGTTCTCATCTCGGATGACCGGCTCGCACTTCTGGGCAGCGTCACTAGATGGCGCAGCGTGTCGCGAAAGAAGCGCTAGGTAGGAGCCAGCGTCGGCAAAGCGCGATTCTCACCGTTCGCTCGCACCGGCGCGCCGTGCGTTTTGTTTGTCAGGCACAACCTTCGTGGTCGCGCCGCTAGGTGGCACCGAGTGTTCTTAGTGAAGCGTGAAAGAGGAGCCTTCCTGCAGCACAGGCAGCATACATAGCCCATTTGGATGGTCGCAATACGTTGTGTCGCTATGTAGATTCAATGCTAAAGGATTTACCATGCACAGTGATCATAAGAAGGTTCTCCGATTTTTTTCTTCACAGAATATCTTACCAAGTCCTCTCGACTCCAATGAAAACTGGTACGCACAATGAAAACAATGCCGCACAGTACGAAGAAGCCCCAGGTAATCTATACATGTCCCTAAAATTTTTCGCATGGCAGACGTATAAACGCCGGTGTTTGTTAAATTATAGGAAAGAGCATCATTTGAAAATAAAGTCGCGCAATATAAAATATTCAAGAACGCTGCATCGCATGTTGCTATTTGCTTTAGGTACTTCACAATGCCCTCGTCTGCAACCATTTTTAAGCGAAGACCGAAACCGTCTCCTTCAATGGTGAAAGCGCTATCACATATAATATTGCCAGAGTGTGCTTCATAAAAGCTGCCTTCATAATATAAAAAAAAACGGGCGCAGTTGTTCACGCGGGTCTTATCATATTTCGTGGCTACTACATGGATGCCGTGACTAAAATAAATGCTAGATATCGCCAAAGGGCAGTCCAATCATGAATTCGAAATAAGCCATCAGAACACATAGGCATTAGAGAACTATGGAACCTCCATTTAGTATATAAGTGTTATGAAGGATTTTTGCTATAAAGGTGTCTGGCAATTTGGGCAATTAACAGCCGCAAAAGTAATAATGCTATTGGGTATTATTCTCAATATAAGCTTAAAATGCTCTAAAAGGTAAATTATGTAAATTCTGCAGTTATTTCCGTAGTTAATGTCGCCGTATGTTTCTTCTTTATTTCTAATTGCGTTCAGTTACTGATGACATTAAGTTAGGTAATACGCAGCAGCATTTTTCTCTTCAGCATCTAAAATTACCTTCAAGTCTAGTAATAGGAGCACACAAAAAGTGAAGATGAAGGCGTCTGGACAGCGAATGACTTTTACTGTGTTTATGTCTCAGCGGTAAATTTCACTGCTCTATTATTATTGGCCATGAACCAATACTAACTTTCTCAGTTTTCTATTAACTTCAGAAAGAATATGTACGTGCTTCATTTGCACAGTTCCGGTCGTTCTGGGGTCGTATATCAGGTTTTATTCAATTCATCAACGCCTAAATGAAAGCGCAACGCTTACTTAGCGAAACGACCTTTACAAAAAAGATGACAAAGAATGGGCTTTCTATTGAAGAGTGAAAATTCATTCAACGTACTATGTTCCCAAACTGTGCGATTACCGACGTTTTTGCCTTCATAATGCGCGCAGATGCAAGTGATGTAATGTTACTAACACAGCTTTTTACAGACAGTGTAGTGGCGCCTGTGTGATCTGATTGCAGGCCTTACACGGCGTGTGAAAGCTTTTAACAGTGCCAGAAATTCCGTGTACCCGTGAATGTCGCGTCCACGTTAGTCGGACCCACGTATATTTTGAACGCCATTTTGAACATCAAGAGCAGCACTAAACCTTGCCTTCGCGTTGGGCGAAATTGACATTATTTTTTTTATTTTAGCCAGTGTGAAAGCACGTTCCTGGCCAAGATACATTGGCAACTATGACTCTACGCTACATTAAGGCGTCCTTCAGCAATAACGCCAGAAAACCCTTTCAGACATATTTTCTTTATTTAACACACGAAGCGATGGTTACTGCGATTGGCCGCTTATAACGTCAACCTGGGACGAGTTCTGATGGCAGATGACTAATATAGGCAAATTGCGGTGCACAACTAAACGTCTTACTATCGACTGTTGTGCTAGAGACGTTAGCGCTAACCTGAGCTTAAGCAATTGTTTAACCTCATGCTCAGATGCTGAATCGGAAGTGTATTATGAGTACAAGGCATATTAAACACGCAGCGCGTTGTCTGTTGCCGATTAATGATTTGAATTCTCTTCTTCACTCTTCTTCAATTCTCCGTCCACCTCCCCACATGCAAGGTAGAAAACTTATTTTTCTCTCTCTTTTGAATAGCGCCAAAGTGGTGATCGCATACTCAGGCCAGCAATCTGAATGAGGGCAGTCTGCTTTTATGGCGCAAACGAATGTGAACTTCGTAAAATGTACATGCAGCTACATCTACATTTGATGCGAGGGCACGGTAGTGCTCAAACTTGAGCTCGGCGTCTCGTATACAACACAAGGCTTCGTGTCAAGAGCTGTAGCGAAAGAATAATAGGGGCGCACGCCTCTGTCCACTCAGATTTCGTATTCTTTCCCTCTCTACCAAAGTGGTTTGGATCCGCGTTGCTAGGCGACAGATGTAGTCAAAGCATACTCCGGCGGGCAAAAGGTGCCCGTTCCTGTCTCTTACCGGTAGATGAACAAGAAAAAGGTATGGTATACTTTCTCGCGTTCATTTTATTCGCAGCAGTGACACTCCTTGCATTTTTTTACCAGCATGTGCATACAATTTTCCTAAAGTCACTGCTTACGCATTCCCACTGTTAAGTTCTATATATGTCTAAGAATGTTTCCACGTATGCAGTACACTATTCTTACACAACAATCAAGCATGCTTGTTATTGCAGATATTGCTTTGACTAAAGGTAAATAATGCACCACTAGCAAAAAAATATGCTTGCAAGAGCGAGATCGCTAAGCTACTTAGTAAACAAATGTAATATTCCATTATGGAGGCCCAGAACACACTGTCGTAACAATATCCCGCAGCAGGCAGAGATTTAAGGTGTAGGCACTCTGCTTCACATACTTCATTTATGTGTGCTCAATGGCGCATCGTACCACAGTTTTCTAAGTAATCTCATTACGCGAGGGTCACTTTAGGTACGCGTCAAGGTGCACTAACTGTTAAATCAGTCAATCGCATTTTGCCGTCAGCAACATCTATGCCTGTAACATAACTGTAAAAGTGAAGGCGTTGATGCCTTGCAAATCTTTCATTTATCAAATATGCGCATTTTAGTTGCCCTTTAAAAATTAATTGCTTCAGAAAATTGTACTGGGCATATTAAGGGCCTAGTACGCAAGGTTGACTTAAATGGGCTTACTGACGACACATCATGCGCGATATACATGGCAATAACTTCAATACGTCGCACATTTGCTTTTTCTTTTTCTCGCCGCCAATCGACGCTAGCTACGATGAACTGGGCACCAGGGACTATGCCTGTAATTAACACGCGATCGTTACGTCACATGCTGGCTATATAGGTGACGACGGTGTCCTGTCCAACTCAGTGAACATGGAACCTGTACGCGGTTCCGAAACGTCACATTATTCATCAGACTTGATAAGTGACCGCGATTCCCTTCCTTTTCTTTATGCTATAGTTCACTTCGAAAACGGGCAAGGGAACCTTACAGCGCCAATAATTGGCAAGAAAAGAAGACTCAGTAGTAACAGGAGAAATTGCGTAAAATAAACGCCATTGTTTTTTTTTTTTCAATACCCAGGTGAGGGTCAAACTCTTCACAAACTTATGACCATGAACGACGAGCATACTTGCTTCGTCCTCACTGTGCCTTATCAAGGAGCAAATGGTAAGTATCTGGGACTCAGTACACTTCTCCGTCGTGGCGTAATGCTTTTCAAGCGTAAACGCGTAATTTGGTTATGGCCAAACAGGGGCAGTAAATATCATCCACAAAACGAGTAGAGCGCACGCAGCTGACCGCATTCGTAGCACGTACGGGCATGCCCACCATGCCGGATTCTCGGTTTGGCTGCTTAAAAACTTCTGTCTGCTTGGCAGTGTTAACCGCAGACGAACATAAAGGCATAATATGCATTTTTGGTGGTCGCGTACACACCGTACATATTTGTAAACAGTACTTTGTTCTCATCGCCACGCGCACTCACAATCGTATCTGAACGCGCGTTTCGCCACATTGGAAACAAACATGATGCTCCGTCACCAACGAGGTTGTAAAACTTCGTTTTGTTTTATGTTATGGAAGCAGTGTGGCCTTGATTGCACCACAAGCGACCAATGCGTCTCTTATGTGAGAAGTTCAGAACAGTTCACTGTAGTTCCGCAATGAACTGTTGTGTAGCGAGGAACTAGATTATATCGACAAATAAAAATATTACTAAGGAATACTAACCTTACACCCTTATTCACCCATTTAAGTTCCTTCTTTAGGCGCACTTAGAGATACCGGTACAATGAGTGCCGCACATTCTTCCCTTTCTTTCAATATTCAACTCTACGAAACAGCGGTGTACACCACTATACTTCTGCGCCACTAGAACAAACATGCACAGAACCTGCTCTCATTTAAATTTACCTGTTTTATTTTTTAAACACAAAAGTAATTAAAGCTCGAATGTTGCATATTGTTTTATTAGCTCCACGCGCTTTTTAAAGTGAGTTTACAATATTCTCAGTCAATCCAAAACTTTAGGGGCCCGAAATATACTAGAAAACTTCAAAGGCATGATAGAGGCATGAATGCTCGTTCAGGTTGTTGTCATAGTCAGAAGTTGTTGTCATAGTCATAGCAGCAGAATTTTGCTTAAAGGCCAGCAAACACAAAAAAAAGCTGCTTATATATTTTTTTATGTCCCCAGATTAAACACGCTGCTGTGAGCAATGCCAGAAACCACAATTAGCGCTTTTCTTCACTGATTAGCCTGCATGTTTCCGAAGACAAAAAGTGTGTGATCTCATGAAATAAGGATTGAAAACACACGGCATATTATATTACCTACATTACTGGCTAAAGACAAAGAAACTGCCACAACGCTAATGACATTGTTTTGATTTAGTCTCGCTACGCGTCTTGAAGAACCACCAAAATTAACCCGGTATAGAAATATCCAGCACTCATTCCAATACCACCGCCACTTACATTCTACACAGGTCTCCGAGAATAGCAATACGAAGGGGTTACTTTTTAAAATTTTTTGCTACGTTTTAAAAGACCACAAATATGGCTGCACTGCTTTGACAGAAAAACAAAATGTGGCTCATGTGGTTTTTCTTTATGCTGGCTGCTTCCTGTTTATTTATTTATTTATTTATTTATTTATTTATTTATTTATGAATACTGTAAGCCTCGAGAGACTCATACAGGAGTGGACATACAAACAGTACAGGCGCTTTGTTATACAGGGGGTTTGCAGCAAACTCAAACAAAAAAGCAATGGTTACAATCGACGCGCCATGTCAGCAGTAAGTAAATACAAGGAAACAAAAACAACCTATACAGTGCGCACGCTATGTAAAGTGTAAGAAGCAGTTAATACAGGAAAAATGCATTTGGGTGTGCCGTGTAATGTACAAACAGCGTCAAGTGTAATGTATATTATCAGACGTGCGCAAGAACCAAGCGCAGAGAAGTACGAAAGAACATATGGACACCGGCGTGCGAAAGAAGCTGGGGCATGGCAATACGTCATTGATAAGTTTTGAGGAACGCTCAGCCAAGACGACCACAATGCGGTCATCATTTCGATAATGACTCGAAGTGCAATTCGAGTGTCGAAACGAATGAATGCACAGATTGCGAGCAAACGATGTCACTTGGCAGGGAATTCCACAGATGTGGCTCATGTGGTTTGTATTTATGCAGGCTGCTTCCTGTTGATGACAGAAGACACAGCCGGGGGAACCATTCCACACGAGTGCGACAATGTTTACAATACCGAGTGTGGAAAGAAAAGCATCGAACTCTATGACTCAAGCTGCAAGCAGCAGGGATCCGCGTAGAGCACGAGCACCTGTTTAAGAAACTTGTATGTAGTGTAGACCACGTGGAAATAAATACATAGTTGCAGGCTTATATTCGTGCTTTCCATTTGAATTTTCCACACATTTCACTTATTTACTGCGATCACTTCCTTCTGGCCCCATCGAACATTGTTTGAGTTGCTAAAGAATAAGTGGATGAAGACTAAGCTGTCCTATCTGCATGGAGTATCTAGTTTAGTAACAGATGTCTGAGACATTATAAAAAGAACGCGCACGCACGTACGCGCAGACACACACACACGCATGCACGCACACACGCACGCACACACACGAATTAAGTCAAGTTCAAAAATAAAATTCGAGAAAATGTGTGTTCTTACTGGCGCAAGTCGAGCAGCGGGCCTGCCTAGTACATATTGCAATCTGAATTGGTTCGTACAAACTAATTTTGTCCATCTTGCCGCAAATAACAAGTTCTGAACTAGCAGCGTTCATGAAGAAGAGAGTGGTTACGGTCTTTTGGAAACCATAGCGGCTATGGTGTTGGGCTGCTAAGCGTGGTGGGGGTATCGAATCCCGGCCACGGTGGCCGCGTTTCGAAGGGGGTGAAATGCGAAAACACCCGCGTACTTAGATTAAAGTGCACTTTAAAGAACTTCAGCTAGCCTAATTACTCCACAGCCCCTCACTACTGCGTAATTCATAATGACATCGTGCTTTTGTCTGGTAAAAACCCGTAATTTCTTTCTTTAAGAAATACAGGGCGCAATGGCGAATTGAGTATCGCCTTCTTAGCCCTCTAAGGCGCACAAGAAATTGAAGAATGGGAGACCTATTTCTATGCTTCTTTCTTTGTTAGCGGCTCTGTTTTTACCCCCAATTTACCACAAAAGAATATGTCAGCGTTGAAATATTTTACCATTCTTAGTTTTGTGTTAGATAGAGGGTAAAACCACAGCTGCTAGCAGAGTGACCTTCAGAAATAAACGTGTTTCGCGCAAAACGAGCCCCACAAACACGAGAGCAATACTACCAGCTGATTTTAATGATGCAAACAACGCACAAAAAGACAGGTAGCCTGCCTTGCTTCGTGTCTCTTTGCGCATGACCGTCATTTTCACGTTGTATGAAATCACAGAGGTCTCACTAATGCATTGGTTTCCTGCTTACTTGACAACATAGGCTTTTAAAAATTATGTGTTTATGACATTTCTGATATTTTCACACAAGAAAGAACTTCAAAGAAACATGGATACTTGAAATCATGAGCAAGGGACGAACAAGGAATGTCGCTTTAAGTCAACCCTGTGACAAGGGTTCTTGTCGTAGTCCGGGCAGCAACTGTTTTTCTTTGCTGTGTTTCTATGTATGCATAGCTCAATCTCCCCGACTGTCAATGGATGAGGAGGAGGATGGTCCGGAGCATGGTACGGCATAGATAACCTTTGAAAAGGTAGTAGACTGACACAACTGACAAAGGGAGGAGAGGGACAAAGCGACGCTTGTAGGTATGCGAGTAAAGATAAACAATGGGGGTGCTGCTTTTCGGTTCTACTGAAGACTGGATATAAGCAGAACCATTAAATAATTTAAGAATGTAGTCAGGTGTCACCAATCAAGTCGACTGGTTTTCTAGCAAAGGAGAACCTCTTCAACTGATCTCTCTGGAGTTCAAAAAAAAGGTAGGGAGAGGAGAAGGAGAACACCTGATGGCAACCTGGTCTGAAGTTTTTCATAGCTTCAATATAAAAAGGCATCAGGGGTCTTTTGCTTAGAGCACAAAGCAATTCTGAAAGATCATGTATACGCATACGTCTGTGGAAAAAATATTTACGGGCTACCGGTTACACCTGCATAATTTTGTAGCGAATGTATTGAAGAGCTACTCTTGAAACATGCTGGTCGTCTCCAGTTATTTAAACTTCTGAATGAGATATGATTGTCTGTATTTCCGATCTTTGTGACAAAGACATGTACAGGGTGGAACAAGAGGGTGGGCGAACGACACCAGACACAAACGCATCTTGATGTCTTTCTCCTCCTGTGTGGCGCAAGCACATTTTAACACCGTTGAAACCTGAGTCGAAGATAATGGCTTAGTTCTATCCTTAATAATTAGGTTAAAGCGTTAACCCTAGCGGTGGGCCGCGCTCCATCGAAGCTTAAAAACATATTTTTGTCATACACGATTGCCATTCTGATGTCATCGCTGTCAAAGTCATGTACCAAGCCAAAGTGGAAGGCCTTAATGCGTAAATGAGAACCCATGCGTATATTTCACTGCAGAAAGTTAAAACTATACATCAGGTTCTCAGAGTGTCGTCGTTCCTGAAGTATGAGTCATAAGTTTCAGATGCGTTCTGAAACCAGGCTCAGCACAATATTGTAAAGTAACCTACTTAGTCTCACCACTGACATATCAAGATGAAACAGTCTGCGCCTCTTATTTTGCGAAGCTCTGTCACACCGCAGTACATGGGTCCGGAAATGATCTGTGTCATCATCATCAGCCTACTTTATGTCCAGTGCAGCACTAAGGCGTCTTCCAGCAATCTTCCATTATCCCTTCCTTGCGCCAGCTGATTCCAACTTGCGCCTGCAAATTTTCTGGTTTCATAACCCCAATTGATTGTCTGCCATCCTCCACTGCCCTTCCGTTCCTTTTGTAGTCATTCCGTAACTCTAATGGTACACCGACTACCTGCCCTACTCATTACAAGGCCTGCCATGCTCCACCTTCCTCTTTATATCAACTATAATGTCGCCTACCGACGTTTGCTATCTGATTCGCACTGGTCTGTTTTGTCAATTAATGTTACGCATAACATTTTTCGTGCCAACGATCTTTGCGCGTTCCTTAACTTGTTCTGGAGTTCCTCTGTTAACACCCAAGCTTCTACCCCATATGTTCGCGCTGGTAGGCTGCAATGATTGTCCCCTTTCCTTTTTACGGCAGGAGTAAGCTCCCTGTCAGTATTTGGGAACGCCTGCCGTATGCACTTCTACCCATTCTTATTCTTATGTGGATTTCCTTCTCATAATCGGTGTCCCCTGTAAGTAAGTGACCTAGATAAACGTACTCCAGTCCAGTGGCTAACTGGCGATCCTGAATTCTTGTCCTCTTGCCAGGCCACAGAGCATTTCATCGGCCCTCTGATGATTCAAGTTCAGCCCTACTCTTACAATTTCCATACTGATGTCCTCATTGTTGAAATTAATCAAAAGTGATGTTGCAAAGTACCATGTCATTTGCAAATCAAAGTTTAGTGAGATATTTGCGGTTCACCCTCACTCCTAAGCCTTCCCAATCTACTAACATCAGCGCTTCTTCTAAGCATGCAGTGAACAGCAATGGACAGATTGTGTTTCCTGGCCTCACTCTTTTCTTGGTTGGTAATTTTCTATTTTCTTATGGAGAAACAAGATAACTGTGCAATCATTGCGAGTATTTTAGAAAATAGTACCGTATACCTTCTCTACTCCTTGTTTACACAATTCCTCCGTGACTTCTGATATCTCAATTGAATAATATGTCTTTTTAATATCTATGAAATTCATGTAAACCTGCCGGGGTTGCTCAGTGGCTATGGTGTTGGGCTGCTGAGCACGAGGTCGCGGGATCGACTCCCGGCCATGGCGGCCGCATTTCGCCCCCATCGAAATGCGAAAACACCCGTGTACTTAGATTAAGGTGCACGTTGAAGAACCCTGGTGGTCGAAATTACGGGAGTCCTCCACTACGGCGTGCCTCATAATCCGAAAGTGGTTTTGGCACGTAAAACCCCCTAATTCAAATTCATATAGAGAGGTTGATTATAGTCCGGGTCTTGAAGTATTCAGTGGTTAATCAAATACAGGCGCTGAACATTTGAACATGCCGAACAGGCGTGTTAACCAAACGGGGCGTAATATTTGCTGCGATAGAAATAACGTATTACTAAAGCTGCGCTCGTTTTGCGACCATGAAAAAGGAGTCGTGACATACCCCGCGTTTTAACACTGACCATTAAACGCAGCAAAACAAAACCTTGCTAGGCAGCATGTTCACATCCCAGTGCTCACCAACTCGACGCGCCCAAGTGTGCTCCGACAAGACTCAACCTGCGTTCATTTAGGTCAGCTCAAAATATTTCCAGCAATATGACCTTTGTTACTGCCGAATGACCAAGAAATAAAATGGCATTTTCTTTAGCATAAAATGGCATCGGGAGAGCGCTGCAAAACACATACACAAGAAGAAACAAAGAGGAAGACAAGCGCTAGCTATCAACAACGAAATTTATTTCCAGGAGCGGTCGTACTTGTAAACTTGGACAATGTGCAAAGTAAAATCAAGCTTGAAGATACACGATGGCATGAAAACAATCTAAAACCAGTTCCAGAAGGAAGCGCCAAGATAACCTAAACGATACAATGCAAATGTAGTAAGCTTACATGACATGCACAAGAAATGCAACGTTCGCGCGCGCACTAACAGTGACAGTTTGCTGATGCATTTATTACTCGCCTAGAGGATTTGATTAGATTCTATTATGAAACTGAGGCACTGGCGTTTATTTGTATATACGTACTTATATATATATATATAAATATAAATATATATATATATATATATATATATATATATATATATATATATATATATATATATATATATATATATATATATATATATATATATATATATATATATATATATATAGAGAGAGAGAGAGAGAGAAAGACAGAGAGAGAGGTGTCTTCAATTATAGGGAGGGTATTGAGATACACATATTATCACGATAGAAATGCAATTACTAGACGTAGGTAGCTGTCTTAAATTTCTCGTCAACCTAAATTTATAAACCACACATCCCTTCCCCAAGACTGTCGCAGGCAAACGCAAGATAACATTGCAATCGCCTCCCCGCACCATGCTCTAGGCCGTCTGAAATCTACAAATCGATGCAGTGCAGAGCAACGTGAACGTAAAAAAGAACTGCTGAATAAAGGAAGCAACAAAACTATAAGAAAAGTTAGAACTTGAACAGTAATACAAACGCAAATCATGGAATCAAAGCGACAAGACAAAACGGTTGAGTAGCTACACATAAGTTATCACGCAAAAATATCCTGAAATTTATTTCATTGAAACAATCTTGATTGTAAAACGCACATCCTAATGCACCGTTTTCTGATTCACTCCTTCTGGCGTCTTAGCAAATTTACAACGTGCGCTAATCAAATGCACTCTCCCTTGAAATACCAACCTTCCTGTTTTTCAGCGTTAACCCCAAATCGAGGACTGTGGCCACCAGCGCCGACTTTTTTTATTTGCTGCATTTGCCTATAATTGTTTCCAACACTCACAAAAATACGCCGCCACTTTGCTGCATATATTAAGATGTAAGCTTTGTAGTGGCAATAAAGACCGCAAGCGAGCACTTATCACGATAGCAGTGCGCTGACACGAAGGGACAAGACTGCTAGCACTAACGCCACCCAGTCAGTATGCTAGCAGTGCATAAAAAGAAAGACTACGAGGAAAAGGTGAATGATGAAAACGGCGCATAGGACCAAGCCCCACCACGTTCTTCCGGCGGCAGCTACTGACGGAGACAAGAGGGACAATATGGTGACCCCACCGCATGCCCATGTGCCTACGCAGCAGCATGTAGCTGCCGGAGTGCTTCATTCATAGCATCGAGCAGACTTACAGGGGGTGTGTGGGACCGGGGGGGGGGGGTATTGAAGGACAGAAAATTAGGCCGAGAAAATAACCGAAAGCGCGCTGTGCCAAAGACCGCACAAGCGCGAACATTCAACTAAATTTTCTTTCTATGAGAGGCCTCCATACAAGGAGCTTACTTCACATGCGCAATGAACGAACACACAAGCGATCCTATTGGAATAGTAGCATGATGATTATCAAGCCGCAACCGCCATGCTAGAACCTTTCTTCTGTGCCAAACAAAGAAATAGAAGTGTCACCAATACAGGCGCTCCATCTAGAGGCAACATAAAACGGCACCATCAGCTCTCTGGCGGTGCCATTCTTGATTATGCCCAGAATCTTGATCCTCCAAAGCCGCGGAGCACGCTTGCAAAATCTACAATGCGCTGGAAAATGTGCAATACCTTTGTTTCTTATGGAAACTTCGTGTTTCCTTGCACGATCAATAAAGCAGCGGCTAGTTTGCCGAATATACGACATCCTCTGCTTGCTACGTTCAGTACTTGCTTTTCTTTTTAATGGGACGCATTTCGGTGAGGGCGAAGTTCAAGAACGCCCATGTACCATGCATCGGGTGCATGTAAAAAAGACAAAGGTGGTTAGGATAAATCATAAGACCCAACTACGACATACCTCCTAATCGCAATGTCGTTTAGGCACGTAAAACACCTGATTTTCGGTTTTATTGACTATTTTAAACGTCAGTTAAGAAAAAAGTTGCACAAAAATACATTTAAAAATCCGGAATGAAAACTTCGCTTACTACAAGCCCTACCTTCTTCCAAGAAATAGAACTTAGTAACTTATGTTGGCAAAATGACAGGAATATCGGTTCAATAATTACCGCCTTGTTGAACGGTAGCGCAAATAGTGTTTGCTCCACGTGCAACGTGGTCCAGCGTTGGATAACTATCAGAATTGCTCAGCCGATATTCGCTCCACGCTGTGTATTCTAGGCCTGTATTGGGCCACCCATCATAATGGCCACAGCCCATATTAGTATCCCGCTGTTAAAGTCAGGTCATTATTGGGCCAGAAAGTGCCAAGGTGTATCGAACGTTGGCCCGACCTGAAGTGCCACGTGGGAAGGCACTGTAACGAAATGCACAGTCTTCATCATTTTAAATCGCTTGGTAATGCGCTATTCTCGCTTTTTATTGTGCTCTGTATTTCTTCCTCTTCGAGATGTGGAGCCTGTTGAGCACGCCAAGCCTGAGCCTTTTGGCAGACTTGCTCAACTCGTGCGCCGCGCCTTGCGACAACTTCGGGATCGACCGACTCGCACTCCACCAGGCACGGCTTCTGTCGCTGTTTCCCTATTCTCGCTCGGCTCTCGGTCTCGCGACCACGACATGAAACGTTACGTCCATAGCGCACGCAGAACCCGTGGCAACTTTCAGAGCAGGAAAGCCCAGCGCGCCCGCAGTTACCCTCCTCGCCCGCGAAGCTTCACCTCCTTTCTCCAACCCCACTTCGCTCAACGCAAACTAGGCTTATCTCTAGGTTGCGTTGCTTTGCCGCTCGTTCTAGCCCGCTCAGCGCGCTTCTCCACGCTTTGGTGGGTACGAAACATTCTTCTCCACCTCCCCAATCAGACAGTCAAAAAGTACATTTCTGAAGTTTTGCCCGCAGAAGGGAGTAAAAAAATACTAAGAGATACACACAGTTACGTGAACGAGCGAAAGTGTACAAAGGAGTTTGAAAGCACACACCTAAATTTAGTTTTGCTGACTAGATGGCTGCCGAATCTGGACATATTGACACAACAAGACGCCTTACAATATCTATCGAAACCAGACGTAAGCCACACTTATGGAGCATATAAAAGCTGTAGTATTGAACAATGTAATAGTTGGGTCGACCGCTGACTTTTAGTATGTGCCAGATATTTTGGTTATCGTAAAAAAGTTGACAGGTACGAGTGTTCTTTTCTGCGGCCCTATTGTTGACCATAGGGCAAGTATCTTTTCTGTTTTTGGAATGAAAGTCGCGTGTTTTCTCAACAATAAAGCAGCCTTTAGTGATTGCCTCGCGGTATGATGTCCTCAGCATTCGAGAATAAGGTGTCACATGTCTGTGTCAGCGTTGCCACAGTGACACTGAGAACTAGCAATATGCAATGAATCATGTGTAAAAGGTTACGCGCAAACGTAGTGCCAAGCAACAGATGGCGCAGTAAAATTCGAAAATTTATATTGTCACTCGACTTCAGTGGAATGGACAAAATAAGTTACGGTCTATAAAGAATATATCTAAGTACTGCCATTCCTGACCAATCCAGCAGTTTGTGGTAGATCGACAGGATATATGTCCCTGCAAGAGGTGAATTTACCTCTGGATAAGAAGGAGGCTTAGTCTATTTTAATGTCCGCGGTTCCTATGTTGCCGCAGCGTCTGCTGTAATGTTTCAGGGAATGTTAGATTGTCTAGAATGCGATTTGTTGCAGCAGCTTTTCTGTGTTCCTTCATACTTTCGATACTAACAGTCTATCCAACGCACTTAGACGCTGCTTGGGAATCCTATAAATAAACTATTTCTTTTTGTTTTCCGCTGACGCTGCGAAGCGCATGACACAGAGAATATCAAATTGTTCAGTAACGGCAGACGATATTACTTGGCATAATCTGAATTTCTGACCAACCTTCATGTCCAGAATGGTGAATGCGAGTGTAGAAGAATTATTTTAGCGTGATCTGTCTGTAAATACAGGATTGGCTGCAAAAAAGGCCAGGAGTGGCGGGGAAGACCCTGTTGAAGGACTTCTGTGCTGCAGACACACGTAAGAAGGCCCGCTTCTACTAAAATATCACACTATGCAGCGGAAAATATAAAACTAATTCCTTGCTAAAATGCCGAGAACACAAAACATAGGCAAGACCTAGAACATCAGAACGTGTAATACCTGCTTCTACTGCGTAATCAATAACGAAGATAGAGTCTCCAGCCCCTTTCCTGCCTTATTGTGCGTTTCTTGTGTGCGACTTTTGTTGGCTGGGTTTTTCTTAAAACAAAGATAGGCTACGTTAGCACTTTTGTTTTGACATTGCTTCGAAAAGTGAGGTTGTCTTAACGAAACGTAATATGCGTTTAGCTTACTCCGTCGTTGCAAAAATGCGCCTGTCCCACATGCGGCAGTTCTTGTACGTCGTGTTTCTGTGCAGTTTTATTGAATGAATGTTGATGTTTATTGGTCCAAGGGCCAGGTATGGGCAAAGAGCCCCATGCTAAATTTAATGAGTTTGCAGTAGACTGATGGGTTCAGTGAAGGTAATGGAACGTGGCTGTAAAGGGGCCTAATAGAGTTAGTGTAAATTGCATAAAAACTACGTGTAATACAATTATGGCAATGACTAATGACGTGTACTATGAACATTAAAATGCATTGCGAAAGAATGACAATATACAAACTATCTGAGACGCTAAAATTGGCTAGAGCGCTACTGCCTCACCAGAGCCCTTGTAGCACAAGGTCCTAGAGGCATATGCTATACAAAGAAAACTATCATGGCGGGATCGTCTGGAAAAGGATGCGCTACGAATTTAATGGGCCTGTACCATGTAGCAAAACATCATTCAAGAAAGCGAGGACTGCTTTGGTCTTAAAAAGCGGTTCTTCAACAAGATACATAGCCGGATGTCGGGGGACGCAATAGCGGTATGCAAAAGGAAAATGCTTCCTCCTGGCTCTTTCCGCTTCCTGACGCTGCAAGAAGACGTGGAGGACGGTTAGCCTGTCACCACATCTACCACAGGTTGGAGGCTCGTTACCTGTCAAGACAAAGTTATGAGTGCAAATGTATGTCCTATTCTTAGTCTAGTGAATAAGACATCTGTTGCTTGTGTTTCCGTTGTTGGGTGCCAGAAACCAAACTTCTGCTTAATTACGTGAAGCTTATTACTCGTTTCAGCATCCCGCAAGCGTTGCCAGTGGCTTCACATTTTGTTTCGTTGGAAAGGCTTCATCTCTGGCAGGGACAGCAGCAGAGCGAATGCCCTGCGATGCTATTGATCGGGCGATCTCGTCGACAAGCACAGTACCCTCGATTCCTCAATGGCCAGGAACCCGGCATATTACTACATGTCTGTGTGGTAAATTGATGCTGCATAACAACTATCAAAGTTCACTGAAGACTGGATTTGTGTGCTTTTGTAAAGGAATTAGCGCTTTTACAAGACTTAACGAGTCTGTGAATATGATTTCTCTGCCACCTTTGAATTTCCTTATATGTTATACCACATATAGTACTGCATAGGCTTGTGCTGTGAAGATACTTGTTAGGGGGTTCAACACGTCAGATTCAGAAAAATAGGGTCGGACAGCAGCGTAAGACACGCCAGCATCTGATTTTGACGCGTCTGTGTAGAATTCGGAGCAGGAGTACTTCGATTGAAGCTCACGAAAATGCATAGCATTACAAGCTCAGGAGCATGCCTTGTGACCTCTACAAAGGATACATCACATTCTATCACTTGCCACACTCCAAGGGCGGTAATAGCTTAGCTGCAGGCATTTGGCGATGTTCGAGTACTGGGACACCCATTTCTTCGCTAAGTTCTCTCACACGCAGTGAGAAAGGTTGTGAAGGAGGGTCAATTACGAAATACAGAACGCCTCAAGTTGTTAACGGTTGTGAAACACGGATGTTCCTTAGTAGAGCCCAGTTTCAGAAAATAAGTGAAGCTGGTGTATGTTCTCCGAAAATGGAGCGACCACTCATCTGGCTCTACGAATAGACTTTCGACAGGGCTTGTTCTAAATGCGCCAGTGGCCAGGCGGATACCCATATGGTGCATGGGGTCTAACATCTTCAGCGCACTCGGGGCGACAGAGTGATAAACTACAGCACTATAGTCTAGTCGTAATCGAATTAGGCTCATTTAAAGATTCAATAACCACTTCCTCTCGCTACCCTAGTTGTGTGGGATAGGATCTTATGTAAGTTCATTGTTTTTAGACATCTTGCTTTAAGACATTTTATGTGCGTAATGAAAGCAAGCCTGTAGTCGAGTATAACACCGAGGAATTTCTGTTCTTTGTTCATAGGTATTTGTTGCCCATATATTTCGACAGCAGGATCTGTAGCAAGCCCTCTCTTACTGGTGAAAAGAACGCTAGAACTTTTGTTGGCGTTTACTTTGAGCCCGTTTTCTTCTTCCCACTTAAAAGCTTTGTTCAAGCACTCTTGTACTTGTGTCTTAAAGGCTGTTAGGTTGCAGGATTGGAAACGTACTTGTATGTCATCGACGTAGACGGAATAAAAATAAATGGCCTTCTCAGCTTTATCAGAGTGGATTACATGAAAGCGGGGAAAGTTCTGTGTACGATTGCCAAAAAACTTAAAGACATCGTTGGTGCGCCCTTGTTTCTGAGGGCGATCAGGAAGTGGGGGGAAAGAAGTTTCCATGAAAACACATAAGAATACGGCAACAGCGCCGACCGCGCACCACAGAGCCCTACAAAGACGCAGCATAATTTCTATACAAGTCTGCGCGACGCCATTCATACGCCATCACTGTAACAAAGCATGTTGTACCCAAGGCAGGATAGCCACACAGGGTTTACCCTTGGCGCCAAGAACGGAAGTCAATGGAAAAGAGAAGAGGACAGGAAAGGCCGAAAAGGGGGCGAAGGAGAGGAAGACTTTATAAAGGAGAGACAGGAAAAGGTCAATGCCGGTTTCCTCCAGGTGAGTCAGTCTGTAGGTGCCGTTTATGTGAAGCAGAGGCCACAGAGGTGTGTTGCCTCCTCCGGGGGGCCTTAAAGCTCCAAACACCCAGCATCGGCTCAACCTCCAGGATCCCCATTTACCTAGACACGGTTAAGCCGCGCACGGCTACCCGTTGCAGAGTCCAACCCTCATGTTCTCGGGTGTGCAATTTTATTATCACGAATGATTTCGTAACAGCTATCTCGCGTTAGTACAGTTCCCTCAGTGGAAAAATATTTGGCGATCAAGCGATGTGTATCATCTCCGGTTGATTGGGCGGTTCGTCTGTTATTGTTTTTTAGATGCAGTGTGGCTTTCTGGTCAAGCGACCATGCACTAACGTGCATAAAGGCACGTTCACGAAGAAGCTGTCTATCGCGTGAATAGGCAAACTTTGCATTGGCATATATGAATGCTGGCAGAACATCCGTGACAAAGTTTACAACGTGCCGACTTAGGAAGAATCGTAAAATAGAGTAATGGCTTGCTCACGTAGGGTTCTAGCCTGTAGCCGGCAGAGCAAGAGAAAAACCGGCCGGTTGCCAAACATACGGGCAATCTGCAGGCAAATTAATGGACGCATCACCGGAGTATGAGTAAAGAAAACGTCATCTGCGAGAGAAGCGATAAACAAAGGCAATCTTTTTTACCCGCCTCCGCATTATTTCTTTCTCAGACAACAGGGAAGTCGCCCGAAACACGAATCCACCGTGACGGTTCTTTTCGAACAAGTGATCGATGAACACAGGTGGTTTAGGCGATGCAAGACATTTAGACAGTCTCTCGCTTCACAAGTTTGAGAGCGCACATAACTGCCATCTCTGCTGAGCACATAGAATACGAGACCTATCGCAGTTCCTCAAACATCTGCCAGATGTCGCGAGTATGGTGACTTGAGGTGCCTCGATATCTGCGCAACCGGCTTGGTATTGAGGCGCCCTAATATGAAGTTTAGTTTCGCAGATTTGCCGTTTTTGTTGATCCGCGCATCTGAGACAGAAACCCACATGATCCAGGCGGGTTTTGGAGGGGAACCAACAATGTTCCCGAATGCTGGATGATACACTTGTCGCGAACCCGAGGCCTGCACACACACTGCCGATTGCTGGCACTATTTTGTTGTCTTCCATTTGCACCCAGATGGGAAGGAGGCAGTATTTGGGGGGCTTGGTAAAAATGAATCGTAAAATTAAACATCAGAATAACAAAACTAAATATAAGCATGTCCGTAAAGATATGCAATGTGAGCCCAGTGAACAAAGCAAGATTGATTCTCGTGTAGGTTTGCTTGCATGCAAGCGCACTAACTGAAGCATAAACACATAACGAAGAATTACTCGTTTTGGGATGTTTGTATGTTTGATGTGTGACAACTGGTGTTCGCTCAATCCACGCGCTACTAGTAAGAGTTTTGAATCTAGTACTTCTAATAAAATACTCACCACCACAACGGTGCTAACACTGTTTTGCTCTTTGTATTCGTTTTGTCTAGCAATGCATGATGACGTTCTGCGCAATAGTTAAGTCCAGCACTCAAATTCATTTGACTGCAAGGAGGCACGGATACCTCAACATTGGTAATATCTCAAGTGTTCATTCCAAAGAAATATGCTGGCTAACCTATTTCCTACAGAACATGTTCATAATGAAATAGAACATCAGCAATTTATTAAAGAAAGTTCTCAAATGAGTGCTTTGTACATAAGCCATGATGCACATACATACAAAAATATGAGAAGGGCATTGCGGAAAAATGATACCATACACAAAATGTGTCAGATGCAAGGATTGGCAAGAAGCACTAGTGCCTAAACAGAGCCTTTGAACCGCAGGGGCATGAAGGCTTGTTCTATATAAAGCTAATATATGCGGGATCCGCTAGCGAGAGGATGTGCTACAACTTTACTGGGCAGATAACATGTAACAAAAGATCGTTGAAGAAGCCTCGGACTGCTTTGGTGTCTAAAATGGTTCTGAATAAAAAAATCGGCAGTGGCCTAGCTCGCTTATGCCAGGACATACGTAGCGAAAGCAAAGGCATAGCATGGTTAGTCTTGGTTAATCTTGATTGCAAGTCCAGGTTGGTCTGGTTGTTTAGCTATGTTGCGGCATTTAGCCAGTCGTTTGCCGTCTGTTTCCTTGGCAATGAGTTTCTTCTTCATCTCGTTCCGATGTCGATTCCAGGCCTCCTGCTGCTTATCAGAATTGCCGCTGTCCATACTGCCGCCTCAACTGTGGTTGCGGCGCACGCGAACTCTCCTTTTCAATCCTCCGACATGTTATCAGGCATGCGACGCAGCTGGCAAAGCGAGTGGAGGAGAACGCAACGACGATGAACGCGCTTTGACATCATACCAAACTGCGGTGGCAGAACACCTCTGGCTCGGTGCTACTAGTGGCGCATGCGCAGTAGTGACTAGGGAGCGAGAGAGATTAGTGTCCGCGGCGAGGGGCCCATTGTTACGTCATGTGCCTCCTCGGAGCACCGCCACGGCGAAATCGCAAGTTCCCAGCCAGTAAAGCTTTGGCTTTAAAACATGCCGGGTGAAGAGGGTGTGGGCTGGACAGCCGCCGGAGGCCACCGGCCAAGCCGTTCTTGGCAGGTATGATATCCGCCTACGTGCCTCCTAAAAGACATATTTTCTTTGACTTTGATTGTGACAATTTATTTTTATTTTTCCATTATGCGCAAGAGCGCAACTATGCGGGGTGCTTCCCATGACAGTTCATACAGTGGAGAGTTTGGACATTACTCAGCGAGGTGTTCGTTAGTACATGGACGGCAGCCCGCCGGCACCGCCTTGGGAAAGCCACCTCGCCAGCCTGTGTCTCCTGTGGTGAAGCAGAAACTCTCGAGCACCTCCTGCTGGCCTGCCCTACTCACCTGCAGCACCGCGGTCGATTTCTTCAAGAGTTCCACCGCGTGGGGCTCCCATGTTCACGACAGGACGATATCCCCTTCCCCACTCGTAATCAGCTACCAGACTTCCTAAGTGTCGTCGAGTACCTCGACTCGTCGGGGCTCTCGGCAGGGCTATAGGACATTTCTACAAAGACGGATCGCCTAACGGCCATCCCACCACCTCGGGCTTCCTGATCGACCACAACTTCGCCTCCGTCTCTACGTCCCTCTACCTTTCTCCCTCCTACCCTCTCTCTCTTTTAACCCCATCCCCTCCACCCTGCTGGCGTTGAGCCGTGCTCCCGCACGGGTTGCGCAAAATAGCGCTAGCCTTTTCTCCTTCCACACAAGAACCACTTCACTCTGTTCGTTAGTACTGCATTTCGAACAAGTCTGACGGCCTCGCGATTTCCGTGAACTGCGGCCGAATGGCTGACACTTAAAGCATCGCAGAGGATTCGGGATGTACGGTCTGACTCGAATCTTCACATACTCTGTCTCAATAATGTCAGGAAGGTTGCTTGAGCCAAATGTAAGTATTAAGTTCTTGGTACACGTCTCTTCTTCATGACTCCTGATTTCAATTCTTTTGACACTCATCATGTTTTCATAATACCAACCCTGTAGAAGTCCGGATGATGATGACCCATAAGGTCATCATCGGAAACGACATCTCGGGTTGTGTTCATGGTATGGTGGGGGGTAGCTATCACCGCCATATCCCTGAATGAGACAAGCTCAGGAAGATTTCCATGCTGCTTCTTATCAAGGAGTTCCAGAAGGAGATCACCGCTCATCTTGGGTACTTTACAGCCTGCACCAAGAGTTTCCATCAGCAGAGCTTTCGCATCAGGGCAAGGTGAGATAATTCTTACTGTCTTTTCCGGTTTCTTGACATCGATTACATGGTATGGCGTAAACATTTTTTTTCATCCAAAAAACTGGAACGCTTCGTCGGTGCGTCTTCTTTTCTGAGGGCGATGAAGTAGTGCGAGAAAGAAACTAGCCATAGGTAAAAGATCTCGTCAGTAACGCCAGCCACCCACCATGGCGCCCTACAAGGCCTAGAAAAACAGGTCCTGCAAATGCCAGCTGTACGTTACCACTATAACCAAATATGACATAACCTAGGCTGGCTACTCGCACAAGTTTAACGCTTGCTGCTTGGAAAAATTAGAAAGCGAAGCCAGAAGACAGGAAAGGTGGAAAGTAAGAGAAATACGAAGGTTGGAGGGAGAAAGTGGCAGGAAAAGGCAACTATCGACTTCCCCCGTGCAGGTGAGCCCGGGTGCGTGTTTCTATTTGCGCCCAAGCCCAGCGCTAGACCGCTGCGCCACCATGCGCACGCTCGCGTGTACCACGTTTCTAGGTACTTTTTCCCCAAAGCTCCACGGCGAGTGCCCTAGTTCCTTGTAGGTAATTGGTGGGACTAGGGAGATGTTATGCCTGCGTGCATAATCTGCTCGCCCAGCTGTCGCTAAGCGAAAATAGGTTTTTCAAAACAAGCCGCCGAGGCTGCTTCGAAATAAAAGTTGCGTGTGGAATCTGACGCAACATTGGACGAAATGTTTCAGTTTGAATAAGGGGATAAAGGGATATGATAAGAAGTTGGTCGTGGTGTGCGAGGCGCTTCGCTCTACAAAAGCTGGGATAATCGTGGTGCATGGAGGGTTTCTCGCACCACGAGCCACATCATCGCTGCTCTCAAGCTTCCTTTCCTTATGGACATCACTATATCTCTTCCAGCAGTAACAATAGCATTGCGCTGGCGCCATACACAACGTATATTAAACGTCCATGTACAAAAAAAGCTCGCAGCACCTCCTCTAGGAGTGAGACCATGCGTAAGCAGCGTAAGCATTGTGCCACTAGCTCATCTCAGCGCAGCCCGGTGTCATCACCAATGTTATGCAACTTGATAAGGCCATTACTAACGTAAGCTCAGTGGCGACACGAACTGGAGCCGATTGCGGCGTAAGGAGCATTGATTACGCAAGCAAAGTACTGCAGGTGGAGGCATGAGGTGAGCTGATGACCATTCCGATCATTTTATACGCCGTTATCGCTCTTCAGCGCCTTATTCATGCGCGTGAAACCATTGAAGACTTTAGTGTGTCCGGTATTCCGGCAAACGGGGGTGGTTTGGACGGATTGCCGGATGGGCGGGAGCAACGTGAGCGGCTGGCGCGGTGCAGCCGCCTCGGTGGCGTAGAGCTCCACCAGACAAAAACAGAGCTAAAATTGCAGTAAGCTATTATATTCTGCTTCGCTGCTGGTGCAAATTCTTGGCAGTGGCATAATTGTCCACACGAATACACCGCTGTCCAAAATTTACACCAGTAGCTAAGCAGAATATAGCAATTGGCTCCGTGTTTGTGTGGTTGAGCTTAGCGCCAACAGCTGGCGCCACCAATTAGGCCGCTGACGTTTGCGCCCCCGTTCACCCGGCAAACCGCCCGCGCTTGGAGGCATACTGGACGCCCTAAAAACTCTATTATTGAGCAATGAACGTACTCAGGCGGCGGCTTCTTATGTCAATGCCGCGTGGGACGCAGCTTGAAAGCGATCTGCTATGCCCACAAAACAGTGCCAACAGCTCATAGCTTCGCGCGCTGTGTTCTTGCCGCTTACATAATCTTGAAGAGACGCGGGTCCGCTTAACTTCAAAGCGATCTGCGAAAGTTGCAGAATGAGGCGTTCACTGAGAGCAACGCCACCCCTGTGTTTTCGCCGCTTCATTGTTGTTGAAGCGGAAGGCAGCGCAAAGGCAAATTCGTTCGCTACTGCGGGCGCTATCTCAAAAGCGGTTGTCTTATTACAGGACGGACGGGAAGTTTGAACATCGAAGGAAAATGTGCATGATATTTTTTTCCATATTCCGACAACATGGAACTGGCTTGCAATTCACCATTGAAGTGCCATAGGGTAACTGCCTAGAGTTTCTAGATGTAAATATTGTGTTTTGTGCAGATCAGATTTGTTGAGCATATGCACCTCGTGCAAAGAAAGGGCTTCTACCATACGACTCCGCCCATTCGAAATTAATAAATAGGGGGATTGTTTCACTTTGCCTGAAATCCGCCCTCGAAAAATCGTGCCACCAGAAGATGCAGTTTAGCTTCCCGAACAAATTGGCCAGGCTGTCTTTAGCTGGGTTCCCTGATTCGATTGTGAGGGCAGTCGCTGAAAGCCTGCTACAAAAAAAAATGAAGAGTGCGGCTGTGAGAGCTGGGGAAGATCCTCGTCGAAATGAGATGGTGAGGCCTGTGGTAGTGCCCTATGTACGCAAGATGGCCCACAATTTAAAGAAGGTTGCTAGCAGACATGGGGTGCCACTTTTGTTTTCAGCCCCCCAAAAGCTAGGAAGCCTTTGTTCTCGTATCGAAAGAATACGAGACGATAAAAATGGATGTGGCACCAAGCTCGTGCGACAGTTTATGAAGTGCGCCGTAGGTGTCGTATATGAAATCTCCGTCTCATGCGGCCCATCCTACATAGGGCAAACTGGGCGCGGCGTTGACGACCGAATTAGGGAACATGAAAGAAATGTAGAGCAAGATAAAGAAGGGCCAAACATTCCCAAGCGCATTAAGTTCTTCTCGCCACGCTCTTGTGAGCCATGTTTCGCAGGGACGCGGATTCTAGCAAAAAGTAAAAATAAAAAAGCTCGGGAAGTAACTGAAGCTTTCTTTATCGGAACGAAAGGAATCGTGTGCGTCAGCGACCCATTAATATCTTTATATCTGGCTGAAAAGAAATATTTAACCAGTTCGCTTCCATATCAATCTTGATGTCATAGTGTTCCTTGCGTATAAAACGGGTATATAAGTGTGTGGTGTGCCTTCGAATAAAGCAGTTGTATGTGGCGCTCCATCCCGTCTCCTCCCTTGTGTAGTGTTTGTGTTCGCGCCTAGTACCGAAGATAAAAAAAAGAGGCTGCGGTCTATCCAGGTCCGGAGCTGACGCCGCCCCAACATAAATCACGTACCCACTTGATCACCACCATCGTCAACGTCTTGATCTCTACACATCTCTACCAGCTGCTTATGCATGCACACTCAATACTAGCTTGTAGTTCTACAAAAGCAAATACTCCTCCGGGAAAAAAGTCGTTGCTTCCATAGTAACAACGAAACTAGAGTTTACTAAACGGAACACGCCCACCGATGCCGCAAAAGCCGCACGCTCATACTTGCGGTGTTGTGCAGCGTCTCACTCACTGCATCTGCAAGCTGTCGTAAAGTCTCAACGCTTTTAAACCTTAACAAATGGTGTTCCTATTCTGTTATCAAATAATAATCGGAATATTTGAATATTTGACTGGTTTCCGTGCTGTTCTTATTTAATGATGCAGGCATGGATACTTCGGGAGCAGGGGGCAACCTTGCGCATCGCTGCGACGAAAATCGCGCTGCCGCAAACGCATGTGAATACTCTCAGCGAAAATCGCTCTGTGACGTGCGCGGCAGAACGATTTCTTTCGCCCCAATTGTGCCATGTGAAACAACCTTATAGAAAGACATGCAGTTCACCACACGACATTTAGTTTTGGTGAATAGTTGTCTACCTTATGTGTTACAGTTATAAATAAAAGACAGTGCAAATCCTCAAAAAATAATGTTGCTTACGGGAACGCCTGTAAGAGGAAGAGCTTGACGTAGTAGTTCTGCGGAAACCCACAAGGTGGAGAGAAGTAATTAATAAAGGGATAAGCAGACATCCACCCGTTCGTAGCAATTGCTACAAACGAAACCCCTACGGGTTCCTCGAAAGAAAAGTCTCAGAGTTGAATAAAAATTCGTCCTGGTCCGGAACTCTAACCCGGGACCACCGCCTATCCGGGGCAGCCGCTCTACCATCTGAGCTAACCAGGCGGCTAGCAGATGGCAGGGCGAAGTCGAATTTGTCGACAACACACGAGGCAATGGCAAGTGTTTGACGTAGTACTGCGGAAACCCTCAAGGTCGAGAGAAGTAATTAAAGGGAAAAGCAGACATCCACCCGTTCGTAGCAATTGCTACGAACGGGTGGATGTCTGCTTTCCCCTGTATTACGAGCAAGAGCTGTGCCCAAACGCCTTGCTGATCACTGGTGAAGGTACTAGTGCAACATACTTTTGAGCGCACACATGTCTTCGATAACTATAAATTACAGCCTAATAGATTGGCCATTGAGATATTGCATCGAAACAAGTTTATTACTTTTGCACTTTTATTAGAAAGCGGTGCACACCGAGAGAACTATGACATCCTAGTAAGTGGATTACTGGCACGTGGGCGCGTTAGCAATATTTTAACATAGTTTTAACTTAGTCGCCGACGTTGTCACTTCCACTTAAAATTGTATTCGGTATTGACAAACAGTAGGATGCGCAATAGTCACGAATAGACCTGCCAGGAGGTATCTGACGCCCGCTTAAACCGACTATTGAAATAAACGGAGCAGCTTGCGACAAACGAGAAATGAATACTGGCGCGTAAGAACTCACAAGGTCGCTAGGAGAGAAAAGAACTAAGGTCGGGTGTAGCGAGCATATTTTTTAACGAGATAAGCATTATCTGGAGCATTCACCTGCTTTTCGACATGTTTGCATCTAGCCTCCTTAACGCTACAACTTGGGGCACTGGGTCTGCGCCCATTTGCAGTCAACTGCCAAGAATGAGTATATGCCACACTCTTAAAGAACTCAGGTTTCTGCGGTGCGGGCGGAATTCCGCTTCCACAACATCTTCAGGCGCAGCAGCCCGGCCGTACGAATGCGCGCCTTTAGTTGTGGTTTCTTTATTATTATTATTATTATTATTATTATTATTATTATTATTATTATTATTATTATTATTATTATTATTATTATTATTCAAGGGTGATCTGGAAGAAATTATTTTCAGTTTCCGTCCTAACAAGCCCACTGGATATGATGGAATTTCTTTACACACCATCAGATGGAATCTCAATGCGCTGTCAGATATTATGCTGCTTATTCTGAATGGTTTTTTGGAAGGCGACCAAATTCCGGAATGCTTGAAAACTGCACTTGCACCACTACACAAGTCAGGAAAGAAAGATAGTATTGAAAACTATCGGCCAATTTTAATATTGCCGATCATTGATCAGGTCTTGGAAAAATTTCTTTTCCACACTATGTCTTCTTTTGTTAACAAATTTTCTATCCTTACCAATCGACAGTTTGGCTTTATTTCAGGGCGTGCTACTGTGGCACTGCTTGAGGAATTTTCAGATGAACTGTTCTCGGCATTCGATCAGAATCTTTTCACATGTGCACTATATTTAGATGTAGCGAAAGCGTTTGACACCCTGAATCATCAAATCTTGTTAAGTAAACTGATTTTTTGGGGATTTCGTGGGCCTTTTTACAAAGTTCTCGAAAATTACTTCAGCAACAGATTTCTGGTGGTCTCTACCGATGGTAAGGGCGTATTTATTTCTAAGATGTCGGTAAAAGCTGGAGTTCCTCAGGGGTCCATTTTGTCGCCATTGTTGTTTAATATTTTCGTTAACCACTTCCCTTTGGCAATTTCGAAATGTTCAGTATTCCAGTATGCTGACGACAATGTATTATTAGCGAAACACCTTTCTTATAAAACGTCCACTGAAATGTTGCAAAATAATGTTTACAAGGCAATGCTTTGGTTCTCTAATAATGGAATTGTTGTAAATGCCCAGAAAAACAAAACTAGCTTGTTTTCGCTCCCCACTTAGGAATACTGTTATTAACTTGCCTCACTACTTGCATGAGTCAGACTGTGTTCATTGTAAATGTGCGCCTATTCCATACGTGGATTGTGTGAAATATCTCGGAATCTATTTCGATAGTAATTTATCTTGGCAACATCACTTATCACTTATTTGTTCTAAGCTGAGGTCAGTAGCGTGGCTGTTGTTTAATATCAAAAGTATTGCACCAGTGTCTGTAAAAAAGATTATAGCACATGCACTAGGTTACAGTGTGTTCAGGTACGGCATTACAGTCTTTGGCTTTTGTTCTGATCGTTGGAGATGCAGGGTAGACCGGATTATAAAAAACATTCTTAAAAATGTTTCATACAACTCCCCATTAGTAACATGTGCATATACCTTCCGTGAACTTGGTCTACCGAACTTCCATTCATTACTTATAGAAACAGTTGTCGTTAAACATTTCAGGAATTCCGCTTTCAAACAATAAAGTGCCGCCGCAAGGGAGCTTAGAAAACATATCCGTTATGTAGTTCCGCGTTCAGCGACAAGGTATGGCGCTGCCAGACGCTGTGCTTAAGTGCCCGACATATTTAGCAAATTGCCAGAAGAAACTTTTAACGCGACATCAAAAAGCACGCTCAAACGCTTCTTGAAGCAGCTAAAGTAAGATCAACCTCTTGTATATTTTTTTTGCATTGCAATGTTTACCTCTTCAACTTTTGTTATATGTGGATATCGAAATGGTATCTCGTTCTTTTCAATTTTTGCAATTCGTTTTATTTTTTCTTTATTTTCTTCATGTCTCATCAATTTATGTATATATTTTTGCCTTGTCTATCATTTTCATTGGCACGGTCCTAAAAGCCAACTAAGGCTTAGACCGGCCTGCTTGTGTTGTTTTTATATAATGTGTGGCAATAAAGATTATTATTATTATTATTATTATTATTATTATTATTATTATTATTATTATTATTATTATTATTATTATTAATATTATTATTATTATTATTAAGTTCTTTTTCTACGTGAATCATCTGTGCGTTGTGCACCATTATTGTCTGTGAACTGTTAACTTATCGTTGATTGCAGAGTTTCATTGTTGTCTGCGTAGCTTTTCTTTCTTTTTTTGCCCGTTGCAGCTCGGTGATTCAGATACTGATATGGCAATTGTCGCGCTTGTAAGCTTAATCCGTAGTACAATCGCGGTAGTAATGTTTACTAGTATCAACCCGCGCTCACGTTTTAATTTGGCGCGCGTTCTGAAATTATGCTTTTGTTCTAGCTTTTTGAAAAACGCTTACATTATGTTGATCTAACCATATTCCGCCTAACCCAATAACTTCCTTATGGCATGTAAGATAATCATCATCATCATCATCATCAGCCTGGTTACGTCCACCGCAGGGCAAAGGCCTCTCCCATACTTCTCCAACTACCCAGGTCATGTACTAATTGTGGCCATGTTGTCACTGCAAACTTCTTAAGGCATGTAAGGTACTCATGCTTAAATATATTTAAAAATTATTGAAACAAACATGCCGTACGCGAGCGTGCGGTAATGTGACTGGACTTGTTGAGTTTGAATCAATTACCATTTCAATCAATACATTTTAGACATGGGAATGCCTGCTTGGGCGGGAACCACGTGTACTAGTTAACGACTAAATAATTGCGGAATTCTTAGTTTCACGCTTGGTGCGCAAATCCTCGCTCCGTCCAACGTTGAGGCTGCGGCACGCACCAGGTAATGTCACGCAAACTCGCGCAACAGGACACACGGATTTTCCTTACACCGAAGTAAACCTTTCATTAAGTTGGACAATACAGTCGGCAATAAAGAGCACGGGATTTCTATTGAAGATTAATTATTGCAAACATAGGGCACGTAGTCCTGAATTGAGAGTTTCAACTGTAGCAGTTCTTGTGAAACACACAGTGAGTAATTAAATGAGGTAATATTACAATAAATTAGTTAATCATAAAATAACCCATCTAATTGCTTTATTTAATGCACTTATATATTGTCACTATTCCATACATTCTGATGAAATTTTTGAGATGCAGTTACGTTGTTGTATGTAGTTAAGCAACTATTCTTTGTTTCTTTATTTTCCCTCGGATTGCCTGTACTTTCACAGAAACATGAAAATAAAGTATGGTAATCCCTTTTTTTACTTTCTTCTTGTCTTTATCGAATTTTTTTCCACAGATTTAGTGGTTACGAGTGGAATTTTTCAATTTATTCTTTCTTTTCGAGCATTCATGCGTGTATACCTTACTGCAAAAATGCGTGTACCTTGTATGTTTATACCTGTAATCGTTCTTTCCGTCATGCTGAAGGAATTCCGTCATGCTCAAGAATAGCCACATTTATTCCTGTTTTTACGCATTGTTCACTTTGTATGTGTTTCTCTGTTTTGTTTCAACAGTGTATTATTCTATCTATACCATATCTGCAGGCTTGGAGGGACGCCTGACACCGGCAAAAGATGCTGAGGGCGAGTGGGGATATACTAATCGGGGCACAACCAAAATGGTAAGGCCCACTAAGCTCAGCAAAGACACTCCCTGACCAGAACAGGAATTGGCCTCCTAGGTGCAGTATTCGGCCACAACATCCCTGACATGATATTTTTAATTAACCAATGGCCCTCTGTCCCCAGCAGCTGCGGAGTACCTGACCAAGGCGGCGGTCAGACTTGTAAAGCAGCAGAGGGTGCTAAGCATCTCTGGGTCCGGACAGGCGGCCAATGGAAACTGACCCTGGCAATGTCTAACACCCGAACCCTCTCGAGTGAGGATAGCTTAGCAGGACTCTTCGAGGAACTATGAGGCATTGTTTGGCATGATATCGGCCTTAGTGAGATTTGAACTGGTGAGGCTTACACAATGCTGAATAACAGCCATGTCCTATGCTATAGAGGTCCTCCTGATAATACGGGGTAGTATTCCTAATCCATAAGGACATAGCGGTCAACATTGACGAATTCTACTGCATTAACGAGAGGGTAGCAGTAGTCGTAATCAAACTTATTAAGAGGTGTAGATTAAAGGTAGTAAAAGCCTACACTCCAACATCCAGTCACGACGATGAAGAAGTAGATTAGTTTTTTGAAGATGTTGAATTACGATGAGAAAAGTGCAAACTCGGTATGCAGTAGTAATGGGTGACTACAATACAAAAGTGGGGAAAAAGCAGGTGGGTGAACAGGCCATTGGCAACTACGACGTCGATTCTAGAAACACTAGAGGAGAGATGCTGGTAGAATTCGCAGAACGCAACAAGCTGAGAATAAGGAACATCTTTTTCAGGAAACCTAGCAACAAAAAGCGAACCCGGAAAAGCCTTATTGGTGACACAAGAAATAAAATTGATTTCTTACTTTCAGCGGATCCCAGCATAGTGTCGGTTGTAGAAGTGATAGCTAGGGTAAAGTGCCATGATCATGGGTTAATGACGGCTAGGATACACCTCAATTTGAACAGCTCAAGAGTAAAATTTGTGAAGACAAAACTGGTAAACTTAGAGGCAGTAAGGGTAAAAGCAGACAAATTTAGGCTGGTACTTGCAAACAAATATGCACCCTTAGAACAGAGAGATGAGGAGGATGACATAGAGGTAATGAATGAAATGGTAACGAGGCTGACTTCAGCAGTTGAAGTGGGAGGCAAGGCTCCAAGGCAACCAGTAGCAAGCTCTCCCAAGTAACAAAGGACCTAATAGAATGAAAGTGTCCAACTCAAGAGATAAGATACAATTCGCGGAGCTGTGAAAACTGATCAACAAAGCGAAAATAAGTGATATTCGAAATTATAACGTGAGAAAGAACCAAGAAGCCATGAAAACTGAAAGCAGCCTGAAGTCGGCGAAAAGGAAACTTAGCATAGAGCAAACCAAGATGTATGCACGGAGAGATAAGCAGGATAATATCATCAGCAATCTCGAAGGTATAATAAAAGCAGTGGAAGAATTCTATGCTGACCTGTACAGTACCCAGAGGACTCAGTAGTATTCCATTGAAATGAAAGTGTCCAGAAACTCCTCCTATGCCTAGAGATGAGGTCAGAATGGCCTTGCAAGGCATGAAACGGGGAAAAGCGACAGGAGAGGATGGAATAACAGTCGATTTAATCAAAAATGGAGGAGGCATAATGCTAAGAAAACTGCCGGCTCTCTATACGAAGTGTCTAATTACTGCAAGGGTCCAGAAAACTGGAATAATGCAAATATTTTACTTATACACAAAAGGAGACACGTTAAAGAACTGAAAAACTATGGGCCCATTAGCTTACTCCAAGTATTATATAAAATATTTACCAAAGTAATCTCCAATAGAATAAGGGCAACACTGGACTTTAGTAAACCAAGGGAGCAGTCCGGCTTCAGGAAGGGATACTCTACAGTGGGTCACTTGCAAGTCATTAATCAGGTTATCGAGAAATGCGCAAAGTACAATAAGCCTCTCTATATGGCTTTCATAGGTTACGAAAATAGCATTTGATGCAGTAGAGAAACCAGCAGTCATAGAGGCGTTGGGTAATCAAGGAGTGCACACCGCTTGCGCAAATACCCTGGAAAATATCTGCAGAGATTCCAGAGCCACCTTAGTTCTACACAAGAAAAGTAGGAAGATACCTATAAAGGAAGGGGTCAGAAAAGGAGACACAATCTCTCCAGTGCTACTCACTGCGTGCTTGGAAGAAGTATTCAAGCTATTAAATTGGGAAGGGTAAGGAGTAACGATCGACGGCAAATGGCAAGGTAAGGAGCGCTGGCAAAAACCAGCGTATGTGCACGAAGCTTATGCACCCGCGTCTCTGCTGGTATGACACCGCCAGTGCCTTGACAATGGCGCAGAATCTGTTACAAAGTCATGCGCGGAGGGTAACACACTGTGGAACTCCCAAAATACTGTACTATACCAAAAAGACTCAAGCGCATAAGCCGAAGAAATTGGAGCCTGACCATGGTGCATTTGCTAGGTCCTCAAATTTCTGTGCCAAATCCAGAGCCCTTATTTCACAGGTACCTACCGCCTACGAAAATAGTCGTTTATGACATTAGCAGCATCCGCTAGCTGAGTAGGTTCTTGCAATGATTACCGACAATCTCTCATCACAGAAGAGTCGAAATACAATACAAATTTCCTCATAGCCACTATCGAATGCTTCGTTTATTGTCAGTCCTTCCGCTTACGAGTAGCAGTTTACTTGAAACGGTGGCACAAAGTTTTACTTGCTTCATGCCAGTAGAGTTATCTCCAAACGCTGTTCAAATCATCCCAATTTCTTCTTCCTGCTCATCACCGGGCTTTTGTACTATTGTGCAGTTTCGACTGCCGAAAGCGGCAACCGCTTTGGATTTCTGCATTCTGCATCCAATTCTCGGAGTCATTGTACAAATAGCCACAAATTATCGGTGGCTTCGTGCATTGTTGCACGGTCGTCAGCAGCGATACCGAAGTTCTAATTGTGTCTGACAGCTTTGCCTTCATCTTGCTAGTTTTGTCTGGAGAGAATCCGTACATCTGCAATCTTCCTGCAACGTTCTTCTCTCCATGGTGCCAAACCGGGTCGTGGCTTGCCGGGTGTCTTGTAAAGAAGCCGAAAAGCACTTCGTGCAGATGTCCCGTTGCAGCGATGGTAAAGAGTCAACACACTGCCAAAGGGTTAACTAGACACCGAGGCATTTATTGAACCAACCATAGCCCATAAAAGCAACCAGCACTCAAAAGCGCAACGATAGCGGCAAGCACCATCATCCATCATTGAACCCAATCTCATGGGCCAAGTCCACTTGCGTTTTCAATATATCTCAATGCCCATTTCCGAGTGATAGGTGGTACGCACATCGCGCCCATTTGAAGAGGTAGAAGACTATTCGCGAGGTGCACCCAAGTGATTAGACAGGCTCTTTTATGGCTTAGAATTGACGACACCATTAACAAATTTCAGACTGGAGGCGCCTCTGGTGCCATAAGTCACCCTGATAACAGTGGTTTGTCACTAAAAGAAGGTCATCCGCAAACCGCAAAATCTCATACAAAGGTTGTATCTTTCCAAATTTGTCCAAAATGTTGACATATGGTCTCTGAATATGAATGCTGCCTAAAAAAGTGCAACTTATTTCATAATTAGAGAGCATTGGCCGATTCTGTATGGCGTGGAATAAAAAGAACTGGCTAAGATAAATTACTCCCCGACATTTAAGTCATAGGAAGAGTTGGGAAGGATTACTCACAACACCCCTTTTAACCCCATCTGCCAGCTATTCTCATTGAGTGTTAACGAAAGTATATTCACAATCAGGCCCCCTCAATGTACACAAGAATTGAAATTTACATGTTATTAAGCTGCGATAAAGACGCCAGCATCGATCAAAGCGTGCTCAGGAGTCTATTCGTTATACACATCAGTGGGGGCCCACAAACCAATATATCGACTACTTGATTTTTATGAATAATACTTTTCTCTTGGCTTATATGCGTTTTCCTAAGCTCCCTTTCGTTCTGTGAGCTGATAGGAAGGTCACATCTCTGATGAGATTTGTGACTGGTTTCTTTGCTTTTCACCGCATGCTAATACCTCACTATGAGAATTCCGATGAAAAAGAGTATAGAAAATCGAAAGCTCGTATATATTTGACTAAGTTCCTTCCTTTCATTCCTGTTTTATCAGCTCACTTCAATACGGCATTGAAATTGAACGGTACTAAATGAGTTGTCGGGCTTCGAGTTTAAGATCAACGTGTGAAAAAACGTGTGCACACGGTGTTTATAAGACGTCCCTTTTTACGTCGCATCTACCTAGTCTAAAAGAGCGATTCAGTTCTTGAACCTAACTACGTTATTCGTGCCCTTAAAGGCGTTCACCTTTATTGTGCCCTCGACGCTTGTTTTGATCTTCTCGACAACTAGAATATATCTTGATGACAAGTCATCGGCCCTAGTAAGGAGACTATGTCTCCAAAAGCAGATTTGCCTTCATGCAGGCCATGAATGACACACGCTTTTTCAAGAAATAGTTGAAGCCTGACTCACACATGTCACATGCTCTTTTCCTGTGGCTTAATGCTGTCGCTAAATTCGAGGTAATCCTTGAACTAACCAGTGTTGTGAGGATAAACGACAAGCAGTGCAGGAAAAATTTAAGATATCTGATGTGACAGGGACTTAAACCACAAGAATATCCTCAGGTACATTCTAGCGGTTGACTCCCGAATAATTTTCAAAACCAGGGGTTATTTAACGGGAACCAGCTGCATGGTACACAGACGTTTTTGTACTTCGTCGTCATGGTAGGGCTGCCATCGTGGCCAGGATTTGATGTCGACATTTAGTCCTTAGCTGCTCACTGTCTATTTACTAAGCCAACATGGCGGGTGAGTGATGTTCAAAAGAAGAATGAGACATAACGCAGCGAGTAATAAAATTGTTGGATTCCCAGCATATGTTGGAATCGATGATAATTCAAACTTTACGCGATGCTTACAACATTACATTCACTCCTTCCTCATATTTCAGCAACCTTCAATTTGCAGATGACATTGTCCTGCTCAGCTACACTGGGCACGAGTTACAACAAATGATTGAAGACCTTAACAGAGAGAGTGTAAGAGTGGGTTTGAAGATTAATACGCAGAATAAAAAATAATGATCAATAGCCGGCCAAGACAGCAAGATTTCAGGATCGCCAGTCAACCTCTAGAGTCTGTGAAGGAGTAGGATTCATTATGAGAAGTAAATTTACAGAAGAATAAAAATGGGTCGAAGCCCATACGGCAGGCATTGTCAGATCCTGACTGGAAGCTTACCATTATGATTTTAAAAAACATGTACAATCAGTGCACCACACTGGTGCTAACATATGGGGCAGGAGCTTGAAGACTGAGAAAGAAGCTCGAAAACAAGTTAATGACCCCGAAAAGAGCAATGGAACGAAGATTGTAACGCGTAACGTTAAGCAAGAGGAAGAGAATCGGTGCGGATCAGAGGGAAAACCGGAACAGCCGATATTCTAATTGACCTTAACAGAAAAAAATGAAGCTGGGAAGGTTCTGTAGTGCGTAGGTTGGATAACCGATGGACCATTAGGATTACAAAATGAAGAAGGGAAGTGCCGTCGAGGACAGCAGAAGACTAAGTGCGGTGATGGAATTAACAAATTCCCAGGCGCTAGTTGGAATCGGCTGGCGCAGGACAGGGGTAATTGGAGATCGCAGGTGGAGGCCTTCGTCCTGCAGTGGACATAAAATAGGATGATGATGATGATGGTATTGACTGGCTATTTCGCGTTGCCTTGGGTATCCCGCACACGAGCACACAGAGCATTTTCTTCAAAAATGCACACGATTGCGCGGAACTTCAACTAGTTCCATGTTTATGTTCCGCGCTTGTCCAGTGTGTTTTCTTCTCCGTCCGTTGTCGTTTGCGCGGTTACATTATGCATTCAAATATCGACCACCATATAGCCCACCTTTCTAACTTACCTTTGCTGTCGGCTCTCGTGCAGAGCGCCAAGAGTGATCATTCACTGAAAGGAGACTGCCAACAAAGTCAAATAATTTAGCTGTCACGAATAATATAGTGCTGATTATCGACAAAATATGTATATCCATTTTCCCTTTATTAATATGGATATCCGTGCCGTCCATATAAATTTTGCCTAAAAAGGAACCTTATTTCATATTCGGAGAATATTGGCCGTTGCTGCATTATGTGGTATAAAACACCTGGCAGCGATAAATTAGCCATCGACATTTATATTGTAGAAAAAGCTTAGACGGGTGACCGATGACAGCAATTGTAGCCCCAGCTGCAACATGGTTTCCCTGACTGTTGATTACGCAGACGTATTCACTACTACGGCCTCTTAAAGGTACTTAGGAATATGAAATTATATGCAAGCTACGATGACTAAATGGAAAAGAGCATCAATAAAGACGCGCTTAGGAGTGTATTGGGGGCAATAAACGGATATATCTTCTAGCAGATTAATACGTACAGAACTTTGCTCTTTGACCATGCATTCTCATAAGCTTCCGTTATTTCTGTAACGAGACGAAGGTCAGATCTCCGATGAGTGTTTCCCTTCTTTTCTTTCTTTTTTGGCGAACAGGATACAAATATTTTTTGGCTCCAAAAATCTGAATTGCTCAAATTGGGCATAATTTTATTGGTTTACAACACACCAGTTTCTCGCCTTTCTTGCATAAGCTCTAAGAAGGCGCATTTTGCTTTCAGTGCTGTTTTTGACATCGAGGAAGAAGGAATATTTCTGTGATGTTAATGAACACCAGGAATAAAAATGTAACCTTCTCATATATTTAACTACGTTGTTCTATTCCATTCCACGTTCAAGAGATAACTTTAAGACGTCATTAAAATTATCTTAAGAACGACAGGTGCAAAGTACGTGCGCCCCTAGAGTTTCTAAGATGTCCAGTTTAAGTGCCATTTATGTACGAAAAAAAGATTAAACAGGTAGATGTCTTTCAGTTCCTTGAACTTAACTATATTCTTCCTACCCTAAAGCCTTGAACTTTATTCTGTAGCTTTCTCGGCACTTCGAACTTCTCGACAACAAGAATACTTTTGAGAAGCCAAATCATGGGCACTAATATAGTGCCAATTTTCCAAAAGCAGACTTCCCTTCATTAAGGCCACGAATGACACGCTTGCTGTAATGAAACAGTTGAGCACAGGCTCATTCATGTTGCATGTTGAGTTTTGGTCGACTAACGCTGTCACCGCATTCAGAGAGAATGCGGTGACAGCGTTAGTTAGCAATAGTGTTGTAACAACACCGAATAGTGTTGTTAGCAACACTATTCGGTGTTGTGAGGATTGAAGTTTAACAGTCCAGAGAGAATAATAAATATACTAAATTCTGACCTTATAAGGACCAATTACGATTAGGGGGAAAGCGTTTTATTCTGTCGAAACCTCAGCAGTCATAGAGGCATTACGGAATCAGGGTGTAGACGAGGCGTATGTAAAGATATTGAAAGATATCTATAGCGGCTCCACAGCCACCGTAGTCCTCCATAAAGCAAGCAACAAAATCCCAATAAAGGAAGGCGTCAGGCAGGGAGATACGATATCTCCAATGCTATTCACAGCGTGTTTACAAGAGGTATTCAGAGACCTGGATTGGGAAGAATTGGGGATAAAAGTTAATGGAGAATACCCTAGCAACTTGCGATTCGCTGATGATATTGCCTTGCTTAGTAACTCAGGGGACCAATTGCAATGCATGCTCACTGACCTGGAGAGGCAAAGCAGAAGAGTGGGTCTAAAAATTACTCTGCAGAAAACTAAAGTAGTGCTTAACAGTCTCGGAAGAGAACAGCAATTTACAATAGGCAGCGAGGCACTGGAAGTCGTAAGGGAATACATCTACTTAGGGCAGGTAGTGACGGCGGATCCGGATCATGAGACGGAAATAATCAGAAGAATAAGAATGCGCTGGGGTGCGTTTGGCAGGCATTCTCAGATCATGAACAGCAGGTTGCCGTTATCCCTCAAGAGAAAAGTATATAATAGCTGTGTCTTACCAGTACTCACCTACGGGGCAGAAACCTGGAGGCTTACGAAAAGGGTTCTACTCAAATTGAGGACGACGCAACGAGCTATGGAAAGAAGAATGATAGGTGTAACGTTAAGGAATAAGAAAAGAGCAGATTGGGTGAGGGAACAAACGCGAGTCAATGACATCTTAGTTGAAATCAAGAAGAAGAAATGGGCATGGGCAGGACATGTAATGAGGAGGGAAGATAACCGATGGTCATTAAGGGTCACGGACTGGATTCCAAGGGAAGGGAAGCGCAGCAGGGGGCGGCAGAAAGTTAGGTTGGTGGAAGCGATTAAGAAGTTTGTAGGCATGGCATGGCCACAATTAGTACATGACCGGGATTGTTGGAGAAGTATGGGAGAGGCCTTTGCCCTGCAGTGGGCGTAACCAGGCTGATGATGATGATGATGATGATGAAGGACCAAAACCACAATGTTAATATGTAACGCGCCGTAGTGCGGGACCTGGGACCGGGTACCTGGTTCTTCCATTTGAGACGTACGCGTATAAGACCGCAACGGAACTCACAACCAGGTTTTCCCCTTTCTTCCGTCTTTACGGCCGCCAGCCGACGCACACTATCGACACGTTAGTGCCATACCAACCAAATGCCTCAGAGTACACGCCCGTGTCCGAAGCAGCCCGTTACGCTGAAGATTGCCGGCAACTAGCCAAGCGCTTTACTACGGCCGACCAACAGTGCCAGAAAAACGCCTGCGATGACGACCACTCTCATGCCGCAACATTAACTCCTGGAGCACTTGTATGGCTGCATGTACCGCCCTGCGCTCCTAGCTTGTCATTCAAACTGCTCTGAAATTATCATGGTCCCTATCGCGTCGTCGGGCGTACTTCCCTAGGCACATAGCTTACATAAATAATCAAATCAAAAGTGCGCAGAGATCTAGAATCATTCAATACATGAGTCATAATCAAGAAAGCTATAGCTACAAACAGATTTCCAAAGGGACTGCTCTTCAAAGAAATATTAAACATTCGCAACAAAAGCATCAAGTCATACATCATTCATAGCACGGTGGCGCAGGTTATTCCATAGTTCTATGAATTGATGAAAAAATGAAAATTGAAATACGTCACATCTAGCAGCAAATGGTCGTATGCAGATGTCGTGCTTGATTCTTTAGGAGCACTGGTGAGGGGCTTTAGGTACGCATCTTTAGTTATGCCTATACAATCATGATATAACAGAAAAAGAAATCTCATACATGCAGTAAGTCGTCGGGCATTTTAACGTCGAGATGCTAGCTCTTTTACGGAGAAGTGTGACGCTATCGTAGCGGCAGTAACAATAACAAATGAAACGGAGTGCCAGGGTTTGAACTCTTACAAGCTTCGTTTTCAAATAAGACTGATGGGGGTTCGAAACTATGGCGCTGTACTCAAGAATGGGTCTTACGAGAGTCTTATAGGCGTTTAGTTTTACATGCGGGGGCGCAGCTGACAATTTTCGTCGGATAAATTCAAGTTGTCGGTATGCTTTTGTACATATGTTATCTATGTGGGATTCCCAACTCAATTTTTCAGTAAATGTAACCCCGAAGTATTTTACTTCCTGCTAATAAAATATATAAATATATATTTATATATATAATATAATTTATATTATATAATATATATAATATATAATATATATATACATATATATATATATATATATATATATAGCCATAAAATATATAAATATTGATACGTTTAGTGAAATTTCCGCTACGGCTGTTTTCTAAGCGCACGCACATCGAAAAACAAGCTTTTTGTGCCAAGAGGTCCAACTATATTTCACGAAGAGTTGTCAGCTTCGGGGCTACCACCCTAATTTAAGAAGGGAAGACCCTTTCTTCTTAGGCAATGTGTATATCACTTAAGCAAGAAGCCTAACGCCAACCAACCAGCTTTATGCTTTGTTACTTCTAATTACACAGAGCCATCCGAAGATAAAGACACCCACGGTGGTTGATCAGTGTTTGCACGGGGTTCTGCTTGGGAGATGGAGGATGTGGGTTCATTCAATTCACAGATGCAACGGCCACATTTCGATGGTGGCAAAATGCGAAAACACTCTTGTACTCACTTTAGCAACATGCTAAAGAACCCCATGCGGCCAAAAGAAGTTCAGAGCTATCCCCTAGTGAAGCAAGGTGTCAGACTGGGCAAGTAGTTGATTCATTACGACGTGCACAACGCAGTTGACAGACAAAGAGGGAAAAGTAACGAAGAGGACAAGCGCTGACTTCCAACTGAACATACAACGAACACACATATATAACCCCGCACACGTACAGAAACAACTCTCCGCTGCGCCGACTCATAACACGAGAGTTGATTTGAGACAGAAACCCAGTCATCAATCAATCAATTAAGCTAGGAAGCAATCCATAAAGACAGCAAAGCACTACGGCTATTTGCGATTTTACAGGGGGCATGGTTATATCCTACAAAATACTTTCTCTTTCAATTTTGCTGTGAGCCAGTACTTCTTTTTATGACAAATCTAAGCTCCAGTGGCCTTGCCAAGCCAGTACCGAAGCAACCTTAAATCTGACGCCAAATTTATCTCCTGTCTATAAAAAGTTGTGTGCCACCCTAGCAATTCGACAAAACTTGTTCATTAAAAGAGCTGGAGACTTGCAAAAGCGAATTTCTTTCTGTACTGCTATAACATTTTACAGGTCGACCTACTGAGTGTTTCGTATACTCAATGCAAACTTTACTGCTGTCCATTCGCCGGAGCGCGCTTGTTTGCATATTAGCAATAGTGTATCTCAGCTTTCAAATTCCGAATATATTTCATAAATAAAAAGTTCGGCAGGTGTTACACTGTTGTAACATAAGAAGGCGAAATCCAAGCGCACATTTCGCAATGGATGGAGTCATACAATCGGGGTTAGAGTTCTTTTAGAGACTTATTGGTACTGCATTAAGTCATGCAATTGAAGCTAGACATCGTGCAAGACATAACAAGCCGCAATGGGAAGTGCACGTGTGGCACTAAGGCCACGTTCTCACTAAGGTGCAGCGGCGCGTGCTTCTTCCACAGTGGCGTACTTGTGCGGCTGTCCTCGCAAGCCGAAAGAGCGTGCACGCTACTCCATCGCTCGCCGCCGACAACCGCCGCCGCAGCCACCGCTCCGACTGTCTCGTCAATGCGTAGAGCGTGCGCTCCCGCTTTTCTTGCGAACAACGCCTGGTGCTGAAGCAATTACTAAACTGAAAATTCGCCAGGCACTTCAGACTGCTTACGTGCGGGAATGCGAAAGCACTACACCACTTGTAGACCTCGGAGCGTCATCAACGGGCTCACTTTACGCACTCCTGACGTGGCACCGCCTCCTCCGCATTGTCGCGTGCGCCCAATGACGCACGCGTAGACGCACGCGAGATGGCTGCGACGTGACGTGTGAAATGTGGCACGCGCAAGGCTCAACTTTAGTAAGCCGGAACATTGGAGCAGCCGTGGCTTCTGGAAAACGTGCTCATCTCGCACCCCGGAGGCCCGAGTTCCATTCCCACCCAGGCGTACATGCACAAAATTGTCTTTTCAATGTCACTAAGTTTACAAGAACCTCCCAGAGAAATGTAATGTCAATCCGAGCATTCCAGACGGGTTTTTACTCCTTGCGGCGTCGGTCATATTTAGTCGCGGTGAAGTTCCACCGCTGTCTTGCCAACACAGACACATAAGGCTATCACTTAAAACTTAGCGGGTTCGAACAATGCTTGCAAGACAGGGATGCCTCGTTTCTCAGTACACGCGCCCATTCTGCGCAAACCACTTTTGAACATTTCCTCAAGAACGTGGTGAAACTGCGCTCACGAGGGCAAGCCCCAGAAGATTGCTCGCGTCTCGTTGAATCACTCAAAAGCAATCTAAATAAGAATGCTACAGCAACTTTCAGGATAGATTCTTTAATGCGATGCTGTGTAAATAATGCTGAACATTTAGTGTTCGGTTCAATTTAAGCAGGATGGTTTCCAACCTTATACGCAATTTAGGGGGAAACTGTTCTTGCTCCCAAAAATGCCATTATTACCGCAACTTAGGAAAGTTTTGATTTGGGACTTTTAGTGATTTGTTCTAGTACGCCTAATGCATATACTGAGCTGAAATGGTTACGTTACTTTTACAAGTTTCGGTTTTCATAAGATAGTTATATTCGCATATAGCCTTCATAATAGAATGTCGATGTTATAGAATTTATTTAGAAACAAATTGCAATACGAATATCATTTTAGTTGACTGAAAAGCTTAAACAGGGATCTTTTCTAAGACATTTTAATGT
This sequence comes from Dermacentor variabilis, assembly GCF_050947875.1. Lineage (NCBI taxonomy): Eukaryota > Metazoa > Arthropoda > Arachnida > Ixodida > Ixodidae > Dermacentor > Dermacentor variabilis. Next base: position 12,703,395 of record NC_134578.1, on the reverse strand, counting down.
TATAATACCATCAGGAATTTTAAATGTTCTTGCTCAATGTACACACCAGATTAATATGAAAGTTTTCAATCTCAATACGTATCATTGCTTTGAAATGAAACTTGGTATAGGTAATGACGAATGTAACTAGTAAGCACCCGAATACACCAACACATATTTATTCAGAGAAAGATGGGAAAGTAAAAAGAAGTTTGACAAGCCGAATTAGGCCACCATCCTCCTCATTGAAGCAGAAATAATATGACAAAAGGAGAAGAAATTTGTAGATGAACTTCAGAATAGTGGCTTGCCGGGCTTGTTGGTACGAACACATTCTTTAGCAAACCGCGCGAATAACGGGACAAAGGAAAGAAGCACAGGACACAGGCGCTCAGACAGACTATTAAAAATAGCTGCAAGATAAACACCCCCCCCCCCCCTGATCGTATTATCCTTGACACCGGGATGCTAAGGTCGTCGTTCTGATCATATTGTCGGGTCACCTGTTCACCGGCGACGACCTCATCATCAGATCGTCGTCCTTATTGTGCTTTCCGCCCGCCTGCTCAGTCTCCCAGTGATTATGGGAAGAAAAACAAATTTTTCGCGTATCATCGCCACTGGGATTCCAACAGCCCTGTGTCGTGTGCCTTTTTTTGTGTCCCGTTATTCGCACTGCTTGCTAAAGAAAACTTGCAAAGCCACCTTGCCACCAAGGAAGAGTAATAATAATAAAAATTATGGGGTTTTACGTGCCAGATACCCCAATCTTTTTATGAGGCACGCCGTAATGGGGGACTCAGAATTAACTTTGGCTACAAGGAGTTCTTTAACGTGCATCTAATTCTAAGTGCATGGATGGTTTTGTATTTCGCCCCGATACTAAAGCGGCTGCCGTGGCCCGGATTTGATCCACGACGCCGTGCTCAGCTGCGCAATGCTAATTCCACTAAGCAACCACGGCGAATAGATTTCGGTAAATATTCCTGAATTTCCCATTACATAGAACAAACAAATAAAAGCTCAAAAATGTGCTTTTACTAAAAACAACAAATGAAGCAGTAAGTGGAGCAGGAAAGCCTTAAAGATGACCACGGCTGTCTAAACAGTGAATCAGCTACGGATTCTCTAATATAACGACTGTGCGATCTCAAGAAAAGTGCCTATGTTTTGATGCTAGACGTCTCACATAACTACACCGCAGCAATCTCAATCAGAAGTTGGTAAGAAGGCAACAGGTGTGTTTAGTTAGTGATATTAGTATTTCGAAAAGTCTATCGCACTTTCAGAGGCACCCTCAACAGTGGATCAGTACAGTGTCGTTAAACTACTGAGCCCGAGACTTCGCGTTCAATTCTCAACCGCAGACGCTGTATTCCGACGGGGGCAGCAAGCAAAAAGGATTGACAATTAAACATAGCTGCATGCTAAATGCCCCCGAAGGATCGAATTATTCTTGACCCCGCGGTGTTAAGGTCGTCGTTCTTATATCGTCGGCCAACCTTTTCACCGGCGACGACCTCACGATCAGATCGCAGTCCTTATCATGCTTTCGGCCCGTCTGCTCAGCCTCACATAGGTTGTGGGAAGACAAACAAATTTTTCGCATATCATCGCCACTAGGACTTCAACACGTGTCCCCGAGGCAATGCACAGATGACAGCAGGACGCTATATTCTGGAGCTTCGGCAGTAGATGGTCCCTTGATGCATGCCACAGCAACGGGTCCCTCTACCTAGCTAATAGGGACCTCGTAGTTCATGTTTTTGCAGGCTGCATGCGACAATGCTTTTGCGCAAGCTGGAAACACGTTATGAACATTGGGTTCTGTACACCACTTACAGCTATTGGCGTGATATACTTGCGCAGCCGATAGACCATATGCAGGGTGGCATTTGTTGTGTATTTCACCATCCACAAGAGCTATCATTGTGGCTGTCATGGAGAAAGTTGTCGCATGGTAAAAGAGATTTGAAGTGGCTATAGTGTTGGGCTGCTAAGCAGGAGGTCGCAGTATTTCGATGGGGGCGGAATGCGAAAACAGCCGTGTACTTAGATTTGGGTGCATGTTAAGGAACCCCAGGTGGTCCAAATTTACGTAGTGCCCCACTATGGCGTGCCTCATAATCAGAAAATGGTTTTGGCAGGTTAAACCCCATAATCTTTTAAAGAAGATTTGGCATGATATCGGTGTATGAGGTGTAAGCCGCCTGCTATCGCAGTAAATGAGTTCAAAGTCATAAAAAGTTGAAGTTTGCTCAATTCTTAAGCGTATGTGAAACGGACGGACGGGCGGACGGACGTATGAATGGCTGGATGGATGGATGGATGGATAAAGATCAACAAAGCAGGCAGACCTTGAGCACTGTGGTAGTCAGTGTAAGCAAAGCATTGTTTGGTCTTACGCTCACGTAAAACTTGTCATTATTTAGCCCTTTACCGGCACAAAACAGCGTTTCCATTCTCTAATAGCGCAAACTCTCATGAGCATACAGTGGCAATAGGATTTTATCAATTATATAGCGCCTCAATTTTATAGGGGAGGGGTCGCCATTTTCATCGTCACTGCTGCTGTTGCTGCTGTCATCACTGACATCATGTACACGTCACCTTCATGAAGACACAAGTTATGCAGCACTCCACATGCTGCAACGATGTTGGCAGCACGGTCTGGTTCGTAGTGGAGGGCGCGGTACCGCTGAAGGCAGGGGAAGCGGCTCTTCGGGAGCCCAATGCACCACTCCACTATGGATCGCACGGCAACATGTGCAGTGTTGTACCTGCCTTCTGCAGTGTGCATGGGAGGGTGGCCTGGGACTGGAGTCAGGAGCCATGGTTCCAGGGGGTAGCCACTGTCACCTACATGATCATAAAAAATGGTATGAAATCTTCTGCTCAAATTTGAGTAAGCAAAGCATGGGTCATGTAACATGCACCTACTACAGAAAGCCTGCAATAAAGGAATATACAGGCTGAGCACCTGACGCAGCTGTGATCACAGATAACTATAGCTGGGACATAGTAGCATACCTGTTTGCAGCAAGGCAGCTTTTTGTGCGAGTTGTGTGGTCTTCATTTGTAAATGAATATCAGTGTAAAAAAGAATACGACAGCATGTACACTGTGCATACATACGAAAGATTCGTTTAATGTACAGCGCAGGTGTGTTGTCACTTTGTTTCGCGCAGATACCATTGGAAAATTACTACATCTCACCTATACTCAAGAGAGAGAGAGAGAGAGAGAGAGAGAGAGGAAAGGGGAAAGGCAAGGAGGTTAACCAGAGAGAAAGATCCGGTTGGCTACCCTACACTGGGGAGAGAGGGGAGGGGGGGGTAAAGTGGTAACAAAGTAGAGATAAGGAAAGGAAGGAGCGTAGGCACACAATCACAATCGGTCACTGGCACCGAATACTGTCATCGCACAGCACAGTGACACTTGCCGCACTATCAACATCTGTTCAGGCTACAGCCGCCTGTCCAATTCTGTCGCCCTCAAAAACCGCAACAGTGCCCTCGTCGCCCTCTGCTGCGATGGCTTGTGATGGCGGTATTTTAAAATAAGTTCCTCTGTGAGAGGTCTTTGATCAAAGCGCGCTATCGCGGTTGCGAGTGATTGTCTCTGCAAATTATATCGAGGACAGTCACAAAGAAGGTGTTGAAAAGTCTCCTCGTTACCACAGTCCTCACACGTGGCGTCGTCGGCCCATCCAATTCGACCTATACTCAATAATCTACTATAACATATGGGGCTCGGGCTTCAATAATCTCTTACGGCTCGAGCATGCTTTACTGCATGCTGCCAGAATTGCAACTGTACAATTTTTTTCCCGCTGCTCACCGAGGAGGCGATCGCCGGCCTTGGTGATATGCCCCTCCTGGAACCGACGACGCAACGACGTAGTTCTTCAGACGTGGGCGTCGTGGTCTGACCCCGGTCGCAGAGCGTTGACGGCGAGGATCCGCATGCCTGCGTCATAGATCTGACGTGAACGCGCGCAGCATAAGCTACGCGTTGCTATGCTGGGCAAATTAGACAAATATTAATATACTTACGAACATTACGTTGAGGGCGTAGTAGCCTTTCCGGCATATCAATGCCGCCTTATGCTCGCCCTTCCGTGCGATGATGGCGATAAGGCTGCCGTCCACGCATCCGATGACGCCGAGACTGGAGCCGCGTCGAAGGAACGCTTCCTTCACGGCCACCTTCTCCTCCCACGTCCTCGGGAAATGGACCCACTTGTTGCAGGCCCCGGCGTGGACGATTGCCTTCGCCACGCGCCGCACACACTTGCTGACCGCAGGCTGGGTCACGCCGATCGTCACCTCGCTCCCTACCGAGGCTTGGAAGCTGCCCGTTGCGAAGAATGGCAACACGCACAACACTTGTCGCTCCACCGACAGCGCTGTTGTTCTCACGCCTCCGAGTTCCTCCGCACCTTCGCCGCACAGACACCGCACAGTTTCTTTCTTCAGGCGAAAGCGCCGCCGAAACAGATCGTCTGGAATTTCAAACGCATCCTGGGGTACTCTCCTCCCGCGCCTGGGCTGACGAGCCGCCGCCGCCGCCAACGCAATCAGGAAGGCAGCCATTTACTATTCCAAACGAAATGGAGCAGTGGCCGGTTATTCCACGATTTTGGCGGGTTTTTTCGGCATAATTAAGCATAATGAGTGCGTAAATGCAACTTTGACGTGTCGGTTTTTGAGCGCATTCCTGAAGTCGCTTGACAGGCAGGCAAAATGGGCTCGGCCTCAAAAATTTCGACCAATGAGCAAGCGGTGATGGCCGATTTGGGACAAAAACAGAATCGAATAGTTTACGTTATCCTGGCCCTGGAAAGCCATCATATTTACACAGCGCACAAAGAAGCCCCCGCTTCAGTATAGCTGAGCTCCAAGTGCTAATGTTTGCGTAAGATCTTGCTACGCATCCTCACGTGGATGCGCAACAAGCGAGATTTCTCTATTTTTGTCCCTATATCCCTTTTCTCTCAGTGTAGGGTAGCAAACCGGACTTGCCTCTGGTCAACCTATCTGCCTTTTATCTATTCTAATCTCTCTCTTGAAAGTTTTGAACAACTTACCTACAGAAGGTTGTGTACTTGCTTTGTTCAAGGCACTTTTCCAGACTTCCTAGGAGCCACGTACCAGTTGATGTTCAGTGATGATAGCTGCGACCTCTTGTTTGTCAAAATACCAAACTTCAGAGGTGTGCAACAGCCAGGTGGTGAGTGGTTCATTAAGCAAGATGTGCGTGGAATCTACATGAGAATTGCATTATAAAGAATGAAGCAAGTGTGAACTCGGTATTTCAAAGAGAAAGAGGGCCTAGGCTGTCCCACCGGTAGCGCCTGTGTCAATTATCGTTTAGAGATTTTTTTTAATTCGAAATAAATTTTTTCGTGGACTTTTGTGCACCCGATGGAAAAAAATAGTGAGCAGAGTGCTCGCCTATCGGATCGTACACTAGCGAAATTCCAAGCCAAGTTTGTTTGTCATTTGAATTAGTAAATTAGTTTCAACCTACTATAGCACATATTGTGTAATTACGGCACCGCCGGAACTTGTGAATTTTGACGGAAACAAATATTTTTCGCGCACTCACTACTGTTCTTGCCCGTCTTGAGTATTATTCTATAACTTAACTGAGAGGGGGGCGGGTGTACGAAGAAGACATCACTGCGCAGCTAGAGTGGCAACCACTTCGATAGTCAGTCATGCTTAGAAAGTATTGAGCATCACTAGCTTTTACTAGAATGTTGACAATAGTTAACGCTTTAGGTTTGGTAGTTAGCACTATACTCAGTCTTGTTCTGGATGGTGCTTATTTTCTAGGATGCAACTTTTGGGTAAAACAAGAATTCAAGAACTCCGTTCCATCGAGTTGTTTGTTCCTATATACAGTGCTTTGTGGAGCTGCTCATGACACATACAACGAGAGCAGCATTCCGGGCAAGTTGGTAATCCATTGCTTAAATGATATTGCGCGACATAAAAAACGACACGGACGTGAGAGAAGACGACACACCAAGCACTTGCTGTGTCGTTTTCTCTCACGTCCGTGTCGTTTTTTATGTCGCGCAACATCATTTAAACATACAACGAAGCAAGATGTCAAGGAATGAATGCGCTTCCGAAGCAAGCAACAAAGCCGGAAATTTCAGACAAAGAGGTGGAACTAACTCGTGGGAGTACGCAATAAAAACGCATTCAAATGATGGAGAAGCACACTATTTTCTCCTACAAGTTTCACTAAACCCACATATTAAGAAACTTTAACAATATTAGCCCGTACTCCTACCCACTATCTTACAGCAAACATCAATTATAAACTAAAAAAAGGCTAACGAATTTCTGTATTTATGTTTTTGATTCAAGACTTGCCAACGCACTTCCGCGCATGTATACCTGTGATCGAACTGAGGTTCTTGTGGTTTGATGATGATGGGCCAATTTTATAAAGCTTTTCTTTAGTAAGCGGTATTTGATTTGGCCCGCTGCTTTCGCTAATAATATGCCTAGCATCAGGATTGATTAGAATTTGCTCTTGGAAACATTTCCAACGAAATAGCTTTTCATGAATACAGGCCCAGCCTTCTACCCAGTACGCCGCAGCACCTTTGGACAAACAAACAGATGAGAGCTTTAACATACCACTTCGGCTATTTAGGAAGACGTAAAAGCTACGGCCCGGCTACACGCCAATCCTTGAGGAAGCTTCTTGTACAGCTTTCCGTAATTCCCGGTGCGTGGTTAATGCTAAAGGCAGTGACCCCAGATATCCATAAAGAATCAAACCACTGTGCGGGAATAAGGGTGTTGTTTGCCAGGGCTAGCAGCATCAAGACACACAGCTCCCCTTAATAATAACGACGACACATCACTTGTGGATTGTCTTCAAAGTTAGATGAAATTCACGAATGTCGATTTTTTCGTTTACTTCTTGTCGTGGCGACAAGAAGAATAGTAAAGGAAGATTAGAATTGAAGCAGACGGCCTTGGTACCTCCGATGTGAATGCAATTAGCATTATTTGCCTATTTCATGAATTTCGGGTCCGTCCGTCTGTCCGTCCGTCCGTCCGTCCGTCCGTCCGTCCGTCCGTCCGTCCGTCCGTCCGTCCGTCCGTCCGTCCGTCCGTCCGTCCGTCCGTCCGTCCGTCCGTCCGTCCGTCTGTCTGTCTGTCTGTCTGTCTGTCTGTCTGTCTGTCTGTCTGTCTGTCTGTCTGTCTGTCTGTCTGTCTGTCTGTCTGTCTGTCTGTCTGTCTGTCTGTCTGTCTGTCTGTCTGTCTGTCTGTCTGTCTGTCTGTCTGTCTGTCTGTCTGTCTGTCTGTCTGTCTGTCTGTCTGTCTGTCTGTCTGTCTGTCTGTCTGTCTGTCTGTCTGTCTGTCTGTCTGTCTGTCTGTCTGTCTGTCTGTCTGTCTGTCTGTCTGTCTGTCTGTCTGTCTGTCTGTCTGTCTGTCTGTCTGTCTGTCTGTCTGTCTGTCTGTCTGTCTGTCTGTCTGTCTGTCTGTCTGTCTGTCTGTCTGTCTGTCTGTCTGTCTGTCTGTCTGTCTGTCTGTCTGTCTGTCTGTCTGTCTGTCTGTCTGTCTGTCTGTCTGTCTGTCTGTCTGTCTGTCTGTCTGTCTGTCTGTCTGTCTGTCTGTCTGTCTGTCTGTCTGTCTGTCCGTCCGTCCGTCCGTCCGTCCGTCTGTCTGTCTGTCTGTCTGTCTGTCTGTCTGTCTGTCTGTCTGTCTGTCTGTCTGTCTGTCCGTCCGTCCGTCCGTCCGTCCGTCCGTCCGTCGGTCCGTCGGTCCGTCCGTCGGTCCGTCCGTCCGTCCGTCCGTCCGTCCGTCCGTCCGTCCGTCCGTCCGTCTGTTTGTATGTATGTATGTATGTATGTATGTATGTATGTATGTATGTATGTATGTATGTATGTATGTATGTATGTATGTATGTATGTATGTATGTATGTATGTATGTACTCGGTATATGGGCTCGGTCGTGATGCCGTCGTGGTTGTTTCATGTTCGTCATTCAAGCTTGGATTTGTATTCGTCATAACCTCGTCGTCACACCTCCTACGCCGATCCGGTGGTCTAAGTTGTCTAATACCTTGTCCCACCAGCTATGGGCATGTGGCCGTTTGTACGTCGTAGTGTTTGTGTCGTGGTCATCCCAAATTTCTCATACGACTGTCCTGATGCCGTCGCCGTCATAATGCCATAATGCATTCGTTTTCACGTCATCGACGTGATTCCGGCGTGATCTTCCCACGTCAGTGTTCGTTAAGGTTGTCACCAGCGATTCGTCATCCGACTTTAGTAATGCCGTCATCGTCCCACCATCGTCGTGATACAGGCTTCGAGATACAGATTTCGTTGCGCCATTCCCGTCATACAGTCGTCGTTATTCCATTGCCCTCATACCGTCGTCATGCCATCTTCGTCGCTCTGCAGCCGACATATAGTCGCTGTCATGCATTCTTCTCTTACCGCAGTTGTCATGCCGCTACGGCCCTTTTATTGTCGCCATACTAAGGTGATTTCATTCCCATTCCTATCGTTCATAATATAGCGACGGTCTTTTATCCTGAAGATTTGGTGCATTCAGATAGCATGGCAGAGATTACTTGACCATTGCCCTCTCTGAAGGTAGTTTACTAGGTGACATCTTGTGGCAAAAAGAATTTTCTACATTGGCCGCCAAGGCCGTGAGCGCTGGCGTTGGGTGACACTCTCAGGGGTAAGCCTAGTACACATACATCAATAGCCAAGAAAATGGACAGTGAAGTGGCGCCGCGGTAGCTCAGTTGTTAAAAGCATCGCACGCATAATGTGAAGTTGTGGGTTCGCATTCCACCGGCGACCAGTTGTGTTTTCATCCACTTTCATTTTCATTTAGTCATAATTTCCTTATTTCAGTGAAATAAAAATTAATTACCCATATGCTTTCCCTGTTGTCATTGCCTGTTGACTTCATGTGTTTATGATCTAAGTAGGTTCCATATGTACCTCCTCATGTTTCAGAGTGACAAGTAATACAACGAGAGATAGGTAAGTAGCTAACTTGAAGTACATTATTCTCTCATTGAGTTTTCCATATTTTTAGAACATGAGAAGCGGCAGCTACTTTAAAGCGTATGCCGTACTTTCTTGACTATACCTTGCACTTTTGTTCCCATTATTTTCCTTCCGGTGTACGCGTATAGCACGAGGGTTACACAGTATTTTTCTTTGTCGGCTGAGATTCCATGAGCCGCGCAACATGACATCTGCACTGTCAAACACAAATGAGCGAGTGCCAAAGCAGTCACTTCACCTTCGTGGGAGATCTGGTATTTGCCGAGGATTCACCTAGCTACCATCCACAACGACTACCGAGTGTGCCAACGTCGGGAGCCGCCAGTCTGTACATGCAGCAACCTTGCACAAATTATTCAGTCCCACTACTGTACGATTTACAACAAGAAAAGTTCTGTACTTACGCTATCATATCTACAAAAACCGATAGAGGTAAAAATAAATAGTAAATTCTGGAATTTTAAGTGCCTTAACCGCTATATGATGTAGCGGGGGATTCCGCATTAACCTTCACCATATGCGGTTTTTTAATCTGCACCCAGAGCATGCCCCGTGGGTCCTTTTTTTTTCCTTTTTATCATTTCCGCACACATAGAAATGCTGCGGCCGTGGCCGGGAGTCGATCCCGTAAACTGGCGCTTAGCAGTGCAACGACCTAGCCGCTAAACCACTACGGCGGTTAAGAGAAAGAAAAAAAAGGTAAAAAAAGGGATTGTGAGGGGAGGGCATACCACAACACATTACGCAGTCACACACACAGTTCGAGCATCACAGACGAGAGAGTCTAGCCTCGTGTTCGACACCACTTCCGGCACAGCTCTGTGTGTTCCATATCGGCGGATCCCGGGGATTGAGTAATTCAAAGTAGGCTTAATACGGCGACAGAGCCACAGTGGTTAGGCGGATTGCCGGGATGGGCGTGGGTAAGGCCAAACATAAAAAAATCCCAGGAAGCCTATGCACTTATGAATTGTCAGTACGAAAACACTAATGTCCAATTGAACGCCGTTGAGCAGTCTTTCGAGTTGCGATCGCGCCGCGGGCAAGCGACCGCGTTGAAACGCTTGGCGCGTTTTGACTTCGCCTTATCGAGGCGCAGTTAGAACGCAGGCGAGAGCGTGCGGGGACAAGTAACACACGGATAGCACAGTTTGCCGAGAGCGAGAGCTAGGGTGACATGGGGACAACCGCAGCAGCTTGCGACAGCAGGAGTGCCCTCTGGCCCGCTGTGGTCCGTCGACGCCCGTGTCAGCAAGCGCGAGCCAGCGTCACGAGCGCGCGAGGAGCGGTCTGTCTTTGTGGCCACGTGACTTCGTAGCAACTCTGGCCAAGCCACCGGAAGTTGCCCTTCATGACCCATATAATGCTTTCGCATTAAAACAGAATGAAAACGGGTTGTAGGAGTGTATGACAAATGCTGTAAACGCGTGCAGGGGACGGAATCGAATTGGCGTATGAAATGAAGATGAAGCGTCCTGCGCAGCTTGTGGGTATGCGATATTTTGCAAAATGTGCAGAACAAAAGCTAGGGCGCGTTGCCACAAAACAAATGACTCAGAATGACGCAGAACCTCAGCGATGGGAGATGAACGTTAACATTTCCATGCGCGTTGTTGGCAACAAAATACAAGCACACGTGTCGTGTTTCTCTGCATAACATTCTTGTGCGTGGCATATTGCAAACACTCAGTCCAGCCCTTGAGCGCGGCCGGGCAGCCACCATTGACCTTTAGCGCAACCACGTGACGTGACGTCACGACACCCGGAGGAAAACCTGGGCCCCAACTCGCGCGGTCGCGCGCGGCCGCAGCCACCACCGGACTCCTGCTCCTCCCGCTAGGGACGCTGCGCCGGCGCGTGACGTCACGGAGGAAAAGCTGGGCCCCAACTCGCGCTGTCGCGAGCGGCCGCATTCACCACCTGACTCCCCTTGCTGGGGGCGCGGCGCCGGCGCGTGACGTCACGGAGGAAAAGCTGGGCCCCAACTGGCGAGGTCGCGCGCGGCAGCAGCCACCACCTGACCGTGCAATATGCAACGAATTCTTGGCTTAACCAAGCTAAGCCTGGCCATTTTTTATGCGAAGCATATTACTAGAGCTCAACCCAGCTCCTCAGGCGCGGCGGTGTCGCCTTCAATACCACGTGACACCGTGACGTCACGACAGAGGAGAAACGGGGCTCCAACTCGCGCCGTAGCTCGCGCCGTCGCGGCGGTACATAAGCAGCTGCGCTTGTTTCTAGGTGGCTTTGGCTCAACTCTTGCAAGGTGGGCTGGGTGGGAATCGAACCAGGGTCTCCGGAGTGTGAGACGGAGATGCTACCACTGAGCCACGAGTACGATGCTTCAAAGCGGTACAAAAGCGCCTCTAGTGAATGCGGTGTTGCCTTAGAAATGAGCTGCATTGAAGGCTCAGGCGTGCGTCGCTTGCTCAGGCGCACATTTCGTTGCCGCGCCGAACGCTGCGTTGCTCGACGCTCACCGCGTCCAATGCGGGGCGCGTAGTCGCTGCGCCGTAGCCCATTGTCTTACACCCCTTGGCGGGTCGACGGGAACGCTGTCGCATTCCACTCTTGAAGGCGAAGCAGAGTAACGCATGAGTTGTTTCTTCGTCTAGCCGAATTAAATAGAGCCAAGCAACAGCAGTTCACCAGGCTAAACAGTGGTTCAACAACTAAAATAAAGGCTAGTATGCTTCGCATCCTGGGCTTAACCTTAGCTAAGCCACAGCCATTTTTTGGAAAACGGTTTAAGAACGCTCCGCTCAACATGTATTCCTATACATGCTTTGGATGCGCCATTATTTTAGTTTGTCGCCTTGGCTATGACACGTTCGACAACTTCCGAAAAAATAATAGTGTAAAAACACTTGAGTTGGTGAAGTGTGCGCGATTCGATGGCAAGACGATGTCGGCATTTGAAAAGAATATATATATTTTGACAACAACGGCCTGCATTTTTCTATTCCATATTTTTACGCTAATGCGACGTTCTGTACAAGCCGGTGGTTTAGAAGCAAAGCAGAAAGCAAATTCCTACCGAGTTCGCCTCAGAGCGCTGCCGTCTCCCAGCGCGTGCGTATACTTGGTGTGCAGTTCAGTGCATTTAAAGGCTCTATAACCACTAGTGTGGACATATCTGCAGTAAATATGTCTAAAACGTTAGTTAATGTCATACAAAATATTTAAATTATTTGGAAGGAAACAAAGTACAGGACTATATGCACGGCTTTTATCAGGCGCGATAGATTAATTCCAGATTTATCTTTTTTCTTGTGATGGTTTGTGTAGTTCTATTAACCACGTCGTTGTTTTAGTTGTATACTTGTACATAAAGAAGACGTTCAATGCGGTAGATACTGATACTATTATTGGAAAACATTAGAGATAGCGGTTCAGAGCACCAGCATTAGGCTTTTCTATAGCAGTTACTAAGTTGACGACTAGTATCAATGGGAACATGAGCCTCGTGAGTATTATCACAGTTTGAATGGAGGCGACGTGGGGTTCTGCGCCCAGGCCAGTTCCTTTTTCATTTCATATAAGTTGTTATGAAGACTGCCTACATTCAAATGAATGTACGCCGATGGCACAGTCATAGTATTTATACCCGATGCATCGATAGAGTAGGTTGGTGCTTTAAACAACAAAAAACGTCAGTCACTTTTAATTCAGGGATTATTGACTCCCCCAAGACCAGGAAATGAAATATCTTGTTTATTGCTTTGAGATCTTCTTACATACGTACCTAAATAACATTGGATCCCTCTGTGGGCGAATAATTAAAAAGTTGATAATCGGAACGAACGTTACTGCCACCTCAATTTATAAAAACGCGCCGCATAGAAAAACTTCGGGACGTAAGTTTTCCAGGTCATGACAGCAAGCTCTCCGGCATACAACAATCTCCCGAACTAACTGACGGTGGGCCTCATGCTGCTGCCGAATTGTGAAAGGACGCTAAACACCGCTGTGGATAAAATGTTCTCCAAAGGTGACATGGGGCCTTCAATGATCAGCTTTCAGGGAAATTCAAGGCAGACGGAAGAGCTGGCTCTGTGTAAAACAAATATATCGTCAAGCGGTTGTTCCATATGTAATATCAACCAATCATATCGGTCGAAAACTGAAACAGCTTGATTTCGGCGCGGGCGCAGTCAATGATCGCATGATGTGTGGAGAGAAAGTCTCAACCTAATACGATGTCGTGTGAACATGATGGCAACGCGATGAATTCTATAATATAGAGGACCTCCTGAATTTCGACACGAGCAGTGCAGGCGCCGGATGGCTCGACGTGCTGCACGTCGGCAGTTCGAAGAGACAGTCCAGAAAGCGGCGTCGTCACTTTTCCTATCTTGCGGCAAATACGGGCATCTATCGCTGAAAGTGCCGCGCCGGTGTCGACAAGTGCTAGCGTCAATGTTCCTTCTATTTCGACTTCAATAACGTTCTTCGGGGAAGCGTGAGGTTTCGTACATTTCGCTGGCACCGCAGTTCTCGCCTCCTGAACTGCGATATTTAGTTTTCCTGGTGCAAAGGGTTCCGCCGCCGGTGCATGGGGGACAGCGATCGGCGGCAAGGAGAAGGCGAACGGCGAGCGGCGGAGAATGCGGCGTCGACGGCAGAAGGAGATTCAAAGGTGTCCGAATAGTTGCGGCGTTGTTGGAAACGCGGCGCATGCGGACGCACATTGTTCGGGACGTTCGGTGTAAGCAGGCGACAGTGACGTGCCACGTGTCCAGCACGGCCACATTAAAAACAAATAGGACGGTTGTCCTTCGTGCGCCAATAGTTTTGAGGTCGTGCATAGTGCACCAGTGGACGGACTGGAGGGGATACGGGTGGGCGCAAAGGTGGGCGAAGGGGGCGGGGCCGTAGGTGTGTGGCGCAGGCCATGGTCTACTTGACCGCATTTAGCACAGGTTGCTCTTCTGCGACATGACTGGGATCTGTGCCCATATTTCTGAAACCGAAAGCACCGGCGGGGATGGGGGAAATATGGTCTTACTCTAAGGTACAGGTAAGCGGCCTTAACGGCACTTGGAAGCGTTAAGGAGTTGAAAGGCAGCACAATGTGTTTGGTCGGAGTTTCAATGTTATTTTTTCTAAATTTAATTCTACTTGCAGATAGAACGCCCTGATCTCTCAAGACTTCTTCGATTTCCTCGTCTGTGCACTTTAGGAGTTCTGCATCTGAAATCACACCCGTCGCATAGTTCAGTGTAAGATGTGGTGAGACAGACACACTGTTCTCACCGATCTTCTCAACTTTCTTAATCTGCCTGCTATGCTCAGCCGTCATAACTTCGAGCAAGAGGTCTCCAGAATTCATGTTCTTTGCTTTGTAGGTATCACCAATACACTCGTTAAGTGCTTTGGCGATGAGGAAAGGAGACATGTCTTGAATATTTCGTTGACTTTCAGACGTGATGTAAACAAATTTTGTAAAGCTATCACTAGGTTTATTGAAGTTCATTACCTCGGTCCGGTGCCTTTTGGGTCTCCGATCAGGTTTTGCTGAAGACGGGGTCCTATTCACGAAATTACATATACGTTCGGCAGCTAAGCTAGCCGCCCACCATGCAGCCCAACATGGGAGTGTTTTAAGAACCACTAGCCATACATAACTGCTATAACCATATAACATGACCAAGGAAGGCCACGCCCACATGGTTAACACTTACCGCCTTGAAATTCGGAAGTGAGAAGAAGTGATAAGAAGACAGTAAAGAAGAGACGGAAAGAGGGAAAGCAAAAGATTGAATAGAGGAACAGGAAAAGGCGACTGCCGATTTCCTCCAGGTGGGTCAGTCTGGAGGTGCCCTCTATGTGAAGCGGAGGCCAAAGAGGTGTGTTGCCTCTGCCAGGGGACCTGAAAGGTCCAGACACCCAGCATCGGCTCAATTTCCAGGATCCCCCTTTCCGCAGACACGGCTAAGCCGCACACGGCTACACACGGGAGGGTCCAACCCTCGTGTGCTCGGGTACGTGGTGTCGCAACACACCAAACACCTTAGCTTAGATTAGGAAAAATTGTACTTCGAAATATTCTAGGATTACTGCGCAATAAACTAGTTGAGTTAACATTAAAATAAAACTCACTTGCTTACTTTGACTTAACGCGACATTCTTCCTTACTAATATGAAATTGTGCTGTAGCATGGATGTCACCTGCCCGCTTTAGGCGTCTCAATTTGGAAGTACGACGGGATATGTGTCGTAATTCTCTAGTCATCCAAAGTACCTTTGTTTTGTGTTTCTGTTTTTAGAGGAACAATGATTCGGATGCACCTAAGGACAATATTTTAAAGAACGAAACTAATAGATTCACATGGCAGGACGAGCTAAGCTGTTCCAATAGTTCAAAATAATTGCATAATGAATCAGTAACACAGACATCAGCACGATTGAAATCGTGAATAGTAGTATAAATACAACTATGGTGATGAGTATGTGAGTATGTGATCCGACTGAGAATAAATTCCTCCCAGAACTTACAACGATCAGTTTACTTACCGCCTTGTTTACGGTTGGCGATCTTACTAATGAGCCGTGCCATCTGCTGCACCGATGTTTTGAACTTGGTGATGTATGACCCCTTGAGCGCGTTGTTTTGCACAGAACTGTTAAGATGCGCATCGTCTGCGCCTGCGAAATGCCAGCACCATTGACGCGTATGTAAAGGATGAGAAGCGGTGGAGGAGCCTGAGCAATCGCTCGAGGATTCCGTTGAAACTCTGCCTCAGTGTCCAGACGTGCACCATCCAGTTGATGTTTGTGGTGTTTAAAAAATTCAAACAGTGCATGGTGTGGGACGAAGAGCGGTACCGGGCCATCGGTTCTTGTGAACACACACAACCTCTCTGCATACGCTATGATGAAAGAATGGAAGAGTTTTCTTTCCTCAAATATACCTTATGGAACCCCGGCATTTTAAACCAGAAGCTCATCACACGCCGTTTAAGCATCCCACCAGTGAGAAACGTGGTACACCGCGACGTCAGATACGTCGTGGCGCTCGCTTCACCGCATCCTGTTCATTGTAGTGAAGGTGCTCCGATTTAGTCAATGGCGGCCTGGACACGTCGTTTCGCTTTAGCAACGACACTGGCAAAACCACACGCCAAATGCTTGAAAAGGAACACTTCATACAGTATACCTATACCATAGACCAAGACATAGCCTTTATGAAGGGTGTTCTAAACATGGTATACTACTGGCTGCAGCCTAGGAAAGATGTCTTCGCTCAGTAACAAATTAGTAGTCAGATGTACAAAGAAAGCATAGTAGCTTTATCCATTATATAAACATGTAAATATTTGCTTGCTCAATCTATTGACAAGCATGGTATCACGCCTGCACAAGCATACATTAACACATCTCACTCGATGACCGCGCGCACTAAATCTCAAAAAACTGGAGTCAGAAAGCATAGCAGCAGCAGCGAGCGAAGTGACTGTCTTGGTGCCTCTCGCTTCAACGTGAACTAGGCGACGAGAACACGAACGCTGAAATCGCTTTCAAGCTAGGGCGCCCGCTGCCGCTCCATAATCAGCCTCAGCCGGAGCTGAATGCTCCCTCTCCTCTACCGTGTGTCTTGCCCGCGACAGAAGACGGCGGGATTCCTCCCCGCTTTCATTCCTTGAGCGCGCGCGATTAGCCATCATCATCAGCATACCCCACTCTTGCACTCGGACATTCAGCTTACGGTGCGCGGAAAACATTTTAACTCACTTGGACTTCGTATGGAACATCACGGCGACGCCAACGGCAACGGCAGCAACAACGGCAGAAATATAACAGGATTGTCCATGTAACTGCTCTCGCAATAAAAAAGACGCAGTTTCCCATCGAAAGCCGGAGAAGGCATTGCGATAGCAAATTAGTGGACAGCTATACGGAGTAAGGATAATAGTTTTATCGGCTTTATAAGATTGTAAACATAGGCACACTAAATATATGAACAAGCATGGTGTCACACATGCACTCGATTACCGTTGAAACTCGCTGCCAAAACGAATGGTGTGAGAAAGAGTGGCAGCAGAAGCGAGCGAATTGTTCTTCGTTCTGCCTCTCGCATCAACGCGAACTAGGCCGTGTAAAGAGGGCGCACGGTAGACTGCGTGCCCGTCGCAGATGGCTTTGAAGATACAGTGCGGAGCGCGGGACGCGCGGAGTAGAACGCGCCTCCCCCTTCCTTTCCCTCCTCCCCGAGCCTTCCGAAGCCCTGCGGCCAGGGCAGCCGCTGGCGCTCACTCTGACCTCCCGCTGTTGAAGGCACCTCCGTCCCAACCCTCTCCCCCGACCTTTGCGTGCGACAGAAGACGGCGCGCTTGGTCCCCGCTTGCTTCTCTTCCCTTGCTTGCACGATTGAGCCCAATCTCCGGCTAACCCTCGCACGCTTTCACTTCCCTATGCAGCAAAGAGTGCGCAGAGGGGATTTTACCACATTGTGACTTTATACGCAACCTGACAACGATGGCAAAAATGCGCTTAGAGTGTCCATATAATAGCTATCGCAATGAAAACATAGTGCACCGCAAGCTGAACTTCGGTCCAACATAATGGCAGTCACAGATTTTATCTTGTAGCCAGAATAGCATGTAAGAGACGAAAACTGCGTCTGGAGAGCGCAGTTAAGGAGTTATTTATGATTGACTGCTACCCTATGATTGGCTAACGAAGTTTTTTCTACTCTTACCCATAAGCTTTCCCCTAGGTAAGATAACCTAAGCCAAGCCAGCTATAAGAAACGAACGGCATGACAGAAAAGAAGATGATGAAAGAACCACGTTAGGGGCACTCTTACGTCAAGAAGTATCACCTCCACATACCAACTCTACTCGAACTTCACTCACGATTGAAAAATAGCAGTTTATTCACGAAAGAACACTGCCCGCGTATGCAAAGTTTCACTCCTATCGATACCGCACAAAACAGCGCAAGATTTATTACGCTTAATGTTATGCGAGCTATCGCACACACTAAAGTTCAGTAATCATAACCGATAAAACAGCAATCAATACAACATCCTACACAACCAATAAGAAACAATCGTAAGCCTCATAAGTGAGCATAAAGCATAAAGTAAGACTTTATGGTTTGCACCCATAAATTATATGCAGCTCTCCTAGCGCTGTCTCATCCCATCCTATATACGCCGCCCTGTTTCGCATTTGCCAGCAAGCCTGCAAAGAGCACAGGTGTTCAAAGCCATTCGCTGTGTAATGAGTCTGCTCTCGTCTGTTTTCTTAAGGCAAAATGTTGCCTGCCCTGCTCTGGGCTCGACGCCACCTTTCGAAGCCGCACTCTTTCGCGTGTACGTGTTGGAATGCGCTACAGTTTCAAAGAATTTCCCGCTTTGCTCCAACCTTGTTAAAAGTATCTGTCTCCTTCGCAACTTATACATACGCTTCTGTACCATTTGTTTTGCAACACACATCACCTTCATCCTTGTGGCATCGCAGCCCATACGTCTCACTCTGGGGATTCACGTGGATTGCTGTTTGTGTTTCGACATTGCTTGTGAACGTGGCACTGCATAAGCATGAGATTGCATTGAACTTCACACTTTCGTGGTGGACAAACAAAAATATTGCGTGAGGTTAGTTGCTGCACAGGATGAAACAAAATCGACTGCATCGCCCTTACTTGAAAAGCACCTAATTAAACAGCTTACGAACACTTCGCTACATTAAGATTCGAAATGTTCGTTGTATATGTATGTTGCTCCACATTTACACTTTAGTGTTTGCGTAAACTATACACATTTCCTTTCTTTATTTTTTCATCTTAACGTACACATCTTATTAGGCAAATTTAGATCCTCCATACATATGAAATAAACTAGCGTATGGTTCTCTGCTTGAGATTTCTGCGCATCAACTTCGTTTAACCCTACCCGCAACTGCGAAAGATAATGAAAAAAAATGCAAAGCATACGGAAAATAGTAGCTTTAGCTTTATGCAACAGTACAAATATTTACCTATATTGAATAATTTTGTTATTGCGGTTTTATTATACAAAAAGAAAACCAGAGTTGCAATAATAAGAATGGCGCCACTAGAGCGGTCCACTGTCAGTTCATACACCGCGTCATTTGCGTTTCGCGTTTTCAAACGTTCAACGCTCGCTCTACGTCAGATCGTCGAAGAATTCTTTAGTTCATTGACGATGCAGTCTGCGTAGTTTCTGTTTGCGCAAGTGCTACCAGTGCGTTGTAGCTCACAAGTAAAGGATACAGTTCTATGCTCCCTCTAAAGCACACCAAAAATCTCAACTGAGAACTTTCCAAGGGACCTACAAACATAGGCAACGCATTTCATCCCTTATTTTGCCTCTTACCCCCTTTACTGCAACAGCAGTATTTTCCCAAAGTGAAGACGGTCATAGTGTTTTAACTGTTTGCTTTTAGCTCAAATAACTGTGTTCCCAGACCATGCGAGAACGGCCAGCAAGCCAGCTCCTGGAGGGTGGCTTCTTACGGAGAGGCGGTAGAAGAGTGATGTAGTTATTTTAGCAAAGATACGAGGAGAATAATTTCCTTAAAATGGTTACCTGACGATTATATATTATGCTATAATAGATGAAAAAAATGTTTAGATAAAGAGAATGTAACTTTATAGAATGTGTTCAATTTTTTTATATATGGTATATTAATGGGTGGTTTCGAATTTGAAATACGTAGACAAGCTCTCACGCTCGCCATGTATCTATAGGGGTTGGGTTTTCTTATCGCAAGTATATAGCCTTACGAAACCTTCTGTTAGAACTTTCAAAAAGCTATTTCAGCGTTTGCGTTGCGGTCTTGTCTCGTTGCCGGTATTATCTCGTTTTGTTCTCGCAACTCGCCCGGATGTTCTCTTCGCAGTGGCCGGGCAACAGCTCGGGCTTTTGGCTCAATATCATTTTAACGTCACCGACAACGGGAGCTAAAATCATTTCGTGCTTAAAACAGGCGTATGCTGACACTTTTGCATTGAGTGAGAAAGCTAAGCGCATAAACAATGAATATTTTCGAAGTGATGCCGAAAGAAAATGGGTAACGTAATCTTTGGTAGTGGTTTCACAGCAGAATCCTGCATTACAACTTGTCATTTTCCCCTCAAGTCTATCATTTTGCGTTTTTGACATTGTGGAGATGTAGCAGTTTAATCATTACGCTGCAACCTATGATCATTTAACGGAAGCCCTTCGGCAGCATTTTCCTCCACCACTCCTGCTCATAATTCGCAATTATTCCTGTGTATGCGGACAGATCATACTAAAATTATTTGTCTGCATCCGCATTCATCATACGGCACTTGAAGTTAAGACAAAAATTAGATTATGCCGAGTAAAATCCACCACCACTGAAGTATTTGCTATTACCGCTGTCTTGCGATTCGTAGCATCAGTGGGGATCAAATCAAATGTGTTATTTATAGGATTATCAAGCACCCTCACGTCTATATAGAGCACTAACCTAAATTGTGTTGAATAGAAAATTTGTATATAAAACATCAAGGAACGCACAAAAGCCATTGCTAGAAATGGAATTATAGATATCAGCGGGTACCAGGACACTCGAACATCCTCAGAAACACTGCAGCAGACACAGCTGACAAAGGTACCACGATAATGGAAAAGAATAACAATAGACGTCCCTTTTACACAAAGTGAAATTAACCTGTTGCTGTGAAAGATATCTTGCGTATTAGCACAAACATGTGGTTTGATAGGAAATCAAGACGCTGAATATTATTCTTCTTAGATCGTAACCTAAATTGTCCATTCCGCCAAAATCAAACGACAATGTTAAATCGGTAATTTATTGTACCGCCATGCTCGTCAAGGAACAGCAGGAGGTCCCAGTTGATCCGGAGCCCATCACAACAGCGTTGCTCAGAGTGACAGTGCAGTTTTCGCAGGTAAACTGTGTGAATATAAGTAGTTTAGTTGCATGACAACGATGAATTGGACACCAATACGCCGAAAACACCAAAACATGGGGAAGGACAATATCTATGGCATAGAAACAACATCATCCTAGCTCGCTTTCGTAAAGGCTGCTGATTTCCCGTTACGTACATGCACCGATGCCACCACACTCTGAGTTTGTACGGTGTGCAAAAATCTTGCGCGATTCACAGATCGCTACTATGGTACGATAGCGTAGTGGTTAACGTGTCCGACCCGGAACTGCATTGTTGTATTTGCAAGAGGTTTACATTGAATGTCATTGGCTCATTCACCTGTTTCCGTGGTCGGTGGTAGCCCGACTTTCAGTGCCAGTACAAAGCTGCTCACGCAAAGCATGCCTGCTCTAACGCAGCTTAGTTACTAAGGCCCTTCATTCGCCCAACTCCAACTATTCTCATATATTAGCGCATTGAGTCGCACGTTAAGGAATCCCAAGTGGTCAAAATTATTGCGGAGTCCTCTACTTAAAGGGCGCCTCAGAATCGCATCTCTCGAAAGCGAGCGTAGGAGTGGTATGAAGAGAAAGGTACAGGACAGGAAAGGTGTCACGATAAAGATATCACCAAGAAAAGGCACAATATTCATATCGTTGTTCCCAGACGTAAAACCCCAGATTTGTTTAATAAAGAGATAGCGTTAAGGGCCCTGGATCACAAAAAAAAATCCGCTGTCGGCGCCAGCGTTCGTGGAGGAGAAAATCATCTTGTACCATGCACATTGGGTACGGCAATAAAATCGTTCTTTTGTGAATAAAGTTGCTCATAGTTTGTCATATATTCTTTGCAGTCATTCCTGAGAATTTTGAGCACGGTCGCCCCCAAACAAATGCTATGAAAGAAATCACCGACAGCGCATGGCTATTGTGTTAAAGCTTCTCAGATTGAAGTGCAAAACATTAACAGAACATAAGCCCACGCACGAGGCCGCGTTTCCACGAGAAAGCTCGCCTTCACGTAAACATTTTGCAGCCAGCATTCGCCGGCAAACATTATGGTTACGTTTGCCCAGAAGCACGAAAAGCAGTCTGGGATCTTTCAACGCTATCGCGTTTCACTCTTAAAAGCGAAGCATTAGCGTTCCCCAATTTTTTTGTTTAAACACACTCCATAATCTCGACTTTATCACAAAACTTTTCTATCAATCTAATTCTGAGGGGCTGTGTTTTAAGGAAGGACATACCATACCTACACAAACTATCTTCCTCAAACAATGTGCTATATACCGGAAAGAACGCGACGAAGTTTTTGCCTCGTTCGGAGGCGTAGCAATTATTTTAGATAAATTTGTTGGTTGCCAGAATCTTTTTTTCGCTAGACGCCCGTCGAGGTTGTAACTGTGCAAGCTAATGTTTTCAAGAATTGCATTACTATCTGTTCACTTTACATACCGCGTCATTACCAACTCAGCAAAAGAGAATTTCTGATACTGATTGACAGCTTCCGGATCCATAGAGTATCACTAGTGATTTAAATACAGTGTATTCGGGGGAGACTCCCGGTGTGATGCCAGTGATCGACACATAGCTTTCTAGTAACCTCTGGTACTTACCACTCTAACAGAAAAGAGCCCACGTAGCACAATACGCCCCCCCCCCAATTCACATTCTTCCAGAGATTTAATGACTGGCACAATGGCCCTCCTTCCTTACATCGAATGAAATGTGCTCAAGCATCCAACTGGAAGTGGCCACAATCCTGTAACGCTCACCAATACAGCAACATGGCCATCCGCCCTACCCCCATCGGCTGAAAGGAAATATTTTAAAGATTCAACCTACTTAACACGAGATTTCGTATTTTATCGCTTTTATTCTCAGTGCAGCTGAAAAATTCATTCCACGAACAACTGGCCTCTGATGTAAAAGACGCGTCCCCTGGTAAAATGAGGACTGTGGATTGGCGCGACAGAAATAAAAAGCTTGGAGTGTTTTGAATCGCTCTCCAACAGCAGAAAAAAACTTAAACTCATAAAATCACAGCGAAAGCGGACGCGCCGACAGGCAAGGAAGGCTAGCTGGGAGAGGTTTATCTCTGGTATAACATTTTAAACACATGAGTCCGAAGTATGGAATGGCCCATGAAGGCTAAAGTGGCAGGAAACCACTCCATTACCCTTGGAAAATGAACAAAGAAACAGATTAGAAAACCAGGACGACGCTCTTGGCGAACATTTTGGGAGTTCTTCTAGCTCGATCTAGTATTCTTAGAAAGAGAGATAGAGAGATAGGGAACAAATTGATTCGCCATAGGCAGAACTGGCCATGTGACCCGTTCAGTGGCAGACCAGCAGAACCGGCCAACGATGCCTTTGGCGTGTAGGATGGTTGCGCCTGGATGCGGCTGTCGGCTGAGGGAAAAGACAAGCTCTGAGGCGGAGGAGGGAAGGCCCTACCTCTCCATAGTATGCGAACGAAATTGACGGGTAGATTGCAATAGGAGCAGTTAGGCTCATTGTAGCCCAGATACATACGGGAGAGTAAATCAAGATTAGAGAAAGAGCCTGTTTGTAATTTACACCCTACTCGCAGGTGAAAAAGGGTGAAGGGGGCTAAAGTCTCCTAACCAGGCGATAATATGTCGCGATGTCGTGGTATTTGGTCAAGCTCTCACTGGGCATATCGGAGTCAGAGGGGCTGTCGCTCAGTTTACGTAGCCTCGAGCAGTGAAGGAGGCTCCCTCATTGCCCGGATTGTCCGCATAAGCCAGAACCCACACCATTTCGATGGGATAGCGGGCTTGCAAAGAAGAGAGCGGACGAAGGAGATGCAAGGTGGATGAAACCACTCTCTGGCGCACGAAGTTAGTCATGGCCTTATTACAGCAGCTGACCACAACATGCATATCTAGATTAAGCATAGCGAGAGCAATACTTGTGTCTTCTGCAACTTTTGATCTGAGTGTCGAGATGGTTGCTGGGAAAACCATTCGCCCCGAGCCGGTCACCGCACAGACTGCAAAGCGAGACTGGCTAGGAGAGGGAAGATAACGAGGCACGTCGGTGTAAAGGACATGTGGGCAGCCGTTCAAGCAATCGGCCAGTAAGTTCGCGCGAATCCTACGCCTGGCATCGTGGATCCCTGCGAGGATATCCTTAGGAAGTGGTTTGGCAAATATCTTGGTGCCGACCAGAGTGGCAAGGGACGCGTTTCTCCTGTGAGTTGAGCTAGGCTGTATGCTATTAGATGTTGCCGTTCAGTGCTAGAGTTGGCCGACGTTGAGGAGGATTTTGAGAACTGAAGGTTTATTTACATTATTTACAGTATTAACCCAAAGTAATGAACAGCCATAAAGTCATCGACGGCCGACACCAAATCGGACGCTAAGGCATGTTGCAAAAAGAACGAAAAATAACTCTGTCTATCGCTTTTAACATTTCGGTCTCTCGGGGTCACGTATTTTTGGGCCAATCGTAGAGCCATTTCAGGTGTTATCATTTTCCTACAAAGATAGGTGACGGTGCAAGTGCCATCACATTCAGCCAATGGAGACACTCCAAGGGCTCCATTATCCGAGGGTTGACTTGCCTCCGGCGCAACCTCCTCGCCTGGAAGCGCTCAGCTAGAGTAGACGCATTGTTTTCGAACGAACTTCCACAGCCGCAAAACAGCTTTTCTTGGGACCAAGATCAACTACCTGGAACCGTGCCAGCTTCCCGCTGCACTTTGGGGATGAGTCAGGCGGGGGGCGGGACAATAGCTTGACCTGCGGCGCATGAGGTGGGGGTCGCCAACCTTTCTGACGGGTCCGGTATCATAGTAGACGCGCCCCGACGCACTATAATTGGAATGCGATGGCGATTGGATGTGGTCGAGGAACTTGAGTGATGCCAGGAAAGGGTTCGTATCCAACAATGCGCAGTTTGGAAAGAACACGTCTGCCTGTCGTTGTAAGCGCTAAAAGATGTCGCTGCTCTGTTCGGTTGGCTTCAATGAGCTCATCTACCGTGTTATGAAAGCCAACGTGGAGGAGCTGCTGAATTGTGGCAAGCGTGCGATTCCAAACGCGGTCTTGTAGGCCTGGCGGATGATGTAATCCCCTCTGGTTTTATCTTTTTATTTTTTTTGTTTCTCATACTGCAGCCGTTTTAGGGCGATGGCAGGAGTGGTGAATTATGCAGTTGTCTATCGTACAAAAATATGCAACGTAAGCAACACGAGAGAGTGAGAGAACCACAAGAAATAGATAATTGACAGTCAAGTTTAAGCACGAATTTGTCCAACAGAAGAGAACGAATGGCTCCTGGCAACTAGTTCCAATGTTCAGTGGTTAAAGGGCAAAACTATATTTAAAAGCGTCACTTCGTGACCGATAGGGTCCAATATAAAGATGGTAATACCTCCTAGATAAGGAAGGTTCAGCATGCCTTATGCATATACAAAGGCAAGAAGTGTTTGCTGAGTTAAATTAACCAGTGCAAGAACTTTGGGGCTTCTATGTTGTGGCGGATGCTGCGAGTAGTCAGGTTTAACTCTGAGACTTGAGAAGACGGAGAAAAGTTGCTATCATATCTACAGGAGATGAACCTCGTAACCTTTTTCTCAACGATTTCCAACTTCTCGGTGTCTAATTTCTTAAGTGGATTTCATACCACACAGGCATACCCCAAAAGTGGGCGGATAATTGTTTTGTCGGTATAGAGACAGCTATAATATTTAAGGGAAAAGAGGTGGAAAGGTCGGCCTGAGTGAAGTGCCTCAAGCCTGCTACTCCACGTTGGGGAAGGAGTTTGGTTAATAAGAGATAGGATATGAAGAGGAAGGAGCGTCGTGGGGGGTTGAATATGACAAGGGCTGCACAGCATGCTGTTTTGTAAGTAACTACTTTAGTATATAAAGGAGTTGTGCGCAACGTACGCCGTAAGTAGCCCAGCTTTTGAAGTGCTTTATTACAAATATATTGGATATGATGAGACGAGGACAAGTTATTAGTAAAATAAAGAGCCAGGTATTTCTATTCACTTTTTTCATTCCTCAACTATTGAATTCATAAGGAAACGCGGATTGAAATGCTGCTGTTTTCTGCATATTAGGGCACCTAATGACATTTACACGGTTTTCCTAAAGTATATAGTCATTTGCCAGGTTTTACACCATTGGCCGAAATGATCAAAGGCATCGTTAAGAAGAATATGATCCTTAGTTTAGGTGTTTGTTTGATAAAACACACAGTCATCCGTGTACAAACGCACATTAACAGGTACAGTCGCGGACAGAATAAAGTGGATTACGGCTCAGGCGGCCGGAGCGGATGCAGGGCCGCACCACGGCGCTGCTATCGCGCTTCGCGCGCTCACGACGAGAGTACCCCTAGTGACGTCAAGCTTCTCCTCGGCACCCTCGCTCTCGCGCTGGCGCTTGTCGCGCTTGATAAATTTATAGTGCAACGTTCGGCTGCTCTGCTGCTTAGTTCGGTATGAAGGGGCGCGTGAATCGCCAGTGGTTCAGCACTTCGCGCTGTCGCGCAGCAGCGGACGGCCGGGACATCCTCGCTATATATGTCACAAACCGCAGCGCGCTAGACATTCTGAGCAACGTTAAGGTGCTGGATAGCATCAACGTACGCTGCTATAAGCAAGACCATCATGACTCTACGGCCGGCGTTGTGTATGACGTAGATAATTCCATAAGCGATGCTGACCTGCATATACTCATCAAGCCGGCGACAGAGGGAATTGCCATATTGCAAGCCCGTCGCCTGGGAAACTCGCAGTGTGTCAAGTTAACTTTCAAAGGAGACAGCCTACCGTCCCACGTCAAGGTCGGTCACTTCCGACACATTGTACGGCCTTTTGTGCCAAAGCCGCTTCAGTGCAGGAAGTGTCAAAGGATAGGGCACGTTAGTGCGGTTTGCACAAACGCTGCCGTATGCTCACGGTGCTCTGGGTCGCACAGCTCCGCCGCCTGTCGCGCAGAAAACCAAAAGTGCGCAAATTGTCAGGGCTCTCCCGATGCAACTTCGAAGAATTGCCCACATGTGAAAAATGAGGCGAAGGTCTTGAGGCAAATGGTCAGGGGTGGTTCCTGGCACAGGGAGGCTGCCGCTAAGGTGCGACGTCGACGTTCACGTCGCCGGAGATCTAGGAAACCCACTGCTATTGCTAAGGATGCACCGCGTCCACTGACAGTCCAGCAACTTCTGCATACAACTAGCAATAGCAGCAATGAGATTCCTCAGCAGAATGTCTCCCATATCATTGCCTCAAGCGAGGAGTGGCCGCCATTGCCACGGCTAGATCCACCAGCGGAGCGACAAGATGTAGCACGCTCGCCGAATCATGCTTCACCTTCTGGCAGCAACCAAGACAACGACAAACAAGTTTTCACCATGATAAGGGCCCTTATGAACACGCTACCAGGACTCCTGACCGCCATACACACTCCGGCGGCTCGAGGCGCATTTCAAATACTGGATGCCCTGTATCCGGTACTGTCCGGTCTTGAGAAGCACCATGGCTGCTCCTCTACATTCGTTCCTTAAAGAGGTCAAGGAAGCGTCTATCTTCCAATGGAATGCCAGAGGCATTAAATCGCGCATTTCGGACTTACGTCCGTTTGTTTTTAAGAACAAATTTCCAATAATCGTCATTTGTGAACCAAACGTTGAGAGCGCCATCCGCCTATCAGGATATGAAGCTTTCCTGTCTGCCACCTGTACCGACCGCAGCAAAGTCATCGTTTATATCAGATGCGATTTCACATATGTTTTACACCCAGTGGCACCTGATGACGACAATCAGTAGTGTTTGACTATAAAATGCAAGAACGTCGCACTCACGCTCATAGGTGCCTACATTTCACCTAATAGTCGATTTGACAACGCACGACTAGGTGCAATTTTAACAGCGACACCTGGACCATGGGTTATTACCGGCGACTTCAATGCGCATCATCCCCTATGGGGAAGCTTAAATATGGACTGTCGAGGCAGACGTGTACTATCCTTCGCGTCGGCCCATGAGCTCTGCTGCCTAAATGATGGCAGTCCCACTTTTCTGCGGGGATTGACATACAGCAGCTGCCTGGACTTGACATTTGTTTCAAGGTGCCTCAGTGCCAGTGTGAAATGGTTCACGGACAACGAAACGCATGGTAGTGACCACGTTCCAACATATGTTAAAATCGACGGCATACGCAAGTCACGCTCTACTACAGTTCTTCATCACATCGACTGGCCTAAATACACATTGCTCATGGATAAGAATTGCCAAGAGATCCAGGACTGTCTGCCTGGCAACATCGAGAAGCTAATTAACGCTGCTGCTCAAGAAGCCACAATATCTTTCAGGCCTATTCCTAAATTTTCTGAATTCGAAGCAGAATTGGAGCGGCTTCGAGCAATCCGCCATCGCGCGGAAAGAAGGTACAGGCGCACCAAGTCCATCTACGACCTAAGGGAGGCGAGACGCATACAGAAGAAGATCCAGCGTCGGATCAACTCCCTGCAGTCTCTAAGATGGAAGACCTTCTGTGATACCCTTGATCCGCATAAACCCCTGTCACATATATGGAGAACAGTGCGTGGTCTTCGAACATCACCGCAACAATGCCACCCCTTCAAATGCCTGGCTCTCTACCAAGGTCGCAGAGAGATCGACGTTGCGGAGGACTTCTGTTTCAAAGTTGCTGCTTTACCGCCATCGTTCGCTATACGTGATCCCCGTGATGTGCCAATCTCGCAGGATTCTCGTATGGACAATCTGTTTTCCATCGAGGAGTTGCAGGCGGCGTTGGCAGCGTGCAGACGTTCCTCATCGCCTGGGCCTGACGGGGTGACATACGCAGCTCTTGGAAACCTCGGTCACACAGCCCGGCATGCACTTCTAGACGTGTACAATAATTCATGGCGTGAAGGAGAAGTTCCAGCTGCATGGAAGTCCAGCCGCCTTGTGCCTTTGCTCAAGCCAGCTAAATCACCCCTAGATGTGGCGTCTTATCGTCCCATTGCTCTGGCCAGTTGTCTAGGAAACGTGATGGAGAGGATGCTGCTGACGCGTCGGGAGTGGTATCTAGAACACTACAGGTTATATCCTGACGCTATGGCAGGCTTTCGACGCGGACGCTCTTCTATAGACAACGTTATAGATCTTGTCTCGTCTGTTCAGCACGAAAAAAGCCTCAGGAGACTGTCAGCGGCGATGTTCCTGGATGTCAAAGGCGCATATGACAACGTAACCCATCAAGCCATCCTGGACGCCTTGGGTGAGGTCGGCCTAGGCGGCCTTGTTTTTCGGTGGATATCCAGCTTCTTGAAGAACAGGTCATTCTTTATGCAAAGAGAGGACGGTGCGTCATCACAACGCAACACCTACCGAGGCGTACCACAAGGCGGAGTTTTGAGCCCCACTCTATTTAACCTGGTGCTCATCGACCTGGTCCATACCCTTCCGGAATCCGTGCATGTGTCGATCTATGCAGACGATATATGCCTTTGGTCATCAGGAGCGACGCGTCCTCCGGTGCGCGCCAGACTTCAAAAAGCGGCCACACTAACATCAGGTTATCTTCAAGCATGAGGTCTGGAGCTGTCCTGCGAGAAGTGCTCTATAGTCGCTTTCACGCCTAAAGCAATGAAACCGTACGTTATCAGAATTAATGGACAGCCAATTGCCTACGAGAAGACGCACCGGTTTCTAGGAGTGATAATAGATCGAGACCTTTCCTGGAGTCCCCAAATCTCCTACCTAAAAAGGAAATTAGTCATGATAACCCACGTGCTCAGATTTCTTGCGGGAAAGTCATGGGGTGCGTCTGTGAGTGCGATACTCCAACTCTATAACGCACTGTTCCTCGGTCTCCTGCGCTATAGCTTACCTGTACTATGTGGGACCGGCAAGACCAACCTCCGTGCCCTCGAATCTGTACAAGCGCAAGCTCTGCGAATTTGCCTTGGTCTTCCCAGATGTGCGTCCACGGCAGCAACAATAGCCATCGCGCATGACCACCCCATCAACACGTATCTTCAAGTCGACACTTTAAGGATGCATATCAGGCACTTCGCCCGCCTTCCATCGCATCATCTCGCCTCCCTTCCTGCCACTCGACCTCGTTCAGCATTTAGCAAGAGTATTGCCGCCAACCATGGAACTTTACCGTCAAACTTCACGCCTGCAGCACGACCACCTCAACCGCTGTGGTGCCTCCATCCACTCCAGGCTCTTCTTGCTATTCCCGGTATCAAAAGGAAAACGGAGATGTCCACTTTCGCCCTCAAACAAACCGTGCTTTCTGCGCTACATGAACAGCACAGAGGACGCATCCATGTTTACACAGACCTTTCTGTATCCTCTAATAGTTCAGCTGGAGCAGTGGTGATTCCCGCAGAGTGCGTCACCCTCAAGTTCAAGACATCTCACATTACGTCATCGACGGCTGCAGAACTAGCAGCTATCCGTGCTGCTCTGGAGTTTATAGTTCACAAATCATCAGATTCATGGTCCATCTTATGTGACTCAAAGGCAGCTCTTCAGTGTGTGATGTCTCCTTTCAACCATGGACCAAATGAGCAACTAGTCGCAGACATCCGACTGCTCCACCATCACGCAATCAACAAGGGACACAACATCATCTACCAGTGGATACCGGGACACTGTGGAATTTCAGGAAATGACAGTGCGGATGACGCTGCCCGGTCGGCTCATGATGGTGCCCAGATTATACCCATACCGCTGTCAAGAACAGATGCAGCCACAAGTCTTCGCTCCCTCGCCCGCGAGCTTACGCAGAATCTGTGGAACACCAGTGATTTCACGAACGCACGTCTCCACAAATTGGATCCACGTCTGCAACTCCGCCTACCACCAGGGTTGCCACGAGTGGAAGCAACACTTCTGTGCCGCCTGTGGCTCGGCGTGGCATTCACGAACTCTTATTCATTCCGCATTGGAATGGCCGACAGCCCTACTTGTGACACCTGCGGCTGCGAGGAGACGACTCAACACCTCCTATGTGACTGTCCCCGTTACGCAGTGCGAAGAAAAGTGCTCGTGACCGCTCTCGCAAAACTGGACAATCGCCCCTTTACAGAGGAAAAAGCTCTAGGACATTGGCCCAGACGGGCTTCGGCACTCAAGGCCTTAAGGGCTTTGCTGAAGTTTTTAAGGAACTGCGAATTGTGCGACCGCCTTTGAACGTTGTAGCGCGTAGTTTCGCGTTACTGTGTGAATTTTCTCTTTTTCCCCATTTTTTCCCTCTTCTTCTTTCTCCTTTTATTCCCTTTACCCCTTTCCCCAGCACAGGGTAGCCAGCCGGTACTTACACTGGCTAACCTCCCTGTCTTTCCTCTCCTTTGTCTCCTCCTCCGGGACAAATCAAACATCCGCACTGTGAAAGAACGAGAACCCGATATGTTATTTTTTTTGTCGGCCATTTGCAGTCGCCGACACAATAACATGAAGTATGGCTTCGGTTAAAAAACGTGGACCAGTGCCAACTAGTGTAAAAAGCGCCCGGTGTCGATACGTCTGCTTTCGCATGCTAGTCCTTTTTTAGCTCGCAGCCTCTCCAAACCGTGAGCATAGGATTAGCGCTCTTTAATGGTAGAGAGCAGCGCGAGATGATGCTATTGTAGCCGAAACGTCTGATGCGCTGCCGGAATGGGTTGTCGCGGGCGCGATGGTTTTTTACCCAGCTCGCACTGTAGGTGACTGCTGCCACCTTAAAGCCACACGGCCTACACATTTCTTTTTTCTGTCGCGTGACCACAATACCGCGTAGGCAGATGAACGATGCGGCGTCTCGTCTGTGAGGGTACCAATTATCCGTGCGCGACAGGTCGTTGAAATGACGGCGCGCCACACCCTTTATATTCGCACTGCCTGGATGCTGCTGGGTTTATTCGCCCTGTCTGTACGATGGCGCACAATTCGGAAACCACCCTCGTCCATGTCTAGGTCGGACGGCAGTTAAAATGTCCATCTACGCAGATGACATCTGCATTTGGATCTCGGGGTACCAACACAAACGTTTGGCCCGGATAGCCCAGGCCGCAATCTCCACTATCGATCGCCACTTATCGACGCTTGGCCTATCCTTATCAGCAGAAAAATAAGCCTTCATGCTTTTCCCGGGAGTGAGACGCAAGTCAACACGTCTGACGCTGATTATCAGAGGGCATTCAATTCTTCGTGCAACTCATGTTCGATTCCTGGGCGTCACCATCGACAACAAGCTACTATGGCGTGGTGCGGTCGAAAGTGTTGTGGCTGCATCGGTGCAAAGAATGAACGCACTTCGTCGATTGGCAGGTGTACGCTGGGGAAACAATCCTATATCCATGCTTAAACTGAACGGTGCACTGATAACAAGCCGCATTCTCTAGCAGCTCCCTCTGATATCACCGTCATCGAGTCAATTCGAGCGCTTGGAGGCAGTGCACAAAAAGGGACTTCGCTTGGCGATGGGCGTTCCAACGGCGGCTTCAAACAAGAAAGTCACTAATGAGGCAGAGTCTCTTCCACTCCGCCTCTTGGCATCTCAGGCCTTGCTGACGCAGCTATTAAGGCTGGGCGAGTCACGCGTAGGCACGGCGCTTCTCCGGCGGCTGAGATCAAGAACTCGCTCACATTCCCATGCGGCGCTGAACACCTTCCGATTTTTAGGATTGGAATGGCCTAAACGAAGTCGCCTTGGCCCGCCATGGTCTTTTCCAGACGTTACCTGCAGCCTCACTGTACTCCACCTACCGACGACACGCACCATTTCAACTGCCGAAGCCAAGTTTATTGTGTTGGACCACTTGAGCACTTTGTTTCAAAGCCATCTACAAGTGTACACAGACGGTTCGGTGTGTGCACAAACAGATAGCTGTGCAGCGGCATTCTGCATACCATCCCTTGATGTGTCATGGTCTGGCCGACTGGATCGCGTCGTTTCCTCTACAACAGTAGAAAGCGCCGCAGTCACCGCGGCTTTGCGGAAACTACGTGCCTTTTCTGCACGAGATGTCGTGGTGCTGACGGATTCCAAGTCAGCATTACACAGATTACATCGGGGCCTACCTCTAGAGAAATTGACAAGGCAGTCTCTGGCACTGATTGACGACCTCACGAGCAAAGGATTTAACATAAGGTTTCAGTGGATTCCATCACACGTAGGAATTGATGGAAACGAGGAAGCTGACGCCCTTGCACGCCTAGCGCTGACATGTGTCCCAAAAGTGAAAGCTCCAAAAGCTTTTCAAAACCCTAAGGATGCAATCCGCCTTCACTTTAGACAGATGCACAAGAATCCACACGAATCCTGTGTGACTCATGGATTTACACGCAAACAAGCGACGCTTTTATATCGCATCAGGACCGACTCCGCATACACCCCAGCTTGGTTATTCAAGACTGGGCTTCGCGCTTCCGCACTCTGTGTTTTCTGTGGTGACATTGGTGACATCGAACATTTCATTTGGCTATGCCCACAGTTTGACACAGAAAGAAAAGCGTTGGTCGACAACCTGCTACAAAGCGGTCTCACGCACAGGACCTTTGAAGACGTTGTTTTCTCCGGAGGGCCCGCGCCATTCAGGAAGAGAGCGCAACGCCTGCTGATAGCCTTCCTGCGAGACACGGGGCTCATCGACACCTGGTGACACATCCCTGATCTCAACATGAAGGAGGATCAGGCGGAACAAATGCCGGCTATGTATGCCAGGCTAACCCCGCCTGCTTCAACATCACCACCACCACCACCACCACCACCACCACCACCACCACCACCACCACCTGGGTTTATTCGCAGTAGATAAGTGGCTTCGGTAGGCTTTCTCTAATGAGAAGTGCTATCGTCACACCTTCGCTATTTTTTGGGTGTTTGCTGAAACATGGAGCGCTTGACGCCGTGCAAACCATGCGGCTTTATGCACTACCGCCCACAACTCGCCGTTAGCAGACGGCTTGGCCGGTGTCGTGAGCTTGCTGGCGGGCAGTTTTTGCTCCAGCATGTTCCAGGCGACAGTTGTCCTGTAGGGGCGTTCTTAAAGTGGCGACCATGTTGAATGGAATTATCTGTTTGTGGTACATGATGTTAAAGTCTGTTCGTGATCCCTGAATAACCTGCTTGACTTTTCACGGGCTACATATGTTATTGCATCTTTGGTAAATTTCCTTGAAATTCGCTACGCGCGAAAGTGTTTAAGGCTTACGTTGCTGGGAAGTTGCTATTTTGCGGTGTTCTACAACATTGTAACGGCACTGTGGCGGATGGCAGGAATAATTATCTCATGAAAGTAAAGCTGTTCTGTCGCAGTGACTGCAGCAGAACAGCGAAGTTCACGCTTGAACGTGAACTAAGCGGCGTGAACACGTTGCTCACAGAGCCACAGCGCTCGATGCACTCTGTCCTAGAGCTGTGCACGGGCTCGGGCCGGCCCGAAACCCGGACCCGGCCCGGCCCGCGGGCCGGGCTTGCGCCATTTGGAGATTCTCTCACTCGGGCTTGGGCCGGGCCCGGGCCAGGCTTTCTATGTCTCGGACGGACCGGTCGGGCTCCCTATCTCGACTGCGTACCTTATGCGAAAGTATGCTTGTCGTCTCGCATGTAGGTACACGAGGAAGTGAAATGTATTTATTCATCAAAAATGGAATCTACAGGGACGGGAGAAAAGTACAAACGGCTACAAAAGGCAAACGAAAGCTAGCGGAGGCTCGGAATGCGTTTTCGGTTCTACCAAGTACCGACGCTGTGGAAAAGCCGCCGCTTGCAGGCGCCTCCCTGTAGAAATGCTGAGAACGGGAGCGTTTGGGAGGCGCACGCGGGGTCGCCTTTGCCACACCTACAAATTAGCCAAGATGTGGCGTATAGCGGCCTTGTCCTATGGGCAGTGGTATTTTTGAAGGCTGGTCGTTGGCCGAAGTCGACAGGAAGCACACATCGTCACTGCCCATGCTAGAAAGGTCACTGTTTTCATTCAGCAGCACCTTAGAAACGGGTGAATGTTTTCAACTCGCCGCTGTAAGCACCCAAAAAAGGTGACGATCGGGTGTTTAGTGGCATTCTCGGGACGAGGCTTCACAAAGCTCTGAATACGCGCACCCGGAAGCACTTGCGTTAACCGTTCATCAATGGACAACTTGTTTTTGCAAAATAACTTAGAATAACAATTGTGCGCGTGCGCTGTGTCTGTATATATTCACAATATTATCATATGGAATGCAGGAGTGCAGCATTATAAGGTCATTTAAATAAACTGATTTTCCTGATATTGTTTCTTTTTGTGTCGGCTTCGCTTTATTGCAGGCTTGGCCGGGCCCGGGCCGGGCCTTAACCCGGCCTAAGGCCGAGCCGGGCCGGGCGGCGCGAAATCAGGCTTCTTTCACGTCAGACCGGGCTGGGCCACCTGTGGTAGTGTAGGGCCCGGGCCGGGCACGGGCTCAGAATTGCGGCCCGTGCGCAGCTCTACTCTGTCCGCATCTGAGATGGCTTTCAATATGGGGCGCGCGCGGCCGCTCCATAATCAGCCTCAGGCGGAGTTGAATGTCCCCTACCCTCTACCCAGTGTCTTGCGCACGACACAAGGCGGCACGCTTCCTCCCCGCCTTCCTTCCGTGAAAACGCGCGATTCAGCCATTATCGTCGTCGTACCCCCGAAAAATCGCACACTTTCACTCACACATTCAGCATACGGCGCGCGGCAAAGACATAATAGCGTTTGGGCTTTACACGGAACATCACGCTGACGGCGTCTACAACGGCAGAAATGTAACAGGTTTGTCCATGTAATTGCTCTCGCAATAAAAAAAGTCGCATTTCCCATTGAAAGACGGAGAAAGCATCGCCAAAGGAAATTAGTGGATAGCTATACAGTGTAAGGATAATAGTTTTATCGGCTTTATAAGCTTTAAACATATGCACACTAAATATATGAACAAGCATGGTGTCACACATGCACGAGCTGACATGAAAACATCTCACTAGATGACCGTTGAAACTCGCTGTCAAAACGATCGTGTTGAGAAAGCATGGCAGCAGAAGCGAGCGAATTGACCTTCGTGTTGCCTCTCGCATCCACGCGAACTAAACACCGCGTGAAGACAGCGCGCGGTAGGCTGTGTCCCCGTCGCAGATGGCTTTGAAGAGAGAGTGACCCGGGCGGGCAGGCGCGGCCTGCCAGTACGCGTGGAGCAGAACGCGCTTCCCCCTCCCTTTCCTCCCCCGGATCCTTGTGGAGCACTGCGGCCGGAGCAGCCAGCCCCACGCCTCCCCAGTGTTGAACGCATATCTTTCCAGCGGGAAGAGCAGAAACTGTGCACCTAAATGTAAAACGGAATTGTCATTTCGCAGTTGTATGTGCTGCTTATGCAGAATGCAAATCAGATCTCTCGAAAAGGTTAATGAGAGTCTTCACACGTACGTGCGTCATTGGAAACAAAGAACAAGAAACCACAAAGCCCTGCAGTTCATAGAACGCGTCATTTGCGTTTCTCGTTTTCAAACCTTCAAGGATCGCTCTACGCCCGAGCTTCCAAGAATTCTTTAGTTCATTGACGACGTAGTCTGCGTAGATTCTGTTTGCGCAGATGCTACCAGTGCGTTGTAGCTCAAGAAAAAGATACAGTTTTGTGCTCCCTCTAGAGCACACCAAAATTCACAACTGAGAGTTTTTAAGGAACCTACAAAAATAGGCAACGCATTTCATCAGTTATTTCGGCTCTGACCTCATTTCCTGCGATAGCAGTATTATCCCATAGTGGAGACGATCATGCTGTTTTAATTTTCTGCTTTTAGCTCAAATATGTGTGTTCCCAGACCACCGCGAGAATGGCCAAGAAGCCAGCTCCTAGAGCTGCTCGTTGCGGAGCGGCGGTAGAAGTGTAATGTAATTATTTTAGCAAAGATACGGGAGGAGAATAATTTGTTTAAAATAGTTACCTGACGACAATATATTATGCCGTATTAGATGAAAACGTTGTTTAAATAAAGAAAATGTTACTTTATAGGATGTGTTCAAATTTTTTTATTATTGGCATATTAATGGTTGGTTTGGACTTTGAAATACATAGAAAAACTCTCTCGGTCGTCATGCATAAACAGGGGTTGGGTTTTCTTATCACAAGCATATAGCCTTATGAAACCTTCTCTTAGAACTTTCTAAAAGCTTTTACAGCGTTTGCATAGCGATTTTGTCTAGTTGCCGGAATTATCTCGTTTTGTTCTCGCAGCTTGCCCGGATGTTCTCGTCTGAGTGCACGGGTAACGGCTCTGGCGTTTGGCTCAAGCTCATTTTAACGTGGCCGACAACGGGAGCTAAATTCATTTCATGCTTCAAACAGGCGTATGCTGACACTTTTTCAATGAGTGAGAAAGCTAAGCCCATAAACGACGAATATTTTTAGTGATACCGAAAGAGAATGGGTAACGTAATCTTTGTTAGTAGTTTCGACGCCGAAGCCTGCGTTACAACTTATGATTATTCCTGCAAGTCTATCATTTTGTGTTTTTGACATTGTGGGGCCGTAGCAGTTTAAGTATTACGCTGCAACTTCTGATCATTTCTTCGCCGGGCTTTTTGAATGTGGCTATGTCACAGAAGCCCTTCGGGAGCACTTTCCCCCACTACTCCTGCTCATCTTTCGCAACTATTCCTGTGTATGCGGACAGATAATGATAAAATAATTCGTCTGCATCCGCATTCATCATACTGCACTTGAATCTAGAATAAAGGTTTACATTATACCGAGTGAAATCTTTTACCGCCAGTGATGTATTTCCTATTACCTCTGTCTAGCGCTTGGTAGCATCAGCGAGGATCAAATCAGATGGGTTAGTTATAGTATTCCCAAGCACCCTCACGTCTTTATAGAGTACTAACTTAAATTGTGTTGAATAGACAATTTGTATGTAAACATCAAGGAACGCACAAAAGCCACTGCTAGAAAGGGCATTATAGACATCAGTGGATACCAGGACACTTGAACATCCTTAGAAACACTTCGGCAGAAGCGGCTGCAACAAAAGTACCAGAAAAATGAAAAAAAAGAATAGACGTTCCTTTTACACAGAGTGAAATTAACGTGTTGCTGAGAAAGATATCGTGGTTATTAGCACAAACATATGGTTTGATAGGAAATCAAGGTGCTCAACTTTATTCTTCATAGATCGTAACTTAAATTGTCCATCCCGCCGAAATCGAACGACAATATTGACTAAGTATATTGTACCGCCATGCTCGTGAACCACGCATGGGGTGCACGTCAAGCGACACCAGGTGGTCACAGTTCATCAGGCGTCCATCACTACAGCGTTTCTTAATGTGAGATTGTTGTTTTCGGAAGTAAATCACGTGAATTTATGTAATTTGATGACATAACAAGATGAATACTAATACGTCGAAAACAGCAAAACATGGGGAAGGACAATATCTATGGGAGAGACGCAACGTCATACTCACTCGCTTTCTTATTGGCTGTTGACTTCGGGTTACGTACATGCACCGATGCCAGCGCACTTGGAGTTTGTACGGAGTGCAAAAATCTCGCAAGGTTCACCAGTCGCTACTGTGGTGCGATAGCGTAGTGGTTACCGAGTCCGGCCCTGAACATGAAGAAGTATTTTAATGATTGGAAAATGTAGAGAGGTCGGCCGGATAATGGAGCATCTGGCCTGCTACTCTACGTAAGGGAAGGGGAAGAGGGGAAGAAAAAGGGTCACAATGGGGGATGATAATGGGAGGAACGAGGTGAATGACACATTACACAATTGGTATCACAGGCGTGAGTCCAGACCCGTGTCACCTAGGAAACGTGAAAGTGCACGCATTGTCTCTGTCGTCTGCCAACTCTGTGGCCAGACGCCTAGCAAGAGGTCCTCCGACAGTGGTCCATTGTGTAAATGTCTCAATGTATCTGCCAATGTCAGTCTTTCTCGCGCATACTCAGGGCACAGCACGAGCACATGTTCTATAGTCTCTACAGCGCCACACACTGAAGAGTCCGGGGAGTCTGTCCGTCCAATAATGTGCAAATATTTGCGCGTGAAGGCGACGCCTAATCGCAGTCTGTGTATCAGGCATGTATGACGGCGTGGAATTCCACGCAGAATGGGAAATTTCATATCGGGATCCAGGCTTTTAAGGCGGACGTGACGAGCGTCTGGCTGGGCCCAGTAGCTTCTCGTCGCACTCCTCATTAATTCTGACAGGAGGCATGTGATGTCCGGTCTGGAGAATGGCACTACAGTTCGCAGGCCATTGCTGAGGGCGCGCCTTGCTGCAGCATCGGCCATCTCATTACCGTTGAGCCCACAGTGTCCCGGGATCCATTGGAACACTATGCGGTGGTGTTTTTCTTCAGCGTATGAAAGTAGGTCGGTGATCTGCAGGGCCAGAACCTGATATGCGGTGTGGCGCAGGAAGCATCCCAAAATTTGCAGCGCGGGTTTTGAGTCCGAGAAAATGCACCACTCTTGAGGTCTTTCCCCGCAAATGTGGCGAATCGCTTCCCGAATAGCCACAAGCTCTGCAGCGGTTGATGTTGAATTATGGTCTAGTATGAAAGCTCGAGTCATCTGTTGGGCTGGTATCACCACAGCTGCTGTCGATGCCTTAGGTGACGCGGAGCCGTCTGTGTAAACATGAACATATGTCTGGTATTCTGACCAGATGTACGCGAGAGCCAGTTGTTGTAGTCCACTGACGGGAACCAATGATTTCTTTAGTATGCCGGGGACATGTACGCATACGGAAGGTTGAACCATCACCCATGGTGGTTTGACGGGTTGATATGGAAGGGCATAGCCTGATGTTATGTGGGGTAGATGGCAGCGGAGTGCACTTGTGAAACTGCTGTCCGGTCGCTTATGTAGAACCGACGTCAATGGATGGCAATGGTGGCAATGGTGGCAATGGCAATGGACGTCAATGGATGGCCCTGAATATGATTCTTGTATTTGGAAGGGGCTTAAATATAATGTCTTTCTTTGGCCCATTCACCTGTTTTCATGGTCTTTCATGGTGGTAGCCCGACTTTCAGGACTGGTACAAAGCTGCTCATGTAATGCGCGCCTATTCTAACGCAACTTAGTTACTAAGGGCCTTCATCGCCCAACTCCAACTATTCTCTCATATTAGCGCACTGAGTCGCACGTTAAGGAATCTCAGGTGGTCAAACTTATTGCGGAGTCCTCTACGTAAGGCGCGCCTCACAATCGAAACTAGCAAAAGCGAGCGCAGGAGTGGTATGGGGAGAAAGATAAAGGAAACTAAAAGTGTCACGATAAAGGTATCACAACAAACAACAACAGTCATATCTTTGTTCCGGGACGTAAAACTTCACATTTGTCTATTAAAGAGCGTTGAAGGCCCCTAAATCGGAAAAAATCCGCTATCGGTGTTGGCATCGGCGCCCGCGGACGAGAAATTCGTATCGAACCACACATATTCTATACTGCCATAAATTTTTCTACGAATAAAGTTGCTCATTGTTTGTCTTACGTTCTTTCCAAAGTCACTCCTCGGAATTTTCAGCACGGCCACCCCCAAAGAAATGCCACGAAACAATACACCAACAGCGCCTGGATATTGTGTTGAAGCTTCTCAGACTGACGTGCGAAACATTAACAGAAGATAAGCCCACGCAAGAGGCGCCGTTTCCACGAGAAAGCTCGCCTTCGTGTATATATTCTTCTGCCAATATTTTCCGGCAAACTTTAGGGTTACGTTTGCCCACAAGCGCGAGAAGCAGTCAGGGATCTTTGAATGCTATCGTGTTCAATTCTTAAAAGAGAAGCTTTAGCGTCCCCCAGTTTCGTTTTTAAACACACTAGCTGGATAAAAAACGAAGTAGATCTTGATTTTTCATATCGCAAAGAAAAAGCTAATAGTCCTTTCGAAGGTTGCTCGAACGCGTCACGCGAAAGCTGGCTTCTTTTTAAACACACACACGCAATAAAAAGGGAACGCTGTCAAGATATTGTTCTGAGTTTCACCTCTATTACTCGCAAAATCTGTTTTGATTGTTTTCGCTATGCTTCGCGATCGCAGAAATGTCGCTAAGAACATTAACTGTCATGTCTGCAACGTTCGTCCTAAGCACAGTCGGCCACAAAATAGCCCAGAATTTCAAGGTTATTGGCCGTAATCTCTGAGAACGTACCTTTGAACTTTCCGATACCACACAACCGATACCGATACCACACAATACAGGGCAACATTTATTACGCTCATTGTTATGCAAGATGCCGCACACACTTAAGTTCGAACCGAATTCCTTAGGCACGTTGTTCCTCTTAGCACATGTCTGCATCCATAAAGCTCTCCTAACGCTGTCTCATCCCTTCCTATTGACGCCGCCCAGTTTAGCGTTTGCCAGCAAGTGTGCATAGGGCACAGGTGTTCAAAGCCATTCGATTTGTAACGAGGCTGCTTGCGTGTGGTTTCTTAAGGCAACATGTTGCCCGCCCTGGTCTGGGCTCGAGGCCACCACTCGAAGCAGCACTGCTTCGCGTGTTCGTGTGAGAATGCGCTCAAGTTTCAAAGATTTTCTTGCTTTCCTGAAAGCTTGTTACAAGTATCTGCCTCCTTTGCAACTTAGTATATACGCTTCCGTCCCATTTGTTTTGCAACACACATCACCTTCGTCCTTGTGGCATCGCAGCCTATACGTCTCACTCTGGGCATTCACTTCGATTGCTGTTTGTGTTTCGACAGTGCTTGTGAACGTGGCATTGCATAAGCACAAAATTACATTGAATTTCACACTTTCGTGGCAGACAAACAAAAATATTCCGTGAGGCTGGTTGCTGCGCAGGATGAAACAAAATCGACTGCATTGCCCTTACTTGTAAAGCACTTAATTAAACAGCTTACGACAACTTCGCTACATCAACATTCCAAATGTTCGTTGTATATGTATGTTTCTCCACATTTAGACTTTAGTGTTTACGTGAACTGTATACGTTTCTTTTCTTTATTTTTTTCATCTCAATGTACACATTTTATTAGGCAAATTTAGATCTTCCATACATATGAAATAAACTAGCGTAAGGTTCTCTGCTTGACATCTCTGCGCATCAACTTCATTTAACCTTACCCGCAACTCCGTAAGATAATGAAAAAAATGCATAGCATACGGAAAATAGTCTCTTGAGCTTCATGCAGCAGTACAAATATTTACTTATATTTAATAATATTATTATTACTATTTTATTATACAAAAAGAAAGCCAGAGTTTCAGGAATAAGAATGGTGCCACCTGTGGGATACACTAACATTTCTAACCACCATTGCTGAACACGTGGTGGTAGTGCATTTGTCACTATATTCGTCGAGTGGGAAGAGCTGAAATTGTGCACCTAAATGTAAGAGGGTCGTCATTTCGCCGTTGTATGCGCTCTTTCTGCAGAATGCAAATCAGATCTCTCGAAAAGGTAAAAAGAGTCTTCACACGTACGTGCGTCATTGCAAACATAGAAGAAAAAACCACCAAGCCCTGCAGTTCATACAACGCGTCATTTGCGTTTCACGTTTTCAAACGTTCAACGCTCGCTCTACGCCAGATCTACCAAGAATTCTCTATTTCATTGACGATATAGTCTGTGTAGATTCTATTTGCGCAAGTGGTACCAGTGCGTTGTAGCTCACAAGAAAAGGATGCAGTTCTATGCTTCCTCTAAAGCACACCAAAAATCACAACTGAGAACTTTCCAAGGAACCTACTAACATAGGAAACGCATTTCATCACTTACATTGCCTCTGACCTCATTTACTGCAGCAGCAGTATTCTCCCAAAGTGAAGACGGTCATAGTGCTTTAATTGTTTGCTTTTAGCTCAAATAACTGTCTTCCCAGACCATGCGAGAATGGCCAATAAGCCAGTTCCTAGAGGGTTGCTGGTCACAGAACGGCGGTGGAAGAGTGATGTAGTTATTTTAGCAAAGATAAGAGAATAATTTACTTAAAATAGTTACCTGACGACAATATATTGTACGATATTAGATGAAAATGTTGTTAAAATAAAGCAAATGTAAATTTATAGAACGTGTTCAATTTTTTTATGTATGGTATATTAATGGGTGGCTTTGACTTCGATATACATAGAAAAGCTCTAGCAATTATCGCAAGCATGTAGCCTTACGAAAGCTCCGGCTAGAACTTTCAAGAAGCTTTTTCAGCGTTTGCATTGCGGTCTTGTCTCGTTGCAGGAATTATCTCGCTTTGTTCTCGCAACTTGGCCGGATGTTCTCGTCTGAGTACACGGATAACGGCTCTGGCTTTTGGCTCAAATCATTTTATCGTAGCCGACAAGGGAAGCTAAAATCACTTCGAGCTTAAAACAGGCGTATGCTGACACTTTTGCAACGAGTGAGAAAGTTAAGCGCATAAACGACGTACATTTACGAAGGGATTTCCTTCACGTCCTCATTTTGTGTTTTTGACATTGTAGGGATGTAGCAGGTTAACATTACGCTTCGACCTGGGATCATTTTCTCGCCGGGCTTTTTAATTGTGCCTATGTCACAGAAGCCCTTCGGCAGCATTTTTTCCCACCACTCCTGCTCATCATTCGCAACTATTCCTGTGTATGCGGACAGATCATGCTAAAATAATCCGTCTGCATCCGCATTCATCATACCGGACTTAAATGTAGAACAAAAAATTTGATTATACCATGTAAAATCTTCTACCGCCAGTGAAGTATTTGCTATTACTTCTGGCTAGTGCTTCGTAGCATCATCTGGGATCAAATCAAATGGGTTATTTATAGGATTCCCAAGCACCCTCACATCTATACAGAACACTAACCTAAATTGTGTTGAATAGACAAGTTGTATGTGAAACATCAAGGAACGCACAAAAGCCACTGCTAGAAATGGAATTCTAGATATCAATGGATATCAGGACACCTGAAACATCCTTAGAAACACAGCGGCAGAAGCTGCTGCAACAAAAGTACCGCAACAACGAAAAAAGCATAATAGATGTTCCTTTTACACCGAGTGAAATTAACCTCGTGCTGAGACAGATCTCTTGGGTATTAGCAGAAACATATGGTTTCATAGAAAATGAAGGTGCCAAAATGTATTCTTCATAGATCGTAACCTAAATTGTCCGTTCCGCCGAAATCGAACGACCACTTTAATTCGCTAAGCTTATTGTGCCGCCATGCTCGTGAAGCACGCATGAGGTGCACGTCAAGCAACACCAGGTGATCCCAGTTCATCCGGAGTCCATCACTACAGCGTCGAAAAGTGAGATTGATGTTTTCGCAGGTAAACGACGTGAATTTATATAATTTGATGCCTGGACAACGATGAATTGGGCATCAATGCGTCGAAAACTACAAAACATGAGGAAGGACAATATCTATGGGATAGACACAACGTCATCCTCGCTTGGTTTCCTATTGGCTGTTGACTTTGCGTAACGTACATGCACCGATGCCAGCGCACTCTGATTTTGTGCGGAGCGAAAAAATCTTGCAGGGTTCACTAATTGCTACTGTGGTGCGATAGCGCAGTGAT
The DNA here is from genome assembly GCF_050947875.1 of Dermacentor variabilis. Taxonomy (NCBI): domain Eukaryota; kingdom Metazoa; phylum Arthropoda; class Arachnida; order Ixodida; family Ixodidae; genus Dermacentor; species Dermacentor variabilis. The sequence goes on along the minus strand of NC_134578.1, from coordinate 12,658,949 downwards.
TGCCGCGTCTGGCCCGGAACTGCATTGCTGTATTTGCAAGAGGTTTAAATCTGATGTTTTTCTTTGGCTCATTCACCTGTTTTCATGGTCGGTGTGGTAGCCCGACTTTCAGTGCCGGTACAAAGCCGCTCACGCAAAGCGCGCCTGCTCCACAGCAACTTAGTTACTGAGGGCCTTCATCGCGAACTCGCACTATTCTCCTATATTAGCGCACTGCGTCGCACGTTAAGGAATCCCAGGTGGTCAAAATTATCGGGGAGTCCTCTACGTAACGTGACCTCACAATCGCATCTCGCAAAAGCGAGCGCAGCAGTGGAATGGAGAGAAAGATACAGGAAATGAAAAGTGTTACGATAAAGGTATCACCAAGGAAAACAATAATAGTCTTATCTTTGTTCTGGGACGTAAAACGCGAGATTTGTCTGTTAACAAAACTCCAAACAGTAGCGTCCCTCAGTGTCACCAGTCGCAAAGGGCTTCAAGCAAACTCCTGCTGCTAGCAAGGTCATGGGTAGAGTTTTTTTTTATCTTTAGCGGTTGCTGTTGACTGGTTTCATGGAACGTGCGGCAACAATCAATTCGGACTGCGAAAACTTAGGTCAGGTATACAGAACGGCCGGCGAGGACAAATATCAGCCGGTGTAACGCTCCTTCACGACACTGCCCGACCTCATGTCTACCGTCAAACAGAAGAATTTACGACAAAATTTGGGTGGACTGTCATGCCTCACCCATCGTACAGCACAGACTTCACGCCTAGTGATTATCACTTGTTCCCCAAGTTAGAGGAACATTTGATTGGCCAACGCTTCCAGAGCGACGATGAAGTAAAAAAACTGGTGAATCGGTTCCTCAACACTTTAACGGCGGAGTTCTTCGAGATTGGGATAAAGAAATTGGAGCACCATCTACAGAAATGCGCATAACAAGATAGAAATTATGTAGAAAAATAGCGCGAAGCTTTACCTTTCCAATGATGTAAATTTCTAAGATCATAAACAATGTTGTCTATTTCTAAAATTGACGGGAACCGTATTTTTGGATCAACCATGGTATGATGGGTTCATTACGCTTTGGGAGGTGGTGCTTGGAAGCACCATCCGCATCTGTGTGTTGTGGATGGCGTTCCCCTTACTGTCATGCTTCACCAGCACGCGCAAGGCAACTGGTACTTCGAGGGCCACTTCCTCAAGGCCTTAGTGCGGAATCACGTGCATCCTCTGCTTACGCATCTGGTTGCAGGCGCAACGTACGACAGCTTCTGCTTCTTCGACCGGAGGCGCATTGTCTCAATAGCAGTGCATGTTCTTGACCAATCCTCAAGAATTGGTACGTACCACTATGACACAAAAGAAACGTAATCCTTAAATGCTCCTTCATATGTGTCGCACTTTTCCGTGCACAAACCCATTGGTCCTTGAGGAAGCGTCGCACATTGCCTTCGTCCTTGTCGCATGGCAGCATGTATGTCTCGCCATGCGCAATCAACTCAATTAGAGATTCCGTTTCGACATTGCTTGTGAACGTTGAACTGCATAAGCACAAAATTGCATTAAGCTTGGCACTTTTATGGTGGACAAACGAAGATATTCCGGTAAGTTAGTTGCTGCACAGGACGAAATCAAAGGAATGCGTTGCCCTTAGGTGTAAAGCACCTAACTAAACAGCTTACGAAATCTTCGCTTCATTTAGACGCCAAATATTCGTTGTATATGTATTTTTCTCCACATTTATTCGGTAGTGTTTGCGTGAACTATATACAACACGCTTTTTTTATTATTTCAGCTCTATGTACAGATTTTCTTAGGCAAATTTAGATTATCCATAGATGTCGAATGAACTAGCGTGAGGCAGCCTGCTTGAAATCTCTGCTGATCAACTTGATATAACCCAACCTATAGCTCCCAAAAATGACGAAAATGCAAAGCACACGGTAAATAGCAGTTTTAGTTTTATGGAACTATACAAATTTTAACTCATATTGATTTATTTTGTTATTACTGTTTTATTAAGTAACAGGAAATCCATAGGTGCCGTAATGAGAATCGTGCAGTCGGGGAGATGTACTGTCGTTTCTCGCCTCCATTACTGAACGTATGGCGTTTGTGCATTTCTCTCTACTTTCTTCGACAGGAAAGAGCAGAAACTTTCCACCTAAACGCCGAAGGCTGTTCACTTCGCCGTTGAATGCACTGTTTCTGGAGAATGCAAATCTGGCCTCGCGAAAAGGTTAATAAGAGTCTTGACACATACGTGCGTCATTGCAAATATAGAAAAAAAACCACATGGCCGTGCAGTTAATTCAACGTGACATTTGCGTTTACGATTTTCAAACGCTCAACGCTCGCTCTGCGCGATATCTTTCAAGAATTCTTTCATTTGGCCACGACCGTAGTTTGTGTAGATTACAGTTACGCAAATGCTACCAGTAAACTTGTAACTCACAAGAAAAGGATACAGTTCTGTGCTGCCTCTAAAGCACACCAAAAATCACCACTGATCACATTCTATGCAACCTATCCAAATAGGCACTGCATTTCAACAGTTATTTTGGCTCTTGCCTGACTTACTGCGACAGCACCACTTTCCTTCACGCAGACCGTCATGTTGTTTTAATTTCCCCGGTCTTAATTCAAGTAACTCTGTTCACAGACTACGCGAGAATGGCCAAGAAGCCAGCTCCTCAAGGGTTGCTGGTTGCAGAGCGGTGTTAGAAGTGTAATGTAATTAGTTTAGCAAGGATATGACGAGAAGAGTTTATTTGAAATAGTTAACTGAATATTACAGATTACGCCATAACAGTTGAAAATGTTAGTTAAATAAAGAACTCGTTAATAATTCTTTGTTCTTTTGTGCGCAAATTTTTTTCTCTATGGTGTGCTAATGGATGGTTAGAAATTCGAAATACATGGACAAGCCCTTGCATTATCATTGCATCCTTTGTGTATTGCAAGAATCATTTTCTTATTGCAAGTATATAGCCTTACTAAACCTTGCGTTAGGACTTTCAAAAAAGTTTTTTCAGCACAAGAAACAGCACGGACAACAAATAAGCACACTTGGACACACCTCTTATGTTGTCCGCATTTTTTCTTACGCTGAGAACGTTGCTTGAACATCAATCAAGCCCAAACAGCCCGACTTTCAGTTCGTAGGTTGTCATACACGTGGCTGAAGTTTTGTTTTTTGATAATTGTTTATGTTCAAAGTGTTCCAAAATTTTACTATGCGGCAGAAATTATTTATTTGAAAATATTTCATTAAGGAAATAGTAGCGCATCATGTCTATTAGGATTTCATTTATTTCCCATATTGTTAGAGGTGCCTTGAGGTGATTGGAATTAGCTTCTACAAATTGCGTAAAACAACTATATATACTGCTTACATCATTACACATAGGAGAATGTCCAACATCTTGCACTTCACGGCTGCATGGCACTTCAGTTGACCAAAGATACTTTTACGAAGGGGAAGCCCGATGGGCAAATGTCTGTACAAGTGTTTACATTGGGAAAATTAAGTGCCCCATCAGGGGCCCTTAGGGTAAATAAATTATGATGATGATGATGATGAAGATGATGAATCGCGGAGGCTGGTACAACTGTCACAGCTTCAGGAGACACTTCCTCTTCTTCTCACTCTTATGCACACGGTCCTGTTAGAGTGTACCGTAACAATGTTAAGTTTGTTTATCCTAGCCTTGAAATTCACCCGTTCTGTAAGTCGACTTGTGATGAGGCCATCACCGAGTCAGAGGCGTCTTCTTTTTCATGCTTCATAGGGGCGCATATTTATGTACAATTATTGTCATGACCAAAATGGCCCTAGAACAACAACAAAATTTTTGCCAAAGTGCCGTGCCTTCCGTTTGCACGGCTGTAATGAAGCCCTTGGCGGTAGTGAATCGTGTGATGTACTAAGTAATGATTGTGGGAGTTTTCGTTGCTACACTGGTATTGGCATTCTGTGCATCCATGCTTTTGGCGTTATTTACCACCGACTGCCGCATCCCGCCTTTTTGGTGCGCGCCATGTAACAGGCTAATCTTCATCATTATTCTCTGCGACTCCTTTCTCCTGTCTACGCCCTTCCAGCGACTTGAACAGCTTGGACCATTCTCTCACTAACCTAACTTATTTAGGTAAATTTTTGAGAACAGTTCGTGAATACGTAAAAAAATAGTGCGTAAGTCATAAAAGAATGGTTGATGATCACTATTGTATAATTACTTTATTTTATTTTTTATTCTTTATCATATTGTGGGTCCTCTTATAGCTAATGTGTTTAGCTAGCTGAAGTACTTTATCTAGTTGTTTCTAGCCTTCTTTTTATTGGAATATTTTTGTGTTCAGTATGGCATATTCCCTGTGTCTTGTGCTGCTACAATGTAGAAATTCAATATTCAAACAATGAATATTATTCTTTATTTTTGAAGCACTAATCTTGTTCATGGCCCTCTTATGACAATCCAGTATAACATTGTAAGTATATGAAATAACAAATACCCTTATTAGAAAAGGAATGGCAGTGCCCCCACTCGCGATGACGGTAACGCGATTAGCTTATAAGCAACGTAGCGACATATTTTAAACGCACAAAAATCCATTCATCACCTGAGTTAGCAAGGTATTGTGTATGGTATCCCTGACTCTTGTACTAAAGCGTATACAGGGTGTCCCAACTATGATGCACCAAGATATAAAAATATGCAAATGTCGCGTAGCTGTAAAGAACCAAGGTTTTGTTTCCCATCGCTTGGAGGTACTCAGATTATTTGTTGCATTCCGCTTAAATACATATTTAGTGTTAAGTCGTTGTTCAACTTTCCAAACGTTATCAATAAATGAAAAGTACCAATGAGGTAGCTATCGGGTAACATAAGATACTCCCGATGCAGCTGTTTCCCAATACGTGTAGCATATATTGTTTCTCCACGCGTGCAGGAACCCAGCGAAAAGACGCAAGGTGCCCCGTAGCGGCCAGACTCGTGGCAAGAAACGTCAGGCTCAAAACAAAGACATATTTGTGCTGCCCACATGAACAGGTGTCAGAAGCGCTGCCAAAAGCCAGCTTATGTGCAGGAGGCTTAAGCTCCCACGTCTCTGCTGCCATGACAATGCCGATGCATTGACCATGGTGCGGAAGCTGGTACAAAGTCATATGCGGATGGTAAGGCTCAGGGGAAGCCCAGAAATACTGTAATATATAATAAAACTAAATCGCACAAGCCGAAGTAATTGGAGCTTCATCGCGGTGCAGTTTCTAGGTCCTCAAATTTCTATGCCAAATCCAGAGCGTATATTTTCCAGGTACCTATTGCCTACAAGAATAGTCCTTAATATAGCTTTAGGAGCACCTACTAGCTGAGCAGGTTTTTGCATTCATTACGAATAATCTCTCATTGCAAAGACTCGTAGTGCAATAAAAATTGCATCATAGCGGCTATCAAAGGGTTCTGATAATGTCGCTCCCTTTGCTCACGAGTTGCACTTTACTTGAAGGGATGGCACCGAAGTTTTACCTGTTTCGTGCCAATAGAGTTATCTCGAACCACTGTTTAGCTCATCCCAATTGCTTCTTCCTGGTTATCACGGAGTTATTGAACTTTAGTGCACCTTCAATTGCCGAAAGTGGCGTCCCCTTAGGATTTCTACATGCAGTTCTCGGAGTCGTACGCAAACCACGAATTACCGGTGGCTTCGTGGGCAATCTCACTGTCGTCACCAGCGACACTGCAGTTCTAATTGTGGGTATCGGCTTTGCCTTTATCTTCCTGGATTTGTCTGGTAAGGATCCGTGCTTCTGCAACCTTCCTGGAACGTTCTTGTCTCCATGACGTGAAAGTGGCTCACGGCTTACCAGGAGTGTCTTGTAAAGAAACCCAAAAGCCCTTGCTACAGACGCCACGTTGCAGTGATGGTAAAGAATCAACACACTGCTAAAAAGGGTTAACTAGACACCGACGCGTTTATTGGACCAACCATAGCCCAGAAAATCAACCAGCACTCAAAATGCAACGATAGCCGCGAGCACAAATCGTCCATCATTGAACCTAAACTCATGGGTTCAATGATGGTTCAATATCTCACCGCCATTTCTGAGTGATTGCTGGTACGTACATCGCTCCCATTGAAAAAGAGCTAGACTATTCGCGAGGTGCATGCAATGTGATTAGACAGGCCTCCTTGTGGTTTAGAAATGACGATACTAATACGAAATTTCAGACTGCAGTCGCCTCTAGTGCCGTAAGTCAACTTGATAACAGTGCCCATGCACCAAAAGGTCGAAGCAAAAGGTCAAACAAAGGTCTTTTATCGCATATATCATCGCAGAATTTCGCCATAATGTTGACATGCCGTTTCTGACTGTGAATGCTTCCTAAAAATGAGCCTTATTTCATATTTAGAGAGCATTCACCAATGCTGGACTACGTGGCATAAAAACCATTGTCTGAGGTAAATTACCAGCCGACATTTAACTTACACAATGAGTTAAGAAGATTGACTCATGACACATCTTGTAAACCCAGGTATCACCATTTCTCTCTGAGTGCTGTTAACGAAGGTGTATTCACTATCAGGCTCCCTTAAAGGTACACAGCGATCACAATTCATGTGTAAGCCACGATAAAAACAGCATCATCGATCAAAGCGTGCTCAGGAGTCTATATTTATACAAATCAGTGGGGGACGATAAACCGATATATTCACTACCAGAATATTATGAATAATTGTTTTCACTTGGCCAAAGTAGTTTCCTAAGCTCCCTTTTGTTCTGCGAATTGAGACGATGGTCACTTCTCTGATGAAATTCGCGACTGCTTTCTTTGCTTTTCACCTCATGCTAATATCTGACTATAAGAATTGAGATGAGAAACAGTATAGAAAATCTAAAGCTCGTTCATTCATGTTTTTTCAGTCCACTTCAAAATGTCATTGAAATAAAACGGTGCTTAATGCATTGTTCGTGCTTCGAGTTTTAAGATCAACATGTTTAAAAGACGTGCGCACACGGTGTTTTTGACACGTCACTTTTTACGCGGCATATACCTACGTCAAAAAGAGTGATTCCGTTATTGAACCTAACTACATTATTCGTGCCCTTAAAGGTGTTCACGTTTAATGTGTGCTCGACGTTTGTTTTGATCTTGTCAACTAGAATATATCTTGATGACAAGTCATCGGCACCAGTATGGTGACAATGTCTCTAAAAGCAGATTTGCCTTCGTCCAGGCCACGAATGACACGCACGCTTTCATGAAAGGCTGATTCATGAAGCCTTCAATTCATGAAGCCTGACTCACACATATCACATGCTCTATTCCGGTGACTTATTGCTGTCACTGCATTCGAGGTATTCCTTGAACTAAAAAGTGTTGTGAGGATGGAAGGCAAGAAATGTACTAAAATATTACAATTATCCGATGGTATACGGACCTAAACCACAATCATATCCTAAGGTAAAACTGTTGTGGGGAACTCCCGATTAATTTTGACCACCTGGGGTTATTTAACGGGAACCAACTGCCGTGGTCGGGTTTCTTTAATTCCCGTCATTTTGTTCTGAGCAGCTCAATATATTCCACTACGCCATCATGGCGAGTGAGTTATATATGAAAAAATGAGAATAATGTAATGAGTAATAAAATGGATGAATTGCAAGCACATGTTGAAATGGGTTATAAGTGAACCTTTATTTGCAGCTTATAAAACACATACAAATCTTCTTAAGTTCGATGCAGCTAAACGCTTCACTCGCAATGCACGGTCTGCCCCCAGTTTTAATCACTTTTGCTCCACACTCCACAAAGAACTTGGCATGGGGAGGACATGTAATGAGGAGGGAAGATAACCGATGGTCATTAAAGGTTACGGCCTGGATTCCAAGGAAAGGGACGCGTAGCAGGGGGCGGGAGAAACTTAGGTGGGCGGATGAGATTAAGAAGTTTGCAGGGACAACATGGCCACAATTATGCATGACCGGGGTAGTTGGAGAAGTATTGCAGAGGCCTTTGCCCTGCAGTGGGCGTAACCAGGCTGATGATGATGATGCTCCACACTCGGCTGCTTCTTTTTTCGGCTTTCTTGGATTAACGCTCCTCGTGCTAAGTTTTGTCTCTGTCCGTCGGTCCCTCCGTCCATTCGTCGGTCGGTCGGTCCGTGCGCCCTCCACCCGTCTGTATGTCGGTCTGTTGGTCCGTGCGTCCGCTACCCGTCTGCCGGTCCATGCATCCGTCCACGCGTATGTCTATCGGTCCGTACGTCCGCTGCCATTCTGTCTTTCCATGCATGAGTTCACCCGTCAGTCTGTCGGTTCATGCGTCCATCCATCAACCTGTCTGTCGTTCCGTCGTTGCTCCACCCGTCTTTCTGTTCGTCCGTGCGTCCGTTCGCCCGTCTGTCTCTCGGTCTGTCGGTTCATGCATGCGATCACCCGTCTATCCATCGGTCTATCGGATCGTTCATGCGCTACAAGTCTGTATGCCGTTCCGTGCGTCCATCCACCCGTTTACCCGTCGGTCTGTTGGTCCGTACGTCCGCTACCCGTCTGTCGGTCCGTGCGTCCATACACCCGTTTGTCTGTCTGTCGGTCGGTCCGTGCGTCCGCTGCCCGTCAGTCTGTCGGTCTGTGCGACCGTCCACCCGTCGATCTGTTGGACTTTCGGTCCGTGCGTCCGTCCACCCGTCTGTCTGTCGCTTCCTGCGTCCGTTTACCCATCTGTCCGTAGGTCTGTCGGTCCGTGCGTCCGCTACCCGTCTGTCTGTCGGTCCCTACGTCCGTCCATCCGTCTGTCCATCTGTCTGTCGGTCAGTGCGTCCGTCCACCCGTCTGTATGTTGTTCCGTGCGTCCCTCCACTCGTCTCCCTGTCGGTCCGTGTGTCCGTCCACCCGTCTCTCCGTCCGTCTGTCGGTCCGGGCGACCACAACCCGTCTGTGTGTCGGTCCGTGCGCCTCTCCACCAGTCTATCTGTTGGCCTCTGCGTCTGTCCACCCGTCTGTCTGTCGGTCTTTGCGTCCGTCCACCCATCCATCCGTTGGTCTGTCGATACGTGCGTCCGCAACCCGTCTGTCTGTCGGTCAGTGCTTCCGTCCACCCGTCTGTCGATAGGTCCGCGCGTCCCTCTACCTCTCTGTCCGTCCGACCCTGCATCCCTCCTCCCGTCTGTCCGTCGGTCTCTCGGTCCGTGCGTCCTCAACACGTCTGTCTGTCGGTCAGTCCATCCGTCCGTCCTACCGTCTGTTTGTGAGTCCGTGTGACCCTCCGCCCATCTGTCCGCTGGTCTGTGTGTCCGTGCGTAAGTTCACCCGTCTGCCTGTCGGTCTGTCGGTCCACGCGCCCGTTCACCCACCTGTCTATCGGTCTGTCGGTCCGCGCACCCGCCTGTCTGTCTGTCAGTCTGTCTGTCTGTTTGTCTGTCTGTCTGTCTGTCTGTTTGTCTGTCTGTCTATCTGTCTCGCTTGCCAAAATTACAGCAAGCCAGCCGTTGCCATATTCTCCGCGCCTGCACTCATCAATATTTTCGCTGTAAGTGACCTTTAATACGGAAAGGCGATAAACGTTGAATTGTAGTTCTCTGTACGTCGCTATGAAAGTTCATTGCCGCATGGCATCGTATGCATCGAGTAGCTTCGTTTTTATTGGGCTGAGAAAAGCGCTAGCAGTGCGTCAACGTTCAGCTTCGGCGAGTCTTCTTTGGCTCCGATCTCAAGAGGGCTACGCATTGCTGCAAACCGAATTTGAGAGTGGTAGGAAACAGTCGAATGTATCATAAAATTTTAGGATCGTAAAAAGTATTCGGCAATCTAATAGCGCTAAGTATAACGCTGAAGACCCGATTCTTCAATCACGCTGGCACAACTGACGAACCTTGCAATAAAGATTTGGTTGGGGCTAGTTGGTACATGTATTTTTAAGGTAAGGCCATGGCCGCTCTATGAATGGTAGAAACGCTGGAATAGGGGTTTGTCTTTTTAGTTCGCGCGTAATAGGATTATTTTTTCTCGTATGTTCAAATGACAGTCGGACGCTATCTTATTGGTAGGTTGTGTGTAAGTCGCACTTCACGATTTTTCTGACGTATTTTTTGTAGAGAAATTCAATTCACCAATTTCCTTGTGCTACATGGATGGCCTGTGTATATGGTAAGATGGGAAATGATTGTTGCCGTAGCAAGAACTTGATTTAAGCGTGTTGGTTCATCTTCAGTAAAACTTCAAGTAGCGCGAAGGATACTAGGACAATCTCAAACACACACAACAGGATGAACGCTGCTCTGCCGACTAGAAAATTTAGCGAAAGATAAACCACCTTTTTCAACTTGTTAAAAAGCATCGACCATAGCCAAAATGTTGAAAAGTATGCGTACTCCGTACAAGTGGAGGTGCTTATCTAGTAAATTTATCTCATGTTAGGCAGAGCGATGCTGTGTTAACGCATTTATCTCCTGCTTTGGTAATGTCGTAAGCTTCTACAATTTCTCTTTCTTTTTTCTCTTTGCCTGCTTCAGAAACCTGATTTCACTGGACAATGGCGTACATGGACATTTGTTGCAATGCTCAGCAACCGCGCCTGTTTTTTACATTGTTTTTTAAGCTGCCTAGCTCTATCAATAAAGCACTGCCCAGTTTCTCCGATGTACACTTTCGCACAATATAAATGCATTTAGTAAAAGACGTCAGATGTGCACTTGGTGAATTTGTTCTCGTGAGTCGTGCTATTGGAACTTTGTTTTCTTGATTCGTGGTAATGATGCAATAGTATGAAAATTTGGAAACACCAGGAATGCACCACGAATCACGAGATACATTTGGGCTGTGCCATGCGCAGTGAGACAACGGCACCATCAGGGCACGCGACAAATGTATAATCCAGTACTATCGTCTTTGCTTTACACAACGATGCCAAAGTAAAGCACATGACACTAATTCCCGCTATATAAAGCTTCAATGCCTAATTTATGAACCAGCTGGAGGGAGTGATGCGGCCTAATAGGGCAATCATGCTCGCTTCCTATTCGTAGTCTGCAAATACAACGATTACGATGAGCCTTTTCGCTCATCGTCGGAACCAAACTTCTGGGCCAAATCCACCTGCTGTGCGCAAATGCGTCGCCGCACATGTCCGAGCAATAGCTCTAACAGCAGGCCAGTGCGAAAATATGCAGGTGAACAAAACCATTCACTGGCAGGAGCGCAATCTGATTAGGCGCGCTCTTCAGGACACGATCTTCGCGACACGATCACATTTTTTTTCAGACCGCAGTCACCTGTGGTTCTGAGTGCCAACAGTGATCATTCACTCAAACACCTCTGCTAAAAGTTCAAAGAATTTACCTGCCACGAATGCCATAGTGCAGATTATTGATAAAATGTGGACATGCGTGCCTGACTACGAAGATTTACAAAAATCAACCTGATTTCATATTTGGACAATATTGACCGGCGCTGGGCCATCTGGTCTTCTCTGCGTATAACTAACCATCGACATTTAGGTTATAGAAAAAGCTTAGACGGGTAACCAATGACAGCTCTTGTAGGCCCCGGTGCAATGTGGTCTCTCTGAGTGTTGTTAAAGGAGATGCATTGAATATCACGTTCCCTTGAAGTTACACAGAAATATAAATTGCTCTTTAAGCCACCATAATGGCTGTACGGACGGCATCATTGACAAATGCCCGCTTAGGAGTTTATTGAATATACAGATCAGGTGATATGGGAGGAAACAAACGGATATACGTTGTGGAAGATTGTTAAGTCTAGACCGTTTCATCGGGCGAGGAGGATAGGGCGCGCGGAGAGCCTTTCCTCCTCTCTGTCTTGGGCGATCCGGCGCGGCGCTGCTTGAAAGTATTGCTGTCGCGTGCTGCGGAACGATTTCGAGATGTTTTAGATTTTACTTTGGGAAATTTACGCCATGTCCGTTCATATAAGGTCGGCAGGGAAGCCTTTCGGTGCATCGGCAACTACTGTAGGCGGAAATATGTCTTGGGGGCGCAAAAATGTGACGCGCATAATCAGCCACGGTGTACGCGCATTATCAGTCGCGGTGCGTGTATGAGTTGTTTACTATTTTGCTTATATTAATTTTAATTCAACAAAGAAAACCGGCGTCTCGGTATTACGAGCATTAAATGGTAAATCAGCTCACTGTCTGATCGATTAGCGTAGGGAGTAAAACACAAAACATACGAGCGCATGCTCGTGCACGGCCAACCTAAAAACAACCACGAAACATCTGAGCGGCAGGCACTATCAAATATATGTGATACACTGACATCGTTCCCACGCATTTCAAGTCTAGTGTGCTTGAAATTACCATATGTCTACGCTAGCCTTGCTGCATGAGGCCCATGGCGCTGCTCAACACAGCGATCACTGCGGTTGGTCAGCCAGCACGATACATACATAATCTGTGTGCTTCGGCATTGCGTTTTTGGCCTGTATACAGGCATAGTAAATGAGAGGGTTCGCATAAAAAGAATGCGATGGTTATTTCTGAGCACAAAATTTCCGTAATACGTGTCAGTACATCGTAGAGAACTGAACGAACACAACCGAAAAAAAAATTCGGTTATCTTCTTTCTCCAAAAAGCAAGTTAAACGGGCTAACGCCGCACAACGTTTATAAATATATAACCGCTGATTCCGCATGCTTGGACCATGCGCTGTATAGAACAAATATATCTGTAACCCAGCACCTACTACTGCTTAGGACGCCCGCGCAGTTCGTCAGCGGTTGCTTTGCTGGGCAAGCTTAATTCAGACTCTAAGGTATGCTGCTATTAGTAGTCAAAACTATTTTATTGATGGGCGGAAACCTCATCCATCCAACCAAGTAGTCACGCAATGTAACCTGCATCGAACAGTTTGAACGCTTGTCAAAGTATAACAGCACAGCTCCTATTCCAGCAGAACGGTGCCCACGCTGTTACGATCGTCGCGTATTTTGATGGCTCCTAAACCGCAGCCTCAAAATAGAGGATAATACTGCAATAAGGTCACATTAGTGATTGGCACATTCAGAAATACACAATTCATCCGCGCACACATCGCGCTGCGTGTTCCGTCCACCTCAACACCAGCAGAAATTCCGGCCATGACGCCTTAAATCACTTCAGCACGTCTCACAGAACCGTTTACCACGTAGAAGGCGCACGTCATACTAAACAGACCGCACGACCGCGAAAACAAACGCCAGAACCTACCGCCAAGCGTATACCTGCCATGCAAAAGACCGCTTTCACCCAAGCCAGTATGGCGCTGCTCATAGACGGCGCTACTGCGTTCACAATATGGCGGCGCCTACGAAAAAACGGTCTATACTACTTTTCTCTTTGCCAGGGCATTTCTATAAACTTTCTTTTGTTTTGTGAGTTGAGAGGAACGTCAGATCTCAGATGAATGTCTTGCTTGCTTGCTTCTTTTTTTTGGTGAAGCTGGGGACAAAATATTTTTCTGGCTCCGAAAACCTGAATTGCTTAAATTGGCCATTATTTTTTGGTCTACAACAAACCAATATCTCGCCTTTCCTTCATAAACCCTCAAATGAGACATTTTGCTTTCAGTGCTGTTTTTCATCCCGTAGGAAGAATGCACATTTCTGTGATGATAATAAAAAGGAGGAATAGAAAGTATAACCCTATTATCTTTTCAACCAGGCCGTTCGATTCCATTCCTGGTTCTTGACCTCACTTTTAAACGTCATTCAAACTAAAGAGCACATTATGCGCTTGTCGTGCTTCGAGTTTAAGATCAAGTGGAAAAGACGTGTGCTCTTAGTGTTTCTAAGAATTCAAATTTACGTGGCATTGACGTAGGACAAAAAGATTTAGTCGGTACTTGTTTTTCAGTTGCTGAACCTCACTGTATTATTCGTGCCCTTAAAGTCTTAAACTTTATTCTGTAGTTTTCTGGGCAGTCCTTTTGACTTTCTGGGCAACTAGAATACATTGAGAAACGAGATCATGGGCACCAATATAGTGCCGATTTTCCAAAACAGAATTGCCTTCATATAGTCCACGAATGAGACGCTTGCTGCGATGAAACAGTTCAAGAAGGGCTGATACATGTCGGACGTTTCGTTCCTGTGGACTGATGCTGCTGCCGCATTCTTGATAGTCCTTGAACTATCCAGTGTTATGAGGATTGAAGCCAACCAGTGCAGAAAGAAAATTAATAAAAATGAAATTCTTTTATTGTCCGGATTAAAACGCCGATGGTATCAAGAAACGCGCCGTAGTGGGAGATTCCTGAATAATTTTGACCAGTTGGGCTTCTTTAACGGCGAGGCACTGCATTGCTCACTGACGTTGATGCACTTCGCCCTTATGAGTGTGTGGCTGCCGTGGCCGTGTATTGGCACGCCACCTCGTCCTTAGCATCTAAACGCCTAGGCATGAAACCATCAAAGCGGTTGAATGATGCATGAAAAAATGAGAAATAATGTAGTCAGTAAGAAAATCTCTCATTGCCAAGGATATGTCTGAATCGGTGATAAGGAAAGCTTTTTTATGCTTGAATAAATACCTTCATTTCTGCTTCTTGAATGTAGACGTCGGTTCTTTTCAAAATATGGAATGACAGTTTCGCCGTTCCTATATCACTTTTCAGAGAGTCATGCGAGTACTGTGTTGGACGTTGACCTGCATTTTCCCCTCGGACGCATTGGCGCATTTTGTAAAAAAAGATACAATTGTGGCTGCGGCGCTATTAGTGAGTACCAGATTATGCATGCCTGTTTGGCAGCATCTTTGGTAACTCTTATGAACCACAAGGCTTCGCTTATGTTGTTCTCGAGAATAAAATGCGCCGTTCGAACATGTAAAAAAGCACATTTTAATACAATATAATAAAGTTTCCTCCCCAAAATGAGGTAAGCACATATTGATGGGGCATAGGGTACAAGGAAGACGTAAGCAGGGGAACGCTGCAAAATAAGTGGAAGGATATAGAGATCTACAAATATGTTTGTACGTACAAAAAAGTGACACCTGTTATCGCATAAGTTCTTCTTTGCCGAGCCCAAACCCGCCAGCTTCTGTCACCAGCAAGGCTACACTTCATCAATCACCACTCATTCCCAAACTCTAAGGGCCTGGCATGCCCGGCCATCTTCTGTGAAGTTGCTCTCCCTTGAGACGGTCCGACAATGGATACTACACTCCCTGGGCGGGAAGCGACCTGGTACCCTCCAGGAGTGGCTCATCGGGCTCAATGACTCACTCCAGCTTTGGCGTGCGTTTTTTGGACTTTTTCAGGGAAACGGAAGAGCCTGGCCGCCTGTTCGCAAAGCCGACCTCGGGATCACTCCACCTTGAAGAAGAAGAGAGCACCGGTCCCCCTCTCCCTCCCCCATAGAGCACCCTTTTTCTGTCGCAAGGTTTCGCGTACTATATGCAGAAATAACGACGTTTATATATATATCTGTCTGTCTGTCTGTCTGTCTGTCTGTCTGTCTGTCTGTCTGTCTGTCTGTCTGTCTGTCTGTCTGTCTGTCTGTCTGTCTGTCTGTCTGTCTGTCTGTCTGTCTGTCTGTCTGTCTGTCTGTCTGTCTGTCTGTCTGTCTGTCTGTCTGTCTGTCTGTCTGTCTGTCTGTCTGTCTGTCTGTCTGTCTGTCTGTCTGTCTGTCTGTCTGTCTGTCTGTCTGTCTGTCTGTCTGTCTGTCTGTCTGTCTGTCTGTCTGTCTGTCTGTCTGTCTGTCTGTCTGTCTGTCTGTCTGTCTGTCTGTCTGTCTGTCTGTCTGTCTGTCTGTCTGTCTGTCTGTCTGTCTGTCTGTCTGTCTGTCTGTCTGTCTGTCTGTCTGTCTGTCTGTCTGTCTGTCTGTCTGTCTGTCTGTCTGTCTGTCTGTCTGTCTGTCTGTCTGTCTGTCTGTCTGTCTGTCTGTCTGTCTGTCTGTCTGTCTGTCTGTCTGTCTGTCTGTCTGTCTGTCTGTCTGTCTGTCTGTCTGTCTGTCTGTCTGTCTGTCTGTCTGTCTGTCTGTCTGTCTGTCTGTCTGTCTGTCTGTCTGTCTGTCTGTCTGTCTGTCTGTCTGTCTGTCTGTCTGTCTGTCTGTCTGTCTGTCTGTCTGTCTGTCTGTCTGTCTGTCTGTCTGTCTGTCTGTCTGTCTGTCTGTCTGTCTGTCTGTCTGTCTGTCTGTCTGTCTGTCTGTCTGTCTGTCTGTCTGTCTGTCTGTCTGTCTGTCTGTCTGTCTGTCTGTCTGTCTGTCTGTCTGTCTGTCTGTCTGTCTGTCTGTCTGTCTGTCTGTCTGTCTGTCTGTCTGTCTGTCTGTCTGTCTGTCTGTCTGTCTGTCTGTCTGTCTGTCTGTCTGTCTGTCTGTCTGTCTGTCTGTCTGTCTGTCTGTCTGTCTGTCTGTCTGTCTGTCTGTCTGTCTGTCTGTCTGTCTGTCTGTCTGTCTGTCTGTCTGTCTGTCTGTCTGTCTGTCTGTCTGTCTGTCTGTCTGTCTGTCTGTCTGTCTGTCTGTCTGTCTGTCTGTCTGTCTGTCTGTCTGTCTGTCTGTCTGTCTGTCTGTCTGTCTGTCTGTCTGTCTGTCTGTCTGTCTGTCTGTCTGTCTGTCTGTCTGTCTGTCTGTCTGTCTCGCTTGCCAAACAGACAGATAGCCAACCATTGCCATAGAAGTGTCTCTGCGCATGTACTCGTCGATATACGTTGTATTGCAATTCACTGTATGTTGCTATGAAAGGGCGTTGCCGCAGGACATTCTAAGCATCGAATAGCTTTCTATCTATGAGGCAAAGCAAAGCGCTAGCAATAGGTCAACACAACAGCATAACATGGTACCTCTCTGTTGAGGTAGCGTAGAAAAATATAGTTTTGGCAGGGTATATGTGGATTTACCGCAAAATATTTTCCATGACATGGGATGTTATATGTGCTTATCATAGCTAGAATAATTGCGTAAAAATGCATTTGAATTTTGTCAGCTCAAGAATGTTGAGGAAAAAAGCGACCAACGCCGTTTTAATATCGCTAGACCCCATCAACACCTACATTGCAGGGATTCTGCCACAAACACCCATAGTCACCCTAGCGCGCCGCTGATGTTCAGTTTAAGTAAACTAGCAGCCAACAGGCAGATTAAGATCCTTCTTGGAACAGATTTACAAACGAGTAGCCTTCTCAGAGACACCTGTTTTGATAACGAGTTTTTTTCTATGAATTATTCTGTATGCAATCTTTTTCGATGATTTGACATATCAGCCCAGTGGAAGAGTTCCATCGTTAGTAGATCGCCTGTCAGGTAATAAAATGTATACGCACCAATTTTTCTACAGAATACTATGAGTTTTTATTCTACAGTGCCTTTGCCGTCCAGTACAAGGGAGTGCGGACCACCTTTTTTTTAAAAAGCACGATATCAGGCTGCAAATCGAACAGCGATGGCAAATTTATTGTTGCTAGATTGTCGAACCTGAACCCTTAAGATAAACAGACCTGGTCCAAGGCCAACAATAGAGTTGTATAGGAAAGTGCTGTCCACCTTATAAATCTTAGGAATACCGCAATTTTACTGCTCGACTACACCATTCTCTTCAGTGTTACAAAGAAATCAGTATTAAATATCGCCAGTTCGTCGTTATTTGTTACGCTATCTGGATACGTGTAGTTGTACAGGTTCATACCTGCACAAAACAGAAGTTCCGACCTGGTTTTTACGATCTTTCAATTACTTTCGTTTGTGTACTGATTGGTGCAGGCGTCTTTGCGTTCGTGCATCTTTATACATCCTGCATATTTATGCAGAGCATGTACCTCACGCTTTGATCCTTCCAGGCGTTCGTTTTCTTCGATAATCCCTGGGGATTTCAACGCTCTAGGTGTATTACTTACTTCCTAGCCTGGAGATGACAGCGCCGCGCATCGTGCGCCAAGTGGTATTGCATATTCATATATTTTATAAATTTCGATCATTAGGTTAGGTTTCCCTGATGGACCACGGCAATTTGCGAAAACAATAAGAAAGGACATTTTCGATATAAAAAGAATCTTAAGAAAATTTCCGCACCTTTCGCTCACCTTTAGTTCAAACTTCACTGACACTCAACTGGTCGCTTTTGAGCTCTCTGTAGCAATTTTGACCATCTGTTTGTATTGGTCTGGCTTAAACCAGGTGCTCGGAACACTCGCCTGGTTCAATAATGGGTCCGTGTTTCAGCTTAGAGCGCTCAAAGGCGTCCTCACATTCGAGCTGCGAAAAAGAGCGAGATACGACAGAATCTCAATAACGTGACTACACTGAGTGCTCTGGGAGCAGCTGATGGTTCGGTTGGGGTGAGCTTTCTTCGGTTCCTTTCTGGAGAGGGCCACGCATTGCTGCACGCCAAGTTCTTTAGCGTGGTAGGAACTAGTCCATTGCGTCAAAAAACGTCAGGATTGTAATAAATTTTGAGCCAGCTAATAATGCTAAGCATAACACAGCGGATCCGATTGTTCACTCAATATAGCGCCACTTAGAAATCCCACAGTTTTCCTACATATTAGGATACATTTATTCAATACCATCACCCTGAATGCTGCACTGCTTCGGCAATTCCGTGCGAGCAAAATATCTGCAAGACATTTTTTCTTTGTTTACGTCCCGTTTCAACAGAAGCCAATATATCGCTCTGCGTGTATGTTGCATATATCAACTCGAATATGGAGATGGTACCCAGGGCCCAATTTATGTCGAAATATTAGTCGAGATATGTTTTAATATATTTGAAGAACATTTTACAGTCGGCATTCCTGACATTATGACGAATGAACAAGTATTATACACTTGTTCAATCGCGTAACATGACAAACTGGTCAGGTATTATTTATGGAAAAGTTTTTCCCTGAAAGCGAGAGTTTGTGCTTCAATGAAGTTTCAGGTACTAACGTAACCACAACGGAATCCGGCCTTAACTTTCTAGTTGCAAACACTTTTATTATTACACACTATTACAACGCCTACCACCGCATTTTGAAGACGCTCTATGACCAGCTGCGACTAATGTGGCGTACAGCAAAAGTAGTATTTCCATAATGGCCATACTGCAGATACACGTGGTGACAACTATCGATAAGTCCACAACACCTGCACCTTTCTCTCTTTATTGTTTTTCTATTCTTCCGCGCACTTTCTACTAGGACCAATTCTTTAGTTCTTCGCACGCACTCCAGAGTAATAATTAAGCGATATATGCATAGGCCAAAAAACCTGATTCAAACAAACATCTTACTCTCAGACTATACTTAAAGGAAAGCAACGAACATAAGTAATTCGGTCTAACCCATGCAGTAAAAGAGCATAGCATACGAAGACTATTCTTTGAGTTTTAAATATAGAACTATGAGCGTGTGTCTTTACAATGGAAGAAATTAGCCAGAATGTAATGCTGACGGACTCTCACATAATGCGATGTTTCCATAGAATCTGCATAGGCCCACGCCACACCGAAATTTGTTCCTCCCTATGCAAAGTCGCTTATAGGCGGCACTGTGAACACTTCCAAATATATATACTTTTTAATGAACAGCTTCTTTCAGTCTTTTTAGTTGGGGAGATTCTTTTAGGCTTAGCATCTACCATGCTTCAAGTGCAGGTATAACTGTTGTAACTTCGACTTGTCGGGCATACGTTGCAATAAAACATGTGGGTTGACAGTATGCAAGCACGAGGCTAGCGCTTTAGCTTGACTTTTGACGTAAAATAATTCTAGGCAGGATTTCGTCGCATGTTGGTCATCCCGGGAAATTTGACGTAAAAGAATGACGGGAGCGCCCGCTTGCTTGCTCGCATGCACGCGGTTCCTCAACATCTGCTGCGTGGAACCAGATGATCCCACGCCACATTTGCATTGCTAATCGTTAGTGCTAAGACGCCAGCGTACCTCCCTGTGAAGTTTCATTGTCCTGTCAATTTTTCACCATGAGCCAGGAAATATATAGATATTGCGACATTAAGTGAAATATCCGCTGCGGCTAAGTTTTCTGAGCGCAGGTACACGGTAAAACTAACTTTTTTATGCAGAAAAGTCCGACTATATATCACGAGGAGTTGTGCGCTTCGCGGTTACCACAGTAAATTAAAAGGGGAAAGCCCTTTGTTTTGAGGTAAATTGTGTATCACTTGATAAAAACGCCTAACGCGAACTAAGTAACTTCATGTTTTGTTACGTGCCACTACGCACAGTCAACAGGCAATAAAGGCACACGTAGCGGTTGATAATTGCTTACATGGCGTTCTGCTTCAGAGATGGAGGATGTGGGTTCGTTCAATTCACCGCTGCAGCGGCCGCGTTTCGATGGTGTCAACTTGCGAAAGTACACTAATGCGTAGTTAAGCAGCACTCTAAAGAACGGCAGGCGGCCTAAAGTAGTTCAGAGCTATCCCCTACTGAAACGAGGTGTGACAATGGCTAAGTAGTTATTCAGATACGACGGGCACATCGCTGTCGACAGACATACACTGAAAAAAGAACGACGAGGACAAACGCTGAAGTCCAACTGAACATTACAACAAACATACATATAAAACTACTCTCCCCTGCGCCTACTCTGATATCCCGAGAGTTGATTTGGGACAGAAGTCAGCGATCACTCAATCAAATAATCAATCCATCAATCACTCCATAAAGATATGCAAAGAACAACGGCTATTTACCCTTTTAAAGGGGGATAACTATAACCTAAAAAATACTTTTTTTCTATTTTACTGTGATACAATATTTCATTTCATGACAAATTTATTCTGCAATGCTCAGGTTTAAATAAACCACTCAATTTATCTCCTGCCTAAAAAATTTGCACGCCATCATACCAATTTGACAAAACTTCTTCTTTAAGTGGGCTGGAGTCTAGCAAAAGCGTATTTTTTTCTTTATTGCTATAGCAGTTTGAAGTGTTGCCTATTGAGAGCTTCGAATATTGAATGCAAATTTTATTGCTGTCTATTGGCCGAAGCGCGCGTTTGCATATTAGCGATAGTGTATATCAGCTTTCAAATTCTCAAGATATTTCATTAATAAAAAGTTCTGCAGGTGGTACAATGTTGCAACACAAGAAGGCGCAAGCCAGCTGCACATTTGGCAATAAATGAAGATATACAATCAGGGCTAGACATCTTGGAAGACATAACGAGCCTCAACGGGAAGTGCGCGTGTGGCACTAAGGCCACCTCCTCGCTAAGGCGCAGCGGCACGCGCTTCTTCCGCAGTGGCGCACTGTCGCGGCCGTCCTCGCAAGCCGCAAGAGCGAGCACGTCTCTCCATCGCTTGCCGCCGGCAACCGCCGCCGCTGGTCCGGCTGTGACGTCATTGCGCAGAGCGTGCGCGCCCGCTTTTCTGCGCATCAGCGCCCGGTGCGAAAGCAAATACTAGACTCGGCAGGCACTCAAACTGCTTACGTGCGGGAATCTGATTGCATTATTCCGTTTGTGGCCATTGTAACGTCATCAATGCACTCATTTTATAAACTCCTCACGTGGCGCCACCTCCTCCACACGTTCACGTGCGCCCAATGACGCAGGCACTAGTCAGCCAGATGGCTGCGAGGTGACTTGTGAAATCGGGCACGCACAAAGCACAAAATTGGTAAGCCGGAACATTGGAGTAGCCGTGGCTTCTGGGAAACGTGCTCGTCTCGCACCCCGGAGACCCGGCCTCGATTCCCACCCAGGCCAAAAAGTACAAAATTATCTTTTCAAAGCCACTAATTTACTTTGTCTGCAGAAACCTGCTGGAGAAATATGATATCAATCCGAGCATTTCTTACGTGTTTTAGCTCTTTGCGGCGACGGCCATTTTTCGTAATGGTCGTAATGGTCGTAATGGACCTAAGGCTTTCGCCTTAACACGTACCCTGTTCTAGTACAATGCTAGCAAGGCAGGAATGCCTCGTTTTGAATGAAAGCGCCGATTCTGCGGAAACGTTTTTGAACACTTCAAGAACATGGAGAATCTGCGTTCACGACGGCAATCCCCAGAAAATTGCTCTTGCCTCGCCCTGGATCCCACTAATGTGTGTTACACAGTGTTATATCGATGAATACTGCAGGCCACGAGTGAGATAGGCCTGCGAGCCAAGTCCAGGCTATTTTCAGGGCCTTTCTCATGTATAGAACCGCTACTATTCAGGTGGCGCAGATTTGGTCGAGCGTGTGCGGATTGGGGGCTCGGCTTACCCTCCAGGGATCAGTCATCTTACCACTGCTCTTCAATATAGTCACGCAGGCTCTTTCAGACAGGCTGGGCTGCCTCCGGGGCATAGGTCGCGCACTCTACGCAGGTGAACTAATGATCTGATGCCCAGGATGCTCCCCAGAGGAAATGGAGCAAGCTCTACAAGCGGCATTGCAAGAGGCGTAGGCTTACCTTGTGGAAACGGGTCTCAAGCTGTCTCCGAGTATGTCGAATCTGTTACATTACAGACCCGCGAAGCAGGAGTTAAGGTTTTCACCCCTCTAACAGTTATCCATGATGTTATACGCGAATAATGGGCAGGACATTCCTAGAATCGACTCAGTTAATATCCTAGGTCTGTACAAAGACGCGAGGAGCTGTAATGCCAGAATAATTACCCACGTTACAGCCAAGACAGAGAATATGGTGAGGTTAATCGCTAGGGTGTCAAAGCGAAAGAAGGGGTTAAGTGAGGACAACTTCCATCGGTTGTACCGTGCGTTTCTCATGAGCGATATTAACTATTTGGCGTCAGCTCTAGTATGTACGTATACGGAAAACACAAAGTTAAATACCTTCATGCGCAAGAGCATCAAGAGAGTGCTAGGCTTGCCTATTTGCACGAGCTCCGAAAGGCTAGATCACCTCGGATGCACACTAACATAGACATAACATAGATCATAGAGGCACCTGCCACTACGCAGGTGGTTAGGCTATCGTTGACCAAGGCTGGCAAGTGAATCTCTGACGAACTTGGCATGTCTCCTACGATAATGGAGGATCGGCGGGTAACTCTGACACGAGAAACGAGAGTGACCTACCTGTTGAGGCCCTTTCCACGAAACGTACATCCACAGCATAACGAGGGTAGACGTAAAGCCTATGCCCGAGCCATCTTGAAGAAAGTTAGCGATGACATAGACTCCAGGGTCTTTGTCGATGCGGTGCAGTACGGGAACAAGAGAATGTTCGCGTTGTCTGTTATAGACGGGCGGGGATTGCGGCACTCCTCCGCCTTGGTAAGGGCGGCCACCCCGGTATTACAGATCAAATGGCGGTTGCGCTGGCCTTGTCTGACCCAGAGCGGTCCTACATTTACATCGACTCGAGAGACGCAATCACAGCTTTCGAATTGGGTAACCTCGCTCGAGATGCGGCTTCTATTCCAGAGAAGAGGTCTTGCCCGGTACTGATCATATCAACCGGTTCCCCGCACACATGGGCACGAACGTTGCCGAGGGCTTCCGAAACCTCAACGACCTGGCCCACGACTCCACGCCAGAACTCACGCGCCGCGACGGTCCGGTGGCTCTGGAGGGGCAGTAAAGCACTCAGCCGAACGATCCACTACTCACATTTATTGAAATTACTAAATATTACCCACTTGACAGGAGGGTTCATCCTCTTCCTTACCCGCGGCTCAGTAGAGGTCAGTCACCTACTCTTAGAATGTTACAGAGGGGATCTATTCCGTCGCGGGGATTCTTAAGTAGGGTATACTCGTATGTGAACCCTGGTTGTCCCGACTGTAGCGAAACCTTGGGCTCTATGACTCGCATGCTCTGGCGATTTCCCGCGTTTCGTAACGGCCTTCTGTCCAGCGAAGCCGAATTGGAGGAGGCCATCGGAAGCACGGTACACGAAAAGCAAGCCCAGGTGATCCAGAGGACCCCGAAAAGCGTCACGGCGTTCGGTCCTCCACGTTGGCGATGCCAGCGGTTACAAGGGCCTCCCGTTAAGTGGTCCTTACAGTAGCTCTAGGGATCAAATAAAGTTCGTTGCCTGTTTGTCTGTCTGTCTGTCTCGTTGAATCACTCAAAAGAAATATAAATAAAAAATTCACAGCAACTTCCAGGACAGATTTTTTAATGCGATGCTGTGCAAATGAAGCTGAATATTTAGCTTTCGGTGAAATTTAAGCACGATGGTTGGCAATATTATACTAGATTTGTGGAAACACTGTTCTTACTCGCAAAATAAAGCATTATCATCGCAACTCAGAAAACGTTTCATTTGAGTTTTTTAGACAATTGTCCAAATATGCCTTGTGCATCTACTAAGCTAAAATGGTTGCGTTACCTATACAAGTTTCGTTTTTCATAACACAGTTATATTGCCAAATTGTACTGATTATAGAATTTTGATGTTGTAGACTTATTTAGAAACAAATTGCAGTACGAATGTCATGTCAGTTGATTCAAAACGATAAACTGCGATCATTTGTAAGACATTTTAGTGTTCTAATACCATCAAGTATTCTTTAATGTCCTTGCTCAATGTACACACCAGATTAATATGAAAGTTTTCAATCTCAACACTTATCATTGCTTTGAAATGAAACTTGGTGTAGGTAATGACGAATGTAACTAGTAAGCACTTGAAAGCACTAACAAACTTTAATTCAGAGAAAGATGGGAAACTACACAGAAATTTGTCGGGGTGAATGTGCCTACGATCCTCCTTAAGTAAAGCAGAAGTAATATTACAAAAAATGAAGGAAGTTGTAGAGCCTCCTTGCGACCAAGGAATAGTAATAATTACAAAAATTATGCGGTTTTACGTGCCAAAACCTCGATCTCATATTGTGGCACGCGATAGTGGGGGCTCAAAATTAACTTTGATGACCTGGGATTTATCAACGTGCACATAAGCCTAAGTACAAGGCTGTTTTGCGTTTCGGCCCGATTGTAAAGTATAACTGCCCCGCAAGCGGTCTTGCAGGTGACAGCGACAAGCGACGCAATGGAGACGGCTGTCGCGTTCGCTTCGTCGCCTACAAGTCGTACCCCATTCGGACGATGACTTCGAGCGACGTCTCCCCAGTGTTGCCGGTATGAGGGCAGCAATATACGCGCCGAAACTAGCGTGACGCGTGCTTTATTACCTTAGGTTAATGTGTTTTACTGTAAAAAACAGCATAAAATATTTCCGAAGGTCTTCGAGTAGGTTCTTATCTTTGCATGTATAAAAATTCAATAGTTTGCTCGTTCCGTGCGACAATCGGAAGTGCTGGAGTTATGTACATCCAGTTCCGGCTTTGCGCTATTGGCTAGTCGCTCATAGGACTTCCGGGCGACGAGTGACAAGTTCTATTTTTGCAGAACCGAGCTATCGCACGACAAGACCTAGCGATCTGTTCAAGCGACGGCCCGATCCGTCGCTCGTCGCTGTCGCGCAGAAAATCACGCTCATGGGGTTCAGCCTTAAAGCGGCTGCTGTGGCCGGGATTTCACCCCGCGACGTCGTGCTCAGCTGTGCAACACCAAAACCACTAAGAAACCACGGCTAATCGTTTTCAGTGTATCCTTCTTACCTTACCACTTGAGAGTAGAAAGAAATAAAAGCTGAAAGATGTGCTTTTACTCAGAACACTAAGTGAAGCAGTGAGTGAAGCTGGAAAGTCTCTAAGATGACTGGGGCTGCTCAAACAGTTAGTCGTCGAGGGATTCTCTATTATAACGACTGTGCGATCTGAAACGAAAAGCCTGTTTTCCTGCTATGTGCTTGTTGCTGTTGCTAAACTGTTCAGCAGGACACTGTGCGTTCAATTCTCAGCCGCGGAGGCTGCATTCCGATCGGCCCAGTAAGCAAAAGAGGCTAGAGTAATAAACAAAGCTGCAAGTTAAACAGCGCCAGATGATCGACATAATCGTCACGCCACGATATAAATTCGGCCCACCAAAAGCGTTCAGAATGCTAATTCGCGGACGCCCTATATCATCTTCATATTTTGTTTCCCCTAGAATGCCACATTCGACGAAGCTGGGTCGTTGCTCCAGGCTCTGCGCTTGACCAAATAGCATCTGGAAAAGCAAGCTGTTAGCGAAGATCTCAGAATGGGATCCTGGTAAAGATTTTCGTAAAGATTTTCGTAATATCAATGTGCCCTGTACGCAAATTACTATATTCTGAACTGCAGCCTTCTTCCGGGGGAGCGAAGAGCTTCCGATTGTCGGGAATTTGCTCATGTGAGGACAATGAGTGGTTGTACCCGTATCCCTCACACCGAAATTGATTACAATGGCTCATGAAGCTCATACAAAAACTGTCCCAACAAGGACGTGCCTCTTTGAATGCTTTTGGTAGCCGGGAATGGACAAACAAAAACGTAATCAGTAGCTACGTCGTATGCCGAACTGCTGATAAGGGCGCGAGGACAGCTTCCGTTCCATTACAGCATATACTTCTACCAGAGGGTTCATGGCCTGTTCTATTCATATAGTTGCTATTCATACCGTTGGAATTGTGAAGTGGATTCCACAAGACTACAGATATGCCACCACTATTCTTCTTCTTTTTGTCTTCGCACGAGAGCGGTACCTAGGCGAGATTGTTTGCGACAACGGGCCCCAATTCACAGCCAGAGAGTTCACGAATATCCACGCGGAACGCGTCATTCTTATGAAACACTTCTCAATCTAGTATGATCAATCGAGCGAACTCATCGAAAGATTAACCACATCTTAAATAATTTTCTGCAAGTTGCCGTATTAGTGCAGCATTCTTTGCGTCAAGCTACAACGCAATATCCAGGAATATATTGCTGCACGTCGCACGTTACCCCAGCTGTACTGTCGTACAGAGAACTGCCCCGCACATGTCTTGACATTGTAGGACTGCCATCGCCAGCACCCTTCAATGACTTTGCTACTGAGCTTCAACGCCTCCGTGAGAAAGGCGCTGGAGAGAATCCGCGATGATGTTACTGTTGTGGTGAATAAAGATATATGTTTAGCCATGTCAAAGCAATTAGATGTCTATATCTTTAGGCAGAAATTATTTTTTATATGACAGTACTTCATCCAGTTTTTGTTCCTTGCACGTTTTCGCAAGAACAGTGGATAACATTTGTTCCTTATCATAGAGCCTCAATAAAGATTCTTAAGACGTGAAATTGCGACACAAAGTGAGGCTGCTGCCTGGATAGAACCCTTTAAATAAACACCTAGCAACAAGACCACTTATCAAGGCGATTTAGTCAAGCAGGTTGCGAAGTATGACACTACATCTCGGTGCGCAAGAATCTACGCTCGCAAGCCTCATAGCTTCAGCTCTAGTACGGATAAATACGATAACAGAGTATAGGTTGTTGTTATAAACACATGAAAATGTGCTTTCTACATTGAAATAAACAGACATATATAATAATCATGGCGTTTTTATTATTATGAGGTCTCATTCTTTACTCTAGCTTCTTTCACAGTTATATATCTTCATCCAGCATTTTCTAAGTGCGTCTGAGCTACAATAACAGGGGCTACTTTTTTGCAGTTAGGCTTCAAAGGAAATCATACGATTCTTAAGTTTAACGATCTACACAGATCACGACCTTCTGCGACAGACGTCAGCACTACATTAACAGTGTTCAAGAACATGCATAAAGTAGAATTTCGATGTTATATGTTTTATTACTATTTTTTGTGTGAACGTAAAGCGTGTCTAGATTAATGCAGCTTCGATGAGCACGTTCTCTTTCACATTTGAAATTCACTTGTTCCCAAGCTTATTTGCATTTTTGAATTTACCACATACGTCAATTTATGACACATTTGCGACTTCCGCTTTTGTATATAAAGGGTTAAGTTTCGCCACGGGGATACACTCACCGCAGCCACTTCAAAGGAGCAAGATGTTCTCTTTCTTGGTAGTTGCCTACGTCCTGTTCGCGGCAAGCACCGTTATAAAATGCGATCCTAACGACTACGCCGAAAACCCAGTGCACTTTTCGAAACAAAAGTTATCAGCGGTAAGTAAATTTGTTGTTCGAGCCCAATTGCCTTCACTTTATATATTCCTAGGCGCACCTTATTATTTGGTGTCATGCCAAGTGATTAAAGAACTGTTCTGCTGACGTACTGCAGCGAACGATCCCAGGTGTCTAGCGCAATCAGTGCGCAGGGCATGAATTCGACGTTTTCCAGTTACAATATATTTGACGCGTTTCTGCAGAAATAACGCGATAACTTAGTAGCTCATTATTAGGTCGTTAGATTGATATCATCTTGAAAATATAGGGAGGATGCGTTAATTATATGTTACCTAGACCGCAGTATTAACTAACTCCTCTGAATACAAATAGGAAATTTAATTTTTTTAGCAACTCCCTACGCCTAGCGAGCGCCATAACAAACGGGTGCGTGATATAATATCTTTCTCATCGCACGGGATCGGCTCACATTTTCCCTGCACTTGTTCCTTTACCCCAAAGATAATTATGGTCTGTCGCGATCGGTAGGTCAGCGCTGTCAGAGTTCGTAGCGGCAACCTCGTTCTGGAGGCTGCCTGGCTGGTAGTCGACGGCTGCTGGCACAGGTAACGCTTGTACCAGTTGTGACGTTGTCTTCATTATAGAAGCCGGTCGTCGTCATCACGGTAAGTTCAGATTACCGAACTTGCACAGTGTGATTACGGGGTCACACCCACTCATAAATAAACCGAGTGTCCACGACACTGACACAGTACGACACTGGACCTGTGCCAGTGAGAATCGCAGTGCTAAACCACCTTTGTTTACGGTAAAGTTCTGCACTCGCGTGTGTTAGCCTTGTATGTAAGGAAAGTAAAGGATGCAAAGGTTCCTCACGCGGCAAGTTGCAACTAGACGTGTAATTTGCAGAAGATGCGGTGACGCGCTCAATGACGGTGTCGATGGTATGCCACTACACCTAGCTCCGTGCTAGCGCCTTGGTGGGAAGTACACCTGCAGGCCTTTGATCCAATTTGTCCTATATCAATTTCCATTTTTACGAGACATACGCACACGCCCAGCATGATGCATCTTCCATGTAGGACAGTTCGACTCCTGTAAAACAAAGGTTTGTTCTCATCCATACCCATGTGTGGCCAGCGTGGCCGAATATGCCGAGTCGCTGTACGCAGATCAGCATCACGCGAAGTTGCTCGAGCAGTTTCTTTGGTATTAATTTGACTTTCACCGAAGCGTATATCCTGCGAAATTCTCCCTACTCTTCAACGGTCGGCAGATTTAACGGACGCATGGAAAATCAGTCTGTATCAGCGTTCTGTGCCGATGGCCGTAGCTTTGAATAAGACGAATAAGTTGGCCAACCAAGTGCCCAGCTTTGGGGTCTTGCTATGTCAATAACTGGTATGCCAGATTATTGACTATAGCCTCGCTGAGCAGGACCTTACGTGCGTGAGGCGTAAGCTACTGGCCTTATCTGTCCTTCGGCATATTGCTACTCATGCAAAAAAAAAAGAAAGATGCCGGAAACATTCACAGCGAACCCCACGGCGATGAAGCACAAACGGAAAGAGCGCGAACGCTGCGATTTCCTTCTCCGACTACAGGCGCCTTCCACTTCCGGCGCTTGCTTGCGTCGCGGCTTCAAACATTATCTTGTCGATTTCATAGGCGGGCCATTTACGCTTACGCGTGAAGTGCACCTACCCCGAATGCATGCAGATGTATCTTAAGACAGTTGGAGCGTCCGGCTTTGGTCGTAGCGCGCCGCTGCCGTAGCGCCACTATCATAGTGCACTTCCCTTGCCCTTTCGCCTTTTCTTGCTTGACCTAAGCGGCCATAATTTTTATGGTCTACTAAGGAATATGAACCGCCTAGCCTAGAAACATGTACTTCTGTGGTGTGCCAGCTGACGGGCAGACGAAAGCAAATACTTGATATACTGAAAGCCACAAGCTGCATTCTATTGAGCCCGTGCGTACGTCCTTACAAAAGAACCCGTTCAAAGGGGAAAGAACAGAGGACAAGTTTCGAACCAATTGAAACCAAAGAAGCAACGCACGCGGCACCCTCCAATATAAAGGGTTGAGGTGTCTCGCACGAACCCCAAGACGTACACGGTTGACTGGCCACACGTCATTGTGGGTTTAGACCTATGATCAGGATATAGCAAAACACGCAAAAACGCACCCAAGGAACATCATTGATAATCTTTCCTGTTGAATATTGCTGATGAGCAGTAAATTCACGGCGGAAACACGGTTTAGCGTAAGATACTGCTTCGAGTCTCGGGTCGTTTCTACTTGTTGTTAAACCCTGTCGGCGTCGATTTTGGAAAAGTGTAAGCCATCGATGGCTGCAAACAGCGCATCAGGATTCCCAAATTTTCTTCTTCTGAAAAAATAAGCTTTTTTTATTGTCGACCTCGACCAAAAAGCACACAAACCGATCTCGTAACGATTCGTTGAGAGATACACCCAATACGCACATTCGCGCCAATGACCCTAGCTCCGCAACGTGCTTTGTTTGTTTCATGTTCTATTTGCACTCGATGATGAAACTTTGCTAGCTCGCCTATGTATGAGGGCTCTGAGACCAAATGTTTGTGAACCAACTCGGAGGTGCCTTCAGCTGATTTCCAGGCTGCATATCTGTAGCGGTAAGTGACTAGAAGAGAGAAAATCTCTGCGGTCTCAATAGGCTGTTGAACGCATCTGCCTTCCGCTTCTCAGCAGCATTATTGGCTCTGATGTATACCTAAACGCGTTCTTGGCACCTAGTGCACAGGTTAGTAGAGCTTTCGGAAGGTTCTACTTGCCCTACTTGCAGACTTGTGGTGGGTGTTGCCATAATGTCCGAAGAGGCTGCACTTGGCTCTCCGTACGGTATTCGTTATCGGGTCAATTTTGCTGGCAGGTAAGGGCTTGTTTGTGGCCGTCAGCGTCCCATTTACATCACCAGTCTATGTCGTGCCCCATGGATAGATATCGTAGACAGAAAGTATTTGTTCAGCCATCAACTCAACGGTGACTAGTGGACTGTTTTGTTCTACATTACAAGCTAATTAAATGAATTATAGAGTTTTGCGTGGCAAAACCGTGATCCGATGATGAGGCCCGCCGTAGTAGGGGACTCCGGAAATTTGACCACCCGGGGTTATTTAACGTGCACATACATTTAAGTACACGGGCGTTTTCCCATTTCGCTCCCATAAACATGCATCCGCCGTAGCCGGAATTCCATCCCACGATCTCGTGTTTAGCAGCCCCGCACCATAGGCACTAAGCAACCGCGGGGGTTGCACATAACAAGCTAGAAGATGAGCATCTGCTTCGTCGGCGTGATATTTAGGCAGAAGGAAAGTGTGATAACGCGTGCACCACTGCAACGTCACCTGCCTAGCGAACGCCATAACGCACAGGCACGCGATAACCAATCTTTTCGATAGCATGGGCGCTTCATATAACACGTGCGTTGCTTGCGAGGATACGACATCTATGGTTTCACTTGAATCTTCCAACATTTCAAAATGTTTCTTGATGCCTTTCTGTTTTACGATAAGAAATTGTGAGAAGTCGTAATTGGAATGCTTTCATGGTTACGAAAATAGAACGCGCACACAAGGACAAAAAAGGAAATGTACGACATGAGCGCTGATTTCCGGTAGTGTTTCACTGCAGCCCAATTATAAAAGCACTATTCATGCCCCGAAACTTTACAGTAATAC
The DNA here is from genome assembly GCF_050947875.1 of Dermacentor variabilis. NCBI lineage: Eukaryota > Metazoa > Arthropoda > Arachnida > Ixodida > Ixodidae > Dermacentor > Dermacentor variabilis. Next base: position 12,627,375 of record NC_134578.1, on the reverse strand, counting down.
GTTTGCTGTGAACTTTTCCTATGATATAGTGAATCACTCGCACAAAACCTAGGAGCCCTATTTGACAATTACCATTGTGTATTTCATGACAAATAACTGATGCAAACAGCTTGAATTTATTCGGCCATATATTGGACAAAAACGTTACGGAAACCCTCTATCCTAAATTTTATTAATTATCTATGCAAACGAGATGTGACACACCCCGCGAGCAGATGTTATGCTGGCGGGTTCTATGCCTTAAAACACCTGCATTAACCTCATTGACTGCTAATAGGTTTAGCTATTTTACACCAGCGTGTAGTTGGCGCTCTGCCTTCATTTCACTAATGACATGTACAACAATTTAATAGCGAAACATGCAAGTTCGCGGGCAGTAAGGATTTCGCTTTAATATAGTACAAAAAAGAAGTTTGTTTAAGAGTAACGCAGTTCACTTTCATAATGCCCTTTGCAAGCAAGATCCCCCAAGGAAGCAATTCAAGCTTTTAGCAGATATTAAAACATGGTGGATCTAACAGACTTGAAAGTGCGAGAAACTACCCTTGCAGTTTCTTCCTTGAAACGTAAGGTTAGATTACCTAACGTTCTTATGTAGGTGGTGCACATATTACTTTCTCTGTCCGTGCTCAGTACTGAAGAAGCTGCCTTTTCACCAACTTTCCTTCTCTCTGCGTAGCGCTTGTGCAGCGTTCGGCTCACTACCAAAGTTATGTAGTGACAGCCTTTAACGAAGGTACTGATGGCAAATGCAGTGAAGTAGCAAGTGAAGGAATGCTGCTAAGTATCTACCAAACGGAAATGTTGAATTCCTGATTGAAGACACGAAAAAACATCGATTGAACCCGCCTAATTATAGCAAATAAACATGTTTGAAAACAGGTCGCTAGGAATGCGACTACAACAGGAAAGCTCATCGAAATATCCTTCGCGCTGAATATACACCTCGTTGGTTTTAGGAAAGTTGATTGTCCATAGCCTCCCCACTAGTTCGTGTCGGTTGCGCCTTGCTAAAAAAAAGGGAGATCCAGCGTTCTGTTTGTCTACTTAGTTTCTTACATTGACTTTGTCGTATTCCTATGTAGTTTCCCTGTAAGCAATGATTGGTTATAGATAGGCAATCTAACCATTCACGTTAACGGTACGCGCGGTTAGAGCAATAACTAACCTCTTTCCCTGTCTGTGGAAAAGCGACATACCCGAGTTCAATATCGTCGCCTGTTCTTTCCAAACTCAGAATGAATGAGCCACCAATTCAAACAGTAAAAGGAGTAACTTTACTCTATGCCAGCACAAGTTCTATTTTCAATCCCTTCATCGAACACTGCTGAGCCCCACCGTTGCTGTTTGTACTCCGTTCAGATGACGCACTCGTCTATAGAAACAAGATGCCATTCAAAATATTTGCTACTGAACATTCGTTGACAGCGAATTATTAAAAACAAGTAAATTTGAGTAACGACGCTGAGTAGCATGAGGGCGAACCAGAAAGCCTTTTCCGCAATTTTTTATTAACCAAAACAAGGTACATACAAGTAAATACACATTTACGTAGTCTTTTGCGTACCTTACCTTTCTTTTCCGTATAGTCCGCACATCGGTCCAGAGATTTTTCAGACATTTGTCCCACGGCAGCACTAAATTTTATATGTCCCTGTGGTATAATTCGTCCGGCTGACTGTGCAACCAACGTCGCAGTGCTGCCTTGGCTTCATCGGTGCACGAGAATCGCTGTCCTGACAGGAGCTTTTTCGGAGGACCAAAAACACCTGTCCACATACGTGGGCTCCATTTCCTTGTGGATTTCGATGGGCGTTTGTTCTTAGCTCCATATAAAACCAATCACACTCCGTTGCTCGTACGCCGTGGACATGTGAAGCCCAGCATCCATCTTCAACAACTGGCAGCAGCGCCGTGCGGCGGTGGAACCGGCAGATAAGGCCCGACCGGTTCAATAAAGGTGCACCGCTGGGAATCGATAGGTTGACTTCGTGTTTCCAGCCGTAAAAAAAATGGGGGGGTGAATACTTTCTGATTCTCCCTCGTATAATCTCATGCGTAGGTACATTTTCCTTGTGAATGCCTTCCCGCAGGTGAAAATTTGGCGGTTCCTGCATGATTTGTGTAAAAAGGCGTTCCTTGCATAATATTACTAAAATTTTGAACTATACAATGTCATCCGCTACACGAGCTCGTGGCTTCTCTTAGCGCTCTCAATGGCGGTAGGCCACAATAGCTGCTTTTCAAACTGAACATTAGCACTACGACCACTGCACAATACTGACCGCACCAAATTTTCCGCTGAGTTTGATAAATTTTCTTTGCAGTTGACCGGCCGTGACGACAAGCTGTTTATTCGAAAAAGAGACTACAGAACAGAAAGTAGTACAAGATGCCAATACGCTCAGAAGGTAAAGGAAAACGACAACGGAACCTTCACATACGAGCTAGGCGCACGAACAGGGGAGCAGACACAGTAAGTAATGAAATAGCTATTTTCGTGCACTTTGACTTGCGGCAAATGCTCAAGCTCTTCATTTTAGTAAGTCACTATTGTTCCTGGCTAATCTAAAGAAACATGGGACATGCCGACGAAGTTAAAGCTTCTAACTTCTACATAATTGTCAGTTTGGTGTTACACAATGATGATTGACTCTAGCATTAATTACAGAAATGCTGCCCAGTAAAAACAAGTATTTTAATACATTTCACGTAATATTCCTTTAGACGAAACAAGAAATGAAGCATCATGGTTTCGCGTAAGCATTCACTGCGAGTTTAGGTTTATGTGGTTTCTGACTGGCTTTCAAAGCAACCATTTCCAATTTCGACTATGATTTGTGTGTGCATATTACTCGCGACCGGCAGTTGGACCTGCTCATTGGAATCAAGAAAGTGTTACGTGTACGGAGGATAAAAGTACTGTACTCTAAGCAAGCAGCTGAAACTCAACGTCTCTTGTTGGAAAAATCATGTATTCAAATTGTGCATCCATGACGATCGTAATTACAAGCGAAAAACCGAAAGCTTCTAGAAAGGTATTCGTTTTGTAAAAGGAATTATGTGCTTGAAAGCTGCTATTTGTGTCAGTGAAATATTGAATAGCCTTTTATTATGTTATTATCTTATTATGTTATTATGGGAGAGGAGAGCTGTTATACTGAAGCTTATACTAGATATGACTAACGGGAAAATGTTGCCTCTCTGCCAAATTTTAGCACACATAGGGAACCAGTTTAGCATAATAGTCCTGTACAGCACGCGCTATTTTTATGTAACAATAAATAGTGCACCGTCTGGTAACCTCTTGCATAATATAGCTCTTCACGAGTGATGCTGCGAAGGCGTAACAGCAACAAATAAAATGTGAGACCAGGCTATGGAGTTTCTGACAATGCAGCTGAACATTATTAAATCATACCACACAGCTAAAAAATGTCCAATTGACTTTCCATGCAAAGGAGTAGCTAGACATCTCACTCTTTGTAACGAAAAGTCTAGAGAAAGTTCCAAAAGTATTTTTTGCGTTGAAAAGTGTTTGTGTTCTAATTTTTCCGGCGTTTGGCTAGGGTATTACCCTAGTGGCTAGGGCCCAGGTATTTATTTAAGGCCTTCGGGGTGATTGCTACAGTTAATTATTCCACCCTGGAAAGGATAGCACTTTGAAAGTAATGAGTATTTCGAGCTCATTTCTGGAATAAGTGCTCAAAATCCATGCCAAGAATTATTTTTCACAGCATTTCGTTAAATGATCTTCTGGTGCCTAGTATAATTTTTATCATTACATTAATCTACAATGAAAAAAATTAACAATAGTTGACCTCATTGCATTCGTTTCTTCCGTGGAAGGTGAATAAATACTCAAATATTTGAAACACAATTTAATGTGATTGTCAGATATACACTCAGACTATAACACCACGATGATATTGTTCATTATGCAAGAAAAACGTACTTTTTATTCTGTAAGCAGAAATAACACATACGTTCAGACCTTCTCTAGAAGAACGCAAACATCTTTTACAGAAATAACCACATTTATGTTGTTTCTCACCGTCGCATTCACAACGCACTTAGTTTCATGCGTACTGATGGTCAAACGCAGGCATTTAACTCATCCCCGCTACCAATAGCTATTGCACTTTGTAACAGTCTCCCAGATGACACTGCATCCATCTCCAATCGTGAAACATTCCGTGATAACCTGAATTCGTTGCGTGTTAATTTTGTGTAACGATGTTGCACTTTGCTATTATTCTTATGTATTTACTGTTGCCCCCCTTACTTAATGCTCTTCAATGAGCCTGTAAGGTAACGGGAATAAGTAAATAAATAAATAAATAGGTACATCATTTTTTTCACCTAAGCATGAAAAAACAGAAAAGACGCTAGATAACTTAGCGCGGAATGACCCTCTTGAAAGTGCAGGGTTTAATTTATGTACTATGGCGATAAGGCTAAAGGTGACACCACAGTCACCTCTCTCCGTTTGCATTTTGAGCGAAGGCTATGCCATTGTTTAATGATTGAGGTTCAGAGTTGTAAGTCTAGCTCTACAATGAGAAGCGCTAGCAAATTTTACCTAGATTTATGTTGGGGCACTATCAGACAATTAACCCCACGATTAGCAAGTGCCAAGTGACTGACACTGTCGATAGCACCTTCTTTCTCAGCGCGTAACAGCCGTGTAGGAAAAAAAATTGGAGAACGCTTAAGCTTCGCCTTCAAGAGTGGAACGCGACAGCGTTCCCGTCGACCCTCCAAGGGGTGTAAGACAATGGGCTACGGCGCAGCGACTACGCGCCCCGCATTGGACGCGGAGAGCGTCGAGCAACGCGGCGTTCGGCGCGACAACGAAATGTGCGCCTGAGCAAGCGACGCACGCCAGAGCCTTAGCAACAGCTCGTTTCTAAGGCAACACCGCGTTCACTAGAGGCGCTTTTGTACCGCTTTGAAGCATCGAACTCGTGAATTAGTGGTAACGTCTCTGTCTCACACTCCAGAGACCCTGGTTCGTTTTCCACCCAGACCATATTGCAAGTTGTATTTTATTCATGAAGTGCCTGCTGGGATTTATCGCTCACGGCCAACGCCACCGACACTGACGCCGACGCTGACGGCACCGGCTTTTCTGCGACACGAGCTCCTTAACGCTGTCGCGTTAAAAGTTAATCCCTGGACCACGGGTAATTAGTGCGTTGTTTTTGCACGAGTTACCACGCCACGATTTTAATGCGTAGGCATTCTTATTGTACTTAGCGAATTTTTCGTGGGCTATCTACGCATCTATACATACCTAGCTATGTTTCTATCTACACGTTATCTCGCGTACCTGGGACACTGGGTAGTCCGTGGTCCACTTGGTAGAGCATAGGGCTGCTGTGCTGAAGTAACAGAGTTAACAACCTACCATCGACTTGGGTAACTGAGCTTCTGGCAATGCGCACGCGCATGATTCTCTTCAACGCGGCCCTTTAACGCCGGCATTGGTCACTGTCGATGCGGACAGCGTCGATACCGCAGTTCAAAGAAACTCGGACGCGGACTTGGAGCACTGGGTATGCACCGCTCCGTGCGTGCTGGTCCCCAATGCAGGTGTGCGCCGCTCCTCGATGAAAGTCAGTGACGGCAAGTTTGGTAACTAGCTACGTGCCCCTGAGAATGTGCCGCTCTACAATGACGAAAAATATCCCTTATTTTCTCTGATGCTAAGCGGAATCGAACCAACGTCACAAGCTTTTCCATGGACGGCAACCCGACGCATTAGCAGGCTCCACCGCAAGTGAAGTGACTATGTGCTAATCTTCAATGAACGCTTTTCACGCCAAAGTTTCACCTAGCTGCTCCATGAATGCGCTGCGTATGCGCCGCTATTCAATCAACCTGTGGCCAACTTGGGTAACTGAGTATGCGCCACTAAGCGTGCGGCTAGCGAGAGCACAAGCCTCAGCGTTCGCAGGCGCCGGCGCCCCAGCGTTCTCATCTCGGATGACCGGCTCGCACTTCTGGGCAGCGTCACTAGATGGCGCAGCGTGTCGCGAAAGAAGCGCTAGGTAGGAGCCAGCGTCGGCAAAGCGCGATTCTCAGCGTTCGCTCGCACCGGCGCGCCGTGCATTTTGTTTGTCAGGCACAACCTTCGTGGTCGCGCCGCTAGGTGGCACCGAGTGTTCTTAGTGAAGCGTGAAAGAGGAGCCTTCCTGCAGCACAGGCAGCATACATAGCCCATTTGGATGGTCGCAATACGTTGTGTCGCTATGTAGATTCAATGCTAAAGGATTTACTTTGCACAGTGATCATAAGAAGGTTCTCCGATTTTTTTCTTCACAGAATATCCTACCAAGTCCTCTCGACTCCAATGAAAACTGGTACGCACAATGAAAACAATGCCGCACAGTACGAAGAAGCCCCAGGTAATCTATACATGTCCCTAAAATTTTTCGCATGGCAGACGTATAAACGCAGGTGTTTGTTAAATTATAGGAAAGAGCATCATTTGAAAATAAAGTCGCGCAATATAAAATATTCAAGAACGCTGCATCGCATGTTGCTATTTGCTTTAGGTACTTCACAATGCCCTCGTCTGCAACCATTTTTAAGCGAAGACCGAAACCGTCTCCTTCAGTGGTGAAAGCGCTATCACATATAATATTGCCAGAGTGTGCTTCATAAAAGCTGCCTTCATAATATTAAAAAAACGGGCGCAGTAGTTCACGCGGGTCTTATCATATTTCGTGGCTACTACATGGATGCCGTGACTAAAATAAATGCTAGATATCGGCAAAGGGCAGTCCAATCATGAATTCGAAATAAGCCATCAGAACACATAGGCATTAGAGAACTATGGAACCTCCATTTAGTATATAAGTGTTATGAAGGATTATTGCTATAAAGGTGTCTGGCAATTTGGGCAATTAACAGCCGCAAAAGTAATAATGCTATTGGGTATTATTCTCAATATAAGCTTAAAATGCTCTAAAAAGTAAATTATGTTAATTCTGCAGTTATTTCCGTAGTTAATGTCGCCGTATGTTTCTTCTTCATTTCTAATTGCATTCAGTTACTGATGACATTAAATTAGGTAATACGCAGCAGCATTTTTCTCTTCAGCATCTAAAATTACCTTCAAGTCTAGTAATAGGAGCACACAAAAAGTGAAGATGAAGGCGTCTGGACAGCGAATGACTTTTGCTGTGTGTATGTCTCAGCGGTAAATTTCACTGCTCTATTATTATTGGCCATGAACCAATACTAACTTTCTCAGTTTTCTAATGACTTCAGGAAGAATATGTACGTGCTTCATTTGCACAGTTCCGGTCGTTCTGGGGTCGTATATCAGGTTTTATTCAATTCATCAACGCCTAAATGAAAGCGCAACGTTTACTTAGCGAAACGACCTTTACAAAAAAGACGACAAAGAAAGGGCTTTCTATTGAAGAGTGAAAATTCATTCAACGTACTATGTTCCCAAACTGTGCGATTACCGACGTTTTTGCCTTAGTAATGCGCGCAGATGCAAGTGATGTAATGTTACTGACACAGCTTTTTACAGACAGTGTAGTGGGGCCTGTGTGATCTGATTGCAGGCCTTACACGGCGTGTGAAAGCTTTTAACGGTGCCAGAAATTCCGTGTACCCGTGAATGTCGCGTCCACGTTAGTCGGACCCAAGTATATTTTGAACACCATTTTGAACATCAAGAGCAGCACCAAACCTTGCCTTCGCGTTGGGCGAAATTGACATTATATTTTTTTATTTTAGCCAGTGCGAAAGCACGTTCCTGGCCAAGATACATTGGCAACTATGACTCTACGCTACATTAAGGCGTCCTTCAGCAATAACGCCAAAAAACCCTTTCAGACATATTTTCTTTATTTAACACACGAAGCGATGGTTACTGCGATTGGCCGCTTATAACGTCAACCTGAGACGAGTTCTGATGGCAGATGACTAATATAGGCAAATTGCGGTGCACAACTGAACGTCTTACTATCGACTGTTGTGCTAGAGACGCTAGCGCTAACCTGAGCTTAAGCAATGGTTTAACCTTATGCTCAGATGCTGAATCGGAAGTGTATTATGAGTACAAGGCATATTAAACACGCAGCGCGTTGTCTGTTGCCGATTAATGATTTGAATTCTCTTCTTCACTCTTCTCCAATTCTCCGTCCACCTCCCCACATGCAAGGTAGAAAACTAATTTTTCTCTCTCTTTTGAAGAGCGCCAAAGTGGTGATCGCATACTCAGGCCAGCAATCTGAATGAGGGCAGTCTGCTTTTATGGCGCAAACAAATGTGAACTTCGTAAAATGTACATGCAGCTACATCTACATTTGATGCGAGGGCACGGTAGTGCTCAAACCAGCGCTTTCAAACTTGAGCTCGGCGTCACGTATACAACACAAGGCTTCGTGTCACGAGCTGTAGCGAAAGAATAATAGGGGCGCACGCCTCTGTCCACTCAGATTTCGTATTCTTTCCCTCTCTACCAAAGTGGTTTGGGTCCGCGTTGCTAGGCGACAGATGTAGTCAAAGCATACTCCGGCGGGCAAAAGGTGCCCGTTCCTGTCTCTTACCGGTAGATGAGCAAGAAAAAGGTATGGTATACTTTCTCGCGTTCATTTTATTCGCAGCAGTGACACTCCTTGCATTTTTTTACCAGCATGTGCACACAATTTTCCTAAAGTCATTGCTTACGCATTCCCACTGTTAAGTTCTATATATGTCTAAGAATGTTTCCACGTATGCAGTACACTATGCTTACACAACAATCAAGCATGCTTGTTATTGCAGATATTGCTTTGACTAAAGGTAAATAATGCACCACTAGCAAAAAAATATGCTTGCAAGAGCGAGATCGCTAAGCTACTTAGTAAACAAATGTAATATTCGATTATGGAGGCCCAGAACACACTGTCCTAACAATATCCCGCAGCAGGCAGAGATTTAAGGTGTAGGCACTCTGCCTCACATACTTCATTTATGTGTGCTCAATGGCGCATCGTACCACAGTTTTCTAAGTAATCTCATTACGCAAGGGTCACTTTAGGTACGCGCCAAGGTGCACTAACTGTTAAATCAGCCAATCGCATTTTACCGTCAGCAACATCTATGCCTGTAACAAAACTGTAAAAGTGAAGGCGTTGATGCCTTGCAAATCTTTCATTTATCAAATATGCGCATTTTAGTTCCTCTTTAAGAATGAATTCCTTCAGAAAATTGTACTGGGCATATTAAGGGCCTAGTACGCAAGGCTGACTTAAATGGGCTTACTGACGACACATCATGCGCGATATACATGGCAATAACTTCAATACGTCGCACATTTGCTTTTTCTTTTTCTCGCCGCCAATCGACGCTAGCTACGATGAACTGGACACCAGGGACTATGCCTGTAATTAACACGGGATCGTTACGTCACATGCTGGCTATATAGGTGACGATGGTGTCCTGTCCAACTCAGTGAACATGGAACCTGTACGCGGTTCCGAAACGTCACATTATTCATCAGACTTGATAAGTGACCGCGATTCCCTTCCTTTTCTTTATGCTATAGTTCACTTCGAAAACGGGCAAGGGAACCTTACAGCGCCAATAATTGGCAAGAAAAGAAGACTCAGTAGTAACAGGAGAAATTGCGTAAAATAAACGCCATTGTTTTTTTTTTTCAATACCCAGGTGAGGGTCAAACTCTTCACAAACTTATGACCATGAACGACGAGCATACTTGCTTCGTCCTCACTGTGCCTTATCAAGGAGCAAATGGTAAGTATCTGAAACTCAGTACACTTCTCCGTCGTGGCGTAAGGCTTTTCGAGCGTAAACGCGCAATTTAGTTACGGCCAAACAGGGGCAGTAAATATCATCCACAAAACGAGTAGAGCGCACGCAGCTGACCGCATTCGTAGCACGTACGGGTATGCCCACCATGCCGGATTCTCGGTTTGGCTGCTTAAAAACTTCTGTCTGCTTGGCAGTGTTAACCGCAGACGAACATAGAGGCATAATGTGCATTTTTGGTGGTCGCGTACACACCGTACATATTTGTAAACAGTACTTTGTTCTCATCGCCACCCGCACTCACAATCGTATCTGAACGCGCGTTTCGCCACATTGGAAACAAACATGATGCTCCGTCACCAACGAGGTTCTAAAGCATCGTTTTGTTTTATGTTATGGAAGCAGTGTGGCCTTGATTGCACCACAAGCGACCAATGCGTCTCTTATGTGAGAAGTTCAGAACAGTTCACTGCAGTTCCGCAACGAACTGTTGTGTAGCGAGGAACTAGATTATATTGACAAATAAAAATATTACTAAGGAATACTAACCTTACACCCGTATTCACCCATTTAAGTTCCTTCTTTAGGCGCACTTAGAGATACCGGTACAATGAGTGCCGCACATTCTTCCCTTTCTTTCAATATTCAACTCTACGAAACAGCGGTGTACACCACTATACTTCTGCGCCACTAGAACAAACATGCACAGAACCTGCTCTCATTTAAATTTAACAGTTTTATATTTTCAACACAAAAGTAATTAAAGCTCGAATGTTGCATATTGTTTCATTAGCTCCACGCGCTTTTTAAAGTGAGTTTACAATATTCTAAGTCAATCCAAAACGTTAGGGGCCCGAAATATACTAGAAAACTTCAAAGGCATGATACAGGCATGAATGCTCGTTCTGGTTGTTGTCATAGTCAGAATTTGTCATAGTCATAGCAGCAGAAGTTTGCCTAAAGGCCAGCAAACACAAAAAAAGCTGCTTATATATTTTTTTATGTCCCCAGATTAAACACGCTGCTGTGAGCAATGCCAGAAACCACAATTAGCGCTTTTCTTCACTGATTAGCCTGCATGTTTCCGAAGACAAAAAGTGTGTGATCTCATGAAATAAGGATTGAAAACACACGGCATATTATATTACCTACATTACAGGCTAAAGACAAAGAAACTGCCGCAACGCTAATGACATTGTTTTGATTTAGTCTCGCTACGCGTCTTGAAGAACCACCAAAATTAACCCGGTATAGAAATATCCAGCACTCATTCCAACACCACCGCCACTTACATTCTACACAGGTCTCCGAGAATAGCAATACGAAGGGGTTACTTTTTAAAATTCTTTGCTGTGTTTTGAAAGACCACAAATATGGCTGCACTGCTTTGACAGAAAAACAAAATGTGGCTCATGTGGTTTTTCTTTATGCAGGCTGCTTCCTGTTTATTTATTTATTTATTTATTTATTTATTTATCGATACTGTAAGCCTCGAGAGACTCATACAGGAGTGGACATACAAACAGTACAGGCGCTTTGTTATACAGGGGGTTTGCAGCAAACTCAAACAAAAAAGCAATGGTTACAATCGACGCGCCATGTCAGCAGTAAGTAAATACAAGGAAACAAAAACAACCTATACAGTGCGCACGCTATGTAAAGTGTAAGAAGCAGTTAATACAGGAAAAATGCATTTGGGTGTGCCGTGTAATGTATATTATCAGACGTGCGCAAGAACCAAGCGCAGAGAAGTACGAAAGAACATATGGACACCGGCGTGCGAAAGAAGCTGGGGCATGGCAATACGTCATTGATAACTTTTGAGGAACGCTCAGCCAAGACGACCACAATGCGGTCATCATTTCGATAATGACTCGAAGTGCAATTCGAGTGTCGAAACGAATGAATGCACAGATTGTGAGCAAACGATGTCACTTGGCAGGGAATTCCACAGATGTGGCTCATGTGGTTTGTATTTATGCAGGCTGCTTCCTGTTGATGACAGAAGACACAGCCGGGGGAATCATTCCACACGAGTGCGACAATGTTTACAATACCGAGTGTGGAAAGAAAAGCATCGAACTCTATGACTCAAGCTGCAAGCAGCAGGCATCCGCGTAGAGCACGAGCACCTGTTTAAGAAACTTGTATGTAGTGTAGACCACGTGGAAATAAATACATAGTTGCAGGCTTATATTCGTGCTTTCCATTTGAATTTTCCACACATTTCACTTATTTACTGCGATCACTTCCTTCTGGCCCCATCGAACATTGTTTGAGTTGCTAAAGAATAAGTGGATGAAGACTAAGCTGTCCTATCTGCATGGAGTATCTAGTTTAGTAACAGATGTCTGAGACATTATAAAAAGAACGCGCACGCACGTACGCGCAGACACACACACACGCATGCACGCACACACGCACGCACACACACGAATTAAGTCAAGTTCAAAAATAAAATTCGAGAAAATGTGTGTTCTTACTGGCGCAAGTCGAGCAGCGGGCCTGCCTAGTACATATTGCAATCTGAATTGGTTCGTACAAACTAATTTTGTCCATCTTGCCGCAAATAACAAGTTCTGAACTAGCAGCGTTCATGAAGAAGAGAGTGCTTACGGTCTTTTGGAAACCATAGCGGCTATGGTGTTGGGCTGATAAGCGTGGTGGGGGTATCGAATCCCGGCCACGGTGGCCGCGTTTCGAAGGGGGTGAAATGCGAAAACACCCGCGTACTTAGATTAAAGTGCACTTTAAAGAACTCCAGCTAGTCTAATTATTCCGCAGCCCCTCACTACTGCGTAATTCATAATGACATCGTGCTTTTGTCTGGTAAAAACCCGTAATTTCTTTCTTTAAGAAACACAGGGCGCAATGGCGAATTGAGTATCGCCTTCTTAGCCCTCTAAGGCGCACAAGAAATTGAAGAATGGGAGACCTATTTCTATGCTTCTTTCTTTATTAGCGGCTCTGTTTTTACCCCCAATTTACCACAAAAGAATATGTATGCATTGAAATATTTTACCATTCTTAGTTTTGTGTTAGATAGAGGGTAAAACCACAGCTGCTAGCAGAGTGACCTTCAGAAATAAACGTGTTTCGCGCAAAACGAGCCCCACAAACACGAGAGCAATACTACCAGCTGATTTTAATGATGCAAACAACGCACAAAAAGACAGGTAGCCTGCCTTGCTTCGTGTCTCTTTGCGCATGACCGTCATTTTCACGTTGTATGAAATCACAGAGGTCTCACTGATGCATTGGTTTCCTGCTTACTTGACAACTTAGGCTTTTAAAAATTATGTGTTTATGACATTTCTGATATTTTCCCACAAGAAAGAACTTCAAAGAAACATGGATACTTGAAATCATGAGCAAGGGACCAACAAGGAATGTCGCTTTAAGTCAACCCTGTGACAAGGGTTCTTGTAGTCCGGGCAGCAACTGTTTTCCTTTGCTGTGTTTCTATGTATGCATAGCTCAATCTCCCCGACTGTCAATGGATGAGGAGGAGGATGGTCTGGAGCATGGTACGGCATAGATAACCTTTGAAAAGGTAGTAGACTGACACAACTGACAAAAGGAGGAGGGGGACAAAGCGACGCTTGTAGGTATGCGAGTAAAGATAAACAATGGGGGTGCTGCTGTTCGGTTCTACTAAAGACTGGATATAAGCAGAACCATTAAATAATTTAAGAATATACGCAGGTGTCACCAATCAAGTCGTCTGGTTTTCTAGCAAAGGAGAACCTCTTCAACTGATCTCTCTGGAGTTCAAAAAAAAGGTAGGGAGAGGAGAAGGAGAACACCTGATGGCAACCTGGTCTGAGGTTTTTCATAGCTTCAATATAAAAAGGTATCAGGGGTCTTTTGCTTAGAGCACAAAGCAATTCTGAAAGATCATGCATACGCATACGTCTGTGGAAAAAATAATTACGGGCTACTGGTTGCGCCCGCATAATTTTATAGCGAATGTATTCAAGAGCTCCTCTTGAAACATGCTTGTCGTCTCCAGTTATTTAAATTTCTGAATGAGATATGATTGTCTGTATTTCCGATCTTTGTGACAAAGACATGTACAGGGTGGAACAAGAGGGTGGGCGAACGACACCAGACACAAACGCATCCTGATGTCTTTCTCCTCCTGTGTGGCGCAAGCACATTTTAACACCGTTGAAACCTGAGTCGAAGATAATGGCTTAGTTCTAGCCTTAATAATTAGGTTAAAGCGTTAACCCTTGCGGTGGGCCGCGCTCCATCGAAGCTTAAAAACATATTTTCGTCTTACACGATTGCCATTCTAATGTCAGCGCTGTCAAAGTCATGTACCAAGCCAAAGTGGAAGGCCTTAATGCGTAAATGAGAACCCATGCGTATATTTCACTGCAGAAAGTTAAAACTATACATCAGGCTCTCAGAGTGTCGTCGTTCCTGAAGTATGAGTCATAGCTGAGTTCTGAAACCAGGCTCAGCACAATATTGTAAAGTAACCTACTTAGTCTCACCATTGACATATCAAGATGAAACAGTCTGCGCCTCTTATTTTGCGAAGCTCTGTCACACCGCAGTACATGGGTCCGGAAATGATCTGTGTCATCATCATCAGCCTACTTTATGTCCAGTGCAGCACTAAGGCGTCTTCCAGCAATCTTCCATTATCCCTTCCTTGCGCCAGCTGATTCCAACTTGCGCCTGCAAATTTCCTGGTTTCATAACCCCAATTGATTGTCTGCCATCCTCCACTGCCCTTCCGTTCCTTTGGCAGTAATTCCGTAACTCTAATGGTACACCGACTACCTGCCCTACTCATTACAAGGCCTGCCATGCTCCACGTTCCTCTATATATCAACTAGAATGTCGCCTACCGCCGTTTGCCATTTGATTCGCACTGGTCTGTTTTGTCAATTAATGTTGCGCATAACATTTTTCGTGCCAACGATCTTTGCGCGTTCCTTAACTTGTTCTGGAGTTCCTTTGTTAACACCCAAGCTTCTACCCCTTATGTTCGCGCTGGTAGGCTGCAATGATTGTCCCCTTTCCTTTTTACGGCAGGGGTAAGCTCCCTGTCAGTATTCGCGAACGCCTGCCGTATGCACTTCTACCCATTCTTATTCTTATGTGGATTTCCTTCTCATAATCGGTGTCCCCTGTAGGTAAGTGACCTAGATAAACGTACTCCAGTCCAGTGGCTAACTGGCGATCCTGAATTCTTGTCCTCTTGCGAGGCTACAGAGCATTTCATCGGCCCTCTGATGATTAAAGTTCAGCCCTACTCTTACAATTTCCATACTGATGTTCTCATTGTTGAAATTAATCAAAAGTGATGTTGCAAAGTACCATGTCATTTGCAAATCAAAGTTTAGTGAGATATTTGCGGTTCACCCTCACTCCTAAGCCTTCCCAATCTACTAACGTCAGCGCTTCTTCTAAGCATGCAGTGAACAGCAATGGACAGATTGTGTTTCCTGGCCTCACTCTTTTCTTGGTTGGTAATTTTCTATTTTCTTATGGAGAAACAAGATAACTGTCCAATCATTGCGAGTATTTTAGAAAATAGTACCGTATACCTTCTCTACTCCTTGTTTACACAATTCCTCCCTGACTTCTGATATCTCAATTGAATAAAATGTCTTTTCAATATCTATGAAATTAATATAGACCCGCCGTGGTTGCTCAGTGGCTATGGTGTTGGGCTGCTGAGCACGAGGTCGCGGGATCGACTCCCGGCCATGGCGGCCGCATTTCGATGGGGGCGAAATGCGAAAACACCCGTGTACTTAGATTAAGGTACACGTTGAAGAACCCTGGTGGTCGAAATTACCGGAGTCCTCCACTACGGCGTGCCTCATAATCCGAAAGTGGTTTTGGCACGTAAAACCCCCTAATTCAAATTCATATAGAGAGGTTGATTATAGTCCGGGTCTTGAAGTATTCAGTGGTTAATCAAATACAGGCGCTGAACATTTGAACATGCCGAACAGGCGTGTTAACCGAACGGGGCGTAATATTTGCTGCAATAGAAATAACGTATTACTAAAGCTGCGCTCGTTTTGCGACCATGAAAAAGGAGTCGTGACATACCCCGCGTTTTAACACTGACCATTAAACGCAGCAAAACAAAACCTTGCTAGGCAGCATGTTCACATCCCAGTGCTCACCAACTCGACGCGCCCAAGTGTGCTCCGACAAGACTCAACCTGCGTTCATTTAGGTCACCTCAAAATATTTCCAGCAATATGACCTATGTTACTGCCGAATGACCAAGAAATAAAATGGGATTTTCTTTAGCATAAAATGGTATCGGGAGAGCGCTGCAAAACACAGACACAAGAAGAAACAAATAGGAAGACAAGCGCTAGCTATCAACAACGAAATTTATTTCCAGGAGTGGTCGTACTTGTAAACTTGGACAATGTGCAAAGTAAAATCAAGCTTGAAGATACACGATGGCATGAAAACAATCTAAAACCAGTTCATGAAGAAAGCGCCAAGATAACCTAAACGATACAATGCAATTGTGGTAAGCTTCCATGACATGCACAACAAATGCAACGTTCACGCGGGCACTAACAGTGACAGTTTGCTGATGCATGTATTAATGGCCTAGAGGATTTGATTAGTTTCTATTATGTAACTGAGGCACTGGCGTTTATTTGTATATATGTACTTACATATATATATATATATATATATATATATATATATATCACGATAGAAATGCAATTACGAGACGTAGATAGCTGTCTTAAATTTCTCGTCAACCCAAATTTATAAACCACACATCCCTTCCCCAAGACTGTCGCAGGCAAACGCAAGATAACATTGCAATCGCATCCCCAACCATGCTCTAGGCCGTCTGAAATCTACAAATCGATGCAGTGCAGAGCAACGTGAACTTAAAAAGAACTGCTAATTAAAGGAAGCAACAAAACTGTAAGAAAAGTTAGAACTTGAACAGTAATACAAACGCAAATCATGGAATCAAAGCGACAAGACAAAACGGTTGAGTAGCTACACATAAGTTATCAGGCAAAAATATCCTGAAATTTATTTCATTCAAACAATCTTGCTTGTAAAACACACATCTTAATGCACCGTTTTCTGATTCACTCCTTCTGGCGTCTTAGCAAATTTACAATGTGCGCTAATCAAATGCACTCCCCCTTGAAATACCAACCTTCCTGTTTTTCAGCGTTAACCCCAAATCGAGGACTGTGGCCACCAGCGCCGACTTTTTTTATTTACTGCATTTGCCTATAATTGTTTCCAACACTCACAAAAATACGTCGCCACTTTGCTGCATATATTAAGATGTAAGCTTTGTAGTGGCAATAAAGACCGCAAGCGAACACTTATCACGATAGCAGTGCGCTGACACGAAGGGACAAGACTGCTAGCACTAACGCCACCCAGTCAGTATGCTAGCAGTGCATAAAAAGAAAGACTACGAGGAAAAGGTGAATGATGGAAACGGCGCATATGCCACCCTCACCTCCACAGGACCAAGCCCCACCACGTTCTTCCGGCGGCAGCTACTGACGGAGACAAGAGGGACAATATGGTGACCCCACCGTATACCCATGTGCCTACGCAGCAGCATGTAGCCGCCGGAGTGCTTCATGCATAGCATCGAGCAGGCTTACGGGGGTGTGTGGGAACGGGGGGGGGGGGGAGGGCAGGATTCAAGGACAGAAAATTAGGCCGAAAAAATAACCGAAAGTGCGCTGTGCCAAAGACCGCACAAGCGCGAAATTTCAACTAAATTTTCTTTCTATGAGAGCCCTCCATACAAGGAGCTTACTTCACATGTGCAATGAACTAACACACAAGCGATCCCATTGGAATAGTAGCATGATGATTATCAAGCCGCAACCGCCATGCTAGAACCTTTCTTCGGTGCCAAACAAAGAAATAGAAGTGTCACCGATACATGCGCTCCATCTAGAGGCAACATAAAACGGCACCATCAGCTCTATGGCGGTGCCACTCTTGACTCTACCCAGAATCTTGATCCTCCAAAGAAGCGGAGCACGCTTGCAAAATCTACAATGCGCAGGAAAATGTGCAATACCTTTGTTTCTTATGGAGAGTTCGTGTTTCCTTACACGATCAATAAAGCAGCGGCTAGTTTGCCGAATATACGACATCCTCTGCTTGCTACGTTCTGTACTTGCTTTACTGTTCAAAGGGACGCATTTCGGTGAGGGCGAAGTTCAAGAACGCCCATATACCATGCATCGGGTGCATGTAAAAAAGACAAAGGTGGTTAGGATAAACCATAAGTCCCAACTGCGACATACCTCATAATCGCAATGTCGTTTAGGCACGTAAAACACCTGATTGTCGGTTTGCATTGACTATTTTAAACGTCAGTTAAGAAAGAAGTTGCACAGAGATACATTTAAAAATCCGGAATGAAAACTGCGCTTACTACAAGCGCTACCTTCTTCCAAGAAATAGAACTTAGTAACTTATGTTGGCAAAATCACAGGAATATCGGTTCAGGAATTACCGCCTTGTTGAACGGTAGCGCAAATAGTGTTTGCTCCACGTGCAACGAGGTCCAGCGTTGGATAACTATCAGAATTGCTCAGCCGATATTCGCTCCACGCTGTGTATTCTAGGCCAGTATTGGGCCACCATTCATAATGGCACAGCCCATATTAGTATCCCGCTGTTAAAGTCAGGTCATTATTCGGCCAGAAAGTGCCAAGGTGTATCGAACGTTGGCCCGACCTGAAGTGCCACGTGGGAAGGCACTGTAACGAAATGCACAGTCTTCATCATTTTAAATCGCTTGGTAATGCGCTATTCTCGCTTTTTATTGTGCTCTTGTATTTCTTCCTCTTCGAGATGTGGAGCCTGTTGAGCACGCCAAGCCTGAGCCTTTTGGCAGACTTGCTCAACTCGTGCGCCGCGCCTTGCGACAACTTCGGGATCGACCGACTCGCACTCCACCAGCCACGGCTTCTGTCGCTGTTTCCCTATTCTCGCTCGGCTCTCGGTCTCGCGACCACGAGATGAAACGTTACGTCCATAGCGCACGCAGAACCCGTGGCAACTTTCAGAGCAGGAAAGCCCAGCGCGCCCGCAGCTACCCTCCTCGCCCGCGAAGCTTCGCCTCCTTTCTCCACCCCCACTTCGCTCAACGCAAACTAGGCTTATCTCTAGGTTGCGTTGCTTTGCCGCGCGTTCTAGCCCGCTCAGCGCGCTTCTCCACGCTTTGGTGGGTACCAAACATTCTTCTCCACCTCCCCAATCTGACAGTCAAAAAGTACATTTCTGAGGTTTTGCCCGCAGAAGGGAGTAAAAGAATACTAAGAGATACACACAGTTACGTGAACGAGCGAAAGTGTACAAAGGAGTTTGAAAGCACACACCTAAATTTAGTTTTGCTGACTAGATGGCTGCCGAATCTGGACATATTGACACAACAAGACGCCTTACAATATCTATTGAAACCAGACGTAAGCCACACTTATGGAGCATATAAAAGCTGTAGTATTGAACAATGTAATAGTTGGGTCGACCGCTGACGTTTAGTATGTGCCAGATATTTTGGTTATCGTAAAAAAGTTGACAGGTACGAGTGTTCTTTTCTGCGGCCCTATTGTTGACCATAGGGCAAGTATCTTTTCTGTTTTTAAAATGAAAGTCGTGTGTTTTCTCAACAATAAAGCAGCCTTTAGTCATTGCCTCGCGGTATGATATCCTCAGCATTCGAGAATAAGGTGTCACATGTCTGTGTCAGCGTTGCCACAGTGACACTGAGAACTAGCAATATGCAATGAATCATGTGTAAAAGGTTACGCGCAAACGTAGTGCCAAGCAACAGATGGCGCAGTAAAATTCGAAAATTTATATTGTCACTCGACTTCAGTGGAATGGACAAAATAAGTTACGGTCTATAAAGAATATATCTAAGTACTGTCATTCCTGACCAATCCAGCAGTTTGTGGTAGATCGACAGGATATATGTCCCTGCAGGAGGTGAATTTATTTCTGGATAAGAAGGAGGCTTATTCTATTTTCATGTCCGCGGTTCCTATGTTGCGGCAGCGTCTGCTGTAATGTTTCAGGGAATGTTAGATTGTCTAGAATGCGATTTGTTGCAGTAGCTTTTCTGTGTTCCTTCATACTTTCGATACTAACAGTCTATCCAACGCTCTTAGACGCTGCTCGGGAATCCTATAAATAAACTATTTCTTTTTGTTTTCCGCTCACGCTGCGAAGCGCATGACACAGAGAATATCAAATTGTTCAGTAACGGCAGACGATATTACTTGGCATAATCTGAATTTCTGACCAACCTTCATGTCCAGAATGGTGAATGCGAGTGTAGAAGAATTATTTTAGCGTGATCTGTCTGTAAACACAGGATTGGCTGCGAAAAAGGCCAGGAGTGGCGGGGAAGACCCTGTTGAAGGACTTCTGTGCTGCAGACACACGTAAAAAGGCCCGCTTCTACTAAAATATCACACTATGCAGCAGAAAATATAAAACTAATTCCTTGCTAAAATGCCGAGAACACAAAACCATAGGCAAGACCTAGAACATCAGAACGTGTAATACCTGCTTCTACTGCGAAATCAATAACGAAGAGAGAGTCTCCAACCTATTTCCTGCCTTATTGTGCGTTTCTTGTCTGCGACTTTGTTGGCTGGTTTTTTCTTAAAACAAAGATAGGCTACGTTAGCAATTTTGTTTTGACATTGCTTCGAAAACTGAGGTTGTCTTAACCAAACGTAATATGCGTTTAGCTTACTCCGTCGTTGCAAAAATGCGCCTGTCCCACATGCGGCTGTTCTTGTACGTCGTGTTTCTGTGCAGTTTTATTGAATGAATGTTGATGTTTATTGGTCCAAGGGCCAGGTATGGGCAAAGAGCCCCATGCTAAATTTAATGAGTTTGCAGTAGACTGATGGGTTCAGAGAAGGTAATGGGACGTGGCTGTAAAGGGGCCTAAAAGAGTTAGTGTAAATTGCATAAAAACTACGTGTAATACAATTATGGCAATGACTAATGACGTGTACTATGAACATTAAAATGCATTGCGAAAGAATGACAATATACAAAATATCTGAGACGCTAAAATTGGCTAGAGCACTACTGCCTCACCAGAGCCCTTGTAGCACAAGGTCCTAGAGTCATGTGCTATACAAAGAAAACTATCACAGCGGGATCGTCTGGAAAAGGATGCGCTACGAATTTAATGGGCTTGTACCATGTAGCACAACATCATTCAAGAAAGCGAGGACTGCTTTGGTCTTAAAAAGCCGTTCTTCAACAAGATACATAGCCGCATGTAGGGAGACACAATAGCGGTATGCAAAAGGAATATGTTTCCTCCTGGCTCTTCTCGCTTCCTGACACTGCAAGAAGACGTGGAGGACGGTTAGCCTGTCACCACATCTACCACAGGTTGGAGGCTCGTTACCTGTCAAGACAAAGTTATGAGTGCAAATGTATGTCCTATTCTTAGTCTAGTGAATAAGACATCTGTTGCTTGTGTTTCCGTAGTTGGGTGCCAGAAACCAAACTTCTGCTTAATTACGTGAAGCTTATTACTCGTTTCAGCATCCCGCAAGCGTTGCCAGTGGCTTCACATTTTGTTTCGTAGGAAAGGCTTCATGTCTGGCAGGGACAGCAGCAGAGCGAATGCCCTGCAATGCTATTGATCTGGCGATCTCGTCGGCAAGCACAGTACCCTCGATTCCTCAATGGCCAGGAACCCAGCATATTACTACATGTCCGTGTGGTAAATTGATGTTGCATAAGAATTAGCAAAGTTCACTGAAGACTGCTTTTGTGTGCTTTTGTAAAGAAATTAGCGCTTTTACAAGACTTAACGAGTCTGTGAATATGATTTCTCTGCCACCTTTTATTTTCCTTATATGTTACACCCCATATAGTACTGCATAGGCTTCTGCTGTGAAGATACTTGTTAGGGGGTTCAACACGTCAGATTCAAAAAAAGAGGGGCCTACAGCAGCGTAAGACACGCCAGCATCTGATTTTGACGCGTCTGTGTAGAATTCGGAGCAGGAGTACTTCGATTGAAGCTCACGAATATGCATAACATTACAAGCTCAGGAGCATGCCTTGTGACCTCTACAAAGGATACATCAAATTCTACCACCTGCCGCTCCAAGGGCGGTAATAGCTTAGCGGCAGGGGCTCTACAAAGGATACATCAAATTCTATCACCTGCCACTCCAAGGGCGGTAATAGCTTAGCTGCCGGCATTCGGCGATATTCGAGTATTGGGATAACCATTTCTTCGCTAAGTTCTCTCACACAGAAAGGTTGTCAAGGAGGGTCTATTACGAAAAATTGCAGAACGCCTCAAGTTGTTAACGGTTGTGAAACACGGATGTTCCTTATTAGAGCCCAGTTTCAGAAAATAGGTGAAGCTGGTGGATGTTCTCTGAAAATGGAGCGACAACTCATCTGACTCTACGAATAGACTTCCGACAGGGCTTGTTCTAAATGCGCCAGTGGCCAGGCGGATACCCATATGGTGCATGGGGTCTAACATCTTCAGCGCACTCGGGGCGACAGAGTGATAAACTACAGCACTATAGTTCAGTCGTAATCGAACTAGGCTCCTGTAAAGATTCAATAAACACTTCCTTTCGCTACCCTTGTTGTGTGGGGTAGGATCTTATGTAAGTTCATTGTTTTTGACATTTTGGTTTAAGACATTTATGTGCGTAATGAAAGAAAGCCTGTAGTCAAGTATAACACCTAGGAATTTGTGTTCTTTGTTCCCATGTATTTGTTGCCCATATATTTCGACAGCAGGATCTGTAGCAAGCCCTTTCTTACTGGTGAAAAGAACTCTAGAACTTTTGTTGGCGTTTACTTTGAGCCCGTTTTCTTCTTCCCACTTAAAAACTTTGTTCAAGCACTCTTGTACTTGTGTCTTACAGACTGTTAGGTTGCACGATTGGAAACCTACTTGTATGTCATTTACGTAGACGCAATAAAAATAGATGGCCTCCTCAGCTTTATCAGAGTGGATTACATGAAAGCGGGGAACGTTCTGTGTACGATTGCCAAAAAACTTAAAGACATCGTCGCTGAGCCCTTGTTTGTGAGGGCGATCAGGAAGTGGAGGGAAAGAAGTTTGCATGAAAACACATAAGAATACGGCAACAGCGCCGACCGCCCACCACAGAGCCCTACAAGGACGCAGCATAATTTCTATACAAGTCTGCGCGACGCCATTCGTACGCCGTCACTATAACCACGCATGTTGTACCCAAGGCAGGATAGCCACACAGGTTTTACCCTTGGCGCCAAGAACGGAAGTCAATGGAAAAGAGAAGAAGACAGGAAAGGCCAAAAAGAGGGCGAAGGAGAGGAAGACTTGAGGAGGGAGAGATAGGAAAAGGTCAATGCCGGTTTCCTCCAGGTGAGTCAGTCTGTAGGTGCCGTTTATGTGAAGCAGAGGCCAAAGAGGTGTGTTGCCTCCTCCGGGTGGCCTTAAAGGTCCAAACACCTAGCATCGGCTCAACATCCATGATCCCCATTTAGCTAGACATGGTTAAGCCGCGTACGGCTACACGCGGGAGAGTCCAACCCTCATGTTCTCGGGTGTGCAATTTTATTATCACGAATGATTTCGTAACAGCTATCTCGCAGCAGTACAGTTCCCTCAGTGGAAAAATATTTGGCGATCAAGCAATGCGTATCATCTCCGGTTGATTGGGCGGTTCGTCTGTTATTGTTTTTTAGATGCAGTGTGGCTTTCTGTTCAAGCGACAATGCACTAACGTGCATAAAGGCACGTTCACCAAGAAGCTCTCTATCGCGTGAATAGGCAAACTTTGCATTAGCATATATGAATGCTGGCAGAGCATCCGTGACAAAGTTTACAACGTGCCGACTTAGGAAGAATCGTAATATAGAGTAATGGCTTGCTCACGTAGGGCTCTAGCCTGTAGCCGGCAGAGCAAGAGAAAAACCGGCCGGTTGCCAAACATACGGGCAATCTGCAGGCAAATTAATGGACACATCACAGGAGTATGAGTCAAGAAAACGTCATCTGCGAGAGAAGCGATAAACAAAGGCAAGCTATTTAACCCGCCTAAGCATTATTTCTTTCTCAGTGAACAGGGAAGGCGCCCGAAACACAAATCCACGGTGACGGCTGTTTTCGAACAAGTGATCGATGAACGCAGGTGGTTTAGGCGATGCAAGACATTTAGACATTCTCTCGCTTCACAAGTTTGAGAGCGCACGGAACTGCCATCTCTGCTCAGCACATAGAATGCGAGACCTATCGCAGTTCCTCAAACATTTGCCAGATGTCGCGAGTATGGTGACTTGAGGTGCCTCGATATCTGCCCCGGCTTGGTACTGAGGCACCCTAATATGAAGTTTAGTTTGGCAGATTTGCATTTTTGTTGATCCGTGCATCTGAGACAGAAACCCACATGATCCAGGCGGGTTTTGGTGGGGAACCAACAACGTTCCTGAATGCTGGATGATGCACTTGTCGCGAACCCGAGGCCTGCACACCCACTGCCGACTGGTGGCACTATTTTGTTGTCTTCCAGTTGCACCCAGATGAGAAGGAGGCAGTATTTGGGGGGCTTGGGAAAAATGAATCGTAATATTAAACACCAGAATAACAAAACTAAATATAAGCATGTCAGTAAAGATATGCAGTATGAGCCCAGTGAACATAGCAAGATTGAATCTCGTGTAGGTTTGCTTGCATGCAAGCGCACTAACTGAAGCATAAACACATAATGAAGAATTACTCGTTTTGGGATGTTTGTATGTTTGATGCGTGAAAACTGGTGTTCGCTCAATGCACGCGCTACTAGTAAGAGTTTTGAATCTAGTACTTCTAATAAAATAATCACCACCACAACGGTGCTAACACTGCTTTGCTCTTTGTATTTGTTTTCTCTAGCAATGCATGATAACTTTCTGTGCAATAGTTAAGCCCAGCACTCGAATTCATTTGACTGCAAGGTGGCACGGATACCTCAAAATTGGTAATATCTCAAGTGTTCATTCCAAAGAAATATGCTGGCTAACCTATTTCCTACGGAACATGTTCATAATGAAATAGAACACCAGCAATTTATTAAAGAAAGTTCTAAAATGAGTGCTTTGTACATAAGCCATGATGCACATACATACAAAAATATGAAAAGGGCATTGCGTAAGAATGATACCATACACAAAATGTGTCATATGCAAGGATTGGCAAGAAGCACTAGTGCCTAAGCAGAGCCTTTGAACCGCAGGGGCATGAAGGCTTGTGCTATATAACGCTAATATATGTGGCAACCGCTGGCGAGAGGATGTGCTACAACTTTATCGGGGAGATAACATGTAACACAAGATCGTTGAAGAAGCCTCGGACTGCTTTGGTGTCTAAAACGGTTCTGAATAAAAGAAATCGGCAGTGGCTTAGCTCGGTTATGCCAGGACATACGTAGCGAACGCAAAGGCATAGCGTGGTTAGCCTTGGTGAATCTTCATTGCAAGTCCAGGTTGGTCTGGTTGTTTAGCTATGTTGCGGCGTTTAGCCAGTCGTTTGGCGCGCTGTTAGTCTGTTTCCTGGGCGATGAGTTTCGTCTTCATCTTGTTCCGATGTCGATTCCAGGCCTCCTGCTGCATATCAGAATTGCCGCCGTCCATACTGCCGCCTCAACTGTGGTTGCGGCGCACGCGAACTCTCCTTTTCAATCCTCCGACATATTATCAGGCATGCGACGCAGCTGGCAAAGTGAGTGGAGGCGAACGCAGCGACGAGGAACGCGCTGTGACGTCATACCAAACTGCGGTGGCAGAACACCTCTGGCTCGGCGCTACTAGTGGCGCATGCGCAGTAGTGACTAAGGAGCGAGAGAGATTAGTATCCGCGGCGAGGGGCCCATTGTGACGTCTTGTGCCTCCTCGGAGCACCGCCACGGCGAAATCGCAAGTTCGCGGACAGTAAATCTTTGGCTTTAAAACATGCCGGGTGAAGAGGGTGTGGGCTGGACAGCCGCCGGAGGCCACCGGCCAAGCTGTTCTCGGCAGGTATGATATCCGCCTACGTGCCTCCTAAAAGATATATTTTCTTTGACTTTGATTGTGACAATTTATTTTTATTTTTGAATTATGCGCAAGAGCGCGACTATGCGGGGTGCTCCCCATCATAGGTCACACAGTGGAGAGAGTTTGGACATTACTCAGCGAGGTGTTCGTTAGTACCTGGACGGCAGCCCGCCGGCACCGCCTTGGGAAAACCACCTCGCCAGCCTGTGCCTCCTGTGGTGAACCAAAAACTCTCGAGCACCTCCTGCTGGCCTGCCCTGCTCACCTGCAGCACCGCGGTCGACTTCTGCAAGAGTTTCACCGCCTGGGGCTCCCATGTTCACGACAGGAAGATATCCTCTTCCCCACTCGTAATCAGCTACCAGCCTTCCTAAGTGTCGTCGAGTACCTCGACTCGTCGGGGCTCTCGGCGAGACTACAGGACATTTCTACAAAGACGGATGGCCTCACAGCCATCCCACCACCTCGGGCTTCCTGATCGGCCACTACATCGCCTCCATCTCTACGTCCCTCTACCTTTCACCCTCCTACCCTCTCTCTTTTTTAACCCCATCCCCTCCACCCTGCTGGCGCTGAGCCGCGCTCCCGCATGGGTTGCAGAAAATAGGGCTAGCCTTTTCTCCTTCCCCACAAGAACCACTTCTGTCTGTTCGTTAGTACTGCATTTCGCACACGGCCTCACGAGTTCCGTGAACTGCGGCCGAATGGCTGACACTTAAAGCATTGCAGAGGATTAGGGATGTACGGTCTGACTCGAATCTTCACATACTCTGTCTCGATACTGTCAGGTAGGTTGCTTGAGCCTAATGTAAATATCAAGTTCTTGGTACACATCTCTTTTCCATGACTCCTGCTTTTAATTCTTTTGACACTCATCACGTTTTCATGATTCCAACCCTGTAGAAGTCCGGATGATGATGACCCATAAGGTCATCATCGGAAACGACATCTCGGCTTGTGTTCATGGTACGGTGGGGGGTAGCTATCACCGCCATATCCCTGAATCAGACAAGCTCAGGAAGATTTCCATGCTGCTTCTTATCAAGGAGTTCCACAAGGAGATCACCGCTCACCATCTTGGGTACTTTACAGCCTCCACAAAGAGTTTCCATCAGCAGAGATTTCGCATCAGGGCAAGGTGAGATAATTCTTACTGCCTTTTCCGGTTTCTTGACATGGATTACATGGTATGGCGTAAACATTTTTTTGTCATCCAAAAAACTGGAACGCTTCGTCGGTGCGTCCTCTTTTCTGAGGGCGATGAAGTAGTGCGAGAAAGAAACTAGCCATAGGTAAAAGATTTCATCAGTAACACCAGCCACCCACCGTGGTGCCCTACAAGGCCTGGAAAAACAGGTCCTGCAAACGCCAGCTGTACGTTACCACTATAACCAAATATGACATAACCTAGGCTGGCTACTCGCACAAGGTTAACCCTAGCCGCTTGGAAAAATTAGAAAGCGAAGCCACGAGAAGACAGCAAAGGTGGAGAGTAAGAGAAATACGAAGGTTGGAGGGAGAAAGTGACAGGAAAAGGCAACTATCGACTTCCCTCGGGTAGGTGAGCCCGGGTGCGTGTTTCTATATACGCCCAAACCCAGCGCTAGACCGCTGCGCCAACATGCGCCGCTCGCGTGTACCACGTTTCTAGGTACTTTTTCCCCAAAGCTCCACGGCGAGTGCCCTAGATCCTTGTAGGTTCTTGGTGGGACTAGGGAGCTGTTATGCCTGGGCGCATAATCTGCTCACCCAGCTGTCGCTAAGAGAAAATAGGTTTTTCAAAACAAGCCGCCTAGGCTGCTTCGAAATAAAAGTTGCGTGCGGAAGCTGACGCAACCCTGGACGAAATTTTTCAGTTTGGATAAGGGGATAAAGGGTTATGATAAGAAGTTGGTCGTGGTGTGCGAGGCGCTTCGGTCTACAAAAGCAGGGATAATCGTGGGGCATGGAGGGTTTCTCGCACCACGAGCCACATCATCGCTGCTCTCAAGCTTCCTTTCCTTATGGACATCACTATATCTCTTCCAGCAGTAACAATAGCATTGCGCTGGCGCCATACACAACGTATATTAAACGTCCATGTACAAAAAAAGCTCGCAGCACCTCCTCTAGGAGTGAGACCATGCGTAAGCAGCGTAAGCATTGTGCCACTAGCTCATCTCAGCGCAGCCCGGTGTCATCACCAATGTTATGCAACTTGATAAGGCCATTACTAACGTAAGCTCAGTGGCGACATGAACTGGTGCCGACGGCGGCGCAAGGAGCATTGATTACGCAAGCAAAGTACTGCAGGTGGAGGCCCGAGGTGCGCTGATGACCGTTCCGTGACTTAATGACCACGTGACTTTATTCTTCGGAAAGTGTTCTTCTTCTTATTGCACTTCGCAGTGGAGAAGTAGACGGAGCCACTACGAGGCGCCAACATATCCCTACACACACTTAATAATATCAATAAATAACTACCTAATGTCATGTGTACGCAGCATATATAGGTTAATGCAGCAGCTACCGTAGCTTTTAGTTGATGCTCAAATTCATAATGAAGTTTAGCAGTAACTATAAGTATATTGTGCTCAGGCTTGTATAAAAAACTATTAGAGGTCAAAATCACATTGCTAAATATAATATCTGTAATGAAGGATTCCAGCTTTGGCTATATAGATACAGCGCAAGGTGATGCACTCTTCACATATTATTTTATTTTACGCACCGTTCTAGAATGAACTTCACCGGCAACTATCAATCTATAGTTTGTTCTGGCTGGTGAGAAATACTTCATGGTGTCAGCATGGGAACGCTATGCGTCAACCCATTCACAGAAAATTTTAATTCTGGTAAATAAATATTCATGTGCTGAAGGGTTTTGTGACGCGTTCACAATATAACGTCTGAAGGCTGTTTCCCATGGCACAATTTTCCTTCAGCGACACGGCGAATTCCATAGCTCAGTGACCGCCGCGACGTTGTGGGCTTTCCGCGAGTGGATTTTAACAAGTTGGTCGCGCCGCCGCTTAGCCAAAGCGATCGGCGCGATGTAGGAGGGGCAATGTGTGACGGAACAAAGCCCCATCAAAATAGGCGCTTTTCTGTTTTACCACGTGTTGGTAGATATGTGGAGCAATGTCGCGCGCCACTTTTAGTTATGTTTAAATAGGACGTACCCACCAGCGCCTGCAGCTTAGGGGCTTCATAAAAAAATTGTTTCTTCTGTTTGCATATTTCGTTAAAAAAAGAATAAAAGGACTTCTTGCTGGGCGAGTTGGTCCCAATTCATCTTGGGTACTAGGCGCGAACACAAACACGACACAAGGAAAGAGACGGGACAGAGCGTCACTTGCAACTGCTTTATTCGGAGGCACACCACACACTTATATACCCGTATTAGACGCAAGGAACACAATCACATCAATATTGATATGGAAGCGAACTAGTTAAATATTTCTTTTCAGCCATATATAAAGATACTATTGGGTCGCTGACGCACTTGATTCCTTTCCTTCCGATAAAGAAAGCTTCAATTAGTTCCAGAGCTTTTTTATCTTTACTTTTTCTAGAATCTGCGCCCCTACAAAACATGGCTCACAAGAGCGTGACGGGCAGCACTTAATGTGCTTGGGAATGTTTGGCTCTTCTTTATCTTGCTCTACATTTCTTTCATGTTCCCTATTTCGGTCCTTAACGCAGCGCCCAGTTTGCGCTATGTAGGAGCAGCCGCATGAGAGGGAGATTTTGTATACGACACCTTCGGCGCACTTCATAAACGGTCGCTCATGCTTGGTGCCGCATCCATTTTTATCGTCTCGTATTCTTTCGATACGAAAGAATCGTATGCTGCAGTCTGAGAGTGTACAGAAAAAAACGAACCCATTTCTTTTCAGTACAATGCGGGAATTCCCATTTACGATTTTTTAACCCTTTTACAGTTTTACTTGCATTCGACTTTTATAACACTTGACCAGCAGTGTTTTCTGAAGAAAGCCGGCATTTGTATAGGATCCTGTGTGGCGTCAGTATTGTGTAATATTTTTCTCTCACAAATGAATCAAGTTTTACATCAGCTTTTACCGGCTAGGCACGTTTTTAAAGTTTTTAGATACGTGAATGATATTTTAATATTTTTAAGTGAGGAGGGAAGTTTGAACATCGAAGGAAAATGTGCATGATATTTTTTTTTCATATTCCGACAACATGGAAATGGCTTGCAATTCACCATTGAAGTTGCATAGGGTAACTGCCTGGAGTTTCTAGATGTAAATATTGAGTTTTGTGCAGATCAGATTTGTTGAGCATATGCACCTCTTGCAAAGAAAGGGCTTCTACCATACGACTCCGCCCATTCGAGATTAATAAATAGGGGGATTGTTTCAATTTGCCTGAAATCTGCCCTCAAAAAATCGTGCCATCAGAACATGCAGTTTAGCTTCCCGAACCAATTGGCCAGGCTGCCTTTAGCTGGATTCCCTGATTCGATTGTGAGGGCAGTCGCTGAAAGCCTGCTACAAAAAAATGAAGAGTGCGGCTGTGAGAGCTGGGGAAGATCCTCGTCGAGATGAGGTGGTGAGGCCTGTGGTGGTGCCCTATGTACGCAAGATGGCCCACAATTTAAAGAAGGTTGCTAGCAGACATGAGGTGCCACTTGTGTTTTCAGCCCCCCAAAAGCTAGGAAGCCTTTGTTCTCGTATCGAAAGAATACGAGACGATAAAAATGGATGCGGCACCAAGCACGGGCGAAAGTTTATGAAGTGCGCCGAAGGTGTCGTATAGGAAATCTTCGTCTCATGCGGCCGATCCTACACAGGGCGAACCGGGCGCTGCGTTAACGACCGAATTAGGGAACAAGAAAGAAATGTAGAGCAAGATAAAGAAGGGCCAGACATTCCCAAGCGCATTAAGTTCTGCCCGTCACGCTCTTGTGAGCCATGTTTTGCAGGGGCGCGGATTCTAGCAAAAAGTAAAAATAAAAAAGCTCGGGAAGTAATTGAATCTTTCTTTATCGGAAAGAAAGGAATCGTGTGCGTCAGCGACCCATTAATATCTTTATATCTGGCTGAAAAGAAATATTTAACCAGTTCGCTTCCATATCAATCTTGATGTCATAGTGTTCCTTGCGTATAAAACGGATATATAAGTGTGTGGTGTGCCTTCGAATAAAGCAGTTGTATGTGGCGCTCCATCCCGTCTCCTCCCTTGTGTAGTGTTTGTGTTCGCGCCTAGTACCGAAGATAAAAAAAAGAGGCTGCGGTCTATCCAGGTCCGGAGCAGACACCGCCCCGACATAAATCACGTACCCACTTGATCACCACCATCGTCAACGTCTTGTTCTCTACACATCTCTACCAGCTGCTTATACATGCACACTCAATACTAGCTTGTAGTTCTACAAAAGCAAATACTCCTCCGGGAAAAAAGTCGTTGCTTCCATAGTAACAACGTAACTAGAGTTTACTAAACGGAACCCGCCCACCGATGCCGCAAAAGCCGCACGCTCATACTTGCGGTGTTGTGCAGCGTCTCACTCACAGCATCTGCAAGCTGTCGTAAAGTCTCAACGCTCTTAAACCTTAACAAATGGTGTACTTATTCTGTTATCAAATAATAATCGGAATATTCGAATATTTCACTGGTTTCCATGTTGTTTTTATTTAATGATGCAGGCATGGATACTTCGGGAGCAGGGGGCAACCATGCGCATCGCTGCGACGAAAATCGCGCTGCCGCAAACGCATGTGAATACTCTCAGCGAAAATCGCTCTGTGACGTGCGCGGCAGAACGATTTCTTTCGCCCCAATTGTGCCATGTGAAACGACCTTATAGAAAGACATGCAGTTCACCACACGACATTTAGTTTTGGTGAATAGTTGTCCACCTTATGTGTTACAGTTATAAATAAAAGACAGTGCAAATCCTCAAAAAATAATGTTGCTTACGGGAACGCCTGTAAGAGGAAGAGCTTGACGTAGTAGTTCTGCGGAAACCCGCAAGGTGGAGAGAAGTAATTATTAAATGGAAAAGCAGACATCCACCCGTTCGTAGCAATTGCTACAAAGGAAACCCATACGGGTTCCTTGAAAGAAAAGCCTCAGAGTTGAAGAACAATTTGTCCTGGTCCGGAACTCTAACCCGGGACCACCGCCTATCCGGGGCAGCCGCTCTACCATCTAAGCTAACCAGGCGGCTAGCAGATAGCAGGGCGAAGTCGAATTTGTCGACAACACACGATACAATGGCAACTGTTTGACGTAGTACTGCGGAAACCCGCAAGGTGGAGAGAAGTAATCAAAAAGGGGAAAAGCAGACATCCACCCGTTCATAGCAATTGCTACGAACGGGTGGATGTCTGCTTTCCCCTTTATTACGAGCAAGAGCTGTACCCAAACATCTTGCTGATCACTGCTGAAGGTACTAGTGCAACATACTTTTGAGCGCACACATGTCTTCGATAACTGTAAAATACAACCTAACAGATTGGCCTTTGAGATATTGCATCGAAACAAGTTTAATAACTGCTATAGCACCACTTTTGCACTTTTATTAGAAAGCGGTGCACACCGAGAGGACTATGACATCCTAGTAAGTGGATGACGGGCACGTGGGCGCGTTAGCAATATTATACGTCTTACGTTTCTTGCACCTGTAGCCTTGTGTTAAGTAAATTTCAGTTGTGGTCCAATGAGCAATTAATTTCGCAATCCTCCAGCCCGTTTAACTGCACTGATTAGAGTGCATAACAAGGCGTGAATGAAGTGGGCCAATACGGAGTAGCTAAGAGCGCTGTTCTCACGTCGTTTCTCGGCTTAGTCATCACCATGCAACTGCGCTTCGCAAGAGGCGCCTGACGCTTTATTGCGGGACACACGGAAGCCGTGAAATGTAGATAGGGCACACAGAGCTAGCTCTTCAAACGAGACGAGAGCACGCACGCGCTTGTACGCCAAACCAATGTGCAACGACTCCAGAATGCATGCATGTACAGGGACAGTGCATAACTACGCGAATTCTTAAATTCGTGGTGCAATTTTTACATGATGATTTGCGCGAAACTTTCGTACTGACAAAATCGCCTTCTTGAAATTGAAGTACTTCTAAATACGTTGTCCTTTGTATTGAGCGCGAGCGTCCTCCAGTGGCGTCGCTACAGAAGATTTTGTAGTCTGTCTTCAGCGCTGGACGTCTGTAGCCAAAACACCATCTGCATTTAAGGACGCCGGAAGATGTGGGACATCGTTGAAATTCTAACCCTCTAACATAGGTATAAAGGGTGCTTTGTTATTCCGACGACTGATACCCTCACTTATATTTTTCAAGTTTTAATTTAGTCGCCGACGTTGTCACTTCAACTTAAAAGTGTATTCGGTATTGACAAAGACTAGGATGCGCAATAGTAACGAGTAGACCTGCCAGGAGGTATCTGCCGCGCGCTTCAACCGACTATTGAATAAACGGAGCAGCTTGCGACAAACGAGAAATGAATACTGGCGCGTAAGAACTCACAAGGTGGCTAGCAGAGAAAAGAACTAAGGTCGGGTGTAGCGAGCATATTTTTTAAAGAGATAAGCATTTTCTGGAAGCTTCACCTGCTTTTCGACATGTTTGCATCTAGCCTGCTTAACGCTACAACTTGGGGCACAGGGTCTGCGCCCATTTTCAGTCAATTGCCTGGAACGGGTATGTGCCACACTCTTAAAAAACAGACGTTTCTGCGGTGCGGGCGGAATTCCGCTTCCACGACGTCTTCAGGCGCAGCAGCCCGGCCGTACGAATGCGCGCCTTCAGTTGTGGTTTCCTTATTATTATTAGTATTACTATTATTATTAATATTATTATTATTGCCGGGCCTAGTCACACAAGCCATTTAGGCTTCGACAGGCCCGCTTACTATGTATTTTTTCTTGTGGTGCATAAATAAATATTATTATTATTATTATTATTATTATTATTATTATTATTATTATTATTATTGTTATTATTATTATTATTATTATTATTATTATTATTATTATTATCATTGACGAACAGTAGGCACGCGCACGGCTCCTTCTTTTTTTTTCCGCAAGACTACTGCAGCACTGCCCCGGGCGGCGCTGGTGCGCGTGCGTCGCTGCTTGCTGCCCTCAACGTGGGGGCGCCTGCCTCGCCTCCCTGCTCGTCATAGTTGGGCTGCCCTCTGCGAGGCAACAAGCTGGCGGCTACAACGACGGTTGCTGCGGGACGTGGACGGCGTCCTCTCATTGACGAACAGTAGGCACGCGCACGGCTCCTTCTTTTTTTTCCGCAAGACTACTGCAGCACTGCCCCGGGCGGCGCTGGTGCGCGTGCGTCGCTGCTTGCTGCCCTCAACGTGGGGGCGCCTGCCTCGCCTCCCTGCTCGTCATAGTTGGGCTGCCCTCTGCGAGGCAACAAGCTGGCGGCTACAACGACGGTTGCTGCGGGACGTGGACGGCGTCCTCTCATTGACGAACAGTAGGCACGCGCACGGCTCCTTCTTTTTTTTCCGCAAGACTACTGCAGCACTGCCCCGGGCGGCGCTGGTGCGCGTGCGTCGCTGCTTGCTGCCCTCAACGTGGGGGCGCCTGCCTCGCCTCCCTGCTCGTCATAGTTGGGCTGCCCTCTGCGAGGCAACAAGCTGGCGGCTACAACGACGGTTGCTGCGGGACGTGGACGGCGTCCTCTCATTGACGAACAGTAGGCACGCGCACGGCTCCTTCTTTTTTTTTCGCAAGACTACTGCAGCACTGCCCCGAGCGGCGCTGGTGCGCGTGCGTCGCTGCTTGCTGCCCTCAACGTGGGGGCGCCTGCCTCGCCTCCCTGCTCGTCATAGTTGGGCTGCCCTCTGCGAGGCAACAAGCTGGCGGCTACAACGACGGTTGCTGCGGGACGTGGACGGCGTCCTCTCATTGACGAACAGTAGGCACGCGCACGGCTCCTTCTTTTTTTTCCGCAAGACTACTGCAGCACTGCCCCGGGCGGCGCTGGTGCGCGTGCGTCGCTGCTTGCTGCCCTCAACGTGGGGGCGCCTGCCTCGCCTCCCTGCTCGTCATAGTTGGGCTGCCCTCTGCGAGGCAACAAGCTGGCGGCTACAACGACGGTTGCTGCGGGACGTGGACGGCGTCCTCTCATTGACGAACAGTAGGCACGCGCACGGCTCCTTCTTTTTTTTTCCGCAAGACTACTGCAGCACTGCCCCGGGCGGCGCTGGTGCGCGTGCGTCGCTGCTTGCTGCCCTCAACGTGGGGGCGCCTGCCTCGCCTTCCTGCTCGTCATAGTTGGGCTGCCCTCTGCGAGGCAACAAGCTGGCGGCTACAACGACGGTTGCTGCGGGACGTGGACGGCGTCCTCTCATTGACGAACAGTAGGCACGCGCACGGCTCCTTCTTTTTTTTTCCGCAAGACTACTGCAGCACTGCCCCGGGCGGCGCTGGTGCGCGTGCGTCGCTGCTTGCTGCCCTCAACGTGGGGGCGCCTGCCTCGCCTCCCTGCTCGTCATAGTTGGGCTGCCCTCTGCGAGGCAACAAGCTGGCGGCTACAACGACGGTTGCTGCGGGACGTGGACGGCGTCCTCTCATTGACGAACAGTAGGCACGCGCACGGCTCCTTCTTTTTTTTCCGCAAGACTACTGCAGCACTGCCCCGGGCGGCGCTGGTGCGCGTGCGTCGCTGCTTGCTGCCCTCAACGTGGGGGCGCCTGCCTCGCCTCCCTGCTCGTCATAGTTGGGCTGCCCTCTGCGAGGCAACAAGCTGGCGGCTACAACGACGGTTGCTGCGGGACGTGGACGGCGTCCTCTCATTGACGAACAGTAGGCACGCGCACGGCTCCTTCTTTTTTTTTCGCAAGACTACTGCAGCACTGCCCCGAGCGGCGCTGGTGCGCGTGCGTCGCTGCTTGCTGCCCTCAACGTGGGGGCGCCTGCCTCGCCTCCCTGCTCGTCATAGTTGGGCTGCCCTCTGCGAGGCAACAAGCTGGCGGCTACAACGACGGTTGCTGCGGGACGTGGACGGCGTCCTCTCATTGACGAACAGTAGGCACGCGCACGGCTCCTTCTTTTTTTTCCGCAAGACTACTGCAGCACTGCCCCGGGCGGCGCTGGTGCGCGTGCGTCGCTGCTTGCTGCCCTCAACGTGGGGGCGCCTGCCTCGCCTCCCTGCTCGTCATAGTTGGGCTGCCCTCTGCGAGGCAACAAGCTGGCGGCTACAACGACGGTTGCTGCGGGACGTGGACGGCGTCCTCTCATTGACGAACAGTAGGCACGCGCACGGCTCCTTCTTTTTTTTTCCGCAAGACTACTGCAGCACTGCCCCGGGCGGCGCTGGTGCGCGTGCGTCGCTGCTTGCTGCCCTCAACGTGGGGGCGCCTGCCTCGCCTTCCTGCTCGTCATAGTTGGGCTGCCCTCTGCGAGGCAACAAGCTGGCGGCTACAACGACGGTTGCTGCGGGACGTGGACGGCGTCCTCTCATTGACGAACAGTAGGCACGCGCACGGCTCCTTCTTTTTTTTTCCGCAAGACTACTGCAGCACTGCCCCGGGCGGCGCTGGTGCGCGTGCGTCGCTGCTTGCTGCCCTCAACGTGGGGGCGCCTGCCTCGCCTTCCTGCTCGTCATAGTTGGGCTGCCCTCTGCGAGGCAACAAGCTGGCGGCTACAACGACGGTTGCTGCGGGACGTGGACGGCGTCCTCTCATTGACGAACAGTAGGCACGCGCACGGCTCCTTCTTTTTTTTTCCGCAAGACTACTGCAGCACTGCCCCGGGCGGCGCTGGTGCGCGTGCGTCGCTGCTTGCTGCCCTCAACGTGGGGGCGCCTGCCTCGCCTCCCTGCTCGTCATAGTTGGGCTGCCCTCTGCGAGGCAACAAGCTGGCGGCTACAACGACGGTTGCTGCGGGACGTGGACGGCGTCCTCTCATTGACGAACAGTAGGCACGCGCACGGCTCCTTCTTTTTTTTTCCGCAAGACTACTGCAGCACTGCCCCGGGCGGCGCTGGTGCGCGTGCGTCGCTGCTTGCTGCCCTCAACGTGGGGGCGCCTGCCTCGCCTCCCTGCTCGTCATAGTTGGGCTGCCCTCTGCGAGGCAACAAGCTGGCGGCTACAACGACGGTTGCTGCGGGACGTGGACGGCGTCCTCTCATTGACGAACAGTAGGCACGCGCACGGCTCCTTCTTTTTTTTTCCGCAAGACTACTGCAGCACTGCCCCGGGCGGCGCTGGTGCGCGTGCGTCGCTGCTTGCTGCCCTCAACGTGGGGGCGCCTGCCTCGCCTCCCTGCTCGTCATAGTTGGGCTGCCCTCTGCGAGGCAACAAGCTGGCGGCTACAACGACGGTTGCTGCGGGACGTGGACGGCGTCCTCTCATTGACGAACAGTAGGCACGCGCACGGCTCCTTCTTTTTTTTTCCGCAAGACTACTGCAGCACTGCCCCGGGCGGCGCTGGTGCGCGTGCGTCGCTGCTTGCTGCCCTCAACGTGGGGGCGCCTGCCTCGCCTCCCTGCTCGTCATAGTTGGGCTGCCCTCTGCGAGGCAACAAGCTGGCGGCTACAACGACGGTTGCTGCGGGACGTGGACGGCGTCCTCTCATTGACGAACAGTAGGCACGCGCACGGTTCCTTCTTTTTTTTTCCGCAAGACTACTGCAGCGCTACCCCGGGCAGCGCTGGCGCGCGTGCATCGCTGCTTGCTGTCCTCAACGTAGGGGTGCCTGCCTCGCCTCGCTGCTCGTCATAGTGGTCGCCTTGGGCTGCCCTCTGCGAGGCAACACAAGCTGCCAGTTCCAGTGACAGTTACGGTGCGCCGCTAACGATTGCTGCGCTTCGCCTGGTGAGCGATACTAGCTGTGTAGGTGTCGACAAGAATTCCTTCAATGAACAGTTTTCCCCTTCTAACGCCTGTTTTGTTCATTAGTTTCCAGGCTGTAGTATATTAGCATGTTTATAATATATAACTAGTTTGCTGTGAACAATGGGAAAAGACGACAGCTGCATTTCCTGTCATAAGGCTCTGCCTACTGATGGAAAAATAATGGTGTGTGCTCAATGCAAATTTTCGTATCCTTTAGGACAGTCATGTTCTGGAATAGCAGCTAACACTTTCACTACTATGGGAAATGCTAAGAGAGATGCGTGGGTCTGTAAAACGTGCAGAAGTAACAAGAAACTAAACAGCGGCACAGAGGCTGAACTGGAGGATAACAGTGGTTCTGAGTCATCACTGTTGGATGAGCTAAGGGAAATCAGAAAAAGTTTGCAATCGTTGCCGATTCTGCATAAGAAGGTTGATTCTCTCCTACTGCTGCAGGAAGAGTTCACGGCTGTATCGAAAACAGTTAAGGAACTCGAAGGATCGGTGTCGTTTTTTTCCGAGAAGTATGATTCTGTTTGGAAACAACAACAGGACATTCAGAAACGTCAAATGTCTGATTCTGCTAAACTGGAAGCTCTGAAAACAACGGTGGTAACTCAGGCAGCAGTAATACAAAAGCTAGAAGAAAAGCAAAATGAAAGTGAGCAGTACAGCAGACTAAAGAATCTTGAGATCCACGGTTTGCCAGTGAAAAGTAATGAAAGCCTAACACAATCAATCACGCAAATGGCAGCGAATCT
This sequence comes from Dermacentor variabilis, assembly GCF_050947875.1. Lineage (NCBI taxonomy): Eukaryota > Metazoa > Arthropoda > Arachnida > Ixodida > Ixodidae > Dermacentor > Dermacentor variabilis. The sequence continues at coordinate 12,588,947 of NC_134578.1, read as the reverse complement.
GGACCTCTCGGGGTTTTCATCTGACGATATTGCAGCCGTACACCGCTTAAAAGTCAAAATCAGTGGTACACCTGTGGTCTTGGTGCGCTTTAAATCTGTAATTTGGAAGGAAAAATGGCTTGAAGCGCGGGGAAATTTGAAGAAACTACGCGAAAGTGAATCTTTTCCAAAGATCTACTTCAATGATAACTTGACCAAAGTTAACCGTGATCTCTTCTGGAAAGCGAGAACGAAGGCAAAAGAGGAGGGTTATCAGTTTTGTTGGACGAAAGGAGGCAAGATCTTCGTGAAAAAGAATGAAACAGCGTCTCTTGTTCGAATTGGTAAACAAGCAGATCTGGAAAACATTGCTTAGCCAACATGCCTTTTTCTTTCAGTGAACTACCAGACTTCAGTTCATTTAAAACAGAATTTCTGTGCAGATCTGATGAAGATTTTACCATTATGAGCGTTAATATTCGCAGTCTGCGTAAATACTGGGACGAATTTAAATTTCAGGCTGAATCGGCAGCTAACTTTGTAGACGCATTTGTGATTACAGAAATCAATGTTTCCCAGGCTTGCCTTGATACGTTTACATTACAGGGCTTTTCCGCACATTTTGTCACACGAGGCGGGCGTCGTGGCGGGGGCATTGCTCTCTATGTAAATGAGAACTGTGAAGTTTCTTCTATTGATGCATCTTTTGTACATGCCGAGTCTACGATGGTCAGTTTGTAAAAGGTCATTTTCTGTCCATATATTATCGATTTATCGACCACCCTCATGCAGCCTTTCACGTTTTCTTGTTGAGCTTGAAGAAGCTCTGCGGCAGTGGAGTTCAGTGGACCAATTTTGCTTGATCGGAGACTTGAATATCAATATTTTATGCCCTGAAAAAGTGACTGTTTGTGATTATTTATCTACGTTGTCCGCTTATGGTCTGGAATGTACAATTGCAGCTCCTACTAGAGCGGAATTAGTTAATAATAGCCTAGTGCAATCTTGTTTAGATCACATAGCGGTAAGAGCTCCCGGCTGTTCATTTAGGTCATGTACTATTCTGCAACGCATGGCGGATCACTATTTCGTAGCATGTCGTCTAGTTCTACCAGACGCGTCTAGAACGTTATCGGTGGAAACTGGATCGGGGCAGCGTAAATGCCTTGTCCCTACTGTTAATCAATCCAAGCTTGATAACCTTATCGTTTCGTTTGACTGGTCATCCTTAGCCAAAGAAGATTCTGCGGCCAAAGCATATGAAAGGTTCTGCATGCAAATGAAAAACTTTGAATTGCGTTGCACACGGCTGATAGCTAAGCCGATAAGGAAGGGTCACTGCTGGATGAACACGGAAATTCTTGCTTCCATTTCGTATCGAGACAACTTGTGGAAACGCTGCAAAAGAAATCCCAGAAACCAAAGACTGCGATTAGAGTACAAGTCGGCAAGAAATAGAGTTGTTGCTCTTTTGCGTGGCGCCAAACGCCGTTACTTTTTTTATAAATTCCAACAATCTTCAAATAATGTAAGCAAAACTTGGTCTTTGGTAAATCATCTCAGAGGAGTGAATTCCAATAGCCGTTCTATTTTCGGTGTTATTCAACAACCTCCCACAGAAGTGGCTGATGCTTTCAACAGGCACTTCGTTAAAGCGTCCCAAAGGGCCGTCTCTCCATATACAAGCACTTCACCATTAGGGCATTCCGTATCTGCGTCGGCTTTTCTTCCGAAAATTTTGAAGGGTGATCTGGAGGCAATTATTTTCAGTTTCCGTCCTAATAAGCCCGCTGGATATGATGGAATTTCTTTACACACCATCAGAAGGAATTTCAATGCGCTGTCAGATATTATCCTGCATATACTGAATGGTTTTTTGGAAGGCGACGAAATTCCAGAATGCTTGAAAACTGCAGTTATTGTACCACTACATAAGTCAGGGAAGAAAGATAGTATTGAAAACTATCGGCCAATTTCAATATTGCCGATTATTGCTCAGGTCTTAGAAAAATTTCTTTTCCACACTATGTCTTCTTTTCTTAACAAATTTTCTATCATGACCAATCGACAGTTTGGCTTTGTTTTAGGGCGTGGTACTGTGGCACTGCTTGAGGAATTTTCAGATGAACTGTTCTCGGCATTTGATCAGAATCTTTTCACATGTGCGCTATTTTTAGATGTAGCGAAAGCGTTTGACACCCTGAATCATCAAATCTTGTTAAGTAAACTGCATTTTTGGGGATTTCGTGGGCCTTTTTACAAAGTTCTCGAAAAGTATTTGACCAACAGATTTCAGGTGGTCTCTACCGATGATAAAGGCATATTTAGTTCTAAGCTGTCGGTAAAAGCTGGAGTTCCTCAAGGGTCCATTTTGTCGCCATTGTTGTTTAATATCTTTGTTAACGACTTCCCTTTGGCAATTTCGAAATGTTCAGTATTCCAGTATGCTGACGACACTGTATTATTAGCGAAACACCTTTCTTATAAAACATCCACTGAAATGTTGCAAAATGACGTGCACAAGGCAATGCTTTGGTTCTCTAATAATGGAATTGTTGTAAATGCCCAAAAAACAAAACTTGTTTGTTTTCGCTCCCCACTTAAGACTACTGTTATTAACTTGCCTCTCTACTTACATGAATCAGACTGTGTTCATTGTAAATGCGCACCTATTCCATACGTGGATTGTGTGAAGTATCTCGGCATCTATTTCGATAGTAATTTATCGTGGCAACATCACTTATCACTTATTTGTTCCAAACTGAGGTCAGTAGCCTGGCTGTTATTTAATATCAAAAGTATTGCACCCTTATCTGTAAAAAAAAGATTATAGCACAGGCACTAGGTTACACTGTGTTAAGGTATGGTATTACAGTCTTTGGCTTGTTCGGATCGTTGGAGATGCAGGGTTGACCGGATTATAAAAAACATTCTTAAAAACGTTGCGTACAATTCCCCAATAGGAACATCTGCAAACATCTTCCGTGAACTTGGGCTACCAAACTTCCAATCATTACTTATAGAAACAGTTGTAGTTAAACATTTCTGGAATTCCGCTTTCAAACAAAAACGTGCCGCCGCAAGGGAGCTTAGAAAACATGTCCGTTACGTAGTTCCGCATTCAGCCACAAGGTATGGCACGGCCAGACGCTGTGCTTATGTGCCTGACATATTTAACAAATTACCAGAAGAGATATTTAACGCGACATCAAAAAGAACGCTCAAACACATCTTAAAGCAGCTAGAGTAAAATTACCCGCTTGTACATTGTTTTTTTTTTGCATCGCAATATTTACCTCTTCAATTTTGTTATATGTAGATAACTAAATGTTATCTGGTTCTTCTTAATGTTTTGCCTTTCATTTTTTTTTCATGCATCTCATCAATTCTTGTACATCTTTTTGCCTTGTCTGTCATATTCATTGGCACGGTCCTACAAGCCAACTAAGGCTTAGACCGGCCTGCTTGTGTTGTTTTGTATATTGTGTGGCAATAAACATTATTATTATTATTATTATTATTATTATTATTATTATTATTATTATTATTATTATTATTATTATTATTATTATTATTATTATTATTATTATTATTATTATTATTATTATTATTATTATTATTATTATTGAAGGGTGACCTGGAAGAAATTATTTTCAGTTTCCGTCCTAACAAGCCCACTGGATATGAATGAATTTCTTTACACACCATCAGAAGGAATTTCACTGCGCAGTCAGATATTATCCTACATATTCTGAATGGTTTTTTGGAAGGCGACGAAATTCCGGAATGCTTAAAAACTGCAGTTGTTGTACCACTACACAAGTCAGGGAACAAAGATAGTATTGAAAACTATCGGCCAATTTCAATATTGCTGATCATTGATCAGGTCTTGGAAAAATTTCTTTTCCACACTATGTCTTCTTTTGTTAACAAATTTTCTATCCTGGGCGTGGTACTGTGGCACTGCTTGAGGAATTTTCAGATGAACTGTTCTCGGCATTCGATCAGAATCTTTTCACATGTGCACTATTTTTAAATGTAGCGAAAGCGTTTGACACCCTGAATCATCAAATCTTGTTAAGTAAACTGCAGTTTTGGGGATTTCGTGGGCCATTTTACAAAGTTCTCGAAAATTATTTGAGCAACAGATTTCAGGAGGTCTCTACCGATGATAAGGGCGTATTTAGTTCTAAGATGTCGGTAAAAGCTGGAGATCCTCAGGGGTCCATTTTGTCGCCATTGTTGTTTAATATTTTCGTTAACGACTTCCCTTTGGCAATTTCGAAATGTTCAGTATTACAGTATGCTGACGACACTGTATTATTAGCGAAACACCTGTCTTATAAAACGTCCACTGAAATGTTGCAAAATGATGTTTACAAGGCAATGCTTTGGTTCTCTAATAATGGAATTCTTCTAAATGCCCAAAAAACAAAACTTGTTTGTTTTCGTTCCCCACTTAAGAATACTGTTATTAACATGCCTCTCTACTTGCATGAGTCAGACTGTGTTCATTGTAAATGTGCGCCTATTGCATACGTGGATTGTGTGAAATATCTCGGAATCTATTTCGATAGTAATTTATCTTGGCAACATCACTTATCACTTATTTGTTCTAAGCTGAGGTCAGTAGCGTGGCTGTTGTTTAATATCAAAAGTATTGCACCAGTGTCTGTAAAAAAGATTATAGCACATGCACTAGGTTACAGCGTGTTGAGGTACGGCATTACAGTCTTTGGCTTTTGTTCTGATCGTTGGAGATGCAGGGTAGACCGGATTATAAAAAACATTCTTAAAAATGTTTCATACAACTCCCCAATAGTAACATCTGCAAATATCTTCCGTGAACTTGGTCTACCGAACTTCCATTCATTACTTATAGAAACAGTTGTCGTTATACATTTCTGGAATTCCGCTTTCAAACAATAAAGTGCCGCCACAAGGGAGCTTAGAAAACATGTGCGTTATGTAGTTCCGCGTTCAGCCACAAGGTGTGGCGCTGCCAGACGCTGTGCTTATGTGCCCGACATATTTAACAAATTGCCAGAAGAAACTTTTAACGCGACATCAAAAAGCACGCACAAACGCTTCTTAAAGCAGCTAAAGTAAGATCAACCTCTTGTATATATTTTTTTTTTGCATTGCAATGTTTACCTCTTCAACTTTTGTTATATGTAGATAACGAAATGTTATCTTGTTCTTTTCAATTTTTGCCATTCGTTTTATTTTTTTTTCTTCATGTCTCATCAATTTATGTATATATTTTTGCCTTGTCTATCATATTCATTGGCACGGTCCTACAAGCCAACTAAGGCTTAGAACGGCCTGCTTGTGTTGTTCTTGTATATTGTGTGGTAATAAATATTATTATTATTATTATTATTATTATTATTATTATTATTATTATTATTATTATTATTATTATTATCTTTTTCTACGTGAACCATGTGTGCGTTGTGCACCTTTATTGTCTGTGAACTGTTAACTTATCGTTGATTCCAGAGATTCATTGTTGTCTGCGTAGCTTTTCTTTCTTTTTTTGCCCGTTCCAGCTCGGTGATTCAGATACTGATATGGCAATTGTCGCGCTTGTACGCTTGATCCCTAGTACAATGACGGTAGTAATGTTTACTAGTATCAACCCGCGCTCACGTTTTAATTTGGCGCGCGTTCTGAAATAATGCTTTTGTTCTAGCTTTTTGAATAAGGCTTACATTATGTTGATCTAACCATATTCCGCCTAACCCAATACCTTCCTTACGGCATGTAAGATCATCATCATCAGCAGCAGCAGCAGCCTGTTTACGCCCACTGCAGGGCAAAGGCCTCTCCCATACTTCTCCAACTACCCCGGTCATATAATAATTGTGGCCATGTTGTCACAGCAAATTCTTAAGGCATGTAAGGTACTCATGCTTAAATATATTTAAAAATTATTGAAACAAACTTGCCGTAAGGGAGTGTGCGGTAAAGTGACTGGACTTGTTCAGTTTGAATCAATTACGATTTCAATCAATACATATTAGATATGGGAATGCCTGCTTGTGTGGGAACCGCGTGTACTAGTTAACGACTAAATAATTGCGGAATTCTTAGTTTCACGTTTGGTGCGCAAATCCTCGCTCCGTCCAACGTTGAGGCTGCGGCACGTAGCAGATAATGTCACGCAAACTCACGCAACAGGACACACGGATTTTCCATACACCGAAGTAAACCTTTCATTAAGACTCGCTGTGCCTTAAATTAACTGAAACAACTAAGCGTTTGCACAATTTCCGTGACACTTCACCTGGAACACTTGCATTTGCACTGTCACGCTTTATACTAAGAGTTAGTTCTGTCCATTTGCTGAGAAAACCATCCCTATAGTCATAGATAGGCATAAAGGGTTTCTTACTGTATTCTCGCATATTAATTTTGATTGTGTACGTTTATAAGCTGATGCATGTCAATGGGTTCTACCTTTTTTTTGTCAGTAAACAGGCTTAAATATGTTAAGGATCAAATGGCGAATTGACCCCCGTAACAGCTAGTGAGTTAGCACTACCAAGCACTGCCGTGGTTGTTGGCGCTGTTTTCACAACACGTGCCCTGACAACCCAGCGGCTGCGCAGCTGCGGTGCTGCGCTCGAAGTAGTGGGTTGGATTCATGCATTGGCGGCCGCATTCCTAATGCAGCCAAATGGAAGACCACTCGCGCACCCTGAATGGGGTGCACATGAAAGAGCACCAGGTGGTCATAATTCACCCGGAGTCCACCACTACAGCGTTGCTCAAAACGAGATCGTGGTTTTCACAGGTAAAGCCCCTAAATTTATGTAATTTAATGGCATGACGACGGTGAATTGGACACCAACACGTCCCGAACAACAAAACATCGGGAAGAAAAATATCTATGCGATGCACGCAAGGTGTTCCTTGTTCACTTTTGTACTGCCTGTTGCCTTCGCGTTACGTACATGCACAGGCCACCGCAGTCATAGTTTCCATGAAGCGCGAAAATCTTGTACACTTTACCAATTGCTATTGTGGCACGATAGCGGAGTGGTTAGTGTATCGTGCCCGGAGCTGCATTATTGTATTGACAAGGGTTTTATATCGAATGTCTCCCCATAACTCTTTACCGCGTTCTGGTCGTTGCTGGTAGTCAGACTTTCAATGACGGTACAAAAGCACTGACGCAAAGTGCGTGTTTTCTCACCCAATTTAGTTTCTGTGGGCCATTCAATGGCCAACTGCAGCTTTGCTTTCTATACTTGCGGACCGCTATTCTTGGAAATGAAGCAAACGTTACTGGGGCAAAGCGCATACATGTGTAGGAATTATGAGAAGGAAGTGCTTTCCTATATTGAAGCCGACCAGTGTTGAGAGTCGGGCTTGTTGCTACGTCATCCTGGAATCGTGTCGGTGTGGCGAAACCAGTACATGGACGCAGTGTGCCCATGTACCAATGAGCTTCACCGAAAAGGCGTTTGTCGTGGTAGGCATGGAAAATTTATTCAACCTGTTCAAACGGAGATGTAGCGCTCAGATATGCCTACGCAGGAAATTGACATTTCTGAGTGACTTCATGCATTTCCGTCAGTCCACAACTATACCTCTGCTGGATAAGCTGATCCGTTCGTGCGCGTATGTTTGCTATGTACTGTGAAAGTGCTCGCTCTTCTTTTTTTCAACTACTCGGTCATATCTCCATACGTCCTTAATCAAACAACCCTCTGTTTTAGTGTAGTGGCTCTAGCGTTTCGTTGCCTATCAGGAAGCCGCGGGCTGAAATTCCGGCCGCGGCGGCCCAATTTCTACGGGGGCGGAATACAATTACTTCTGCTTACCCCGCATTCAGTCGCACGTTAAGGAATACCAGGAGTTCAAAATTATTCCGGAGTCAAGCTACTTGCGGCGAGCCTCAGAATCAGCTCTTGCAAGAGCGAACGCAAACGTGGTACGGAGAGAAAGAGACAAGACAGGAAAGATGCCGCGATAACCATATCACAAGAAAAGACACTATAAATATATCGAAGTTTCGGCACGTAAAACGCCGGTTTCTTTAGCTTTCTAAATAGTCCAACTTTACAAAATACACATTGCACCTTTTTTCTTTATACGGCAAAGGAAAAGTTGTGGTTACTTCAGCTAAAAATAATGGTCCTGTAGAAGGTAGCTCCACTGCATCGCTCCAGTTAAAGCTGGCTTCTCTCAAAGACAGACAAGAAAAATTAATGCATTTAAAATATTGCTTTAAATTATACCTCTATGACGTGTCCAAACTGTTTTGATTGTTTTCGCTGAGCTTCGTGATCGCAGAAAACGTTTTATGGAACATTAACTGTCAAGTTTGATACGTTCCTCCTTAGTACAGTCGGCAATAAAGAGAACGGGATTTCTATTGAAGAATAATTATTGCAAACATTGGGCACGTAGCCCTGAATTCAAAGTTTTGATCTGTAGCAGTTCTTGCGACGCACACGGTGACTCAATAAATTAGGTAATATTACAATAATAATAATAATAATAATAATAATAATAATAATAATAATAATAATGATAATAATAATAATATTACAATAAACAGTAAATCCTTGGATGTCAACAGTATGCAGATGAAACCATTGAAATATGGGCTACCCATAATTTGTCCCTTGATTTCACACATCTACAATCTTGCATTTGAGTGCGGGGTTTTTCCCAACGCAATGAAAACTGCAAGAGCATCAGTCATTTTTAAAGGGGGCGACCAAAACGTACCAACAAATTATAGACCGATTTCAGTACTCCCTGTGTTTTCCAAAGGTCTGGAAAAAGTCATTTCTTCAAGAATAAGTAAGTTTTTTGACAAACATAAAGTAATATCTCGGTCAGAATTTGGTTTCAGAACTGGTAAATCTACAGAAACAGCGTTATTAACAATGAAGGAAATAATTTTGAATAATATAATAAGAATTTGTATACGGTGGGCCTTTTCCTTGATTTTAGTAAAGCTTTTGACTGCTTAAATCACACCATTCTTGTTAACAAACTTAAAATGTACAGAATCCATGGTAGACCACTCACATTGCTTGAAGGATATCTCCAAAAGAGAAGCCAGTCGGTATCTTTAGATACTGAACTTTCATCTCTTTTGCCTATTAGTTGTGGTGTCCCACAAGAGAGCATATTGGGACCCCTTTTGTTCAATACGTACATAAATGATATTGTAAGCATAGATCCTTCCATTGATTTTGTAATATACGCGGATGATAGCACACTACTTCTTTCAGGCTCTAACCTTAATGATTTAATGGTGAAATGTAATGACCTACTGATTAAATTGTCTAGGTGGTCAAGGATAAATAAATTAAGAATTAATCCTACAAAGTCCAAGGCTATAATATTTCGCGCAAGAAACAAACCGATAGTACCGCATTGCATGCTTCACTTTGAAGATCACCAGATGGAAATAGTTGAAGTGCACAAAATACTTGGAGTACATTTTTCCTGCTATTTAAGCAGGGATGCCCATACTGACTTTGTCTGCAAGAAACTCTCTTCCGTCTGCGGGGTTCTATCGCGATGTCGTGAAACTTTACCTTTAAAATGTAAAAGCAAGTTTATTACGCACTTTTCTTTTCTCACCTTAACTGCTGCAATTTAGTATGGGCCACAATGAACAAAACTAACATAAATAAGATTCTCGTACTGCAAAAGAAAATTGTTCGAATAATCGCCAATATTGATAATACCACTACCTCCAAGTATGCTTTTGAAACACATAACATGGTCCGGGTCAACCTTTTGTATCATTTTAAGTTGTTACAAAGAAATGTATTTTTCGACGACATCCATTGCCGATTTTTATTCAACTCTGGCCTCTTTGGACATGCGTCATGCTAACATGCACACAAGAACTACTAATACTTGGAATATACCACGTTTTCGTACTAACTATAAATTCCAAATGTTGTCTTACAACCTGCCCCATGTCCTAAACACATATAAACACACAATAGGATATACTAAAGCTGAGCTGCGGAAATATTTTGTTGAAATGTGATTTTATGTCCCTGTTTTGCTTGGTTATTCCTATTTTATTCTGAACATTTGTATGACCATTTGAGCCTCTCTATTTTCGATTTTATTGTTTAATTTTATTTTTTTGCAATGGATTGTTACACTCTGTACGTATAACTGGCGAATGTTTTCTCTTTATTGACTACAACTATTGTATGTGTGTCTGATTTCTGTACCACTCGTGTGCTACTGCTTGTAGAGGTTTTCTGGACAAAGTCAAGCTGCTTATGCAGCTTTTTGCCAGAAAACCCTCCAGTTGAACCTGGAAAATAAACTTACTTACTTACTTGCTTACAACCTACTGAGTAGTTTTATTGAATGCACAAATATGGCGCCACTGTTATATACGTTCTCATGAAATATTGAGATGCAGTTACGTAGTTGTATGTAGTTATGCAGTTACTCTTTGTTTCTTCTTTATTTTCTCCCAGATCACCTATACTTTCACAGAAACATGAGAATATAATACGGAAATCGCAACTTTTTTTTACTTTGTTTTTGTTTTATTCAAATTTGTTTAACGGCTTCAGTAGCTTACGAGTAGAATTTTTTCAACTTATTCTTTCTGTTCGAGCACTTCTGCGTATATAACTCAGTGCAAAGGTGCGTGTATCTTCTATGTTTATACCTGTAATTTTCTTTTTAATGTTTTATTGACATGTATATGCATTTTTTCTCACTGTTTGGTGACACTGTGCCAAAACTACTCGGTCAGGAATTCCGTCACGCTGAATAATAGCCACATTTACTCCTGTTTTTACGTATTGTTCACTTTGTATGAGTTTCTTTGTTTTGTTTCAACAGTGTATCATCCTATCTATACTACATCTTCAACCTTGGAGTGACGCCTGACACCGGCGTAGGATGCCGAGAGCGTGTGGGGCTATATTAATCCACGTACAACCAAATTAGGATGTCCACTAAGCTGAACAAGGACACTCCCTAACCAGAGCAGGAATTGGCGTCCTAGGTGCAGTATTCGGCCACAACATCCCTGACATGATATTTTTCTATTAACCAATGGCCCTCAGTCCCCAGCAGCTGCGGAGTACCTGACCAAGGCGGCGGTCAGACTTGTAAAGCAGCAGAGGGTGCTAAGAATCTCTGGGTCCGGACAGGCCGCCAATGGAAACTGACCCTTGCAATGTTTAACACCCGAACCTTCTCGAGTGCGGATAGCTTAGCAGCACTCTTCGAGGAACTATGAGACATTGTTTGGGATATTATCGGCCTTCTTGAGATTAGAAGAACTGGTGAGGCTTACACATTGCTGAATACCAGCCATTTCCTCTGCTATAGAGGTCTCCCTGATAAGAAGCAATACGGAGTAGGATTCCTAATGCATAAGGACACAGCGGTCAACATTGACGAATTCTACAGCATTAACGAGAGGGTAGCAGTAGTCGTAATCAAACTTAATAAGAGGTGTAGATTAAAGGTAGTACAAGCCTACACTCCAACATCCAGTCAAGACGATGAAGAAGTAGATCAGTTTTCTGAACATGTTGAATTACGATGAGAAAAGTGCAAACTCGGTATAGAGTAGTAATGGGTGACTTCAATACAAAAATGGGAGAAAAGCAGGTGGGTGAACAGGTCATTGGCAACCACGGCGTCGATTCTAGACACGCTAAAGGAGAGATGCTGGTAGAATTTGCAGAACGCAAAAAGCCGAGAATAATGAACACCTTTTTCAGGAAACCTAGCCACAAAACGTGGACCTGGAAAAGCCCTAATGGTGAAACAATAAATGAAATTGATATCATACTTTCTGCCGATCCCAGCACAGTGCCGGATGTAGAAGGGATAGGTAGGGTAAAGTGCCATGATCATGGTTTAATGAAGGCTAGGATTCACCTCAATTTTAACAGCGAAAGAGTAAAATTGCTCAAGACAAAACTGGTCAACTTAGAGGCAGTACGGGTAAAAGCAGACAAATTTAGGCTGGTACTTGCAAACAAATATGTACCGTTAGAACAGCGAGATGACGATGATGATATAGAGGTAATGAATGAAATGGTAACGAGGCTGACTTCAGAGGAAGCAGTTAAAGTGGGAGGCAAGGCACCAAGGCAACCAGTAGCAAGCTCTCCCAAGTAACATAGGACCTAATAAAGAAACGATGAAGAATGAAAGTGTCCAACTCAAGAGATAAGATACATTTCGCGTAGCTGTGAAAACTGATCAAGAAAGCGAAAATAAGTTATATTCGAAATTATAACGTGAGAAAAACTGAAGACGCCATGAAAAATGGACGCAGCCTGAAATCTGCGAGAAGGAAACTTGGCATAGGGCAAGCCAAGATGTATGCACGGAGAGATAAGCCGGATAATATCATCAGTCTCGAAGGTATAATAAAAGCAGTTGAAGAATTCTATACTGACCTGTACAGTACTCAGAGGATTCAGGAGTGCTCCATTCGAAACAATAATGAAAAGTATAGAGAAACTCCTCCGATGCCTAGAGATGAGGTCAGAATGGCCTTGCAAGGCGTGAAACGGGGAGAAGCGACAGGAGAGGATGGAATAACAGTCGAGTTAATCAAAGCTGGAGGAGACATGCTAGGAAAACTGCCGGCTCTCTATACGAAGTGTCTATAGACTGCAAGGGTCCCAGAAAATTGCAATAATGCAAATATTATACTAATACACAAAAAGGGAGACGTTAAACAACTGAAAACTATAGATCCATTAACTTACTCCCAGTATTATGCAAAATATTTACCAAAATAATCTCCAATAGAATACGGGCAACACTGGACTTTAGTAAACCAAGGGAACAGGCTGGCTTCAGGAAGGGATACTCTACTATGGATCACATGCAAGTCATTAATCCGGTTATCGAGAAATCCGCAAAGTACAATAAGCCTCTCTATATGGCTTTCATAGATAACGAAAAACAGTTGATGCAGTAGAGATACCAGCACTGATAGAGGCATTGGGTAATCAAAGAGTGCACACCGCTTATGTAATTACCTTGGAAAATATCTGCAGAGATTCCAGAGCCACCTTAGTTCTACACAAGAAAAGTAGGAAGATACCTATAAAGAAAGGGGGTAGACAAGGAGGCACAATCTCTGCAATGGTACTAACTGCGTGCTTGGTAGAAGTATTCAAGCTATTAAACTAGGAAGGGTTAGGAGTAAGGATCGACGGCAAATGGTAAGGTAAGGAGCGCTGGCAAAAACCAGCATATGTGCACGAAGCCTATGCTCCCGCGTCTCTGCTGATATGACACCGCCGATGCCTTCACCATGGTGCAGAAGCTGGTACAAGGTCATACGCGGAGGGTAACACATTGTGGAACCCCCAAAATACTGTACTATACCAAAAAGACTCAATTGCATAAGCCGAAGGAATTGGAGCCTGATCATGGTGCATTTGCGAGGTCCTCAAATTTCTTTGCCAAATCCAGAACCCTTATTTCGCAGGTACCTACCGCCTACAAAAATAGTCCTTCATGACATTACCAGCATCCACTAGCTCAGTATGTTCTTGCAATGATTACCGACCATCTCTCAATACAGAAGACTCGAAATACAATAAAAATTACCTCAAAGCGGCTATCGAATGCTTCTTTTATTGTCAATCCTTCCGCTTACGAGTTGCAGTTTCCTTGAAGCGGTGGCACGAAGTTTTACCTGCTTCATGCCAGTAGAGTTATCTCCAAACGCTCTTCAAATCATCCCAATTGCTTCTTCCTGCTTATCACCGAGCTTTTGTACTTTCGTGCAGTTTCAATTGCCGAAAGTGGCAACCGCTTAGGATTTCTGCATCCAGTTCTCGGAGTCATTGTACAAATAGCCACGAACTATCGGTGTCTTCGTGCGTTGTTGCACGGTCGTCAGCAGCGATACTGCAGTTCTTATTGCGTCTGACAGCTTTGCCTTCATCTTGCTGATTTTTATGCAAAATAGAAGTGAGTCGTGCAGACAGGACACAAGAGTAGAGAAGTGGACAACACGTGTTGTCCACTTCTTTACTCTTGTGTCCTGTCTGCACGCCTCACTTCTATTTTGCATAATGAATCCTTACCAACTAGCCCAGCTTTCTGTCGTTCTTGCTGATTTTGTCTGGACAGAATCCGTACTTCTACAATCTTCCTGCAACGTTCTTGTCTCCATGGTGCGAAACCGGCTCGTGGCTTGCCGGGGGTGTCTTGTAAAGAAACCGAAAAGCACTTCCTGCAGATGTCCCGTTGCAGTGATGGTAAAGATTCAACACACTGCCAAAAGGGTTAGCTAGACACCGAGGCGTTCATTAGACCAACCATAGCCCAGGAAAGCAACCAGCACTCAAAGTGCAACGATAGCCGCGAGCGCAATCGTCCATCATTGAACCCAATTTGATGGGCGAAATCCAGTTGCTGTGTGAAAATATCTCACCGCCCATTTCCGAGTGATAGCTGGTACGTACATCGAGCCCATTTGAAAAGGTGCAAGACATTCGCGAGTTGCACGCAATGTGATTAGACAAGCTCTTTTATGGTTTAGAATTGACGACGCGATTAACAAATTTCAGACTGCAGGCGCCTTTGGTGCCCTAAGTCACCCTAATAACAGTGGTTATTCGCTACAAGAAAGTCATCCGCAATCGCAAAATTTCATACAAAGGTTGTATATATATCATTCCAGAATTTTTGCAAAATGTTGACATGTGATCTCTGAATATGAATGCTGCCTAATCTTTATCATATTTAGAGAGCATAAGCCGATTATAGAGTGCGTGGAATAAGAACTGGCTAGGATAAATTACTCCCCGACATTTAGGTCATAGAAAGAGTTCGGAAGGATGACTCATGATACCCCTTGTAACCCCATGTGCCACCTGTTCTCACTGAGTGCTGTTAATGAAAGTGTATTCACTATCAGGCCCCCTTAAATCCCCACAGGACTCGAAATTGATATTTAATTAAGCCACGATAAAGACACTAGCATCGATCAAAGCGTGCTTAGGAGTCTATCGGTTATACACATCCGTGGGGGCCGATAAACCGATATATAAACTACCTGATTATTTTGAATAATACTTTTCTCTTGGCGCATATGCGTTTTCCTAAGCTCGCTTTCGTTCTGTGAGCTCAGAGGAAGGTCACATCTCTGATGAGATTCGTGACTGCTTTCATTGCTTTTTACCGCATTCTAATACCTCACTATGAGAATTCCGATGAGAGCAACTATAGAAAATCTAAATCTCGTATGTCATTAACTAAGTTCTTTCCTTTCAATCCTGTTTGATCAGCTCACTTCAAGACGTCATTGAAATTAAACGGGGCTAAATGAGTTGCCCGGGCTTCGCGTTTAAGATCAACGTATGCAAAAGACGTAGCGCACGGTGTTTCTAAGAGGTCACTTTTTACGTTGCATCTACCTACGTCTAAAGGAGTGATTTCGTTCTTGAACCTAACTACTTTATTCCTGCCCTTAAAGGTGTTAACCTTTATTGTGTCCTCGGCGCTTGTTTTGGTCTTTTTGACAACTAGAATATATATTGATGACAAGTCATCGGCACCAGTAGGGTGACAATGTCTCCAAAAGCAAATTTGCCTTCGTGCTGGCCACGAATGACATGCGGGCTTTCATGAAATAGTATAAGCCTGCCTCACACATGTCACATGCTCGGTTCCGGTGGCTTAATGCTGTCGCTGAATTCGAGGTATTCCTTGAACTAACCAGCGGTATGAGGATGGAAGACAAGCAGTGCAGTAAAAAAATTAAATTATCTGATGTTACACGGACCTAAACCACAATAATATCCTCGGGTACATTCTAGCGATTGAGTCCCGAATAATTTTGATAACCAAGGGTTATTTAACGGGAACCAACTGCATGGTACACAGGCGTATTCGCACTTAGTCGCCATGGTAGGGCTGCCATCGTGGCCGGGTTTCGATCCCGCCATTTCGTCCTTAGCTCCTCATTGTGTATTCACTAAGCCACCACGACGGGTGAGTGATCTCCAAAAAAAGGATGAGACATAATGTAACGAGTAATAAAATTGTTGGTTTCGAAGCATGTGTTGGAATCGGTGATAATTCAAACTTTATGACTGCTTAAAAATTATATTCACTCCTTCCTCATATATCAGCAAACTTCCATTTACAGATGACATTGTCCTGTTCAGCAATACTGGGTACGAGTTACAACAAATGATTGAAGACCTTAACAGAGAGAGTGTAAGAGTGGGGTTGAAGATTAATACGCAGAATAAAAAGATAATGATCAATAGCCGGCCAAGAGAGCAACATTTCAGTATCGCCAGTCAGCCTCTAGAGTCAGGGAAGTAGTAGGCTTACCTAGGTCAATAGCTCTCGGGGGACCTTTATTACGAGACGGAAATTTACAGCATACAAATGGGTCAAAGTGCATACGGCAGACATTGTCAGATTCTGACTGGAAGCTTACCATTATCATTTTAAAAAAGTGTACAATCAGTGCACTGCACGGGTGCTTACATATGGGGCAGAAACTTGAAGACAGAGAAAGAAACTCGAAAACAAGTTAAGGACCTCGAAAAGAGCAATGGAACGAAGATTGTTAGGCGTAACGTTAAGCGACAGAAAGAGAATTGGTCCGGATCATATGGACAACGGGAACAGCCGATATCCTAATTCAACTTGAGAGAAAAAAATGGAGCTGGGCAGGTTCTGTAGTTCGTAGGTTCGATAAGCGGTGGACCATTAGGATTACAGAATGGAGAAGGGAAGGGAAGCGCCCGAGAGAAGGGAAGCGCCGTCGAGGACTGCGGAAGACTTGGTTTGGTGATGGAATTGAGAAATTCGCAGGCGCTAGCTTGAATTGGCTGGTGCAGTACAGGGGCAACTGGAGATCGCAGGGGGAGGCCTTCGTCCTGCAGTGGACCTAAAGAGGCTGATGACGATGATGATAATGGCAATGACTGGCTATTTCACGGTGCACTTGTGGTCACGCACACGAGCACGCAGACCATTTTCTTCAAGAATGCACATCATAGTGCGGAAAATCAACTAGTTCCGTGTAGAAGTTCCGCGCTTGTCCAGTGTGTTTCCTTCTTCGTCCGTTGTCGTTTGGGAGGTTATATTATGCATTCAAAGTCGACCACCAACTAGCCCGCCTTTCTCAGTTACATATGCATTCACCTCTCGTGCAGAGCGTCAAAAGTTATCATTCCCTGAAAAGTCACTGCCAAAAAGCCAAACAATTTAACTGTCACGAATAATATAGGGCTCATTATTGACAAAATATGGACATCCGTGCCGTCACTATGAATCTTGCCTAAAAATGAACATTATTTCATATTTGGAGAATACTGGCAGTTGTTGCATTACGTTGTACAAAACACCTGGCTGCGATAAATTAGCCATTGGCATTTATGTTATAGAGAAAGCTTAGACTGGTGGCCGATGACAGCTCTTGTAGCCGCAGCTGCAACCTGGTTTCACTGAGTGTTGATTACGAAGACGTACTCACTACCATGGCTTCTTATAGGTACTTAGAAATCTGAATTGATATGTAAGCTACGATAATGACTATATAGACAAGAACATCAATAAAGACGCGCTTAGGAGTTTATTGGGTATATAAATCAGGGGGGGGGGGGGCAATAAACTGATACATCTTCTAGCAGATTAATACGTATAGCACTTTGCTCTTTGACCATGCATTCTCATAAGCTTCCGTTATTTTTGTAAGTTGAGACGAAAGTCAAGTCTCCCACGAGTGCTTCCCTTGTTTTCTTTTTTTTGGCGAAAAGGAAACAAATTTTTTCTGACTCCAAAAATCTGAAATACTCAAATTGGGCATAATTTTATTGGTTTACAACACACCAGTTTCTCGACTTTGCTGCAGAAGCTCTAAGAAGACGCATTTTGCTTTCAATGTTGTTTTTGACCTCGAGGACCTCGAGGAAGGATGCATATTTCTGTGATGCTAATGAACACCAGGAATAAAATTGTAACCTTCTCATATATTTAACTACATTGTTCTATTCCATTTCTTGTTCATGAGCTAACTTTAAGACGTCATTCAAATTATCTTAAGATCGATAGGTGGAAAGTACGTGCGCCCCTAGAGTTTCTAAGAAGTCAAGTTTAAGTGCCATTGACGTACGAAAAAAAAGAGTTCTTGAACCTAGGTATACTATTCCTACCCTTAATGTCTTGAACTTTGTTCTATAGCTTTCTCGACACTTCCTTCGAACTTCTCGACAATTAGAATACTTTTGAGAAGCCAAATCATGGGCACTAAGACAGTGCCAATTTTCCAAAAGCAGACTTGCCTCCATGAAGGCCGCGGATGACATGCTTGCTGTAATGAAAAAGTTGAAGACTGGCTCATACATGTTGAATGTTCCGTTCTGGTAGACTAGCGCTTTCAGCGCATTCCAGATACTCCTTAAACTATCCGGCGTTATGAGGATTGAATTCAGCCAGTGCAGAGAAAATACTAAATATAATAAATTCTTTCGTTATATGGACCATAACCACAACGTTACTATGTCACGTGCAGTAGTGGGGCCCTCTACATAAATTTTCACCACTTGGGGTTTTTTAACGGGTACCCACAACATGGCCCACTGGAGCTCTTGCACATCACCCCCAAGAGAGGGCGGCTGCCGTGGCCGGGTTTTGATCACATCACCTCTTCCTTAGCAGCTCAACGCCTAGCCACTAAACCATAACGGCGGGTGGGTGGTGGGTGAAAACATGAGAAATAATGTAATCAGTAACAATATCAGTGCATTCCAAGCATATGTTCGAATCGGTGATAAGCGAAGGTCTATTGAATGCTCACCTAAATATCTCCACTTCTGCTTCTCAGCTTCAACGTAAGTGTTGGCTCTTTCTAAAAGCTGGGATGGACGTTTCTGCGTTCCTATAGCGGTTCGTACAGGAACATGCTTGTACGTGTTAGAGAGACTTTGACCTGCATTTTACCCCTGGGAAGCATCGGTGAATACAGCAAAAGGAATAAACTCGTGGCTGCGGTGGTGTTAGAGAGTACCAAACCGTGCATGCCTTAGGGCTGTTTGTTATTCTCTTTAGAAGCTATCAGGAACCGCAGGGCATCGCGTATTTAGCTCTTGAGAAAAAAATGCGCCGTTTGAGCATACGTAGAACACCTGCCTTGATAAAATGTTTATGTTCTGTGAAGTATATTCTTTATGCAATCTTGTATTCATTTGTCTATGCTGTTAAATATGAGCGTACATGGAAGCGTTCCGCCGTTAGGGGATCGCCTGCCATTTATTACAACGTATAGGTACACTTTTTCTACAGAATATGGTGATAGGCTCTTTCGCACTGCTTTTGCCGTCACGCACACGAGACCGCGGACTACCTTTTCCAGGACTGCGCAACATAGCACACTGTATAGCCAGCACAGAAAGCAGATTTATTGTTGTTAGATTGTCGAACCTGAACCCTTAAAAAAGGAGGGCCTGCTTTACGACCAACAATGTAGATGTATAGAAAAAGGTTGTTAACATTATAAATCTAGAGAAATATATCCCAATGTTATGGTGTAAATAAGTTACGGTGCTCACTGTTACAAAGAAATCGGTGTCAATGATCGCCATTTCGTCGTTATTTGTTATGTTATCTGGATATGTGTAGTTGGTTTTCTTCACCCGTACGCAAAACTAAATTTCTGACCGTGTTTTTCTTAATCTTTCAATTACTTTCGTTTGTTTACTCATTGGTGGCGGTTTGTGTGCTTACGTGTATCTTTACTGTGTTGAGCTCACTTCTGTTGGTTTGGCTTATGTTTTAAGCTTTGCTAGATTTGTTTTTCTTAAAGAATATTTTGAGATATTAATGCTGTCAGTGTATTATTTCCCTGCCTGGAGTAGCCAGTGCCCCACTTAGTGCGCCAGTTCGTGTTGTAAATTCATACTTTTAATAATTTTTTCGTTATAATATATGGTTGAGTGCCTATAGAGAACACAGCAATTCGCGAAAGCAATGAAAAAAGGTAATTTTTTTGCAGTTAAAGATATCGTAAGAAAAATTTATACACTTTTTCGCACACTTTGAGTTCAAACTTCACTTACACTCAACTGGTCGCTTTTGAGCACTCCAAAGCATTCTCGCGAATTTGTGCGTATTGGTTTGGCTTAATTAAGGTGCTCGGAACACTCGCCTGGTTCATTCAGAACACTCCATTTCAGCTTAGAGTGCTCAAAGGCATTCCGTTCGAGGTGGAACAAAGACCGAGATTAGAAAGAATATCAATAATGTGACTACACCGATTGCTCTGGAAGCAGCTGGTTGTTGTGCTGGGGCGATTTTTATTCGGCTCCAATCTGGAGAGGGCTCCGCATTGCTGCAAAAACGAGTTTCAGCGTGGTAAGAACTAGTCGAATGCATCATAGAACTGTGGGATGGTAATAAATATTGAGCACGCTAATAATGCTAAGCATAACGCAGACGATCCGATTCTGCTGTTTCTCTACATATTAGGACACATTCATTAAATACCGTTACTATGCATGCTGCAGTGCTTCGACAATTCGTCTAAACTAAATACCTGGAAGATATTATTTTCTGTATTTACGTCACGTCGCAATGAAAAGCCAACATATCGTTCTCCTTGTGTGTGGTATACATGAACTTGAATCCTGAGATGGTACCAAGAGCACTCAATTAATGTCGACATGTTGGTCGAAATATGTTATTTTAAGATAATATGAGAGCATATTCAATGTCAACATTCCTGCCATTATGGTGAGTAAACAATTATTACCCCCTTCTTCAACCACATAACATGAAAAAACTGGTCAGATATTATTTATAGAAATGTTTTCCCTCAAAGCGAGAGTTTCAGCATTGGTGAAATTCCATGTATCAACGTGAACACAACGGAAGCCGATCTTAAGCTTCAAGTTGCCATCATTTATATTATTGCAGACTCTTACAACACCTACCACCGTACTCGGTTGACCATCTATGACCAGCTGCGAGTAATTTGGCGTACATGCACAGTAGTGTTTCCATAATGGCCACGCTAGAGATACGCGTGGCGACAACTGTTGATAAGACCACAACACCTGCAGCTTTCTCTCTTTATTTCCTTATTATTCTTCTGGGCAATTTTTTCTACAGCCCTTGATCACTTTGTCGCACGAACTAAGGAGTAGCATTTAAGCGATATATGTTGGGTAAATATTCCGCTTTTAATAAAGATCTTTCTTTCAATCTATACTTCATCTAAAGCAAAGAGCAGAACCAACACATGGCGCATACGTCCAGTCAAGGAGCATAAGAACATTATTGAGTTGTTAATGTAGAGCTATGATCGTGTGTCCTTAATGAAAGAAATAAACCAAAACGTAATTCTGACAGCTTCCGGCATAAAGCTTTGCTTCCATAGAATCTGCTAACGTTCACGCCAGAACCAAATTTGTAGCTCCCTATGCAAAGCCGCATATAAGCGGTAATGTGAACACTGCCAAAAATACGTGCTTTTCCATAAATAGCTTCTCTCCTTTTTAATTGAAGATAGCTTCTCTTAGGCTTAGTATCCACCAGGCTTCAGGTGCAGCTTTATCAATTGTGACTTCGACTTGTCGGGCATACGTTGTAATAGAACATAAGGGCTGACAATGCAAGCACGAGGCTTTAGTGTTGACGTAAAAGAACTGTAGAGAGATATTGTCGCATCCTGTTAGTCTCCAGAAATTTGACGTAAAATAATGACGAGAGTGCCCGGTTGCTTGTTGGAGTGCGTGTGGTTCATCAATTTCTGCTGCGTGCAACCAGCTGATCTAACGCCGCATTTGAATTGCTAATCGTTTGTGCTATGACGACAGCGCACCTTTCAAAGCAAGATTAGTTTTCTTGCCAGTTCTTCGCCATGAGCCACAAAATATATTAATATCAATACGTTTAGTAAAATGTCTGCTACGGCTGCTTTCTAAGCACACTCACATCGAAAAACATACTTTTTGTGCCAAGATGTCCAACTATATTTTCACGAAGAGTTGTCAGCTTCGGGGCTACCACACTAATTTAGGAGGGGAAAGCCCTTTGTTCTGAGGCAAACTGTGTATCACTTAAGCAAGAAGCCTAAGGCCCACAAACCAGGCTCATGTTTTGTTACTTCTAATTACACGTAGCAGACAGCAAATAAAGGCACACGCCATAGTTTTGTGTAGTGTTTATACGTGGTTCTGTTTCGGAGCTGGAGGATGTGGGTTCGTTCAATTCACAGCTGCAACGGCCACATTTCGATGGTGTCAAAATGCGAAAGCACTCTTGTACTTAGTTTAGCAACACGCTAAAGAACTCCAGGCGGCCAAAAGAAGTTAAGAGCTATCCCGTAGTGAAGCAAGGTGTGAGACTGGGCAAGTAGTTATTCCATTACGATGAGCACAAGGCAGCCCACAGAAAAAGAGGGAAAAGGTAACGACGAGGACAAGCGCTGACTTCCAACTGAACATTAATACAACAAACACACATATATGCCCCCTGCACACGTACAAAAACTGCTCTCCGCTGCTCCGACTCATATTCCGAGAGTTTATTTGAGGCATAAACCGTCATGAATCAATCAATCAATCAATCAATCCATAAAGACACGGAAAGCACAATGAATACTTAGCCCTTTAAAAGGGGGCATTAAAGGGGACATTTCAGTGTTCTAATGCCATCAGATATTTTTCAATCTTTCTTGCTCAATGTACACACCAGATTAATATGAAAGTTTTCAATCTCAACACGTATCATTGCTTTGAAATGAAACTTGGTATAGGTAATGACGAATGTAACCAGTAAGCACCTGAAAACGCTAACACATTTTTATTCAGAGAAAGATGGGAAATTAGAAAGAAATTTGACGTGCCGAATGTGCCTACCATCCTTCTTAATTCAAGCAGAAAATAACAGGACACAAGAAGAAGAACGTTGTAGATGAACTTCAAAATAGTGGCTAGCCGGGCTTCTTGGTGCGAACACATTCTTCAGCAAACCGCTTGAATAACGGGACAGAAGAAAAGAGGCACAGGACACAGGCGCTCAGACAGACTATTAAACATAGCTGCAAGTTAAACACTCCCACATGATCGAGTTATTCTTGAGCCCCGCGGCGTTAAGGTCATCGTTCTTATATTGTTGGCCCACCTGTTCACTGGCGACGACCTCATGATCAGATCGTCGTCCTTATTGTGCTTTTAACCCATCTGCTCAGCCTCACAGTGGTTGTGGGAAGAAAAACAAATTTTTCGCATATCATCGCCACTGGGTATTCAACCCGTGTCCCAGATGCAATGTGCAGATGACAGCGGGGCGCTATATTCTGGAGCTTCGGAAGTACGTGGTATCCAGATCCATGCCACAGCGATGGCTCCCTCGAAGGGACGACGGCTCCCTCGAAGCTTCGAAGTCCGTGTTTTTGCTGGCTGCATGCGACAATGATATTGCGGGAGCCGACAACACGTTATGAACATTGCGTTCTGGACACCATCTACAACTAATTGGCGCGATCTACTTGCTCAGCACAGAGACCATATGGAGGGTGGCATTTGTTGTGTATTTCGGAGTCTACAAAAAGTAAGGTTGTGGCGGTCGTGGAGGAAGTTGCCGCATGGTAAAGGAGATTTAAAGTGGCTATGGTGTTGAGCTGCTGAGCGCGAAGTCGCGCGATCAAATCCCGGACACGGCGGCCGCATTTCGATGGGGGCGAAATGCGAAAACACCAGTGTGCTTAGATTTGGCTGCACGTTAAAGAACCCAAGGTGGCCCAAATTGCCGAAGTTCCACACTTCGGCTTCGTAATGAGAAAGTGGTTTTGGCACGTTAAACCCCATAATACTTTAAAGAATATTTCAGATAATATCGGTGTATGAGGTGTAAGCCGGCTGCTATCACAGTAAATGAGTCGTAAAAAGCTGAAGTTTGCTCAATTCCTAAGTTTATATGAAATACAATAAAGATAAACAAAGGATGCAGATTTTGGGCACTGTGATAATCAGTGTAAGCTAAGTATTGTTTGGTCCTACGCTCACGCAACACTTACGCTCACGTAAAATTATTTAGAATTTATCTGCACAACACAGCGTTTGCATTCTCTGATAGCGCAAACTCTCATAAGCGAATAGTGGCAATCGAATTTTTGCAATTTTATAGCGCCTTTAGTCGTGGTCGCGCATTTCTAAGCGACAATTAAGGATTCAGTCGCCTCAATGTGATATCTGCCACAGCCGAAGAAGACTCACTGAGGTCAAAGGTGACATCGAACCATTGAAATCTCCAGCCTACTGTTACCGTTTTTTTTTTGTTTCCACAAAGTAACGCCAAACCCCTCTCTCCTTCGCAGCTTTCAGAGTGCGTTCTCAAGTAGAGGAGATTGATCAATGTACATTCAGACGCAGTGGCGCACTTCAAAGCATCAATGTGCGTTTCAATAGCATCAAAGTGCTGTCTTTCTCAAGCAGAGTAGCAAAGCTAATGCTAGGCACACGTTAGAAGTCTGCGCATGCGGCCTAATGGTTAGAGCATAGGACTGTGGAACTCAAAGACCGTCGTTTGAATAGGGCCACAGGAAAAGTAATATTTTATTTGAATGAGTATTGTACAGACTTAGGTAAGCATCGCAGCCGACTTGAGAACCACCAATTTAAAAAGAAAACACTTTCCATCGGAAAAGCACTCATGTTCGGTGCCTCGATGTCATGTGCGCACATCGGCGAATTTTCGCGCACTGTGTAGTTTTTTGTGCCGCTACTAGGTGGTGAGAATTACCAACAGAAGTGGCTTAGCAGCTATGGTGTAGCGTGGCTAAGCACGAAGTCGCGTGGTCAAATCCCTGCCGCGGCGGCCGCGTTACAATGGGGGCGAAATGAAAAACGACCGTTTCCTGCGCATTAGGGGCACGTTAAAGGCACCGTGGTTGTCAAAATTTATCCTGAGCCCCTATTACGGCGTGCCTCATAGTCAAGTCGAGGTTATCCCACGTAAAACCCAAGAATTCAATTTAGATGGTGAGGGTTTCGCCAGAGTCCTTCCATGTTTTTCTGGTCACGAAACTCCGCCGTCACGCTATGGGAAAGGTTCATATGCTGCCCAAAGGTGCCGCGACGCGGCGCCACTGTGCCACAGAGGGCATCGTTCGCGTACCGAAATGCGTGCGCAGTGCGAGGCGAGCTGACTTTTCGGGTACGTGCTGTGCATGTGCTGTGCTATTTTTCGAGTGTTGGGCTGTTTGGTTGAAGTGGTGGGGTGGGACAACGATGCCGAACACGTGTTGCGTGCCTGGGTGCCGTTCCGGCTACAAGGGCACGACCGAAAAGGTGTCGTTGTTCTGTTTACCTAATAACAAGGAGCAGCGCGAGAAATGGAAGCGGGCCATACCGCGGCAGGAAAGTGGCGGTTTTAATTTCGAATCGAAGTATACACGTGTGTGCGCGAAACACTTTGACGCCTCGGACATCGTCACTGCGTACAATTTCAACATCAACGGCGACGACGTGTCCCTGGAGCGTGAGAAGCCGACGCTGAACACATTTGCTTTATGCTTTGTTGCAACCTCAATTTGTGTTATACCAGGATAGAGTAGTTCACAGCAATAGCGCCCTTACCCCGACCATCTATGAAAGGTATAGCATTAGAATTCCTTTAAATGCAAGTGTTAAAACAGAATAATATGCATTGTTTTATTTTCCATTGTCCTTTAGTCTTGGCTAATGAAGGGCTACAATTCTTCAATTGCACGTACTTTTAAGTCTATAAGCTGCTATGAGTAAGAAGGTTATTAGCAGACTGTTAGCTACATTTGTATTGTGATTTGCCGAGCAAGTTTTGTCTGCATTTTTAAGTAACAGCTGAAGAAGTAGAAAGGTGGTATCTCTAACAAGCCATTTAAAAAAAATTGATGTATTTGTGATATGGCTACTTGTGTTCGTTTGAGAGTTCTTTAGCCGTGTGTTATGAAATGCTTATGCTTTACACTTTCTTGTTTATAGAAACAATCGACTATGCATTCTGTACTTATTGCCATTCGTTTGCTGGTGTTTGTTTCCTGCCTCCCAATGCATACCTCTCACGTTTGATCTTATTTCTTTATGCGTATTATATCAGTGTCATGCTTTTAACAAACTTCTTGCATTGTGAATGGTGGACCATTTGTGACCGGACGCCTCCGTGCTATCTGTATTTCGCTCCGCTTATTTTACATGATAAATAAATGATCGTGCTTGTATTTTGTTTTTGCACCAACACGTTTTATTTATTTTCTTAATCGAATTATAAAGTTTTTTTTTTCATTTTTCGACCATGATAAGAATATCAGGACCGGTGATTGCAACATTTTAACATATTGTAAATAGTTGCGAATTAAGAACCAAAATACCTAGTCTCGTCGTTTCTGCGTCGAAACCACGAGCAGTGAAGTGCTGGGCTTACTGACGCTTCTAAACGACTGCTTGCTAAGGCAATTGCCTAATTACAGCTAGTTTCAACTGTGCAGGTCCTAACACTTCAGGTTCGCCTTAATCCGTTGTTAAAAGCCGCACCGAAGGCATTTAGCAGGATGCGTTGTTGGGCAAGTTGGTTCATTGTAATAGGAAACACTGGTTGCGCTTTCTAGACAATCACATGTAAGAAGACAGGACAGGTCTGTCTGTCCTGTCTTCTTACATGTGATTGTCTAGGAAGACATTTAGTAGCGAAGTTCGTCTTGCATTAATTCTACCTAAATCTTATTCAGAAATGACACCGCTTTGCAAGAAATCTTAAGCGCATGGAGCAGCTCAGTTCCCTTTTCTTTGTCATTAAGTATTCTCCGGTAGCAGTCCTTTGCAATAGCAATTTCATTCTTTTGATCTCGTTATAAGATACTGCCCACAGAGTCCTTCTATGCCACAGTTTAACAGAAACTGAACAGCTGTGCTCGGCGAACAATCTGGCGCTATGCGCAACGGAGAATTGGCGCTTACTCCTCTGGCGATAAGTGGGATCACTGGCGTTTTGTTGCGAATGCGCGGTGTTTAATTTAAGGCAAATATTAAAAAGCGGAGCCCACCGAAGCGTTGAGGCGAACAGTGATGACGAAGAAATCCGGACCGGGACCGCCCGGCCGTGTACAGCGGACGCACTTCGACGGGGGCGAAATGCAAAACACCCGTTTATTTAAATTTAGGTGCATTTTAAAGGATCCCAGGTGGTCAAAACTAATCCCGAGTCCCCCACTACGGCGTGCCTCATAATCGTATCGCGGTTCTGGCTCTTAAAATTCCAGATCTTTCTTCTTTTTGGTCTGAGACCGCCGCAAGCTCCATGTTATGAGCGGCTTTTTTTTTCGTCCCGTGCGCTCATATCATCGCAGAAGACACGCTCAGGCAGTAATTTAATTACATTCAATGTTAAAAATAGTTACGTGAAACTAAAGCGATCGTTGAGGAAGTTGAGAAAGCTAGAAAACCGAGGCTGCCCCACACACAACCACAGCGGTAGCGGCGTTCGCATGCCCTCTCATGCACGGTTGCGCCTCTAGCGGCGGGCGCTGGCGCTATATGAAACTGAGGCGGCAGTTTCGTGACCAGAAAAAAGATGGAAGGACTCTGGTTTCGCGTTGACCTCTTTCGCAATGGTACAACGGGTAGCCGGGGTGTACGAAGCAGCCGGCTGTGCCGGCACCATTTTTCCCTAAAGCTTCGGTTTTCTGTAAGAGCCGAACATCATGAAAATCGTGAATAAAAAGTGCGGAACTTACACAGGGTTATGCGGTATTTACACTATGCCCACGTTACAGCAAGTACTTTGCGAGAGCCTAGCCAGCGACCAACCCATGCCAAACCTCGGAGAGGTAGGAAAAATGATTTCCTTATTATATGTGCTCACAAATGTGACTCACATGCGAGTGGCTTGGTTTGTAATAGCCATTAACGTGGAAAGTTGGGCTAGTTGGTGAGTGATCATAGTACCTTGCTGGTGAAGCAGCGCACAAACACGGACACAGTGGAGACAAGCAGGAATAGACGACACTCGACATTCCTGCTTGTCTCCACTGTGTCCGTGTTTGTGCGCTGCTTCACCAGCAAGGTACTATGATCACTCACCAACTAGCCCAACTTTCCACGTTACTGAACTTCATTTCCATTACAACGGGCCCTTTTATGTGTTCGAACAACTTCAAGCAATATGACCTTAGCACCCTGGCTACAGTTATGGCGATATGCGTTTGCAAGGCAAGAGTGGCATCTTGGCATGTAAGGTACAACGTATGCCCCCAGGAACTCGAAACCATGTGCGGTTTCCTTCAGCCATCTTCAACACACTCAAAACGCATTTGTAGGATTGTGAAAGCCGAATTATGGAGACAAGCAAGACATTTCAAGGATTCCCTGAGAGTAACGTGCGCCTTGCTTCATGGTCGAGAGCACAACAGACGCTTCAGGGAATGGTGTAAAAAGTGCAGCGAGTGTCGTCTATTCCTGCTTGTCTCCACTGTGTCCGTGTTTGTGCGCTGCTTCACCAGCAAGGTACTGTAATAGCCATTCTTTTTGAATATAAGGTGTTCTTAGCTGACTTGACACAATGTTGGCCTATCCGCGACCTCATTTTATTCTAACCACTTGCCAAGAAAAACAGTCGGGTAGGTGAAGTGTTTAGGTCGCATATAATTATTAAAAGTTATCGAATGATACCTCTCCACGCTGGGAACAGGTAGCAATAGTCAGCAACTAAAGTACAATAAAAAAATCCTATGGAACTCATCTCACGATGGCAATCGAACGTAACGCCTTTAGCATTGAATCAGTATAGTGACGCAATGTATTACCACCGTCGAAAAGATTTATGCATGAGGCGGGATTGAACTGCAGCGGGATTCCACTTTCGTGCTTCCCTAAGCACACTCGGCGCCATCTAGCGCCGCTGTCGCAAAGCGTGTGCGTGACCTCCAGAAAGCATGGTGGTCCGATGCCAGTGAATCGCATCAGGGCGTAACATGGCTCCTCTCTCGGGCAGCCTCCTAATCCGTTGGGTTGTTGTCCTCGAGGGAACCCTTGTGGCGTGGTTTCGATTCCGGTCTGCACGGAATAAATTTCAGGAATATTTTTTTTTCATTCCAGAGAACCGCATTCTCTGTGACACACACCTAGTAACTCAAGTTGGCATCAAAGACGTTCACTAAAGAGCGGCACACACCTACAGGCACATACCCAGTGGTCGAAGTTGGCAACAGAAAGGTTCGTTGAAGACTAACAAAGATCTAGTGGCACATAAGCTGTAAAAAAGCCGGTGTCACAGTTTCATTGAAGAGCGATACCTACCCAATCCCGCATATACAGTGATCCATGACGGCGTGAAATAGGTTCTTTGAAGAGTGATTGGTTTCGGATCCTGCTGCCTCAGCACAGCAGCCCGATGCGCTTCCCATTCGGCCATCAATTATCCAGTGACTCAGGTAGGCGGGACACAATTAGGTACAAACGCACATACATAGCTAGCCCGCGGGAAAGCGTGAAGTACGCTAAGAATGAGAATGCAATAAACCGAGTATAACTAGTCATCAACGATGTGAAATGTTGCACTTTCTCCTTCTCTTGCATGTGACCACAGCATATAACCTGTGCCATGAGTTTCTCTGGGCTGGCTACGCCCCCCCCCCCCTTCTTTCCTGTGCCGGGATTTCCAGCCGTATCATGTTCGGAATGGTACCGTATGCTTGAGACGTACGTACTCCCGTCTGTAGCTTTTAAATTTCCCCCACATCGTCACAAGGCACTACTTCTTCATATCCTGGGAATTTATGGGCAAATTGATTTTTTCACGCTACCCATTTCTTCTGTGGACACTTCTGCAGCCTGTACCATTAAGGTTGTCGAGGATTCCACCGCAGCGACAATGGGCCCTCGCCTACCGTCAGTCTATGAACAAACAGTTGCAGCGCTAGAGCACGCCTCCACGAGCAGTGTCATCGTATAACGGCATCGCTTTCGCCTACAGGTGCAACAGACAGGCGAGTCAATCAAAGAATACATAGCTGCTTTGCCAGAGCTTGCTCTGCCCTGCAGCTTCCCTACTATCGAAGACTCGTTGCGTGATCAATTTTTGGAAGCCGCCGCTCTTCAACACCTACGCGAGTGTCTTCTTTTAAATGTTTCTTCACTTTGAAGAGTTTTCTCTCGAATTGGTCGGGAATGTTTCTACAAAAAGCACTGCACGTCAATGAAAATTCAGGTAACCACCATCACGATGCCAGAATTGTTCTCAGAAGGGAGAACACCCAGTAACACGCCACGATTTGCGTTCCCCGCTTCGCACGCCTACAACCATCCGCAGCTGAACCTCGAGTCTCCGACATCATACACGGCCCTCTCTAGTGCGTCCCACGCTCACGAGCAAATGCCGCGCTACTGCCACATGCCCGACCATCCTGAGAGGTCGGATATTGCGCACAGTTGGCGCCCCCATTATTTTCGCCGTGGTTCCACCCAGCATCGCGCCTTTTATTCGCATTCTCTGGCGCAAAACCAAAACTCTTTCTATCCTGGATGTATTCGATATTTTCTTCCCGTGTACAATCAGCGGTGCCGCTGTTCTGCTCTTAGAAGAGTCGAGGGCTATTCGGCTGACCATGAAGTAGTTTTAAGTGTTGGTGTTCTTTGTCAGGTTAGCTTGCCTCGTACAGGAGTATCTCTACTGATACCATGTACATTTCTTCTGGACTCAGGCTTATTGGTTTTAATCCTTACTGAGAGTATGTTCAAGCAGCTCAGCAAAAAAATTCTACCTGTCGATCCCTCATGTGAACCTAGTAGATTACTTCAAAAACCATCTAATGCTGGGATGCATATCTTTGGAGGTTGTGGTTAAGAACTGCATCGCTACGTCGCTCAAAAAGGTTCTGCTTGGTGTCGATGCTATCAAGGCACTAGACCTTCACGACGCCGGGTCCATCCTGCGCTGCTTCGAGACTTCAGCAACACCAGGAGCCGCTGAAAATCCACATTCTGCACAGCATTCACCGGTTTTGGCACTATCGAGGTTTCCTCATTCACTGTCCTCTGAAACTGCATCACTTTTCTACCGAGAGCTCAGCCCGGCCAAAGCATTCTTTCATGTGATGCTACAGTCCGGAGTTTCAACTCTGGCATCGAAACTACGACGGCTCACTCTTGCACTGATACCTCACGCTTCAGAACTACTCCCTTATCTTGAAAAATTACATGTTATCAAAACGAGTTCTGAAAACTGCAGCGTTGGCGTAGAGGTAGAACACCCGCCTCGCGTGCAAGATGTCCGTGGTTCGAATCCCGGTGCCGGCAATTTTCCACCGGATTAAAAAAAAATCCGCGTCTTGATAAAATTGCACAAACTGGCCTGGAGTGTGGCCTGATCCCGGTGACCAGAACCGGTAACCCACTCCCTCACCAGAGTAGGATTGGCCACGCTGGTGCAGTACTTGGCCACAACCTCCTATATGAACACAACAATCAAACCCCGGCCCTCAGTCCCGAGCAGCTGCGAAGCAACTGACCACGGTGGTGGTCAGACCTGCGACGCAGCAGAGGGTGCTAAGAATCACTGGCTCCGGACAGGCCGCCATTGGAATATGAGCCTGGCAACGTTTAACGCTAGAACGTTATCTAGTGAGGCGAGTCTAGCAGTGCTATTGGAGGAATTAGAGGGCAGTAAATGGGATATAATAGGGCTCAGTGAAGTTGGGAGGCCGAAAGAAGCCTATACAGTGCTAAAAAGCGGGCATTTCCTGTGCTACCGTGGCTTAGCGGAGAGAAGAGAACTAGGAGTCGGATTCCTGATTAATAAGAATATAGCTGGTAACATACAGGAATTCTATAGCATTAACGAGAGGGTGGCAGGTCTTGTTGTGAAACTTAATAAGAGGTGCAAAATGAAGATTGTACAGGTCTACGCCCCTACATCTAGTCATGATGACGAGGAAGTCGAAGGCTTATATGAAGACGTGGAATCGGCGATGGGTAGAGTGAAAACTAAATACACTATAGTAATGGGCGACTTTAATGCCAAGGTAGGCAAGAAGCAGGCTGGAGACAAGGCAGTGGGGGAATATGGCATAGACACTAGAAATAGCAGGGGAGAGTTATTAGTAGAGTTTGCGGAACAGAAAAATATGAGGATAATGAATACCGTCTTCCACAAGCGGCACAGCCGAAAGTGGACCTGGAGGAGCCGGAACGGCGAGACCAGAAATGAAATAGACCTCATACTCTGCGCTAACCCTGGCTACATACAAGATGTGGACGGGCTCGGCAAGGTGCGCTGCAGTGACCACAGGATGGCAAGAATTCGAATTAGCCTAGACCTGAGGAGGGAACGGAAGAAACTGGTACATAAGAAGCCGATTAATGAGTTAGCGGTAAGGGGGAAAGTAGAGGAATTCCAGATCAAGCTACAGAACAGGTATTCTCCTTTAACTCCGGAAGAGGACTTTAGTGTTGAAGCAATGAACGACAATCTTGTGGGAATCATTAAGGAGTGTGCAATGGAAGTCGGTGGTAACTCCGTTAGGCAGGATACCAGCAAACGATCGGAGGAGACGAAAGATCTGATCAAGAAACGCCAATGTATGAACGCATCTAACCCTACAGCTAGAATAGAACTGGCAGAACTTTCGAAGTTAATCAACAAGCGTAAGACAGCTGACATAAGAAAGTATAATATGGATAGAATTGAACATGCTCTCAGGAACGGAGGAAGCCTAAAAACAGTGAAGAAGAAACTAGGAATTGGCAAGAATCAGATGTATGCGTTAAGAGACAAAGCCGGCAATATCATTAGTAATATGGATCAGATAGTTGAAGTGGCTGAGGATTTCTATAGAGGTTTATACAGTACCAGTGGCCCCCTCGACCATAATGGAAGAGAAATTAGTCCAGAGGGATTCGAAATCCCAAAGGTAACGCCGGAAGAAGTAAAGAAAGCCTTGGGAGATATGCAAAGGGGGAGGCAGCTGGGGAGGATCAGGTTACAATAGATTTGTTGAAGGATGGTGGACAGATTGTTCTAGAGAACCTGGCCACGCTGTATACGCAATGCCTCATGACCTCGAGCGTACCGGAATCTTGGAAGAACGCTAACATAATCCTAATCCATAAGAAAGGGGACGCCAAAGACTTGAAAAATTATAGACCGATCAGCTTACTGTCCGTTGCCTACAAACTATTTACTAAGGTAATCGCAAATAGAATCAGGAACACCTTAGACTTCTGTCAAGCAAAGGACCAGGCAGGATTCCCTAAAGGCTACTCAACAATAGATCATATTCACACTATCAATCAGGTGATAGAGAAATGTGCGGAATATATGATGATATGTGGTGTTTATTGGCGCAAGGGCCAAGTGTGGCCAAAGAGCGCCAAGACAGTGGTGATGAGTTTGCAATGTAGTTATGGCATCGATGGGGATAATGTAAAGTGGCTGTATAGGGGCCTTAAGAATAGTCGCTCTAGAGTGCGTAAAATCTATCTGCAATAAGAATATGTCGATGACAATGACGTGTTCTATGTGCAATAAAATCCATCGTGAAAAGAGTCATGCAAAATAGAAAATATATAAGCTGGTAAAATCACTTGGAGCACTGCTGCCTCGCCAGAGCCCTTGACACGCAAGGGACGAGAGGCATGTGCTATACGGAAAAACTATCACAGCGCTATCCTCTATAGAGAGGAGGCGCCGCGAACGTATGGGCTAATTACATGTAATACAACATCTTTCAGGAAACCTAGGACTGCGTTAGTGTCAAAGAGCGGTTCTGCTCCGAGTAACATAACAGGATGGAGGGGGATATGCTGCCGGTATGCTAAGGGAAAATGTTTCTTTCTGTCATGTTCGGCTTCCCGACACTCTAGGAGGACGTGGAGGACGGTCAGCCTTTCCCCGCATCTACCACAGGTTGGAGGCTCGTTTCCCGTGAGCAAAAAGTTATGTGTGCCAAAAGTGTGTCCTATTCTTAGCCGGCAGAGTAGGACATCTGTCCGACGTGATTTTGTTGCAGAAGGCCAGAACCCTAATTGTGGCTTTATTACGTGCAGTTTATTATTTGTTTCCATGTCCCACGAGCGTTGCCAGTAGTTCCGCAGTTTTCTGCGCAAGTAGGGCCTCAGATCTGTGACAGGGACTGCTGCGGTAGGATTTACAGAATACGATGCTATTGATGTGGCCATCTGGTCCGCCAGAGCATTGCCTTCGATGCCCCTATGACCCGGCACCCAGCATATGGTGACATGCTGGTTACATATATACGTTTTACATAGGACGGAATAGAGTTCATTGATTACTGGGTTTTTGGGCTTAGAAAATGACATTAGGGCCTTCAGAACACTTAGTGAGTCCGTATATATAACTGATTTCTCGAGTTTTGATTTCTTTATATACTTTACAGCTGACAACAGTGCGTAGGCCTCAGCCGTAAAGATGCTTGTTTCCGGATGCAGTACATCGGATTCCGAGAAGGATGGGCCGACGGCTGCATAGGACACCCCCTCGGGTGACTTCGATGCGTCTGTGTAGAACTCCGTGCAGGAGTGTTTGTATTGGAGTTCCCGGAAATGCATTTGTATTTCAATCTCTGGAGCGTGTTTTGTAACTTGCATGAAAGATATATCGCATTCTATGTGCTGCCACTCCCAAGGAGGTAGCAGCTTGGCTGGCTGCATTAGGCGGGGCTCGAGGAGTGGGACATGCATTTCATCACTAAGCTCCCTCACACGCATCGAAAAAGGCCGTCTTACGGAAGGACGATTATGAAAGAGCGTGGCATATGTCATATCGTTAATGGTATTAAAACATGGGTGTTGAGGGTTAGAGTGGACTTTCAGGAAGTATGTTTGGCTGATGTATGTTCTCTGCAGATGTAGTGACCACTCATTTGATTCTGCATATAAACTTTCTATGGGACTTGTTCTGAAAGCTCCAGTGGCCAGTCGAATTCCTAGATGGTGGACCGGATCTAGCATCTTTAGCGCGCTCGGGGCTGCAGAATGATAGATCACGGCACCGTAGTCCAACCGCGATCGGATGAGGCTCTTGTAAAGATTCATTAAACATTTCCTGTCGCTGCCCCATGCTGTGTGGGATAACACTTTAAGTAAGTTCATTGTTCTTAAGCATTTGACCTTGAGGTACTTTATGTGTGGAATGAAAGTCAATTTCGAATCAAGTATGATGCCTAAGAACTTGTGTTCTTTGTTCACAGGAATTCGCTGACCATACATTTCGATACTGGGTTCTGCAATGAGTCCTCTCTTTCTTGTGAAAAGCACACAAGAACTTTTGTTGGGGTTGACTTTAAATCCGTTTTCTTCTGCCCATTTGGACACTTTGTTCAAGCCCTGTTGAACTTGCCTCTCACATACTGTAAGGTTGCAGGATTTGAATCCTATCTGTATGTCGTCTACGTAAACAGAATAAAAAATGGCTGGCGGTAACGAGGCACGAAGGGTGTTCATTTTCATGATGAAGAGCGTGCAGCTAAGTACACCTCCTTGAGGTACACCAGTTTCCTGTATAAAAGGTCGCGACAATACATTGCCGACTTTCACGCGAAATGTACGGTTGGACAAATAGCTTTCTATTAAGACGAGCATATTGCCACGGATGCCAATTCCCCACAAGTCTCTCAATATTCCATAGCGCCACGTAGTGTCGTACGCCTTCTCCATATCGAGGAATACGGATAGGAAATATTGTTTATGTAGAAAGGCGTCGCGAATGTTTCCCTCAATGCGCACAAGGTGATCGGTTGTGGACCGCCCTTCTCTGAAGCCACACTGAAAGGGATCGAGGATATTGTTGAGTTCAAGGTAATGTACAAGTCTGCGGTTAACCATTTTTTCAAAAAGCTTACAAAGACAATTTGTAAGAGCTATCGGACGGTAACTTGCCGCCAAGGAAGGGTCCTTGCCCTGTTTAAGAACAGGGACCACAATCGCTTCTTTCCATGTGGATGGGAGGTTTCCCGCAGCCCAAATAGCGTTGAAAAGCGTGAGTAGTGTAAGTTTGGTGTCAGCGTGTAAGTTTCTGATCATTTCGTACATGACCCTATCAGGTCCCGGCGCAGAGCCCCTGCATGTGGTCAAGGCAGCTCTCAACTCAGCAATATTGAAAGGCCGGTTATAAGGTTCATTCTGCCTGGATTTTCGTATTATGGGCTTACATTCTTCTATTTGTTTGTATTTCAAAAATGATTGCGAATAATGGTTTGAACTCGACACGCTCTCGAAGTGTTCCCCAAGTGAATCTGCCTGATCTTTTATTGTTTCACCTTGTGTGTTTACCAAAGGAAGTGAATATGTTTGGCGCCCTTTTATCCTATTAAACCGGTTCCAGACTTTGGCCTCATCTGTATACGAGTTGATACCGGATAAAAACGTCTGCCAACTCTCCCTTCTAGCCTGTCGGCGTGTTCGCCTGCCTTGCGATTTCACTTTCTTAAAGTTAAACAGATTCTCCGCAGTGGGAGAGGCGCGTAGCAATCCCCACGCTTTGTTCTGTTTCTTACGAGCGATCCTACAGTCCTCGTTCCACCACGGGACACGCCGTTTGCATGCCCAGCCATTTCCTTGTAATATACATTTAGTTGCGGCATCTATTAAAAAGGCTGTAAAGTATTCCACGGCAGCATCAATTCCTAACGAGGACATCTCATCCCATGAAATATTACTGAGAGTTCGGAATTTCTCCCAGTCAGCTGTATCAATCTTCCACTTGGGAGCCTGTGGTGGATATTCGTTTTCTTTAGGTGTTCTTAATAGTATGGGGAAGTGGTCGCTTCCGTAAGGATTGTTTATAACTTCCCATGCGAGTTCAGGAAAAATAGAAGGAGAAACTATGCTGAGATCAATTGAAGAAAAGGTTTTGTTGGCAAGACAGTAATATGTGGGTGCCTTCTTATTAAGCAGACACGCACCGGAAGACAAAAGGAGCTGTTCAACGAGACGACCTCGCGCATCGATACGAGAGTCGCCCCATAGGGAGTTGTGCGCATTGAAATCGCCAAGAACAACATAAGGTTCTGGCAATTGATCTATAAAGGATTGGAATTCATGTTTCGTTAATTTGTAATGTGGGGGTATATAAAGAGAGCTAATGGTGATGAGTTTGTTTAGGAGAACAGCTCGAACCGCCACTGCTTCGAGAGGCGTTCGTAGCTGTAAAAGTTGACACGCAATGCTCTTATGGATAACAATGGCGACACCGCCCGATGATGCGACAGCATCATCGCGATCTTTGCGAAAAGTTATGTACTGTCGGAGAAAATTTGTGTGTTTAGATTTTAAATGTGTTTCCTGTAAACACAGCACTTTTGGATTGTGTTGGTGGATCAGTTCTTGTACATCATCAAGGTTTCTAAGGAGACCTCTGACGTTCCATTGTATGATTTGTGTATCCATATTTAATGTAAATTAGTGCTGTGTGTACGGAAACGGAAAGATGCCTTAGATTACAGAGCCCTTTCGAGGCCCTGTAATTGGTGTTTTGTTCTTTTTGAAGCGTTCGAGTGATTCTCGACGCTCCTTAGGCGCCTGGTGCGCCTTGAGGATAGGTGTGGTGTCCATTGCCTCTTGTGAGGCGCCGGACACGTGCTCTTGAGAGCGGGAAGTTTTCAGAGGGAGTCCCGCCTTGGAGGGCAAGACCCCTGCGCCCACCAGCCCGGAGGTCGATGGGGCTCCCAGAGGGATTTGGCTGCGCTGGCCGTTGCCAGCGCTGGAAGGGGCCTCGGAGGCTGCGGCAGCCTCGGCTGCACCCACCTTCGGGGTGGATGGTCCCTTCTCCTCGGTTGACGGAGCAGCGCTAGCTGCAACCGCCGCGGGGGCAGATGGCGTGACTGCCGACTCACTGCTTGTGGGTCGGACAGCCGCCGGAGGCCGTTGTGACGCTGCCCCCTGACGCGCCACTTCGGCAAAGCTGGCCTTAGGAAGGTATGCAACCCGCCTGCGTGCCTCTTTGAATGATATGTTTTCTTTTACTTTGATAGTGACTATTTCTTTTTCTTTTTTCCAAGACGGGCATGACCGCGAGTATGCGGCATGCTCGCCATCACAGTTCACGCAGTGTGGAGCGTTTTCGCACGTTTCAGAGGCATGGTCACGGGAACTACATTTTGCACATGTCTGGCGGCCTCGGCAGTTCTGTGAGCTGTGGCCGAATCGCTGGCACTTAAAGCATCGTAGGGGATTCGGAATGTACGGTCTCACTCGGATTTTCACATAGCCTGTCTCGATAGTGTCTGGTAGGTTGCTTGAGCCAAATGTAAGTATTAGGTGCATGGTATTGATTTCTTTTCCGTCACGTCTTATTTTAATTCTCTTAACATTGATGACGTTCTGATCATTCCAACCATCTAGAAGTTCAGCTTCAGACAATTCAAGCAGATCAGCATCCGATACAACGCCACGGGTAGTATTCATGGTACGGTGTGGGGTCACTGTGACTGGAAGACCCCCAAAAGATACAAGTTTGGACAGTTTTTCAAATTGTTTCTGATCGCGGAGCTCTAGGAGAAGATCACCGCTAGCCATTTTCGATGCTTTGTATCCGGGACCAAAAACTTCTGTCAGAGATTTCGAGACAATGAAAGGTGAGATCATTCTTACAGTCTTCTCAGGCTTATCGGAGTGGATGACATGAAAGCGGGGAAAGTTCTGTGTACGATTGCCAAAAAACTTAAAGACATCTTCGGTGCGCCCTCGCTTCTGAGGGCGATCAGGAAGTTTGGGGAAACCAGTTTCCATGAAGATATATAAAAATTCGGCAACAGCGCCGACCGCCCACCACGGAGCCCAACGCGGGGACGCGGCAGAGCTTGCATACAAGTCTGCACGACGCCAGTCGTACGCCGCCACTATAACCAAATATGGTGTACCCAAGGTTGGATAGCCACACAGGGTTAACCCTTGCCACCAAGAAGAAGGAAGTAAATAGAAGAGAGAAGGAGACAGGAAAGGTGGAAAGTAAGGGAAAGACGAAGGTTGTAGGAAGAGAGAGACAGGAAAAGGCGACTGCCGATTTCCCCCGGGTGGGTCAGTCCGGGGGTGCCGTCTACGTGAAGCAGAGGCCAAAGAGGTGTGTTGCCTCCGCCGGGGGGCCTTAAAGGTCCGAACACCCGGCATCGGCTCAACCTCCAGGATCCCCCTTTCCCCGGACACGGCTAAGCCGCGCACGGCTACACGCGGGAGGGTCCAACCCTCGTGTGCTCGGGTACGTGGTGTCGCAACACACCAAACGCCTGCTTGCGCAGACGCCCCTGCGGGGTGTGCGGAATATAACCAACTCTTATATATAGGTTTCATTGATTACG
Source organism: Dermacentor variabilis (assembly GCF_050947875.1). Lineage (NCBI taxonomy): Eukaryota > Metazoa > Arthropoda > Arachnida > Ixodida > Ixodidae > Dermacentor > Dermacentor variabilis. The sequence continues at coordinate 12,549,664 of NC_134578.1, read as the reverse complement.
AGAACGCGTTTTATTCTGGCGAAACCTCAGCAGTCATAGAGGCATTACGGAATCAGGTTGTAGACGAGCCGTATGTAAACATACTGAAAGATATCTATAGCGGCTCCACAGCCACCGCAGTCCTCCATAAAGCAAGCAACAAAGTCTCAATAAAGAAAGGCGTCAGGCAGGGACATACGATATCTCCAATGCTATTCACAGCGTGTTTACAGGAGGTATTCGGAGACCTGGATTGGGAAGAATTGGGGATAACAGTTAATGGAGAATACCTTAGTAACTTGCGATTCGCTGATGATATTGCCTTGCTTAGTAACTCAGGGGACCAATTGCAATGTATGCTCACTGACCTGGAGAGGCAATGCAGAAGAGTGGGTCTAAAAATTAATCTGCAGAAAACTAAAGTAATGCTTAACAGTGTCGGAAGATAACAGAAAATTACGATAGGCAGCGAGGCACTGGAAGTCGTAAGGGAATACATCTACTTAGGGCAGGTACTGACGGCTGATCCGGATCATGAGACAGAAATAATCAGAAGAATAAGAATGTGCTGGGGTGCGTTTGGCAGGCATTCTCAGATCATGAACAGCAGGTTGCCTTTATCCCTCAAGAGAAAAGTATATAATAGCTGTATCTTACCAGCACTCACCTACGGGGCAGAAACCTGGAGGCTTATGAAAAGGGTTCTACTCAAATTGAGGACGTCGCAACGAGCTATGGAAAGAAGAATGATAGGTGTAACGTTAAGGGATAAGAAAAGAGCAGATTGGGTGAGGGAACAAACGTGAGTTAATGACATCTTATTTGAAATCAAGAAAAGAAATGGGCATGGGCAGGACATGTAATGAGGAGGGAAGATAACCGATGGTCATTAAGGGTTACGGACTGGATCCCAAAGGAAGGGAAGCGTAGCGTAGCAGGGGGCGGGAGAAAGTTAGGTGGGCGGATGAGATTAAGAAGTTTGCAGGCATGGGATGGCCACAATTAGTACATGACCGGGGTTGTTGGAGAAGTATGGGAGAGGCCTTTGCCCTGCAGTGGGCGTAACCAGGCTCATGACGATGAAAACGATTAAAGCCTCAAAGTAGGTGTCACCCATTGTTGTTATCAAAAATAAAATAGATTTTGGTTCCGCATTGATCTTTGTAAACAGAATAAAGCGATTTTCGCGGAAGCCCCTCCTCTTCCTCAGACTGCAAAGCTGCTGCACATTCTCATAGGAGCCACGTACTTCTCGAACTTGGACTTTGCATCGGCATACCTTCAGGAGCTGCTGCAACCTGAAAGAGTGCTACTTGATTTCTTTCAGCTCTTACCAAGGACTCTATCAGTTCAAACGATTGTACATTGGATTAGCCAGCCCCTGTAGCTTTTCAGGAGATGGTGTACCATATCCTCAAGGGCTGTTCCGGAGTGTTCTTTTATATAGACAACGTCATCGTGTTTGGCAAAAGTAAGGAAGAGCATCTTGCACACCTTGCCGCTGCTTTGTCTAAAATAAAAGCTGCTGGCCTCAATCTGAATGTCAAATGTGAATTCTGCGTGCAAGAGCTATTTTTTGGAGCGACAAATATAACAGATCAAGGTATCTCGCAGCTTCCAGCAATGCTAGGCTACCGTGAACACTCCTGCACCGGAAGAGACTGCAAGTTCGCGTTCCTTTCTTTGACTGGTAGAATAGTATGCTGTATTTGTGCCATGTCTTGCTGACATAGTGAAACTAAAGCGAATACTACTGCGGAGAGACCACCATTTTATTCGGAGTGACACTGTGTATGCTAGCTTCTACAAGGCAAATTTCTACTGTCCTTCAGCCAGAGCTTCAAATGCTCCACCCCACTCTACCCATTGTTGTCGCTACAGACAATTGTGACTGTAGCCTTGGTGCTGTTCTCCAACAAATCAACGTATATAATCGACGCACCATAACTTTAGCTTGTTTCACCCTATCTCCAGCGGAACACAAATATTCGTTATGAGAATGCGAGACACTTCCATGTGTCGGTACATGCGAACATTAACATTTATACCTTCGGGGGCGCCTTTCATGCTACGCGCAGAACACCAAGCTCTTGCACTTCTGCTGTCATCGCGAGCATCTGGAAGACATCCTCTTGCAGTTGTCTTTCAATGTCTTCTGCGCTATAACTACATTTTGGAGTACCAAAAGGGTTCATAAAGCTAAGTCGTAGATATTCTACACCATAGTCCGATTTCATTTCCCTAGGAGGATGCTACATATGACGAGGTTCTGTCGTCGCTGGAACAGCAACTGGACAAGCAGTTAGCGAAGGTACCGCAATGAAGCATGTCAAGGTTTTCATGTTACCATTGTGGCCTGCACACAAATTACTATCTTCTGAATTTCAGCCTTCTTCCGGGTGTGCGAAGAGCTTTGTATCGTCGGAAACTTGCTTTTGTGAGGAGAATTACTGGTCATCCCCGTATCTTCCACGTGATAACTGAATACAACGGCTCATGGAGCTCATCCTGGAATTGTCCGAACAAGGACGCACCTCCGTGAATGCTTTTGATGGCCGGGCATGGACAAACAAGCCGAAAACGTAATTAGCAGCTGCGTCGTATGCCGAAATTCTGATAAGGATGCGAGGACAGCTCCCGTTCCAATCAAAATGTACCTCTACCAGCGCACCCATGTATTCTGCTATTCATATAGTTGCTATCCTTATAGTTGCACCCTTGAAGGTGGCTCCACAAGACTAGAGATATGCCGTCACTTTCCTTTTTCTTCTTTTTGTCTTCGCACGAGAGCAGACCCCGGCGAGATTGTTTGCGACAACGGGCCCCACTTCACAGCCGGAGAGCTCATGAATATGCTTGAGGAACACGTCATTTTTTGAAACACTTTTCAGTCTTCTATCATAAATCGAACGAACTCATCGAAAGATTCAATCATATCTAAAGTAATTTCCTGCCAGTTGCCGTAGTAGAGCAGCACTCTTGCATCAAGATACAACACAATATCACGGTATCCGTATCACGGTATCATGGGAACGGTATCACTGTATGTACCGCTGCACGCTGCACGCTGCCTCAGGAATCGCCCCAGCCATACTGCTACACGGAAGACTGCCCCGAACACGTTTTGACATTGCCGGACTGCCATTGCCAACATCTTTTGATGAGTTCGCTGCTGAACTTCAACGCCTCCGTGAGCGGGGCGCTGGAGGGAGTCCACCGCGTTGTACTGGCTACACATATATGTTTAATCACTGTCGAAGTAATTAGCTGTCTGTATGTTTAGGTGAAAGTTATTGTTTATATGACAGCGTTGCATTAATTTTTTTCTTTGCACGTTCTCACATGAACAAGTGGATATATTAATTCCAGTAATATAGAGCCTCAATAAGATTTTGTGAAGCGAAAGTACCCGAGACAGCGCAACTGCGACCTGGAGAGAACCCTTCAAATAAGCTACTACCAATAAGAGCATTTGTCAAGGGGATTTAGTCCAGCAAGTTCCGAACTATGGCACTACATCTCGCTATGCTAGAATCTGCGCTTTGGAATAACGTTGTGGAATAAGACGCTGGCCAGGGCATCAGTTATATCGTTATCGCGTGAGCTTTAGGGGCCCTTTAGAGAAAGTTTATTTCTATGGAAGACGATACGAACACTGAATCACAATCACCGCATAATTCCACCAGGACGGTAAGTGTCGCAGAAAATCCGGCGTCGGTGTTGGCGCCGTCGGCAATGTTAGTATAAGAAAAATAATTCCGAAACGCGCACTCCAATCCGTTGCCCAGAGACGTTACTGAACTAACTGACTTCCGCAAAGTAAAATGTGTCAGAAAATTCGTAAAGCACGACTTACACACTACCTAAAGACATGATGGCGTCGGATAGTAATTTGAATAGATGAGAAAACACAACTCTGTTACGCGGAAACACAAACACCACATTGCTTCTTTACGGGGGTATAAACCATTGATGAGTTACTACTTGCTACCTCAGCCTTACGGGGGTATGAGCCATTGGACAAGGCAACACCGCGGTAGCTATGTCGCCTGACACTCTGTTTTTTGTGCAGCTGCTTTTTGGGATCCTTTCTTTTGCTGCGGCCTGTGGGAGCAACGCTTACCACCGTCGCGGGCCTGCGTAGAACGTGCCTACGGTGCCAGTTTCTGCAGACGTTTGCGATCATTCAACATGGATCAAGACTGCGTATCCACTGCACGTGGATACATCGTACGGCGCAGCTAGTTAGAGCACACTGACGTCAACTGGAGACCACGTGACAGTCCGGCTGGCAGCTATAAAGGGCGCTTTTGGCTCGTCGCTCTTCAGTGGACACGGCAACACCGCCGTGGCTAGGCCGCCTGACACTCCGCTTTTTGTGCAGGTTGGTGACCGAAAATACGGCTTTCATAGTAATTATCCTTGCATGTCTGTGTTGCCGTGTCCACACACGCTTGTAAATTGCGCGAGTGATTGTTTATCAGTAGCATGCCTCCTTCTAAATCTATCGGGAGATGTCGAAGAGGATCCTGGGCCTCTTCAGGATATGGTGAAAGAGATGCTAAACACGCAGAAAGAAATCCTTGCTAAAATTTCTGAAATTCAGGCAAAGCAGTTAACCTCAGAGACAGTAATTTCGGTTGTCCAGAAACGACTGGAAACAATCGAATTGAAACTACAGTGCGTAGAAGACGCCAGCACCTGACTTGTTACTGTTGAAGGTTGTGTGAGAAATCTTGATGGTTAATTCCTTCAGATGTCAGAACGAATAGACCACCTCGAAAATCGTTCAAAGCGTAATAACAATATTGTTAGAGGAATAGAAGAGGCCAGACTTGAAACTGATGAAATATTCCTGCGAAAGGTTAATGACGACGTGTTCGGAAACATTTTAAAACAAAAACTTGACTCTATCGAAAGAATTCATCGGTTGGGCAAGAAGGTCCCAGGAACAAGTACACTAGTGATATCAGAGTAGGGGACTTCAGGGAAAAATCTAAAATATTTTAAAAATGCTAAAATTAAAGGGGACCCCGATCAGCGTGCAAGAAGCTTTTTCTAAATAGAGTTGCTACTGCTCGGAAACACTTGTGGAAGTCGACAGCTGAGGAGAGGAAAACCGGAGCCAAGGTGGCATGTGCTTTTGACAAGAAAAAATTAACAATGTGCTCTATGCCTGGGATGAGATTAACAGCCGCCGATACACGCACCCGGCTCCTGCGGCCGCGATTCGTTCGGCTTCGGGTGCCGACTGACTCGACCAAAATTAATCTGCATGCTTTAAGATCTATAACCTGAATGCAAGGAGCGTACTTAACAAACAAGATAGCCTAGAAAGCATTGTAATGGAGCACGATACAGATGCAATGGCAATAACAAAAACATGGCTGAACCCGGATGTGACTGATGTCGATGTAACGCCCCTCGGTATACCATAATAAGAAAGGATCGCCGCACTAGAGGGTGTGCGGTAGCTATACTTCTGAAAAGCGACCTTCCTTTACGGTACTTAATGATCCAAGCAATGTCGAAACAGTCAGGATTAAAACTACCTTGAATGACCGTAATTTGCTAATCGGTGGTGTGTACCGGCCTCTCAACTGCCCTGTAGAAGCACTAGAAAACTGGGAAACCTTTATGAACTTGCACGTGCATCCAGATGACAACGTATGCCTTGCGGGCGATTTTAATTTGGCTGGAATTGATTTGGCGTCGAATTCTTCAGGAAGAAACGAAGTACGCAGTTGTGATAAGTTATTAAATATTGCATTTAATTATAACCTGCCTCAAATTGTCTCTGGCTTCAAAAGAGTGAGCGCGGAAACTTCACCGCTTTTAGATTGTTTTCGTTTCAAATCGCCTATGTTCTTTTATTATGAACTGTAAAATCGAGGATGATATATGTTGCTCGGCGCCTGCAACGTTCCAGCGAGTCATGGACACGGTGTTAGCAGGATTGAAGGGGCAGACCTGTCTTGCTTACTTGGATGACGTCGTCTTCACCGGAAATTTCTACGACCACCTTAGGTGGCTAGCGACAGCACTAGAGGCCATCAAGTCATCAGGGCTCACTCTGAAGCCAGAAAAGTACCGCTTCGCTTACGATGAACTTCTGTTTCTAGGCCACGTCACCAGCAAGTCTGGAGTCCGCCCCGACCCGCAGAAGACAGCTGCCATCGCAAAGTTCCCGCAGCCCATCGACAAGAAGGCAGTGCATAGATTTCTTGGCATGTGCGCCTACTATACGCGCTTTATCAAGGACTTTTCACGCATCGCTGAGCCGCTGACACGGCTAATTAAATGTGACGTCGAGTAGGAAACGCCGTAGGCCCACGCATTTCAAGAACTCAAAGGAGGCATACAGTCGCCGCCCGTACTTGCGCACTTCGACGAGGACGCCGATACCGAAATCCACACTGACGCCAGTAGCCTAGGCCTCGGAGCCGTCCTAGTCCAGAGAAAAGATGGTCATGAACACGTGATAGCTTACGCTAGCCGGTCGTTGTCAAAAGCGGAAGGCAATTATTCTACAACTGAAAAGGAGTGCCTCGCCATCGTTTGGGCTAAAGCCAAATTTCGCCCTTACCTATATGGCAGGCCGTTCAAAGTCGTCAGCGACCATCACGCCTTGTGTTGGCTAGCGAATTTAAAGGATCCATGAGCACGGATTGCGCGGTGGAGCCTAAGACTGCAAGAATATGCTATCACTGTAACCTATAAGTGCGGACGAAGACACTCTGATGCCGATTGCCTATCATGCGCCCCCATTGACTCGCCGCCGCAAGATGACGAAGATGACGACGCCTTCCTTGGCATTTTAAGCGCGGAAGACTTCGCTGAACAGCAGCGAGCAGACCCCGAGTTGAAAAACTTTGTCGAGTATTTGGAAGGGCACACCGGCGATGTCCCTATGGCATTTAAGCGAGGATTGTCTTCGTTCTCGCTTCAAAACAACGTACTCGTAAAGAAGAACTTCTCACCAGTGCGCGCCAACTACCTTCTTGTTGTCCCGTCAGGAGTGCGTCCGGAAGTATTGCACACCCTATACGACGATCCGACCGCTGGACACCTCGAATTTTCCCGGACACTATCGAAGATACAGGAAAGGTATTATTGGCCGGGCCTGACCGCCGACGTCGCCCGTTATGTCAGAACATGCCGACACTGTCAGCGACGCAAGACACCCTCGACAAGGCCAGCCAGATTACTACAGCCAATCCAGCCTCCTTGTCGACCATTCCAGCACATCGGGATGGACTTGTTGGCACCTATTCCGACGTCAACAAACGGAAATAAGTGGATGATTGTGGCGCCAGACTACCTTACCCGCTTCGCTGAAACTAAAGCACTGCCGAAAGGTAGCGCAGCAGAAGTGGCGCAATTCTTTGTCGAAAACATCCTGCTGCGACATGGCGCCCCTGAAATCCTCATTACCGACAGAGAAACGGCCTTTACAGCGTCCCAAGCCATTCTGCAATACAGTCGGACAAGGAACAGGAGGAGAACGGCCTACCACCCACAGACGAATGGTCTTACGGAGCGCCTGAATAAGACCCTCGCTTACATGCTAGCAATGTACGTCGACGTCGAACACAAGAACTGGGATGCCGTCCTGCCGTACGTAGCATTCGTTTACAACACGGTATTGCAAGAAACAACACAGATCACACCGTTTAAGCTGGTTTACGGCAGGAACCCGACGACAACGCTCGACGCCATGCAGCCGCACGTCACTGACGAGGAGAATCGTGACGTCGCTATCTATCTCCAGCATGCCGAACAAGCCCGACAGCTCGCCCGCCTGCAGATCAAGAACCAGCTGAGCACCGACAGCCGACACCACAACCTCCGACGACGCTTCGTCGAGTACCAGCCCGGCGACCGTGTTGGGGTATGGACCCCGATACGCCGACGAGGACTCAGTGAGAAACTACTGCGACGATATTTCGGACCCTGCAAGGTCATTTCGACGTATTGGCGCACTGGACTATAAGGTCGTGCTAGACGGCATTTCGCATTCACAGCGGCGCCACGCACGATCTGAAGTGGTCCACGTGGTGCGTCTTAAACCTTTTCACGGACGCTAACGAACTTCCTTATTTTGTTGTTTTCTTTGGTACGAGTGGTTTTCTTTATTACTTTCGTTTGTTTGCAGCATCGGATCGATGCTTTTTAAGAGGGGGGTATTGACACATGTACTTGTCTTTATCGGGCGACACGTTTTGCCGCCTAAGAAATGTTACCGCACAGTGTGGGACGCGCCTGCAGGTATCCGAAGTTTCTGGAAAGTTATCGGTGCTTCTATTCGCTGTCTGTTGTCGCAGAAACTTGTGTTATCTCATTTCATCGCTTGACGCGAATGGTGCAGAACTTTGTAGAAGGCACGCGGGTCCGAACGATTAGTCTCGAACATTCGACGACTGCTGTATAAAAGCCGACGCGCTTGACCCACTGATCAGAATTTCGATGATCGCCGAGTGTGTTCGCCGCTATTCTTTGAGTGTAGCCTGTTTTTGAGGGCACAAGTTCGCCCAATAAAACGCTCGTTTCGTTAATCAGAGTTTTCCTGCCTTTTTAACCGTCACTACCACGTGACAATATTTCGGACCATAAAAGGGACGTTTGCAACCTGGCCTACGCGAACATCAGCGCGATCCGCTACGAAGGCGCTCCTGCGATACTTGAAAGACACGGGATTTTCTTACAAATTGTGACTGTACACTGTGTGACGTAGGACTGTACGGTGACACTGCGTAAGACTAGGAACGCCTTTGCGGGCTGCCTGACGGCGCCCACAGAAATAGTTCGTGCGTACTTGCGTGTGTGTGTTTAGGTTTTTTTTTCCTTTTTTATCCTTCTTTCTTTCTCACCTATTGCATCCTCTTGCCCCTCCCCCAGTACAGGGTAGCCAACCGGAGATAATCTCTGGTTAACCTCCCTGTCTTTTCTTTGCCTCTCTCTCTGTCTATAAGTGACGTCTTCACAATTGTCTGTGCGCGAACTCTTCCATGCATCCAAAATATCGTTCTTGAATTTTACATTAGTCGATGATGTATCTATTTTAAATTACCTCGAAGTCTCGTTAGTTAAGTTGCTAGGTCTTGTCCACTCTGGCGCAAGCCTGGACGAGCTATGGAACTTCTTTTCAAACATGGTCGAGCACTGTCTGGAAAGCTTTGTCCCAAAACGTTTCAAAACAAAACAAAAAATTCCTGGATAACCAGAGAGATAATTTATGCAAAAAGAAAGCTAAAACGAAAGCGAAAGGAGTCTTCAAAGAATTGCCGGTCGATTGACAAAAGCTGCATTTCTAGTATGAGTTGCGAATTAAAAGGGCTAATCGAACAATCGAAAAATAGGTTCTATAATGTCACCTTAAAATCTATTCTGAAAAACGCCCGCGTTAAATTTTGGCGATATATTAACCCCCCCAGCTGCTTCTCCTCTGCATGAAACTGAAGATAGCACTCTAAAGAAGGTACAGGATTTCAACTCTTCCTTCTCGTCAGTCTTCACACGCGATAACGGCTTCCTGCCCGGTTTTACCGATGAATCTGAAAGGCCGCCTTTTCAGGATATAAAAATTGACGAACAGGGTGTATTTAACATCTTACTCCACATGAATACTAAAGAAAGTACGGGGCCTGACGGAATTCCTAATGGATTTTTACAAAGGTACGCAGAGTGGGTTTCTAAATTTCTAACTGCGATTTTTCAGGCATCTAATAACCTATGTTCCTTTCACAGCGCATGGAAGCATGCTAAAGTTATCCCAATTCATAAATGTCGCAGCAAATCAGACGTCAAAAATTATAGGCCGATCTTCCTCACTAGGACTTGTTTGAAACTACTTGAACATATAATATCTAAGCAACTATTGGTCTACCTTGACAACTACTACATCCTAAACAAATGCCAACACGGGTTCCGTCAGGGACTCTTTACAGTGACTCAACTAATAGAGACTGTTCCTGATCTCGCATATACAAAATAACATAGGCCAAACAAACATAATATTCTTAGACCTGCTCAAGGCTTTCGACAAGGTGTCGCACCCAAAGTTGGTATTAAATTTAAATTATATTCAAAACCCTCGCTTGTCTCAATTGTTGTCGTCCCACCTAAGCCATGCAGACCAATTTGTCGCATGTGAAGGATACCGGTCTTCCTTTCTGCCTGTAGAGTCTGGAGTACCCCAGGGAAGTGTATTGGGCCCCCTGTTATTTTTATTATTTATCAATGACATGCCGCACAACATTACAGTTTCCATCAGACTTTTCGCAGATAATTGCGTATTATAGCTTCATCAGCCTGGTTACGTCCATTGCAGGGCAAAGGCTTCTCCCATACTTCTCCAACTACCCCGGTCATGTACTAATTGTGGCCATGTTGTCCCTGCAAACTTCTTAATCTTATCCACACACCTGACTTTCTGCCACCCTCTGCTACGCTTGCTTTCCCTTGGAATCCAGTCCGTAACCCTTAATGACCATCGGTTATCTTCCCTCCTCATTACATGTCCTGCCCATGCCCCCCCCCACATTTCTTTTTCTTGATTTCAACTAAGATGTCATTAACCCGTGTTTGTTCTCTGACCCAATCTGCTCTTTTTTTATCCCTTAACGTTACACCTATCATTCTTCTTTCCATAGCTCGTTGCGTCGTACTCGATTTAAGTAGAACCCTTTCCGTAAGCCTCCAGGTTTCTGCCCCGTACGTGAGTACTGGTAAGACACAGCTGTTATACACAGCTGTATTATATAACCGTATCGAATCACTTGCCGATCAGATGAATTTAAATTCAAGTTTGCAAACGCTAAAAAATTGGTGTGAGAGCTGGCAAATGGTTCTGAACACTGACAAAACAGTTTACATGTCTATCACTAGAAAATGAAGTATTATTCATTACGCTTATCTATTGAAGGTGTCTCGTTAAAAAGAGTGTCAACATTTAAATACTTGGCTTTAAAGCTTACTTCGGATTTGCGTTGGAATTAACACGTTGGTTACGTATCTACCAAAGCCCAGAAAGCCTTGTAGTCGCTTAGAAAAAATCTGTATAATGTTACCCCCGAAGTAAAATTCCTGGCATATAAAAGATTGATTCGACCAGCTATGGAGTATGCAAAAATTGTGTGGGACCCATACACTTCATCTAATCAGTCTAAGCTGGATAAAATTGAGCGGCTTGCTGCACGGTTTATTTTTAAGAAATATCGTCGTTCCCATTCTCTTACCCAGTTATGTGAACTTGATGAAATTCCCTCTCTAGAGTCTAGAAATGAGTATGACCGTTTGAAGTTTGTTTTTCTTATTATCCAAGGCCATGTTAAAATTGATAAAGATGACAATTTTCACTTATCTCCTAGTAACTATTTTTCTCACCAACAGAGTATGTGTATCCCTGCTCCTACTACTCGCAATGATTGTTTTAAATACAGCTTCTTTCCGAGAGCAATAAAACAATGGAATCTACTATATCAGACTCAATAGTAAGGACGTCAGCTTTACGCGACTTTCTTGAAAATGTCAAAAGCACATGTGTACGCATACCATAACTTGGCCTAATGGTTATAATGTACACCTGGGTATTGTATTATATGCTGTATTTGCCATGGTGCATTTGCCATGGTATTTGCATCAGTGCATTCCCCAAAATGTACTTTATTTTCTTTATCGTGTAAATGTATATTTGCTTGTATTGTGACCTACCACTCCTGCAATAGCCCAAAGTTGGGCTGACAGTATCAATAAATGAAATGAAATGAATGAATTGCTCTACTCGCAGTGGCGCCGGGATCGGCCCACGATTGTTTCCTATTGGGCCCCGTGTCGCAGAATATCCGGTGTCGGTGTCGGCGTCAACGGGAACAGATAATTTTATCGCTTTCGACTCTCCAAGCATCCTCCCAATTTCTTAAATGAGATAAGCATTATTTGGGAACTTCGGCCGCTTTTTCGCATGTTTGTTCGTATCTATGCTTCTTAACACAGCGACTTGGGCCACTTGGTATGCGCCTTTGGATCTGTGTCGCGACAAACTTGGAGTAACGCGTATGTGCAACTAGGTATGTGCCACTTTGTGTGTGCGCGTTTTCGGTCAGTCACCAGGAATTGGTATATGCCACACTCTTCAATATGGGCGTTTCTCGTGTGCGGGTGGAATGGAATCCGCGTCAAACAAGTTCCTCAAGAATATCAGACCGACGCTTCGGGGCGCGGCTGTGCGAATGTGCACCTGTATTGGCGGTTCTGTTTACTTATTACTATTATTAATAAGCCATTTGATCTGAAAACAGGTCGCTTATTGTTGATGGCAGAGTTTAATTGTTGCCTGCCTAGTTTTCCGCTCTGTTTTTTTTTTGTACATATTAGTGTGGGGGTTTACATATTGGTATGGCAATTTTCCCGTTTCTAAGCTTTGTAGTTCAATGATGTTAGCGACATTTACTAGTATCCCCCTTTCCCTAGGTACGGCTAAGCTGCGCACGATTAAGCGTGGGAGGGTCCAGCCCTCATGTACTCGAGTACGTGGTGTTGCAACACACCAAACGTTTGCTGGCGCGGACGCCCCTGCGGGGCTTGATGAATGTCGACCCTGCGCTGGCCTCACTGTTGAAGCCTCTCAAAAAGGCCGCAAGCAACATGGTGACGCATCTCACTGCGACGTTTTTTTTTTTTTCATTCTTGAGATTAGGTGCCGCTCTGGACACCCGTTCGTGCTTCCAGCTTGTATCAGTTCCCGACACGTTTTCTAGGCTCCCGCTTCATTTCAGAACTAACCTCGCATGTGCACTACAGTGTCATTCCTGCTGAAGTTCCTTCTGACCGCCGTGGTCGTGGTTTGGAAATTGTACCCGTTTCGCATATGAACGCATTCGTTTGGCGTTTCCTGTCAGTTTAAGTTGTGGCTGAGCTGACTGCTCCCACGTGCGGGGGTGGCATTAGTCTGAGCGCTACGTGTTGAATTCATGTTCTCATCTCTCCATGGTTATCATCTCTACATCGCGCCGCAAAAGTTGGTGGAACGCCTTCTGAAAAAAAAAGAACTGCGGCCTAACCGTGAGCTTACGTGCGTATGGGCGCGTGTGGTGTGCGTGTGGTGTGCGTGTGGGCGCGAGTGTGTAGAATATCCCAATGTTCATGCTACATCCTTCTCTCATAGACACGCTTCTGTCCGCTGTCATTCTGCCTTCAGCGGACATAACTGGTACCTACTACATAGGGGTGCCCGAATAATGAAATTTTCAAGTCGAATGCAATACAAGTATTCGACAAAAACGACCGTGTATGTCTAATCAAGTATGAAATGAAAGGGGATAACAGGGCTATAAACATTCACACATGTATGTAACACCGTTCCCCTTTATGCACCCGAATATTTCAGGACCTTGTAAATCATAAACAGCTGGATTGAATTATCTGAGGAATCGCGGCTATGATGCGAATCAAAGAAACAACTTGTTACAACATGCACGTACATTGCCTGTACAAGTGTTGTGTTCGCTGTAGGAGTGAAGTGTTCTGCTGCAGTCCCCAGCATTACTTAAAGGAATGGAAAAATTATACGACCGTTAAAACAATAAATCGGAACAAATTCAAATATAGGTTGTCTAAAAGCGAATCATCCTTAAAAACTGACTGGAAGGTATTCACCAGAAGTTACCTGCCCCACGCGCACGCTCACACATTGGTGCCTTCAGGCGACAACCATAGTTAGAAAGAAATAGGTTTGCGGATGTTGTTTGTTCATCGTAATGCATGTAACATAGTGCATAGCAACATAGCGCAAGGACGAGGGACCGGTCGTGTCAGGACAAGCGGTTTCAACAAAGATTTTATTGCGGATCCTGAGCATATATATGTACCGGTCTGCTTCCGCAGAGAAGACGAAAGTACACTGCCGTGCGCAGACTATGTCAAGAATTCATACTTTTTTTAAAGCCACTGACGGCCAGTTGACGCAATCACATCCTGCCCATGTGACCTCGGTAGCTTCTATGATTTCCCTGGTTAAGCTATTGCAATGACGTTACACGACAACTGTCTGATCAAAAAGAGGACGGCAAGGTGAATGCGCGTCACATTTTTTTGCAATGATCTACCAGTTGGCCATCTGTAGCAATTGTGCTCTTGCAGAAGCACATGCAGACGGAGACAAATAGCTTGAATGCCTGACGTAGTCAGCAGGTGGCAGTGAACCTTCGCCTTCTCTGCGGATTTTCAATGGGTGTATATGTATTCTCAGGATCCGCAATAAAATCTCTGTTGAAAAGCATTTGTCCTCTTTCAACCAAAGTTATTCTGCACCTGCGTCATTCAGAGGAATTCTCACGTCCATCTTTCTCTCGCCCTCCGGGCACCAATAAGTGTTTCTTATCGCTTAAATAATAAAAGCAACGAATGCTCGAGAACTTGGAATAATTAATATTAATTAGCTAGGACTATTAAATTTCTAGTCGATATGTCGAATATTCGCACATACCATGGTATCTTACGATTTCCTTTTGTTGAAAACAACATATGAGGTTAATGTTCAACACTTTACAGAGAAGCCAGAACAGATTAGTACTTATGAAGCTGGCCTCAGAGTGGAAAGTTATTTTTCTTGAAGAATAACTGTGACGTTTACGAGCTCGAACGTCAAATCACTCTAGTACACGTGTGTGATCTTATTTGTGCAGTCGCTTCGCGCCGGAGAAATAACTTCCTGTGCTGTGACGTGTGAGTATTGTTTACGGAGGTGCGTAAGCCCTTTCAGGATGCTGTCGGCTTCAAGTTGCCTAGGAACCTTTTGAAAGCCGCTTCTCCTTCTCCTTTTCTTTAATCGCCATAGCTTTATTTCTTTATGTCTTTATTTCTGATATCGTTATTTCGCAGGTGAAATTCACATCAATTGCCACGAAGTAAAAAGCGTCACTGGAAAAGTTCAAGAGACGCTCTGTACATACGCATGTGCTGAAGGTTACTCCTAATCGAAAGTGTTACCTGAAGAAGCATTTGTCGGCCGCAGAGTGATCCTATAGACCCAAGCTCAGACACTAAATCATGAAAAGCGGCAACGCGGAGACGCTACAAAGCCCTGGGCCAGGATTTTAAAGCGAAGCCTTTCTCGATGCTTTTACTTCTCTCGGGTTTCGCGCTTCATCATTGGGGAGAGCAATGCTCCATCCGCTTTATTAATAGAAGTAGTCGGCCGTGAACGGTGGATGATAAAGGTCGCATAGAATCCAGTGGAAGACATTGCTACATATTCACGGCTCTGATTTAACCCAGTTCAAGATATTCATCTGAAGACTCGTTGAACGCATTGCGGCGTTTATGTCTTACTGTTCTTCTGGTTCACACTCACAAATTCTTCGTGACCGCTCACGTGTCACGACGTGTTCAAATAGGCGCTGTCTAAATCGCACCCTGCCTGAGCGACTGAATCCTCGCAGAAACAGAAACTGATAACAAAGCCATAGCTTTGGAGAGCGCAAAAAGGGGGAAAAATTGAGCGACGTACGCAAGTCAGATGCTCTTCGAAATTCACGCAGTTGAGCTAGTTGCCGCAATTCATGACGACTAGCTCAATCACAGCGCTCGTTAAGTGATCAATAAGACCATGCTTTTCTGCAAAGTAGGTCGCGGGAAGCGACTGCAATCGCCGAAGCACGTCGTAACCGGCCGGTTTCGACTCGATATATTGTAATATAAGCGAATTTACCGTGCCAAATAAACATGTTTTAAGTATTGCAAACTTTCCTGCTCTCAATTAGAATGTTCGCAATGTACCCGTTGCGTTACTGTGACCGAATGATGCGGTAATAAAGATTGTCGTAAGCAACACTCGCCATCTAAACCCCGTCACGACGACCCCTTAGTCATCGTTTCCCTGTCTTCATTCATGAGCGCGGGGACCGTGTGTTACAGGACTGAGCCTCAATAAAATAAAGAAAAACTGTCATCAACTTCATGCACCACATTCATTGCAACATATCTGAAATTGAAGGAATGTCTGCACTTGAATGTGCGCTACAAGGCTGTACTCGTCACCTGGTTACAGTAGTTATAACTGGGCGTATTTATTACTAAATAAAGAAAACGAGCAGCCTGCTCTGCAACCTTCTAAATTTTCAGCTGGCACCTGAGGGACGGCCAGCAGAGGTCGATGTGGGAGGGGAGTAAATGAGTGGGAGCTAGGATAGAAAGGGGCGTGCACATAAGAAAGACCTATTTGCAACTATATGTGTGCGATTCTTGACAAAAGAACGTTAACCAGAACTCGCAATGCGTGGCAAGCCATGTCACACGGCACCGCACCTCCCCCCCCCCCCCCACTACTGTTAGAGCATGGCCCAGGTGCTCGATAGAGACTCAAACCATTTTGTCATCGACTTCGCGTACGCGACGTACCACCCGGACACAAAAGGGCGTGAGCGCTGTTGGCTCGCCTCCCGTGAGCCCACTGACAGCTGCCATGCTATGCGTGACATGCCCGTCCGGGACGCACTGTTGCATTTTTCTTCACCTAGCATTGACTCTGTTTTCCTCTTCATGTCTTCCCCGTATTAAGCCGCTAGTGTGCCACTGGATCCTCACCATTTTATACGCAACCACAGCATTCGATGCATGTATACAACCTTTAGATTCGAACGAAGCCTTCCATTTCCCCGATAATATGTTTAGTTGAGAGTCGGCGATTGTGTGTATAGTTCCTATCTTATCGCGCTGTCTTTCCCATTTTGAAATCGCACAAACAACGAAAGCTTTTTTGTTTGTCTTTACTAAAGAACGCGTCCACAGATCGACCAACATGCCACGCTGCCTCAGGAACTAGGGCCGTTAAGGTGTGGCCGGAAATGTGTAGTGATATCCGCAGCTGCACTCACTGCAAAATGTTTCCGAAGCAAGCACGACTATACCGGTGCGACCCTGCATTGCGGCAATACTATGTGCCTAAGGGATCGACGTTGGGCTAGTTGGTGCATCATGTGCGGATGTAAAATTTAGGAACAATTTTCTGGCAGCCCAGCCTCTAACTGGAGTGCCGAGTAACAGCCTCGTAGCCAACGCCGCTCTAAGGAAAACAGCAAGACAAAAATTTTGCTATAGCAATGTGATAACCACGGCTTTCCATCGCTCCTAAACGGGTGCGCAGTGAACACGATTTGAGCTGAAGGTGAGCGTCATACGGTTCAAATTACCTCTGCGAAACGGGTCTTGCCTATTTAGTCGGCCATTGATAATTAGAGAGCAGTCACGAAAACTAACAAGGCCAATCAGCTGCACAACCAATATTGAAAAACTGATATTTTTTTCCCATAAGATCATAGAACACTCATTGGTAGAAGAAAGGAAATGTCACCAGGTTAGCTATTTGGTATCCTAAGAATGGTTTAATGAATAATGCGAAAAATTTCTTCCGCTTTGAACAAAAGTGAGATTTATCGAAAACGGTTTTAAGCGCTTCCTAATAATGCTAATCTGTTTGTTGTTATAGCTTGTCATATGAGTTTAATGTTACATTCAAAATGTTCTCGTCTGCTATAATTTTCGCTTGTATAGAGACATGTATTGGTATAATTTTGTTATAATAGCGTCTACTTAGATTTGTTTGCTTTTTTATCATTTCCTTTTGAGTATCTGTTTGCCAAAGTACAAGGTCTGTGCGGGCTGTGAGAACCCGCCAAGCAGGCAAGCTTTCCTCTCTCACAACCTGGAACATCTATGTAAGCATTGGAACATATATGTGATAAAGCCAGTGAAATTGAAAGTGCTCTGAGCTGCAAAAAGAAAACCGTGGGGAGTAAATAAACGGGGCCGGCAAAAGAAAATTGGAGGTTAGAAATACCGCTGACGGTCCTGGCTTGTGTTACCCAAAGAAGTATCGTCGAAAGAAAGGCCTTATTTGAAAATTGAAATTTTCATCAAGAATAGTTCATCTATTGTTTGTAACTGCTCCGGACAACAATAAACCTGCAGTGGTAATAGAAAGCGTTTAGTCGGCGAGGCTTGATCAAAAAAAAAGAAAAGCTGCCACTCGTCATTAATAAATTCACATATTTAAATGTATGATTCATCAAAAATTGAGTGCTTCAAAACAAGCAGCGCAAATATTCATGAAATCCCGAGAGACACGCATTAAATGAGTAGCAACTTAAGTGAGCCGAACAATTTTAAATAAAAGCTAAAAAAAGATGTTTCAGATGGCCTTTCAAAGTGCCAACACTAGGTTACCGACCTCAGCAAAGGATGCCTGATGACGTTGAATAACCCCAAAGGGGGTTAACTTTAAACAGGTCAATAAACACTAATATGGAAAAGTATGTACATTTTCCCAGAGCCGTGCTTCCCTCTTGATGCATTCTTCTTCAAATTAAAGGCAAGAAGAAATTCTCAGAACGGCCCTTGTATATGTTTTGACGTCTGCAGCGCACGGACGCGCGCATGCGAATGCCGCGAAACCGATGATATTCCAAATGTTCTTTACAATTACGCGTGAGTTATATTCAAATGCATTCACTCTATGTTCAAAAAACATTTAGAGGCGTCCTGAACCACCCTTCCGGCTTTGAGAAAAGACACAGTCCGCGGACAGCGTGTTCGCTGCTGGGAACATCTCAGCCAACCTTTGCAGTCGTGCGCGGTGCGCCGAGGTCTCAAGCGGAGTGCGAAGTCACCCTTCTCACAAACGCTCTCAAATCAACAAAATCCTGCTCCTTGCTCTTTTCTGGACGCTTTATTTCAAGATATATCAGATTCCGATACGCGGCTGTTTTGGCCAATATCTGACGTCAATCAATAAAGGTGTTTGGATCAGTGAACTTCGTCCTACTGTTATTCTGCTTCGATTTTTGATCATAATTACATTCTTCCGGAGGAAAGCGAATATCGTCTCCTCATGCTCGGTCACGGCAGCGGCCGCCCGCATAGGAATTAAACTTTGGCCACCCTGCTTATCTGTGCGGTAGCTGTCGCAACTCGCTGATTTCAACTAATTTTGAACGCCCACAAGCCCGAACCACGCGAATCTTAAAGTCAGACCAAACCCACACTTTGTCAGCGCGCGCCAACCCCTGGGCGCTACTGGTTAGACGCCTTGGCAGACTTGGCGCTTCAATATGCGCAAGCTGGATGTGGCTTCCATCGGTCGGCCAAGCTGGTGATAGACAAAGAGTGCGTGCGTGTGTGTTTGCTGCTAGACTTTTCGATAAATAGATGTTGCTCTTTCTGGAATAAACCGGTGACAGAAACAAAACATACAAATAAACGTGAATTTAGATCATTTTATAATAATAATAATAATAATAATAATAATAATTAATAATAATAATGCCTTTATTTGTGTCACATGTAGGGTACATGACACTGGAGGACGGTAGTAAAACCTGTCACAAATGACACCTTGACAAAGCTATGCAGAGATGCTTAATTGGGCATAGATGCGTAATTTTTCAAGTGAAGTGCGACTATTAAATCTGACGGTTACGGCTGTGAGGAGAGTGTGCCACCAGAGAAATAAGGTTACCATAAAGAATTACTCTGTGTTAGGCAGCACTTTCCCATAGAAAGTTGACGGACAAGTAGGTCAGTCATAAACTGTAGTTAATGAATATTAGAGGCCTGCAGAAACTGAACCCTCAGAGGATTTTTTCTTTGTCTTGGGTAATATACAGCATCTAGGGGAATGTAATAATGACTCGTATATTACGCACTATCCCGTACCAAGTAATTTAATATCACACGATTTTCAGCAACCGTTCCTGATTTGAAGATTCTTGCCAGCGGGCGCAGATAATCTTTGAGTGACGTAAATGATGAGCACCCGACGTCACGGCGTTCCCGTGAACCACCAAAGCTTTGACGGCAATGAACTCGTCTATCAGCTACTCTATTTGAAACGTACGCGCACGTTCGTCGACGTGGGAACTAGGTACGAGACGCTGACCTGCGTCTCCTGGGAATATTTCGACAAAGGCATGTGCAGCCGCTGTGAATGTGCGTCATCAGATCTTAAACGTCACACAGCGAAGTTGCATCCAAGGAGAGAGAGAGAGAGAGAGAGAGACAAAAGGGAAGGAAAGACAGGGAGGTTAGCCAGTGTAAATACCGGCTGGCTACCCTGTGCTGGGGAAAGGGGTAAAGGGAATAAAAGGAGAAGGAAGAGAGAAGAAAAAAATACAAGAAAAATGCACACAGTAACGCAATGTTACGCGCAATAATAGTCAAAGGCGTTCGCGCAATTCACATGTCCTTAAGAACTTGAACAAAGCCCTTAAGGCATTGAGTGCCGAAACCCGTCTGGACCAGTGTCCCATAACTTTCTCTTCTGCGAAGGGGCGATTGTCCAGTTTTTCGAGCACGGTCACGAGCCCTTTTCTTTGCACATTGTAACGTGGACAATCACAGAGGAGGTGCGCGATCATCTCTTCGCAGCCGCAGGTGTCGTAAGCAGGGCTGTCGGCCATTCCAATGCGGAAGGAATAGGAGTTCGTGAACGCCGCTCCGAGCCATAGGCGGCACAGAAGTGTTGCTTCCGCTCGTGGCTACTGGTCGGCGGCGGTACGGTTCCAAGGAGTTACCATCCAAGGCAATTTTCGTGTCGTTGGCGTGGTAAGCACAAAACTCCCCACACGTGGGCCGATACCGAGATAGTGCAATGCCGGGCGAACCCGCGGCGGAAGTGAAGCAAGCGTTAGGCACTCCCCATACGTGGGCCAATCCCGATGATAGTGGAATGCCGGGCCGACCCGCGGCGCAGGTAAAGCAGGCGTGAAGCATTCTCCATACGTGGGCCAATCCCGAAGCTAGTGCAATACTGGCCCGACCCGCTGCGGAGATCAAGCAGGCGTCAAGCACTCCCCATACGTGGAACGATCGCGAAGATAGTGCAATGCCGGGCCGACCAGCGGCGGAGGTACAGTTCCCCATTAAGGGGCGCACATGCACAGCTTCGCTGGTGATCCCTCTCCGCAGAGTGGAAGGGCACTGAGCTTTTCTCTCAGGGATCACGTTTTCATGATCGCTATCGTGACGAGCCTGGAGAATGGTGTTAAGCTTCATTTCTAGACGTCAAAATTGAAATGCATTTCCTTTTAGCCGTCTGCTGCAAGTCATACTTCGTGAAAGCTTCCCTCGTAAGCACACAAAGTT
Source organism: Dermacentor variabilis (assembly GCF_050947875.1). Lineage (NCBI taxonomy): Eukaryota > Metazoa > Arthropoda > Arachnida > Ixodida > Ixodidae > Dermacentor > Dermacentor variabilis. Next base: position 12,528,547 of record NC_134578.1, on the reverse strand, counting down.
CATGCTATATTCGATTAAAGCTCAAAACTGGTGCCTGCAGTCCTTCATGACCCCCGTTAAATCGTTTCTCACGAACCAAAGAACACAATAAAATTAATGGTATTGGTGTTGCTATGCAGCTTACTTCAGCGATACATTAGCGGCTGCATTAAATAAATATCACTACAGTGTTCTGATAGCATAACGAAGCACAAAAGTTTCCACATCACGCGCACACGACTTCCACGGTGATATTTTACTCGGCTGTGGTAGTTTCTTGTATGAAGGAAGCTTCCAATGTACTTAAGTACACAATGCCTTACTGAATCTGTTGGGAATGAAACTTGACGTGGACCCGCCACTGGGTTGTTTAGGGGCTATGGTGTTGAGCTGCGAAACACGAGGTCCCGGGATCGAATCCCGGCCCTGGCGGCTGCACACGTTAAAGGTACACGTTAAAGAACCCCAGGTGGTCAAAATTTCCGCAGTCCCCCACTACGGCATGCCTCACAATCAGATCGTGGTTCTGGAACGTAAAACCCCATAATTTAATAAAGTTTCCGTACACACGCGAAGAACTTCAGTATGTCAGCGATTTTTAATCTGTAAACACCGCTAAATTATTTACATTCTATTTATTTTGCAGCGAATATTTCCTTGATATGAAACTGCTTTCTCTTTCAATACTTCAAATTCTTAAGATATCATAAGCAAGAAGAAGCGTTTCAAATCGCGTCTTTTCAATGCCGTGTGTTGTCGTGTTTTTTTTTCAATGCCAAAGGCGTCTCGACGCGTGGGAGTCTGGTGGGCCTGTATGCAGGCCTGCTCAAAGGAGTACCGATCATAAGGCGATGATACCCGGCACCGGCACCGATGTCGCTGGGCAGAAGTAATATTGTAATCAGTAATAAGTAATCACAAATAATTGCGGCAAGTAATACCGTGCTAGCACTCTCTTTGTCGTCCTCTTTATCGCGCTCGTACTCTCGAGCGGCTCGGCCGTCGTCTTTGTCGTCGTTATGGTGTAAGTGGCACAAACAGTGACGCGGCATTCTCAATATTGGTGCGGTTTGTCACTTCTGAGACTGTGTAAGGGCTGTGACCTGCGACAATATTGTGAAAGCTCCTTATAAGAAACTTCAGGGGTTACAGGCTCGTATTGGTTCGTAAGAATTCTTGAGCTTTATGATCCGAAAACAGGCATGCTGTCATGGCTGTCTCAGGATCAATCGGGACCACCTAAGATTCTCTAAAGCGCACCCAATGGATTTGTACACGAGCGCTGTTGTATTCCGCTTAGGGTGTTCCTGCCCCAATCGGAACTCGGCCACCAAAACCGTAACCACAAATAAGCACACATGTACAGCATTTGTCAAAAAAGTCGCAGGCGAAGCATTTACAGCAAGTGCAAGAGGTTAAACAACTACACAAGGGAAGATTCGTAGCTTTACGAACGTTGCAAAGTGCCGCAACATTCACAACTAAGCAAGCTCGGCTTCATGGGCACAAAAATGAACTGATCTCGTTCGATCACAGCGAGCACGCGCTCACCACGCTAGAGTGGTGATGAGCGTTGCCAGCCAGGAGAGCGCATGCTAGTGCCAAATCGAACATTCTGTGCTATACCACTTGCTTCACCGCTTGAGACCACGACTTGAGACCGACCGTTCTATACCAACTCCGATGTGGAGAGTGGAGCTCTCTGAATTCCAATCCTTTTAACTCCTCGGAATAGCGAGAGTCCGATCCTTCCCTCTACTGGAGTAGCCGAGCTGGTCTGCTCCACTTCTGCTATTCCAATCAATGAAACGATTACTTCATAATATCTTCCTACTTGCGTTTGCATGCCTATAACTTGCAGTGGCAGCAAAGTTTATGCTACGGAGCCGAAGTGCACTATTTTGCACCACGCGCCTGCACGTTGTCTGCCAATGTTAATATCAGTAGCCTGCGTAACGTAAAACAAACCATACCAGCTTACCGCTTCTTTCCTTCTTAAATATCTATTTTCGTAATGCATAAAAATAATTGCTGCTTAAAGGATTACTGTTTCTTGCTGTTTCTAGTACTCTGGCTTTCTGCCGTTCATGTCTGACTTTCCTACTCCTGTGAATCAAGATGGCGTCGCTTAGTAATAGTAAACGTGAGTGCACTGCCCTAGAAGGGTATGGTGTGTTCAGGAGCGGCGCGCACTGCATTGGCGGGAGGCAGTAAACGTAGACAGGCCGCGCACTTGAACGCCAGCTCACGTGGCATGAAAGCTGCCGCTAACATATCCGTTGCCCATTACTGCTGTTATTATTTGTGCTGGTTGTGCCTGGCTCGCGTGTCCATCAAGATTTGCGTTTGTTTGCCCTTCTTTTGTTTTTGTTGTACTTTATGTAGTTTAATTGGGGCATTCGTCTAAAATAAAAACTTGCGTTTTCATGAGTTACTCCACTTCGAAATATAAACAGAGGTTGCCATCGTAATATTGCTACCTTCCCTTATTTAATTGCCTAATGAATATATTCATTGCAATTACATAATTATTCGAATAATAACAAACAGTATGATTGTTAGGACAAGTAACTGATGCAATTATTATTTTAATTAGGCTAGTAACGAGCAAACTGTTTGATCGTATTATTCAGTTTCCTAAACAATTGTCTTAGTTCATTTTGCGTTAATTAAATTATTACTTTTGCTTTATGCAAAACATTGTTGATTCTGTGACTTTATGAAATGAAGTAAGCAGTGTGTTTACATAATATTATTGTATGGTTTGACTTGTATCTGCACAGAAAAGAGTAGGTTTTCCTTTATATAGTTTTACACCGGCAAAAAATTACAGATAAGGGAACAAGGACGTAAGGGTCCCTCAGTGTCCTTGTTCACTTTTTTGTAATATTTTTCCAGTGTAAAACTCAGCGCAACGTAATCGTAAACGTGGACCAGATAGCCCGTTTCGCTGCTTTATTTAATGTGATAAGTAATTGTAAGAATGGCAAGTGCTTTTCCAGAGTTGTTGATTATCTGCATTCTAACGATATATAAGCAACAATTCTTCATTCTACCGCTAATTACTACATAACATTTCATTTCATACTGCTTAATGTTATGTAACAAGTTTACTGCCGCTCCTTTTTAATATCATTCGGCTTTCCTAACCCCCTTCACGCAATACTCCACTTCGGAGCCTGTGAGGACCATGAATAATTCATTTTAAATTGACAGTCACTTCAATATCCTTACGCCAGCATTCAAATTCGCCTTATTCCACTTCAATTCCCCTGCATTTACTTTATTTCGCCTTTATTCACTGTAGTCCACTTTAAGTGACCTTACTTTTACGTGTTCTAACTGTATATTTACTTCACTGTAATTCACCTTAATTTACTTTATTTCAAATTATTTACCCATTTAATTACTACTAATTAACGCTTTCATACATTTAACTATCTTCTGTTTCACTACTTAGGCCATGGAAGACGTTGATGGCGGCAACTCCTCCCCATTGACAGCGCCGCGACGTGCCCAACGACCGCACACACTAGGCCACACGTTTAGTCAGCTGCGACATGATATGTGCGGTGACGCACGCATGACGCAGTCGGCCACAGCCGTGGTGTCGCCGTGACGTCACGGAAGTGTGCTCGTCTCGCACCCCGGAGACCCAGGTTCAATTTCCACACAGAACGAAATTTAGTCTTTTATTTTGAAATGCATTAATTTACTTTGTTTACAGGAAAGTATGACGTCAATTCAAGCCATTTTTCAATTCAAGCCCATTCGCCATTTTTGGTACCATCGCTTGGTACCATCATCACGTGCATAATTATTTAATTTTATAATTATATTGATATATATATAACTATATATAATTATATAAGGCACTACCATGCGCAACGTGCGAATAATGGGCATAAAACCTGAAGCATAATTTCCAATTTTAAAGAGGGGGTCTGGCTGTCAGAATTTTCGTCCTTGTTTGTTGTCCTGTTCTACTGTTTCCGCCATGTGTTGTAGCATCAAATTTATTCGAGTACGAGCTAAAGGGATGAGCCACCATTCTTTGAAAGTAGCGCATTTGGGTAAACAGTGGGGGTGTGCGGATAGTGTTATTTGAGACCGACTCGAACACGAATCAAATAGTGCCAGAAGCGAATCGAACAGTTTTCGAGTAATGAACAGGTGCTATCAATATTATTATAAAGAGGTGTCCACAGTTCAGTATTATTAAAGTTACCAAGTTTCTCTTACTACGTAATACATTATGAAGCATTGTAAATTGAAAGCACAAATGGAGCTTTAGAAGGAAACTTTCTTCGCCTGCACAGGGCTCTCCAAAGAGTGCGAATGATCGCTGTACAGCCTGTACAGTACTTAACGTGGCAGCTTGTTGGTGATTCATTAGAAAAAAATGACACACCGCAACAAAAAAAGACAGGGACACGAGAGAGCGACACGCACACAGTGCTGACTTGTTGCAGTTTATTCATTATGACAAGTAAAAATAATTATATAAGATGATATCTTGTGCAACGTGCGAATAATCGGCAAAACCTGAAGCATCATTTTTAAAGCTGATATCTATAGCAACATGCTGACAGTACGCAATCAATGTTTGCCATTCATACCTTGTTAAGATATGCTATTTGATGGGGAACTAACATTTCAAAGAAATGATTACTTTGTAACCATTTCGAACCCAAGGTACTACCAACAGCAACATATAGCAACATGCTGACAGTACGCAATCAATGTTTGCCATTCATACCTTGTTAAGATATGCTATTTGATTGGGAACTAACATTTCAAAGAAATGGTTACTTTGTAACCATTTCGAACCCAAGGACGTATCACTATCCTTGGTACTCGACATGCGCAGATGTGGCCCGCTATGTTGTTGTCGGCTACCAAGTCACTTGGGTTATCAGCCCTTAAAACGTCATAATCACCGCAGGAACGACAGCCTCAGTATGACGTACGTCTTTCTTTAGAGAGAATATTTCTGACGTTCTGGGAGGAATACCTCTGACTTTTATCTGCACATTTTTCTCACTGAGCGACTACTGAACGCACGAGAAAACCCTCGCTATGTAGTGATGTCTGAATGTTGTTTGCGAAAATGGGCCAACAACCTTCGCATATGCTATCGCTTCCTGTGTAAACACCCCTAAGAAATAACTTATTGTTCTTTATACACGACTTAAGGCTCGGAACATTTGCTTTTTCTAAAAGTCAAGTTCTTCGTTTCTCGCCAACGTTTTCGTATGACGTCCACAGGAACTCGCTTGACGTGATAAGCATCAGTGAAAAAGTTCTATAGTCATGTAGTGAATGCCCTCGTGCATGGGCTCACTCATGCGGCACCTGTTTTATTGGAAATGGTCTTTATGGACTAAACTGGAAGACACCCACTGCGTTAGGTCAATGTCTCTTGTGTCCAGATGATTAGCGAGAGTTCATCTGTTCTATTCACAGCCGTGGTAGATGCATTGTGTTCAGGGCAAACTAAAAAACGCTCGTGTAGCATGGGTGTGCGTAAACGAACACAGAGTGCCTGAAGGTTTTTCTTCGGTTACTCTAGAGCGCAATTTGGGGATTCCTAATCACTAAACGATTAAAGAGCCATGAGTGGGTGTTGTAAAAATATATAGCGTCACGGCGATCTCTGGTTGGAACTTAAGAAGTTTTGGCTCGGCGACTCATGCATAAACACATAAAATGTGGAGAAATCGTTCATCTCGGGAACCACTGTACTGAATTTCATGAAATTTCAGTAATCAAAGTTGATGTCACAACCGTTTAACCGGCACATAGAAATACATCCCAGGCAAGCGAAATTGACGTAATATACACGGCCATTCTTTTATTTTGCTAGGGCTGTTGGAAAACTCTTGTAAATAGTGCCACAAATTTAATTTAGGTGTATATTACTGCATCAAAGTTGTTCGCTTTAAAAGCTCTAACGGTTGCCGTTTAGGGACTTAGATATCTATTTTTGTTTAGAGTTACAGAATTGTAAACTTACCCTGCTTATATTTACATAAATATCAATTTCCGGCAATGTGTCAAAACAAAGCAGGCCCTAAGGGAAAATCCTGCTTCTTACAGTAACCAGAATTTAACATTCTCTCTCTAATGCACCAAATTTCATTCAGATTGCTCCATGGTTTGTTTCACGAAAGTATTTGGGTGTTCTTCCTGTATTTCAAAAGGCGGCATGGGAGTGGGCCTCTTGGTAAAGCTTTCTGTTAAAAATTTCCCAGTTTACTAATGCTTTGGGCACGGCAAGAGGTAGCTTCCTGCTTCCGTAGGAAAAAAAAGATTACCGCAGTTTGATATTTATATACTGCTCATCTTACTAATTCCTTAGCATTTGTTTTACTATGGCCCACGAAATAAGCTTTTGTTATGGTCAATGAACTTCCGCCAAATATTCAGATAGGGACAAAACGTGCCACCAGAGGCATTTGAATAAGTAGAAAACTATCGATCTACCATGCTGCAAAGGCCGCGCTGCGCCATCTCCCAATTATTTGACCAGGAAGTGCAGCTCTACTGCATTTATTTGAACAGTTTCAAAGAATCGAAATTCCGCGACCCCATTATGCAAAGTAATTTAGCCTGTGAGCTTTCCGTGCCTTAATCAACACCATAGGGTTTTGCTAAGTACAGTACAGTTGAAACTGGGCTAGTTGATAAAGGTTACACACTAAAGAAAACATAGCGAATGATATAACGTACATAGTCAGAAACACACAGGATGAGCGTGGACTAATAACAGTAAGCTTATTTGAAAAACGATAATTATAAGGGCAATTGCACACGTATGCGCCTTTTACAGCAAGCTGTAAACTGCTGCCAGTACCAGCTTACTGTCCAAATCCAAACGCAAATAATTATGCTAGAGGCTAGGCACTGTATTATAAGCAACATGATCATTGTTTAACATTCTTTAAAAAAGGCCTGGGATGATTGTCTGACGCAGAGAAAATTCTCTTTTTCCATGACATATGCTTCAAGAATTTCACGCGCTGCCCTGTTGCTCTTAGTAATGTTCATGTTCGTTGCTCTTATTACTCAGCATTTTTTCAAGTAAACCTACAGTTCTTAATCAACGCTCGTCCTGTCTGTCCCACTTTCTCTTCATTGTGTCGTTAACGCTTACTCATGAAAGGCATGTAGCCGCACATTGAGCCAGCTTTTGACAAGTCAGAACCGCAGCTACAGTGTACATTGCTTACATGTGAAAATTTTGGCTATACGTCGAGAGAAATAATTTTGCTACACTCATTCAAGCTGTTAACCCTCCTTAAATTGAGCGATGAGACACCGTCTTAAGGGAGGGTTTCTGTACCCGCCAACTAGAGCCTATCAGCATAACGGCGTATCCACTGTGTCATTATGGCCGATGATGTAATATTTCAGTAAATAATGCAAACTGACAGAGCACAGAAGTAAAGCTTAGTTGATTCACTCTCTTTATTTTGGGAACTCAGACGTGGCAAAAAAAATTATTATAAGGCCTTCTGTAGGAGTTTTCACCTGTGCTAGTTACGCACCCTCTTGCAGGGGAGTTTCTTAACGAAAGGGCAGTCAGCTCTCATCACAAAGTACACATTAGACGGTAACTTTGGACAGTTACCCTATCAGTCGACGATACCATAACACTAGACGAGGTGGTTTTTTTCGGCTTGGACAAGTCAGTAAGGCGTGTAAAATCTTAAAATGGTGCCTCCTTTGAGCTTAGATATAATGATTGTTGCAGCGACTCAACATTTTTATTCACTGTCCGCATGGCTGCAGAAGTAACGCCTTCGGCAAAAAAAAATGTTTTTCTCACATGCAAACTAGTTTCGAGCCACTTCTGTAGGTGATGGAGTCTCTCCGGGGAATTGCTCACCGAGAATTGTCTCGTAGATGCACATCGGTATCAGAGCAAAACAAGGATATTTTTACACTGGCGCCTTTGCAACAGGATCGACATAGAGGCATACACCAGTTACTAGGAAAAGTCGCTGATGATAATGATTCGCTGGTGCCCCCCTCGACACGGGCTGTGACAAACAGTCCCATGGCGTCCTTGAGAACTTGAGGTACAATAAGAGCAGCGCGAGACGCAAAGACGAACGAAGAAAGACACACACAATGCTTTCTTCATCGGTCCCTGTCTCTCGTGTTGTTCATTTAGCGCGAACTACTAACATGCCAAAGTCTCTCCCCTTCATAGCTAATCAGGTAATCAGGTTATTGTTGTCATGAAACATTGCTGTCACTACATGGGTAGAGATGTATCGAAACGGAACGGCACTTCGTACGTTACGCATACAATATTCACAGGCCACTAAAGGCAGTTGACCCTGGCGCTGTAGTCGGCGTACGCACAAAATGTCTTGGCTTCTCTGCGGCATCCACTGCGATGCCTTTTGATGCCTGCATAGCGTCACATCGTAGTTTCAAGAACAGAACAATAGTACTGAATGAAACTGGTTTCACGCAGTTGTTTCAGCAGGTCGTTAACATTACGCCGAACTCCTAGACTAACATATCTTGAATTCCAGCCATGTCAAGTGTACGATAAAGTGCGTTAATTGCCATGTACTGCTGTTTTCGCCATGCCCTGTCGACGCTCATTCGTCTTCGCCGTATATTGCACAACATGGGTTTCTACGGAGCTCGGCCATTTCTTGCATAACCATAAACGCCCTAAACAAGGACCTGCTTCGTCAGTCATTCTCAGAGGAGGAAATGCGCTGAGCATCTTGGACGATGATCTAGAGCATACCATTACAGCTATTAGCGTGGTATAGATGCATATAAAGAAATAAATCAATACTTTGGTCCCTGGAATCGATCACAAAAGATCACTAATTTTGGCCAGCTTGGAATAGATTCTCCGTCACAGGGCAAGCACAAAATTCGCCCGAATTGCTGCCCATATGCAGCGTGACTGCCTTCTAGACGTAACTTGTTTGCTTCCCCGTTTGGTAACGCACACAAACGCATCACAGAAGCATGCCTTTGTCTTGAACGTAACTAAAGCACCGCACCACACTACCTAAATATGTAGGTTATTTCCTTCAAGACACTTGAAGACGCTTGCATGGGTACAATACGTTGCAACTTTTTTGCTGAATTAGATATTTTATGCACAGAACTTTCTGGCTCCATGACCACTCTGTGCACCACGGACTTTGGCTATATCACGGGGTTTAACTGCTCAAAGTAACACTGGTACTATAAGAGCAATCAAAGTGAAAGGTAGGGTCGTCTGGGCAGGGTAGTTTGGGAACAACATATAGGGAGGTTCTTTGGACCGTTAACCGACAGCTCAACAACACTGGCGACATTTTTGTGCGCAAAAGCAAGAAAAACTCAGACATCAGTCCTAGTCTCCCAATTTAACTTTGCTGGGTTGCCACCTTTACCACTGCAGTCACAAAAATTTACAAGATAGCGGCGGAAGTTGGTCGATGAAACGTGTATGCATTGCTTTTCTCACTATGTCTTTTCATTCACAAAACTTTATTAGAGTCCTGAAGCCTCGTCTTTTCAGACCGAGGTGGGCCGCGTCCACGTCGGCACCGCCAGGCCGAGCCTTATGGCGTCTTGCACTAGGGTTGTTTTTTTCGCCATGATTGAAAAATATTCTCTTGGGTTAAGCGAGGTGCTGTCATATTACGCATAGAAGTGTGTTCGAAGAACCAATGATACCATTGTCAAAGTCCTGAAGGTGAGGCACCATGTCCCCCACGGATAATGTGTGACTGCCTTTGAGGAGAGGTTTCTTGTGTCTTGAATAAGAGCTATCGCTTTACTTCGTCTATTACAATTGGAAATGCAACCTTATTATTATTATTTATTTATTATTATTAAAGCCTTTTGAATAATAGTGACATTTATAATAAAAGCGCGGTGTCCCGAACACAATAATTTCATCGTCTTCATTGTGGCAACTACCACTTAAGTTTTATAGGAGGCTGTGTTAGAGTATAATGCCTTCCCATCGGCCCACATTCTCCAATCCTTTACCCGAAGCAGCTAGCGCTACGTAAGCCGCTCTGCAACATTGTACTCTCTTATAGATCGGCTCAGGTCGAAACAGAACAAGATGTAACGTCTATTCGCCGGAATAAAACAAATTAGTTGCGATACCATTACTATCGCCTTCTTCACCTGGCACTTTTTGCAGTTCTGTCTTCCCCGGCAAAACAACATGACGCTATCATCGCCCTCGTGCTACTGTCGTGACACGCAAGCTCGCGTCATATACACAATTGCTCGCTTTATACAGCCATGTTTGTTGATATGTTAACTTTTTGCTGAACCACAAACGATGCTGGATAGCGAGCTAACTATAGAATGCATCGCGAAACATTGATTCCCCAGCGCGCCATATCTGCGTAATGAAGTTTTTTCTGCATTCTGCCACCTGTATTGTCCCATGTCCTCAGCTTGTTGAACTCGTAAGGCAATTTCATCAAGCAATAAAAAAACTGGGTGCTTCGACAATAAAGCTGTATATGGCTAGGTTCTGGAAAACATTGCTTCTGTCTATCGAGCAGTGTAGAAAGAGCATTCTACTCATACAATATCTATCCATCTCCGACACGGCCGGCGGCGAGCGACGATCACCCAGGCACACATAACGACGGACCCCAAACGATTTAGGCGCGTTCATAGTCCGCCGTTATGTATGCGCCTCTTTCCCGTACAGTCAACATCGCCTAGCGACGTTATCGGCAATAGCGTTCTCACCACGCTAGTAGCATGACGCGTACAGTTAACTCCGAAGAAGATGGACGTTCCTTCAAGGAGCGCCAACGAGAACAGACGCCAAGAGCGTGGAATCTCAAACCGGCGGCGTCGCGACTTACCTGAAGGATGAATATGTTGGTGTCACACCGTACACTCTGCCCATCGTGAACCAAGTCACCGTCTCCGATTGTGCCGACGTTTGTGCTGTCAGGACGGAAGATGACAATGTGGTGTTTATCGACCGTCTACATCCCTCCGGCTACGTCCAAGAGCGACATGGAAACGTTCCTGACGGACATGTTTGGTTGGATGACTCTCAATGAAGCTCAATGACGTCCATCGTCAGTGTAGGAGAATGCAACATAGAACTAGACTTCATGGAAAATGGTCAGTCTCCTTCATGCTGGGAAGGTTTAGAGTGACGTGCCACACTCAACTGAACGTGCCGACCACGCGTCACCAGTCGTGTATCGATCTGCCATTCGGCAAGAACGTGGCTAGTGTGCACGTGCTACCGATTGCAGTATATCACAGTGACCACAAAGCTATGGTCACCATGGTTATGAAGTAAGACAAATAGAAGACGAGATAACAACGAAGATATGTGTATGTGTCTTTATTCAATCACTATAGTTAGCACACAGTACAGCTTCGATGGTCACTCTTCTTCACAGAGTGGAAGGGCGCTGAATTCTTTTTGTGATAACTTAATAGCTGTAGCTTTGGCTTGCATACCAAAGCAAAAATATGAAATGAAGAACTTGGCTTTGACCAATTTATAGAACTGGAGTGAACTTATTAAAATGAATATATGGCCTCCCTTGTTGCAAACGATCAAAAAGTATATTTTTGCTTGTTCTGACTTTACGTAAATAATGGCGAAATTCCTCGTATTACACGCAACCATAATCATGCCAGAGCACTATCACAAATATTTCGCACCACATCAAGTTTAATATCGGCTATATTTTTGCTTAAATACCAAATGATCTATTTGTAAAACTTGCCGTAAAGTCTATTCTACCTAAATACCAGCTTCCTGCTACAAAGAAAAAAAATAATAACAAGCACTAAGTTATAGTCGGTAAAGTTTCAGAGGTCTCGAAAAACATGTAAACAATATAATAAGCAGCTGAATTGTTTTCTTTTTGACGTTCAATCATATTTAGCTCAATGCCCTTTAATGCGACAGTAAGAAACCGCAGAAAAAATATCGCTCCTGCTACTGTATCTTAGTTCATTGTAAATGTTACTGATACGTCAGTGCATACGTCACTTGTTTATTCAACTAATTCTTCTGGCAGATTGTTACATATACAACTTTTTTCCCAGTGCATTTTCATAAGCTTTCTTTTGTTTTATAATTTGATACGGAGGTCAGATCTCTGATAGCGGCCCAACATAGATCAACATAGATCTACATAGTGGCCCAACTCGTATAGTACATACATATATTTCATGAATTTCAATCATAAGGTTAGGTTTCCCAGGGGACCATGGCCATTTTCTAAACCTATGGGATGGGACATTTTCGAAGCAAAAGGAATCCTAAGAAAATCTCTGCACCTTTCGCACACCTTCAGTTCAAACTGCACGTACACCCAGCCGGTCACTTTTGAGAACTCCGTAGCATTCTTGTGGATCTGCTTGTATTGGGCTGGCTTAAATGAGGTGCTCGTTAGAAATCCACAAGCAGATATTATCTTCTGTGATTCCAATACGGCCATACACAATTGTGGCCGGGTATTCTTGGTAAGATCACCTACCCAGATAGGGATACTGGATTGATTTGGGTAGCGGCGCATTCTAGGAACCCTGGAAATGAGGAGACTCCTCAGACAGCCCGAGGCTTAGTTGGCCGGGTGGTGGGCACCTCCGCTGTGGGGACAGCCTAATTTCATTTCACGATCTAATCCGCCATTTCCACCTTGAACGAAGGAGGTTTCCGTCCCCACATAATACGCTGAATAAAGACCAGGAGATCACCGGGAAGAGACTCCAACCAAATTTCGTCCCTAACCCGGTTGTTCTCTCTCATATCTTTCCATCATGATTTTCTCCTCATTGCATAGTGTGCGATGAGAGGGCTACTCTCAACCAAATAATCTGTAGTTGCAAGAGAGATCCCTAACCTCCAGAATTAGGGTAAATCCTGCTTCCAGATGAATGGGAGACCCTGATGCGCAGCTCGTGCCCGGGCATCCAAGACGGAATCCTCAAGCGCGCCTATGAGATCCCTTCTAGATTTTACTGCACGTCCGTCTGCCGACTTTGCCGGGCCAAGTCCCTCAAGCCACTAGAGGCTTTGACAGGCCCGTTTCATTGCCCTGTATACGTTATGTGCAATAAAAGATTTATTATTATTATTATTATTATTATTATTATTATTATTATTATTATTATTATTATTATTATTATTATTATTATTATTATTATTATTATTATTATTATTATTATTATTATTATTATCATTAGTTTTGAAAACCTATATCAACAATGCAAGAAAGGGAAAAGGAGGACCAGGTTGGCAACTGCCTCCTGAAAGGGCGCAACGCGTGCCTACTCTTGAGAAAAGTAGGAGACAGAGACAAAAAAAATCGAAGATAGAAAGAAGAGGATTGAAGAGGGAAAAAAGCAAGATGACAAATCTCAAAGAATTAAGCCCAACACGCACAATGCAGGTCACAAACAGTAGGGCTGCCCCCCCCCCACTGGACGTCACGCCACTAAATAATGTCGAAATTGAAGAAACAGTGTTTGAGGTCCCGTCACCCGAACACGGAAATAGGCTACAAATGTGAACTTAAGTTACTTTCTTTCAGAAAGGTAAGAAGAGCGCGATGCACCTGCTTTTGTCGAGACGCGTAACAACTGGAGTACAAACATTCGTCAAGTGTCGTACACTACAGGCGCAGGAGGCGATAGCCCCTCATAAGGGACGTACGCTGCGCAATGATAGCCGGAAATTCCAATATCAGGTGCTGAAGTATATCGCATCAACGGCAAGACGTACACGATGCACTGACCACACGTTCTTGTCGGTATAAACGTATGATTTGAATGTCATCGATATAGCAAAACATATACAAAAGCATTATTCATAATCTTTGTTTAAACATTGTGGCTGCTGAACCAATACCGAAGGGCACAAGATTCACGGCGGCAAGAGTCTTGTGGAAGTTTAGCGTAAGACACTGGGGCTTCGACTCTGGGGCCATTTCTACTCGTTGACCGGTAAACCCGGTCGAGGTCGATTTTGAAAGAATGTCCGCCAGCGAGGGCTGCAAACACGTTATCGTGTTTCGGTAAACAGCACTGTTCTACTCCCAGAATCGGCTTCAGCGTAAGCATGCAATGACCGCCCAGCTTACTGACCCGTCTCGCTTCAAAGCTGGTACTACGGGGGTGGCGCACTCGATGTTAGTTATTGGTGTCTATATGGCCTTCCATTTTTGGCTTGATAATTCGTCCTCAACAGTTGCTTTGAGATAAAATGGAACGATTCGAGGTTTGAAAAGCTTGGACTTTTCATGTTCAAAAATATGGGTCGCTTTCTGGCCTTGAATTGTGGCTAGCTCATTTTTGAAGACCACCTTGCAGCGGACAAGCATGGTCTCTAGCTCACGAAGTCGTTCATGGTTGTGCGATGACTTGCACTTTCACTGCTGTGCCCCCCCACCCAGACCACGAACTTATTCCCAGTCGAGGTGTATTTGCTGACACTGATTGCGTCAGAGCGGCACCGGATTGATCAGAAAAGGTACAAAGTGTCGATCACTAGTACTTATCTTTGTGCTCAATTATAAGAAAAGAAATGCTGCATGGCTTTACAGCTTCCCTTGTACACGTCCTGTGTTCGTACTACGACGTAACTCATTATCACATTGTGATTTAGGCTCGTGAAACCCCTCATTTCAGGTATTTATTGACTTTTTTAAACTAACCTTAATATTAATATTGCCAGTTAATACCAGTTAGTATTAATATTTAGTTAATATTACCAAGTCGCACAAGAATACACGAAAATCAGGAACAAAAGATTTGCTTACTGCAAGCCCTACGTTGTTCCAAGAAAGCCAACTTAGTAGCCCCTGTTGGCGTATCCAGAAGAATCTCGGTTCAATAATTCCCGCCTTGTTGAGCGGCAGTGCTAATATTGGTTTCGGCATGTGCGAACAGGACCAGCGATGGACCTGTATCAAAATGATCCAGCCGATATTACATTTACGCTGTTAATTTTAGGCCATCATTGGGCCAGGAATCGGAATGGCACAGCCGATATAGGAACCACGTGGTTAACCTTAGATCATCATGGGCCAGGAGTTGCTAATACGTATTGAACATTGGCCCTAGCTGGCGGAACGTTGGCATGGTAAGATATTGGAAGGAAATGCACAGTCTTTATTATTTCAAGCAATTTTATAACGCACTCTTCACGCCATTCTGTGTCCCCTTCTACTTTCTCCTCTGGAGTCTCCTGAGCACGCCAAGACTGCGAGTTTTGCTTGACTTGTTCAGCTCGTGTCCGGTGCTTGGCGACGACTTCGGGGTCGGTCGATTCGCCCTCCGCCTTCCACCGCTTGCGTCACAGCTCTGTGCTCCTCGCTCCGCGGTTCGTCTCTTGATCACGAGACGAACCCGCTACGTCGATAGCGCACACAGATCCTGTGTCACCTACGAAAGGAGGTCAACCCAGCGCGCCTCCACCTACCCTGCTCCTCTGTGACGCTTCGCCTCATTTTTCCTTCCCCGCTTCTCTAGGTGACGTTGCTTTTCTCTAGGTGACGTTTCGTTGCCGCGCGCTTTGCCCGCCGCGGAATTCTATTCTTCAGCTCCAGACGCCTTCCTCCTCCGGCGCTCACTTCCCTCACGGCGACACACAAAATCTCGTCCATATCACATAGGGGGCATGTACGCTTGCGCGTAAAAGATCTTAGCACAATGTTGACAGTGATAACACATCCTTGGAGAGCAAGTAAACCAAAGAGCAAAGAAAGTGATAAGTACTGGAAGGAGTCAAGTAGTAGATTTCTGAAGTTCTGCACAAAGAAGGCAGTAAAAGAATACTAAGGGGCACACACAGCTACGTAAACGAGTGCAAGTGCACAAAAGCGTCCAAAATCAGGCACGTAAACATAGTTTCCCTGACTAGATAGCTGCCATATCTAGACATATATACACAATAAAACGCACAACAATATGTATCGAAACCAGAACATGAGCCCCATACACGCACAAATGAAAGTTGTGGTTTCAACAATATGTAATAGTGGGGTTGACGACGAATGTTTATTGTGTGCCGAAAATTTTGGTTATTCTAAAAAGTTTCACACGTACAAGTGCTCTCTTTTTGTAGCCCTACGGTTCATTATAGGAGAAGTTTTTTTTTTTTGGGGGGGGGGGGGGTAGTTGGCGTGAAAAGTGTACGGTCTAACAACATTAAAAATGCCTTCATTCATCGCCTCGCGGTAACGTGTCATGTGCACTCGAGAAAGAGGTGTCGTATGTCTATGTAAGCGTGGGCACAATGGCAATGTGAACTAGCAATACATTGAATCATGTGCAAAACGTGACGCGTAAATGTGCCAAGCAGAAGATGGTACAATAAAGCTAGAACACTTATACTGTCGCTCGACTTCGGCGGAATGGACAATTTAAGATTCGGTGTTTAAAGAATGAACCCAAGCACTGCCCTTTCTTCCTTGTGTTCGAGCCACAAGTTATTAGTAGCAGTTTTGCATCTAGCGCTTACATTAAAATACACACCCCCACAACGGTAATGACAGTTCTCTGGTCTTTGCATTCGTTTTGTCTGGCAATGCCCCAAGAAGTTCTACGCAATTGTAAAGCCTGGCGCTAAAATTCAGTCGACTGCAAGCTGGCGCAAAAACCTTAACACTGGTATTATCTCAAGTGTTCATTCAAAAAAAAAACATGCGTGCTAACATATTTTCTACACAGAATGCTGATAATGAACTAGCAAATTAGCAATTCATAAATGACCTTCGGAACGGAATGCTTACCGCGTAAGCCATGATCCACAGACACAAAATTATGATGTTTAATACATAACCAGTATGTATCAAACACAATTGTGTGTTATATCAAAATGAATGAAGCCAGCTTTCGCCAACATACTGTCATATAGCGCTAACATTGTGGAATAAGAAGCTGGCCAAGGTATAAGACATCTCGTTAATAAAACGAGAGTGTTAAGTGTCCTTTAGAGAAGGTTTATTTCTAGAAAAGACGATACGAACACTGAGTCGCAATTACGGCACAATTTCACCAGGAGCATGGGTATCGCAGAAAATCCTGCGTCTGTGTCGGCCCCGTCAGCAATGTCAGTATGCAAAAAATAATTCCGAAACACGCATCCCAATCCATGCAGGCCCCCTGCGTTGCGCAGAGGCGTTACTCAACTAGCTGAATTCCTCCAACTAAAATGCGTCAGAAAATTCATGAATGTACGACTTACACACTACCTACAGACTTGATAGCGACGGATTGTAACTTGAATATACGAGAAAACATAATTCTTTTACGGGGAGACTCAAACACAAACAGCTTTTTGCTTGCTTAAGGGGGTGTAAACCATTCGTGAGACACTACCTGCCGCCTCTGCCTTACGGGGGTATGAGCCTTTGCTCTGCCCTGCACTGTCGCCGGAATTTGCCCCCCATTGTTTTCTATCGGGCGCCGTGTCGCAGAATATCCGGTGTCGATGTAGGCTTCAACGGGGCCTGATACCATTATCGCTTTCCATTCTGCAAGCGTCCTACCAATTTCTTAAATGAGATAAGCATTATTTGGGAACTTAGGCCGCTTTCCGGCATGTTTGCTTGTATCCATGCTTCTTAACGCCGACACTTGGGCAACTTGGTATTCGCCTTTGGGTATGTGTCCTGGCACACAACTTGAAGCAAAGCGTATGTGCAACTAAGTATGTGCCACTTTGCGTGTGCGCATTTTTGGTCAGTCACCAGGAATTCGTATACGCCACACTCTTGCAAAATTGACGTTTCTCCTGCGCGGGCGAATGTGAATCCGCGTCACACGACTTCCTCGAACACAGCAGACCAATGCATCGGGGCGCGGCTGTACGAATGCGCGCCTGTATTGCTGGTTGTGGATACACAAATACTAATATTAATAAGTCATTTGATCTGAAAACTGGTAGTTTATCGTTGATGGTAGAGTATAGTGATTGTATGCGCAGTTTCTCGTCCACGTTTTTTTGCACATTGCAGTGTGATGATTCAGATATTTGTATGGAAATTTTCGCGTTTGTAGGCTTCGTAGTACAATGATGTTACTGATATTTACTCGTATCCCCCTTCCCCCAGATAGTGCTAAGCAGCGAACGACTGAGCGCGGCAGGGTCCAACCCTCATGTACTCGGCTACGTGGCGTTGCAACACACCAAACACCTGCTGGCGCAGACGCGCCTGCGGGGTTTGATGAATGTCGACACTGAGCTGGCCTGAGTGTTGAAGCCTGTAAACAAGACCGCGAGCAGCGTGGTGACACGTCTCACTGCGACGTTTTCTTCCGTTCTTGAGATTAGTGCCGCTCTGGGCACCCGTTCGTGCTTCCAGCTTGTGGGAGTTCTCGACGCGTTTCTTGGCTCCTGCTTCATTTCAGAATAAACCACGCATGTAAACTACAGTGTCATTCCTGGTAATGTTCCTTCTGGCCGCCGTGGTCGTGGTTTGGAGATTGTTCCCGTTTCGCATATCAACGCATTCGTTTCCTGTCAGTTTAAGTTGTGGCTAAGCTGACCACTCTCACGCGCGGGGTTGGCATTAGTCGGAGTGCCACGTGTTCAATTCATGTTCTCATCACTACACCGCGCCGTAAAACTGGGTGGAACGCTTTCTGCAAAAAAAAAGAACTGCGGCCTAACCGCGAGCTTATAACGGCCTTACCGTTATCTCAAATATATGTGGTGTGCGTGTGGGCGTATGCGTGTAGAATATGTTAATGTGCCGTAAAGTGAAGCCTTCAGCGGACATAACCGGTACCTACTTCTTAGGGGTGCTCGAGTAATGAAATCTTCAAATCGAATGGAATGCAACTATTCGAGGAAAACGACCGTGTATGTCTAATCCAGCATGAAATATTTTCTCATTTCTGAAGTAACATCAGATACGAAGCTTAGTTCCCTTTGATAAAAGGAGATATCAGGCCTATAATCATTCACACATGTATGTAACACCGTTCCGATTTATGCACCCGTATATTTTAGCACCTTGTAAATCATGAACATCTGGTTTGCATTATCGGAGGAATCACCGCTATGATGCGAAACAAAGAAACAACTTGTTACCACATGCACGTACAGTGCCCGTACAAGTGTTGTGTTCGTTGTAGGAGTAAAGTGTTCTACTGCAGTCCCCAGCGTTGCTCAAAGGAATGGAAAAATGATTTCGACCGTGAAAATAATAAATCAGAACAAATTCGGATGTAAGTTGTCTCAAAGCGAACCATCCTTATAAACTGATTTCAAATTATTTGCCAGACATTACCTGCCCCGCGTGGTCGCTCACACTGGGGCCTTCAGGCGACAACCACAGATAGAAAGAAATAGGTTTGTGTATGTTGGTTATTCATCGTGATGCACGTAACATAGCGCAGTAAGGACGAGGGATACGTCGAGTCAGGACAAGCGCTAACTTTCTTCAAATGTTTTATTGCGCACCCTGAGCATATATATCTACCGATCTGCTTACGCAGAGAAGACGAAGGTACACTGCCGTGTGCAGAATGTCAAAAATTCATACTTTTTTTAAAGCCACTGACGGCAAGTTGACGCAATCATATCATGCCCGTGTGACCTCGGTAGCTTCTATGATTTCCCTGGTTAAGCTATTGCAATGGCGATATACGCCCACAGACTCATCAAAAAAAGGACGGCAAGGTGGGCGCGAGTCCCATTTCTTTACAATGATCTACCAGTAGGCCGTCTGTAGTAACTGTGCTCTCGCAGACGCACACGCAGACGGAGACAAATAGTTTGAATACCTGACGTAGTCAGCACGTGGCAGTGCGCCTTCGCCCTCTCTGCGGATTTGGAATGGATGTATACATATGCTCAGGATCAGCAATAAAACCTCTATTAAAAAGCGCTTGTCCTCTTTCAACCAGAGTTATCCTGCACCAGAATCGTTCGGAAGAATCCTCGCGTCCATCTTTCTCTCGCCCTCCGGGCACCAATATGTGTTTCTTATCGCCTAAATAATAGAAGCAACGAATGCTCGAGAACTTGGAATAATTAATATTAATTAGCTAGGACTATTCAATTTCTAGTCGATATGTCGAATATTCGCACATCCCATGATATCTTACGATTTTCTTATGTTGAAAACAACATATGGGGTTAATATTCAACACTTGACAGAGAAGCAGAACCACATTATTACCCATGAAGCTGGCCTCAGAGCAGAAAGTTATTTTTCTTGAAGAGTAACTGTGACGTTTATGAGCTCGAACGTCAAATTACTCTAGTACGCATGTGGGATCCTATTTGTGCAGTCACTTCGCGCCGGAGAAAAAACTTCCTGTGCTCTGACGTGTGAGTTTTGTTTACTGAGATGCGTAAGCCCTTCAGGATGCTGACGGCTTCAAGCTGCCTAGGAACCTTTTGAAAGCCGCTTCTCCTTCTCTTTGTCATCAACCACTGTATCTTTATTTTTCAAGGTATTTTCTTTCTCAAGAAAATTCGCAGGTGAAGTTCACATGAATTGCCATGAAGTAAAAAGCGTCACTGGAAAAGTTCAAGAGACGCTCTGTAAATACGCATGCGCTGAAGGCTACTCCTAAGCGACAGTGCTACCTGAAGAAGTATTATAGACCCAAGCTCAGACACTAAATCATGAAAAGCGCTAACGCAGAGACGCTACAAAGCACTGGTCCAGGATTTTAAAGCGAAGCCTTTCTCGATGCTTTTACTTCTCTCGGGTTTCGCGCTTCATCATTGGTGAAAGCAATGCTCCATCCGCTTTATTAATTGAAGCAGTCCGCCTTGAACGGTGGATGATAAAGGTCGCATAGAATCGAGTGGAAGACATCGCTACATATTCACGGCTCTGATTTAACCAAGTTCAAGATATTCGTCTGAAGACTCGTTGAACGCATTGCGGCGTTTATGTCTCACGGGTCTTGTGGTTCAGACTCACAAATTCTTTGTGACCACCCATGTTCCACGACGTATTCAAATAGGCGGTGTCTCTATCGCAACCTGTCTGAGTGACTGACCCCTCGGAAAAACAGAAACTGATCAAACAGTCATAGCTTTGGAGAGCGCAAAGAGGGGAAAAATCAAACGACTTACGCAAGACAGATACTCTCCGAAGTTCACGGAGTTGAGCTAGTTGCCGCAAAACGTGGCAACTAGCCCAATCACAGTGCTCGCTATGTGATCAAGAAGGCCGTGCTTTTCTGCGATGTAGGTCGTGGGAAGTGACTGCAGGAGCCGATGAACGTCGTAACCGCCCTATTTTTCGCAGGTAATATAAGCGAATTTAGGGTGCGCAATAAACAGGTTTTAGGTATTGCAAACTCGACTGCTCTCAATTTGTTCTGCGTCACGGTGGCCGTGTTTCGATGTCTCCGGTTTCGTGCTGTGTGATACTCCTTTGTTTTTTTTTAACGCCACGTAGGACTCAGTTCGACAGTCTTCCACCATATGGCCGTAAAACAAAACTCAAGATTTGGTTTCGATTTCGTTTTTTCAGGAGTGCTCTTCAAATAATATATTGTCTATTTTTGCTTCCTAAAACGTACTAATGGGTTACTTATTTGTTAAGTCAGCGCTTTTATTATCAGATTCTATTCCTTGGACAACGTAATAACAAGCATGCGCATGTCTCTGTTTCGTTAAAAAAGATACTATCGTGCCTTGTAGCATGAACATACTCAGGAATTCTGGACATTTCACCTTCACCATCCTGTGGAACTTCACGGCAATGCACATGCGTAACTGAATAGGCAAATTTTTAAACAATTTCATTTCTATATGATAGCCGAGTATCAACAAGCTTCAACTGTGTGCGCCAATAAGTTGTCGTTTGTAACCACATATGAATTTATGGCACTTAGTCGGAACATTGGTGGTGCGTTAAAGCAGTGTTTCGGTAGGGGATGGGCGGTTATGTCACACGACAGGAGCTAATGGCTTTGTACCCTATGGGCAGAGGGCACAGTGACTTGAAGAAGCGCCAAATTTAAACTGTAAAGCCATTTATTACACCCGGAGTTTGAACGGTGATTACAGAACGAGTGTCATTCAGTCTGTTTGCCCGCGCATGTTTTTTCGAGGCAGCAGGGAAGGAGAGGGAGTGTGTATGTGTGTACATGCCTTGAGCGTGCGTGCATGTGTAATTGCATTTCCGTGTGCGCGCGTGTTTGTGTCTCCGTATTTGAATCTGCGTGCGCATGAGTGCCTGTGTGTGTGGGCGAGCACACGTGCATTTGTATGTACGTGCAGTTCCGTGTGCCTGCGTGCGTACATTCTTCTGCGTGTGCGACGCGTGGACGCGCATAAATGTTAATGCGGGCGAAAATGTGTCGTACCTCTGTGTGCGTGCGTGCGTGCGTGCGTGCGTGTGTGTGTGTGTGTGTGTGTGTGTGTGTGTGTGTGTGTGTGTGTGTGTGTGTGTGTGTGTGTGTGTGTGTGTGTGTGTGCGTGCGTGCGTGCGTGCGTGCGTGCGTGCGTGCGTGCGTGCGTGCGTGCGTGCGTGCGTGCGTGCGTGCGTGCGTGCGTGCGTGCGTGCGTGCGTGCGTGCGTGTTTGAGCACGTCCCCGCTTACGCCTACTCTCCGGCATGAATGGTATAAAGAGTTTATTTAAATCCGTATTTAAATCTAGGAGACAAGAACGAATTACTCTGCATTTATAGCACTATCTCTTTCTGAAAGTGAAATCAAGGCAAAAAAGAAAAAATGGCGCCTGCGCCGTCATTATCGCCGCCCCAGCTTTCGCCACGATGGCACTGTCACCATCGGCACGGCTCCGTGAGCCGCTACCTAGCAGTTCATTTTCGTTATCTTCGTTCGTACGGCGGCAGCTCACTGTCTTCAAGCCATCGACGCGCTAAACTTGCACCATCATTGCATCATGTGTCGCTTCTACGACCAAGCAAGCTTTCGGCGGCACACGTTCGCTGGTATATTGATATTAAAACTGTGAACTGCTGGTCTTGGAATAAGCAGCCTTAAGAGGAAGCTTTTTAGCTCGGGTGCTCTAATCTGAATACGTGTAAAAGGAAAATTCGTCTTTCTGGGCAACCACTGCACTAAATTTGCCGAGGTTTGTTGCACTTAAAAGGAAGATTTAAAATCTAGTGACTGTTGGTTTAATTTTTTTATTTAAGGTGGCAACGTTGTATTAAAAAGTGGCAAAAATCGAAAATTTTCAGACTATCAAGTTTACATCGCTGTGACTCAGCAACGAGAAATGATGTAACAAATATGTGAATTCGATGTAATAGTATATCTAAAGCGGACAAAAACGATTTGTTACACACGAATCTAAAAGAAATTAGTAGTATGCAAAAACAGCCTTTGCGGAACCCTTGTACACAACCTAAGAAATTCGCGCGAGATATCAAATGACATATCAAATTTGTCCGCTTTAAATCATCTAGTGGGTACCGTTTTTAGAACCGCGCTATCTGTTCCTGATGCAGAGCGATTAATTTATAAAAATCGTGCTTCTATTCTTTTCAAGCTTTCGAATATTTGAGAATCCTTTTCATAATCTTCAGGCCCTAAAGCGAAATTCCACTTCCAACAGTCACTAGAATATAACTTTGTCTCTTAAATGCAACAAATTTCATTTAAATCGGTCCAGAGGTTATCTCAAAAAAGCGTTTTTGCGTTTTGCATGTATTTGAATAGGCCGCGTCGGAGTTGGGCAGGAGCTAAAGCTTCCTCTTAATAAAAATCGAAAGCAGACTGTCCACCTGCAACACGCTTACAGAGCCATATTATTGAGATCACAAAAGGCTAAGTGCGGTCAGTATTACTTTACAGACTTTCTTTCTCTGCGTCAGTTACGCTTTCCGAGACCGCTTGATTGGAAAATTCTTGTTCGCATAGCTCTTACGAAAGCATGTTTAATCAAAATGCCTTCACTCGGCTAGATAATCTCGAGGACGGGCTCCAAACTACTCATTTTCTTTAGCCATTTAAGATAAATACTTAAAGATATAATTAACGTACCTTCGTTAATTACGCACACGCCGATTCATCTTACTTACGCGTAAGATGAATCCACTCACTTTCACTTATAGTATCAGCGGTAACAATCTGTCTGTAGTTTCATGTTACAAATACCTAGGGGTAATTACTACATCTGTTCTTCGATGAAATGATCACGTTACCTACATACACAAGAAAGCCGTGAGACAACTAGGCAACTAACGGTGAACAGTTCCCAAAGCTTCAAGCGATTTAAATCTTTTGGCGTATAGAACGGATATAAGGCGAACACTCGAATACGCAGCAGCAGTATGGGATCCACACACAAATACAAATATAAGGAAACTAGAAAACATTCAGCGAAAGGCAGCTGGGTTCATTTTTAATTCGTACAGCAGCAAAACATCGCCAACTGCTTTATTAATTTCTGCAAATCTAGAATCCCTACAAAGAAGACGGTACCACGAAAGGCTAAAAACATTCTGCATGATATACAATGATAACCTTAGAATCGACGAAAGCATGCACTTGAAACCTCTTACGCAGCGTTCCCCTCGTTCCTTCCATTCAAAACAAGTTAGCGAAATTTATTGCAGAACTGACAATACGCGATTATTCCAAAGCCGATATTCCCGCAATTACGCAAGAAATGGAGCATTTTATGGATGCAGTCATGCCCGATTTCGACCAACGAACACTTGAGGAAAACTGGTCCCTTTATAAGTGCAAGCTGTTGTTCCTAATTCGAAAATATCTTCCCCAACGAAAAGTACACTGTAATCCCCAGTCACCTTGGTTTACGGCCGCCTTGCGCCGTCTTCGGAACAAGAAAAAACGATTATTTCGTTCCGCAAAGAACTCTAACAACCCGGTTCGTTGGTCCGAATATTACCGCATCAACGATGAATATTGTAGCGCCATTTCCCAAGCTAAGCAAACCTTTTTCAATATTACATTACCATCATACTTACGTGCCAACCCACGTAAATTCTGGAATGTTGTTCGTGGTAATACACCAGCCACAATACAATTGTCCCAGTCTAACACCCCTGTTCAAAGTGGTCAGTGTTGCACAATTTTTAATAATATATTTGCTTCCTTCTTTCATGACGCTGCACCTATGCTTTTGCCACCTTCAACGAAAGTTTATGATACTCCAATGGATTCAATTCTTATAGACTGGGTGGGCATTAGAAGTCTAATCGGTAATTTGAAAATATCTTCGTCGGCAGGTTCAGATGAAATTAATTCAAAATTACTCAAGTGTACCGAACTGTATTCATCAATTATTCTGTCTAGGATATTCCAAAAATCATTACACTGCTCATCACTACCAAGCGACTGGAAGGTGGGGAAGGTGGTTCCTGTTCACAAATCAGGTAACACACATTGTCCCGAAAACTACCGTCCCATATCACTAACCAGCATTCCCTGTAAGATTCTGGAGCACATAATATATTCCCACATAGTTGATTTTCTTGAGACGAACTCTTTTTTTAACAACAGTCGGCATGGATTTAGGAAATCCTCCTGCGAAACGCAACTAGCTTGCTTTACTAACGACCTCTTTTCTAACACCGACTTAGGATTTGACACCGATTGCATCTTTACCGATTTTGCTAAAGCCTTCGATACCGTATCCCATAACCTACTAAACTATAAACTAAGTCTTCTTAACATTGACCCGCTAGAACTAGACTGGATTAAAAACTTTCTTGCTAATAGAACACAATACGTAATCGCGAACAATTCGTCGTCTGCGCCCCTCGCGGTAACGTCAGGAGTGCCGCAAGGGTCGGTTCTCGGTCCTCTACTTTTTCTAATCTATATTAATGATCTTGCTTCCTGTGTGAAATTTTCAACTATTAAGCTTTTTGCTGATGACTGCGTTATATATCATATAATTACTGACCTCAGTGATTCTCGTAAACATCAAGACGACATTAATAACGTGCTGTTATGGTGTAACAAGTGGTCTATGAAGCTTAACTTAAGCAAATGTAAATGCATTCGGGTATCACAGCGTACCAATACTACTAATCTGCATACATATTTCCTAAATAATAGCCCTGTTAATAGCCCTGACTCTGTTTTCCTCTTCATCCCTTTCCCGTATTAAGCCGCAAGCGTGCCACTGGAGCCTCATCTTTGATACGCAACCACTGCATTCGATGCTGGCATACAACCGTTAGATTCGAACGAAACCTTCAATTTCCGAGACAATATCTCTAGCTGAGAGTCGGCGATTGTGTTGCCATTGTCTATGGTTCTTATCGACGTCTGTAGCGCTGTTTTTCCCATTTTTAAATCACACCAGCAACGCCAGATTTTTTGTTTCTCTTTATTAAAGAATGCTTCCACAGATCGGCCAACATACCACGCTGCCTCAGGAACTAGGGCCGTTGAGGTGTGGCCGGAAATGTGTAGTGATATCCGCAGCTGCACTCACTGCAAAATGTTTCCGAAGCAAGCACGACTATACCGGTGCGACCCTGCATTGCGGCAATACTATGTGCCCAAGGGATCGACGTTGGGCTAGTTGGTGCATCATGTGCGGATGTGAAATTTCGGAACAATTTTCTCGCAGCCCAGTCACTAACTGGAGTGCCGAGTAACAGCCTCGTAGCCAACGCCGCTCTAAGGAAAACAGCAAGCCAAAAAATTTTGTTATAGCAATGTGATAACCACGGCTTTTCATCGCTCCCAAACGGGTACGCGGTGAACACAATATGAGCTGAAGGTGAGCGTTATGCGCTTCAAATTACCTCTCCCAAACGGGTCTCGCCTATTTCCGCGGCCATTGATAATTAGAGAGCGATCACGAAAACCGACAAGGCTAATCCGCCGCACAGCCAATATTGAAAGACTGTGAAATCTTTTGCCCATAAAATCACAAAACACTCATTGTTAGAAGAAAGGAAATGTTACCAGGTTAGCTATTTGGTGTCCTAAGAATGGTTCAATGAATAATGCGAAAAATTTCCTCCGCGGTGTTGGAATCGCACCGCTGGCACGAGTTGTTGTGAACTCGGCGCTGACGCCCGCTGTTGCACCTGGGTCGCAAGCCCCAAGGGTAGCGTTGGCCTGGCGGCCTGGGGTACAACTGGAAGCATCCGAAGGTCCCGGCAAAGCATGAGTCGACTGGTAACAACAAAACAACTTGTTTATTCTAACATCGCAAAGAGTTGGCGGTCAGGTCGACCGAAGTAGAGAGACGGGAGAGCACGTTACTCAACAGAAGAAATCGGAGCCTCTTCTTGGCGTCCGGGGGCAGCTGCTTTTATACTCTCGCAGTTGAGGGCAAGAAGGAACCCCTCTATAGACGAGCACGTGACTGTGCCGCTCGGCCACAATGGGATAAGGTGGCGCAGCCGTCGTGCCGGCGCCGTTCGGGCACAATGGGAAGAGAAGGTGGCGCATACGTCGTGTCGGCGCCTGTCAGACCCCCTCGCTTCACAGTTGGGGGAGCTCCTCTCCCCGGCTGCCGCGCTTCGACAAGCGTGGGCACCAATATGCACATACACTCACACACGCACATGAAGACACGTGGCATTGGAACATGCCTGGACGCGCTTGGCAGGGAGGCGTAGCGGCGGCGCCGAACGGGCCAAAATGTCTGCCGCTTTGAACGAAGCCCCGGCGTCCGTTGCATCCGCGCCGGCTATACCGCGCGTCGTAGGCGAAACATAACAGCGGTTAACAAAAGTGGTACACCGAAAACTGTTTTAAGCGCTTCCTAATAATTCTTATCTGATTCAAGTTATAGCTTGTCACATAAGTTTAATGTTACATTCAAAATGTTCTTGTCTGCTATAATTTTCGCTTGTATATAGATATGTATTGGTATATTTTTTTTATAATAACGTCTACTTAGATTTGCTTGCTTTTTATTCCTTTTCTTTTCAGTATCTCTGTTTGCCAAAGTGCAAGGTCTGTGTGGACTGTGAGAACCCGTCAAGCAGACAAACTTTCCTCTCTCACAACCTGGAACATCTACGTAAGCATTGGAACATATATGTGATAAAGTCAGTGAAATTGGAAGTGCTCTGAGCTGCAAAAAAAGCCATAAAGAGTAAATAAATGGGGCAGGGAAAAGAAAATTGGCATTTAGAAAAACTGCCGACAGTCCTGGCTTGTGTGACCCCAAGAAGTACCGTCGATGGAAAGTCTTATTTGAAAATTTAAATTTTCATCACGAAAGGCTCATCTGTTGTTTGTAACTGCTCCGGACAACAATAAACCAACAGTGGTAATGGAAACCGTTTAGTCGGCTAGGCTTATCAGAAAAACGAAAAGCTGCCATTCTTTAAGAATAAATTCACATCTTTAAATGTGTGACTCATCAAAAACTGAGTGCTTCAAAACAAGGAGCGCAAATATTCATGAAATACCGAGAAACACGCATTAACTGAGTAGCAACTTATGTGAACCGAACAATTCAATTTTAATTAAAAACCAAAAAATGATGTTTCGGAAGGCCTTTCTAAGTGCCAACACCAGGTTACCAACCTCAGCACAAAATGCCTGATGACGTGGAATATCACGAAATGTTTAACTTCAAACAGGTCAGTAAACACTAACAACGAAAGGCATGTACGATGGCTCAGAACCGTGCTTCCCTGTTTATGCATTCGTCTTTAAATTAAAGGCAAGAAGAAATTTTCAGAAAGGCCCTTTTAAATGTTCTGGCCTCTTCAGTCCACGCACGCGCGCATGCGAATACCACGACACCGATGACATCTGAATGTTCTTTACAATGAATCGTGAGGTATTTTCAAATGCATACACTTGATGTTCCACCAACTTTTAGAGGCATCCTGAACCACCCTTCGGGATTTGCGAAAAAACACAGTCCGCGAAATGCGTGTACGCCGCTGGCAACATCTCAGCCAACCTTTGCAGTCGTTCGCGGTGCGTCGAGGTCGCAAGCGGAGTGCGAAGTCACCCTTTTCTGAAGCGCTCTCTCTTCAAGAAAATCCCGCTCCTAGCTCTTTTCTGGACGTTTTATTTCAGAATATAGCAGATTCCCATGCGCGGCTGCTTTTGGCCAATTCCTGACGTCAATCAACAGGGGCGTTTGGATCGGTTCGCTTCTTCCTATAGTTATTGCATATATTTATGAACGCCGTTTAATAAACACGCTGAAGAAGCGAAAGTCTGCTCTCGAATTTTGATCATAACTACATACATTGAGGACCTTAATAGAGAGAGCGTAAGAGTGGGATTGAATAATAATATGCAGAAGACAAACACAATGACAAATAGCCGGACAAAGGAACAAGAGTTCAGGATCGCCAGTCGGCCTCTAGAGTCTGTGAAGGACTACGTTTACCTAGGTCAATAATCACAGGGAACCCTGATCATGAGAAGGAAATTCTCAGAAGAATAAAAATGGGTTTGATCGCATACGGCAAACATTGCCGTAATTGACTGGAAGCTTACCATTATCATTGAAAATGAAGGTATACAATCAGTGCATTCTACCAGTGCTGACATATGGGGCAGAGACTTGGATACTGACAAAGAAGCTTGAGAACAAGTTAAGGAGCGATGGAAGAACGATGGAACGCAGATTGCTAGGCATAACGTTAAGAGACAGAAAGAGAGCTGTTTGGATTAGAGAGCAAACTAGTATAGAGAACATTTTTATTGA
The DNA here is from genome assembly GCF_050947875.1 of Dermacentor variabilis. Classification (NCBI taxonomy): domain Eukaryota; kingdom Metazoa; phylum Arthropoda; class Arachnida; order Ixodida; family Ixodidae; genus Dermacentor; species Dermacentor variabilis. Next base: position 12,498,967 of record NC_134578.1, on the reverse strand, counting down.
CATCAAGAGAAAAAATGGAGCGGGGCAGGGCAAGTAAGGCGTAAGTTAGATAACCGTTGGACCATTAGGGTTACAGAATGGTTACCAAGAGAAGGGAAACGCAATTGAGAACGACGGAAGACTTGGTGGAGCGATAAAATTAGGAATTTTGCGGGCGCTTGTTGTAATCGGTTGCCGCAGGACAGGGGTAATGGGAGATCGCAGGGAGAGGCCTTCGTCCTGCAGTGGACATAAAACAGGCTGATGACGATGATTACGTACTTCCGGAAGAAGGAGACTGTCGTCTCCTCATGCCCGGCCGCGGCCGCGGCCACCCGAGTAGGAATTAAACTTTGGCCACCCTGCTTATCTTTGTGGTAGCTGTCGCGTCTCGCTGATTTTGACTAGTTTTGAACGCCCAACAAGCCGCGACACACGCTAATATTAAAGTCAGACCACACGCCCGCCTGCCAGCGCGCGCCAACTCCTGGCCGCTACTGGTTAGACGCCTTGGCAGACTTGGCGCTTCAAAATGCGCAAGTTGGATGTGGCTTCTATCAGATGGCCAAGCTGGTGATAGACAAAGAGTGCATGCGTGTGAGTTTGCAGCTGGACTTTTTGATAAAGAGGTGTTGCTGTTTGTGGAATAAACTGGGGACAGAAACAAAACGTACAAATAAACATGCAGTTGATCATTTTATAATAATAATAATAATAATAATAATAATAATAATAATAATAATAATAATAATGCTTTTATTTGTGTCACATATAGGGTACATGACACTGGGGGCCGGCAGTAAAACCTGTCCTAAAGGATAGCTTGACGAAGCCGTGCAGAGAGGCTTAATTTTTCAAGTGAAGTGCCACTATTAAACGTGACGGTTATCACTGTGAAAAGAGAGTGTGCCACCGGTGAAATAAAGTTACCATAAAGAATTGCTTTGCGTTAGGCAGTACCTTCTCATTAAAGGTTGACGGACAAGTAGGTTAGTCATAAACTATAGTTAATGAATACAAAAGGCCTGCAGAGAGTGAACACTCAGATGATTTCATTTTTTTTTTTGTCTTCGGTAATACAGACCATGTAGGGGACCGTAATAATGACCCGTATATTACGGACTATCCCGTCTCAAGTATTTTCATATCACACGATTTTCACCAACAGTTCTCGATTTGTAGATTCCTGCCAGCCGGTCCAGATAATTTTTGAGTTACCTAAATCATGAGCACCCGACGTCACACAGTTTACGTGAACCACAGAAGGTTTGACGGCAACAAACTTGTCTATCAGCTGCTCTATTCGGAACGTGCGCCCACGTTCGTCGACGCAGAAACAAGGTGGGAGAAGCACACCTTCGTCTCTCGGGAACGTTTCGACAAAGGCGTGTGGAGCCGCTCTGAAAGTGCGTCATCAGAGTCTTAAACGTCACATCATTTTTCTCTCAAGGATCATGTTTTCATGATCGCTATCGTGACGAGTCCAGAGACGGACGTTAAGCTTCATTTTTAGGCGTCAAAATTGAAAAACATTTTCTTTTAGCCGTCTGCTGCAAGTCATACTTCGCGAATGCTTCCCTCGTAAGCACACAAAGCTCATGCTATATTCGATTAAAGCTCAAAACTGGTGTCTTCACTCCTTCGTTGACCCCACGTTAAATCGTGTCACATGAACCAAGGAAGACGAAAAATTTAACGGTATTACTGCAGCTTACTTCAGCACTATGCTTTAGTGGCTGCATTAAATAAATATCACTACAATGTTCAGATATCATAACGAAGCCTAAAAGTTTCCACATCACGCGCACACGAGTGCCACTGTGATATTTTACTCGGCTGTGGTAGTTTCTTGTATGAAGGAAGCTTTAAATGTACTTAAGTACACAATGACTTACTGAATCTGTTGGGAAGGAAAGTTGACGTAGACGCGCCACTGGGTTGTTTAAGGGCTATGGTGTTGAGCTGCGGAACACGAGGTCCCGGGATTGAATCCCGGCCCCCGCGGCTGCACACGTTAAAGGTGCACGTTAAGGAACCCCAGGTGGTCAAAATTTCCGCACTTTCCCACTACGGTATGCCTCACAATCAGATCGTGGTTCTGGAACGTTAAACCCCAGAATTTAATAAAGTTGCCGTACACACGCGAAGAACTTCAGTATGTCAGCGATTTTTATTGTGTAAACACCGCTAAATTCTTTACACCCTATTTATTTTGCAGCTAAAATTTCCTTGATATGAAACTGCTTTCTGTTTCAATACTTCAAATTCTCAAGATATCATAAGCAAGAAGATGGCCGTTGAGCGTGGTGTTTCAAATCGCGTCTTTTCAATGCCGTATGTTGTCGTGTTTTTTTTTTTTTCAATGCCAAAAGCCTGTTTCACATGCAAGCGAAAATGCTCGCGAATCCTGCCGCCGCGCCGCAGAAATCTGTTTCGAGCGGCGAGGTTCGGGCAGGTTGGAATTTCATCGCAGCGGCAGAGCGGCAGCACCGCTTCCGAACGGCCCGCCTCGACACGTGACCAGTGGAGGACTAGTGCGGGAAAGCCTGCGCATAGGACGATGTTTATTTACTTGCTACACGGGGTACGAACAACATGCCCAGAGAGCTTTTCAACGAATTGTTAATTGCTAAGCGCAGGATATGTATTCATAAAATAAAAATTTTGAGAGGCAGGGACAAAGCAATGCTTATGTTGGTAGTCGCTAACTACCGAAACTGGCTGAAAGTCCCGTGTTTTTTGCCAGCAACATTGCTATTCGCTGCGGCGGAAAACGCGCGGCGGCAATGCATGGGAAATGAAACCTCGCGAAAAGCTTCGCAGCGCCGCGCCGCTGTTCGCTCCGTTCGCTCCGTTCGCTCAATCGTTTGCATGTGAAACAGGCTAAAGGCGTCTCGACGCGTGGGAGTCTGGTGGGCCTGGATGCAGGCCTGCTCAAAGGAGTACCGATCATAAGGCGATGATACCCCGCACCGGCACCAATGTCGCTGGTCACAAGCAATATTGTAATCAGTAATAAGTAATCACAAGTAACTGCGGCAAGTAATACCGTGCTAGCACTCTCTTTATCGTGCTCTTTATCGTGCTCGTACTCTCGAGCGGCTCGGTCGTCGTCTTTGTCGTCGTCATGGTGTAAGTGGCACAAATAGTGACGCGGAAATCTCAATATTGGTGCGGTTTGTCACTTCTGAGAATGCGTAAGCGCTGTAACCTGCGACAATATTGTGAAAGCTCCTTATAAGAAACTTCAGGGGTTATAAGCTCGTATTGGTTCATAAGAATTCTTGAGCTTTATGATCCAAAAACAGGCATGCTGCCATGGCTGACTCAGGATCAATTGGGACCACCTAAGGTTCTCTAAAGCGCAACCAATGGACTTGTACAGGAGCGTTGTTGCATTCCGCTGGTGATCTTCCAGCCAGAGGTCGGAACACGGCTGCCAAAACCGTAACCACAAATAACCGCATATGTACAGCATTTGTCGAAAAAGTCGCAGGCGAAGCATATACAGCAAAAACAAAGGGTCAAACAACTACACGAGAAAAGATTCGTAGCTTTGCGAACCGTGCAAAGTGCCGCAATATTCACAACTAAACAAGCTCGGCTTTATTTGACGTCTTCGTTAGTATCATCTATAACCAACTCGCCTACCAGCACGTACTCAGTGGCTCACTTGGGTTACCAGCCCTTAAAACGTCAATGAATGGCCGCAGGAACGACAGCCTCAGTATGACGTCTTGCTCTAGAGAAAATATTTCTGTTGTTCTGGGAGGCAATACCTCTGATTTTTATCTCGCACATTTTCTCATTGAGAAACTACTTAACGCACGAGAAAGCTCTCGCTACGTAGTAATGTCTCAATGTTGTTTGCGTCGATCGGTCAACAACATTCGCATATGCTACCGCTTCCTGTGTAAACACCACTAAGAAATAACTTATTGTTCTTTATACACGAGTTAAAGCTCGGAGCATTTGCTTTTTCTAAAAGTCATGTTCTTCGTTTCTCGCCAACGTTTTCATATGACGTCCAGAGGAACTCGCTTGACGTGATAAGCGTCAGTGCAAAAGTTCTACAGTCATGTAGTGAATGCCCTCGCGCATGGCCTCACTCATGCGGCACCTGTTTCATTGGAAATGGTCTTTATGGACCAAACTGGAAGTCAGCCACTACGTTTGATCAATGTCTCTTGTGTCCAGCTGATTAGCGAGAGGTCATCCGTTCTATTACCAACCGCAGAAGATGCATTCCCTTCAGGGGAAACTCAAAAACGCTCGTGTACCATGGGTGTGAGTAAAAGAACACACAGTACCTGAAGGTCTTTCTTCGGTTCCTCTAGAACGCAATTTGGTGGTTCATAATCACTAAACAATTAAAGAGCCATGAGTGGGTGGTGTAAAAAGTATATAGCGTCACGGCAATCTCGGGTTGGAACTTAAGAAGCTTTGGCTTGGCGACTCCTGTATAAATACATAAAAATGGAGAAAACGCTCATCTCTGCAATCAATGTAGTGAATTCCATGAAATTTATTGTATCTCAAAGAAAGCATTAAAATGTACCCAATGATGAAGCATAATATGATTTGAGGCTGTAATCTTTTTAGGTGGGTAAGGAAGTTCAAAATTTCAAGATAGAATACTATCACGTTTAGAACTCGGAAGCTCAGTAATCAGGATTGATATCACAACTCTTAAAACCCCACATAGAAATACACTCAAGGCAAGCAAATTTGATGTATTATACACTGTCATTTAATTTATTTTGACAGGGCTTTTCCAAAACTCTTGTAGATAGTGTAACAAGTTTACTTCAGCTATAAACTACTGGATCAAACTTGTTCGCTTTAAATGCTCTCACGGTTGCCGTTTAGGTACTTAAGATATGTGTTTTTGTGCAGAGTTTCACAAGTGTAAACTTCATGCTTCATCATCATCAGCAGCAGCATCAGAATCATCAGCCTGGTTACGCACACTGCAGGGCAAAGGCCTCTCCCATACTTCTCCAACAACCCCGGTCATGTACTAATTGTGGCCATGTCGTCCCTGCAAACTTCTTAATCTCATCCGCTCACCTAGCTTTTTGCCGCCCCCTGCTACGCTTTCCTTCCATCGGAATCCAGTCCGTAACCCTTAATGACCATCGGTTATCTTCCCTCCTCATTACATGTCATGCCCATGCCCATTTATTTTTCTTGATTTCAACTAAGATGTCATTAACTCGCGTTTGTTCCCTCACTCAATCTTCTATATTTTCTTAAATATCAATTTCCGGCAATATATTTAAAAAGCAGACCCTAAGTCAATATTCTGCTTCTAACAGTAACCAGAATTGAACATTCTCTCTCTAATGCAGCAAATTTCATTCTGATGGCTGCATGGCTTGTTTCACGAAAGTGTTTGGGTGTTCTTGTATTTGAATAGGCGGCATGGGAGTTGGCGCCGCACTAAGGCTTTCTGTTAAAACCTTCCGGTTTACTAAGGCTTTCGTCACCGTAAGAGGTACCTTCCTGCTTCTGCAGAAAAAAAAATCTAAACTAATCCCCTTATGCATTCGTTTTACTATAGTCCCGGAATATATACTTTTGTTATGGTCAATTAACCTCCACCAAAAAATAAGATAGAGACAAACGGTGCCACCAGAGGCGTTTGCATCAGTAGAAAACTATCAATCGCTGCACTATCCCCCATTTATTTCACCAGGAAATGCAACTCTCCCGTATTTATCTGAGCAGGTTCGAAGACTGAAAACGCAGCGGCCACATTATGCAAACCAGTTTGGCCTGTGAGGTTTTTGCGCCTTAATTAACACCCCCATAGCGTTATTCTATCTACAGTATAGTTAAAACTGTCCTAGTTTGTATAGATTGCACATTAAAGGAAACAGAGCGAAAGATATAACGTACATCGCCAGGAACACACAGGGCGCGCCTGGACTAATAACAGTAAGTTTACTTGAAAAACAATAATTATAAGGGTGATTGTACACGTATGAGCATTTTTAAAGCAAGCTGTCAACTGCTATCGTACCAGCTTATTCTCAAAATCCAAACGCAAGTAATAACACTAGAGGCAAGGTAATGTATTATAAGCAACATGATGATTGTTTAAAAACATTTTTTTTTTGTCAAGAAGGGCCAGGGGTGAGTGGCTGACGTGGAGAGAATACTCTTTTTCCATGCATATGCTTCAAGGATTTCATGCGCTGCCCTGTTGCTCTTAGTAATGCTCATGTTCATTGCTGTTATTACTCAGCCTTGTTTTCAAATAAACGTACAGTTCTTAGTCAACGCTCGTTCTGTATGCCCCATTTTCTATTCGTTGTGTCGTTAACGCTTTCTCATGAGAGCTATGTACCCACACAGTGAGCCAACTTTTGATAAGTCACAGCCACACGTACAGTGCGCGTGGTTGCTCTAAGCACTCTACATGGCTTAAATGGGAAAAGTGTTGCTGTAAGTCCGGAGAAATAATTTTGCTACGCTCATTCATGGTTTTTGCCCTCCTTATACTGAGCGATGAGACACCGCCTTAAGGGAGGATTTCTGTACCCGCCAGCTATTGCCTATCGGCATAACGGCGTATCCCCTGTGTCATTGCGGCCGATAATGTAATATTTCAGTAAATAAAGAAAAGCTGACAGAACGCAGAAGTAGACCTTAGTTGACTCATTTTCTTCATTTGGGAACTCAGACGTGGTAAAAAATGATTTTATAACCTTCTGTAGGAGTTTTCACTTCTGCTAATGACACATCCTCTTGCAGGAGAGTCTCTTAACGATGGGGCCGTCAAGCTGTCATCATAAAGTACTCATTAGATAGACGGTAACTTTGAACGGTTACCTTATCAGTAGATGATACCATGCGACTGGACGAGGAGATTTTTTTTTGTTTCTTTTAGGGGGGGAGGGGAGGCTTGGACAAGTCTGTAAGGCTTTTCAAATCTTAAAATAGTGCCTCCTTTGAGCTTAGAACATGCATGTTGCAGCGACTCAACGTTTTCATTCACTGCCCGCACGGCTGCGCAAACAATGCCTGCGGCATCAAAATTTTCTTCTCCCATGCTAAGTAGTTTCGAGCCATATTTGTAGGTGGTGGACTCTCTCCGAGGAATTGCCCACCTGAAATTGTCTCGTACCTGGACAGTGGCATACAAACAAAACAAGGATACATTTACACTGGCGCCTTTGCAACCGGACCGACACAGAGGCATGCAACAGTTATTAGGCAAATGACCTGATGATGTGATTCACTGTTGTCCCCCTCGAAACGGGCAGTGACAAACAGTCACGTGGCGCCCTCGAGAAAATTAGGTACAATTAAAGCAGCGCGAGAGGCAGGGACAAACGAAGAAAGACACACACAACGCTTCCTTCCTCTGTCCATGTCTCTCGTGTCGTTTATTTCATGTGAACTACTAACATTCCTAAGTCTCTACCCTTCACAGCTAATCAGGTAATCCGGTTATTGCTGTCATGAAGCATTGGGTTCGCCACAAGGGTAGAGATGTACCGAAACGGATCGGCACTTCCTACGTTACGCCTACAATATTCACAGGCCACTAGTGGCAGGTGACCCTGGCGCTGTAGTCGGCGTACGCATAGAATGTCTTGCGATCTCTGCGGCATCCACTGCGATGACTTTTGGTGCCTGCAGAGTTTCACATGGTAGTTTCACGGACAGAAGAATGGTATTGAATGAAACTGGTTTGGCGCAGTCGTTTCATAGTCGCACACATTACGCCGAACTGCTGGCCTGACATATCTTTAATTCCAGCCAGGTCAAGTGTACGATAAAGTGCGCTAACTATCATGCACTGCTGTTTTCGCCATGCCCTGTCGACGCTCATTCATCTTCGCCGTATATTGCACAACAAGGGTTTTTACGGAGCTCGGCCATTTAATGCTGAACTATAAGCGCCCTAAACAAAGACCTGCTTCGTTAGTCAATCACAGAGGAGGAAATGCGCTGAGCATCTTAGACGATGATCTAGAGCACACTACTGTAGTTATTCTCGTGGTATAGACGCATGTAAAAAAATAAATCAATATGTGTATTTGTGCCTGGAATGTATCGATGAAATCATTAATTTTCACCCGCTTGGAATGGATTTTCCGTCACTGGGCGAGCGCGACACTCGCCCGAATCGCTGCCTGTATGCAGAGTGACTTCCTTCGGGACAAAACTTGCTCACTCCCCCCCCCCCCTTGAAAACGCACCAAATGCATCACCGAAGCATGCCTTTGTCGTGAACGTAATTCACGCTCAGCACTACAATACAAAAATATGCAAGTGACTTCTTTCAAGACACTTGGCGACGCTTGAATCGTTACCACACACTATAATTCTTCAGTTGAATTAGATCTTTTTAACATTGAATTCTATCCCTCCATAACTACTCGGTGCACCACGGACATTGACTATATCACGGGGTTTAACTGCCCAAAGTAACACTGGAACTATAGGAGACACAAAAGTGAGAGGTAGGATGGTCCGGGCAGGGTGCTTTGAGAACCACATGCAAGGCGGTTCTTTAAGCCGTTCACCGACAACTCAACAGCACTGGCCCCATTTTTGTGCTCAATAGCCAGAAAAACTCAGACACCAGTGCTAGCCTCCCAATTTAACTTTGCTGGGTTGTCAGCTTTACTACTGCATTCACAAAAATATAGAAGATAGCTGCGGAAGTTCGTCGACGAAACATGTATGACTGCTATCCTCACTTTTTCTTGCAGTGCGGTTGCTTTTTTTTTTTCGCCATGACTGAAAAATATTTTCTTGGGTTAAATGAGGTGCTACCTTATTACGCATATAAGTGTGCCCCAAGAACCAATAATACCATTGTCAAGGTCCTGAAGATGAGGCACCATGTTCCCCACGGATAATGCGTAACTGCCTTTCAGTAGACATTTCTTGTGTCATGAACAAGAGAAGTCGCTTTACTTTGTCTATACAAATTGCAAATAAAGCTTTATTATTAATATTTATTATGATTAAAGCTTCTTGATTAATTGCGGAATTTATGATAAACGCGCGGTGTGCCGAGCACGATAATTTCATCATTTTCATTGTTGCAACTACCGCTAAAGTTTATAGGAGGCATTGTTAGAGTAAAATGCCCTTCCCACCATCCCAGATTCTCCAATCCTTTATTCGTAGCAGCAAGCGCTACATAGCCGCTGTGCGACATTTTACTATCTTATAGATCGGCTCAAGTCGTAACAGAACAAGATCTAACGTTTATTCGCCGGAGTAATACAAATTAGTGGTAATGTCATTAATATCGCCTTTTTCACCTACCACTTTTGCAGTTCTACCTTCCCCGGCACTACGACATGACGCTATCATCACCCTCTTGCTGCTGTCGTCACACGCAAGCTCACGTCATATACACAACTGCTCGATCTATGCACCCATGTTTGTCGATATGTTACCTTTTGCAGAAACACAAACGATGCTGGATAGCGAGCTAATTCTAGAATACATCGTGAAACATTAATTCTCCCAGCGCGCCATATCTGCGTAACGAAATATTTTTCTGCATTCCGCCACCTGTATTGTTCCATGTTCTCGGCATGTTGAACACGTAAGGCAGTTTGATCAATTATAAAAAACTGGGTACTTTTACAGTAAAGCTGCATAAGGCTAGATTGTGGAAAAAACTGCATGCGTCTATTGAGTCGTGTAAAACGAGCGTTGTTCTCATGGGAAGTCTACCCATCTCCGACACGCCCTGCATCGAGCGACGCTCGCCAGCGCACACATAACGTCGGACTATAAACGCTAAAGACACGAATGCAGTCCGACGTTATGTGTGCGCCTCTTTCCCGTAACGTCAATATCGCCTAGCGATGTTATCGGCAGCTGCGTTCTGGCCGCGCTAGCAGCATGACGCGTATAGTTCACTTCGAAGAACATGAACGTGCCCTCAAGGAGCGTCATCAAGAACAGAAGCCAAGAGCGTGCAATCCCGAGCCACCGGCGTTGCGACTTACGGGTAGGATGACTAAGTTGACACACTGCCCGTCGTGAATGAAGTCACCGTCTCCGATTGTGCCGACGCTTGTGCCCTCAGGACGGAAGATGGCACTGTGGTGTTTGTCGACCGTCTACATCCCTCCGGCTACGTCCAAGAGCGACATCCAAACATTCCTGACGGGCATGCTTGGTTGGGTGACTCTCAATGACGCTTCGTCAATCGTCATTGTAGGAGATATCAGCATAGAACTAACCTGAACAAATGGAAAGTAGTTAATCTCCTTCATGTTGGAAAGGTTTAGAACGAGGTGTCACACTGAACTGAACGTCCCGACCACGCGTCACCGGTTGCGTATCGATGTGGCATTCGGCAAGAACGTGGCTAGTGTGCAAGTGCAACCAAGTGCAGTATATCCAAGGGACCACAAAGCTATGGCCACCACGGTGACGAAGTGAGGCAAATAAAAGACGAGAACAACAACGAAGTTATGTGTATGTGTCTTCATTCAAACAATATAGTTATCACGCAGTAAAGCTTTTTCTACGATAATTCAATAACTGTAGCTTTGGCTTGCATACCAATGCAACTATGAAGTGAAAAGTTTAGCTTTGACGAATATATAGAACTGGTGTGAACTTATTCAAATGAATATATGGCCTCCCCTGTTGAAAACAACCAAAAAGTACATTTTTGCTTGCTCTGACATTGCGTAAATAATGGCGAAGTTCCTTGTATTAAACGAAAACATACTCATGCCAAAGCGCTATCCCAAATATTTTGCACCACATCGAAATTAATGCCAGCCATATTTTTGCTTAAGTACCCAATTACCTCTTCGTAAAATTCTACCTAAATAATAACTTCCTGCCAGAATGAAACAAATATTAGCAAGCAGTAAGCTATAGCCGGTAAAGTTTCATAGGTCTCGAAAAAAAATATAAACAATATAATGTGCAGCTGAATTGTTTTCCTTTTGACGATCAATCATATTTAGCTGAATGTCCTTGAATGCGACCGTAAAAAACCGCACAAAAGAAATCCCGCTCTTGCTACTGTATTTTAGTTCATTGTTTATGTTACTGATACGTCAGTGCATACGTCGCTTGTGTATTCAACTAATTCTGTATAAAAAGGGCCTTCCTAAAAGCAGGAGCATTCCGCACGGCTGTGTTGAAGACGCAAGTAGTATCATGTTTGCTCTTCCACTCTTTCTCTGCATGCTCGCCGTAGCAAGTGCTGCTGGTGAAGGCAAAATTGACTACGCAGAAGACCCACAACACTACGACGAGCAAAAGCTTTCTAATGTAAGTGTGTCTAATTTTTTACTGTTTGCATAGGTGTCTTTGATCCTAAGTGCAGTTCTTTTGTTCTTTTAGCGTTATTAGCTGCTGAATATTTGTGTGAAGCATAAGACTGGTGTACTAAAATGCGGATAACTTGCGCTTTGAGTAAAATAAAAGTGGTACAGGGTCTGTACGGTTAAATACGGGGTCCATTTCAGTCAGTGCGCATTATAAGGTTGGATGCTGCTGAGTACTGCTCGTGCGCTGTTTATTATTCAATTTTCTTTGCGGTCAGAATTATCCACGCGTTTAGTCTCTATGAATGCATGCAAGCGAAAACTTCTTTATGATGCTTAACGATTCTATTTAATGCGTTTGTTTCAAGGAGTTTGTCCAACTGCAATTTTATAAAATGCGTAAATATTTCAAACCCGTTTTTGTATTAGAGTACCTTATGCAAGCGAGCGTATTCATAGCAGCGGTTTTCGCATTGCCCATAACTTTCTAAACTGCGTGAAATAGAACATTTTGTCAGGTAACAGATCAAAACGAACTAATCTTCCATTGGCCAATTGGGAAATTCTCTCCTATTTCAAAAACTGGTTTAATCTATTGTTGGAACTTCTTCCAGACGCGTAAACATGGTTCTGGTCGGCAATGTCACCGGCTTAAATTTGGTTGATTGCAGTTGTCAAAACTGATACCCACGATGCATTTCTGAAACGTGGGCAAGTGGCAGTACCTTTGATTGACAGGCTTCGTTGTCAGTACCACTTGTTTATTCATTTTTATTTGTCACGGGTGCTCGACGTTATCTCAAGAGTTCACGCACATGCTATGCATCAATTACAGCAACAGTACGCATCATGCGGTACACTCAATGCGTGCCGCAAATCGACGAAGAGGTCAGGGCGCCTGATATTCGGTTAGGCACAGAATGTAGGCCCTTCTACTTCCCGTACTAGATATCATTTGCGAATTAGGCGAAAGTTCACTAACTCGCAAAGCTCAGAAGTACCACGTTTTAAATATTGCGATAAAGAATTTGTAGTGTTATCGCAGTCTGCCAGAAACTGTGCACTTAAATAAGACAGCTCTAGCCTCGTATTATACAAATTATTGCAGCACAGGTTCTGCAGAAGCCCGTAAGGTTAAGGAAGATTCATGAGAGGGCAAATTGCCGTTCATCGGAACGTAGCACGAACCCGCAAAGACGCAAATTAGTCATGCAACATGAAAGTACAAATTGTAGATTAGTTTACTACTTCGGAAATTATTTCTGGTGCACATTTTACGCCAATTACCAAAATAGCTAAAAACTCACACAGCAGGAGGCTCATGTAAAAGAACGTCTGCTGAGCTGTTTCATTAATTCTTTTGTGAAGTTCATATTTTTCTATGTAGAAGTGGGAAACGTTTTAATACATTTGTTTCGAAGACTTGCCGTGAAAGGAATGACCTCCACAATAGCATCGTAAGCATCACTGATCCATGGAAGTTTAGGGGAACTCCAACAAATATTCTTAGTCTTGAGTAACATATTCTAATTGGTAGCTTCCCATAGTTGACGATCATAGTTCATGAGTTAACCTTTTTTTTTTCTTTTTTCCAACTTCACTTTATTCTGTTGTATTCTGTGTAAAGCGATTACACCATCCTTGTATGTTGTTATTCCTGATTTCCAATTGTTTCCTACGATACACTTTTGGTTTTCCTAGGTTTTAGGATTGTACACTTTTCTTGAACTTTGTTCTATATTTTTAGCTTCATAGTTCAAAAGTTTGCAGCGTGTTCATGTACTAGACTGTATTGTATAACTTGCCAAGCCCCTCCCCCCCCCCCCTGTAAAGCTGTAAGGCACTAAGGCTTCAAGAAATCAAATGAAATAATGTTATCACACACACCCGAATGCCTAAGAAACGTCGTTCTAGCCTCTTGTGACTCGTAACGGATGAAATGTCTTCTTATATAAGTAAGTGGTACACCGAAAATTGGACTGCACATGTTGGCAGCGTCTATATCAAGACTGGCTGCAAGTAGCTCGCTGTTGAAGGCTTCAATTTACAAATTATCATGAGCCCCCAGAAAGCTTTATGTAGAGAAAAGGCTGACTTCGAACGTCCGGTTGCTTATTATTGCCACTCGCGTATTAACGTTTTATACCGTAACCGATTTCCCCATATTGATGTGAACTTATTGCGCCAGCGAAAGCGCGCTAACTGTATTTGAAACCTTACCAACGCTTACGCGAATTTCAAGGCGAGATTTATATCAATCCGTCCGACGTTGTGTCTCCTCTTGTGAACTTTGCCAACGTCCCAAGATGCCTTCCTTGCTCCCAGCCGTTCCCCTTCAGCCCATTGCTCTTCCTACCAACCCCTTCTCTCGTGTTACAGAGGACTTGCTGGTACCTTTCCCTGTGCCCACGTTCGGTAACAAATGAATTTCCGTTGCCACAGGTTACTCCAGGCGGTACGCGTTTATGCGGGCTATACCGACCAGCAGTGCCACAAATGTCACAAACTTTTTTGTCTCGACGACCTCCTTCCACATCATGGCGCCTCTCGTGAGCTAATCACTGATCGCGGCCGCTGGTTTCTTTCGAAAGTTGTGGACGAACTTTTGTGCTCGTGCTCGACACGCCACAAGTTCACTACAGCGTATATCCCCAATCCAATGGACCGCGCAACGACTGAACTGTACGCTCACAGCCAAGCTTACCATGCATTTGTCTGACGATCATCGGGACTGGGACGCCTCATTAAATTTCGTTACGTTTGCATATAACTGTTCCCGACATGACACACTCAGCTACTTTCCTTTCTACATTTTATTTGGAAGTAATTCCTCTCGTCCTATCACTACGCAAGCCGCGTCTTGCGTCAAGTCACCGACAAGACATATGAGGTATCCTCCTGGCCCCCACATTGTCATGCGTCATGTACGCGACGACGCCCCACACTACGCCGCTGCTCGATCTTCGTCGCAGAAGGGCACTGGGAGGTGTTTTGCCGTCGGGAGTAGTTGACAGGTGCTTTGTACGTCAATAGAGACGACGAGGACAATTTCGGCTAGCACGCCGCGATCGTTTCAACCTTGGCCTTCGCTCCTGGTCATCTTGCCAGTCTGTGCTAATAAATTTAATCTCCCTGCCACATTTCCTTTGCCGAGGAGTAACTTGTTCTTTTTTCTCACTCAGGGACATTGACCACCACCATAGAACTACTGAAAAGTTCACACATTATTCACTTGCTGCTAACTTTATCGACTAAATACATACAATATCTTCTCTAATACAATCTATGATTATCACAGTCTCTGGCGCATCAGCGTTAGTCAAAATTTACTATAGATCCCCTGTGGTTGCTTAGTGCCTATGGTGTTGAGCTGCTAAGCGCGAGGTCGCGGGATCGAATCCCGGCCACGGCGGCCACACTTCGATGGGGGCTAAGTGCTAAAACTCCCGAGTACTTAGATTTTGGTTCTCGTTAAAGAACCCCAAGTGGTCCAAACTTTCGGAGTCTCCAACTACGGCGCACTTCCTAATCAGATCGTAGTTTTGGCACGTAAGACCCCATAATTAAATTTTATATTTAAGTTAGTGTTAAGCTTGTCCGGAAGACGAATAACAATTGCAAAAAGCTTGAATGAAAGTGGTTTCTATTGTTTTCAAGAGCCGCAGCCCGGGGCGCCCTTCCGTGGGAGTAAAGCATCACATAACGGGGCCATAAGAGACACTCTTAGTTTGGCACCTTGTGTCCTAGCGGGTCTCGCAGAAAAGCAAGCGCATGGGCAGAGCGCTAAACGACCCATAACGTTCACCGTACGAACGCCATTTTCCAGATATAACGTTATCGGCTTAGCGTGTCAACATTGGCGCTGGTCCCAGTCGCCCCCATTTAATTGAATGTGGCGTTGCTGTTTTAGAATTCTCTTTGTTCGTAGAAAATAAGCGTGTCAAACTGCTTTCGCTTAGTCTCGGGCAGCTTTGACGACAGTGTATTTGGATAACTTCGCGGAGTTTCCAAGAGCGGTTCTTATTTCGAACACTTCGATGGCCAACGAAACTAAGGATGCATGGTTGGATGGATGTTATGAGCGTCTCATTTGGAAAGGGGCGGTGGGTTGCGCCACCAAGCTCTCGCTATTATACTGACTAATGTCCTACCTAAGTTAAGAAAGAAAAAAAGAAAGAGAACACTATGAACTACCGCAACCAAATCTCCTGATCCCCTATTGCGAACTTTGCAAGATTGGTGGGAGGAAAGTAGGGAAACGACAAAAAAACGGAGACGTACAAAAGCAATCATCTCCTACTAATCTCTATTGCGGAAATTTTTACTTTTACCCTGTTCTCGCTGAACCCAAGGGCTTCAAGGAGGCCAGTGGTGCCTCAACCGACCGCTGGGCAGATGTCTTCAAATTCTTATAAAACATGCTCCATCTTGCATGTTGCATCGGTTGCATCTGTTGCATCTGTTGCATGTTGCATCTTGCACCACGCATTACGACGCTTATTGCACTGCAATGCAGAAATTGAAAAACCGCCTAAATGCGGTCGTTCGAGGCTTTCGTCTCTGTGAGATACAGTGTAAACTTGGGCTTTGTATTTATTCGCTGCGGCAAAAAAAAAAAGTTGGCCAGCTCGGCGTCAGGTGCGAGGCAAGTTCTTGGCATTAGGACTACCTGATAACGTTTGTATTTGCTGCAGAATAATACGAATATACGAGCAATTCAGAATTTGAATGTTTCTTTGCCTAGCTTAAATATATTGTGCTAAGCACATTTTCAAAAATGTTGCAACTGTAGGCATAGCTTAACTGTCACGACGCAAGTGCATCGGCGTGTACAGAAAAAGACAGCTAGTGGCAGACTCACCGCTAGTGCACGTATCTCTTGACCTGTTCGTCTGTAGACTAATACAGTTTTACTTCTGCGGTACGTCGTAGAACACGGGAGCGCCAGCAGATTCATCTGCACGGTTCTGGTAAACCATGGTTACCCATTTTCTTGGTGGTTAGCACTACATAAGACAAAATACCAATTACCTCTGACAGGAGATGCACGCCTTAGCCATCTCCTTACCAGGCAAATGCTCCTTTCTTTATTCTTGTGTATTTATCGAACGCTCCCCACGATCTAATCTTTGGTTTTAATTCATGAAATGAATGTCAGCACGCAGCAGCGGTACTATGCTTGACCTACGCTATCGTATACTAAACAGTCACCGCTGATCTTTTTATTAAAGGGATTAGCGCGACGTAGTCACCGTGTCAAAGCGCGGTCTTTGTGTCCATTTTTTTTCTCACGGACCCTGCCTAGTACTCTAGCATTAGCGGTCGAATGCGAAGCGGCTTTAAAAATTCCGGAATTTATTTTATTGCTTTCTAGTGGAAATTTTAAACGTAAGTTACCTATCTGCACTACGAACTCTCCAAACAGGCCAATATTTTATAAGCACGTGTCTCAAAATAAATCTTCCTGCATATCACATGTCCTTGAGCTCATTTGATTTGAGACTTATTCGCGAATTTTTCGTTTTCAGATGCAATCTGTGATGGGGCCGCTTTTCGTTAAGCAAAGAAACTACAAGACTAACACTACGTTCCGCTGCCTCTCAGCCAAACAAGAGCGAGAACTGGCAGCAGAAGGGATATCTGAATATACGTTAAAAGCAAGAACGGAAAATGGGACATAGTAAGTATTAAGAATATTTCGTACCAGAGCACAGAAAGCTTGCCCCGACTCCCGTTTCACCTTTCGTTTCTATTTCGATGTCACCCCTAAATGCAGGCACAACCATAACAAAATTTCACAACCTAGCCGCAGTTACCTTAAGAAAGAAATAAGTTTGTTTTAAAAAATGATCACTCTGTATCGCTAAATAGGATTCATATTTGTTTTATTTTGGGACTAATTATTATCTAAAATCAAGCAATGCTTCAATACTTTACACCGCGCGTATCTTCTGTACAAAAATTTTACGGGAAACTGAAGACAGACGTAATGTTATGCGTGTGAGGAAATTCCTCTTCTACAATGCCAAGAACGATGGACTACATTGTATTCCAAAAGTCCACTACGGCCCAAATTTGAAAAAAAAGAAGAAAGTTAGCAAACATGAAAATTTGTGACGTCACCATGGGAGTGCGGAGGTTGAACTTGTATAGCGCGGAGGTTGCTTTCAAAAATTAAAAGAGTGAAAGCCTCACCATCATTTTTGTAACCTAATAACCTATTATGACAAAATTATGAGAAGTCCAGTTTCCAGAGAATACACTTACGCAATCAGTCTAAACTGGTCGATGTTTCCCTTAGGGTCCTTTTAATGAATGATCTCTCGCCTTTCATATTATTTTATTATAAAGGTAGGACTGAATAGTTCCATCACAGGAGGTCCAATGAGCAATTATATTTCACTGTCTACATTCTAAGATATATTAATTCGCTCAAATTGTTTCTAGCCTTTGGAAGTTCAAGGGGTGCGCGCTCTCGTGTTACGTCAAGTTGAACAGCCCGCTCGTACAATTATCGGAATTTTTCACTTCCTCTACTGCGTTTTCAAGGTCGATGAGAGCACGCGGCGAATATTCACCTGCATCGGCTGACAAAGACACACAATTGCCTTTGTTGCCCTCTAGACCCACGGCCACGACATCATACCCTAGTGGTCCTCCGCACCATGAAGCCAAGAATGATAGGGCCCATGAAACCGGTGACACTACGGGCAAGCCACGAGATGGACACAATGAGAAGGAAAGCGTTCAGAAAACACTGAAGCACCTGGTAGAGTCAGTGGGCGTGATTCTCGGTGGTATCCAGAATCCGGCCGCTAAATGTATGCGCTGCAGGTGCTCGCCGTGCCGGAGACGCTTATCGCAGCTCTTTAATGCTGTAAAGCTTCTGTTTAGCGCTTGTGCTGCTCACGCAGGGGAGGCCCACTTATCAGCTTCGTCTTAGCGCCTTTATCTTTAGGTTCACTTGAACTAGTGACTACAGACTAGATACGGAACCAGATAGCGGCTTCATGGATGAGATTTCTGAATGTTTATAATCAGAATGTTGAACTTGCTTTCACCGTTCAGCATCCCTCTTTCTATGTCATTATCATCATCCCTCATCACACCTTTATGTCCCCGTTCCCCCTCCCACTGTGGAGAGTAGCAAACTAGAGCGCGTTAGGTCAGGCCGGCATCTCTGTCTTCTTTCAAATATAGCTCTCTCTCTCTCTATCTCTCTCTCTCTCTTTCATTTCCTCAAGGCTGATTTTCGCAGCCCAAAGGCTTTGCTGGCTTTTGCTTACAAAGTTACACTAACAGCATAGTGCGGCAAGGACGATAGACAAAGATTAGACAGGACAAGCGCTTGTCCTGTCTAGTCTTTGTCTATCGTCCTTCCCGCGCTATGCTTCTAATGTAACTATGTATTACCAACCAGCCCAAGCCTATACCCTTCTTTTGCATATAAACAACGCCGACTGACAAGAATTTAAATATATTTGCAACAAGAAATAAGAAGGACAGCCATGTCTATATTTAGAGACTCCTGTCCAAGATAAATTTTCAGAATTCTTTTGTTGACTAGTTGCTTCATACTGAACAACTAACGTCACTCAAAAAACACATGAATGGCGAAAAAGGACAGAGTTTAGTACGTACTGGACTCTTTCCTATGCTTCTTCGCGCCATTCTTCCTTTATTTGATGCAGTGTATTACTTCGTCAATACATTTGCAGCCATCTTGCGGTCCCCATGCCGACACGCACATATTTGTCGCGCTAATGCTAATATTGAATAAATTAGATAGAAATACCAACACATATGTATTTCATTTATAATGTTTGAATAAGCGATGTTTGGTTATATGCTTAGACTGACTGGGCTATGAACGCTCGTCGTCATTAGCTGCTTCGCCTAATTGCCTACAGTGTCTGGTGCCTATTTTACGTAACCTTTTACTTCTACGAGCAACTGCAATGTGAATAGCTTACGAAGTGTCCCCAGAACGTGTTACTCAACTTGTTCGAATTTTTTTTTTCAATTTCAATGTTAGGTACGCTTAAAATTGAAATTAACTTTACGGTTACTTCTCACTTAATAGGATCTTCAACCACGGCTGGGTATAAGCACTATCCTACTGAGGTGCCCTATCGATTTGTCCAGGGCAGATCCTGCGTTTAATTCCCACAGTACTTTTAGAATTCGGTGACCGTTTATTAAATTGGAAAAAGAGATCCAATCTTCCCATTTTGAAATAAGAAAATACAGTAGTCCAAGGTACTACAGTATTCTTTGTAAACTGCAGAAATAAGAAACGTGCCCTTCCCTAGCTTATTCAATAAACTGTTACTGAAGCAGCCTTTCATATCTTGATCAGGACTCTGCTGCGGCGGCCCGTCCGTCCTTTTCGTTACAACGCTTTGTCGTTTTCGCCAAACTATCTCCTCAGTTACATTCCCACCACGAGACACACAAAAAGAAAACTTCATCCACCAGAAACGCTTGTGGTGAAAAGGAAACCCTTTTGGCAATGTGCAGTTGGGAGCCGGGCGCGCTAATCAGTAGGATATTGAGAATTATGTGCGCGTGATAATTTGTGCAAGACTGTATGATTCAGACACACACTCGCACGCCCCTCGATAGTGGCGTCTGTGAATGGACACACAAAGCAATACTAAGAGTAAGCAATAGGTTGCGCACTGTAAAGAAGTTGTTTTGGGGGAGACAGCGGTAATGAATGAAGAAGGCAAGCGAGAGATATATTGTAAGAGCGCACTGCTGTAGCAGTCAATGAGTCCATGGGAGGGGAAATCACCAAAGCCCACCACTCTTTTCCGCAGCTAAGCGTGGATTTTGGAGGTATTACTGCGTGCTATTCGAAGATGATGTCGACACTTGAATTTGTTGGGGCGTACCCATAAGCGGCATCTGGCTGTTCTCAGGACAGCGAAGTGCCTTGATTGATGTTGGCTGGCTTCCGTGTTGGTTAGTGCTTGCTACCTCTGGTAAATACATCGTGTAAATACCTACTCTGCTTCCACGTAACAAGTATCCCGCGGTTTTCACTGCAGCCTAATGCGTTGCCTAGAGCACTTGTCAAAAATACCGCAAGTAATTTACTTCGGCAAACCACTATATTTGCTCCACAATCTAGTATACCTTCTGGAATCAATCATGGTGCAGAAAGAATTGCCAAGTAATTTTAAAATATTAAAGTTTGACATACTGTCAGTAGTTATGTCAACTCCTGCTATACGCCCACGCGAATGTATGAGGCTACAGCCACAGCGTTAAGACTGCTGTGTGGTGCAGTAAATGACGCATGGTTCTAAGCCTACCTAATTGTAAGCTAATGTAGATTGCTGGAAAGAGCATTGTGATGAAATACGTGTAACACCAGGGTCAGCCTCATTATTCATAATACCAAAATTCATATCTATTTACTTGACTTCAGTCTACTACAATAAAGAGTCACCATTATGGTGTATTGGAAAAATTACTGCACATTACAAGTGATTCCAAAACAGTGACAACCGTTTTTGAAGATGTCGTTTGGAACGTGCTGGCGGCCACATCGTGATAGTGGTTGTTACAATGTTAAGCAGCACGACGAAAGAATAATGCTTGCAATTGACCTGTACACTCTTATGGCGTTCCAAGTATCGAAATACTTTTGGCACATGTGTTACGAAACTTCGACAGATGTTTTAAGATCCCCATAGCCTGATATAGGTAAGCCAACCCACGACTGCTACGTCAGATTGAAAGTTTACTGCGTTTCTTCCACGTTGCACCCCTTTCATTGAAATCTGACCAAACACTTAGAACCTAAGAAAAAAAAGACGCTGTTTGATTTATTGACTCCAATAAACAATTACATGGCAGTGTCACAGATATAGACAGCCACATGTTCTCGCTCCACAAAGCTACATCTCGCCACGTCATTTCACCTTCCCGCCGTTCTTCACATTTTCTTTTAGCAATCACGTTCAAAATATGCATTGTTTCAAGCATCACTTAGCGTGCTCAGTCCCATTAGCCGCATTACGGCCATCGTAAATAAAATAACCGTCACCCACTATGCATGAACCATTCGTTCTCTCCTCATGTAGCATTAATCTAGAACACCCGTATAATAGCAACAGCTTCTTTTTCTGATTGAGAATCATTATCAGCGCCATTAACCGACTCTGTCAAATAAAACTGACACAATATAGGCAATGTCTGCTCTGTGTGTTTACTAAGTTGCAGAGTGTAATTCATTTTTCTGCTAGTTCCCTTGACTTCTTGTAATTATACAATGTCCATGTTTGTTTGTGGCTGGCCAAATATTTCAGTGGTTTCTTCGCGTGTTATTCTATCCTTTTAATCATCTCTCGCTCTTTAGGATATGTTCAACACTCGCTTTCTATTTCATGCACCATTTCGTAATGCTGTGGGCCATAAAGGTGGTAGCACAAGAAATGAATTGAAAACATACGGTATTCTTATGTATTTATTGACATCATGGTGTTTTGTGTCTGGTGAGAGTTTATCAAATTCTAATCAGAAGAAACTATTGTTAGTTATTTTTCAAATATATACAGTGCTCCCCCAATTCATCGCACTGCACGAATTTGACCAAGGCTATCTGCGAAGGTAGCAGATAATGTTGCGGGCTCGGTGCAGTACAGATTGAGACAAAACACTTGTCTAAATTCTGAATTCTCTGCAATCATAGCCACGTTTCTAGTACGCCTACCAGATGAACGGGATTCAGTGTACTGTGTTCGTAACGCTGCGAATGGTTCACTGGGACACCGCGCATCTGAAGTGGGATGTAGTGCTTTCACTTCACAGCCCCAACAACTCATTTGATCAAGGCAGAAATCCCTTTTTATTTCTGTAATGTTTCATTGGTTCATAAAGACGACAACAAATATGGAAACAGTACGGCTCTAGCCCGGAAATCAGAATAAACCACAGAATATGTGCAAATGGAATTAGATGCATCTAGCTGCCCCCCAAGTATAGTAATGAACAAAACAAAAACTAATGATCTAAACGTCCTCACTCTGGTATCATCTGCGTGGTTGCATCAATTATGCTCCGCGTCAAACACTAGAAAATCAGAGGTTACTTCGCCATACAAGTAAACAGCTTTACATTTACTAATTTTCGTACCATGCTTCCTTGTATTTTGCAGCTTCAGCTACAAAGTGAACATTACCGCTAATACAACAGGTAACCACCCGGAGCCAAATGCGATGATCTACCAGGAAGACCCAAGTAAGATTTTTTTTTATGCCTAATAGAAACAACTCTGGCACAATAATAATATTCCTCTGTTTTAGTTATTAGATTGAAAAACTGAAAAAACTGAACTATGTACGTAAGAAAATTTCTCCGACGATTACGATACTCTTTAATGCGAATTTCAAGCGCACCTGTTTAGGTGTTTTGAATTCGCGATATATTGTTGCAGAAATTTTGATTCTGAACGGAAGGGCCCTCTCGGCGGCAGCGCTGAGCCTGTGCTCGGGCAGCTCGTTGAGCAGCAGCGGCAGACTAAACATTGCCATCGGCTCCGTCTCTCCGTGTTCAGAAAGAAAGCGTGAACACAAAAACGCCTTGATGGCGCGGAGCGCATTCTATAACAGCGGCAACGCTGCAGACTAAGTAACGCTTGCGCAGTGAGTCCGAAACCTACGCCAGCGTTTTATCTCTCGCCCGCCGCATGCCTTGCTGCCGCCGGCACTCCGCTTTATACCTCACCCTTTTGCCATACCCTCATCCGGTTCCCGCCGCATGGTACCGCTACATCCTCCTCTCGATCTGCTATTCTCCTAGCGCCTCTTCCCTCTCGCCGTTTTTATTGCACTAGCAATTTTATGGACCCTCCATGCGCATTTCTACCGTGGGCGTAGCCGTCGCCGTTATGTTCTGTGCAAAAGCCAAGGGCAATAGAATCGTCGCCGCGCGCCGTATGCGGTATGCGGGAGTGAAAACGTGCTAGGGTAAGCCGGCGATGGTGGCTCAATCTCGAGAACGCAATGGCGGAAAGCGGGGAGGAAGCGCGCCGCCTTCAGTCGCGCGCAAGGCTTCCAGGTGAGGGGGTCGGGCGCGTTCTACTCCAGGCGGCCAGGCGGCCGCGCGTGCCCGGCAAGGCCTCTCTATCTCGAAAGCCATCTGCGACGGGTACAAAGTCCGCACTGCGCTTTGTTTTCGCGGCGTACTTTGCGATGATGCGAGCGGCTGAACGAAGGTCAACTAGCTCGCTGCTGCTGCCGGGTTTCCTCACGGCAGCCTTTTGACAGCAAGTTTCCGCTGTCATCGAGTGAGATCTGTTCATGTTGGCTTGTGCGCGCGTGACACCATGCTTGTTAATTTAGTTAGTTGACAATGTTTGCAAGCCTGTACGGCCGATAAATATACTATCCTTACTTCGTATGGCTGTCCACTAATTTGCTATCGCAATCGATGCTTCGCCTTTCGGGCGAAACTGCGACTTTTTTATTATCCTACGCTGCGCGCCATGTTCGGCCTCATCTTCCGCTGTGCTCGTTCGCTCGATTACAAGTGACGTCGACGCTTGCCGCTAGAACGGACGCCTAAGAGCTGTGCTCTAAAACATAACAATATGCAGAAATAACGCACCCCTTAATACTTATGTGAAGCGAACCATTCGTGAAGTGGTTACCGTTGTGCAACTGTTCATGACAGTGTAGGGGGTTACAGCAAGAAAAGACGCGCCTGCAATTCCCTCTACTGTCCTCAGCACCAACTGGCCCAGCAGACTCCACTATTAAATAACTCTTCATCTTCGTGCAGCGTTTTGAAGCCTGCCGACTGCCTGCCTCTCCGGCAAGACGACTAGACGCGCAGACTCCCACCGCGTAATTTACGCGACCGATGATTAGACTGTTTCCTGGATCGGCCAACTTTGCCGAGACAATGCATCCAGCGTCGGCCCACTTTACTTTTCCCGTATCGCCTTTATCTTGCATTCTCGCCCACTTAATCAGGCGAGAAACTGACAGGTAAGGTGCGATGTAACTCGGGAAATAAGTTAAAGGAAGTTTCAATTCTGCGCTCGAAGGCGTATGATTGAGGCGTTGAGAATATTTGTAGGTACTATTCGTTGTTTCACTCAGCAATTATTTAGAGAACAATGCCGGTCACCGGCACATATATAGGAATTGTAGAGTTGGGGCTACAAATAGGCCAGTATGGTTGGTCTCCTCTGCATGAACTATTCTACCAGACAGCAGCAGCGCCTAGCAGCAGCCGCAGTTTGCAAAAGGAGGTTTGTTGATTGCTTCACATTAATAAGTGAAGCAGAGAGCATTTTAACACTGCAATACGTCGGTTTAGAACACCCGACTTACACTCACCTGCGGCAGTGGTTCAGTGGCTGGGGCATTTTTTTTTTACCGAGCACGACGACGTGGGATTGATGACACGCACAATTTTCGTCGTCAACGGCCGCATACCGATGAAAGAGAAATGCAGAAATGCTTCTGTACACGTTAATTGCCCCTTGAAATTCCCACATGCACTGAAACTATCGCGGAGCCCTGCTCATAGTAGCGCCCCCATAATATGATTTTGATTTCAACCTATGCTCATGAGAGATATTACGGCTGACTTGTACTTTAATAAATCAAGCGTGTTTTTAAGAACAGTATCAAGGACCATTCATTTCAGTACGTGGGTAGATTGCGGTGCATGTACACGGTGCTATTTTGTATGAATTCAAGCTCAAGCGAACCTAGCCAACTTCAAATTTACGAACTCTGCTGTATTTAGTCTAGCTTCCTCTCTTGTTGTCTTGTGCACCGGAACATGGGGTCACTTGTTAAAATGCTCAAACACTGCTGCGACAGATTCTCTACTAACTTCTCGGGATTCTTTTTATCTTTCCTTGCCATCTTAACTCGTCTTCACAGAATAAAACAACTAATTCCATTATTGTCCCTCCTTCTATTCTTGAGCTGGAATACTAAATTTCATGCGTGGTACAGCTTCTCCTCAAGTTCATGAGCGACACAGAGCGAAAGTTTTGAATGGTCATCCATCTGGAAGAGTGGAAGAGAATGTATGAATGGCGCCCAATGGATGGTGCACCTCTGTTCAAATAAGTCCTCACCATTAGTCTCCCTTGCACGTGTTCCAAACTCTACTTCACTTGGGTGGTGCAAGAGCGAAGAAATTCCAGCATAATTTACAATATGTGGTCTCCCTCCAGCACAACCTCTTTATCCGCGATAACCTCAACAGCTCGAACCGTTCAGCTCCATAAACGAAAATAACTTTTTGGTGACCATGCACACCGACTTTTCTTTTGTCAGTATGTACTAATACGACTAAGGCTGCTTTCTAAAAATTGGGATGCTTTATCCTAACTTTATACAATCCTTTACTGATTGTTTAGTTTTGTTATTTCTGCCAATTCAAGCCCTCCACGCTTCGGTCCGCATTACAGCACATATAGTCGAACTGCAGTAGAGTTCGAAACACCATATGAGGAACTATGACGTTATCATTTCAGGGCCGTACCTAGCTGCAGCTAAACTTTGGCTCACCAAGCTCCGTTAATTTCGAGATACGACGGCTACATCTACCCGTAATATGCTTGACTTGGTGTGGCTTAGTAACGCCATTGTAGCAGCCTATTGACTATGGCGTTGCGTTGCTGAGCTCGAAATTGAGAGTGCAACACTCGTCGCTGCGGCCCCATTACAATAAGTGTAGAATGCGAAAAAGCGCGTGTACTATGCGTGGACGCGCGTTAAGCTATCCTAGTTGACGGAAATAATTCTGGAGCCTTCCACGATGGCATGCCTCATCATCAGATTAGGGTTTTATTAGGGTTGTGGCCGGTAAAACCACACAATCGAATCTCTATGCTGCTGAAGAAGGTGCTGGAAGGAACACGCGAAAGAGAGGCTTGTTTATAAAGTACTTACGATCATGTAGGGCGGGAGAAAATTCCATCTGTGCACAAATAACTAGATGCCCATCCTAGTTTTTTGCAGCGCGCAATACCGTAACGATATCTAAACTCGCAATCAAATGACCAAAAACAAGCAGAAGTGTCGAGAGTTGTTCTGGAGTAATTAATGAAGCCCTCACAGAGTCACACAGCTCACAGCGAAAGGTCGCATAGCTCCGGCAATCCAGGCACACGGCTTCCACCAAGCTCATCGTCATCGTCTTCATCAAAGTAGTGCCTACTGCTCGTTTCTCTCCAGTACAGAAGCAACTTGTAACAGAAAGTGTACAATCGAGTGATCCGTCTGGCTGCTCGCGCCCTCTGTAAAAAAAAGCACAGCTGATATGGACGAATCACGTTGCCCTGTCGCACCAGCGACATTAGGTCAACTAGAACATACTCCTAATGCAGATTAAGGAAAGACGTCTCCCTTTCCTGATGCTTGAGTGGCCTGCCTTCCGATACTCTCGGGGTGTCGGCCAGTCGACAAAGAAGGTACGTTATGTCTGGTGTAGGTACTGAGATAATTACGCTCCAGTTGGTATTTGTCGGTTTCACCACGTAGCGGAATACAATAAGGAATGTTAACACGCAGTTTCGCCTGCTCGCGCGATCTTGGTGGGCGTCTCGTCTATGATATATGTAAAATCTGCTTTTTTATCAATGTATATCGAAGTGATTATCAAGCAAAGGCAGGTCAGTCCTATGGTAAAACAGGCGACATTTTGTCTAAACAGAATGAGCTCACGAAAAAACAAGTGCAGATATTTCTTACTTATGAAAACCCAACGTCGGTTGACATTCCTATATGTCACTTAAAAAACATTATAATTAAGCTAAACAATATGTTGTCCTCTCGCGACTGGGTTATATGGATGTGATTATGTGTTGTCAAGGTGAATAATTTTGTAAGCTGCTGGCCAGACCCGGTGTAGAAACCTCTTATAATCAAATTGTTCTGTAGACCTCGGAAATCAGAGAGTTGGTGCATGTCTTTTATCAGGACATACCAAGTTTGTAGGTCTATTTTAGATGAGTTCAAATGTGCACCTGCCTCAAGCCGTACAAGGACAGCTGCCGGCCCAGATGGCGTTACATATGTGGTCTTGAAAAACTTCGAACCAGCAGGCAAAATTCTGCTTTTACAGAAACTTATATACATGTGGATAAAGGAGACTTCCCCAGATTCACTGAAAGTCTTACGTGTAAACACAATCCTTAACCCTTGTAAGACCCGGCTTTCTCCAGACTTCTTCCGACCCGTAAATCTCACAAGCTGCTTACGTAAGGTAATAGAGGAGACGGTGGACAGTCTACTTCATCTGTGAAGTTACAACGCGAAAGTGCTATCTAACAATGTGACATGATTGACAATGTGACAAGCGGCGTTGCAATATGGATTTGCTGTGACATAGTTACTAGCGCGAGCAAGACTAACGGAAAAAAGGTACAACAGAACAGGGCGCTCTGTCCTGTCCCACTTTTCTTTCGTTAGTCTTGTTCGCGCTAGTAAGTATGTCACAGCAACTGCATCGATACAAACCAGCCCAACTTTCTGCGTTACGCAATGGATGCTGCACTGGACCTTGTCGCAAGTGTAAACCTGAACGCAACAGCGGAAGTTTGACAATCACCGTCTTCCTTGATATTCAGAGAACATCTGACACCGGTAGTCACATACATGTGCTTGTTAGCTTGCTTGAGGCTGGTCTATGTAGACGATCACTGCGATGGATTTCGCAGTGTGTTCAAAGGGGCTGGTTGGTTCAGCTTTAGAATAAAAAACAAACAGCGCGAGGGAGTAAAGACCACAGAACAGAGCGCTGACTAGCAACGAAATGCCTTAGTTGCAGAAGCAGCATATGAAGACATCATTGAAGGCGACATAAAGAACAGAAAAAGAAGGATAAGCGTTAGCCACGGAGATAATCCAGTTCTTGCTCATAGCGTGAGAGACGCAGAACTGACGCATGCGTCGCCACTTGTAAATCTGCAAACGCTACAAGGATTTCCCACGTGCGCTTGCACTGTACCTGATTTACTCCTAACATCCACCGAATATTCATGTGTATACAGACGGATCGTGGCAATTTTGTCAGCATCCTAATTTGTCATACAGGGCCTGATAGAATAAACCTTTAAATTATGTAAAGTGACATCGTCTGCCATCACCGAACTCTTTGCTATCTTCTCCCCTTTGCGCTTCATAGCGTCAGTAGATATCACACAGAAGTTGCTTATTCTCAGTGATTCATAGGCTGTCCTCGGCACCTCACGTCACTAATGAGCCCCGACCGAGGGGCCTTGATTGCACATTTAATATATGCAAGCTTTAAAGAAGACAGAAAATCCAGCGCTTGATATCACATTAGAGCGGATCAGTGGATACCAGGAAACTGCCTTATTCGTGGAAACAGTGCAGCGAACGCTGCGGCAAAGCAGTTGCTCGAAAATGAAAATGCATTAAATCTTACCCATATGACGTCCGTCTCTTGCTGAGACAGGCATACTGTCGGCTCACTACAAACACCTGGTTTGATCTAAAATCAGTGTTCATAGCTGTTCTTCACAGACCTTAACATTAAATTGTTCATTCCACTAAAGTTGACTGAGAATAGTAATTGCGCAACTTTTTTACGCCGCCTGCGTATACGTGTTGCTTTTTGTACACATATAAATGCGTTTCTAGTCCAATGTGCCATTGCGGCCGCGCGGACGAAGACATACAACGCGTCTTGTTGAACTGCCCACGATACGGCACTGCGAGACAAAGACTATAAGCGGATTTATTTGTGCTAGGCCATCCGCCATTCACTAAGAAGAAAATTCGATAAAACTATAATAGTGTTGAATATGCTATAGCCATTCCTCATAATTTTCTTACGATAATGAACTTCCAAACTAGTGCAACCATTTAACAGTAACCGTTGTTCTTCTCTTGTTTCTTATGCACTCTGCAGCTGAGGATCCAATGAATCACAAGATTGTCACCATGGATACCAACCACACATGCTTTGTCGTGGTTCGAGTTAATAATGCTACACAACACGGCAAGTATTTCATCATCACAACTCATTAGCTCTGCCAACAGCGAGGTATCGCGCGTGAAAGCGGTCTTTTTTTACCTGTTTCAAGAATGTACAAGGAAGCTTATTGTTAAAGCGCATAACAGCAGCGACCAGTGGAGCCATTCTACAGTGCGTCTCCCCTATAAGCTGTCCTGCATGCACGCTATGCGTATTTGTTTTTTGCCATAAAGGAGTAGCAACATGTCTGCCTTTGCTGTAAGGTTGCTCATCAAATAGAGGAGCCAAAAAAATGCCACGTAAGCAGAATGCATGCCGAAATCCATGCTGCGAGCGTGCCGTCTCTTGCCAAAGAGCTCTGCAACTAAGTGGCGATATCGGCGCTGGGTAGAGACGCATCGCCGCATTAACGCTTTAGTGAGTCGAGTAAATGTAACCAATTATTCGTATCATGCCAACAGCAGAGCAGCGCAGTGGACACGTGCGCCCACACTGACCTTTGCCATTAGAATTAGTGCAGAAACTCCCCAATGGGGCTTGTCAGACAGTGCGTAAGCATTATTTTCAGTCGCTCATCTTGCACTCGTGCAACGAATAATTGACGATTAATAGTGTTTTATGGCGCAAGGGCTACAACGGCCAAAGAGCGCCAGTAACGAATGATTGATTTGGTGGACGAGTTACGCACACCGCGACTCACTGTGTCGAGGCAAGTATGGCAACGACCTGTCGCAAATACTTAATTGGGGTACCTAATTAGTCGGAATTAATTATCTCGGGCGAAGTTAATGTAATCGAGAATGATCTGAATTAGGGTTAAGCAACGCAATAGGAATTCATTATGGTTCACATCGTTAAAGTTTATTGCGCTTAAATAGTGCATTCGTAATTAATCCTGATCACCCTTAGTTATTCCTGATTAGCCCTAATCAAGTTAACATTAATCAATCGGTGTTTGGCTCAGTTATATTTCTTTATTATTTGAAGGTAAATCACAAGCTCCCGTCGGAGCACTGAAATAATCTTAAGTACCCGCAATTATTTTTCAATAGGCTTGAACAATTTCCCCTAATTACTCTAGGCTAGGTTATTTGATTTAACCTAATTAATTTTTATTAGCCTGTAGTTCTTCATTATTCATTCGACATGATGCTTAAGTAGTCTCATCAGAATTAATCTTTGTTAGGTTTTCTTACAATTTATGAGTCTTCATGAGTCTTAATTAGGCTTAGTTATTTCATTGTAAAGACAAACGGATTTTCGATTATTGTAGCCCTAGAATGCTTACGCTACGAAAGACTGAGCTGTAGTTAGCAGCTTAGACGACAGCGCTGATATCGTTTGTGTGGCCTTTCATTTTGCTGTGTTCTCTTACCAACACAGAAAGCTAAAGTTGAGCAAGTCAACTAAGTTCAAAAGGGCACACACATTAAGCACAAGAGCGAGAAGAACCTTTCAAATGAACTAACTTTATGCCTTTTGCCTTCTTTATCTTTTTTTCAGAGTGCTACCTTGCAGTCACGAAGAGCGCGGCAGAGCAAAACGTTCGCGGTCAATGCGAAACCGTTTACAAAGATTACTGCGGTGGAGAAAGTGTTACCCTTTACGACAGTACCTGCCAGTAGTAGTATAGCCAGCCGCCAGAATTGTGTCTACGCTTAGAATATACATGTAGAAATAAAAGTGATTGTCTAAGCATTCATTTTTTTCTGTTTACTTAGATAAAGCTGTTTCAAATGATATTTGTTGAACTAGTTGAAATAAAACTAGCCCGCTCCTGCTTTTCACGAGTGGGGTCAGGTCAGTTTTATTGTAATTATAACACAGTCTAATGCACTGCACATGGGATGAATGAAAATTGTTATGGCAGAAACTCCCCAGTGGTACTTGTCGGATAGTCAGTAAAAATCATTTTCAATCATTCACCTTGCACACACGCCTCTATGACATTCGGAGCGCGTGTGGTCGCATAATGGCGGCATTTGAATAATTGATTATATAATTACTTATTAAGGCTTCATTATTCGCATTATAGTGAAGTTTGGTTAATGAATGAAGAAGAAACTTTATTATAAAGAATGGTCCGGCAGTTTTTGTTGTGGAGGCCTCAGGTGGCGGCTCGAAATGCTTGGACTCGGGTGTCATCTTCGGCTTGCGGGACGGCCCAGAGCTGGTGTTCCAACCCCGAACTTTTGAGAGCCGCCTCCCAGCGGTGGCGACGCCGATGGAGAAGTTCCCCGGCGTCCCCCGATGCTGGGGTGGCGTCGAGAATGAATGAATTGAATTATAGCTTACTTGATAGAATATTCGAATAAATAAATATTCAGCACTTAATTTGTTAATAGAATAGTTAACCATTAATTGGACTAAATGGTTGTATGAGGACGCCATTTGCTAAATAATTTAAACATATAATTTATAACTTAGTAAGATAAATGATCTTAACTACCATTATTATTTTTGTACTGTATTATTTATATTTGACTTTAATGACTCTACATTAGGCTCTTTAGTTTACCATAAATAATTTTAACTTCTTTCATTTCTTCATTTTCTTTATTAACCTCACTTCGTCATTATGCTTACGTAATTTCTTCACAATTCATCTTCTTTAAGCTTCCTCACCCTTCATAAGTCTTCAAGGGTCCTATCTAGGCTTGAATAATTGCATTGTATTTACTTCTATTAGTCCTTTGTTAACCTTAACTACTTCTAATAGCTCTTCATTACTCACTCTATATAGTTATAATCATGAACCTCAGTACTCATACATAGTCATAAGGCATTCTCATATAGTGCACCCCTATAGGACCCCATGTACGCCTATGGAGCACATCGGTTCACGCGTTACACATAGATGGGCGGATGGACGGACATATTTCCGAGGGAATTAGCCCTAGAATGGTTACCCATTATTATAAAAGAGTGTCCGTACAGAACCACTGGATATATTTGTTGCTTAGGAGGCGCACCAAGATTGTTTCTTTTTATTAGGCCCTCTTAATTGGGTTGACATAGACTTATTTATAGGCTATCAGTCTGCACATATAAACAAGATTTCTGCAACTGTATATTGTGCAAATGAGTTCGTTTGACCACGCTCTAAATGTTTTACCATACCATACCATATAATAGCATAATGTTTTACCAGAGTTGTGGACGCTATGTGAACGATATTGTCATCTGCGAAAGCTTGCCGGAATCTGAGCCGACGAGGAAGAATTGCGCCTATGATTCAAATATCGCCACTCCTGCATTTCGTCACATTGTCCCCGTTACCTTGCGCATTGCTTTCATGAACCTTTGAATTTTGACTTAAGTGTAATGTCTTGGCGCGCAGTGCTTCAAAGAGAGAAAGAGGAAGAAAATACAGGGACATTTATTAGACACCGCTTTTGTGCGGCAGCGAGCGGCAGCGTTTGCCACAGCAACGTTTAAACTCTATAGCGGCTTGCCGTAGAAAAAAAATGCGCAGATCCAAACCCCGTTCCAAGTCATGTGAATTCGTGCTATAAATGGCAATTCAATGTTATAGGAATAATGGCAATGCATGTGTTTGAATTTATTTTTGATCCTATGCGTGAGGTGTATTCGTATGAAATATGGTTCTGTTTATGCACTGCGCCAACGTTAAGCAATGCCGAAATGCAAGCACCAAATTACGAGGATGCGCAGTGCAAGTCGTCTCCGCGGCATTGTCAGGACGGCAACAGCGAGGTACACACAAAGGAGAGTTCCTCCCGTCAAGATGTTGTCTCGTGCCTACAACTCAACCCTTTACACCCATAGAAAAGGTTGTTTAGGTGAAATAGTACACCCATTTAAAACGGTGATTTTTATTATGCCCTTGATTCCAATGTTTGTTGCCCAAATGCACACTAGATTTTATTTTTGCCCGGCATTATCTTACATTTTATCACAACCATAGTCTTTCGGACGTGAGACTTGGCAGTGGCGACGATGTGCCGTCAGCATCGTCTAACCACTCTGTAATTTTAGTGCGAATTTCTGCTAGTAAGGCTGCGCCTGTAGCACTGGGAATGCACCAGCCAGGCACGTGTCAACGCTGGAAAGCATGCCGGTTGATAGTTCCTGCGATGAGCGCGTAACGTCACCGGAAGACTACGTGAGGACACTCCCCGCTACAGGCTCTTTCACTTGGCAGTGCTGACAACGTGCCGTCGGCATCGTCTAATCACGTTGTATTCTTACTGCAGGTCAATTCCTTTAACCATGTCATTTTTAACCTTTTTGATGTACTCGTTGTGGTCGCTGCTGCCTAAATTCAACTTTTCTTGAGTTTCGTTGTGTCTTGCATTCATGGGAGATATGTCGAAAGACATGCCAGAGGACTCTGTAAAATTCAAGGTAGATTTCAGAAGTGAATTGCTTAAACTGAAGGAAAGCACTCTACGGACAATAAAAGAAACAGTTGAAAGGGATCTCAGAAAGGAAATTTGCGAATTGAGAACTGAACAATAAAATATGATGCAAAATATCGAATTTGCACGCACGGAAATCGAGAACTTGAGGGAACGATTGTATGATAAAATTGCCAAGAACGCTCAGTTGAAGAATAAATGAGACACTTCAGCGTGAAACAGACTGAAACAAACATGAAACGCGAACAGAGGATATTGAAAAACGAATCATTCAAGCGGAACAGTACTCCAGGAACAAACATGTTGAAATGCAGGGTGTTGAAAGAAAGGAAAACGAGGGCGTTTTAGACACCCTCTTTAAGGTAATGGATGCTATCAGTGAACCAATTTCTAAGTCAGATATCGAAGTAGCCATCATGTACCCACCCGTTAGTAACAACACTAGCATCTTCGTGCAGTTTAAATCTCGTGCTAACCGGGACCTTGCACTTCGAAAGGCACGAAGAACACGGTCCAATAATTTAAAAATCGGACTCGACAGTCAAGCACCGAACTTTGTGATTGAACACCTGTGTCATGCCCAAACACGACTGCTTGGGATGGCCTTCAGGAAAAAGTATGAACATCACAGAAAGTCAGTGTGGACGTACAGTGGACATATCTTCGCCAAAAATGGCAATTCTGCTCATATACACATCAACACGAAGCACGCCCTTACAGAGTTTAACAGCAGTGAATAGCGTTAGGCCTCCAGCACGCCACACAGCCGCTCACCACTAATCCCTTTAGTTTCACGAGCCTTCATATATATATATCAGCTCTAAAACTCACCGTTTGTTCCGCCTCTTTCAAAAATGATGCCATCACTGAATTTCTGAACACTTCTTCTTTCAAGTTTCACTCATTATTCTTGACTAAAACGTGGTACTCTGATGATCCCACTATACTTTAACTTGTAGGTTACAATAATTATTTGATAAATTGGCCTCATCAGCGCAGATGGTGGGTCGCTAGATATGTACAAAACCAAATTCATTACGAACTTATCCACGACCAACTTTTTTTTTTAGATAGAACGAACTTTTATTCATGTCAATTCTTGTACACCAAAATCAGGCCTACCAAAGCCTCCCGAAGGGCTTGAGTGGCAGCGCCTGGCAGACAGCAAAACAAAGGAAAATAGAGATGTTGCAACGAACTCGACAAACAAACAAAAACAAAAAAAGAAAAATTTAACAACTCAGAGAGACAGATATAGAAACAACTATTACAACAGCAAAAGGATGACAGTAATGCGAAATTAAGACAGTAACACTCGATTAAATCATTATGGGGCAGGAAGTAATGCGGAGACATACCGCAAAATTTTTTTCAGGGTGTATTTTGTTCTCATGCGGAATACACTAGGTGGCATACTATTGAAACAGGCAGG
The DNA here is from genome assembly GCF_050947875.1 of Dermacentor variabilis. Classification (NCBI taxonomy): domain Eukaryota; kingdom Metazoa; phylum Arthropoda; class Arachnida; order Ixodida; family Ixodidae; genus Dermacentor; species Dermacentor variabilis. The sequence continues at coordinate 12,463,919 of NC_134578.1, read as the reverse complement.
TACGTAGTATTGACGTGTGCTCTTTCCGTATCGGGTTGAGGAGCGAGGAATGCAGTAACGGTATTTTGGTCTTAAATCACGTGCAGGAACATATGGAAGGTGAAATGACTGTACCAGAAATGTTTCAGCACAATAGTTTCTGTTAATAAAGCGTTAAAATTTGGAAGCTTCAACTTGGCGCCCGTTCCGGACAGGATCACCAAGAAAATCCTGAGGAGCCTGAACGACGACGCCATCGAGAAGCTCTGCGAGTACATCAACGCGTGTTAGAAGGAGGGCCGAATTCTGCAAGAGTGGAAGACCGCGGACGTTATAATCATACCAAAGCCGGGCAAATCGCTGGAGGTTCGAAACATGAGGCCGATCTTCCGCGCGTCTTGTGTCGGGAAAGTGATGGAGCATGCTTGCCTCAACAGGATGACGACGCTGCTCGAGAAGCAGGACGCCTTCGGCACCTACATCATCGGTTTCCGCAAGGGACTTTCCACGCAGAACGCCATGCAGCAGATCAAGGAACAGGTCGTGAACGCTCCGAGCACGCACGTGCGCGCCCTGCCCGGGCTGGACCTCAAGAGCGCCTTCGACACTGTGAATCGTATGGCCATACTAGAAAAGATCAGCCGACTCAATCTCGGGGCGAGGTTCCACCGATATGTCAGCAGCTTCCTGAATGGGCGCTAGGCGACGGTCAAGATCGACGGGGCACCGCCACGAACGGTCTGAATGGGTGGTTTGGGAACCCCGCAGGGCTCCGTACTCTCCCCTATCCTTTTCAAGCTCGTAATAATCGGCCTGTCGGAGCGTCTTGACGCGATAAAGGGCATCTATCATACGATATACGCAGATGACGTGACGGTGTGGATCCCGGAGTACACTAGCGTCGGTGAAATGCAAGACCGACTGCAACAGGCCGTCCAAGAGGTAGAGCGGCACCTCGAAGACACGGGACTCGTCTGCTCACCCGAGAAGTCGGAGTTCCTGCTCCACAGACCGCGCAAGAAATGACCCCTCCCGCAGGTTGTGCTAGACGCCCGTCGTTTGGGCGTCCGCGTCACGCGAGGGAGGGGAACCGAATACCGACGATGTCCAAGTTGCGAGTGCTCGGCCTGTGGCTGGAAGAGAACGGTGCCAACCGCGAGCTAGTTGCCCTACTGCAGAAGAAAGTGGCCACCGCCACACACCTCGTACGGCGGGTCGCGAACAAGAGAAAAAGAATGAATGAACACAACGTTACGAGGCTGATACAGGCCTACGCGCAGAGCCACAAAGCGTGCGTTGCCGCTTACGCCGACTGCAACAGGAGTGAAACCGACAAGCTGAATGTGGCGATCCGCAGGGCGTTCAAGACCTCCCTGTGAGTACCCCAGTACACGCCAACCCACAGGCTCCTCCAGCTTGGCGTACACAACACCCTCGAGGAGATCGCCGAGGCGCAGAGAATCGCGCAGCAGCTGGAGAGGCTGTCCAGCACCAGAACGGGAAGACGAATCCTAGACTTGCTCGGGATTCGATATCACGAGGCGCATGGACTAAAGGAATCACTGCTACCGGAAGTCAAGGACGCCATACAGACGGAAAACATGCTGAAGAATATGCACCCGGTGCATTACGTGCAAAGACGTATACGCAGGGTGGTAGCAATCCTCGATAAGCACGGAAGACGAGAAGGCGCCCTCTTCGTCGATGCAGCCAGGCACCCGTGGCCACTCAGTGATTTTGATGGCGACGAGAGACGTCGACCACCACCGCCGCTACAACAGAATGTGCGAGACGAACCGGAATTACCAACACCACCATCACTACTACTAGTACAACAAAAACGGCAGCAGAAACAGCGGCAACATCGACACGGCCGGCCGATGGCGGCGGCGCCCGCATTCTCCATGGCAGTCGTAGATGCAAAGGAAAGGATCTGATTCATGGCATCAGCGAGGCTGCCGTCGGCCGAAGCAGCGGAGGAGATGGCCATAGCCCTCGCGGTACTCCACGGAGGTGCGTCGGATAGCCTGATCATCCACGACTCCAAATCAGCGATTCGGAACTACACCAAAGGTTGGGTGTCCTCGAATGTGGCGCGCATGCTCAATGCCCGAGCCAGGGACTTCGGGTCCGGCACCATTACAAACAAGTTCCTCAAGTGGTTCCTCGCGCACGTCGGCGAGATTGACAGTAACATCAACTACTGCCGCGACAACAACGACAACAACAATGCTAACGGCCGAAGACGCACCGACACCCCACCCAGCCACAACGAACGCGCCCACCTCGTCCCGAGGCATCTTACCCGCCGCGACGCGGTCACCCAGAGGACAGCCGCTGCCGTTGTTGTGCGGGACCCCAGCGAAGGAGTGATGGCGACGTCGGCGGCCACCCCGTCCAGCGGCGTCGCTGTCGTTAACAACACAACCCAAATCACGGCGGACGGAGCTGGGGATCACGGGGACGCTGACTGCGATGTCGAGGAGTTTCCGGCAGCGTACCGAGAGGTGCTTGCTCACAATAGGAAAGAACGAAGAAAATATCCACAACGCCATGGGCGGGTGGACATGTCCCAGGCGGTCGACCTGAGACGGTTGCAGACGGACACTTTCACCAACCCCTACCACCTGCACCGCCTGTGGCCCACGCTACACTCGTTGCCAGGCTGCCCGTGGTGCGAGCACCAACGGGCCTTCAGAGGGTCCTAACAGCAGGACCCTCTGAAGCGGGGCGCCTCGCTGAGAGATGGCAAGCCGCCCTACTCAGCGAGGCACCCGAAGACCAGGAGTGGGCCGTGCAGCGGGCCAGGGCCGTTGCCGAGGATCTCGGAAGATTTTCCTCGGCCGATGGACCGCTGACCGCCTAGCCCCGGGCACCAACAGCAATACCCGTTGGACAAATAAAGTTTATTCCTATCCTATCCTATCCATGAATATAGGAAAATAAAGAATGACTTTGAAATACTTCTGTTACGAAACTAGCTGGAAATAATATGTGAAATCTGTCGCCCACCGAACGGAAAGTATCGCGATTTCTCAATTTTTTCGAACTCTTTCTAGATTATATTCCTACAAACAACTATCTTATATGTGTTGGTGACATGACCATTAACATCTTAGAATCTGGCAGCGTGGCCATTACATTCACAAACAATAATTGCCATTGGCTTTGTAAACCATGTCACAACACCAACATGCATCGCTGTGTCTACTTCGTCTGCATTAGATCTTATAATTGCAAATTTATAAAGTTATTTGACATGTCGGTACCGTTGCTTCCGGCATCAGTGGTCACTGTCCGGTTTTCATGTTTTACGCATGTAGGACAGTCGACTCGAATTGTCCACCCCAGGAGCATTTTATTTATCAGATTATAGCAAACGAAGCCTCAGAAACATTTGGTCTCGCCGTCTTCACGTTCGACTCGTCTAGCGTATTAAATCAAAGCAACATGGACGACGCGTACTCGTAATTCATCCAGAGATTTGTCCAAATCTACACAACTCATTTTCCATTTATCAAGATCGCGCGATCAAACAAAACAAGAAACCAATGGCGGACACGCAGCCATATTGTCATGATAAAAGAAAAAAATCACTTTTACCACAACTGCCCGCATCCTGGAGTAGTAGAGGTGCTCAACGATTTTAAGAGAAAAGTAAATGGAGTAAATGTTAAACTTAGACGGGCAAAGTCACGTTGCTATCACGAAGTTTTCGCTCAGATTAATTTTAGACATCCAGATGCCGCGCCGAAAACGATGAACGAAGTTTTGGGTCAACGATTATGCAATGCTTTGCCTTACGAATTTTTCACGATGGCCAAAGACTTTCTGGCAGATCACTAGCTTATCACTTCAATCGGCGATGGAAAATACAGTTTGTCCGGCAACACGAGGTTTGACTTCGATCTACGCCAACGATATGTTTCTGGCACCAATCAACAGCTTTGAAATTATTAGCCCATTCATGAACTTAACAGCAGAAACCTACATGCAGACAATCTACAAATTAAGCCCATTAAATACGCCTTAGAATTTTCCTTAACTACGTTAGTGCATATATTCAATTTGATTCATTCGTCGGGTGTTTTACCTTAGGCTAATGAGAAAGCCAGAGACTCAGTTCCTTACAAGAGTGGTGACAAAAAGCTTGTTGGAAACTACAGACCGATGAGTACTGTTCCAATTTCTCTAACGTCCTTGAAAAAGTCATTTTCGCTCGCGTAACTAAATTTTTCGATCAAGTAGGCCTAGTCTCTGACGCTCTCATTGGATTTAGGAAAAGTAGATCAAGAGAAAATGCCCTATGAGTAATTAAAGATTATATATTACCATGTAATTAAAGTGACTTTTGAGCATTAGGCCCTCTTGTGCATTTTTATAACGCATTTGACTGCATCACTCGTCAGATTTTATTAAATAAATTATTTCTATGGAATTCGCGGCAACACTCTTCAGCTATCTAAATTTTACTGAAGTAACAGGAGCCAGTCAGTATGCGTTGGCGGAGCACCATCTTCTTTCCTCACAGGGTTAAGTTGAATCCCGCAGCGCAAGTTATTAGGACATTTTGTATTTAATTCCTTAATTACAAATATTGTCAATAGCCATAAAACAACACGTTTTACTGTATGTACAGATTATGTTACTGTACTGTTTGGTGGACCGAGCGCAGATGACAGAAGAATGTAATAACTTACTCAACCGACCACTCTCTTATTCTCTTTCTAATGGTTTGTAATATAATCCGTAACAAACGAAAGCTGTTCTGTGCGAAAAACAATTTCCCAATTCAAACAACGCTACAATGCATGGTGGGCAAGAAATATAATTGGTTGACGAATATAATATACGTGGTGTCTCATTTTGCTCTAACCTTAGTCGGAACACTCAAATTAATAGGGTTCGCAAAAAACTGTCACCTGCGAAACGAGTGATATAAAGCTATCGCTCTTTTCTTGCTGTTCGAATTAAGCCTCATATGTACCCTGCGCTCTTCGGATCACAGCTTAGTGCAATTTAATATGGAGAACGACGGCTACTATCAACATGACCAAAATTCTGGCACTTCAAAATATATTCATTCCTTACCTGGCGGATCTTCCTTAACAGCAAATAGCTTTTACGTGAAGTCTTCAAAACTATTAAATATTAAAAGTGCCACACAAGGTCAGTGCTCAAATTATAAAGTGATGTGACGTTACCGGCGCGGCTCTTTATGCGAACCGTATTAGCGCCTGTGTGATGTCACTAAAGACCGTACACAGTGTAGCAAAGCTTTTCAGTGTGCTAGAAATTTTAGCACAGTCGCAAGATTGTGCGGCTGCCCTGGGTTGCTTTTACTATATATCACCCAAATTACTGAGAACGTTGTCATGTTTCTATTTCACCGCGTACATTTTCCTCTTTCGTATTCCAATTTTAATTCCTACTGGTATCATGCTGCCTCCAATTATTTACTGCTTTTCTATGTTTCCCGATGCCATAATTTCGGATACCACTTCGTTTCTTCTTGTTTATCAGCTTTCACACTTGAACCGATTCTATCAGATCTCTTGAGCTACCGATCTTTATGCTTACCAGTTTGTGTTCATAGTGTGTTACCTCCAACTTCAATTGCCGCCTCTGAAGTTAGTCTAGTTACAATCGCGTTCATTATCTGTACGTTCTTTTTCATGTGCCTGTTTTCTAGCTGCATAATATATACGAGTCCGTAACGCTGCACCAAAACATAAGTCGCCGTTCGGTAATCTGAATCTCTTGGAGCATCTCAAGCGGGTAAATTTTTAGATGAGTTTACAGCTTACCTTTGGTAGTTACAATGCCTACAGGCGTTTTGCGAAATTCTACTTACACGTTAGTAGTCCATTTGAATGGGATGGATAACCTAGATGTAATATTAGGCGTAGTTTGCAGGATACTTATATTGTTTTTACAGCTGAGTTGCAAATGACGAAAAATACAAGCTGAAGTATCAATTTTACAAGAACGTTTGAAATAATTTGCTGCGTATATAAAGAATTCACTTCCTGAGGTCACTAAAATTTATATTTTTCTCTTACAAAAGACATCGTCAATATCCATGCAGCTGTTGACACGCAAACAATTGCCTCGTTCCCTCGTACTTATAAACGGGGCCCGTGCTAGAACTTACTCTCGACAGTCCGCTTTATGTGAAAGTTCTGTAGAACGCTTGTTTTCGTCTCCCCTTCTAGTACGTGCGTGCGTATGTGTGTGTGTTTCCGCTTATTCTCCTTTCCCATCACTAGTTATCAAGGCCAACTAACCGAACAGTTCGTACTTCTTCAGTAGAACGTATTCCAACTTGGATTGCACGTGGTATACACTTGGAGACACAGCACACACTCGTTGAAGGCTACGACGAAAAGATTGTGCACAGCTGCACAGAGCACTGTTGACCTCGTCGCTGCGCTCATTTACTCGCGACTCCCCACACTAGCGGCAGCTGGTGCGTTTTCTTGAAAACAAAACTCACGTACATCTTAGTGTTGCTCATAGTTCGCAGCACTGTATTGTCAAGGATGTGCAGCGATTTCTTTAATGCACATGTATATAGCCTGTGTTTGAATTCTACAAAGCTAGTTTCTTGATGAATTTTATTCATTCGCTGCAGGAAATTTTCTTTTGATAGGATAATGTAACAACTCGGAATTTAGTCATCGTTTACGCCTGAGATAACATTACCTACATTCCGAAAAAAACAAACGGCATGAAGAAAAGAGGTAGGGGCACGTGTTTTTAAGGAATAAGAATGAATGCACTTGCGAGAATTGAGTTCGTTACTATGTGTGGACGGCAAACGAAAAGCTCTCGATGCAAGGCATAATATGTTAATTTAGAGACAAGCGGAAACATGGCAAATGATGCGTCAGTGTGGGGGTCAAGCCAGCATCGGGCACCTTGAGGCAAAAATCGGCTCTTCCGTTCTAAAACTGGCCAGGTATAAACCCTGTCCTGAGCTCTCTGAGAATATATACAGCTGTGGTATAGCTGCTACAATGTCTGGCTTCCAGCTGCAAGTTTGCGGTGTTATACAACGCCGGAGAAAATAAGATTGCGGCGCATCATCTGGGCAAGGTCAGCGCCGAATCCCAAACTATCAGTTTTTGCTTAGAGGGACGCTAAAGGCAAATACTAAGTTCACGTTGACTGTTTAAATACCATTCCAGAAACCTCGCAGCGCTTCTTTCGTGCCAAGAAAATACTTAATTAGCTTACAAGAAAACTGCGTTTTAAGGGTTGAGTAAGGCTTTTTGCAGACTACTGTTCCTTATCTATTATCCTCTTAACGATACTACCCATTATGTTGAATTACAGAAGGAATAAACTTCAAAGGTACGCTTAGGTTTGCAAATAGACATGAATAGTAAAAAACAATGTTAAGGAAACTAGCACCCGCACTGATATCAGAACTTATGCGTAGACAATAAATGTATATGTGTAGGTTCGCTTCAAACGCTGTTGCATCTTTTATGTATTTATTTAATTGTTTTAAATCTCAGTGCGTACGGCACTGAGCGGTAAGGTTATAGTAGTTCTAAAGCGGCGAAAAACGGTCACAGGAAAGATAGTACCCAAGTGGGCGTGTGAGCATAGTAACACGACTCAAATATACGACTCTAATAATACTGTAGTACAACCCAAACTTGAGTATGCTGCTTCAATCTGGGATCCAGGTCAAATAAACCTAACGCATTCACTGTAAATGGTTCAGAACAACTCTACTCCTTTCATTCTCTCCAAATATAACAAAACTGCAAGTAGCAGTGCCACGAAACCTAGCCTTAACTTACCCTCCTTGTCATCACGTCGCAAGATGTTCCGTCTGTGCCTTCTCATAAGTTATTTCGTCATCCGCTGTTACGCAGGAGACTCATTTCCCCGCCTCTGTATGTATCGCCTACACTAGATCGCATTCATAAGGTCGGCATTCCATTATGCAGATCCAACGCTTTCTTGCAGTCATTTGTACCACGCACTTCCAATGAGTGGAATCACTTTCCACCCTCGACGGCCACCGTCGAGGACCACCTTTTTTCTTTCACATTGTTCAATCTGTACTCACAACGCCATAGCTAACTTTGCATATCTAGGCGCTATTTGTTGTTTGTTTTGATATATATATATATATATATATATATATATATATATATATATATATTGAGCTACCGCGGCGCGGTTTCCCCATCCACTTTCTTGGGTATTTATGTGTTACTACAAGAACTAACTTTGGAAGTGTTCGCCAGCGCCACCACTCACAAACCGGCGGCGGATGCGGAACATCTTTTCGGCCGCAGGCGTCACGAGTACGTGATTTTTCTGGGTAAAAGCAACGGGTCACTATACCCGCACATATCACCTGAAGGCATCAATGTTGCCGGATTCGAGATCCTCGTTGTGTAACAAGAAGAAAGGGGTTAATCGAGGGGCCCGATTTTTATTAATCATATCATGAGAAGCCCCCCAACAAATAAAGACACCAAAGAAAACAGGGGAAATTACTTGTACTTACATATTGGATGAAAACGTTAAAATAATAAAGCAAACAGTAAATTATAGGCATTTAAAGTGGATGAAAAAACAACTTGTCGTAGGTGGGGAATGATCCCACTTCTTCGCATTACGCATCGCACGCGTAATGCGAAGACCTGGTATCGTTCCCCACCTGCGGCAAGTTGCTTTTTCATCTTTTCATTGCCAAAATTTATCATATTAATTAACATTATTAAACATTAATTTATCATTATGCACGCAAGGTCACGACACTTAAATTTGGTTTAGAGCAATGCGTGAACATTGAAATGCTATAGCTTCCTTCCGTATTCATAATATGGAAGTGGATGATTCGTGTTTCTCATAACCCAGCTGCTAGACTGAGAACAAATTTCTTGTAAGGTCATGACGCGCTTAAATTTGATTCTCAGCGTTTAAATTCAAATGGTGTCGCTTCCTTCCGTAAACACGTTTTCGAAGTACCTGCTTCACTCATCTGTCTCGCAGAATTTCAAAACGTCAGCCTTCTCATTTCTGAATGTCGTTTCACTACCTTTAACGAAAAGGTTTTACAGGACATTTAGGTAAGTGGTATTTGAAAAGGCGGCGGCGCAAAAAGCGACACGATCGGAGACAGGACGAGAAGGGCGAGCGCTGAACTTCCTACACAATTGCGACTTCTTCACGAACACATATGTTATGTTCGAGCCAGGGGTTATCATCTGCGCATGTGTAAGTATTCCAGCTCTTTGTCTAAAAGCATGATGAGGGCCATGCTGACACATCTTTCCCCAAGTATAGAAATCAGCTCGGATTCGGCAGTTGCCCGCGCCACACGCGTTCTTGCTCTTCTCGATAATGTAATTGTTTTCAAGGCCGGGCGAACAGTCCTTGCAAGTCAGACAATGACTTTTCAGAAAAATTTCAAAATCCTTTCCTCCACACGCATTTCTTACGTTGTGTGCGTGCTCCGTTAACCTAGCGTTAACACATGTCCCAGTTTGGCCCAAAGTATCCTTTTCCGCACCCTAAACTAATTCGATAGACTGCGCCCTCTGCGCATTAAGGCGAATTTCAAGACTTGGGGACAGTTGTGTCAGCTGCCTCCATAACACTTTCAGACAAAGAGCTAGCATATCTACACATGCGCAAATGATAACCGCTGGGTCGTACAGCACGTATATATCCGTGAACCATTCACAATCGCGTTGTTGGAAGTTCAGTGCTCGTCTTTGTGGCCTCGTCTCCGTCCGTGTCTTTTCTTGGCTGCCGCCTTTATAAAATATGCAGCAAGACGCCAAATTTACCGCATTAATTAGATAAACGGTAGTTGGGCAAAACCACGAACCCACATGCTGCGTTCGCTCGGTGCCGTTGTCGCTCCAGCGCAGCTTCGAGCCGTAGTTAGGCGGCCGTAGGATGGCGAGACTGGATGCAAAATTTAATATGCCATGCTTATGTTACGTGTTAATGAACCTCAGGTGGTAGTATTCATCTCGCTAAAAAGCGGCATGGCCTTCACTACAGTATTTATTTATTTATTTACCTTCGGGGCCGAGGCATTACTGAGGGGAGTGGGTAGAGAATAAACATGGTACAAAAAAACATGATGATGATGTGTGGTGTTTAATGGCGCAAGGGCCAGGTTCGGCCAAAGAGCGCCATGACAGCTGGTAATGTTGACGATGTATTGTGGATGACATGCACAATGAACTCGTCATGGTAGATGAGATATGGCTGTAAAAGGGCCTAAAAACTTCCGCTGTAAGTGGAGTAGAATACATAGGTGCTAAAATAATGACGATGACTAGGGTGTGATATGGGCTATGGCAATGGATTTTCGTTAAAACATGATGCAATAAAACTTAACACTGACAAGAGAGTTTCAAGAGGGCCCTTGAATGCAGGGCTGTTAGTCGTGTGCTAAAAGTTGCCTGGCCAGATGATTTTCAGGGTGTCTGTTTCGGCTAAAAACTCTAAGACTGTTTGCAGATTAAAAAGCGGTTCATCGCTAAGAAAAAATGCAGGGTGAAGGGGTAAATTCTCGCGATATGCAGCAGGGAAAAACTTTTTCCTGTCTGTTTCTATTGCAGGGCACTGAATAAGAACATGGAGGACAGTGAGACTATTGCCGCACTTAACACAAGTTGGAGGATCGCCCCCAGTCAAGAGATGAGAGTGGGTACCGTATGTGTGGCCTATCCTTAAACGGCAAAGAAGTACTTCCTTGTAACGTGCTGTTTTCCCACTTATCCAGTTCCCCAGTTTTGGTTTTATTATGTAAAGCTTATTCATTGCTTGTGTATCCCACTTGCCTTGCCAATAATTCCTTAATTTACGGCGTAGAAAAGGATTTAGGTCTGTGGTAGGGATGGGAATATTTCTATCTCTGATGTAGGTTACTGATGTAGCGCTTTCGTCAGCTACTTCGTTCCCTTTTATACCTTTGTGACCGGGTACCCAGCATATGACAATCACTTGATTGCACATATATAGGGTGCACAATAAATTATACAGCTCATTCAAAACGGAATTCTTATGATTTTGTAAACTAATTAGTGCTTTCACGACACTTAATGAGTCTGTGAAGAGAACAGCCTTAGCGATGTTTGTGAGCCTGATGTGTTTAATAGCCGAGAGTATAGCGTATGCTTCCGCTGTAAAGATGCTTGTGTATGGGTTTAGTGTCCGAGATATTGAAAATGATGGTCCAAGAGCTGCGTAAGCAAAACCAACAGCAGATTTCGAAGCATCCGTGTAAAATTCAGCACAGGAATACTTCTCTTGTAGTTCAAGGAAATGTGATTGTATGTGAGCCTCAGGCGCTCGTTTCGATATTTCTAAGAAAGATATGTCACATTGGATAGTTTGCCACTCCCAAGGCGCTGGGAACCGAGTAGGAGCCATTGGGATATTTTCTAGAAAAGGGACGCCTGTTTCTTCTGACAGTCCTTTCACTCGGAGGGATAGAGGACGCCTGATGGCTGGGCGGTTACGGAATAGCCTGGCAGTGGACAAGTCACTAATTGCAAAATGACATGGATGCTGAACATCTGATTTAACTTTCAAGGCGTAAGAAAAAGATAAATATGCCCTTTGTAGATGAAGAGACCATTCGTTGGATTCAACGTACAGGCTCTCTACAGGACTAGTCCTGAAGGCACCTGTAGCAAGACGGATACCCAAGTGGTGAATCGAATCTAACATCTTCAAGGCACTAGACGTAGCAGAGTTATACACTATAGCACCATAGTCAAGGCGTGACCTTATCAAACCTTTATATATGCTCAAAAGGCATCTTCTGTCACTTCCCCAGGATGTACGGGACAAGAGCTTCAGAAGATTCATTGTCTTTATGCACTTCGCCTTCAGATATTTCAGGTGGGGGATAAATGTTAATTTAGTGTCTAATATGATGCCCAAAAATTTATGTTCATGGCTCACTGGGAGCTGTTGTCGATTAAGGTAAATAGCGGGTTCAGGAAATATGCCTCTCTTGTTCGAGAAGAGAACACACGTACTTTTTTGCGGGTTTAATTTAAACCCATTCTCGTCAGCCCACATTGACAATTTGTTTAGCCCAAGCTGTACATGTCGCTCACAGATGGAAAGACTGCATGATTTAAAACCTATTTGTACGTCATCTACATACACAGAATAAAACATTGTACGTGGTATGATAGCGTAGAGTGAGTTCATTTTTATATCGAATAGAGTGCAGCTAAGCACGCCACCTTGTGGTACACCTGTTTCCTGTGTAAATAGACGAGATAGCACATTACCAACTCTGACGCGGAACGTGCGGTTAGACAGGTAACTCTGGATGACATTCAGCAAATTACCTCGGACTCCCATTTCGGCCAGGTCACGGAGAATTCCGAACCGCCACGTGGTGTCGTAAGCCTTCTCCATGTCAATAAATACTGACAAAAAGAACTGCTTGTGCACAAAAGCATCGCGAATATTCGTCTCGATGCGGACAAGGTGATCAGTTGTGGATCTACCTTCCCTGAAACCACACTGTAGGGGATCTAATAGTTTGTTACTTTCAAGAAAATGAAGGAGACGCCGGTTAACCATTTTTTCAAAGAGTTTACATAGGCAACTTGTCAACGCTATAGGCCTATAGCTGTTGACTGAAGTTGGGTCCTTGCCGTCTTTTAGTATTGGAATAATTATTGCTTCCTTCCAGGCGTATGGAATGTAACCAGCGGAGAACACAGAGTTGAAGAGTGACAGTAGTGTTTTGTGGGTTTCAGGGTGCAGGTGTTTGATCATTATATACAATATTCTGTCACTTCCTGGAGCAGACTTGTTACAGCCATTCAGCGCAGCCTGAAATTCCGCCATGCTAAATGGGCGGTTGTAAGGTTGGTTGCTATTTCCTTTCCGACCCAGAGGCAGTCGTTCCGCTTGTTGCCGGTATCTCAGAAATGTGTCTGAATAGTGGGATGAGCTAGAAATCCTTTCAAAATGTACCCCTAGAGAGTCGGCTTGGTCAATGAGTGTGTCTCCTTGTGTATTTACCAATGGTAGAGGATGAGTTTCGCGGCCTTTTATTTTGTTTACCCTGTTCCATGCTTTTCCCTCGTCTATATAAGAATTAATACTAGAGATGTATTTTTGCCAGCTTTCCCTTTTGGCAAGGCGGCGCGTTCTTCTACCTTGTGATTTTATTTTCTTAAAGCTGATCAAGTTCTCGGTAGTTGGGCAGTCGCGAAGGCGACCCCAAGCCTTATTTTGATTTTTGCGGGCTTTCTTACACTGCTCATTCCACCAAGGAATACGCCGTTTAGAGGGTGATCCATTCGTTTGAGGGATACATATTGATGCAGCATCAGTTATAAATGCCGTCAAATATGATACTCTATCATCGATTGAGAGGGTACAGATGTTATCCCAGGCCAAATGCGTCAGCTCTCTGCATTGTTTCCAGTCAGCACAGTCGACCTTCCAACGTGGCAGATGTGGGGAACACTTATCGCCTTGTGTTAATTTTAAGAGAATTGGGAAATGGTCACTACCATATGGGTTTTTGATCACATTCCACTCCAGATATGGCACTAGTGTACTTGATGTTATGCTTAAGTCAATAGATGAGAATGTTTTATTTGCCACGCTGTAGAATGTAGGTTCTTTCTTGTTCAATATGCATGCATTGGAAGATAAAAGGAACTTTTCTAATAAACGCCCTCTTGCATCACAACGAGAATCTCCCCAGAGGGTGTTGTGTGCGTTTAAATCACCTACTACAATGTAACGTTCGGGGAGTTCTTCGATAAAACTCTGGAATTCTGTTGTAGAAAGTTGATGGCATGGAGGGATATACAAAGAGCTAACGGTTATTAACTTATCAAATAGCACGACTCTGATCGCCACTGCCTCAAGGGGTGTTTGCAGATGTGAATGTTGGCAGGCGATACCCTTATCAACTATAATAGCAACACCACCTGACGAGGCGAGAGCGTCACTGCGATCTTTGCGGTAAATGGCATATTGTTTCAGAAAGTTAGTATGTGAAGGTTTGAGGTGTGTCTCTTGCACACACAGCACCCTTGGGTTAAACTTGCGAAGGAGTTCCTTAATATCATCAAGATTGTGTATTAAACCTCTCACATTCCAATGCATTATCTGCGTGTCCATATTGAAAGTGTTTTATGGTGTGTGTCAAGAGATATTAGGTTGGCTCAAGGGACCTTTCCAGGCCCCTTGATGCGGGGTATTTCTTTTTTCTTGGCGCGCTCCAGGGAGCAACGCCGTTCCTTCGGCGTCTGAGACGCCGGAGAAGTTTTTCCTACATCCATCGCCTCATCAGAGGCGCTGGATGATGCCCGCTCAGCGGACACGCGCGGGGGTTTTTCGGGCCTGTCTGCGCGAGCAGTGGCCCGGGGACCGGCAGGCTCGGAAGTCTGCTGGCCCTTCGTGGTAGGGGGCGGAAGAGCAGTGGCTGCTCCCGCCAGGGGGGCTGATGGCGTAACCGCCGTCACACTCCGTGTGACTTGCGCGGCCGCCAGAAGATGTGGCGCTGCCCCCCGGCGCGTCACATCGCTGTAGGACGGATTCGATTGATTGTGGACACTAAAACGCTTGCGCGCTTCTGGAAAAGTGATGTTTAGTTTTACCTTGAGTTCGATTATTTGTTTTTCTTTCTTCCATGACGGGCACGATCGCGAATAGGCGGGGTGGTCTCCGTCACAGTTAGCGCAGTGGGTTGGAGAAGAACACTTGTCTGAAGCGTGGTCTTTAGATGCACATTTTGCACAAGTGGCACGCCCTCGGCAGCTCTGAGACCCATGCCCAAAACGCTGACACTTGAAGCATCGGCGCGGATTGGGAACGTACGGTCGTACGCGTAGTTTACAATATCCCGTCTCTAATGAATCAGGTAGTTCACTTGTTCCAAATGTTATTATTAGATGCTTTGTTGGAATTTCCTTGTCGTCACGCCTTAACTTAATTCGTTGCACCTTCACCACGTTTTGGTCTTGCCATCCGTCCAACAGCTCGCTCTCACTAAGATCAAGGAGGTCGTCATCAGAAATGACACCACGCACAGTGTGCATAGACCGGTGGGGGCCCACAGATACAGGGATGTCACCAAACGCAACAAGTTTCGTCAGTTTGCTGTATTGGAGCTTGTCACGTACTTCCAGAAGAAGGTCGCCGCTTCCCATCTTAGTTACTTTGTTACCAGAACCGATTGCTTCTGTCAGGCATTTTGCGACCACAAACGGGGATATTGTACGGACTGTCTTTGTTTCGTGTTGGCTATGTATTATGTGGTACTTGGGAAATATTTCTTTTGGTTTGAAGAGAAAGTTGAATGTTTCATCGGTGCGCCCCCTCTTCAGGGAGCGATCAAGGAGTGGGGGGAAATTTGAAGCCATATTTAGGATTAGTGTATTCGGCAGGAATGCCCGCCGCCCACCTCGGAGCCCAACCTGGGGACGTCACAGGATTAGAGACATTTTATTCTGCGTACGCCAGCGGTACAATCCCACTATAACCTAATATATATACCCAAGACTGGATATATTACACAAGGTTAACCCTTGCCGCCAGGAAATAAGGAAGTAATAAGAAGTGAAGAGAAGACAGGAGAGATAGAAAAGTGGGAGAGAAAGACGAAGAATGGAGAGGAGGACAGGAAAAGGCGACTGCCGATTTCCTCCAGGTGGGTCAGTCTGGAGGTGCCGTCTATGTGAAGCCGAGGCCGAAGAGGTGTGTTGCCTCCGCCGGGGGGCCTTAAAGGTCCAAACACCCAGCTTCAGCTCAACCCCCAGGATCCCCTTTTCCCCAGACACGGCTAAGCCGCGCACGGCTACACGCGGGAGGGTCCAACCCTCGTGTGCTCGGGTCCGTGGTGTCGCAACACACCAAACGCCTGCTTGCGCAGACGCCCCTGCGGGGGCAAAATAACATAATAACAAAATAATAATAAACATAATATGACAAAGCATGGTAAGGCATAGTAACTCCTAATTGTACAATGTTAGCTAAGGCAGATTTAAATCGGGTGTTATCATTAATGGAAACAATGTCGGAAGGAAGGCGATTCCAGCCTTGGGAAGTTCGAAGTAAACAAAGAGTAAAGAAATGTTTTAGTATGACACGGCTCGATACCAACCTTAGAGCGATGGTCAACAGGGTCAGATATATAATGTGGCTGAAGAAGGAATTCGTCACGGAGGGTCGGGGGATAGTAAAGCCGATGGAAAAAGTTCAAGCGAATTTTTTTCGGCGGGGTGCTAGAGATGGAAGAGAGATATCAGACTTCATAGAAGTTATACTGGCAGTTCCGTTATAACAGGAACAGGTGAAGCGAGTAGAACGCTTCTGCACCATTTCTAGTGAGGCAACCAAATTGTTAGTGCTGGGATCCCAGACTGGAGTGGCGTATTCTAATTTAGATCGAATGAGTGTTTTATATAGCAAAAGCTTTAAAGATGAAGGGGCTTGCTGAAAACTTACGGCGTAAGTGACCCAACCTGCGATCAGTGTTGTTAATTATCTTCTCTTATAACCATCAGGTCAGTTTCTAGGTGATAAACCACATAACTTAATTTTTACGTACACGCCCTCTCACGCAAGAGCTGTGTGGCGTATGAAGGTTTAGATGCTGTGAGGGAACACTCGATAAGGACAGCCGTCCACTTCTACCGCGACCATTTTACCCCTGAAGTGCCTGTCGGAGAATGTTCCAGTGGCACGGAAAGAGGAGGGCAGTCATGTTCCACACCGATGTTCGTGTCGCTGTGGCGAACACACAAATAACTAGTCGGCTCATACGTACAACCTCCTATACTATCACTAATGATGTGCTTGCTAATAGCTATGTTCTCAAGAAAACTATAAAATGAACCAAGAAACTTTACCTAAATATGCTTCCTACAAGGAATATGCACCTTCGAATGTAATATTCTCCTAATAAAGCAAATAGCTTTCTAGAAGCGTGAAGCTGTTCGCTTAAGTTGACAATGACCGTTTATATTTCCATGCAAATTTTTGCTTTCCTCTTCTAGACAGCAAAGGATGGGCGTTATCTGTTTAGAATTTATTCAGTTTGCCTTGATAGTTATTGAGAATACCTTACCGATAACACGGTACTTCTGATCTAAATCAGAAGACCTGTTTATAGTTAACATTGGCTGTGTTAACATACGTTTCTGGACGTTATTCCATTCCATACAAAGGGCTGATACGCTTCTTTAAATTGAGCAACGAGCCTTTTATATTAGTCACAGGGGCATCGCAAAAGTTTATTGACGCAACGTGAACATTGCGTACAGATATGTAATTTTCAACACGATGAGCAAAACGTGAACAAGGTGAATGCAGGAGCCAACGTTTCGACAAGTGGACTTGTCTTCTTCAAGGCGACATATGCTTTCCTCGCCACAGATATATAGGCGGGGTTCTTCTAAAGGGGAGAGGGTGTGAGGCGGGAGGACGCGGAAACGAGGGAAAATCTGTTAGCGTGTCGAATTGAGAGTAAAGCAACACTGTGTACAAGGTCAAAGCCAGGGCACCCCCCACCACCTAGGTCTGTCAACACACGCGCGTTAGCCGGCGCGTCAAGGGCGTCTGACACGCCGGATTACCAAAAAAAAGGAAGGCAAAGCGGGGGAAAAGGGGCGAAGGATACGCCAAAAAATCTTCGAGCTATACTTCAAGCTATAAAAACTTCAAGCTATAAAAACTTCAAGCTATATGCAACAACACTTAGTTTCATTTCTTGGCGTATCCTCCCCCCTTTTTTTCTCCTTTCCCTTCCTTTTTTTGGTAATCCGGCGTGTCAGACGCTCTTGATACGCCGGCTAACGCGCGTGTGTTGACAGACCGGGGTGGGGGGGGGGGGGGGAGGGTGCCCTGGCTTTGACCTTGTACACAAGGTTCCTTTATTCTCAATTCGACACATTAACAGATTTTTCCTCGTTTCCGCGTCCTCCCGCCTCACACCCTCTCCCCTTTAGAAGAACCCCACCTATATATACTGTGGCAAGGAAAGCATATGTCGCCTTGAAGAAGACAAGTCCACTTGTGGAAACGTTGGCTCCTGCATTCACCTTGTTCGCGTTTTGCGCATCGTCTTGAATTTCCATCTCCCGCATCCCCCGTCCTTTCTTATAATTTTCAACACTAATTCATGAACGAAATGAGTTTTAGAGGCTAGTATAACTCATTTTACAGAATTATCATGACCGACCGTAGCATCGCCTCAAAATTAAGCAAGATACATAACGTTTCTGTGCCGGACAGAGCTTTAATCAACCATACAGATGTGGTCACGAAGACGGCATGTGCACAGCAATGTGCACACTTCTTCAGCACTATCAATATTTCTCAATTTCACCCTTTTATTGGAAGCTTACGAGCACTAGCACCAATTACCGGCAAAGTGACCCCCGAGTAACGGGAATTAAGGTTGGCTGGTAACACCACAAACAACTCGCTCCTCAAGGTACTTTGGTATCAGATTCTGACACGAGTAATAAACCTCACAAAAACCCTACAGTGCATATGCCTTTCCTCTGTGTGAAGGATACAGTGCGCATAGGTTACTTATGCTTTAAAGATTAACGGTGACCACAGAGTCAAAGTAAAAATAAGTCACGCTAAATTAGTTCTGCCGAAGCGCAAAAAGTGGATCGAGGAATATTCGTAAAAGGGAATACTGTCATCCACCCGACTGCAGCACGATGCTACAAGGAAACCGTTTTAGGCTTTGCCAGAAAGTTTTGCTGTTAAATAACAATTTGTGCTGTTCTGGGGACCTAACCAATGATCAGCGCCTTTCCAAAGCTAAGGTTTCCAGAAAAGTTTCCTTTATAGCTTACTGTGTCACTACTTCGTTCCCCAATGCAATAACATGTAAAATGATGCGTTACTTTCCCTATAATATCCCTTCATTCCAATAATAGATTGCTTTAAGCTTTCTTTTTTTCACACACTGTTGAATTAGGGCATAACTTAGATGGTTCTCTGCGTTTATTGCCGACTAAGGAATTTCAGAAGGAATTGCTTAACGATGTTATTTCATATTTTTGTGTTCATATGTGCTATGTCTCTAAATGAGATAGCGCTATTTGTAAATAAAAAAGCTAGATATTGTAGCTTTACCGTATATAAGTGAATACAAATTTGGATATAAAGGGACTTTTTCAATTTATATAGCCAGTGAAATCATATGAAAATGAAGGTTATTCCTGTGTCGAAAGCAATTTATAGCAGAAATTTTCATTTCGCTTCTTTTTTTTTTTTGTAAAACATCCTAGTCAACTCAGTCTAGTGAATGCAGTCCTTATAGTCTACTCAGTGCAGTCTATTCATACCAGAACCTCTTCCCGAAGGTTCTGCACCTCACCGGCTGACATTTCCGCATGCATCTTGGAACATTACATGTTGACATTTCTCTTACATACACATATGCATCAATATCATTGTAGTGCAAAAAATGTCTGCAAGCTCATAAGCTCTTGATCTTAGCGATTGTATAAATACAAGCAATGTGATTTTCATGAGATGTCCTTGTGACACTGGAACATATGTTAAATACACTTCAACATGACATTACATGTACACCTTCAGATAAAAGTCGTCTATGGTGAGAATATTTATGTTAGGTTGTTATGAAGGTTATTGGTGCGTAAGCACATGTAGCATTTCCGGTGTTCAGCTTCGTTTGTATAAAAAGGTGTCTTCATAAAATCAGGTACGATCCTCACAGTGGTTGAGACACCAGTGGCATCATGCTTATTATTCTGCTATTTCTGTGTATGATGACTGCAGCAAGCGCTGCCAAGCGAAATAAAGGTCGCTATGAAGAAAGCCCAAAACACTACAACGAGCAAAAGCTATCCGCGGTAAGCATATTTCCTTTTGTTTTCTGTTCACAAGAGTCCCTTTGGTCACGCGTGCATGTTTTTTTTTCGGATCAAGAATCCTTTGGCTAAGTATGAGTCTGATACAATAAAAGCGTCATTAGACATGACCTACCAGCAACTTCACGATACCAGTGGCAAGAATATCTAGGCTGTGGCGGCAAATGCTGCTTCATGTGCCGAAGCGCATGCTGATTATCAGCACTCGATCCAGTGCTTAGGCTCGACAGGATTGCCTGTCGACGCAGCTGAGCGGAGCTGCTGCCAAAAATAATCTGCATGGAGCCGAAATTTGAAGTGTTGAGTCACTACGGCCTACCATAACTGTATTTGAATCTGTCATGGAAAATAACTACCAGTCAGCTTTGTCAATATCTGTCTGCCCGAAACGCTGCACCTGTCTCCTGCAAACGTCTCAAGCCTACGTTCAACTTCTGCTCTTCATTTAATGCCAATGTTGGCAACGGCTCTTCGGAGCGCTCTTGTCAAGCACATTTTAACATCTGTTGAATACAAGGTGCCATGACAGCATGCTACACTCTTCTTTAACTATAAGCATAGTGTAGAGGCTAAAAAGCTTGTTTCTAAATACTCTCCTTCTCATAATGAAGAGAAAAACATCTCACTTCATGTATTTGCGATGTCATAAGCCTCAATGAGACGTGGTTATTGCCAGATATATCGTCCGCAGAGTAGTTCTCTCAAAGCGATCAAGTATTCCGTATCGAAAAATTTTAACACGAATGAAAAATCTGGTGCCGTAGTATTTTAATCGCAATTGATAGCTACCAATAATGTTCGTGCCTATCTGACTTCAAAGTTGAACGCAGTGTTGTCTGGGTTAATGTTCGCTGCTGCAAATTCTTGCTGTAATCGTTTTACGTCCTTCTGGTTTGCACCGTCATTGATTTTCACCGGTGTAGCTCATTCATTGAGAATGTAGTAAAGCCTAACTCGATAGAAGCCTAACTTGGATTCTACTGACAGGGGTTTTATATTGCTGCTGGGATAATATAAGAGGAATATGATGTCTCACACTCCATTTACCATACAAAAATAAAAGGCGAGCTTCCTCATATACTTTACTTCTATCACCAACTTATGACAGCGTGTTACAAATGAAAATATTTCTGGCTATACTAAACCTGTTGCATCGAGCACATGCAGGGTATGGTCAAGCCTTTTTTTTCTTAAGTGGACGAAATGGAATACCACCAGCCGTCCTAAGGACATAGGGATGACTAGTATCTCCTGTTCTTAGTTATATTTTTAAAGGTCCCCTTATCGTGTTTTACTATTTTAAACAGACAAGCGCAGTGTATACGATCCGCGCAGAAGATCGTGTCTGCTAAGTTGCCACCGCTGCGCGCCTCCCACTCGAAAACTGCTGAAATTTAAAAATCGAACGCCGCGCACCCTTCTTTTTGACGGCGTCTCGCTTTCAGCCGGATAATCGAGGTCATACACAGAAGTGCGCCTGCGTAATCCGCATTGCTGAACCGTCACTCACCAAGACACATGACTTGTATGACCATTCGAGGCTAGGGCAGTTATTTGTTTCATCTGTTGCTTGAATTAGGATTTCATGTTTAGAAAAATAATAAAAGCTACAAACTGAATGTCTGTGAATCTTTTACTCCGTGCCGATGTATTTCCGTTTTATTTGCTTGTTCATACTTCGCGATGTCACGACGGAGAAAACGAAACTATCTCCAAAGATGCAGGCACTGAGGCATCCGTTTCAATACACTGCAGAAGCAACCGGGCAACGAACGCAGGTCCTCTCGTGAAAAGCCCGCAGAGGCGTGTAGATCGCGAAACGAGACAAGAGCAACAGCTCACGCACGAGACCATTGGCGAAGTGCGTCGCGCAGCAAAAACGGAAGAAGAAAAAACAACGCGGAGCTGTAACACAAGCGGGACGCATTCCTCCGGCTCTCGTATAGAGGAACGCACGCTTGCGCAGGCTAAACGGGAGCAAGTAGACAGTGTCCAGATTGGTATAGTGAAACCCACCTCCTGAAACGATGGGTTCGTCGCACTTCAATTATCTCAATCTATGCTATCACGGACCCAATTTAAAGAATTGCGGCGCTAGAACGCTCCCTATAGGGCTCGAAACAACTTGCATTGCATAACTAAAACTTGCTATGAAATCTGGTGAGGCGCTCTTTGACAACTCCATGGAATTAACACTTTCGGTAGCCTAGAAGAAAGGGCAGTTGCTTTCAGATTTAAATGTGGCATTAAATCAAAAATCGGGATCAACACGACATCTACAGTGACTATCTTCCAAGCTTTTTGGCACCATTTCGCACCACATCCTTATATCGGGAGTGCAAATCTTACTGAGTTCTTTTTTTTTTCAAGCTGATGAGCACCAGTTGTAAAGTTCATTCTATGTATCGTCATCTCCATGAAGCATTTGAGTTTATCACCTGCACTTAATTCGCAATTTACTCCACTGTTTTCAATCCGTAGGATATTACCAGTAGTAGTAATTTTTGTATTTGCAAATTAACCGAACATCTGTTATCTTGCATGTCTTCAAAATGTCTAAACCCTACATTTACCGCGTGTATCTTTATTCTACAAAGAATTTTCGAAAATATCCTGTGGCCGATGGTGCAATTCTAGTCCCATTCAGCTTGATGACTCATTACTTGTACGAATAATCTAGAATAATTCACTCCTTGTTTCAACTCCAACAACGAAGTTTTTAATAATTAATTTACGGCGCCAAATGAAAAATGAATAGTAGCCGGTCCTAAATTTATCCACGCGGGACGAATTTACTTGAATACATTGGTTTTCTCACATCCATTTCCAAAGTGCGCGACGAAAAACATTGGCGTGCCAGTTACATTCGTGTTTCAATGGATAAAGCGGCGTTTTGCCATAAGGTAAGTTAAAAAGTAAGGTAAGGTGTTTTGTTAACAGGGCTTTTCAACCGGAAGTTTATCGACTCATATCTCGAAACTAGTGATACGCTCAGAACTTGTTCCACGTGGACATGTCTTGCAAGCCAACTGACTCCCATTCGTAAATTGCAATATGTCCTGTAAAGTCAGTAGTAAAAAATTTTATAAGTGAGTTTTCGGTAATTATTCAAATATGCATTCAATTATTGTGGAAATATTGGAGGGCTGCCTCTCCGAGCAATCAAGTTCAAGGTTTCTGCTATCTGTCACAGGCAATTTAAAGAAATCCGTATAGTCTAAAAAGCATCAGGTGGTTAGGCCTAAGGCGGTGTTAAAGAAAGCTTAAAAGTTTGTCCACTTGGCCGAGTAATGATACATTTTACCTTGCGAAAGCACGTTACTAATGAGACTTAGACGACAAAATATGTTTGTTTTAAATGTATCTTTCTCTAAGTCCCGTAAGTAACGCTCTGTAGCAAGTTAAAAAACGCCAGTTCCTTCTGCATATCGTTCATTGTCAGCACGTTACATTGGTGGCTAATTCGTGGATTGTTCGTTTTCAGATGGCAGATGTGACAGAAACTCTTTTTGTCATAGAAAGAAACTACAAGATCAACACTTCATTCCGCTGCCTCTCGGCCAAAAAAGTTCGTGCTCTGGATGGAAAAAAATACGAATACAGACTAAAAGCGCGCAGTCCAGATGGCAACTAGTAAGTAGGCAGGCTACTTAAGCTTGCGGCGCAGAAAACTTACGGCGATTACCCCATACGTATCGCTTTTATTCAAAACTTACTCGTAAGGGCAGACATAACAATAACATAATTTCTAGGTATAGTTATCTACAGTGAAATTGAGAATGGACGAGCATTCTTTTAAAGAACCGAACAAGTTATGTGGCTAATAACCTATATTTGATAAACTTAGAACCAAATTTATAACCATACTTAATTCTTAAAAATAAACATTGCCTAATTGTGTAAACCACTGGATCAAAACATGCATTGAGCTTCATACTCGAAAACAAAGACTCAGTGAAGTGAGCGAGCGTGCGCGCTATAGGTTACTCAGAGACACTCTTATAATCATATCTAAAATGTATATGCGCCCTATATTAGCATTTGGCTGTGCTGTATTTCCGGAAAGCCCTTTTTAAAAAATTAGGCTTTCTGTCCTACAAGCATTATGAAACATCGTTCCAGCGCACAATTGAACACGGACGAGAAGAGAAAGACAACACGAACGCCGGACTTCAACTGAATTTTATTCATTATTCAATTGTGCGCTGGAACGATGTTTCATAATGCTAATCACAACCAACTAGCCCAGCTGTCTATAGTTAGCGATATACTGTCCTAAAAATATGCTAAGCACTACGTCTGTGCCTGCGGCTATCAATGTTTATAGCGATCGATGTTCAATATCAAGAAGCGTGACCACCAACATTACCTTGAAGATTCTACTTTCTCAAAGTCTCAGCATTTTACAGCAAAGTTCTGAGCCACTCGTTGGTCAGAATTTCTCGCGTGTGCGTCCGTGGCCAAAAATATGGGCCAATCCAGGAGGTTGCGTAATGCCGTGCCGACCCACGGTGGACGCGAAGCAGGCTTCAAGCACTGAGCAAAGTGAAACAAAAAGTACGTACATTATTCGGATCACGCACGCAACATACAGAACAGCATTTCTTTCAATAAAGGCTCCGAACCACATAATTGTTGATAAGGCGCTCCTGATAAAAATATGAAGCACGTGGGGCTCCCAGCATACTTTTTCCGCAAAACTTTACTGCTGCGCAAGCTGCCGCAGCGACGGCAGCTTGTGACGTGGTGAGAGACGTCACTAGCTTTTCTTATACGGAAGTACCAGCCTGTAGCAACTGATTTCTTTGTTTCTACAGCACCGCTATGGGTAGGCAACGCATAGTTAGGGCTCCCGAGGAGCGACGTGAATGCGAGGAGCGGCAAAGGGGAAACATGGCAATACGATCAGCGGTGCCGTGTTGGGAAAACTACCATTACTACGATTATTTTAATGCAATAAAGAATTGCACACCCCTCTCAGCAGTTGTGGTGGTGGGTTTCAGCATCTACATTGGACATTCAGCGGGGCACTGCAGGGATGGCGAGCCAGATTTTTAAATGTTTGACTTTCCTCCAAGACGATTGCTATATCTCTAATAGAGATCCAAATTCTGTTTTTGTTGCACATTGGCCAGGATTATACACTGGCAGAATTTGTTTTCACACAAAGGCGACTAGAACCTTTAAATCTACATATCTGAGGTATAACACCAGTAAGTACCTAATCATAATCTCAAAATTAAATTACACATTTGTTTGACATAATAGTTCTGCGGAAACCCGCCAGGTGGAGAGAGGTAATTAATGCAGGGGAATCAGAGATCCATCCGTTCGCACGAATTGCTCCAAAGGAAACCCATACCGGTTCCTCGAAAGAAAAGTCTCGCAGTTGAAGAAAAATTCATCCTGGTCAGGGAATCGAACCCGGGCCACCACCTTTCCGGGGCAGCCGCTCTGCCACCTGAGCTAACCGCGCAAGTTAGACTTCGTCCTGCCATCTGCTAGCCGCCTGATTAGCTCAGATCGTAGAGCGGCTGTCCCAGAAAGGCAGTGGTCCCGGGTGCGAGTACCGGACCAGGACGAATTTTTCTTCAACTGCCAGGCTTTTCTTTCGAGGAACCCGTATGGGTTTCTTTTGCAGCAACTGCTACGACATTTGTATGCTTAATACAAAACTTCATTAACAGAAATAATTAAATGGCTCATTGCAAGATTACCTCGGTCACGAACACACTAGACCCGCCGGGGTCGCTCAGTGGCTATGGCGTTGGGCTGCTGAGCACGAGGCCGCGGGATCGGATCCCGGCCGTGGCGGCCGCATTTCGATGGAGGCGAAATGCGAAAACACCCGTGGAACTTAGATTTAGGTGCACGTTAAAGAACCCCAGTTGGTCGACATTTTCGGAGTCCTCCACTACAGCGTGCCTTATAATCAGAAAGTGGTTTTGGCACGTAAAACCCCATTATTTATTTTTTAACGAACACACTAGCAGCAAAGATGCATGTGTCCTCGAAAATCCTTAACCAGTATTAGAGGCCGTGCTGAATAGTAACACAATGTAACTACCACTTGCTTCCAGTATTCGTAGTTATGAGCGCTTGCATACTACGTGTTAGACTAGTTTGTATACTGTGCTGAAGCTCACTTCTGACCGTCATATCTCTGTGCGTGCATTGTTTTATCAATGTGTAATCCTCATCTGTTTACCTCCTCATTGCCGACTGCTTCGCGGCCACGTGTGTGTGTGTGTTCGTGACTGTTTAGGAACTCAGTGTAGTGCGACTTGTCTTCGCCTTTTATATATTTATATGTTCCTGTACGTATATGTATACGACTTCGTGTTGTTGGTTTTTCGCTCTAGGATAAATTCTTTTTCATTGTTCTTTATCTGATGCTAAAAGAAGTAGCGTCATCGTTATAGGGTGACTACATATCATTTATATTCATTTCAATAAAACAACGCAATAACCACACATGCTTCAATGTGGGAGGAAATGGCTGGGCTATTTCCCCACATTTATTCGACTGATTATTTGCTTCAAGACTTTGCAATTTCATTTCTGAATATTAAGCTAATTTTTTCGAGGATTCTTGTGGTGCGATTGTGGAAATACAGTTGATGCTGTGATTATAACAGATTCTATTTCAGTTTATTATTCGCTCAATACCCTATCAATTTCGCGAGTAAATAAAATGTTCGTGTCATTAGTTTTAATCCACTTAGGTATTATTACATAACTGTGGGTACCTAGTTACAGTGCGTAATATTTGAACGGTATGGCTCATTCGTTAGTACAATTATTTTTTAATGGACCAATCACTTCTGTTTTATTTTCCTGCTGGTTCATAACGCAAAAAGGTTACTTTAAAGCTTGGCTTCGCAGGCAGTGTTTAAATTTAGGTGCTTCGCTCCCGTATCTCTCGGGGCTTCAACTCGACGTTTTCGCCACAAGAACCTGCTTGGCGCACTGTGTCATTACACTTGGGCCACAAAATGGTTACCATGCTGATCACAATTTTCCTTAAAATTCCAGTCGCACTTATAAATTCCTTCGTGCCTGAATCATTCAAAGAACCAAATTTTATTTCATTGAAATGTTATCATCTATCTATCTTGTTAAACTTCCCTGAAAGTATTTATTTCTTCTTTTTTCAAGTTTTGCAATTATTCCTTCGTTCCTATATATATCAGTGCATTCTTGCCCTCCGATTCCTAACATATCTCTTCCTGTGGGTACCTGCCATATCTTGAAGGCTTAAAATAGGCATAATTATCACACGTAGCTTTCGCTCAGATAGCTATCTGAGCACAACGAGGCCTTTGCTTTAGCAAAGCTAGCTTTGCTAAAGCAAAAGCCTCGTTGTGCTTCTTAGACCATCCGAGCCGTCCTAGATGATGACAAGTAGCACGCCATCTTTTGCATCCAGTTCGTCTCTACGGACTTGGGCCTCAGTGCTATAGCGCAAGTCTCGGCGCATTTTCATAGAGTTGCCAGGCTCATGTTTCTCCAGCAGCGAGACCATGCGCTCCTGTCAACGACTGCACCAGACCGCGTCCTCCTACTTAATGGTTGCCCATGGGCTTCTCGACATCTCAAAAAGAAACTAAATTCTATGCACGCGCAGATTCTCAAAACCAGTCTGGGAAATGCGGCTCCTAAATCACAAAGTACGCTTGAACACTGCGGAAAACATAACTACGGTGGAAATAGCGACGCAGGCCGCGCGTGACACATAAAACCATGCGCTTATTTGGACATAGGGGTCCATTCGTTAATTGTGCACGGTGGTCGCAGTGGGGCAGGCGCCATTTTCCATGTCATCATTCACACCAGCGACGAAAGAGGTTCAGAGGTTTCTGTACAGCCATCGACTTTCATTACTGTGGCCGCTCGACGAGCGTCAAGGTTCTATTCGTGGGTGGCATCGCACTTGAACATGTCGACGTCGGCTAGGTAAGACACTCGGGCTGTCTTTATATATATATATATATATATATATATATATATATATATATATATATATATATATATATATATATATATATATATATATATATATATATATATATATATATATATATATATGTGTATGTGTGTGTGTGTGTGTTTGTGCACGTGCGTGTGTGTGTGTGTGTGTTTGTGTGTGCGCGCGCCGCCCAGCGCAATGTCATGAATGCTTTAACTTAGGTCATGTCAATGCTATCTGCACAGGCCGGATGGTGTGCCTCCACTCTACAAGCAGTCATGGAATTTTCTCATGCAGAGTGAAAAAAATTGAGAAACTATAGTTTTCATGGACAACACGAGCAAATCCTAAAGATTGTCTCAAACAGAAAAAGGGAGTACAAATACCGAACCGAATAAGGAGGACCAGTATACCTCACAAAAAGGTGGCAGCCTCGGTACACACGAAAGGAAGCGGTCGCTTCATGGACGTGGGCAAGCTTTAAGCCCAAACGATAGCTTCCTTGCTCCAATAGCGCAGGTACAGCATGAGGGCGTTGAATCGGCATCGGCTTATCTTTCTGTGTCGTTGCTTCAAGACAGTAATGTAAGCTCGGAATTGGACACATCGAAATGCTTACGGCCACGGCACTGCCTTTTGAATTTCAGCACGACAAACCACAGTGCATCGAAACAGCTCCATTGGACTTTCATCATGGTCATGCTGCGGCAAAACATCCGCTCCCTGCAGCTGCGGATGTGCAGTTTAGATAGGCTAATGGCGCGAGTAGTTGGAAAATCATGCAAGCTGTCCAGAGAATCCTAGCTCCGCTGCTGTACCCTTGACCTCTGCCCGTGAAGACGCATATACTTCGAATTATCAATGTATGCTGTGCTCACAAACAGTGTACTGAACAGCTCTACTCATAATCCATTCCACCATACCATCTTCCTTCCTCTTCCCATGCAATCTCTCTTGTTTTGCTTAACCGCTGACCCAGTGCGGAGTATCAAGCTAGAGGCACTTCACTCAGGCTGACCTCCGTGCCCTTCGCGCCACTAAACTCCTCTCCTTCTCCCCATGCATTGAACTGTAATAATACCAAACAGCGATCTTTCTTTCTTAAATTACAGTGAAGCTACAGTGAATTACAGTGAATTACAGTGAAGAGGGATTTTTTATCTTAGTCAATGGCTAGATATCCTGTTTTCAGATTGAGGAGCACGCTCCTATAATGCTCGGTTTCTTCCCTTGACAAGACTGGTTTTATCAGCCCCATGGCCTCGCATGTTTCTTTAAGGAAAAGCGTGGGATTTCTAAATTTTCTGCTAGATATACATGCAAGAAAATGCTGGCATAGTCATACGTACGATTCCTAGTCCGGATAAATCTGAAGCCGCTGAGCTGTTTTCATGTACACAGAAATTCACACGCTCGGTTCTATCGTAAATAAATGTCACATAAATACCATCATATTTTCTTTCACCTATTCGGGCTATAAAAAGTTATTTTGGGGCAACTGTGTAAGCTTAGTTTCCCACACTCTTCATGGTTAACTGGTTCATCCAGTTAATTTATTAGTACAGTTCCCAATGCCTATATTACGTCAAGTTTCATTCCTACCAGCTACTACAATTTGCACGTCTAACGAAGCGTTTAAAAATTGTGATGCTTAAATATTATATTAATTATTGGGCCTATGTTTCACAAGTCTATCATATGAACAGAGGCTTCTCTCATTAATGAAGTAAAAAGAGACTGTCGGTTTCTCTGAGTAAGATACTGCACTTAATTTTCATGATATTGACAACGGGTGGCATTTCCTTCAATAGGAAAACGGGATATTTTGTGAATGTTTGTAATACAACAAGCGAAACATTCTCAGCTGGCTAACGCCATATTTCAATAACCAGTATACGCTTTGAAGTACGTTTATGAACATTCTCACCCGCCCTAATTTAATAAAATACCGCTGCCACCATAGTTCACTGCTCAAAACTGGGTTTGCTATGAGTATAACTTGTTGCTGGGCGAGTTGGTTTGGATCTAATGAATACATTAGGAAAATAAAGACTTGGGAAGGAAGAGTGCTCATTCTGTCGTTTCGTACTCTTCCTTCCCAAGTCTTTATTTTCCTTTTCGGCGCAACAATGTATTCATTGGGTTTGCTATGCACGCCCGTTCATTATTTCCGGTACGCCGTCACTGCGCAACCGCGGTCGTGTCATCGTCGTCAGGCGAGCTCTTCTTTAATCCACATCCTTCTCATCCCCGCTTTGTGAAAAATATTGGTCGGGAACCAAAGGGACCATACTAACAACACACGATTGCGTCACTAATGCGACACTGAAACCGCTGAGCTCATTCATACTTACTTGGTTCTGTGATTGCCGCCATAAAAATGGACGTAAAATTACTGGATTTCTGGCAAGCAATCGACCACATGTGGCATAGCTAGCCTTTAGTGAAGGTGTTCCCCCTAAAGACTATTAGACTTTTATTCATCGGCCAGAGCACCTTGTAAAAAGAACGCCAGAAATTTACTTCTGCAATCAGCTACACAGCTTTCCTCACTAGTTTAACTTGCATGCTAAAGAGCATGGGACTCACTTGGTAAGTAAACAAATAAATTCAGTGTTTTTGTCAACGATTATGGCACCTCTTTTTATACCCGTACAGAACAATATGGCAAAGCCCGACGAGATTAAGACGTACTTCAGGAAATTAATGGCCCAAAAACAAGAGGATGCGGGAAAACAACTCATACGACAGGATGAGCATCAATGTCGCATGTGTTGTTTGTCGGCGTATTCTTGCACTGGTTTTTCTGAAACTCACGAACTAATTTGGAAGCAGAAATTTTCCCTAGGGGGGCGGCCAAACTACCTTGCAGTAGCCCCTGTTTTTGTTCGGACGTGTATGCCAAAATAGTAGCGCGAACCAAGATTTTGCTTGAGGTTAGGCCAGTTGCAGCATGATTTAGAGATAGCTCTAAACTTAGTCAAATGGGCACTAACGACCTTGACTTGAAATATAATTGCATGAAATGCCACAGACTCGACGTCAATAAGCAGAATCACAACGTTCAAGTACTTGTGGATGCGCGTAACTACTTGTCATTTATGGATTTTCTACAAAGACATTTGGCACTGAACAAAGCCTTGAATACCAACTCTTTCCTTCGAAAAGGCGCCACAAGATATAACGAAACCAGCATACGAGGCACAAGTCAACCACATGTTGAATGCGTTTCTCTCGCCTGGCACGCTTGTCAGGGACACTGGCTATTCTTTTGTTTCTTATGCTGTATCACTACGGAGCGCCTTTATCAGTATCACAGTCTTAGCTTAAAAACAAGGCGCTTGTGCAATGAAATGATTCTAATAAACAAAATTGATAGACTATACATTTGAACTCGACGGCCTCATGTGTTTCATGTTAAAGCATTTAAATCGCTTTTCCGCCCCGCCTTCTTTCTTTTTTGCTATGTGCTATATGCTATATTCGTATGAGTTTTCCTTTTTAGCTACATGCTATATTCGCATGATTTTGTTAACGTATGTTTGAATTTCGCTTCATGCGCTGGTTGTATGAATGCCTTGTTTTGTTGTTTATTTCCTGTTATTCGAATCTCGTACTTTCAATTACGCTATAGCAATTCATATTTATTGTGCTTGCAATTGATCTTGTCTAGGTGCCCTACATGTGGCAGTAAAAAAAGGTATTACTAAATAAGAAGACGTAGCTTACGAAATTTACCGACATTGCGCTGTTTTGTTAATACCTTAAAAATTTCCCCAGTCGCAACCTAATGAAAATATTACTCTCTTCTGAAGCAAAATATAGAGCCGTTTCACATATCGCTGAAGTGAAAGAACTTTTCCTAATCTATACATATATCCTAAAGATCAACCTAACATGCAATAGCTCGTCGCACAAAGAACCTGTAAGGTGATATCCGAAATTTCCTGTGATCAAAGCCGCTTCGATAGAGCATTACGTGAATGCATTATATTCGAAGCAAGTTACTATGTTTAATGTCGCACTCCTACTCACGTATCATAAGAAGCCAACGAACAAAGACATCAAGGGCAACACAGGGTATATTACTTGTACTTGCTAATTAAAATAAAGAAAATATAAATTAACAGAATTGAAAGTGGATGAAAAAACAACTTGCCACACGTGGGGAACGATCCCACGTCTTTGCATTACGCGTGCGATGCTCCGCCAATTGGGCTATGGCGGCACCGTCTTTCCATCCACTTTCTGGGGTATTTATGTGTTACTACTAGAGCTAACCCTGGCAGTGTTAGCCAGCGCCACCACTCCCAAACCTTGGCGGCGGAGGCCCTCACACAGAAGCTACTCACACAGAAGCAACTCACATAGAAGCTTCGCCACTAATTCCAAAGAGCGTAGTTATATTTGACGGCCCTTACAAAGATTCTATGAAGGAAGCAATATTACTGTTCCTTATTCAATTATATTATATTTACGTCAAACAATATAAAAGCAGTAGTCCTCGAAAAAGAAATTAGGAAAAGCGCGGCATCATTCTGACGGGATCGTAGCCAATCCCGCCTGTGGCATTGACAGTATACCGAAATAAATAAATATGCGGGAAGTCAGGCATTTTCTCAACTAGTATTTAAAATTGCACGTGCTTGGTAAGGAAATTCATCATTACCAATGCTAAGTATTATTTAAAGCTATCCAGAAGTGGTTGGGATTGTAAGATTTGATATCTCTATTGGACTCCAGTCAACCGACAATATAAGTAATGTAATAAGAATATTGACACTTCTATCAAATATTGTTGACAATACAGACTTCCGATCTATTCATTGCAACTTTCTCGAAATTAAGTTTCTTGAATTTGGCATAGCAATATCAGGGCAAATTCCAATGGACATATTTTACATATACATCTTTTGGAGGGAGCTTGATTGTTCTAGTTGAGTAGTTCCCTTAGACGTATTACACCAAAAGACCAGTCTCTCGCTGCAAAAAGATTGCTGGTTGCGGCAATAATGTTACCTCTGAAATCAAAATCATTTTCTTTTTCAAAAATAATATTTAAATGTTAGGTAGTCAACCATCCAGCCTTAAGCGCACCAGGAACATATGAACATATTTTTCAGCACAAATTACCCGACACTTCTTCGTAAATGCTTCTCAAAACTTAAAATTTTATCCCCTAATCAATTTGGTTTCCGGAGGAGATAGTCTGCTGACCGTGCCTTGCCTTCTTTTAGCAGCAAAATTCAAAGCGCTGTTGACGAAGGCAAATATACTGGATCCGTTTTCATTGACCTTTCTAAAGCATTCAACTTGATCAGCAACATCATTTTATTAGTCACATTTTCTGTGACTGGCCTTTTCGGCACCGCCTCATCACTTATTAAAACCCATTTATCTAACAGGCAGCAAGCGGTCAACATCTTTCCAACGCTCTCTGAATTCATTACAACTAACGAAAGAGCATCTCAAGGCTCAATACTTGGTCCTCGATTATTCATACTTAACATAAGTGACCACCCCAGAAGCCTTACTGAAACTGAAGCATTCTTCTGCACAGATGTCATTACAATTCTTGCTAAGAGCTGGTCTATCGATTCTTTCCCTACTAAATTCAAAACATATTTACAGAACATTTTAAACTTGAGCTTACGTAACTCTATTGATATTACCCCTTCTAAAACATCTTTGACGTTGTTTCATTCTAGTAAGACATTTCTATCACCCATTTTTTTATTTCTTTCAACCAAGCTATATTACCTGTTGTTTCTGAGTGCTCACTTATTTGAGTAAGATTGACTCAAACTTAGCATACGCAAGTCATAACTAATTTAAAGCTTAAGTTAACCCCTGGCTTCAAAATATTACTGAAGGCCCGAGCGTCCGAAAATACATTAACTTTGCTTAGAGTAGTGTTCGTATTTACTCAAAGCCACATTAATTGCTACACAACAACATTGGAGAATACTTATGTGACGCATTCAAGTCCACTACAACATTTACAAAACAAAGCTATCAGAATCTTAACCTTTAACGCATTCTGCAGCGATACTTCAGTACTGCTTCATAAACACAGACTACTGTCAATCATTAACCTCGTAAAATATAATGTTTTGTTCATCTTGTACAAGGAATTTAGTGACCACCTTACTGTAAAGACTTTCTGCTAGTCATCTCTCGTTAACACAAATGATACAACATTCAAGGCACATAGCTATCTTGTTTTGCCGACAATATGAACTCATTATGTTAAACACACTGCGTACTTCCAGCATTATCATTTTCGAATAACGTCCCTTTATATTTTTCGTTGCCTTCATCGTTACATGTTTTAATGAGTATATTATTTTCTGTTAGATAGCTAGCTCTTGATATATGGTGCGCTATATTCTGCTTTCTTTTGCGAAATTTATGCTTATGACTGAGCCATTATTTTATGCACATTTAAGAGCTGCCTAATCACTGACATATTTAACGTTTAGTTTGCAGTTTTTTGTTGCTATCTTTCTTTAACTGCACGAACTTCCAGTGCTAGTGCCGATTTTAAGATTGTATTTGATCGATTGCTGCTTTTTATATTATAAGGCACAGTTTAGTGACGGTGCTTTAATCACTTTACCTTGGGCGAACTTGTGCCCGACAAACACCTAAACGCGAGCCTCGCTAGAACGTCCACACCCGTTTTTCGCAAGAGACCCGCACCTCTTCTTCTTTTCTCGTGTCCAGCGCTGATGGCACGTTACTCCGATTGCGCGTGCCTTGCGGGCCCGTGTTGCCCCTTTCACTGCCGCTATCTTTCGCAGGTAGCAGTAAGCAGCTGGACGGACGCAGGAGGCGGCTGGCGCGTAATTTGAAATCATCTTGCGTCATTGTCCCCCTTCCAAGAGTGCATCGTCCCGATGCGCATACAGAAGGCAGTGGTCTCTAGACTTTCAGGAATTCGCAATGTTTGTAGGCGGAAGCAGTTATTGCCTGTCGTAGTACGGTTTCATTCGGACGACATGGACGATTTCTGTTCGATGCCGCCGTCGTGATGAGGTTACTTGACCTTCTGGAGCAACTTCGTAGTTCAATGGACTGATTCGGCGAATTATCCTATACGGGCCAAAATAACGACGAAGAAGCTTCTCTGATAGGCCGCGCATCCGTACGGGAGTTCACACCCATACTTGGTCTCCAGGTGCATGCTGGACGTCTCTTCGTCGCAAGTTGTATCCGTCCGCGTCAGTTTGTTGCTGCTGCTGAATGCGGTGTCGCGCCAGCTGCCGTGCTTCTTCAGCTCTTTGTGTGAAGTCGCTGATGTCATTGTCATTTTCGAAGGTCTCATCTACTGGTAGAATTGCATCGAGGGTTGTGGTGACGGTCCGGCCAAAAACGAGTTGGAAAGGTGTCATTTGAGTCGTCTCTTGCACAGCGGTATTGTGCGCAAACGTGGCGTACGGTAGTATCCTGTCCCATGTTCGGTGCTCCATCTCCACGTATATTGACAACATATCAGTCAGTGTTCTGTTCAGTCGTCCAGTCAGTCCATTTGTCTGCGGATGACATGGGGTGGTTTTTCGGTGACTGGTGTGCGTCAATTTCATGATGGACTGTGTCAAATGGGCAGTAAAAATGGTTCCTCGGTCCGTGATGAGAACTTTAGGAGCACCATGCCGTAGTACTATGTTAGTGACGAAAAAATCAGCGACTTCACTGGCCGTTCCCTTGACAAGAGACCCTGTCTCGGCATATCGAGTTAGGTAGTCAGTTGCAACTATGATCCAACGCTTTGCCGATGACGATGTAGGAAAGGGGCCAAGTAAGTCCATTCCCACTTGTGCGAATGGAGTTTCCGGTGGCTGTATCGGTTGTAGGAGGCCTGCTGGCTTGAATGGTGGTATTTTACGTCTTTGGCAGTCCCGGCAGGTTCTTACGTAGTGTTGCACAGAGTTCAATAACTTTGGCCAGTAATACTTCATGCGGATGCGTGCGAATGTTCTGCTCAATCCTAAATGTCCTGCTGATGGGTCGTCGTGGCATGCTTCCAATATCTCGAGTCGTAACTTTGAAGGTACGACGAGCAGAAAAGTCTCTGCACTATGTTCAAAATTTCTTTTGTACAGGACACTGTTTCTCAGGACGAACGACGACAAGCTGCGGACAAAAGGTCGTGGAATGTCAACAGGGTGTCCTTCTAGGTAATCAATGAGCAGGCGTAAATCCGCGTCGGATCGCTGATGCTGAGCCATTTGCGATGTTGTCACAGCTCCGAGGAACGGGCAATCGTGTTCATTTTCCCGAAGCGTAGATTCCGTGTATTCAATCGGTGCACGTGACAAGCAATCAGCATCACTGTGCTTGTGACCGGACTTGTATACGACCGTTATATCGTATTCCTGCAGCCGTAGACTCGATCTTGCTAGCCGTCCAGATGGGTCTTTGAGATTCGCCAGCCAGCACAATGAATGATGGTCGCTGATAGCTCGGAAGGGTCGGCCATATAAGTATGGTCTAAACTTGCTGATGGCCCATATCACCGCGAGACATTCTTTTTCTGTGGCTGAGTAGTTGACTTCAGCCTTCGAAAGTGTTCGACTAGCATACGCAATGACTCGTTCCTCTCAGTTTTGCCTCTGAATGAGAACGGCACCGAGTCCTACATTGCTTGCGTCTGTGTGAATATCAGTTTCGGCTTCCTCGTCGAAATGAGCAAGAACTGGGAGCAAGAACTGAGCAAAGCTCCATTGAACTGAGTTCAATGGAGCTCTCCGTTCCATCCATTGAACTCAGCGACTCGCTCAAAGCGTTCCAGCCAGTACTCTGCGTCTTCAAATGTGTCGCCGTGGAAAGGCTCTGGCGTCATTGGCGAGTTCACCACGATGTGAGTTGGCGTGGTTTGAGTTGTCATCTCGGTAGCGTTTCCGCTAACCGATGCTGACGCTCCGATCGAATCCGGTCAAGGGGAAAACTCGGGGGGCTCACCACGTAGGCGACGACTGCTGGGTTGGTGAACAGGAGTCAACTCGATGGGTCCAAGTCGCCGTGAGTCCGGGCTCCTTTCTGTAACTTGAGAAGGGCTTGAAATCATACCCAGCACCTCCACCAGATTTGTAACGCACAGTTGAGTGACGGTGCTTTAATCACTTCACCTTGGGCGAACTTGTGCCCGACAAACAGCTAAACGCGAGCCTCGCTAGAACGTCCACACCCGTTTTTCGCAAGAGACCCGCACCTCTTCTTCTTTTCTCGTGTCCCGCGCTGATGGCACGTTACTCCGATTGCGCGTGCCTTGCGGGCCCGTGTTGCCCGCTTCACTGCCGTTATCTTTCGCAGGTAGCAGTAAGCAGCTGGACGGACGCAGGAGGCGGCTGGCGCGTAATTTGAAATCATCTTGAGTCAATATGTAGTACACCTTTCTTTTGCGGACAGTAGGTCGCCATACAGCTTTATGCTCTGCGACCTCCTACTGCCTAATATATTATGAATGTCGACTACTGACTAAGCTGAAATAACAGAAACTGAAGCTGAACAAAAGAATCCTCCTTTACAGCTGCTCGATCTTTCCTGTTTGCTTTGCTTTTGAGTAATCATGCCAGACGCCAGCCATTTTTATAGATATCGCCTTCGTGAGCGTGAGTTGACTACGTTATTGACGCAGGGCAACATACCGGTAGTGCGCAACTTTTTTGTTTGTTTCTTTTGTGGGGTGGGGGTTAGTTGGAGCACTGGAAGCTCGGCGAGTTCGTATGTCGCCATGGCTGTAATGTTGAAAGCAGCCCAAAAGAACGCCCTCAGCACCTCTGTCCGTGTTTTTTTTTCGTACTGCTTTCAACATTCCAGTCAGGGCTGGTTAGAAACGAAGCATCTCTATGTTGAGGGTGACAGGTGAATTGGACAATTCTGTTAGTACTCACTAATTTTTGAAATTTAGACTACGATGAACAAAATCAGTGACGTAAAAACAAGTTCGCTGCTGCGAGTAGTCAGCAATGTCATTTGGGGGTAATATCGCGATTTCGCAAGGCTAAAATCAGGTATGAAGGCACAACATCTTTCTGTAAGTTTCTGGCTCGATTGAAGGAGGCGTTGTTCCAACTAGTTCTGAAGCCTAGTTACTGTTTATAGGTTAGAGGTAACTTCCGCGCCCCTCATGAAGCACAGCGGCTCGTTGTGGCATTTGTAGGGTAGATTCACCAAGAAATGAAGTATTTCTGGCAGCAAAATTGAAAATACATTTTTCGGAGGATATTAATTGACTGCCTTTCTCCTTAAGTATTTGCAATAATGGCTCGAAATGCTTGGAGTTCTGTCCAGAGTGTAGCGCAAGACAAATTTACATTTCCGACCTGACGTCGCATAAGTATCCTTCGCACGGTCGTCACGAGTTGCGTTCGAGGTCAAACCTACACCACCTGCAACTTTGTCGGAATACAATGAAAAAACGTGTTTAGTTTAATTGATGAAGCCGTGTTTCCTCTTATTTTACAGCTTTAACTACACCGTCAAGATGATCGCTAAGAAAACTGGTGGTCACAGAAAACCAAATGCAGTACTATACCAGGAAGACCCAGGTAAAATTGGCTTTTATTCCTTAATTATATATATATATATATCAAGCACGTATAATAACCTAAGTCGCTAGAAGCGTATTTATTCAGGTACCGTCAAGGACGATTAACGAGAGGTTTGTATACGGCTTTAGGCGACCCTAGAGAGAAACGACTCATAAGCTTTGACTAATCAGCTACTAATTCAAAACTCTATTTCTATTAATTTCACAGTAACAGGTTAACTACTCGAAGCTAGAATACAGGACAAATTTATTTTTTTATTCCGTGCTATATCCCTAGTGCTAACTTGCCAATTTCTTATTTTGGCTCTTTCGAGTAAAATTCAATGCATTTTTAGCAATGAGCAAATGCCTAGACACATTCAGACACCGTCAAAACACATTAAGTCACTGTAAGATGGTGCGGAAACTTCAGGATACGACCACCTTTCTTTTTTGAGTGACTTTTTGATGTTGAGGAAGAGTAAATTATTAATGCAGCTGAATTGTTTCTTCTTCAGTGTCGATTTACCAATCAAGCAATTTACACTGTGTGCCCTTTTGCAAGTGCGACCTGAATAATGAAGTTTTGTATTTTTGTCACCTACTGGCAAAACGAATGAATAATGTCTGCAAAAATGACGGATATGTTCACGGTACTAAAATCCCTTTTGCAACATTCATGGTAATGTCACTATGTCAACCGTTACGTATATCGATATAATAATACTTCAACACACAACTTACCATGGAGCAATTGCAGTTCTCATTATTTCAACGTATTCTGAGCTTTTGTCCAAGAAATAATGTTGCTACGATCATATTTTGTACGCGTGAATATTCAAAATACAACAAGGCAACTTATGTCTTGGCAGCTAGCAATAAACAGAAAATGCCACCAATTAACAAAGGCTCACTTAACGCAGCTATCAAAAAGGCCCGTTGTTCAACTACAAGTTCACCGCCATAGTACATATGGTTTTGTACACAACCATAAGCACACCTAAAAAAAGAATTCTGAGATCATCAACGAAAGCAATGGCGAATAGCATAATGTGAACTAGAGTACTAGCAGTTAGCACGAGCCCAACTCTGATTCCTCTTATTAGAATACTTGAAAAGCATAGAAACGCTTTTCTAAGCTAATCACAAAGCGGATTTTAATGAAACTTGTTGCATTAGTAGAGAGAAAGTGATATTCCAATGGTCATTAGAAAATAAATTTCTGTTTATTGCCTGACTGTCTTATGACAAATTTTTAAAAATGGTAAATTTTAAACAAACAGAAGCAGAAAGTTCACAAGTTTGTAGCTATGCACCAAAAACAGATGTCGCAGATATGTAAACCGCAAACGGATAAGTTTTATATATCAAATTATACATTACGTAAGTTTGTTAGATTCTTGACAAACTATTGCAAAAGCCCCACTCACATATTAGTGGTCTATTTGAGTGCAATGTACAATACATCAAATTGGCCGCTTCAAATGTTATTAGACGCCATTTACAAAATTATTGTATCTTTTTTCATTGCTGAGTTACTGAGTTATAAGCTTATCGTTTTGTTTTCTAGAAGCTTGCGATTTTAAACAATTCGTATTAAAACATCGGCTGCCTAAATCGAAAGTTAGCTGCCAACAGTCACTAAATTTTGACATTTTCTTTCAAATGAAACAAACCTCATTACATTTGGTGCTATGGTTGCCGAGAAAAACAATTTATTCTTTCCCATGTAGGTTGGTAGGAACCCTCAAGCTAAAGATTCCTCTTTAGCCTTGTTAATAAAATATATGTTTGTTGGTACTCTGCATGGTCTAAGATATTTATATACTCAGACGTGTTACTATATCCTCCGAATTTCTTCGTAATCATATCTGTCCTTATCTATCTTATTTTTTCTCGTCTACACTCCAGAGGAGAAAAACA
Source organism: Dermacentor variabilis (assembly GCF_050947875.1). Classification (NCBI taxonomy): domain Eukaryota; kingdom Metazoa; phylum Arthropoda; class Arachnida; order Ixodida; family Ixodidae; genus Dermacentor; species Dermacentor variabilis. The sequence continues at coordinate 12,423,619 of NC_134578.1, read as the reverse complement.
TGACTCACAAAATTGTGACAATGAATAACAAACACTCATGTTTTGTCTTGGTGCGAGACAGCGGGAAAAAAAAGAATAAGAAAGGCAAGTATTTCAGCGTTATAACGCATAACGCGTGTGTGCAGCGCAAGGTATTGCAACCGGAATAGTCAGCCATTTCTATGCGTAGGAATAAGGACGTTCTTTACTGTGAAGAGCGCCAACTGCACTGCAGTCACTGGAATCAGCATTCAGTACGTGTGTACGGCCCTAGTTGTTTTGCATGCTTTCCTCGTTTCTTCCTTGCCCTACTCCGACTATCAACGCACTTGTCTTTGCTATATGCTATAGATTTACACTTTACATGAACGTGCAAAATATTTTCACCGCAGAAGCCGTACAGCTGCCTTCTCTTGGCAAATATAATTCAGAGGCAAGGCACAGCATGTGCATCCCGGTGTCCAAGACACGCCGCATAGAGAAAGATGCTCTCTGGCGCTTGTAAATATGACCGGTATTGGTGCGTTAACGTGAGAACAACATAAGTCAAAGTTCAGCATTACGTGTCTACAATCCAGGCGTACTGGACACGCGTACGCGTAGCAATAAATGCTCCAAAATATATGAACTGCACATGAAAATAACGGACTCGGGACGGGAACACTAACTTTTGCGACACTTTTCGCGCTTGCACTGCCCGTTCGCGAGCACAGTAAATGAGGGTTTCAAAAACACACTAATTTTTATACATATTCCACTGTTTATGTTTCCTCAGACTGTTTCCTTGCAAGGACACAGAGAACAGCTAAGAAACGGATTTATGACCGATGCAAGAGAGTCTTCAACAATTACTGCGGTGGAAAAAGCATCAGGCTTTACCATGACGACTGCGAAGCGTAAAGCCCGAGACGACAATCGCGCCAGTGTAAGGAAGCTTAAGATAAAATAGGCATTGAAGAAGAAGAGGAACCGAGGGCTCCGTTTATTGTTAGTCATAACCATATGAAGCCAAACATTCGTTATGACATGTAACAATAAAATGTTCATCAATGCATTCACTATCTGTCTTTACGTAGAAACAAAACTCCCTTTTCTGAATTACCATCTTTCAAGAAACCAAATTAAAATTCATGTAGTCGCACTTAATACGGGTATAGCCAAGTCAGCATAACACTGGCAATATAACGCTGACCTGCACTGCCCATCGAACAGGAGATTGCCTCGGCAATATGGTGGATGTGCTGTTCAGGTGTGGTGAACTTAATTTTAGGCATTAGTGTACACGACTCCTTTCTTTTGTGATATGTCTCGTAGTTACTTAGAAAAATCAACGGACATCGAGTCACAATGCACTCAATAGCAAGTAAGCTGGTATTACGTTCATGCTCCCCCACTGCACCCGTGATCTTAACAAAAGTCAAGTTTTACGAATAGTGAAATTTCCCAATATAATATAATAGAATACGAATACTCAACAAAAGCGTTCTGTGATTACCTACTCGAAAATGAATATTTTGCATTTCTCTAAATAAAATGAACTACAATGTTTGTGTTCAGTGCACTTAAAAGCTTGTGAATGTCATTTCACACATGAATCTAATTCCATTCACAACTTGACATTTCATCAAGTGATACACGTATTAATGATAAACTACTTTCAGTTATCTGGTAGACTGACAATGATCTGGAAATTGTCAATCTTTTGTGATAAATTCTCTCAGAGTATTCACCAAGCTCAAGATGGTATCTTAGATAAAGGCGATTTCAAGCAAGTCCCTCCGACGAAATTCAACATATTATTCGTGCAACGCACCAGAGTTGCCTGCAGTCAAAAACCTCAACCGACCGTGCGTCGGGCGTGTGTTCTCCAAAACGAAGCCCCGCTGAGGCTGGTTTGCTTGAAGGCCATTTCCATGAGGAAGTGACCACCGCGGCACGGATTCAATATATTCCTTCCTGTAACGCTCCCTTTGTATATTGAACTGATACCAGATCGCTCAGTCTGGTCCGATGACAACCGCACGAGAGGGTTACCTCTTTACAGGAGTGAAAACCTTGCCTATTCATAAAACTGCATGTCCTTGCAAATATTTGCCACTGTGTGCAAACAGCAATCAGGGCGTCTGCTACTAATTATGTAAAGGGATTCATAGCACCTCCGAGTTCACTGTCCAGTGTTTTATGAGGCTGCTGTCTTCGAAACCCAAAAAGGAGTTCCAGTCTCTGGTCCGTTTCATCACGAAGTCAAGTTCCTAGCAACTGATACCAACAGCTCTCAGAGTGGAAGGCAGTGTGAAGATGTCAGTGCTGCCAACAACTTTAAAAGCGTTATGCTCATTTTTGTCTGAACATGGTAAAATTGAAAAGGGGAGGCAAATTATTCCTTCCTACTTTACGAGCCACGTGAAAGCCGCCCTAGAAAAAAAGTCTACTGCGTCATTCTGGTAAAAATTTAATTATTTGATGGCACGCATATGAATTTGAGAATATTGTCACGTGGTGGTGACGTTGAATAACACAGTAGCAATACTGTGAACGACAAAACTAACTTTTATTGCGCGAACCTGTGCCCACAAAACAGGCTACACTTATAGCACAACGATAGCGGCGAACACGCTCGGCGATCGTCGAAAATCTGATCAGCGGGTCAAGTGCGTCGGCTTTTATACAGCAGTCATCGAATATTCCAGACTAATCGTTGGGACCCGCATGCCTTCCACAAAGTTCTACAACATTCGAGTCACGCGATGAAATCAGATAACACAAGGTTCGGCGACAACAGACAGCGGATAGAAGCATCGATAACTTTCCAGAAACTTCGGATATATGCAGACGCGTCCCGCGCTGTGCGATAACATTTGTTAGGCGGCGAAACGTGGTCGCCCGTTAAATATAAGTACACGTGTCAATATCTAGACACTAGTCCAGCTCATATAACCTTCACTAGATTCTAACTCAGAGACTCAAATGATTGACTTCAGTATGACTGATGTCGCAATAAAAATAGCGGAGTATACTTGGAAGAGCTGGAAACCTTAACGCGTCTTCAAAATTAAATCAGAACTAATCACTACTGGCCAGAACTGTGTGAATATGAGCGTCGAATAATAGTGTATTGAACTGCATAGGAAGGCGATGTACTGAATAGACACATTTGGTGGTGATTTAACAAAGCTTAAAGATATCTATGAACTTTTTGTTGTCTGTTCATGTTCGTTATAGATGTGCCAGACTGCACAATTTTATGTACAATGTGCTTTTGTCACCATAATAAAGTAATTATTTATTATTCAGAGATTCAATTTTGGCTATAAAAGAGTGCTTGGCCAAAGTACGTGAGGCGTAAGTTACATGAAACTTATTTATAAAAATTACACCTTTCGAATGCTTCACGACATCGGTATAATGTATTGGCACCCCTGTATCTATTACTAAAATTATTGTTACCTAAATAATGTATGTTTCAACAAAAAAATATTGCATAAGATGAAACGTAGGCTGTAGCAAAGTCGGTATAGAGTAGAATAGGGTATTTTTGGCCGCCACGTAGGGTCTTGAAAAATTGGTTGGTAACAATGGTACGCACCGGCAGGAATCGCTGGCTGTCGTGCTCAGCTGCAACAACCTCGCATTGGTATTTGCTGTTGCTGCCCTGATACAACTGTTCTCTTATAAGTCAATGTTCATCTTCCTGCGGGTAATATTATCCGTGGCTGTTTTCCCAGGTAAGCGCGTCGCCTTTCCATTATAGTGCGCTGTCTCAGGGATGGCAGGTGATGACGCGCAAAAAGAAGGAACGCGCTGCAAATAATCGCTAAACGTCACGAAAGGGCAGCGCAAGACGACAAAGAAATTAAAAAATAAACGCTACTTGCACTCTGTATCATGGAAGTTATTTTTTAATTTGTTTTTTAATCTTTTCGGTTGGTTGTAGCATAACGCGCTTTTCATCGATCGGTCTTGAGCAAAGTCATATTGGCAGACCTACTACATCTGTACCATTTCTCAGCTCTGCCAAAATATGCCCATGATTTTTTGTCACGTTTTAATTTTGCATTTTCAGCCCAGATGCTTGAGCTTGGTGCGTGTACAGCCGGCATAATGCGCGTGTCCCTCCTGTTTCAAATGCAAGCTCCGAAGCGACTACGTGACCAAGTGGCACGCTGACTACGAAGGTTTGTCTTCCAGCAGCGACCTTCGTCTTTTCTTGTGTAAAAAGACTTTCTCATGATTCACACTTACTTGGGTTTCAGTTCAATTTGTTATCATTTCTTTTTTCGTGTACTCAGTCGCGTGTACTTATTACAATTTAGCTGGCGGTAACATACGTGGCTGAAGGCAGCAGAAAGCCAATGTTGTCTCAAAGCGAGAATATGACAGTTCACTTGCGTTGGACCCCTTTTACTGTCGTCAGACATCGCACGAATTGCGGGAGCTGGCACCAAGTATTTACCGTTAAGGTACGTTCGGAATATCGAACATGCATTATGGACCTTAACGGTTATTGCAAAGTTTCGACAGTTTTTTTTTTTTTGTAAATCAACAGACAACTGAGCAAATTTCATTCTTGAATTATCTTATAGCTATCTTGGCATCTCCATTAACTTTGCAATACAGAACAGAAACAAACGCTATATATAGTAAGCAGCGATAACATTGATGATCCCACATCTGATCCGCGATCACATTAAAAGTAAAGTGTTGAAATAGTGAATTTTCGAATAAAATTCAATGCAAATATTCAATGAGCTCAGGTATTTGCATCCGCAGGTTAGTCATATGCGTGTGTATCGTTGTCATTTGTGATTCTAATATTGCTGCAGCCGCTGCCAAACATTTCTGCTGAACTTGTGTTAACTTGTACTGTCAAGCTTGCGTCGTCTCGGATGGCCTTCCGGGTCTGGTCGGTGAACAATGCCTACAAATGCGGAGCTCGCCAAAAGAATTGATTACATTGAACCCAAGCTTGGAAACGTAAGCGAAAAACTTCTTGATGACATTTTTGCAAACTTTCTGCTGAGGGCGAGCAAATCGGGCATAGACGTCGTAGAACCTAAGAAAAGAACTGATAGTTTGGAAACTAGCGTGCAATTTCTAAGCAAACGCGTCGAAAAGCTGCATGCCAAAAAGAAAGAGCTAAAGGCCGAAAACAAAGCTTTACAAGCAAACGACAACACTCTCACAAAGAAAGTTGGCGAGGTGGAGCAATATTGTCGATTAAACAACGTCGAGATTAACGGCACTCCTTCCACAGAAGGAGCGGACTGTGCGGCAGTCATACAAACTATTGGCAACAAAATTGGTTGCCCAGTAACGGCCACTGACCTCGACGTTATTCATCGTGTTCCTACTAAAACAGAACATAAAAATATCATCGCTCGCTTCTGCACGAGAACGAAGAAAGCTGAGTTCGTCGCGAAAGCACGGAAAGCTAGACTCTGCCTCAGTGATATTGGCCTCGCAACAGCAAAAGAGAACCCTGTCTTCGTTAATGAACATTTAACACTTGAAAACAAAGCTCTCTTTTCGAAAGCCTTGGGTCTGAAAAAAAAACGAACTGTAGATTTCTGTGGACAGAAAACTGTCAAATCAAGGCCCGGAAAACAACTGAAAGCCGCGTCTTTCGCATCGCAACCGAATCCGACCTTTCTGTGATAAGCTAACTCTAATCCACCTTTGCGTCACGCCTGTCACCTAGGCAAGCCTCAAAATTTCGTCCTAGCTAACAGCTAACCAGTTAAACAATCTTCTTTCAAATCATCAGCGATCTGTCTTGCACTTGAATGCGCGCACTCTGCGCAAGCACTTCGATGAATTCTCTGATCTCGTTTCTTCATTCACTTTCCCATTTTCAGTCATCGGAGTATCTGAAACATGGTTGAACGACCACGATAAACACCTTTTCTGTTTTTCTAGTTTTGTTCCTGAATACTCCCATCGTCCGTTCAGCGACCATGGTGGCGCAGCGCTGTATATCTATTCAGATATTACTTACAACTGAAGGAACGATCTTGAACTTAATGTAACTAATAGTGAAGACGTTTGGATTGAACTTAAAAATGACTTCTTGAACATAGACAACAAAGACCTAATAATTGGTTGCATATATCGTTCACCCTCGTCATCAGCAATAGATTTCTGTACTGCTCTACATAAAGTCATGGGACTGCTAGCAGACGAAAACAAAAATTCAATAATAATAGGCGACATCAACATTAACTACGCTGATAGGACGTCTACTAATGCTTTACATTATTCTGATTGTTTTAACAGCTTTGGTTATAGATGTTTAATTGAGATACCGACACGATATGCTAACCACCCCATAGGTACATTAATTGACCATACATTATCAAATTTGGCATATCCACCAGACGCAGGTGTTATAATGACCGACATAACTGATCACTATCCTATATATTTAAATTTTCATTATACTCATGGCTCCGAAAATATCACGTACACGAAGTTTATACTAGACAAACAATCATTCCTTGACGCCGTGTCGAAGCTTGACTGGTCCCCCATGCTTTCTACAAATGATCCACAAAAAGCATTTGCACTGTTTATCTCTATGCTTAAGTCATGTGATGATCGTCGTTCCGTTCAAGTTAAATGCAAAAAGAAGTATGCGTCACCTGAAAATCCATGGATAACAGATAAGCTCATAGCTTTAATGCGCAAAAAGGATAATCATTATAAGAAAACCAAACGACAACCATTTAACAAGAATTTAGCCATTCGGTACAAAAATTTTTCTAACCAGCTTTCTGCTACATTGAAAGAAAGCTAAAAAAACATGGTACGAAAGAAAAATTTTGGAATGCGGTAAAAAGTAAAAAAGAAATGGGAAATTGTTAACTCCTTCTTAAAGAGGGCAAATAATCGCGAAGCTATAACAGAAATTGCATATCAGGGTATGGTACACAAGACCACCAAAGAAATAGCTGATGCGTTTCTGATTTCTTCTTTAGCAGCGAGCTACAGTCACCTGCGCATGACAATCCCGTGCCCCAGCGCCTGCCACATTCTTACTTTTTATTTCCAACTACATCCCAGGAAGTTCTGAACATTATAAACAACATGAAAATAACCGGCGCCGGCATCTATAAATTACACCCTTCTCATATAAAATTATTTTCACCCTTAATAAGTGATGTCCTTGCAGACAATCAACTTCATGTTTAAATCAGGCAGCTTCCCACAAGAACTAAAACAAGGCAAGATCACCCCAACTTTTAAGAAAGGTGACCGCTCTTTAGTTTCCAATTATCGCCCCATCTGCGTATTACCTTTCTTTAGTAAGGTAATGGAAAAGCTAATAGAAAAAGGTTTAACTAATTACTTTACAAAACTTAACATTCTCTCACCATTCCAATACGGCTTTCGCTCTGGTTACTCGACCGAACTGGCTCTCGTTGCTCTAACCGATCAACTAAAGCTCGCTATCGATGAAGATAATTACGAATCTTTAGTATTTGTAGATTTAAGCAAAGCGTTTGAGAAAATAAATCACCGCATCTTATTTCGTAAGCTTGAAACTCTTGTTACTACAAAATTATTTAACAGACAGAATGCAGGTAGTACCCATTTCAGGCGTTCATTCTAAAACCATGTTCACTAATATTGGCGTGTCACAGGGTTTCATATTGGGTTCGCTTTTATTTTTATTGTGCGTCAATGATCTGCCTAACTGCCTGTCCTCTTGGAAATGTATACTTTATGCAGATGATACTACTATTCATAATTCCAATAAATATATTACAACCTTAGTATCTAACCTTAATGGTGATTTACACAGCCTGCTGGAGTGGTGCCATACTAACCAGCTACAAATAAACCCGTCGAAAACAAAATTTATTGTATTCACTTCCCACCAACGAACACTTCACTCCATTCCTCCTATCTTTTTGGGCGGAAGTCCTATCCCTGCAAGTTTTTCATGCAATTATCTTGGCATAGAAGTAGACAAACATCTTAAGTTTACTGAACACTTAACCAAACTACGAAGTACCCTACGGGATTAGGGTACTTCTAAAAGCACGAAACATATTTGACCATCAAATATTACTATCGTTATACTTTTCATTTATTCATTCCCACATTAACTACTGCGTCACTTGCTGGGGAAACACGTAACCCATTTAAACTCATTAGAAATTCTACAGAATCAGGCTATTAGGATAATTACAATTAGCCCATATAACAACAACGACATATATTTTACGAGCTAATCATATTCTTAGTCCCTCAACTCGCTAAATATAATCTAGGTATCTTTTTGTTCTGTCAAATCAATTACACACGGTGCGATAGCTTGTTGCCACAATCTTCTGTATTAAATACTAATATTACCACATTTGCAATAAATAGGAACTTCATTTTACCTAAAATACATACTAATTATGACAAACAGAGAGCCTATTTTTCATCTATCGCATTCTGGAACAAACTACCATTACACATAAGAACACTTAAAATTCACGAATTCAAGAAACAACTAAAAGATTACATTCCGTCGAATACTGATGCCTAATCCATACTCACAACTATTCTTCCAGGGTGCTTTCATTTCATTTTCATTGCCACACCGTTAGGTTTCTGTTTCTCCCTCACATATCATCATCATCATCATCAGCCTAGTTACGCCCACTGCAGGGCAAAGGCCTCTCCCATACTTCTCCAACTACCCCGGTCATGTACTAATTATGGCCATGTTGTCCCTGCAAACGTCTTAATGTCATCCGCCCACCTAACTTTCTGCCGCCCCCTGCTACGCTTCCCTTCCCTTGGAATCCAGTCCGTAACCCTTAATGACCATCGGTTATCTTCCCTCCTCATTACATGTCCGGCACATGCCCATTTTTTTTTCTTGATTTCAACTAAGATGTCATTTACCCGCGTTTGTTGCCTCACCCAATCTGCTCTTTTCTTATCCCTTAAGTTACACCTATCATTCTTCTTTCCATACCTCGTTGCGTCGTCCTCAATTTGAGTAGAACCCTTTTCGTAAGCCTCCAGGTTTCTGCCCCGTATGTGAGTACTGGTAACACACAGCTGTTATACACTTTCCTTTTGAGGGATAGTGGCAACCTGCTGTTCATGATTTGAGAATGCCTGCCAGACGCACCCCAGCCCATTCTTATTCTTCTGGTTATTTCAGTCTCATGATCCGGATCCGTGGTCACTACCTGCCCTAAGTAGATGTATTCCCTTACCACTTCCGGTGCCTCGCTACCTATCGTAAACTGCTGTTCCCTTCCGAGACTGTTAAACATTACTTTAGTTTTCCGCAGATTAATTTTCAGACCCACCCTCCTGCTTTGCCTCTCCAGGTCAGTGAGCATGCATTGCAATTGGTCTCCTGAGTTACTAAGCAAGGCAATATCATCAGCGAATCGCAAGTTGCTAAGGTATTCTCCATCAACTTTTATCCCCAATACTTCCCACTCCATGTCTCTGAATACCTCCTGTAAACATGCTGTGAATAGCATTGGAGAGATAGTATCTCCCTGTCTGACGCCTTTCTTTATTGGGATTTTGTTGCTTTCTTTGTGGAGGACTATGGTGGCTGTGGAGCCGCTATAGATATCTTCCAGTATTTTTACATATGGCTCATCTACACCCTGATTCCGTAATGCCTCCATGACTGCTGAGGTTTCGACTGAATCAAACGCTTTCTCGTAATCAATGAAAGCTATATATAAGGGTTGGTTATATTCTGCACATTTCTCTATCACTTGATTGATAGTGTGAATATGGTCTATTGTTGAGTAGCCTTTACGGAATCCTGCCTGGTCCTTTGGTTGACAGAAGTCTAAGGTGTTCCTGATTCTATTTGCGATTACCTTAGTAAATACTTTGTAGGCAACGGACACTAAGCTGATCGGTCTATAATTTTTCAAGTCTTTGGCGTCCCCTTTCTTATGGATTAGGATTATGTTAGCGTTCTTCCAAGATTCCGGTACGCTCGAGGTTATGAGGCATTGCGTATACAGGGTGGCCAGTTTCTCTAGAACAATCTGACCACCATCCTTCAACAAATCTGCTGTTACCTGATCCTCCCCAGCTGCCTTCCCCCTTTGCATAGCTCCTAAGGCTGTCTTTACTTCTTCTGGAGTTACCTGTGGGATTTTGAATTCCTCTAGGCTATTCTCTCTTCCACTATCGTCGTGGGTGCCACTGGTACTGTGTAAATCTGTATAGAACTCCTCAGCCTCTTGAACTATCTCATCCATATTAGTAACGATATTGCCGGCTTTGTCTCTTAACGCACACATCTGATTCTTGCCTATTCCTAGTTTCTTCTTGACTGTTTTTAGGCTTCCTCCGTTCCTGAGAGCCTGTTCAATTCTATCCATATTATAGTTCCTGATGTCCGCCGTCTTACGCTTGTTGATTAGCTTAGAAAGTTCTGCCAGTTCTATTCTAGCTGTAGGGTTAGAGGCTTTCATACATTGGCGTTTCTTGATCAGATCTTTCGTCTCCTGCGATAGCTTACTGGTTTCCTGTCTAACGGCGTTACCACCGACTTCTATTGCGCACTCCTTAATATACATATACACATATATTCAAGTTAACCAATTATACATTATACCAATTATTACCATTATACCATTATTACCAATTATTAACCAATTATACATATACATTCAAGTTAACCAATTATACTGTGTTCGTCATGTCATCTACGCAGTTACATTATCATTCGTCAACGAGATTGTGTTACAGTGCTTTTTTTTCATTACATTTATGCATATGTAATATCTTCAATCATGATACTCATACTAAAACCTGTAATTTTTCTATGTTAACAACTTGTTGAAACTGCTGTACGTTTGTTTTATTACGTTTACTTTGTAAAGGAGGTCCCATTGCAGTCTTTGACTTCGGGACCTCCTTCTGAATATTAACAACTTGTAATCTTTCTAATGATCTCAATAAAAACCGATTCTGATTCTGATTCTGAAGAAAAGCACTGAAGACTTCATTGGGATATGTAATCGAAAACACAATAAACAAAATCAGGTATAAAGTTTATGTGGAGTACACTTACTAAAACAATAACTTATGAGCATTACTCGCTACATGCGTGTAATGCCATTCGTAGATTGACGTCTCATCAATTGGCGAGCTTACGAACGGCAAACAGCTGCCTTCAGTTTCCTAATACACGCTCATAGCGACCGCAACAAAACAAGGAAACAGCACGTAGAATGCAGAACGTAGATTGCGTCATGCGTAACGTGACAACGGTGCCGTATCTGTCCGCGGCGCATGCGCGATCGAGTAATGGCTCATTTCGCCTAGGCAACGATACCAAAGTAAAGCGCATGACACCTCCACGAGCATTCGAAAGCTTACATCCTTAACCTATGGTACAACTACTGGCGACCCTATGGTGTGGTTAGGCAATCGGGCTCGCTCCCTAAGTGCAGCTTTCGGGCCCTCCAAACCTCAGCAATTTCAGGCGCGAAAAAAATTTATCGGGCCAGATGGCATCGTTAAGGCAAATCATCGAAGAGCAGCGACAAAGGGGGTATACGACTTGCAAATACCCAAAGATCCTATATAAGCTGCGCTGCCGCCAACTTAGGGTGCAGGAAGACGCAGCAGAGCAAGAAAGACAACTGCTTTCAGTGACCGCTGACCAGAACATGAAATGGCTGCCCCAGTGAATCATGTGGGATTGTATATAAAGCAGTGTTTGAACACAAATCTTTTACAATTTTTATACTTTTTTTACGGAAGACAACGTCCTGCTATTTCACACGGCCTTAATCTCCCATCGACGTGAGCATTGTGACGTCTGCCAAGCGCCCCCATGTTTAGAAGTGGTAGCGATAGTCGTCAAGTGCCAGGATTATTATGCTGTGCTGGCTAAAATGGCTACATTTGCTTGCACGTGTAGTGGGTTTTGCTGAGCACTAGCAATAATAGGAAAACAGTGTTAAGTTTATTAGTTCTCAGCAAGCACGTTTCAACGATGAGCTCCACAACTGAACTGTATACATCTGTAAAAGTACATTACCTTCAAATGCGTAATTAACGAGGGACAAAAGTAGATGAGGCATACACATCGCTGTGTGTGTCTCTTCTACTTTCGTCAATTGTTCTTTTTTTGTTTCTTTGTGCGCTGCTATTTGACGATCATGAATAATCAACTAGCGCGAATTTCAGCTGTAGGGAAGTACATTCTCCAGCACACTACTACATACCATAGCATTTTATTTAACACGCACGTCTAAAGGGAAGAATAATGGTCCTAGTTGAGAAATACGAAACCATCTACCAACCTTTGTAATTGTGGTAGTCAACTTTCATCTCCTACGGCGGAGATACACTAAAATGGCAGCCTTCGAGTGCAGCCACGGCCTGAGGACAACTGTTTACAGCAAAGTACGCTTTGATGTGATCTTTGATATCCCTGGAGTTCACCATTCGGATCCACTCGGATCCGAGCCACTAGATGACTGCTTCACTGAAATGTCTGTGCATGATATTCACAGTTGATCTACCAAGTGGAGGATGGAGGTAAGCTAAAGCTAGTTATTTTCACTTACGAAATAGCTGCGTAGATATTCAAAGACATACACCATCTCAAAACATACTGATATTCACTATCTAGTATAACTTGATGCGCTCACGCATTTCTTTTCTCTGGTCACACGAATAAGAAACGCTTCGTAATATTTCACGTACGTTTTTGCCGATGTATTTGGCCACAACTTGACAATCGTCAAAACTAGGGCGGCTGCACTCGCACTTGAAACAGTGACTTCCAGGTGGCTGCAAATCCGATTGGTGCGCTCTCCTAGGCTGTCGATCCCACGTATTATTAATGTAATACGTAACATTACCATGCAATACGTAATACTACTACATTATGGATAGTATTAACGAAAGCCTAAGACAGTTAATTTATCACTATACAATGAATCCGATGCCTCAGCCTTAATATGTTTGAGCCCTTCTCTAGTCATAATGTATATCTAGCTTGGCAAATGAGATGATCAGATTGTTTTATTGCTAAATTATTTTATTATAGGATAGAGGGATATTTCTGCAGTATTGCTCGGCCTGTTTCATTGGTCTACTTCTTTGGTATGGCACTGAATGTGGATTGCCCTGAGGAGCATTATATGCAGCATCTTATTACTGTCTTTAAAAAGGAAAGGTTCGATTTAGAGCATTGGGCACATTAGATTACTTGCATTCTCGCCAGTTATATCCTAACTGTTTCTTGCACAATTTTCAACCAAGTATAATAAATATTGCATAGTTCTATGTAGTTAATCCAAACGAATTATATACGTATGCTTGCAAGCTTGACAAGTTGAAGCTCATCAGCTTAGAAGACGTAAACTTTACACTAGATTACGCCGAAGATTCCATGTCGCTTTTTCTGAATATACAGGCTACAATTATTAAAAGCCTCAAGCTTAGCGTGTTAAAGAATTGCAAATATATATAATTTTTTATATTTTTATAGTAAGGTGAGTTTTTTGAGCGCGATTATGAACTGTTATTCTAGAATGCTTAGGTGTCTAGTACGGTGCCTCATAATCAGACAGTGGTTTTGGCACGTAAAACCCCATAATTTTTAGGTGCCAACAGGTCACAGTCCAGGCGAACCTCGTTTTCACCTTTTATTGCTCGTCTACTCCAGCGCAGCAATATGCTAACGCTGAGCCCGTAAATCTTCCAACTGTACAGATATCACGTGAATCTCCAGCTGTGACCGTTGACGTGCTTCAATAATGATAAAATTATACTATATACATAAAAGTGCAGTCGGCATGATGGAAACATTTTTTGTACAATAAGACAAGCCTCACTAAGTCGGTTCTGTTTTTGACTCGCCGCCATTGACATTGAAGACACCTTTTTTGGCCCCGCCTGCACCAACTGCAAGTGTTTTTCGCTCACACAATTTGAATATTCATCATGAATAACACGCCACCACACGCGTCATGGCAGGTTGTTGTTCTGTGATCTGTTCCTGTTTATGAAGGGCTCGCCTTGCGCGACTATGCATTCTGTGCTTAGCTTCGAGGAAACTGTTAAAATTATGTTCACGACACTAGTCAGTCTTTGCGTGTTGTTTGCTGCATATGCTGCCAAAGAAACCAATCCTGACTATGAGGAAGACCCCCGACACTTCAACGAGCAAAAGATTTCAGCGGTGAGAGAGCGTTACACTGCGTGTATTAGGTTCATTAACTGCTTCCTTATCAAATTTGCATTCCTCCCATCGCAACCAGTTTTTCCCGCAGCCCATTTATTGGAGAGGTTGTCTCTCAAAGAGAATGGTGGGTTCTATTTAAAAGATTGTGATAAATATGGGTCTTCTATTTCGCCGGCAGGTCTATGTCACGCATGAAAACGGAAAACTCACTACAGCGTAAGAAAGTGCCTCATTTCTGGGTTGCGTCACGTTTTCTGCATTTCAGTTATCTTTTCACACGTTCTAGTAAAACGTCCAAATAGGTATCACCTAGACACTATCACGATATCTCGTTTAAATAATTTGCCACTGAATAAAATCGTGTGGCTAACTCATTTTCATCAATTCGTAGTGACAGTTAACCCCTTAAAATAATATATACTTGCAGTTTTGGTTCAGATAAAATCGGAGCACCCAGCGAATTGATTCTGAAAGGACTTTCACCTAGTTTTGAAAGCTTTTCCAAGACGCTGTTCAAGAGAATGTCCAGGACTGCGCGAAACCTTAACGATGAAACAGCCCAGGCAGGTTATTGTACAGCGCACCTGCTACAGGTTGACAGCCGGACAGCGCGTACCTATTATTCCTAGCAGACATCGTCACAATCTCCTCAATATCGTCGAATGAGCAATTATTTTAGGAGTACAGTAAACCTTCCTAATTATTGACACCTCCTTGCATGTAAAGGCGCAACTGCAGGTGGGCGGGCAGGTATGGCGAAAGTTCAGAGACACGTAGCCATTGCGGTGGCATATTCGTTCTCAAAGAATACCGCGTATAAACTGCTTTCAGCACTGGGTTGCCTTGCATCACGGAATGAAGGCAGTGGGAAACTCATAGGCAGAGCAGTGAGCGGCTCAATTTGTTGAGTAACTAGGCTCGTTAACTTCATGCAAGGTGCCAAGAATTACTCGGACACATCGCAGAAACGAATCATATGTCCAAATGTGCAATGCCTAGAGCTTCAAGCCTGAGAGGCTCATTTTTCATCCATGCGCTTACCTTCAGAGTCGTTCATGGCTCTTGGTCCATCAAAATGTCAACTTCACCGTGCGTGTGACACTGTTTGTGACATTGTTACCTTTCGTTCGTAGTAATAAAAGTTGTAAGACCGACAGTTTTCCATTGAACCAATTTTGAATTGCGGTTTTAGTTTAAAGAAACTGAGTAGGTAAAGAAGCAGCCACTCCCCCCCCCGCCCCCATTAAGGGCTGCAAGAACTACAACTAAAAATGGAAAGCACCATTTGTGACCTCACTGCACTGCATGCGCTCTTAGTAACGTCGTCGTCTACGAGCCGCTGGAAGATATCAGACTTTAGCCATTGCCAACTGCTAAGAAACCCCTGTTTGTTTGTTTTTTGTTTGTTTCTTTCTTTCGCTCTGTAGTGTTCCCTGCGTCGACATTGTTATTTCTGTTGAGATTACCTCTGGATATCCAGCTCTCTCATTCGAACGTCATCTTGTTTCAACGATGTATGTATGCACAAGAGTAGCTTTACGGGTATAACTTTAATGTCTATCATTATGTGCTTCTTTTGTGTATAACACCACATGACATTGCTCTGCAGCGCTTATATAAGGCATTCCTCCGGTCGCTTGAGGTAACGCAGCAGAGCATTGACTTGTTCAGCGCTTAATAGTGAACCTAATTGGCATTAATTTCCGTCATTTTTCCTGCCCAAGGCGCGCGCACGTTTATTTCAAGCAAGGTAATGAGTTCATTGTAGCCATAATTTTGAATCGCGTTGCACGGGGTATTCATTTCAGGCCGAAAAAGAAAGCAGTACTCACTTTTTAGCCCCCCGCAGGGGCGTCTGCGTCAGCAGGCGTTTGGTGTGTTGCGACACCACGTACCCGAGCACACGAGGGTTGGACCCTCCCGCGTCTAACCGTGCGCGGCTTAGCCGTGTCCGGGGAAAGGGGGATCCTGGGGGTTGAGCCGATGCCGGGTGTTCGGACCTTTAAGGCCCCCCGGCGGAGGCAACACACCTCTTTGGCCTCTGCTTCACGTAGACGGCACCCCCGGACTGACCCACCCGGGGGAAATCGGTAGTTGCCTTTTCCTTTCTCTTTCTCCCTCAAATCTTCGTCTTTCTCTCACTTTTAATCTTTCCTGTCCTCTCTTTATTTTCGTATTACTTCCAGCTTCGTAGGCGGCGAGGGTTAACCTTGTGCACTATATCCAGTCTTGGGTATATGTATTTGGTTATAGCGGGGTTGTACCGCTGGCGTGCGCAGAACTGAATATTTCTGTCCTGTGTCGTCCCCTGGTTGGGCTCCATGGTGGGCGGCGGCCATCCCTGCCGAAAAAACCATACTTCTAATGGCCACTTCCTTTCCCCGACTACCTGATCGCCCTCCGAAACGAGGGCGCACCGAAGACATTTTCCAATTTCTTGGGAACAAACAGCCAAACTTCCCCCGATTCCATGTAATTCATTCAAACAATCCTGAAAAGACCATGAGAATGATTTCTCCTTTCCTCGTATCTAAGCACCTAACTGAAACTCTTGGTACAGGCTATAAAGCAACGAAAATGGCTAGCGGCGATCTCCTTCTGGAACTCCGCAATCCGAAACAGCATGAAAATCTTCCTAAAGTTCAGTCATTTGGGGAAATCCCAGTAACAGTAACCCCACACCGAACTATGAACACCAGCCGTGGTGTTGTTTCTGACAACGATTTGATGGAGCTCACAGAAGCCGAACTGTTGGAAGGCTGGAGTGAGCAAAACGTGATCAATGTTAAATGAATCATGCTAAGGCGCGACGGCAAGGAGATAAAAACCAAGCATCTTGTATTGACTTTCTCCTCAAGCATTCTGCCTGAGACACTCGAGGCCGGCTATGTAATGCTACGGGTCAGGCCGTATGTTCCAAATCCTCTCCGCTGCTTCAAATGCCAGCGTTTCGGCCACAGTTCCCAGAACTGCCGAGGCCGGCAGACATGTGCAAAATGTAGTTCCCGTGACCATGCCTCTGAAACGTGCGAAAACGCTCCACACTGCGTGAACTGTGATGGCGAGCATGCCGCATACTCGCGGTCATGCCCGTCGTGGAAGAAAGAAAAAGAAATAGTCACAATCAAAGTAAAAGAAAACATATCATTCAAAGAGGCACGCAGGCGGGTTGCATACCTTCCTAAGGCCAGCTTTGCCGAAGTGGCGCGTCAGGGGGCAGCGTCACAACGGCTTCCGGCGGCTGTCCGACCCACGAGCCGTGAGTCGGCAGTTACGCCATCTGCCCCCGCGGCGGTTGCAGCTAGCGCTGCTCCGTCAACCCAGCAGACGGGGCCACCGACCCCGAAGGTGGGCGCAGCCGAGGCTGTCCCAACCTACCCGGCCCCTTCCAGCGCTGGCAACAGCCGGCGCAGCCAAATCCCTCAGGGAGCCCCATCGACCTCCGGGCTGGTGGGCGCAGGGGTCTTGCCCTCCAAGGCGAGACTTTCCCGGGAACCTTCTCGCTCGCAAGAGCACGTGTCCGGCGCCTCACCAGAGGCAATGGACACTACACCTATCCTCAAGGCGCACCAAGCGCCTAAGGAGCGGCGAGGTTCCCTCGAACGCTTCAAAAAGAACAAAACCCCGGTTACAGGGCCTCGAAAGAGCACTGTAATCTAAGGCATAACTTCTATTTCCGTACACACAGCACCAAATTAACTTCATTATGGACACGCTAATTATGCAGTGGAACGTCAGAGGTCTCCTCAGAAACCTTGATGATGTTCAAGAACTTCTTTACGAACTCACCCCAAAAGTGCTGTGTGTACAGGAAACTCATCTTAAATCTAAACACACTAACTTTCTTCGTCATTATGTTATTTTTCGTAAAGATCGTGATGATGCCATCGCATCATCTGGCGGCGTAGCCATCATACTCGATAAAGGTATAGCGTGTCAACATCTACAACTACAAACACCCCTAGAGGCGGTGGCCGTTCGAGCCATACTTCTAAACAAACTTATTACCGACTGCTCTCTGTATATACCCCCGCACTATCATCTCCATAAACATGAATTCCATGCATTAATAGATCAATTACCCCAACCCTATTTGGTTCTAGGAGATTTTAATGCACACAGCAACCTATGGGGTGACTCTCATTGCGATGTGCGAGGTCGACTGATTGAACAGTTTCTCTTTTCATCTGGTGCATGCCTTTTGAATAGTAAGGCACCTACATATTGTAATACTGCACATAAGACCTATTCCTCTATAGACCTCAGTATTGCATCTCCCACCCTTTTACCTGATCTTAAATGGAACGTTATTAGAAATCCATACGGGAGCGACCATTTCCCGATAGTTCTGTCTACACCGAAGACGAATGAATGTCCCCCACAGTTTCCTCGGTGGAAAACTGATTCAGCCGACTGGGAACAGTTCCGAAAAATTACTGTCATATCGTGGGCTGACGTTTCCGCTCTAAGCCTGGAAGCCGCGGTTGAATACTTCACTTTTTTTCTGATTGATGCTGCGACCAAATGTATCCCAGAAACAAAGGGATCATCTAACAAGCGCCGTGTTCCATGGTGGAACGAGGAATGTCGTAACGCGCGTAAAAAGCAGAACAAAGCATGGGGGCTGCTCCGCCATTCTCTGACTGCAGAAAACCTTGTTAATTTCAAGCATGTCAAATCTCAGGGAAGGAGAACGCGCCGACAAGCTAGAAGAGAGAGTTGGCAAAATTATATATCAGGAATTAACTCTTACACGGATGAGACAAAGGTCTGGAATAGAGTGCACAGAATAAAAGGTCGACAACCTTACTCGCTACCCTTAGTAAATACACAGGGAGATAGTATGGAAGACCAGGCGAACTTTCTAGGCGCACACTTTGAACAAATATCCAGTTCGTCGCACTACTCGGACACATTTCAAAGACATAAAGCACGAATAGAACGGCAGCCATTAGTACGAAAAACTGCAAAATATGAGGTATATAATAGACCATTTGGCATAGCAGAACTACAAGCAGCACTAAACGGCTGCAACAAATCTGCCCCAGGCTCTGACCGCATAATATATGAAATGTTAAAACACTTGCCATCTGAAACACTAAAAACTATTCTTTTTCTTTACAATGGTATATGGTCTTCTGGCCAGATTCCGTCTGTCTGGAAAGAGGCCATTGTAATTCCCATTTTGAAACAGGGTAAGGACCCTTCCTTGGCAAACAGTTATAGACCGATAGCGTTGACAAGCTGCCTATGCAAACTCTTTGAAAAGATGGTGAATAAACGCTTGCTCCACTATCTTGAAACCAACAAAATATTAGACCCATACCAATGCGGTTTCAGGGAAGGTAGGTCGACGACAGACCAGCTTGTCCGTATGGAAATGTACATCCGTGAAGCCTTTATCCACAAACAGCTTGTCGTATCTGTATTCCTTGATATGGAAAAGGCGTATGACACTACGTGGCGCTTTGGGATCCTTCGGGATCTTTCTGGAATGGGTATACGTGGCAACCTGCTGACCATTATTGAAAGCTACCTGTCTGACAGAACGTTTCGCGTTAGAGTTGGCAATGTACAGTCACGATCATTCGTGCAGGAGACAGGTGTACCGCAGGGTGGAGTGCTGAGCTGTACACTCTTTATTGTGAAAATGAACTCCTTACATACCATCATACCTCGCACACTCTTTTACTCGGTTTATGTGGACGACGTGCAGATAGCTTTTAGATCGTGCAATCTTAGCATCTGCGAGAGACAGCTACAGCTCGGCCTAAACAAACTCTCAAAGTGGTCAGAAGAAAATGGTTTTAAATTTAACCCTCAAAAAAGCACATGTGTTCTCTTCTCAAACAAGAGAGGCATATCACCAGGACCGACTATTGACCTTAATGGAGAACGACTGTCGGTCAGCCTTGAACACAAATTTTTAGGTATTATCTTGGACACAAAACTTAATTTCATTCCACATTTGAAATATCTCAAAGCGAAGTGCCTGAAGACAATCAACCTGCTGAAGCTACTTTCTCGAACAAGCTGGGGCAGTGACAGGAGGTGTTTGCTCAGCCTATATAGGAGCCTTGTACGATCACGCCTCGACTATGGAGCTGTGGTGTACCAATCCGCATCGGATAGTGCTCTCAGAATCCTCGACCCAGTCCACAATCTAGGCATACGGCTGGCAACAGGCGCATTTAGGACAAGTCCTGTGGAAAGTCTGTATGTGGAGGCGAACGAATGGTCGTTACATCTGCGCAGAACGTATTTAAGCTTCTCCTACTTTTTAAAGTGTAGATCGAATAACGAACATCCGTGTTATTCAACCGTACTTGACTTGTCTTCTGCAAGACTTTACCACAACCGCCCATCTGTTCGAGCTCCTCTGTCTGTGCGCTTAGAACAACTGGCTCACGAAACTGGTATTAAACATCGAGAAACAGTCCTAATGACTCCCACTAACCTTGCACCACCTTGGGAATGGCAGTCTATCCAATGTGATATGTCTTTCGTCGCAATAACAAAACATGCGCCTGAGGTGCATATACATTCACACTTCCTCGAACTCCAGGCGAAGTACTCCTGCGCAGAGTTTTATACAGACGCTTCAAAGACTACTCATGGTGTAGCTTATGCAGCGCTCGGACCTTCATTTTTAACGTCCGGTGCATTAAATCCAAACACCAGCATTTTCACAGCGGAGGCATACGCGATCCTCTCTGCTGTGAAACATATAAAACAAACAGGTATAATAAAGGCTGTCATATTCACAGACTCATTAAGCGTTGTTAGTTGCATATCAAGTCTACGAAAACACAAAAACCCCATCCTTAATGAACTGTATAACCTTCTATGTTCAGCATACATGTCTAACCAAATGATTGTTCTTTGTTGGGTGCCTGGCCATAGAGGCCTAGAGGGCAACGTAGCTGCTGACGAAAGGGCTACATCCGTACCTTTTTGTGATGCAAACATTAATATACCTGTACCGGACACAGACCTTAAGCCATTTTTACAGCATAAACTACGGAAATATTGGCAACGGCAATGGGACACTCAGGTATCCAACAAACTGCACCTAATCAAACCGAAAATAGGAAACTGGATCTCTGAGAAAACAACGAGACATAAGGAAGTACTGCTCTGTAGGTTAAGAATTGGACACACCTATAGCACTCACTCGTATATTCTAACTGGAACTAACCCTCCGACATGCACTAGGTGTGGAAGTAGACTTACAGTCCTTCATGTTCTCATCCAGTGCCCATTATTAGAAATGGAGAGAAAAAAGTTCTTCCCTTCCTTATACAGTCATAATATACCTCTGCACCCAGTCTTCTTTTTAGGCAATGACCCTCTATTTAATTTTAAATCAGTACTCAAGTTCTTAGAAGAAACTAATACCATAGCAATCATTTGGCCAGGCTATTTGTAGCACAGCCTCTGCTTAGAGGCTGTAGCTGCAATGAAATCACTTACAAGCACATGCCTCGCAGCCCTTGCACTGAAGGGCTCTGCAGAGGCACTGGTGCTGCTATAAATTAACATGTTTTAGTATCTTATTGTTCTCAACGTTCTTTTACAACCATAGGACTCACTTTTCATTGACATTATTTTAATAGATACATATTTTACACCACTTAAAGCGAATATTTTAGGCCAATATACAGCCACTCGATTACCGCCATATTCATCGATATTCATTGCCATTCATCACCAAATGTCATGGCGCTCTTTGGCCATTTCTGGCCCTTGCGCCAAAAAACGATATCCATCATCATCATCACTTTTTAGCCTAATCAAGCCTGACAGACGAATGACCATACGATAACTAAATCATGGTAATTGCGTAGCAAGGAACACACATGCAATACGGCATGCATACTTTCAGCAGGGACACATCTTGTATGATCAAAGCTTTGCTGTACACACATGATCACAAGTGTTCATTATATCAAAATTAAGCCTACCATCACATTTCCTGATTCAGGACAGCACACTTCGTTAGTGAGTAGCGTACAGTGCATTACATAAGCTGTGCCATTTAGGATGTTCGCTATAGATATTTTTTTCATACTGGTAGCTCTTATATCTTAACAAAACATTTTTTCTATTGACTCAAATACCACTTCGCCTTTCACAACAAAATATCTGCAGTTCCTCTTCACTTTTCCATGCGCTCGTTAAATCTATAATAGGGTTCCCTGCAAACCATGCAAGGCATGTTTTCCAAGTTTGTGACTGAAGTTTCATGTCATGCAGTCAAACGCTATATACATCCGACTGTTATTCTCAAAATGACTCACACATAGTTCTCTTTTTGCAGCTAGCGGGAATCAGTGAGCAGATCTTCGTCAGGCGACGAAATGTCGGGCCAACCGACTACAAGTGTCACTCGGTGGAGAAGACAAGCGAAAATCCTGGTGGAACATACACATACAAATTTAGCGTGCGATATGTCGCGAGAGAGTAGTAAGCGACCAAGGTTTACCTGCAAAATTGGCCTACTTGCCTTGCAAACTTCGTATTACGTTTCTCTCCTCTTGGTTGTTTGATGAACTGCACTTCGTACCATAGAATATGTTTGACCTGACACGTCTTTAAGAAGAAGTGACCGTAGAGTTGTGCTACCCTTTAGAATCACATACCCATTTCCAGAGAAGCAGATTTTTTTTAGCACCTACATTATGACCTTCAGATGCCTCCAATTCAGCCACACGCTTGAAGACCTTGTCCTCGTATTACTCGCCTTTGAAACGCTGCCTGCATACAAAACTTTCTAGTAGTTCTTTCAAAAATTTTTATAAAAGGCCACCGTCCCGCTCAGACTTTCAAATATGCATGTACATCAACCATATGGTCCCCAACATACGTGTCCGCGTGTTAATTACGCTAACGATAATTTCGGCACAATGACACTACCAAGAAGCGGGGCGGTACATATATTGCCAAGGTCAATTATATCCTTGAGATGATCACCACGTGTTGATGTTGATTTTTATTTCCATGACACATACCCGCAATGCGTCCAGGAAATGGCCGCTACATTTAAAATAAATAATAATGAATGTTAACAGTGTTAGCCATCGGGCTAGTCGCTATTCCATGATGTAACTTTGTAGCGCAGAAACGAAGGACGAGACAGAACGGAAACGAATTGTGCTGGGTGTTCCTTTATTTCTTGTCTATTTATCCCCGCTACAAAATTATATTCTCCAATAACAATGAATAAATGTATACAAGCCGAATCAAGATTTGTCCCATTGCGTAGCACGGATACACGAGAGAACGTACTCACGCCAGTTTCCTTTAAGCTAAACCGCAGGAAAGAAATCGGCGAATTTATAGCATTTCATTAAGCGCATCAAGAAAGTTTCGCTTCACATAGATTTCAACACGTGCGCCGGATCTGCATAGCTTTTCTTTCGTGGTTTATGGTGGTGGCTGTCCTAGTTATTTCACTACTGCTAGATAAATTCTAGGCCGTCGTTAAAGCGCACTTACGACGCTCCGGAACGCTTCTGCAGGTAATTACCTGCAGAAGTCTTATATTAACCACGTTAGTTAAACTTTACCTGTACCTGAGCTCTAATTTTTTTCTTTATCTTCACCAAATATGAGCTAAGTGCCTCGTTAGTTCGCGGAGGACATCGGCGAAACCTGCTGCGTGTCTCGTATTACGCACTAAAACCGGCGAAATACGATGGCTCATTAGGTTATTTAAGAAAGCTCATAATGCGGCCGAAAACGGTAATCATTTCTGCCAGAAATCACGCTTAAAATATCCTCCATTCCTGTCCAATGTAAACCGGTTGTGTTGTACAGTTATGTAGAAACAGCGGGGATGATAGCGCATAACGACCGCTGAACGCTTTTATGTCATTCACCGTTCTCTTTACCCTTTCCCGGCCTGCCGCTTCTTCTCAGCGACCGAGACCAATCTCAACCCCATTATGTGGGGATGCCCTGAACACCTATTACCCCCTCCCCTGAAAAATTCATTAAATAGCGAGGAGTAGCAGTGGGGGGCTCCCTTACGCAGCTCCAGGCCCGACGTTTAGGAGGCCATCTTGAAGTGGGCTGAGAGGGTGGCGGAGGATTACTTCGAGTAGACTCCTCTATCCTTTACCCCGCAGCCCCTTTCGCTTTAGAAAGGACAAATGAAGTTACTACTACTACTACTACTACTACTACTACTACTACTACTACTACTGCGTAACAAAAAAATTACCGACGATTACGATGCTCATTAATGCGAAAGTTGAGCGCACCTCTAACGTGTTTTCATTTAGCGATGTATTTATTGGCTGGCGCGGACAATCTGTCTCGTGCGGCACGTTGCAAACGGAGCGAAGTGTCGAGCGAGTGCCTCGCCAATCAGGAGATCGCGAGAGAGAGCGCCTGGGTGACGCGAGGGCGCGATTCACTGCAGCCACTGCAAACAGACCTCCGCTCATGCAGCGCTTTGTTTTCATATATAGTGTCCTTGGACGCGATCTACGCGCGTCATCGCTGAACAGGCGAAGCGAGCTGCTCTGGCGCCATCACGTAGCCATCGGAGCCGCAGACCGGCACTACGCTTTTCTTCTAACGCTTTCGCCATACCCTCCTCCTCCATTTTCCGTCTCATGCTTTCACTGAAGCCTCCTCCTCCTCTTTCCTACTCGCGTTCTCTTCGTTTTTTATCCCCCGCTGCGCTCCGCGTTCGCTCTTTAAACCTTCGCTCTGTTCGTTCACTCGGTTACGCCGATTATGCCGACTCCAAGGCATGCCGACGCTCACCGCAAGAACGGGCACTTAAGAGCTGCGCTCTAAAATAACTTCTTGTATGTAACCTGAACATATAATGTCGCCTAAACGGCACATCTAAAGCACACTGATCTGTTAATGGAATGGTGGATTACATTGTGCAACTGTCTAGGCATTCGATAGGTGTCACTGGACGTGTACCCATTCCGGACAAATCCCCCAACATGGCCATGGCTCACTAAGGCACAAGAGGTACAGAATCACTAAATGTTTCTTTATACTGTCGTACTTTTCTGTACATGAGCCTGTCATCCCCATTCTTCCTTCGACAAGCATGATACGTCGCCTTAGTTCTTGTGACATCACTGCTCATACATCTCACACTGCGCATGGACCTAATTTCTCGCTTGATTTTCACCATAGCTTGTCAGCGACGTAGTGATATAGACATAACAACTGCATGACGATTAAGTTGCAATTATTTGCGGTGCATAAACATAAGCTTTTCATGAAAATCAACGTTCCATAGCATGAATGCAAAAAATTGTACGTGTCACCACTAGCTGTAAAACAGTTATAAGCATCGCTTCATAATCATCATCATCAGCCTGATTACGCCCAATTCAGGGCAAAGGCCTCTCCCATACTTCTCCAACTACCCCGGTCATGTACTAGTTGTGGCCATGTTGTCCCTGCAAACTTCTTAATCTCATCCGCCCACCTAACTTTCTGCCGCCCTCTGCTACGCTTTCCTTGGAATCCGGTCCGTAACCCTTAATGACCATGGGTTATCTTCCTTCCTCATTACATGTCCTGCCCATGCCCCATTTATTTATCTTGATTTCAACTAAGATATCAGTAACTCGCGTTTGTTCTCTCACCCAATCTGCTCTTTTCTTACCCCATAGCGTTACACCTATCATTCTTCTTTCCATGGCTCGTTGCGTTGTCCTCAATTTAAGTAGAACCCTTTTCGTAAGCCTCCAGGTTTCTGCCCCATACGTGAGTACTGGTAAAACACAGCTGTTATAAACCTTTCTCTGGAGGGATTATGGCAACCTGCTGTTCATGATCTGAGAATGCCTGCCAAACGCACCCCAGTCCATTCTTATTCTTCTGATTATTTCACTCTCATGATCCGGATCCGCAGTCACTACCTGTCCTAAGTAGATGTATTCCCTTACCACTTCCAGTGCCTCACTACCTATCGTAAACTGCTGTTCTCTTCCTAGACTGTTAAACATTACTTTAGTTTTCTGCAGATTAATCTTTAGACCCTCCCTACGGCTTTGCCTCTCCAGGTCAGTGAGCATGCAATGCAGTTGGTCCCCTGAGTTACTAAGCAAGGCAATATCATCAGCGAATCGCAAGTTACTAAGGTATTCACCATTAACTCTTATCCCCAATTCTTCCCAATCCAGGTTTCTGAATACCTCCTGTAAACACGCTGTGAATAGCACTGGAGAGATAGTATCTCCCTGCCTGACGCCTTTCTTTATGGGGATTTTGTTGCTTTCTTTATGGAGGACTACGGTGGCTGTGGAACCGCTATAGATATCTTTCAGTAATTTTACATACGGCTCGTCTATACCGATTCCGCATGCCTCCATGACTGCTGACGTTTCGGCTGAATCAAACGCTTTCTCGTAATCAATTAAAGCTATATAAAAGGGTTGGTTATATTCCGCACATTTCTCTACCACCCGACTGATAGTGCGAATATGGTCTATTGTTGAGTAGCCTTTACGGAATCCTGCTTGGTCCTCCCCAGCTGCCTTCCCTCTTTGCATAGCTCCCAAGGCTTTCTTTACTTCTTCCGGCGTTACTTGTAGGATTTCAAATTGCTATAGACTATTCTCTCCCCCATTATCGTCGTGGGTACCACTGGTACTGTATAAATCTCTACAGAACTCCTCAGCCACTTGAACGATCTCATCCATATTAGTAATGATATTGCCGGCTTTGTCTCTTAACGCATACATCTGATCATCGCTTCAGATAGATTCCAAAATATGCGTTCGACACACTTTTTTTCTTAGCAATCCTACTAAGTGCTTCTATTAGTGACAGTCACCGAGTGCAGAAATCTAAACAGGCCACACCCTGGTCACTATGAAGGCCAGATCAAAGACGCTTGTTGCG
Organism: Dermacentor variabilis; assembly: GCF_050947875.1. NCBI lineage: Eukaryota > Metazoa > Arthropoda > Arachnida > Ixodida > Ixodidae > Dermacentor > Dermacentor variabilis. Next base: position 12,396,567 of record NC_134578.1, on the reverse strand, counting down.
ATGCGCCTGAGGCGGAAATAATGAGCGTTCCTGTGTCGAAATAAGATTGAGGGGTGACAACATGCTGTGGTGCTTTCCGACCTATACCGCGAAAATCGCCTATGGTGTTCAGGTTCTTAGGAATTCGTGGTTTCGCAGACCGATAACGAGCTCTCCTGATAATGCACTCATGACCCCAAAAGAAAGTAAACAAAACCTCGTGAATTAACTCGAGGTAATTAGTGAGCAATCTGTTACCTGCGTAGATGTTTTCCCGCTGGCAGAAGAGAAAGCAGGCGGAAGCGATTCAAGGATGCGTATGAAGAGGTCTTTCAGCGACTCAAATCCAACCGAACTATGTGAATCATCGTCACGAGGCGTCTACGCAGTTTCGCGAGTGTGGATGAACCCTCATTATAAAGAACACATCACGATGGAGGAGAACGGCCGGAGAGTTTTAGTCGTGAAGAGCACTAAAATCTTTCTTCGTCTTGTTAGACATGGTACCAAAATTGAAGCCTAAACTTACGGGGATGACGAATATTCGAATTTTCGGATACTAAACGAATACTACACACTAATTATTCGCATTCTTATATGGCAACAAAATATCCGGTCCTTTTAGAATACTCGAAACTAACGAAATATTCCGCAACAACCGACTGTCAAAGTTTGGTTACTGTTCTCCCTCTGCTAAACAAGATATCGCAAATCATCGGAAATGTGAAAACAACAAAAGTTCTATAAGCAAAGCAGAAACAAAATGTGTAATACCAGCTTTATTTTCGGTTTCGCGGTGGCAGCCTACGTGTCAACCTGTGATTTTTTTTCTTATAGTCTTTCTTTAGTGAATTCAATTTTAATTATGGGGCTTAACGGTATGAGTGGAAACTAACGAGCCCATCGAGGCATGTAGCACTAAAAGATTTGTTCTCGGTTGTGTTTATAGGTCACCAGGTTCTAACGTTTCGGATTTCATCTATGCTCCTGATAACGTACTTAACAAACTGCTATCGGAAAATAAGAGTGTAATGATTGTAGGAGATATAAACATCAACTTGCTGGATGTTAATTCTAGCTTGTATACAGCCTACACTGACTGCTTCAGTGGCTACGGCCTTGAATCCCTCATTACATCGCCTACAAGATGCGTTGGTGAGGGTTCTCATTCACTAATTGATCATGTTTTAAAAAACCTAGACGTACCCATTTCGGCGGGCGTTATCAACACTGACCTCACTGATCACTTTCCGGTTTTTGCAATCTTTGAAACACGTTTGGCCAACATTGGCACCTCTTACTTCGCTACAGTACTCGACACAGATAAATTAATTTCTACCATTAGCTCCACTGACTGGTCAGATCTGAACTTTATTGAAGACCCCGTAGAAGCTCTTAATTTCTTCTACAATTTATTCGCTAAAGCCATCAGCACTTGCTCTCGTACTGTGCGCTGTAAAATCGATTTAAACGCCCGAATAATGCTTGGATGTCAGATGGTCTGCTGAAGAGTTTGCGCAAAAAAGATAATTTGTATAAGAAGACTAAAAGACAACCATTTAACTGTTCTCTGAGAAATCGGTACAAAATATACTGCAACGTTCTTAACAGGACTCTCAGAGAAGCCAAAAGGCTTTACTATGAAACAGCATTCTTCCAGAATAAAAACAACCCTAAAAAACAATGGCAGTTGCTGAATGAGTTTTTCAACAATGAGCCGCCTAAGTTGATCTCTAAAATTGTACGCGACAATCTTACTTTTTGTCAGCCTTCTAAGATAGCAAACGCTTTTTCTGATCATTTCGCATTGCCCGAGGGAAACAAACTAACAACTTTTCAGCCTAAAATAGAACGCCTGAGCCATTCATTTTTTCTTCATCCTGTCATGCCGCATGTAGTGCTTTCTATTATGCGTAATCTTCGTAACACAAGTCCAGGATTAGATGGTATTGCAGTGCGCCACTTAAGCTAGTCGCTGATGCCATATGTGAACCCCTGAGCGTAGTAATTAACCTGATCTTTAAAACTGGTGTATTTCCACCATTGCTAAAGCGTGCGAAGGTTATCCCAGTTTTTAAAAAAGGAAATAAAGAATTAATTTCAAATTACCGTCCAATCTCGATTCTTTCTTCCTTAAGTAAAATAACTGAAAAATTATTTTTGATCACATTAAGCAAGTATTTGGAAAAAAATCCATATAATTAAATCATGCCAGTTCGGTTTTCGGTCTGGAAGCTCCACCAACCTAGCTCTACTTTGCTTAACTGATTTTATTAAGAATAGTCTTGACAATAATGAATTCATTGGTTCAGTTTTCTTAGACCTTACTAAGGCATTTGATACTATTAATCATATGATTTTATTTCGTAAACTGGAAGCATATGGAATAACTGGCCCTGCCCTGGCCTTCTTAAAAAGTTATTTGTCTGATAGGGAATTTATTGTTTATGCGTGTGAAACTTTTTCCAGTTCTAAAAAACTTAACCAAGGAGTACCACAAGGCTCAATACTGGGGCCTTTGCTTTTTTCTCTTTACATTAATGATATGCCAGACGTCACTGACTTAAGTCATTACGTTCTCTATGCTGACGATACAACTATATCTATAGCTGATAAGGGTATCTCTTCTCTAGTAATCAAACTAAATAAAACTATTGACCACCTAATGAATTGGTGTAATGACAACTCTCTAGTCATTAAACCATCTAAAACGAAATCTTTTAGTATTCCATTCGCACCAAAAATCACTAATTATTCCTCCTTCGTTAACCTTAGGCAATCCTATTCCAATTAGCGACTCCGTTTCATTTCTAGGGGTCATCCTAGACAGCCATCTGAAGTTTCACCTGCACATCAATCACGTCAAGCTGAAGTGCACCTTTGGTATCCGTGCACTTATCAAGGCCCGACACTATTTTTCTCCTTCTGCCTTGCTTTCACTCTACTTTGCGTTCATTCATTCACACATTAACTACGGATTAATCGTTTGGGGTAATACATATCTATGTCATTTGTCTTCAGTTCAGCACATACAAAATCGAGCAATCCGTATCATCACCCACAGTTCACCGCGCTCTAATGCTATCGGCCTGCTTCAACAGTACAAAATTCTATGTGTAAAAAGATTATTCAACTACAATTTAGCAATAATGTTTTATAAATTGCTTGATTCCCAGCAGACCTTTCAATATATTCAAAGCAGCTCCCTTAGAAATACAAACCCTACTAGGTTCGCTTCTAAATATAATTTTCTGTTACCATCAGTTCGTACTAACTATGGTAAAAAACATCTACATTCGCTACCATTACACTTTGGAATCATTTGCCTGCTTCGCTTAAAATACTACCTACTTTTCAGCGTTTTAAAGCTTCGCTAAAAGATTTTTTGCTAACCACTGATAATTTTCCTAATAAATATTTGTATTTTCATAGCTACCTAACTAATAAGTATCACCCATTCTTTTTTTTTTTGCAGTGTTCACATTGCGCCACATTTTTTTATCCCTCTTTGTTCGTTCTTTTTTCTTGCTTTTTGCCTTTAACAACAATATAAATTTTGTCACTCCCGTTGTTATATCTGTTACACTATATCGATTAGAGCATAGATTGTTTGGTTTTTCTTCTTTTTTTCTTTTCATTATCATTTGATTTTCTTGCAACTAATATATCAATATGATATCCACTGTTATGCTGCCAACTATGTCACAATTCTGTTGTAGTTACTAACCGAGGGTCCCGTTTTCAGTATCATTACTTTGGGACTCTCGTCTGTATATTACATTTATGTACCTATGTTTTTTCATATGAATAAACAACTTCAACTTTATGTGCCGATACCACGATCTGATTATGAGGCACTCCATAGTGGGGGACTCCGGAATAATTTGGACTACCTGGAATTCTTTACCGTGCACCTAAGTCTGAGTAAACGTATGTTTTCGCATTTCGTCCTCATCGAAATGCGGCCGCCGTGGCCGGGATTCGATCCCGCAATTTTCTCTTTAATATCTTTAACACTCTAGTCACGCAGCTTTTTCATCCTTTACGCTACAAGTGCGTTTTCTTTGCAACGGCCCGTTTTAGATGTGTCTACGGCACACATGTCCTCCAGCAGCATTCTTTTTTTCCTTTTTTTCACATCATTTGATCTGTTTTAGCCAATCACTTAGTAGTTCTTGAAAGCTAACAGTACAGCAGCCAATCTTTCTTGGAGTCCTTGTTTGCAACGAGGCTCTAATAATTTTGAGAAGCTGTCGCGCAGTTTTCTTTAGCATTTAAAGCTGATCCTTTTCCTTGAAAGATACATGTCATATTTGCCCTAGTCAGCACAAGTGTGGTCCCTAATTAAAGTGAAATAAGTATTCCTGCTGCAAATATGTGGATGTGCGTTTGCCTATCCGTATTCGATTCATATTCGAAAAATTTGGTATTCGTCCACCGCTTGTAAAAACCAGTGAAGTCCACCGTTTCATTTCATATAATTTATCTTAACTGTTGGCACTCTACAGGCCGATTTCGGTGTCAGAAATAAGGAAGTCATTCTACTCCTAGAAGAATAATTTCCAAGGGCATGGGAACAATGTAGAAAACTTGTATTTGAGTACTGAACAGTACAGCATAATACAGTACTCGGAAGCGCTTCATACTATACAACATGAGCATCACAATGAAACACTCGTCACTATTGTTTAAGAGGGACATGTACTGTACGTAAATAAAGGACTTCAAACAGCAAAGGACAACATTTAGAACAATCAGAAAACAACGTAATAAACAAGAAGTACATATCTGATTACTGGGCATTAGAAAACAATACGAAAGAAAGCGTACCTTGATAGCAAACGGAATGCTCACCAAAATGAATAAAATAAAATACAACGCAGTTTGTTTTATCTCTACTTCCTTTTGCTTGTGGCGACAAGAAAAAAGTAGAGATGAAGCAAACTGAGTGAGGCGACAGGAACTCACCTACCTACCTACATCAATGTGCCTGGGACGAGCCAACCAATGCTTCATATTAAAAATTGTTGACCCTAATTGTTTAGTAAATGAGGATTGCAGGAAAGCCACCTTATTGCTTATCGAAAAGGTATGAAATTGATAATGCATATTGAAGCCAGTAATATCTAGATGACTGTCTGTACAATAGCTAGCACACAAAAAGATTTTCGAGCTAATGCAAGCACAAAGACAACTATAGGAAAACCACTCACGATGATGCGACCTTCACGTCTCTGCATTGTCATAATGAGTCCAGTAGAGACAGCGTTTTGTGGTTGCACTAAGTCCGTCGCGTTCCACGAGAAAATCGACGCATGCGAAAGTAGCCTTGGCTGTTTCCCGCGTAACCAAGATGCTTCATAGACGTGACGCGCATAAACGGGGGTTGCAATTATGTGCAAGTAGATTTTGAATAAAAATCACTCACCATGTTTGAACAAAGACGCGCTCTCGTGCTTAAACCTACATTTGTACAAAGGATTGAATTAATTCTTTCCTTTTGGCACACACACACACACACACACACACACACACACACACACACACACACATATTATGTATATATATATATATATATATATATAGGTTCGGCCCACCTTTCTAGCAGCTGCTACTTGCAACAGATTTCCGTAGGCTTAAGGTTTAATATATTGTCGCGTATCGATGATTTGTAGTGTTACTATAGTAGCCTTTAAGCCCAATGATAATTATTTTGCATTTGACTCCTGAAGTTCATCAGCCAGGACCTCTGTCCATGCTGTTCAGCACATGCGCTGTATGCTTATGTCGTTTTAGCAAGTAGATACACACTTGTTGTATCTACTGGCGGAAGCATAAATGCTGACAAGAAGATTTACGGCATTTAAGCCAACATTCACGAAAGCTTTGCTATACGAGCATTTAAGTATGCAAGCATGCTAGGCATAAAGTACCGCTTGAATCTGCTTATTTCCCAAGATCTTAAATGAGATAAAGACGCAGTCTGTCGGTAAAAAGTCTTATTCCAGCTATATGTTGTTTTGGACCTCTACGCTAAAATGCGCTGTAAATGTTACTTCAGAACAAACTGCCCATGTTAGAGCGCTATGACGCGTTTCAATTAGACGCGACCCTTTGTCACTGAAGGTACAAAACATCTTAGACATGTCCCCAGCTTGTTTGAAATACTTTAGCGCATGTTCGTTGCCAAATCCCCAGCACGCTTCGTCTCTTACGCATTTCACATAGGTGAGATAACTTTTGAAGTCTTTCCAGAAACGGCCACTCTTAGTGGGACACGCTGTAGTGAAGTTTTTAGGTCATATCATGCGTTCCTCGTCAAACGTCATCGCTTATCCCATCGCCCATCTTGGCAGTCACCCAAAACACGCCCGATTCAAACGTGACTTGCACATGTATTGACCTGTTCTTATCACAGGAATAAATGAATCGTTAAAGAAACGCTCAGTAGCCCGTAATTACGAACCGGGCGGCTCAATCCTGAACACGTGGGGCATCCACATTTCGCGGCGGCCAGCTCACTGTTGTCGAGTATGGCGTAAGCCAGGAAGGCATTTCCAACGCTATAGCAATCGTGTTTTGACTTGAAATCAAACTACGTCTTCTCCGAAGTCGCGGGTCGGCTCCGGGGGCATCGCTAGGGCGAGGCGCCGACTGTTTTCCTCGACCGGACGGTCACCTTTAACGTCGTTGGCTCACCTAGACCTTCGGGAACTGAGGGCTCGCCAGACTCCCTGGCGACTCGGAAGCGCCGATATGCAAGATCGTAAAACAGATTCCGCGCGAGAGTCGCGTGACAGCCGTTGAGAAATCGCTTCACGCGCTCTCCTGCGCGGAATAAGCGTTTGTGCACGTTGGTTGGCCTGCAGCAACAATGCGACGCGCTGCGTGTTGACATAGAAAGGGATGGTGTTTCTTTCAAAGTTGTTTTGTCCAGTGTGACTAGTGATTTCATTATTTCTTCGTGAACAGCAAATTTATGCGGTTTTTCTGTTACTTCCTGATCTTTAGACGTTTCCTCCATAGCATTTTGTTCATTTTTTGTTTTCTCGTTGTTTTTCCGGCATGAATACTTAAACAGCCTGTTTAATAAAGAAGATGCATGATGTCGAACAAGTTGATCACCGTCAGAAAACGAGGCACGAGTCACGAAACTGCTACTGTTTGTTCGACAACAGGCCAAAATATACTAAATACTTTGCTCGCTAAAATGTCGTTTCAGTTTTTTAATACACTTTGTCACTAATACTCGTAGATTTTTGGGAAGTTGGCGAAAGCGCCCTAAATAAAATTTCATTTTTATGTTAATCAGTTATAACACTCACAAAGAGAGGTAAATGGTTAGCACCGTTAAATATATTCCGCTAACATAAAGATAACGACTTTTGTGTACCACTTCTTGTTTCCGACGAGTGTTGCGGTTCCAAATGAGTGCTTCAGTCCAGGCCACATGAAAGTTTGTCTACACGATATGGCTCTAGACTACACCTCTATTCCCAAAAAAATTCATCTACAGGTTGAAACACCTCGTGCGTTTTGAAATCTCCAACAGATTCAAACGTGTCTAACAAACCCAGAAGCCACGAGAAGCAAACGAAAAAAATTACCTGCACTCATAGAAAGCGACAGGCAAATAGTGGAAATTTCAACTGGTTTGGAGAAACGGCTTACACTGGGACACCCCTATAGAAGGACAACTATTGTGCTGGATTGAGCGCAATAAACTGAGTCTGCGGAGTGACCCAGCTTTTTGAATAAGTTTCGTGCATGAAATGTGATGCTTGTTTCTACAGATGCTACACCGGGTCGTTGTCCTTGCTTTGAAACAGTTCACCTCTCGTTGGCCCTACTTCACCTGGGCAGTTTAGCACCTATATAAGTTTGACACTACTTGTCTTCCATTTTCAATAATAAAATACTGCCCCACTTCCTTAATGAAATGATTCCGTCTCATTAGCTAGACAAGGTGTCCCAAACATCATGCACGAATAATATTAAAATATGAAAATGCCATGCAGCTGGATAGAACCCAAATTAATGTTGTCTGCCATCATTTGGAAACACTGAGTGTATATTTTAGCATTCCGCCTAATTGCATAACTAGAGATAGTTAATCAACTTCTTGAATATGATGATTAGATGAAAGCTGCCAGGAAGAAAATTGTTAAGAAACAGGAAAAATTACCCATACAGCTTTCTGTTGTTCAATACGTGCTACATAGAAGTGTTTTTCCAAGTGTGAAACAAGCCCGCGAGTAGACGCAAAGTGCCTCGGGCGGCCAATCGCGCGGCAATATTGCGGGCTGCTTTCACCCTCGAAAAAATAGTTTAATGTAGCACGTATTCTGCAACAGAAAGGTGCATCGGAAGTTTTTCATGTTGCTCTATAATTTTCTCATTTGCTCGTTTCACCTAATTACAATAGTTGAGAAGTTAATTAATGAAGACTAATTATGTAATTAGGCGCAATTAAAAAAATACTCTCGGCATCTCCAAGTGACGAAACAGTTTACTTTGCTCTGTCCAGCTAGGTGGCATTTACGTGCTTTTAAATTTTGGTGCATTATAGTTCGTACACCCTGTATATGCTATTCAATATTTCAAAAATGGAGGCGTCTTTTTCAGAAGGAAGATTACTTTCAATGCATTCAACCTATCAATAATGCTTACAGTAACAGCCCTTTTTATTGACTTTACTAACTCGCCGGTAAGTTCTTAAATTGACTTTGGGTATAAAAAGTCGCGTAATTTTACAGTATGTTTGTTTACGTATCGAACGTCGGGACACTGTCAACATCAGGGGTACGGCTATCATAATACTCGCCGACAAACCGATTAAAAGGACACGCGAGGTAACTAATCATTAGGGTGACGTGCGTTCCTAAGAACAGGCGTAGGTTTGGAGCGATTCCAAAAGATTAAAATCCCGTGTTCCAGAGCAAAAGGTTTCTTTTTATTTTTGAAGACTTGTTTATGAATTATGAATTAGCGAAAGGTTTCTTTTTTATTTTTGAAGAATTGTTTATGAATTATTCGACAACCCCCTAAAGGCTGAGAACCGCGTAAAAATAAAAACAACGTTTGGTTTGGTTTAAGTTAGCTGGGGGTTTACTTTTCTTTTGACGCACCCTATCATCGTAAGCTCCTCAGATATTTTTTTCGGTTGCGTCTTACTAAGCAACTCTTACGTTTTAATTTTCTTTGGTGCTTCATTCTTACAACACTTTCACATATTGGCTTTTGATTCTGGCTTCATCACTTGGTTCATACTTCCATCTTAGCCAAAAACGTCCATCATTCCGAGACAGATTGTGAGCCATAAGCACGCATAACTCCCAGTTGGTCTTCGTCCTGAAGTTTGAACAAAACGAATGTTGCTTCGCTTGATTCATGAGTTTCAATATCTCAAAGCAACGCAAAGGCTATAGGGTCGTTGTTGTAGAATATCCCGGAATAATTTCAATTACCTGTGGATCTTTAACGGTCATTTAAATCTAAGTGCACGGACGTTTTCCAATCGCTCCTATCATAATATGAATGGTAACTGAACCCTCGACCTCACGCTCAGCAGCTGAACGTCATAGCCACTGACCCACCACGGAGAGCACTGCTTCGATTCTTTGAGTTGACGACTAACAGGTTATTAAAGACGGCATTGCCAATGGTCATGCCAAGATGTGACGGTTACGACGCAGTGAGCCCGTTATATATGTCCTCATGCCACGAACAATGTGGTCTGTGCGCACGAGCCCGACTTTAGCACAAGAGCGTGCAGCGTGAGGGGTTCCTTAATTGCTGCAAACTGCGTGAACACAGTACTGTCCGGAGTCCTAGCAAAAAAATATTTAAAATGTATACGAAGCGCACTATATCGGGTTTTAGGCAGTGTAGGGCATCGATAAAGAAGTCGGTGACGCTCTTCTTATGGAAAAAGCCGGAAATTCTGATATTCATTTAAAGAAGCAAAAATGTTCCCGTACAACTAAATTTCCAGGGGAAACGAAGAGTACGTCACTTGTAATAATTACCAAATGTGGGCGAAGGTTTATTTCTTTAACATATACATGATGATGATTATTATTATCGTGTTATTTTTTTTTTGTGGCGCAAGGTCCAAATGTGGCCAAAGAGGGCCAGGCCGATGTTAATGAGTTCGCAGTGGAGCTATGAATGACGAAGGGTAACTGTTACGTGGCTGTAAAGGGGCCTAAAAAACTGTCGCTGTAAACTGCATAAAACCTATGTCAGATAAAATTATGCCAATGGTTAATGAGCAGTACAGTACAATAAACATAAAAGATACATTGTGAAATAATGATTATATAGTGAAATATGTCATAGATAAACATTTGCAACAAACACTACTGTCTTAACAGAACCCTTGAGATGCAAGGGCCTGGAGGCATGTGCTATAAAAAAATACCGTGACAGTGGCCCCCTCTGGAAAGAGGATGTGTATGAATGTATAGGGCTAAAAACTTGCAAGTCGACATCATTCAAAAATCCTAGTACTGCTTTGGCGTCAAAGAACGCTTCTGCGCCGTTCTTTGACACCAAAGCAGGGGTGTGCTGGCGATATGCAAGAGGAAAATTTTTCTTTCTCTCAGCTTCGGCTTCCCGACACTCCAGGAGGACGTGGAGGGCGGTCAGCCTCTTACCACATCTACCACAGGTTGGAGGCTCATTTCCAGTCAGTAAAAAAATCTGGGTGCCAAAGGTTGTTCTTTCCTGAGTCGACAGAATAGGACATCAGTTCGTCGTGTTTTCGTTTTTGGTGGCCAGAAACCTAACTGCGGCTTAATCAAGTGAAGCTTATTTTTCGTTTCCACGTCCCACAAGCGTTGCCAGTGGCTTCGCAGTTTCTTTCGTAAGAAAGGCTTCAGATCTGTGACAGGGAGAGCAGCCGTAGGAGTAATAACTTGCGATGTGATTGATGTGGCCATTTGGTCAGCTTTTACGTTACCCTCGATGCCTCTATGGCCAGGTACCCAGCATATAATGACATGCTGGTTCGATATATGCGCTCTACAGAGAGGGGAATAAAGCTCAGCAAGTACCGGGTTTTTGTGTATACAGAGTGACTTCAAGGCTTTCACGACGCTTAGGGAGTCTGTAAATATAACTGCTTTTTGAAGTTTTGATTTCCTTATATGCTTCACAACCGACAGAAGTGCATGAGCCTCAGCCGTAACTATAGTTGTTTCAGGGTGCACTACACTGGATTCCGAGAAGTATGGACCAACTGCTGCATAAGATACCCCGGCATGCGACTTAGGAGCGTCTGTGTAAAACCCTGTTCACGACTACTTGTGCTGGAGTTCTAGGAAATGCATTTTAATGTGTGCCTCTGGCGCATGTTTAGTGACCTCTACAAAGTCACATTCTATCACACTCTATCAGCGGCCAAAGCCATGGCGGTAACAGTTTCGCTGGAGCCATAGGACAATGTTCAAGCACTGGAACACCCATTTCCACACTAACGTTCCTCGCTCGCAAAGAGAACGGCCTTCTCGCTGCAGGTCGGTTATAAAAAAGTGTGGAAACAGCCATATCGTTTATGCATGAATAAGACGAGTGTTCGGTGTTTGAATTTGTTTTCAGGAAATATGCAAAACTGCTGTATAATCTCTGAAGATGCAGCTGTCATACATTTGCTTCTTCATAAAGACTTTGTACGGGGCTTGTCCTGAAGGCTCCGGTCGCGATGCGGATTCCTAAATGATGGCAGGATCGATCATCTTTAAAGTGCTTGGTGTAGCGGACTGATATGCTATCGCGCCATTATCAAGACATGAGCCGACAAGACATTTATACAAGTTCAAAAGACATTTCCTGTCACTGCCCCATGTTGTACTTGATAGAAGATTATATAAGTTCATGGTTTTGAGGCACTTAGCCTTCAAGTATTTAATATGCGGAATGAACGTAAGTCTCAAGTCCCATAGGATGCCGAGAAACTTGTGCTCGGCACTTACAGGTAATCTGCTACCAGAGAACTCAATGGCAGGGTATGGTACTATTCCTCTCTTATTCGTGAAAAGGACGCTTGTACTTCTCTGTGGGCTCTAACTAAACTCGTTTTCATCAGCCCATTTTACCGCTTTATTTAAGGCATGCTGGACATGTTCGTAGATAGCAAGGTTGCATGATTGAAATCCAACTTGCACATCATCTACATATACTGAGTAGAGCATTGTTTGTGGGATAGCCGTACGCAAGGAATTCATTTTTACAATGAACAGTGTGCAGCTTAGCACACCACCTTGCGGAACACCAGTTTCCTGGGTGAAAGGCCTCGACAAGGTATGGCCCACTCTTACACGAAATGTGCGGCTAGAAAGGTAACTTTCGATGATATTCAACGTACTGCCGCGGATACCAATAGCGTAAAGGTCTCGGATAATACCGAAGCGCCATGTGGTGGCATATGCTTTCTTCAAATCAAGAAATACGGAGAGAAAACTGTTTGTGTATGAAAACATCCCTTATATTTGCCGCAATGTGCACAAGGTCGTCTGCGGTCGACCTGCCTTCCCTAACACCACACTGGTATGGATCTAGTAGTCCGTTGCTCTCAAGGAAATAGACTAGGCGCCGGTTTATCATTTTTTCAAAGAGCTTGCAGAGACCGCTTGTCAAAGCGGTAGGTCTGTAGATGCTAGGTAAGGACGGGTCCTTCCCTTGTTTGAGTGTGGGTATTAAGTATGGGTATCATATTAAGTAGGGGTATCATTAAGTTACAGGGTCGTTTGCCGGTCCCGTAATACGATGTTTCTCTTTTCTGGAGCTGCGGAGAGCTTCTCGCCGCTCCTTAGGCACTGGCGGCACCATTTGAATGGGTGTCGCGTCCATCGCCTCCTGCGAAGCGCTGGACACCCGCTCTTGTGAGCGATTTGTTTGCCGAGAAGGCCTCTTCTCGAGGGATGAGGCCCTTGAGGCTTACCGACCCAGAGGTCGATGGCCCCTTTTTTTCGGACGGCGGAGCAGCACCAGCCGCAGCCGCCGAGTGGGCGGCTGACGTCACTGCGGGCTCACTGTGCGTGGGCCGGACAACCACCGGGGGCCGTTGTGGCCCTGCCCCCTGACGCGCCACATCCGGAAAGCTGCTCTTAGGCAAGTATGGTACCCGCCTACGTGCCTCCTTGAAAGATATATTTTCTTTGACTTTGATTGTGACAATGTCTTTTTCTTTTTTTCCAAGACGGGCAGAACCACGAGTATGCGGCATGCTCGCCATCACAGTTGCCACAATTTGGAGTGTTCTGGCACGTTTCAAAGGAATGTTCATTATCACTACACTTCGCACATCTCAGCCGGTCTCGACACTTCTGTGAGCTGTGGCCCAATCTTTGGCTTTTAAAGCATCTGAGGGGATTGGGCACGCATGGCCTAACATGAAGTTTGATATAAGGGGCCTCGATGAGCTCGGGAAGTACACTTGAGCAGAAGGTGAGTATCAGGTGCTTCGTCTGGATCTCTTTGCCATCCCACCTCATCTTAATTCGTTTAACATTGATGACATTCTGTTCACTGGAGCCCTCCAAGAGTTCAGCCCCAGTAAGCTCCAATCAATCATCGTCCGACACAACACCGCCAGTGGTGATCATGGTAAGTTGCGGGGTTACTATAATGTGGGTCTCCCCAAATGACACTAGTTTCGGTAGTTTTTCATATTGCTTCTGATCGCGGAGCTCCAAGAGGAGGTCACCGCTTGCCATCCTCGACGCCTTATAACCTGGACCAAAAACATCAGTCAAACACTTTGAAACAAGGAACGGTGAAATGGTTCGCACTGGCTTGACTTTTCAGAGTGAATAACGCGGAAACGGGGGAAGTTCTGGATTTGGCGTCCGAAAAACTGGAAGACATCTTCGGTGCGCCCTCGTTTCTGAGGGTGATCAGGGAGTTTAGGGAAAGCATTTTCCGTGAGTAGAGATGGCGTTTTCGGCAGCGATGCAACCACCCGCCATAGAGCCCAACATGGGGACGTGACAGAAGCTCCTGCAAGGGAAGCCCTGTCAACGCCAGCCGTACATCGCTGCTATAACCAAATACAGCCTAACCAAGACTGCCTAGCCACACAAGGTTACTCTTTGCTGCCGGGAAACTTGGAAATGAGAAGAAGTGAAGCGAAGACAAGAAAGATTAAACGGTGAGAGAGAAAGACGAAGATGGGAGAGGAGAATAGGAAAGGCCACTACCAATTTTTCCCGGGTGGGTCAGACCAGGGGTGCCGTCTAAGTGAAGCTGAGGCCAAAAAGGTGTGTTGCCACCGCCGAGGGGCCGTAAAGGTCCGAACACCCGGCATTGGCTCAACCCCCAGGATCCCCATTTCCCCGGACACAGCTAAGCCGCGCACGATTAGACGCCGGAGGGTCCAACCCTCGTGTGCTCGGGTACGTGGTGTCGCAACACACCAAACGCCTGCTGACGCAGACGCCCCTGCGGGGTTAACAGGTACATAAAATAGCAGTTCAATACATGGCTTCTCAATTTTAAAGTGGCTTACAATCAAAAATACGCGTGCTCTAATGACAGGTATGCTTCTGATTGGTATGAAGCAAGAGGTCTTTTCAAGAACATCTTTTAAAACTTTTTCGTGACACCTTGACGAGTTGAGTTTTATGAGACATCACGCGGCAATGTGTGATCTTTTTCTTCATTGCGAGAAAGTTGGCAGTATCGGTAGCATCGCCAATACCATTGGTGAATAGCAAAGTCTCTTTCTCATTGTTGCCTAAGCGCAGATATAGACACTTGTGCTACCTTTGCAACACTTTCTTTGTATCCTTTCCTTGCAACAATAGCCGAGTGCTAATGTTACGCGGTATGAAGCGACATCCGGCCTACATGTAGCCTCTTTGCCGGAGCGCCGTTCACGCTTCAAGTCTATTCTCCTGGCGTGAGGCATTCCTGATGTGTTCATTCCCACATGACCGTAGCACAAGATGTAGTAACAGCATAGCGAAAGCAAATCAGTTTTACTCTGCAATTTTGCACGCCATGCTTCTGCGATTTTCACGAACATGCGGTACCATGAAAAGCCAGGTTGTGGTAGGTTTCTGTATGGTGTTTTTGTCTCCTTTGGCGCATCAACCAGCTGCGGCACAAACACGTCCAAACATCGTGCTGATAATTGTCGACGACTTGGTAAGTCACCAATTCGAACTACTCATTGCTACAAAACTTCAAGTACGTGCCCTTTTCGTGCGTGTTCACTCACGTGCTGCTCACGAAAGCACATTTTCCAGTACTCGTCCGCCTTTCAACCGCAGCTAAAGTATGAGCGCGCAAATGAAAGAATTCTGGATATCTCCTTCGCAAGCACGAATTTCTCCAGATTTAGAAGGCGCATGAGCAAATAAAACGTCGCAGTGCTGAAATCTCCAGAAGCATTAGTTGATTGTGTTTAACGTCATAGCCAAAGCTTAGCTATGAGAGTCGACGCGCAGCGTTGGCTCCTTGAGATAAAATTTTTATAACTCGGTGTCCGCGAACATACGTAGAAATCGGGAAAGGTGAGTGTTTCCGCTTTCCGTTCCCATCCATTAATGTGGGCCCAAAAGTCGGAAATCGAGCCCAGCAACGAAATGCCGCCATCCATACGCACAGCCGGCGTATCTCCAAAAACAAATTAAGTAGCTTAAAGAGGCGCTATCTTTGCAAATCCTTCGGGGCTATGCTGACCGTGGCTTGTGCTGTCTTGCCGAATAGGTCCCACGCGTCCAAATGCAAGGATTACGTGTCCCACGTTGAGTTTGAACATGGATCGCCAAGCGCATCAGGCCGCAGCTCTCACAATTGCACCATAATTGCGCGTGGTGCAACTTTTTTTCGTGCAAATGCCAACCAGCTCCTTGAGACGTGCCTGCTCTCGTGCGGGAGGCTTGCGACACCCGAATGTTGAGATGCAGTGGTCGATCGTGCCAGTGTGTTTCGTTTCTCCACCGTCTTGGACGACAGCTGTTGCACAGTGAACTTTGAGATGCACTGCGCTTAGCTTATCAAAATGCAACATTGAGTCTTGCTGGCTAACCAAAGCCTTGCTTACACCAGGTTTCCGCACTGTATGGAGTCTA
This sequence comes from Dermacentor variabilis, assembly GCF_050947875.1. Taxonomy (NCBI): domain Eukaryota; kingdom Metazoa; phylum Arthropoda; class Arachnida; order Ixodida; family Ixodidae; genus Dermacentor; species Dermacentor variabilis. Next base: position 12,380,509 of record NC_134578.1, on the reverse strand, counting down.
GATGATCTTTGTCTTCAATTCAGTACATTAGAAAATTAATTACCTTAGCCCAAAATTTACTAAAGAGGATAGGCAGAAAGCTTCGTGCAGAGTTTTAATTGACAGTAGAGTAAACAATTGAATCACGTTGCGGCTACATCAGTCTTCAAAGTGGTAAAAGAAAATTTGTTTCTTTTGCGTGAAAGCTTAAAACACAGTGCAGTAGAAAAATAAAACAGAAGCCGGATAAATGCATAACAATGAAATCGGAAACATTTTAACGATAAAGAACGTACAATCACGTTCTTGAATGAAACACTTACATGCAATAAACTTTCACTTGAAACAATGTTTTTCATTTAATTCCCAAGAAAAGAAGTAGGCTGTTTACGTCAATATATAAATTTTCTTGTTCTCGTGCTACAGCACAAGATAACACGACTTCCGAAAGTTTAAAAGCCGTACCGAGACCAACTACAGAAGCTTCACTGCCTAGGCAAGCACAAAACAACGCTGGAAATAGAGCTACACTTTTGTTTTCCTTTCACTTCTTCAATATTTTCTTTTGTTTTTACTGGAATATATTACTGTCGTAATGCTGGAAATAAATTTTAACAATTGAGAGCTCGGCAAAGTTGGGAATCCTCAGTGTGAAAGGAGAACCAGGATGAGAGAGACAGAAACCGGGAAGCAATGAACCAAAGAACGCTGACAAGATGGCAGGCAGAAACACCATTACCAAAATTTTTTTTCCACTCTCTCCGTATTTCTTCCTTGTTCACCCTGTTCCTGCCTTCAAAATAAAATTATTAGTTTCCCCGTCAATTTCATTTATTTCACCCTCAACGTCTTTCGGCATTACAGAAAGTGGCCGGAACAGTCACCGCACGACATAAACGTGCATGAATACGGTACAAGAAAATACTGTTAAAAATTGCAGTGTACAGTGCAATAGTACTGCAAGTATAAGGCAGCAATAATAATAGCCCTATACTATAAACACACCGCTCACCCCCGATGGAACGTCAGCGCTGCCCCGTTTTCTGCAGATAAATTTTCTGCGAGTTTACCCTCTACACCCCAAACATCTGTCGCCAGGCTGTCTAGATACGTACCTTTCTCGGGACGGCTTTAACCTATCAGGTTTCACGCCTTAACTCCGGCAGCCCTCAATAAGCCTCGCTGTTTATGAGGCTCAAGGTAACTGTGGCTCTAAATTGTTTGAGGCTGGAAGCAGGAAACCGAGCAGAATGTCCTATGAAGCGACCTTGGAACAGTTTACGCTACGCCCAGTATGGCTATTACTTTTTAGTAATGACAACGCTCCCTATACAGTATTTCTGTATACAGTAATTGTCTTTGTTCTAACGATGATATAGGGTACCATGTGGCCTATTCTTCAGCATGATAATTACGTCAGTAGACATCGGCTCTTAAGATTCGAACTCGTGTTTCAGCAGCAACAGTCGTCTAAACACCGCCGAGGTGTGATCTGTCACACAGTGAAGTGGCCCTATGCATTTTGCACCTATCACTGTTTTAAGGTTCCAACAGCTCATGGTTCAATGTGCTGCGCAATTTTCTGTTTCTCATTTAGGGATGGAATGACGTCAGCTTGCACGAGTCAACTCAAGTAAAGACGCCGAACCTTGACGTGATGGCTAGCGACGGAGTCATATTGAACAACTACTACGTCACTCCTCTCTGCACTCCGTCGAGGGCGGCGCTGCTGACTGGAAAGTACCCAATACGCTTAGGTAGAGTGACATAAGTGCACAAGTTGGGAGAAAAGATATCTATTGATGACCTGAAGTGTCCACACAACCCGGTCCTAAATTGATAGATTGCAAAACTATGCCAAACAGTTTTTTTACCTTGTTTTCGCAATGTGTGCTCAATTTTTGTCGCTTCACCTATTGTGCCTACGTTACTGCGCAATGCACTAAAAACTAAATCATTCACTAAACAGTTCGAGAAAGCAAATGGGCAACATCAACCCGATGCACTCGTGGATGGCGTCAGAGGTAATCACAGACGAAGGACACTCAGGTGACACATTTTTCGAAGTTGGTGCTCTCGCATTCTCAAAAAAAGTATTGCTAAGGACTCACGGGAAATGAAACCAGTAATCCAACTGACTGATGAATGCAGCGGCCAGCAAATGCTTCAGCCAATGCTAGCTGAAATTCGCATCAGGCCTGTTATACGAGCGGGTGTAAGACAATACGGGATCTGCGAGCTGGTGCCAAATTGCATTCTTGCGTCCTCTGAGGAATCAATCACCTGGTGCCAAAACATGGCATTGGGCATGTGCATCCTTTAAAGTTTGTGTGCTTGCCAATACGACCCCTTCCTATCTCTCTCTCTCTCTTCTAACAAATATGTTTGTTTTATTTTAGGTAACAAATCCAATATATGGTCGTGAGGCACGCCGTATATCGGGGGAATCCGGGTTAAGTTATACCATCTGTGCATCAATGCACCGGACATGGGCGTTTTTTTTTTAATTTCGCAGCCATCGTAATGCGGCCGCCGCGGCCGGGATTCAAACTCGCGTCCTCTGGTTCAGCAACGCAACGCCAAAGCCACTACGCCACCACGGCGGGTCACTTCTTGCCAGCCTGCTGTTGGAATCGCGATGATTGCAGAATATTACACTAGGAAAGCGATAGGTGTTACGGTCGGCGGAGTATGCAGTGCATTGTCGCGCGTGCCCAACGGCCGATATCAGCCGCACCTCACGCAGCTTTCCTAGCATAATCAAGTGCAATCGTCGCAATAGCGACAGCAGGCAGGCAAGGAGTGGGAGTGTTGGCCGGCACACGACCATTAAAGGATGCGCATGCGCAATTCAGCCTCTCGGCACCGAGCGCTCAGTTTGTCGGAAGGCGCAAGAATGCACTTTGGCACGCGCCAGGAAATCCCATTACATTATTTTTTGGGTGTGCGCGTGTGTGCGCGCGTGTGTGTGTGTGCGTGTGTGTGTTTTCATAAGACATTAAGGGACAAGGCATTCGGGGCTTTTGCCGGAGAAAAAAAACTAATTCAGACAGCTTCTAATGCAATACTAAACATCTCAACACCTGCATAAGAACAGGCACGAACGACATTATCTTTTTTTCTTGGGGGGGGGGGGGGGGGGCACTGTGCAAGAAGCGCTCGCATTGAGGAGAAATATTGCGCACAAAAGCACGGACGAAGAAACGTGCATCAACGTGGTGACATGCACCCATTCTCGTTCTAGCCCGTCTGACCAACCTAATTAGCTATGTTTTGGCTTCGCGCCCGACGTACAAATTTTGACGCTCTTTGACGGTGGGAACATGCATTTTACCGACGTATACAAGAAGCGCTCGCGTTAACCCAGGTCGAACTAAACGCTGTGACGCATTTTTTTTCCTTTATTATTTTTATAATCACTAAGCCCAGTGCTTTTTCTAGGCCTTCAGCACGACGAAATTCGTGCGGCGGAGCCATTCGGGCTCCCACTCAACTTTAAACTGCTTCCAGAGTACCTAAAAGAACTGGGCTACGAAACGCATGCTGTGGGAAAGGTAAGTTTCAGACTCATACACGTAATTCCATGCATTGAAATGCACTCTTCATTAGATGAGTACGAATTGTGCCATTATCAGCTGGCTGCCAAGTTATCACAACGCTTCAACCATGTAAAACTAAAATTTAATGATATGCAAAAACATCATGCCCGGTTGGCTACCCTGCGCTGCGTGAATAGGTTGGACTCGGGAGTGCAACACATATGATATGGTCAAATCCAAGCCGTAAATCTGCGAGCACACCCGCGGACGTTCGCATCATAGATACATTTGATTGCGCAATGCAGCTGTCTGCAAGAACGCAGCTCCATTCTATATTCTACTTGCATGACTTCGCAGACACACCTGCCAGCCTTTTGGCTATGTGACCTTTAAAAGAGTAATGTGCGACAAAATTCACCAACATAATGAGACCAAAACGACACTACAAACTGTTGTCATGCTTTGATCAAACCGCTATATCCTTTAAGATGAAGCAAAATTTTGATATGCACAGTGTTTCGCACTGAAACTGCTTTCCCGTATATATTTTGTTTGCAGTGGCATCTTGGGCATTTCACTGCTAATTATACTCCTACGTACCGTGGCTTTGATAGCCACTACGGCCCTTACACGGATCACCAAGATTACTCGGATCACACTTCACTTTCGGTAAAAAAAATATTTATTCTTGTTTTTTCATGATGATTACGCACTAGACTTTCATTCAGGAAGTTGCTCGGTGTAGGGCATACTATAGCACTACTTTAGTTTTTTTTTCAACATGGTTGACTCAACAAAACCCCAAATAATAGTACGTATCAATGACTTCAGCCATCATATTAAAAACCAGGACCTAATGAACTACATACACGCTCCGGTAATTTAGTTTGTGAGTGCTAAAGTGAGTCATATGAAGTGGCTAGCAGCTTTATCAGCGAGGTAAAAGAAGCGACATTTTTTTAACGTCAACTCCGAAAGACTGCGTTGACATATAGGGACTCTCGGGTTTTGCCCTGCGTAGAACCACATCCACGTATTCTTTCTATGTATTCGGTGCATCACTAAAGACAAAATGCAGTGGTCGACGCACACCAGGGCACTGAAAACACCCAGCTTGGGCATTCCTGCATAAATCTAAGCACGTGCAGCGTCATTTGTGCATACCTAAACAACTACACAGCAAGGTGCAAGTCGTAATCACGATCCGCCTTCTTAGAAAGCCCCATGCATTTGCGAAGCGGTGCCTGCGCAGAATATTCTGCATCTGTTAGCAGAAACTAGCCCTGAAACAGTTTCATTGACATCAGCAATATAAATCTGCTACAAAATAACGTATCACAGAAATGGAAGCTGCAAGGCATTCTTTCGTGCTACAAAGTGGTCGAGACTAATCAGCTGAATCGGAGGGACACATGGCGCAAGGATAAGTGCACTAAACTTTGATGTAAAAAGTAATCACGTCTAAAGAACAACACACGGCAAATCACGCACAAGGTACAATAATGCTATCGTCGTTTGCTTCTATGCTACTTTTTTTCCTGTCAAGGACAAACGCCGATCGACTAGCCTCGTCGTTGTACTTCATTACATGCATTCGCATAATGCTGCTTATGATGGGAGGCTACCATCTTCAACTCTCACTACAAAGCTACATTGCTGTGTAGCACTCCCCAACACAGGAAGCGGTTTCCTACAAAATATACGCGTTGCGGCTACGGGGCCCCGTGCGGCATTGCTTACCTCTAGATAACAGTGCCTGGCGTCCGCCGATGCAAGAGCCCATCAGGATGGAGAGATGGGCTAGTTGTTAACGGATTCTCGGAAAAACCTAGAGCCCTGGAACGACTAGACATAACGACGGGGACAGGCAGCAGCTTTTGTTGTCCGTCTCCTTTTCGTGCCTATTCGTTCTCTACGTTTTAGATAGTTCTGAGAATACCACCAACACCACAGAAAACCACAGCACTGGAATGCAGTAACGTGTGCACTCACGCTCAAGAGAACCAGGCCTAGTACTGGGTCAAGAGCTAGACACACCGAATTCAATCCAGGCAGCGCTAAACCTAGCTTCTTCAGCGTGGTTGGGGATTAGCAACGGCCGTGCGCTTTCGTTATCACTTTCAACGTCACCGCATTTTCGTCAGAGCTCTCACCCAGATATCTTTGCTGGCCCAGAGCAACCTATTTCAAGCGATGCAACCATGAAGTAGTGCAGCTGGGAAAAAAAGAACGATTTGACGAGTCTCACCTTCATGACAGCTGTTCAGCACAGACAATGACACGTGGACAGGATGGGGCCTTGACATGTGGGACAACATGAATCCAGACCAGGAGTCATCCGGTAAATATGCCACCAGTCTGTTCACCGAGAAGGCTATCGAAGTCCTCAAGAAAAGAAACCAGAACAGGGTACGTCTATCTCCCGCAGGACAATGCTGTTCCATTCGCAATGCCTCATTCACAATTATTTCAAGAGTTTCTGCACAAGTGGTTACAAAAAAGAAATGCTGCGACTGCTGCCCAGTTACAGAAGTCACACATCTTTATTACGACGAGCGCCTTAGTACTCAAGTGTAGAACGCTGCAATGCCACGATTCAAGAAAGATCTAGCGTTAATGGTTTCCAGGTATATACAATTGTCTTTTCAGGAGTCGAGCGTCGCATGCAAAGAAAGTGTTATAGTTCGAGACATTTAGGAATACACAGTTGCATCTTCAGGATACGACTGCTCATCTTATTTTACATTATTAAGCAGTAATATCAGCTTAGGCAGTTATTACTGCATGTGGTAACACCTACGGTCCAGAGGCAATTATGGTTATTACAGAAAAATTATAGTAAACAGGAAAATTACCTCTTAAAACAAATTTACTTTTTAGGAGTGTTTATGCATTGTAGCATCGAATTACATGCTTTTCCTTTTTTTTTACTTTCCCACACAGCCCATCTTTCTGTACCTGTGCTACTCCGCTGTGCACGTGGGAAATACGTACTCTCTTCTAGAAGCTCCGGATGAAGATCTACTCAAGCACAGTCACATACTAAATCCGAAGCGAAGAGCGTATGCAGGTCTGTAGAATCAAGAGTATTGCCCTTCTATAATTCGCTACGAGAGTTTGTCTATCTGAATCAACGATCGTCCTTTCGCGTGTGCGTAGATACACGAGGTAGTACACTATTACAAAATTACCAAACAACTCAGTATTAACAAAAATTCAGTTTGAATGCGTATTTCTTTAGAGAGGAAACGTTTACGCGATTACATTTTGCGATTAGGTTAACGGCTGTTAGCATTGAATCAATGTAGCGACACACCGCATTGTTAACGTCATTGTTGTTGTCCTAAGTGGCCGTGGCACATACCAACAGTGAGGGATTGGCCAAGAATCGAAAGCTATGTTTTGCCGCCTTCCAGCTTTCTCTAACTTCTCACTGAGCATGCTGCGCCATCTAGTGACCCCGCCGTAATTCCCGCGTGTATCGTGGGTTTGATTCTGCCAAGCATCATTAAAATTTAACGGAATATTTTTGTAATTGTAAAACAGCACACACCCCGTTGCACATATATAATCACTCAATTCAACGTCAAAGAGGTACACTGATGAGCGGCGCCCACATACTGGCACATGCCCAGGGTCGCAAGTTGTTATTAAAACGATTCGTTGAAGAGCAGCGCACACCAAGTGCAGACATTGAGTGCTCCAATTGGGCGTCAAAGAGTAACGTTGAATACTGGTACATGCCCGGTGCAACAAGCCCGGTGTCCCATTTCCAATGGCCCATCTCGCCGGTCAGAGAGGTTCACTGAAAAGCGGCGCATAGGTGCCCAGTGCCGCATACTTAGTGACCCGAGTTAGTCCGACGGTTGGGTTCGAACACTGTTCCCTCCGCACAGCAGCCCGATGCGCTACCCATTCGACCAAGGACTACTCAGCGATCCAGGTTGGCGGAAAAACGGTTATATAGGTATATGTAGGCATCCTCCGGAAAATGCACGAAGTACCCTAAGAATGCTAATCACAATAAAATCTTATCTGTAATATCAATAAATTTATACTTGTACCTTCGATAACAAATTCTGTTTAAAGAAACCTATTTATCAACATTCTGCTTATATACGTACAGGGCACAAGAATGGAGAAAAGTGAAAGCGACACAACGACTGTTCAGTTCAACCACACTTCTACGGAACAAGTCACTACCTGTTGTGAACTGCATAGGGTCACACATCAGTACAAGCAGAATTGTAGCATGCATATATTACACGCATTGCACACTTACAGCGGTACCCTTTGTGCATGAAACGACAGCGATGGTGTCGGCGCTAGACGACAGCATCGGCGAGATAATGAAGGCGCTGCTCTTCACCAACGCCATCAAAGACACCATCCTTGTGGTGACCACGGACAACGGAGCTGCTGCAGGAGGTATCGACAACAGTGCGGGCTCCAACTGGCCGCTTCGTGGCACGAAGGGCACACTTTGGGAAGGAGGCGTTCGAGGGGTGGCCTTCGTCTGGAGCACATTCATCAAACGACCTCATGTGGCCCACCAACTCATGCACATAACTGACTGGCTGCCCACTCTTTACGCCGCTGCAGGTATGCATGACAAACACGTCAGCAACTCGGTAATTCTTATCTGCGAATGTAATTTTGGTCTGAATGCATGTCGGGAAAAGTTCAGCAGCAGCACTGACCACGTCGAAGCTGAAGGCTTGCTTCTCACTTGCGGGTAGCAGAGAGGGTGAAACAGCGTGTTCTGTAGATAAATGTTAGAAAATTATGCTTGGCATCAAAAAACTTGGAAAAAAAGGAGCACCCTTTGTTGAAGTTGAAATTTAGCCGTACCGCACAAGTCGAGGCTGCCACATAACTGTATGAGCATGCGCATTATGTTTTTTTTTCTTCGTGATAATAATTATAGGGGTTTAACACCGCAAAGCACCACTGTGGCTGTGAGGAATGCCGTTGTCGAGGGACCCGAATGAATTTTGACTGTCTAGGGTTCTGTGACTTGAACTTAAATCTTAGTACAAGGCTCCACCTCTGGTCTTTCTTATTGTCACTATATCACATTTACTAACGCAAGCTGTACACATAGCTCCCACGCATTCAACATAACACCTATTTATGCCCGTACTAACATATTCAAGTACAGTTTTTTTTTTCATGTACAATAGAGCTTTCGAATTCTCTACCCGGTAACATTCGTTCACTACCACTAGAACATTTTATAGCTACCACTGGTAATCACTTCACTAACATGTAAAGCTCTTTTTGATAATTCATCTTTTTCTGTACATCTGTGTTTTTAATGTGTAATGTATAGTAACGTATAATGTTTCCAGTCCTGCTATAGCCATATATTGGGCTTCTGTGTATGTAAATAAATAAATAAATAAATTTTCTTGTTTCGCCTTCATCGAAATGCGGCTGCCGTGGTTGGCTATCGAGCCCGCGACATTACACTGCAACATTACTGTGAGACTGATGCTGAAACGCTACGCTAGGTACCTTTTTTTCTCTTGCAAAAGTCGGCGGGTGTAGGTCGCTGGCCCTTAGTTTGTGATCCAATTCATTTTTATCACTTTAAAGTACAGAACGGTGACAGAAGGTGAAGCTCTGTCTATTGAGCCGTCTTTGTGAAGCGCAGTGACATATAGAACAGTGCGTGCGCCTGAATAAATACAGAAATTTAGCCAATGTACTTTTAGATGTAGCGTCTGTTCAATGAAGACGTATCCAAAAACCTAATCTGCATAATTTGTTAAGTGAAAATATAATAATAATTGGCGACCTTAAAAACAAGCACAAAGCCACCGCAATGCCAAAGGTCATCTCACCGGGAGGTCTATAAACACCACGGTAAATCCTAAATCTTTCTTGAAACAAAGGTCTTCCGTGAATCAGTAGAAGGGCACCCAGCCTCAAATCGTTTTCAACATTAAAAAAATGACGACGAACAGGCCTGGATTCCCAAGCCGTTCATACGCAAGAATTGTTCGAAATACTGGCACTCGTGAATATCGAAAATTTTCTAAGAACCAAGTGTTTTGTCAGTGCGATTTTATTTTTGATTGTTTGCTGACCCGAGTGCTCGTGCCGCTCATCGTTACTTCACAGCTGCTGTAGTTAAGAGGTTCACGCGTCCCTAACGAAGCCATTAACCTAGAATCGAGTGGTGCCGAAACCGCTTCCTCGCAGGAGGTAAAGTGGACGACCTTGGTGAGATCGACGGCCTCAACATGTGGGACACGCTTATCGCGGACAACGTATCGCCACGAAGCGAGATTCTGCTCAATATCGACCCGGTGTGGAACATGTCGGCTCTCCGATACCATGGGTACAAGCTGGTCCAGGGCTCACTGGCCAGGGGGCGTTACGACGGGTGGTACCGGCCCGCGGAACCGGGAGGCCAACCAGTCAACATGAACCGAATGCGGTAACAAGCGTACATGCATTTATAGATAAAGAAAACACGAACTTTTCAACCCTGCTTTCATTTTTGCATACATCATTGGGCGGAAGCCGCGCGCCTTTGCAGGACCCATGCATTTAGGATATAGCTGCCCGTACAGTAGTCACAAAATAACAGATTTGAGCATAAATGTCTTGCTCAGAAAAGTTGTTTATTTCTGTCCTCTTAACTCTGCGCCAAAGATATTTCTACTATTTTAGAAACCTCCCTTTTATCTCAAGTGTTCATGAAGGTGATACGTATCGCTCTATCTTGACAAGCACGAAACTATTTCCACCATACTGTTCCTACTATCTCTTTTATAAACTTACAATGTCTAGGAATAAAGCGGTCGTTTCGCGCTAAAATATGGGCGGCTGCGTTTCCTGGCATCATCCGAAATATTCATAACGTGCTTAGTTTCTCCGCCACAAAACTTGGCAACGCGTGGTTCAAATCACATATTAAAATGTCACAGGTAGCTTACTTCGTAACGCGCACTTGTGTTCGGGTGCCTGTGCTATTAAAGGCTACACAATAGGTCTAGGAAAGCTTGCGTACCTAACAGTGGTGAACTGACAGAGAAGTACACCAGCGAAAGACTGGAAACCTCGTGGCAGCCTCTGATGGCAAAATCCGTTCTCCTTCGCAGGCGCATTTAAAAAAAACGTGTTTCCCGATTTTAATTTACAGCAGCCGAGAGAGCACGTTCAGCCCTCCTGCTTTGGTTGTTTTATTTATTTCAAGTGATCCATCTCAGCATCATCAGTACCAGTGGTTTTAGTGCATCTTAACAGAGGGCATTTGCTTCCATCGTGGACATTCAACTAGCACTCTCCTGCGTCAAACAAGCGCATACTATGCATTTAAATTTTCTGTTCTCATCAATTGTTAATATTTGTTTACCGGCCCTCCCTCTGTTTTCATACCAATGAAGGAACTCAGATAAAAGGAAGTCCAATCGGCCAGTTATCTGCAACTTGGCCTGCACAGCACCGCATGTGCCTTGCTCTTATTCTGGCTTTACTCCTCATAAATTTGTTTATCTGCCCATAACTTGATTCCTTTGATTGCCTGCCCAGTAATATTACCTTTCGAGTAATGTATTAGCTCTAAAAGTATGTCCAATATCTGACATGCACGCAGATCTCAATTCTTCCACTCGGCTGCGCGGTTCAATTTCAAGTGCTCGGCCGCGCGTACCATCCGAGCAATGGGCCGCGCTATGCCAACACAGCGTCCTGACGAGCTATTCGTCGTGTGCGGCCACAACAATGGCACAGCATGCCAGCCCATGCGGCAGCCCTGCCTGTTCAACATTGACTCTGACCCGTGCGAGCGTGACAACATCGCCAAGGAGCACCCAGATGTAAGTTCCCCAATGTTACTAATAACGTCAACGGCAGAGTATTGAGCAAAACTGGTTCGGTGCTGCCGTTGCTACCGCCTGTTTCTGGTAAGACCCAGAAACGCTAAGCTAGTCACGCGACAACAAGTTCGCAGGCGTACACAAACTTCACCTGCAGGTCCCACAAGGTTGAGGACAGGTTTGATTCACCAATTGTGGTAACTCCGGGAGAACCGAAGACACTGCCACAGGAGCAGCGTTTTCTCTCCTCTCTCCTTTCTACTCTATTTCTCGCATAGCACTGTGAGAACACATCCATGCCTCTATAGCTATAACAATGCGTTAAAATAGTTTACCTTAGAATTACTGGTTTTTCCTTTACAAAGCCTGCTGATACGAGGAGGTAGGCCGAACAGGCTCTTGGCCATCTGAACAAGCCTGTCTGTTCCTTGATGGCGCATCCACAATATGATCAGCCAGCATGTGCAGGCCACATAATGGGCCATTTCACACCGTTTCAATTGTTCAGTAACATCACCTTCAATTTCAGAAGCGAATTGTCATTTTCACATGTTTAGAACTCAAGGGTTTGCAGCAGCCCTCACCTAGCACGTGGTTTAAGAAATGCACGGTAAAAAGATTCAATTATTAGGTGTTTGGGGCAGCGAAATCGCTGGACCGAAACAACAAGCTGACAGAGTGCGACTCCACGTGTCTTTGTCCAACCTTCATAAATATTCAAACATATCTATATCCCTTGGATCTCCAAATTCCCAGACAGTGCCATCGCGGTGTCGGCCGTTCGGCCACCTGGCAAGAAATGCTGTACTTATGACTTTCTCAATTACAACGAACTTCTAGGCACCCTCCTCTCCCTTTCATTTTACAGCGAAGCTGTTAAGGGCCACTTTCCTCACTACCGTGTCCGCGTGTAGAAAAAATCATGAAGATGGCGCAATGCCTGGCCGACCCGTGGTGGAAGTTACGCAGGCGTTAAGCACTCCCCATACATGGGCCGATTCCAAAGATAGTGCAATGTAGGGGCGACCTGCGGCGGAGATGCAGTTCAAATCAAATTAAATCATAGTTTACGCCAACATTCGGGATGCTGAGGGAAATGGTAAAAAAGCCGCCACATGGGCTTTACTATGACCACGACCCAGTCAGTACAAATGGCAGGGACAGGCAAATACAGCAACGTGATGTTGCATTTAAGGCAAAAAATGAATAAAAATTGCGCATAATAAACCAAATAACAATCTCAGACATATTGTAAGTACAGATCCAAAAGAAACCTAATCGCAATGCATGGTGTTAATGTTCAAGGTATTAGATGAGTACACCTTATTCCAATAAATGCAACATGAGCAGTAAAAGAACGTACAAAAATATACAAATAAGATGGACCGAATTATCCGTTATCATAACAAAAGGTACAACAATCATTAGTTCAATAATGGTGTAGGTAAAGCGGTAAAGTGACAAACAAAATAGTGCGTGAAGTTTGAGTTCAACAACCTACAAAAAACGATGAAGGGCCGTGACCGATATTTTCAGATGGCTAGTTGAATAAAGTACAACGACCATTAAGGGGCCCGCGTACACAGCCTCGCTGGTAATCCTCCTTCAAAGTGGAAGGGCACTGAGTTTTTTACCTTTCGAATCATACTTATAGGCTCTTTAACTCTTGCAAGATGGGCCACAAAAGTTTTCTTGTTGTTGTTGTTGGTGTTGTTGTTGTTGTTGTTTTGTTGTTGTTGTTGTTGTTGCTGTTGTTGTTGTTGTTCGACGTGGCCTTTCAACTCGAGTGGCTTATAGCGAACTTGGGCAATTGTCCAAGGATCTTGCAAATAAACATAGTAAAAAAGCAAAGTAAATTACACTTTCGAAATGCGAACATTTACGAAAGCTAAACGATGTTAGAAAGGATAATTTTATGTGCCAGCGTCTGTTCAGTCAACTTCTCGGTTCCATCTTGTCGCACTGAAAAACTTGCCTCTTAATTCGAGCGACCAACAAGCCCGCATAGATCAATAAATTTCTCTGCTCAAATGTTTTCACTACTCGAACGTTATCACTCGTCATTGTACTAAAGGCGCTCTCGAAATCCATACCAAGTCGTTTCTTTGTTCTTTCACAGATTATAGATTTCCTGCAGTTGAGGATGAAGCAGTACAAAAAGAAGATGGTTCCTCCCATCAACCAGCCGGCCACAAGAAAGGCCGACCCTAGAAACTTCAATTATACATGGGCACCATTTATGTAATTCTAAACACTCGATATTCATCTTAATGAACTAGGTAAATAAACATGGCCTTTAATACATGAAGACAAACGGCAAGATACATTCATCTTCGAATTAGTGTTCGACAGTTAGCACTTCAGAGGCATTTTTTATAGCAATAACGGCGTTTGTTCCCAAAACAGACATCTGCTGCAAGCATACCATAAAGATATGCATACAAAATGAATTATAGATTCTGCATAAAAGAAGGCCATATTTACTACGGAACATTTCAAAACTCCAACAGATGACTTAAGATAAAACGCGGGTAAGCCTTTACACACGACAAGACTCTTAACTAATCGCATATATCGCTTCTTGAAGCAGCTCATAATATAGCTGGCTCGTGTATTTTTCTTCGTTTGAAACACAGACGTCGGTCACTACACTGAAACGAAATGATATTTGCATGTAAAGAAAGTCGTAAACACGGGGAGAGCAGAACGCGCTGTGGGTTTGACGACTACGTCACGAGAACTCGGTGCGCGCACCCGCCCCCCCCCCATTAAACGCACACACCTTTACCAAGAAGAAACAAAAAGCCTACTTCGTGCACGATAGGTCGCATGCTTATCGTCCTTTGACTCACTCTTTCACTTACACACACACTCTCTCTCTTGTTATTGTGGCGTCAATTACACAACATGCCCACGTCGTTCATGCTTCCTACCTGTTTGCCCCTCCTCCACCACCGAATCGCGTGAAGTTCGGGGAAGTCACGCGCGAGACGTCACCGATTTCCCCCCCCCCCTCCCTCCCGCGGTCCCCCTCGCTCTCGTTTCCATCACCCGCTGCTCGATGCACGCGCGCCGCGCACGTGCAAGGAGAAGCAGGCGCAATCGAGGAAGTTGTTTCCACGAGAACCATTTTGTTTTCGCTGCTCCCGTATCTGGCGCTCTCCACTCGATGCCCCAGCCGAAGGCACTTCCCGGCCTCGCCACTCGGGCCTGCCAACTCGCCGTCGGCCAGGCACGTTCGTTAGATTTCGCCGCGCGCGCCTTCTCTGTCCAAGGAATTCCGCTCCCGCAAGCGCGCGTACGGCCGCGCCGGAGAATCGGGCTTCGCTGGCTTGAATACAAAGTAGGGCACAACCTATAGCAGTGCGCGCGGTTTCGTTTGGCCGAAAGAGTGGGGGAAGATAATAGGCCGACGGGGCTTGGGGAGTGCAGATTGATAAGAAACTGATCCTGACGACAGACAGAGTACGAGAGCTCTCGATTCTGCGAAGGCACGAATGAGCGGCATATAGCGCTCACTTAAAACACCACCATCAGCGTCACACCCCGTCGTGCTGTAGCGGTTATCGAGGCCGGTAGTGTGTTGTGTGGCAATTGTCGGTTAAAAGGCTTGCGCATCAACAACTTATGCCACGCTTTGTTCGCTGCCTTGCGTTGATTCGCTGTCTTGCGTTGATTCGCTGTCTTGCGTTGCGTTGACTTGCACGCCCTCCATAATGTGCATGGTCGACCTATCGTTGCTGCTGATTGTTTATCGTGTATGCGTGCGAAGTCGAAATGTTTAGAGAGCCGCGTCTGTCCTACAGGTGGTTTAAGCTGGGCGATTCCTACGACCATTCGCTCATTTTGCTCTGCTGCCTATCAACCATTGCGCCTATCTGTTTAGAAGTCTTAAACGGGTTTCAAGAGTCACTGGACATTTCATTCCATTTCATTTATTTCATCCTTGAAGGCCGCCCCGAGTTCATTACATAAGGAGGGGCTACAATTCGTAATATGAACGTAGGCTGCTTACAAGACACTAAATCCGAAAAAGAAAGTCTTGTTGATAACTAAATTCACTGCCCTTGGGAAAAAAGTAAATGGCCATAGTTGAGCAGCAGTGTTCCCTTAAGGACAGTCCACAGTTTACACAATAATGATAATCCGTGGAAGCTACGTTTACCGTTCACTCAGACTTTGAGAAAAAGCAGTTTCTCACACGCCCACCCGTGCTACCCGATGTTCTCTCTATCAGCTTCTATTTTCTTTTTCATTTCTCCTTATTTATATTAAACCTTGGTAATTATGACCAGCCTACTTGTGCTGGGGAACCGAATAAGTCCAAACTGCACAAATCAAACACTGCCTACCCAAAATCGCATTCTTTGGGGATGCGAGCGCTTACCTAGGTTCTCCTGCCAGCTCCCACATAAGAGACGTGGAAAAGAGCTGCCGAGAACGGCAGATCAAAGACAATGGTAAGCCCTCGTCGCCTGGGCCGAAAGGGCGTCTCCTCGTGAGAGGCCATCCTAGGACTCAGGCCGGCCAGGCCTTGCCTGAGCAGAATTTTAATAAAGTTGTTTCCACCACCTTCTAGACCTAACCCTGGTTGTGGATAAGTATCATTTTATGGAAAGCACCATCACCGTAACCAAGACGGGGACACGTTTCTTTGTCGGTCCCCCGTTGTGGGTAGGATGTTCCATAGTGTGGAAGCCGCAATCGCCGTCAACACATGGCGATCATGTGAGAGAGCTACTTGGTGTTGGCTAGTGGCAGAGGGAGGTGTGCACTGGATTAGGTTTGATCACCCGGGGTTCTTTATCCTCATCATCATCATAAGCCTGATTACGCCCACTGCTGGGCAAAGGCCTCTTCCATACTCCCCTCTACCTCTCCCAGGTGGTGGATGGCCTAACGGCCATCCCACCACCTCGGGCTGCTGGGACGACCCTCTACCTTTCTCCCTCCTACCCTCGCTTTCTTTTAATCCCATCTCCCCGACCCTGCTGGCGCTGAGCCGTGCTCCCGCATGGGTTGCAGAATATATATAGTGCCAGCCTTTCCTCCTTTCCCAAAAGAACCACTTCTCTCTCTCTTCTCCAACTACCCCACCATGTGCTAATGGTGGCCGTGTTGTCCCTGCAAATTTCTTAATCTCATCCACCCACCTAACTTTCTGCCGCCCCCTGCTACACTTTCCTTCCCTTAGAATCCAGTCCGTAACCCTTAATGACCATCAGTTATCTTCCCTGCTCATTACATGTCCTGCCCATGCCCATTTCTTTTTCTTGATTTCAACTAAGATGTCATTACCTCGCGTTTGTTCGCTCACCCAATCTGCTTTGTTCTTATCCCTTAACGTTACACCCATCATTCTTCTTTCCACAGCTCGTTGTGTCGTCCTCAATTTAATTAGAACCGTTTTCGTAAGCCTCCAGGTTTCTGCCCCGTACGTGAGTACTGGTAAGACACAGCCGTTATACACTTTTGCCTTGAGGGATAATAGCAACTTGCTGTATATGATCTGCGAATGCCTGCCAAACGCACCCCAGCCCATTCTTGTTCTTATTATTTCAGTCTCACGATCCGGATCCGCGGTCACTACCTGCCCTAGCTAGATGTATTCCCTTTCCACTTCCAGAACCTCGCTACCTATCGTAAACTGCTGTTCTCTTCCGAGACTGTTAAACAATAGTTTTCTGCACATTAATTCATAGACCCACCTCTCTGCATTGCCTCTCCACGTCAGTGAGCATGCATTGTAATTGGTCCCCTGAGTTACTAAGAAAGGCAATATCATCAGCGAATCGCGTTACTAAGGTATTCTCCATTAACTCTTATCCCCAATTCTTACCAATCCAGGTCTCTGAATACATCCTGTAAACACGCTGTGAATAGCATTGGAGAGGTCGTATCTCTCTGCCAGACGCCTTTCTTTATTGGAATTTTGTTGCTTTCTTTATGGAGGACTACGGTGGCTGTGGAACCGCTATAGCTATCTTTCGGTATTTTTACATACGGCTCGTCTACACCCTGAATCTGTAATGCAACCATGACTGCTCAGGTTTCGACTGAATCAAACGCTGTCTCGTAATCAATCAAAGCTATATATAAGGGTTGGTTATATTCTGCACATTTCTCTATCACCTGATTGATAGTGTGAATATGGTCTATTATTCAGTAGCCTTTACGAAATCCTGCCTGGTCGTTTGGTTGACAGAAATCTAAGGTGTTCCTGATTCTATTTGCGATTACTTTAGTAAATACTTTGTAGGCAGCGGACAGTAAGCTAATCCGTCTATAATTTTTCAAGTCTTTGGCGTCCCCTTTCGTATGGATTGGGATTATGTTGGCGTTCTTCCAAGATTCCGGTACGCTCGAAGTCATGAGCCATTGCGTATACAGGGTGGCCAGTTTTTTCTAGAACAATCTGCCCACCTTCCTTCAACAAATCTGCTGTTACCTGATCCTCCACAGCTGCCTTCCCCCTTTGCATAGCTCCCAAGGCTTTCTTTACTTCTTCCGGCGTTACTTGTGGGATGTCAAATTCCTCTAGACTATTCTCTCTTCCATTATCTTCGTGGGTGTTACTGGCACTGTATAAATCTCTATAGAACTCCTCAGCCACTGGAAATATCTCATCCATATTAGTAATGGTATTGTCTCTTTGTCTCTTAACGCATACATCTGATTCTTCCCTATTCCTAGTTTCTTCTTCACCTCTTTTAGGCTTCCTCCGTTCCTGAGAGCCATGTTAAATTCTATCCCTATTATACTTCCTTATGTCAGCTATCTTACGCTTGTTGATTAACTTCGAAAGTTCTGCCAGTTCTATTCTACCTGTAGCGTTAGAGGCTTTCAAACATTGGCGTTTCTTAATCAGATATTGTGTCTCCTGCGATAGCTTACTGGGATACTGTCTAACGAATTTACCACCGACTTCTATTGCCCACTCCTTAATAATGCCCATAAGAATGTCGTTCATTGTTTCAACACTAAGGTCGTCTTCCTGAGTTAAAGCCGAATACCTGTTTCGTAGTTTGATCCGGAATTCCTCTATTTCCCCTCTTACCGCTAACTCATTGATCGGTTTCTTATGTATCAGTTTCTTCCGTTCCCTTCTCAAGACTAGGCTAATTCGAGTTCTTGTCATCCTATGGTCACTGCGGCGCACCTTACTGAGCACGTCCACATCGTGTATGATGCCAGGGTTAGCGCATAGTTTGAGGTCTATTTCATTTCTAGTCTCGCCATTGGGCTCCTCCATATCCACTTTCGGCTATCCCGCTTGCGAAAGAAGGTATTCATTATCCGGATATTATTCCGTTCTGCAAACTCTACTAATAGCTCTCCCCTGCTATTTCTAGACCCTATGCCATACTCCCCCACTGACTTGTTTCCAGCCTGCTTCCAGCCGCACCCGGCGCCCCGCAAGCGACCTCCTGGCTCCCGCAGCCAACATGTGGGACGTGGCATGAACAGCCGCCTTCGAGCCGGGACTACGATCCACCTCGCTACGACTACGATCCACCTCGCTGATTGGGCACCTTCGAGTCGGCATCAAGTATCTGCCAGCTGAGCGCTACAGCAACGCAAGCCCGACGCTCAAAGCCGGCGTGTGCAACGCTGCCTTGATCGCGAACCTCGGCGGGAACTTTAGCAAACGGGCGTCCGAACCCCTCGGGCATAACGCGTTCTTTAACGTGCACTTAAATAGAAGTCCAGGAATACTCTCACATTTCACTCTCACCGAAATACGGCTGCCACGGCTGGGCACCCATCCCTTGACCTCGACCATACCACCTGGCAATGCCAAAGCTGCGGCAGCGATGTTGGCTTCAAGTGCTAGATTTCTGGCATGGCAGCAGGTGAGCATTGTTGCCACGCGCGCTCCGAGTGGAACATTTCTTGCGCGAAGAGTCTAAAAAAACGTGGCATATGAATATATGTCATGCTATCATCAACAAGAACCGACTACGTAAAGGGAAAATCATCCACCCGAACATAGCAGGAACCTAGAAATGAAACCATTTCCCTATCATGACGCTTCTGCCACCTTCCGAAATTCCTCAGAACTGATATGCCATATTCAATGTCGCTGTGCTTCGCATTGTCAATTGATTTGCCCCCACGCTGCGCTCTGATAGACTCCTGATTGGCTCAGATGGTAGAGCTAACACCCCGGAAAGGCCTTGGTCCAGGGTTCGAATGCCGGATCAGGGATTTGAATTTGGGTCTCAATGGCAAAATTTTCTTTCTCAGAAACCTGTATGGGTTTCCTTTGTAGATTTGTGCCGCATTTGCATGGATGAGAACTTTTCCTTTTGATGACGCTTCCTCCTCCTTGGGGTATTCCGCAGAACTAATTTGCAACAACCGGCTATGTTTCCGTCTTCCTGCAATGTTATCACTATATGGTCGCCTTCATTTGGATTCCAACAAAACTGGTCGTCTACTTAAAATTCCGCGTCACAATATTTCCTTTTGCTTCGTGATCACGCTCTAAGAGCCAGCTGCCACATTCTAGGTACGCTGAGAAGCACCGCACGGCCATCGGCATAGCACGCGATTTGTTTTTAAATAATCTGTCGTCTTCTGCCAGCGTTTCCTGACCACCCCTGCCCACAGATTCCGGCTGAGAGCACCACGAGAAAAGCTATGAAGTCGCGTTTTCACAGTAAGTCGCAACACGCTTACCGGAGTTTCGTACGAAATCCTGCGAGCACGCACCTGTACACGCTGACGAAAGCGAAACAGCTAACCGACGTTGCAGCTTGCTTAACTGAAAAGAGTCGATCTTCATGTGCGTCGCTGAGATGACGCACCTCGCAGAACACAACCGCACATGCAGCAAGCGAAGCACTCAATCTCTATAGACAAGATACAGTGCACGCAGCATTGCAAATTTACGTCGAAAAAACGGTTGCACGCAAAAAAAACGCCCCATCGTGCCTTCGTTCTCGCAGAATGACACCAACGGCTTAAGTTGCACAATAAACTGGCTGTAAACGCTGTCACAAACGGCATGCAGCCTAAACACCGGCAAATGCCAGTGTCTCAACTCCTGCCACATGTGAAGCATCTCTAGGAGCGGAGAAGACTGGAAGAATCGAAATATTGCGCACCCTCAATAAAAAAAATTCTGCATTGACAAATCTAATACTTTTGAGAAGTCAAAAGGTTAGAGAAGGTATGCCTTGGCAGCCGACGCTCGGGGAATCACCTCTGGCACTTGAAAGGGGCATCTGCTTGTGACGCAACTCTTTCTTGCGAGCCTCCTAAATCTCGTGACTCGACGCTACGGAACCCTCCACTCGCACCTGTCCCCCTCGACTTCCCCTTGGGAACAAACACGTACTTTAGAGAGTTAGTGGTGAGTATACAAGGGTGTTAGTAGAAGGAAAGGGGTTTTATACCAACCGAGCACAAAACAAAACGCGTGTCGTAGACGTCAAGTTCTTCTTTTTTGGTTTCGTTTGTTTTTTCCGTTTTCGCAACAACTCGTCGCGAAATCGAAAGTGCATATAAGCTCCCTGCCCGACGGCTGTCCGCTTCAGATTAAAGAACGCTCGTGCTCCATCACCGCGTCTTCGAAAGCTGCACGTTCAACAAGCTTACAGCTACTTCGATACTGATAGGTGTCCCAATGCGAGCGGTCGCAGCCATCGCCGAGTCGAACCGCCGCCTCCTCCGTACGAAATCGCCGAGTCTGCAGAGCTCCTGGTTTCGCGAAATCGCTCCAGTATCGCGCTTCACTTGTGCGTCTTTACCTTCCGCGCTTTTCGTTTGACTTGCAACTCGGAAAGTCGGGTGATTTTTGTCGCGACGCTGCTCCCAGAGCGGTTTTGAAAGGGGACGACCTCGACTGGCCTTGTCCCTTACCGCCGCCACCATCTCCATCGCGCCCGGCGACGACAACGACGTCGGCGACGACTGCGCTGCGCTAAGCGGCGGCCCTCAAGTCTGCGAGATCCCGCTTCTGCCGAGGGAACCGGCGCGGATCTCAGTCGCTCGGAAGTCAGCCAAGCGCACTCACTGGGATTATGGGTCTTCGAGCGGCGCAGGCCGCTTTCGCCGCCTGCTGCCTGGCACTGGTGGCGTCCGCACCAAGAGGTGAGGGCACAATTTTTTTGTTTTTCAGTTCCTTTATCAGTTGTTACGTCTTGTAGCGCTCTAGCATTCATATGCAAAACGATACTGACAAGCTAGGAGCAGGAGGCGAAGACCTGTATTTGTGTTATTTTGTTTTTGCCAAACTATTCCATGCACTTGGCACTGCTTTTGAAAATCAGTTGCGGTATGATAGTTCCTTCTACGAAAGGTAAGGCACACAGGACCAAACTTAAACTCTGTGGAAGCAATTTTCAGTTCTAATATTACGAAGATGATTTCGGCATCGTTAAGCTCGGCGTGTGTTGTACGGGAAAAGAAAAGCCAAACAAGCCGGAACACTGCACCGTACAGGACAAGGCTAAAGGGCACGAAGGTACGCGTGTGTTTCTTTTTATGTCCTTGTATTTGCGTTGCATTGTTTTTTGAAGTACCAGCACTAGCATGCCCAACAATTAGTTTTACTGCTGATAAGCTCCGAAATCCACGGTTAACGAATTCAAGTAGCAGCAGCCACTGCGCTGGCGCCTGAAATAAAGAGAGAAATACAATGGCATGCAGATGCGCAACAATATTTGGCTGAACCAGGCAATCGTGAAGCTTGCCAAGCAGCTTCTCCCTGCACTTTTTCCTTTGCGTCTGTGCTTTGCATATATACCGCCTGTGCCTAAAGTTCTGCAGCCATTATGCTTAGCTACTACAAGCTAAGCCACTACAACGGCTGCCAATTGCAAGCCCCGTGTCAATCAGATAGTTCTGAAATTAAAAACGGCGAGGGACATTGTTCCTGTTCGTTCGGGACAAGAGTCGACGATTCAACAGTCTTCGAGGCACGCGAACTCGTGACAGGCCACTTGACACGTACGGGGACATTAAATCTGTTCATAAAGACTGCGCAATTATATTAGTCATTTGAACGATCAGCATTAACATAGCAGAATGAGTGAGACTCTGAAGCAAGGAGAAAACACATGAACGATCGAGGGTTGAACCTTCTGCGTTCTGTTGTCTGCATTTCGCCACTGTCTTGCGTATAAGTAACAATTCCAACAAGTGCGGCAAGAATTGCTTTTTAATATAATGTAACCCAGACATCGATCAATGATGCAGCGTCGTTGAAGCCAGCGCTCCGTGCTCATCGCCATGCGACAATGGTTTTCAATTCATTTTCCTTCACAACTCATTTGATTTTACTTGGCCGGCTGTGAAGTTTCTGCAGTCTGCTTCGGCGGACTTCGGAGGAAGTCAGTCAAGTTAAAACATTCTAGCGTATTTCGCAAAGTTAAACGCAAGATGAGTATTACACGGAACAGGGCCCATATTCACAGAAACCTCTTACTCTAGAGCTGTTCCTAGGAGAAAATTTCCGTCAGTCCTGATTCTGGACATGCCGTTAGAGAAGGCGGCTAGTTAATGGCAAAGAAAACATTGAATTCGATGCCAGATTCGTTCGCATAGTTCAATGGATGCACCGACAACATCATGGCGGTTTCAGCGAGAAGTGGTTGATACAGTATTTCCGTGTCCCAGTTCAAACCAGTGGTGGTTTCGCGTCGAAAAGGCTTCGCGTAAAAAATATTTAAAAAATGAATTTATCTCGCTATGTTTTGGCCAGTGGAAATACGTCACAATTACGCAGCTTTTACAAAATGTTCAGCGTTACCTACTAGAGCGTCTTACCAAGCTGGAGAAGGCAGCCTGTCGTGAGAATCATACTGATAAAAAGAATTCAAATAAATCCAGTAAAACAAATCAGCAGCGAATAACGTGGTGTGATCGGTATAGAAGTCTTTCAGCTTATAAAAGGCAACAGAAAACCAAGAACACCATCCTTCTTCCGTAAAAAAATTCGCTACGTATAACGACCCGCTAGCTTCAAAGATAACAGCTAGGAGGTAGAGGAGTTTAATAGCGAATATTTAAAAAAAGATTTCTTTAATGTCAAAGTGAAATGTCCCACTTGGATAAGTCACTACAAGAGGAACTACCGCTGAGTATGAGGCACTGCAAAACGTTCCTGTCTCGTGAAGAAACATGGCCTGTATTCACCACAAGAAGGCAATTATGCGAGGATTGTGGGTATAGGAGCAAACTGCAGCCAATAATCTCGCTGGGAATTTTGTAACGAAGGCGGCCAGCCAATGAAGAAAAGCACTTACCAACTGGAAGCTTTATAAATGCGGCTCCAGACTGATGCTAGAAAAACCGGTGATGAGTACTTTCTTTCCTACTTCTTGTGCGTTTCTCGGTTATCTATCACATTAGGGGCGTTGCGACCTCAAAAACCTCACGCGCTACTCAGGATGCGAGCTCTGCATGGCGACCTTCGGTGAGCTTTGCCGACGACGCGCTTTTCCTGGCTTTTCTTTAGTCTTATGTTTCTTTAGTCGCAACAAATAGTGTCACTCTCACCGCCCTAATTTAAAGCGGAGATCCAATCAATTTCACCCGTCAACCGTTGCCGATATTACTTCCGCCTGCGGCGCGCCCGCGCGACGACCCAATGACAAAAAAGAACTAAAGTTATCGTTGACTGCTCGAGCAATACTGCGCTTCATTTGAGAAGAATGTGTAAGATTTTAAGACCGGCCATGGCGAAGGTACAACGTAAATTAAGAAATTTTCGCTCGGAAGACGTAAAGCGTTACGGTAGAATCTATACAGATATCCAATACCCTGAAACCGGTCACACAACGCAACATCAAAATGCACACTGAGGTCTCCAAAAAATTACACAATACAAAATAGGGTGACAACAAAAGGAGTGATGAGGAGATTGAGGCAAGCGTTTTTTGTCATCAAGCCATCGGCTAGGGATCTTGCCTGGGGTTCTTTCAAGTATATCATCATCATCACCAGCCCATTTCATGTGCACTGTAGAACGATGGCCTCTCCCTGAGATCTCCAATCAATTACCCCTGTCCTCCGCCAACCGATTTCAACTAGCGCCCGCGAATTTCCTAATTTCATCGCATCACCTAGTCTTCTGCCATCCTCGACTGCGCTTCCCTTCTCTTGGCACCCATTCTATAACTCACTATGGTCCACAGGTTATCTAACCTACGCATTATATGAACTGCTGAGCTCCATCTTTGTTTCTCTTAACGCAATTAGAATATCGGCTATCCCCATTTTGCTCTCCGATCGTACGCTTGACAGTAAACGCATCACGTCGACACTGTAAAAGGCCGCTATAAAGCAACACTTAAGATATTTTAATTGGTAAAACATTTTATTAAAAACCTTTTTACTTCTATTTGGGTTTAAAAAATGGTGTTGCCTCATATCGGGAAAAAATGACGGCCGAATGTATACTCAGAGCGAGACGATGAAATTGCATTTTTGTGAATTTGGATTAGTTCCAGGACTGAGACTGTAATTCTTAACATTGCGTAACGATTTCTTCCTCATAAGATCTTAACTTGCTTTGAAAAAACACTGCCAAATCTGTAACCTCACGCGAAGTTTGTGCAAGAATTTCAATGTGGGTTTCACCACCCCTTTTTTATTTTCTGGGGTGCAGAACTTCCGCTCCCAGATAGACATACGTATATGCAATTTATTATGTGCGACCTACATATTAAGCTTAACAGCGTTCGTTAGTATGTAGTGAAGAAGTTCCATAATTGTGGAATACTGAGCTACTTGCCGCGTTGTTTCCAGTTCACTGCGTGTCCTTGATAACCTATATTTCAACATCCCGTACGACACCTGAAATCAGTGAAAGTTTAGCAAAGGCTATCAGTTAAATGGCGTCACGCTAGGCAAAAAAAGAAGTGTTAGTTACGCGTAAAAATTATGTGTAGTGCTTCATTCTGTAGTGCACTCGAGCTGTCTAGCATAAAGAGTCGAGAAAAGGAGTGACCTCAAAAACAAGAACAACTGCGCACTGTAGAACAGAATTTGAATACGAGGACGATTAACTTTCTTAATCAATGCGATGTTCAGCGAACACGCATAATACGGTTCGTGGCTTACGCTGTGCGCAGTAAATCTACGGCACCCGTGAGCAGCTCTGTGCGGCTGGTCTTGATTAGTTTTTATGCGGAAGGCTCACAGTATGACCCGCTTGAGCGGCGGCCGTCATTAAGAACAAAAAGCGGGATTGCAGATAGGTTCTCTTCTCTCGATAGTGAAAGCGGACGCACTGAACTCGTAGCTTTGCATGTCTTTCGCGGCCATACTAGAACAATAAATTTGCTTGCCACAGGCAGTAACGCGTCTCGTTGCCCTAAGCTTCAACAACTGACTCTTACTAAAGGCAAACTGTTGGCCTAATGTTTTACATATTAGCATAAGAAAATAGTAGGCCGCAAAATGCCGCCATCATTTCGAGACACTTCGTAGTAGTCTGTGGTCTCACTTCAGTAACAGTGCAAGAAATAGAATTTCGACGAGTTTCTTCCACCTCCTCGCTGCGTATAAACATTTTCCAAGGCAAAGATGAAGCACAAAAGCCATAGACATAGCCATGCATATACAGATCACATTAGTGGACACAGCTGATCATGGTCGCTATTGCAAGTGACCGGTTGGAAATGAAACTGAATTTGCACTTGACCGTGAAATATACCGTGATGAAGCCATGCCAACAGCGAAAGTGTTTCGCATATGATTTAAAGAGGGGTCAAGGACGAAAGCGTACTGCATTTAAACAATCCGCTCATAACTCTTTCTTAGTCACGAGCAGGTGCCCAGCCCAACTGATAACCGCATCAACAAAGCAATCGTAGTGCTCAAGGCAGGCCAGTTTGCATAAAGAGTGGCGGTATTTTTACTGACTGACGCGCAGGTTTAGCATATTGCGCGCGTATTTGGATGATGTCCATTTCCTACTGCCGTTGGATGTGCAAGCCCATCGCAAAAACTGGTGATAATGAAGGACTTCGTGGCCACAGTTGCGTTTGCAATTCTTATCGTTTCAGGCATCGTTTACGTTTTTTTTCTATTATATAGCAATTAGTTAGCCTTATCATAACTAAGGGCTGTGTACCAACAGCAGCATATTGCAGTGTTTGACAAAGCGTGTTTTCGGCACTGCTTAGAAGATAATAGTTCTTACGTAATGCCGATAAGAAAAATTCAAAACTGGAACGTGCGTGGTGCCGAAAATTTTATATATGCGTATCCTACTTCAAGTTCTCACATTCTTATAATCGTATTACAATTTTCATATAGACGTAACTTTTTCCCAAAACTTTACCTCAATTTGCAGTCTATTGTGTACCCGGGTGCCTAAAGGATGCGCGTTAAGGCCGTTGCAGTCCCGTCATAGAAAATTACGTCCGTTTATTCCTCGAGCCGTGTCGACAGACACTAGACACTTAAGACAAAGCGTACTCGGCTAATCCCACAATATCATACACAAACGAATTGCGCTACATCGCTTTTAATTTCATTTCTTTTTTTTTGCATACGTCTGATGCTCTTTCTTTCCTTTTTCTCGACACCGTCACATTTCATTACCTTGCCTGTCTAATCTAGAACAATGCTCTGATGCACTCACATATATATTTCACTTCCTCAGTGTGAGCAGCCGATGCCATTACCTCACACCGACAACGAGCAGTCTGAGTGTTCTAGATGAAGGTTGCACAAAAATTAACAGACGACGCTATTGGTTTTGCATAACTGCAACGATGCAATGGTAACAGCGGTGAAAATGCGCATGCGTTGGCGGACGAACGACGTCACAAATATTGTGAGATAGGCCGAAGCACTAAGAAAAGTTTGAAAAACTGAAGAAGGTTGCTGGCATCGTGTCAAGAGAGTACGCTGACCGAACGATTATTTAGGCTGTTATTCGGTGACATGCAGCATACCAAGGTGTGAAGTATAAGATAAGCCACCTGCGACATCAGTGTCTGTGTTTTGTGAACACTTTAAATGTTACTTCATGACACTGCATTTACATTAAATTCAAACAATCGTTGCTTCTAAGCGCACTACATCAGTACAAGCTTGCAACAACATGAACAATTTGTTGCACAGCTTGAAGGTGACATATCCCTGCGTTTGTTATATGTGGCAACCCTGCCCGCAGTGGGTTAATAATAATATATGGCATTACTGAGACATTTCCAAATTTAATAGCCCTACCATTCGGATTTCTAATGAAACTATAGTCACAGGTTTGAACTTCTTGTCGGAATAGTTCCAAACTGATTCCTAGAATTGTAGTTTCAATCAAATATATAAACAGCGTAAACACGAAAAGACGTACATCGTATGGTAGACACCGCCAGCGTCGCGTTACTCAGATTCTCGCCTTTCGTCGTTATAGATCATGGTAATGATGTCATCTTCGCCACCGTTGTTATTTTTTTCATCCTGTGTACGTGAGTCACTGAGTCTGGCGACAGAACTCGTTCCACGCCTTTTGCTATGCATTTCCATCTCGCGTAATCACGCATTGCGTCGTTACTGACAACCTGTAGTGAAACATGCCATTCTCTTAACTTCGTTATAAACAAGCTAGACTACTTTGCTTCGCGCTATACGAGAATAAAGACGTAATAATCATTAACCATGGTATTGTCTTTGTATTTCCTGTGAAATAAGGTACCATTACTCAATAAAGAGATGTGGACTTTTGTTTCTTTTCGGCGCAGACTCAGTCTACTACATCCCAGTCTTTGACACCGAGACCATAGTGTACCCTGTGCTGCAAGAAGTCGAGGACAGTGCAGTGCTTCTCCAAATTACGGACGGCTACGAACTGATGCTCCATCAAGAGTCCGCGTTGCCTCCGAGGCTGCTGATCAGAACATTCAAGGATGGCAAGCCAGTGGACTCAATTGTGAGTGAGCCCCCTTCGTTATATAGAAAAGTGGAATCGCAGCTGCTCGTGACCCAGAGCAATAAAACTAAACCGAAAGTCCGCAGATTTCAAGAGCATATCGCAGCAGCGCATACCAATGTAACGCTTTTGAAGTACTTATCAAAACAGGAGATTACCGGGGAAGAAACCTATGTGTGGTAAGCATAAAAAAATAAGTATTTCTTCAATACAGATGCGAATTTCAATGGTGTGATGAAAAAATACAGGACGTTGCGGACGTATTTCTTGTGCTGCCAATGGGGCGCAAACCAAGTTTCTAAGTTTGCAACATATCTAAAATAAAGTGAAAACAATCAGGTATAGTGTTACACAAAGCCGCCTTAAAACCTTATTTTCACCCTCAAGTGCAGCCCTTCCGCTCGCAAGTTATGCACAGTTCATACACGCAAACACATTTGCAATTAGAACATTAGCAAATTACACTAGCATTACACTAGCAAAATTACATTAGCAAAACATTACACTACCATCCTCGGGTTATTTGAATTTTGTTACACCTGCATTCATAAACAAGCTTGATCATCATGGCTTCTATCAAAACCAAGCAGACTACTAGTAAATAACTTAAAACTTCATGATATGTACAGTTTGTTGAGTATTATTCACAAGTTTTTTTCGCTCCGAAAGTAGCGGTCATCAAAGGTACCACACTATTAGCTAAACGTGTTGGCCAGCTGTCCCAATAGTTCATAGTTATTTCCATGAAGCATCTACTTTCTTCATTTACACATTTATTGCAGAAATGGCTTTATTACACCAACAAGTAAGCCTAAGTTTATTACGCTCATTGGTATGAATGTCCTGACCAAAATTAAATCAGAATCTCGCCCTAATAGATCTCGAATTATCAGATTTCACAAGAGCTGAGAGAGTCGACTCCCGCGGCAGCAATATCAAAATTCGCTTGATTCCTTTTAATAAAAGTTCAGTTTGGTCTTACATGGGACATTGCGCTTGTGCGCTGTAAACCCCTCTAAGAACTCGAACCACGTCTTACAATTTCTGCACACTGAGAACTCGTTTACAAGTACCTTTCGAGCTTTGTGTATCAATTCTCGCAGACCACTTCCAATTAGCGAACAAAGCATTGAATCGCTGTCAATGTAATGTTTTACCCTGAATTACAAACATTTTTCTATCTTTTGTTTCATTTGCCAGGCCAACATTTCTAACGAATAAATTTAACTAAATAAAATCTGGGATTTTACTTGCTAGAACCACGACCTGATTATGACGCACGCCGTAGTTGGGGACTGCGGATTCATTTCAACCACCCGGGGTTCTTTAATGCGCCCCCAGCGCACGGGACCCGGGCGTTCTTGTATTTCGTCCGCATCATACCGTAACCGCCGCGGCCGGGATTCGATACCGCGTCCTCGCGCTTAGCAGTGCAACACCATAGCCGCTAAGCCACCGCGGCGGTTAACAAATAAAATTGACTCAGAAATGGACCACAGCTTGACTGAACAGATATGAGGACAAAATGAAATACAACAATAAATTGTAAACTGTAAGCTGTATGCGGAAAGCGCTCACATCATGTTGCCAGGTGAAAGAGAACAGTAAACACCAGGCGATAAGCGTCTATAGGAATTTATTGCGCAGTACCGACCACACCTCTTTATGCCACTTCCACTGCAGCCATGCCAGAACAGGTTCTTCCGCAACACTTTGCATCAGAATTGCGGGTCTTTGTTGCTGTCACTGTGGCACGCGCATACTAGCCGTTTTTCCAGAGCACTGACTGCGTATCGTGTGAAGGTCTTACGATTTCGGCGATCTTTTTTTTTCACTTTGCAGGTACGGACCACGAGGATCGGCAAGAACATCTTCTCGGACGAACACGGCGGGGCGAGCGTCATGATCCGGAGGAACCGCGATTCCAATCGCACGACCGTGGTACGTGAGAGGGTGACACTGTGACGACAAACGAAGACACACACAAAAAACGTGAAACTCAGCGCAGACGCCGCCCGAGTCAGCGCCTTCTCAGCGACGGATAAAAAAAAATCAAAGAAAAAAGAAAGAGTAGAAAAGTGAAACTGATCAAATCACACCAGAGGACTCTCTGCGTTTTATGGTCTCCCGGGAGTGCTTCAGGTTTCCGTGGCCTCGTTCAGCCGGGGCAGGTACAAACAGTCATCGCTGGGTGCCATCGGGAGCCCCCAGCGAGCTGTATATAAAGAAGCAGGCAAAGCTAAGAAGCTTGGAGTAAATGAGCTAGAACTTCCTTGGCGTTGTTATGCGACTCAATATTCGGCATAGCGTTCTAATTAAGGCTGCCATATCGTACGCCACGCGGCGTACGTTCATCGAGCTCAAGGGAGATGCGGCGGAGATTGTCGGCCTCTGCCTCCCATTCGCGAGCCGGCATCCTGCGGCGACGGCTTTTCAATATTTGCTCCATACGAAAGCGCCCAGGGGCTTTGGGCCGTTTCTGTCTTTTTCTTTTTTTGTTCCCCGTGGTGCGACGCGGTTGATAAGGTCCCGAGTTGCTTGAGTGTTCACGAACAAGCCCGCGGTGTCCGCTCCAGAGAAGATTGAATAACTGCTCCGCTACCATTTAGAAGAAGCTCCCTCGCGGTAAGGGTTACCTTGGTAATCCTTTGAACGTATGCCATTAGGGTAGAAATCGGCGCCCGTATCTCGTTTCTAGCTCGCCTACACAATTCATTTTATTAAGGGGCCTCGAGCACTGTGTATCGGCTTCCGCTAGAAATTGGTGAAAGGTTCTTGTGACTTGGTTCTCTACTCGTGTTGCTCGCCCGGCGTAATATTTCTGGCACGTGCTACATCTGTAAGCTGCACTTGTGTCGCACGGCCGGGGAAGCTTACAAGTGTTTTTATTATTTGATATAAACAAAATCAAAGCGACAACGCGCAGCCTTTTTTTTGTGATGAAATAATGCCGACGGAAGCTTGTTATGTTTTAACATTTCTTTATATGAATATATAAAACAAGACCTGTAACGCAAGTTCATCTGGCAAGCACGACTTTTCAGTGACATTGATGTATTCAGAGTTCATGGACTAGGTTTTGCAGACAGGCACGCCTTATATGACAGGAGTACGACTAGGCTGTCCATTTAAGTTCTTAGTAAATCGTTTAACTATGTCTCTTGCCGTAAGTGACAATGTTGTCTTTTGAAACCAACGTGATAGCCAACAATTTCCTACTATTAAAGTTGTGCTGCGTAACAAGGAAAATGTTTCGCTGTTCACAAAGTGTCAAGGCATCTTTCTGTGCTTTTCGTTTATTTTCATGGTTCAAGCTAGCTTTCCGCACATCTGGATAGGTCTAACGGCGATTTCAAAATGTTGTTTACTTGTGGCCTTTAGTGGATCTTCATGAAGTGTACAGTCTGCCTGAAATACGTCTGGGAGGAACGAGAAGATTATAAGCTTCTAAAACATTGCCACATTCTGTCACGAGATAATTTTGAAGGAGTCGGCTGTTTGCTTTTCGCGAAGCGAGCCGTTGTTTTCGATCATGCTCTGGAGATCTTTTTTTTAATTTGTGAAAAATATGTGTGCGTGTGTACATATCTCACGGAAAACCTCTAGTTGCGGCTTAACTTATGCCATATCAAAACCAATAATCGCAAGCTTATGTCAATGTGGTCACATAGCCTTACGCATGCATTTCTTTGCAGGAGGGAATTCTTGACAACGACCTGCGCATCATTCCGATGAACGATAAAGACAATAAGAATGCACACAAGGTATTCCGTGTCAAAGACAAGTCCGCTCACGTATTGGATTCTAGTAAGCATATTCTGCTTTGATACTCACTGTTTAAGGAACCTTTGTTGGCGTAAAACAACCTTACATATGATTCGACTAAACCTCACAAGCCCGTCTGAACTGCCTTTGCTGAATATTCCTTACGTACAAGGAATCACTTAGCCCAGGAACATTTATTCTTACACGTCGTAGTCTCGTAATTTTACAGCAGTAAATGTTGATTGATGTCTAGAAGAGATGAGATGGTTGTGCGGCGAAAATACCGGGACATCACAGGCATCACCATTTTTTTACATGCCTTTAAGAGTGCTCAAGCTTTATCTCAAAGCCAAATCCGATTTCCCTATTCAAATGCATGTAAAACGAAGAGATTATCGCATTATGCAAACGCTGCACTGATTTGAATTAAAGTGAGTACGTAGGAGCGAAAACGTTAAATATGCCCAACTGTCAGAAGCCATTACTCAAATTATATAATGCGCAACAAAAAACGACACGGACGTAGGAGAAGACGGCATACCAAGCGATTGGCGTGTCGTCTTCTCTTAGGTCCGTGTCGTTTTTTGTTGCGTAATATCATTTGAGTAATGTATTACCAACTTGCCCGAGATGCTGCTCTCATTAATGTCAGAAGCCAAGTTTTTATTGAGGACCTAGAATGTATATCTTTTTTATTATGCTTCTTTCTATAAATAGAAACACGAAGTTTATAAATCGGCCACTCTGCACCCAGACCAGGCATTGAAATTCTGTAAATTCTTATGTTATAGCGCTTCAAGCGGATAAATGTAACATAAATTTAAAGCTTACGTGAAATTATCCCGACGTTTACAAGGGTCTCGAAACACTCCTATTGAGAAATTAACGAGGCCCTTGTTCACGAAAAGCTCTTACATTAGAATTTCCGTAAGAGTAAACCCCAGCCGATCACAAAGCTGGACGTATTAGCAAAGGCAGCCGCCCTATGACATGTAAACATCATTTACTAAAGGACATTTTTGTGAATTTCGTTTTAATATACTTCAAAGTGATATGTAGTATATCAATTTTGTCCACTTATGATGTATTATTAGATGCAGTTTACAGAATAGCGATACCGTTTTTGTTGCTGAGTTGCAGCATAGTTCACGCATGTTTCTAAAAATTTTGCAATTTTCAGTTTTTTATACAATCGGTGGCATTGGCCGAAAATGTACTTATTGCAGTTACCAGATCTTGAGTTATATTTAAATGTAATAAACTACATCAAAATCGGTGCAGCGGTTACCAGGAGAAACAATTTCTTCCCTCCCGTGTATTAGATTGGATGACGTATGTCATCGCGTGAACGGCCACGTTTATGAAAATGTTTATTTTTTTCAGTTCTTACCAACAACGCCACGCTAGCTGATGACATCCAGACCAATGAAGTCACCAAAGCCGACTTGAGTGAGTACTCACGAGATATGCCACACGCTTTATTTATTCATGGTCATCATGAAAATTCTGCTGTTTTCTACAAATGACTCAGCATAAAATGTTGTGCGCGCGTATCGTTTTGTGCCGCAACTAGGCGAAATCAGGTGGCATATCGCACGTTTGAAGTGTAAATTCTGCTAACAAGCAAGAGCCAGAAGTACTTGAGAGGTTTAAAATGGTCCCTTTCGATTAGTTTATGTTGCGTTCATTCTTATTTTTGATATTAGTATTATTATTTCATTTCAAGTTAGTGAAAACAGGAATTCATATTGTTCTTTTTCCCTGACGAACACAGGTCATGCCCTTGTGCGTACGTGTCAAATATAACAAGCCAGCAAGTTTTTTTTTCGTCACTTTATTCGTTGTCATTGTTGTTAACTTCTTGCAATAGATCACTCGCTTTTGCAATTTGTCAGTGGCATTTGCACGGCACTACATTTCCACAGTGGGCCTGCATCTGCACTTCGCTTTTTGAGAATGACTGAACGAACATGTTAAAATTGTGCCAAGTTGCTTTATCGTTTTCTTTTTCAGAACACTAACTCCTGCTTCGGTTTTTTCAGCGAACAGAACTCTGTCAGTTCGTCCTGAAGTAGTCATCATATCAGACTCGGTGCACAACCGCAACTTCAAAACACGCGGTGATCTCATCCGTTATGTCGGAATCTTCATTAACGCCGTAAGTGAATAACCTGCATCTTCAAACTTATA
Organism: Dermacentor variabilis; assembly: GCF_050947875.1. NCBI lineage: Eukaryota > Metazoa > Arthropoda > Arachnida > Ixodida > Ixodidae > Dermacentor > Dermacentor variabilis. Next base: position 12,346,313 of record NC_134578.1, on the reverse strand, counting down.
TTGACAAGTCAGCACGATTTACTACGAGTCACTGGTGTTTTCTTCGAAGCCCCGCTTATATTTTACTAAAGGTTCAATGAAATAACAGTATTATTCGCTCAAAAACGAGGCCTTGATAAACAAACGGCGGTCCGGCGTCTACGAATTTCACCTTCAGCACTGTTCTTAAAGAATGTGTAACGTTGCGTCTCGGATCCCAGTTACTGTCCGGTTGAAAAAATACAGTGGTATTGTATCGAGTTAGCGAAACTTAGCCGTCAGCTTGGTAAAGGAGGCTTGGAACGGTTTTAGAGCTAGCAAGGATGCGGCTAAGCGACACGTAATTTGTCTTGAGTAAACAAACACTAATTTTCCCTAACCATGATTCCCACAGCCAGAACGCTTCATAGGGGCTTTTTTTATGGTTCTTTTATTCAAATTGCTGTCTGACTTCCCCTTCAGTGCCATTCTGCAGGGCAGCACGGTGTTTAGTCTTTACGCCGTTCACTGGAGAAACGCTAACAAATACAACCCTATTCTTAAATCTGACATATGCTGATAATGGCTTCCATATGAGGCAATGCGAAGGTTGACTTCTCCCTCGTGCTTAAATTTTACAGGTCAATCTCAGGTACGCAACAGCCGCAGGAATCGACATCAGAATGAAGCTAACGGCGATCATTATCAGCACGGTGAGTTGTAGCGCCAAAAATGTTATCCCAACTGTATTTGAAAGTGCTCCAAGCACTTTGCGGATTACGTATTTCATTTCGACCCTTTGTCTTGTCAGCCTGATCAAGAGACCTACATCAGGTACGCCGGGAACTACGTCAACGCCGACCAAACCATTGCCGCGCTCACACTGCGGTTGGCTTCGGGCTACATTCCTGGCAACTACGACATGGCATATCTCCTCACAGGGTAAGAGGGAGCGCTTTGCAGCACTTCTATACACCGTGCCAAATAAGCTGAAATTCCTCGTGTAAGTACTATAAAAATTCCTCTTTAACTACGTGAAAACTTGCAGCAATCATTATTCCTGTACTTCTAGGGTACCAGACTGTCACTCTGCCAACACTTGAGTACGCGTGTGTGACATGAGAATCCTTGCACACAAGAACGCAAAAGCAGGCATTAAATGGTTTAGAGACGTTCGATCCCATTCATTTTTGATAAATTTAGATCTACCGATTCAGCTTCCACACTCATGCTTCATAAGTATATCCCTAAACTGGAGACGCGAAGGAAGAGAGCAAAACCTAAATTTCTTTATTCACTAGGCACGCAGTCAGTGAAATTGCATGCGCCACGCATAGGTAACACCTGTTTCATCACACTTAACTAGACATCGCCGTGAGCACAATTCGCTGTTTTATCACGCACATCAAACAGTTTATGTTCTTCTGTTTTCCAAGCCTATCACTGAGTGCAATAGGTTACCGGCTGACGTCATCACAGTTGATCCTGCTAGTGTATTCGAACGAGCGGTTTCTTCGCGCATTAATGCTTGAATTACATACTTGAGAACTCTTGGCTGTATCATCAGGTACATTGAACTTTGATTATAAAAAAACATATTTCTGTTTATGTCGCGGTTGATGTTATTGCTCAATTGTCACGTGATTTCTTTGTTACTCAATAACCACAATATACCTTAAATAAATCAAAATAAATAAAATAAATGTTGATCATCATTTTCATTCCACGTTCATGGAGGTGCGAGCACAAAGCTCGCCAATCATCCCAGTCTCACACCCTTTACACTTAATACACAGGGTATCCTAGCTAAAGAGTTTAAAAATATTCGTATGCTAGGTTGCTGGGCTGAATGAAGGTAATGTTGTTTGCCATCGCTTGGAGCTACTCAAATAACTTTTTTAATTACACCTAATTTGATAATCAGTCTTTTTAATTAACCAATTTCTCAAAAGTTATAATTCGATGAATAGTGCCAATGAGAAAACTCTAGAGCTACATGAAATATTTCCGGTACAGCTTCCTGTTGCTGAATACATGCTACATAAAAGTCTTTTATTGAGCGTGAAAGAAGCCCGCAAATGCACGCAAAATTGCCGCGCTACTAGCCACTCGAGGCACTTTGCGTGTATTCGTGGGCCTCTTTCACACTCGGAAAAACACTTTTATGTAGCACGCATTGAGTAAAAGAAAGCTGTATCGGGAGTTTTTCACGTTGCTCTATAATTTCCTCACTGACACTTTTCATCAAATAATATTTGAGAAGTTGATTTATTAGTTAAGACTAATTATATAATTAGACAGAATTTGAAAATAATTTGAGTATCTTCAAGCGACGGCAAACAACATTACCTTGGTTCTGTCCAGCTACGTGGCATTGGCATATTTTTAAAGTCTTGCTAAAGTTAGCTGGGACACCCTGTATAATATACTTTAAGTTTATTTGTAGCGCAAGAAAGAAACAAGCAGATATTTTCAGCGGAAATTTCAGCTACATATAATGAATCTTCGCTATTTATCTGATTCACGAACTTACGCGAAAGCGCTTCTCTTGCCTAAACATTCCGTCCGTTCCTCCTAAACGCCTGCGGCTAATTCGTTCGACGTGTCCGACGTTTCGCACCAATGCCTACTTCATACTTACAGTTTCCTTACATCAAAGGCTAGTAATTAGTCTTACTTAATTAGCATAAGCTTTTATTATCGAGACCATGAGGTTTCTGATTTGTATATTCCCTACCAAGGCTACAAGTTCCCACAAATCGTTTGATATAGTAGTAATAAACTTTTATGTGTCAGCAGTGCGACATTCATTCAGTTTCCTGTGCATAACGCTAGTATCGGCGGTAATTGGAACAAATTGCTAATTTGTGTATCTTAATTTACAGGCGAGACATTGCGCAAGTGACACCATCCAACTCGCTCCACATCGCTGTCGCCGGTGAGGCACCGCTTCATTATTGCGTTACAGCGTTGCAAGATCGACTTTTTGATGTGTAGTTGTCACTTGCAAATTTTATTACTGTATACAGTGGCAACAATGTATTATCATGAACGCACGCTTCCCTGCCGGCAGCTCTGTCATGTCTAATACAGCAAGACTCAACTGGATCAGTGAGATAATGAACTCAGTGTTACCGACCATCAACTCCTAGCACATCAAAATTGTTTGGGATATCATCGTTCACAGTCTTACTAACCTTTGATCCACACTATATGAGTAATGTTATCGCTTGTCACACGACGCAAAACTTCACCGAAATACGTGTGGACTATACGTATTTCCACCTATAGAAGCTACCGACACAATAGAACCGCTACCGTTCATGTAAGCTCCCGAACGAAAGGACCTTTCTACGCAACAACGTCATGAACATGCAGATCTCACTGCATTTCAATTTCTTGCCCCACGAGAAAAACTAAAACTGCCAGTGAGAGCGCAGACAAAATTATGATATTCCGGTATTTGTTCTTCCTTAAATGCCGCACAGCAAAAATGCCTGCTTAAATGTTATACGAGAGCGTTGCGTTTAGCGAGAACTGGTCGAACGCTTTAAGCGCCCACTTCGAAAGTGAAAGAAGTGCGGCATTGCAAATCCTGTGGTTGAAGCCAACTTACGCGAAATCTGCGGAAGTGTGGAATCTCGCATTCGAAATTGAAATGAAAAACGCGAGCATGCGTGCGTGCTTCTGTGATACTGAGTGTACAGTTGCGTTTTTCGAGATTCGACGTAGAATGACGTCAAAACTTGCTTAAAACTGGCATATTACACGCGTTTCAGCATATGTACCAGCAGAACTTTGAGTATGACATTCTTTTTCTGCAGGCGTGGCCTACATCGGAGGTGCTTGCACCGTGCAGAGGACTGGTTTGGGCGAAGACATTCCGGGAACGTACGACGGCGTTCAGGTGGCAACGCACGAAATGGCTCACTTGTAAGTGCCAGCATTTTTGGCCTTCTATGTCATTAATATGAAAACAAGTCCTGTCTTTACTTCACCAAACACATATGCTCGCTTTAATTATGTCAGCGTATAATGCAACAAATGCACATAGAACCCGTAGATTAAACCTTGGCACAGTGTGTTGAACCCTCACAAGTGAATATTGTTCCCTAAATATAAAAATGCGTCACACCACAGCACCCTTCTTTTCTACGAAACACTTCACTAGCCTTTCTATGCAGCGTATAATATCAATCCTCGTGAAATTTTGTTGGCGTTCTACGAAAAAAGAAAGAAAGGTGATATTGAAAGGCTTCCAGAGTTGCTGTATCATATACGACATCCGCGAGGTACTAATGCCTCACTATGGTAGAAGCTTTAGCAAGAAAATTTCCAAGAACAGACTTCAAGCTCTGGTTTATTGCCATTTGAAGGAAGGGACGCTAGCTAGAACACTATGGATTAAATTTATCCTCTAACCATGCTGACTATCGAATGGCTACGCGTCGCGGTCCCAACACCTGGGAATACGCCCCTAATCAACCAGGCGCCTCTCCTATTGTCTTCCCCTAGAATGGGATGCGTTCACGACGGTGACCCTCCACCGGACTACCTGGCCGACTCGCCTGGAGCAACCGATTGCCCTTGGGACGATGGCTTCATCATGAGCTACAAGGACGGAGGCCTGAACAAGTACATGTTCTCACAGTGCTGCGTCAACCAGATTATGCATTTGCTAAGGTGAGCATATACGTTTCATTTGTTCATCTGTCAAACTATAGCTAAAGGTACCTGTAGTTTATCGTATTGCCCCACAGCTATGTGAGAGAAATATTCGTTGTTTCCTCTAGCAAGTTTCCAGGAAAAAAGACAATTGCAGTAACGTCGAGCTCCGACAGGCTCCGATGATAACGGAAGTCTTTTCGGGTGGTTTACGTAAAAGCTTATGGAAGCAGTCTCTGATGCAGTAACGCTTTCATTGCGGTCTCGCCTACAAAATTTTCCGCACCTTCATTCCTGACCTTGTTCCGGTTGTTCCCGTGAGTCACAGAAATCAAGTCACCTGTGGTGAAAAATACTTGCCGTAACAAAGAGGGCATAGTCACGCTACCTAAGAAACAGCTCCCAGAATTTCAGATCACTTTTTCATGGTTCCTACGAAAACGACTCAATAAATATGTTGAGGTTGATTAGTTCAATTCAACTTTCAAGTTATATTTCGTACAACCGCTGTCCAGAAGCATGGGACTAAAGGCAGCATATCTGCCTGACGTGGTCCCGGGAACCTGCCAACGCTATGAGACAGAGCAAGGAATAGTCAAAGTGACATACATCAGCGATGACATACACTGCAGTGGCATAGCTGTAGGAGAAAACATGTCTTTGCTAAGAAAAATGCTCAAATGCGGAAGCAAATTCTGCAGTAACAAGTGTGACAATAATAAATAGCAAATAACACCAGAAAATACTTTGAAGTTTGCATGCACAACAGTAACTCGATTTAATTTTTTTAACAATTGCGAAGTCATCACATCATGGGCTAAGTGAAAAATAAACGGTGACTTGCTCAGAAACTGCGATAACATATTGTGTCATCTGTGATTCATACTGCCATCTTGAACCAAAAGTAACAAAATGTGCCACGGCATACCTATACTTAGACATACCCATACAATTATGCTGGTAGATTGTTTTACTTCAACGAAACAAGTACTAAGGCAAAAAAAAACGTTTAGCTATGACAAGGTGCAAACAGCCAAAGTATAATTGGCACTGTGCGCATTCATGTCACAACTTGGATTTTAATAGGCTACGCAAACATAAGAGGAATACAAAAACTGCAAATATAACAAAAAACATCATTAATCGAACTGCAAATTTAGATGCTTATGATGAAGATATCTACATCGTTACATAAAACATAAAACCACTAATTAAAAAAGCTAATTTCAATTCTGTAATGTTTGCATTTATTTTATTTTTCAGACGCGGAAGTCATAACTGCCTTCTGGAAGAGTTCAACTATCCCCTAAGACTAGACAAGCGTCTCCCAGGAGAGCAGTTGCAGCCAATCGACTACTGCCGGATACGATTCCCTGAGATACCCTACGTGTGGACGGACGGAGTGAGTGTATACTTTTGTGTCCTGTTATAGGAATATAAGCAATCTCTGCGCACCGATGATCTTGTGTGTGTTACAAGCTTACAAGCGCAATGTCGAGCTCAATTATGGCAGCTTCAACTGACGCAAGTTTCAGTGAGGGGGAGAGTCTGGTTAGTCGTCCAAATTCATTGTGAAGTATTTTCGAAGAAAAACGGCTCACAAGCACAAGTAAAACAAAAGAAATTCTTGTCTTCTTTATTTACTTGTTTTTGTCTTTCTCTGTGTCCAGTGTGTGTCAGCTGTTGCGATAAAAAAGATCCTGCCAAACTGAGACCAGACTTCTTTAAACTCGAAGTTAATATATTTGGCAAGCTTGCAGAAGTTTCTCGCCAGGCGTTATTCCTCGAGCAAAAGAAGAAAGAGCACACAATATGATCTTCTCGATTTTATGCCCACACTATTACTATACCTGGCCAGGTATTATTGTAGTACGCTGTCTGGCAGTGCTCTCGTTTCTATAAGCATGCAATAATAAGCCCTTCAGACATTTTTGATGGACCGCACAATAGCTTTCAATACAACTTTCAAGAGGAATGTTGTTGGTAGAACGTTTTGTTGTAGAACGAATAATTGTATGAACACGCAATGCAAACAATGCGAAGGAAGAGTTCTCGTCAGTTGGCATGTGCACCGTGAATAATGACCGCGTAATACATCTCAAGGTGACCTCTCGCCATAGATGTCATGTTGAAAAACCATACCTTTTGACATTTATTGTGATATCACGCTTAAAATATTGAAAGAGCCTATGACCCAGTCGTCCAACTCTTGTCACTATCATTTTAACTGAGTAGAGTGGTCAATATATTAAAGACGAAAAACCGGTTTGCTACGCGCAAATATTAACTAGAAATTTCCATTTGAAGCTGTTTCCTCAAAGCTTTTCCCACCGATAGTGACCGCCATTTTATCATAAATTGTCGGGCGTCAGGAAACGTGGCACCACCGCTTTGTCGTCTGCTCCAAAACAGTTGGAAACCAGATCGCGTGATTTAGTGCGCAAGCTCTAGCAGCCAACGGTGGACCAAAGACGTCACCCTTGATTTGTACCCGTCGCTCTGTCACTCGCGGAAGGCAGCACCTACCAGACACCGAGCACATGCAGAAACCATCTCTCCGGCTGACCACTGGCGACACATAGCGACCATGACATATTTCCTACTTGTGCGATCGCTTCCGGCATTTGCAATGCATAAAAGCATAGCCTTCTAGATTAGCTTCCGTTACTTTGAGCGGGCCGTTGATGGGGGTGTGTTTTAGTTCGTCACCAGTCGTTGTTACCAGACTAATATATGGCTCAACTGCGACATGAAGGTTTCAAATACATATTTTCTACCGCACATAATGTGCTCAAATTTTACGACATTGCTGTGGGTCACGTACGATTTAACATTGAATGACAAATTCAAGCTCGAAATGTTAGGGTCGTGGCCCCTTTAAGGTCATATTTGCACTCGTCGAATCTATTGTCATTTTGTCACCATGGTTACCTACTCTTTGACGCTTTGATCGACGCTTTCACCAGCTGATTACCATGGCAGAATCATAGTGTACATTTATTTATTTATTTATTTATTTATTTATTTATTTATTTATTTATTTATTTATTTATTGTACCCTCAAGGTTTTACAACAATGTAGAGGGGAGGGGCATAGAAAGAATACTTACAGATTTTCTAAGGAGCACTTCATATAAAACAAAATCAAAAAGCAACAATGATGAATTAAAGATAATAGCATGTTGTCAAAAGGTACACGTAATGACTAAGATGGCAACACATAGGTCACTGCGCTATGTACGCGTACACACGCAAAAGAAAAACATTCAAAGGCAAGAAAAAAGACAAATGTAAAGAAACTAAAAGAACATCAAAAGGACATGTTAAGTTCTTATGTTTGCGGAATCTGTCTGGGTTAGTAATACTGGCGGTTGAGGCACGCAGCTGATTGCAGGCATGGCACGTTTTGGGTAGAAATGAATGGGAATAAGTTACCGCGTTTCCTCGAGTAATATAGCTTTGCAATGGTGATCAAGGCGTGACGATAAGAAGGGAGCAGGCTGTATGCAGCTCGATTTAAGTACCTGATTCTGATAATAGATCTTTTGGAAAAAGCTGAGGCGAGCGAATGTTCAGCGTATGACAAGGGTGGGTAGATTAAGGATATTTTTCATTGTAGTTACACTGGATGTTTGGTGACAGTTTGACAGTATGAAACGTGTTGAGCGATTTCGAACTGCTTAGAGTTTGTTAGGTGTTACCTGGTCGGGGTCCCATACGGAAGAAGGGTGTTCCAACACAGGGCGAGCGTAAGTGGCATATAACTGCTTCTTTAATGAGATGGCGCAAGGAGAAAGTTATGTTTTAGGTAACAGGCCATACGATTGGATCTAGATGTTACGTAATAAATGTGATCAGCCCACGACAAAAAGTTGGTAATGTGTACACCAAGATACTTATAAGGCCGAAAATATTCAAGGAATACTGCGTTCAGCGAATACGAGTAGTTAGGGTAGGTGTGTGGTTGCGGGAAAATCTCATTGTTTTACATTTACAAATGTTAAGTTCCATTTTCCAGAGCTCACACCAAGCCTAACATTATTAAGATCTGTTCGAAGGAATTCTATGTAGGCATCATATCAGACAAATAGATGAATGTATGTTATTAGGTAAATCATTTATATAATTTTTTAAAAAGTAGCGGGCCTACAACAAAACCCTGGAGTTTGCCTGAACGCACGAATTTCTGTGCCATCTGTACCATCGTGTTGCCATCGTGTTTCTGTACATAACTATGTTTTTCGACAATGGCTCAAAAAAGTATTTAATCCCTAATGCAATATCTTCAGATACAGAAGAATTTGTGCAGAAAGTGAAATGAAACGAGATCTTATTCTGTTTTCGCAATGTCTTCCCTCTGCTTCATACCAGAACCCGGCGGACTTGCTGCAATGCAAGATACGTTGCAGCTACCCTGTAAATCCATATACGGGTCTCTACGTGTTCAGGCAAGCGAACGCTCTGGACGGTACGACATGCGCAGAGGGCAAGGTAAGTTCTGACAGGAGTGGTCTGTGTGCCTCGAATATTCAATCAGAATAGCCAGAAAAGTTAAATATGAAAGTTCGTGTACCAGTCCCGCAGCTGAGTGTTAAAACCCATGAATCGTATAAAACACATGATAGCGTCCCAAATCCAAAGAATAACAAGACACGTGACAGTCAAAAGCACAGCATTAACTTCAACTACACTGGGTTCTATAGAGTTCCATATCGTATACGGTTCTACAGCAGTCGTAAATGATCATCATAACACAGTTCCCAATCTAAAAAACCTCCCTTATACCACACTTTCCTCCACCCTCATTCAATTCAATAAATCACTGCTTGTTTGAAGACACTGTATATATAGGGTGTTGTGCCGAGAAACATTAAAAGATTGTCTCGGGGTCCTTATTCATTCCTGAAGATTCTATTCTAAGGAGAGCATTCGTTTGTCTGCACTGGTTAAGGAATAAATGCGCTTGTTTTTCTAAATTGCATTCTATTTTTTTATCTTGCAGAAATGCATCAACGGTGTATGTCAATGAAGTCACTCAAGACAAAATCAAGAGGAGACGTTCGACGAAATCCTCTCTGTACAGTGTATAAAACGTCGCGCGGCCGCTGCGTTATTTAATTTGCAACTCGTGAAACTGTACTCAATAAATCCTCGCTGTTTTACACAAAATTGATTATGTTGCTCAATACCTCGCGGGAAAGACCGTAGGACCGTACCAGATTATGCGAAATCTTCCACTGAAGTGAAACAGATTACGAGCACGGGGAAAAGGTTTACTGCGGCCCTAAAGTTCGCCACTAACAGCAAAAATGCCTGTTTCACAGTCGTATACTTTTTCTTCTTTCCTTTTGTATATCCGCGTCTCTTTTTCGTGATTCTATGCAACATACCTCTGCTCGCATACAAAGCCAACCGGGCGAGTCAGACTGGCTTGTCGAAGCTGCCGACGTGCGTGACTTGTCTTCCTGCAAAGCGTCTGCCAGTGTTCGTGAGCCACTCGAGAGCATAGTTCACGTCGCTGATCTTGTCAAGGACAACACCCGATCCATCGTAGTTTGCCAGCAGCTTTTGGCACAAGCCACGCTTCCTTGTGGGAGTCCACAGCCAAACTAGATAACGAAAGGGATAAGTGACCGGCCGATGTCGTGCGTCGTAGCATGCTTTGGAGTTTTCTGCCGACACCAAAGTCCACAGGCGCGCAAGTCGCCGAGTATCTCCACCGGGGCATAGAGTATCGGCGACCGTCAAGTTGCCATGGTGGTAGAGCGGTAAGACAGTTTCAAACGTATACCTGGCCGGGCGAGCATATAAAATGAAGAAGCTGTAGACGGTCGTCTCGTGTTTGGCGGTATTGTACGCGTGAGTAATAAAAGGTAGAACTACGTCCCAGTTCTTGTGACCGGACGGAACGTACATGGAAAGCATTTTGGCGGTCATTAGATTAGTGCGCTCCGTGAGGCCGATCGCTTGTAGATGACATGGCGTCGAGTGCCTTAAGTACGAGTCACATAAACGTGGAAGCTCTTCCACGATATCCGCTGTGAACTGACGTTTTTTATCGGACATCTGCTGTGAATTGAGCTTTACTCCGCGCCTCCATCAAACTGTTACGAGCACGGGCAAAAGGTTTATATAGGCCTCGTAATCGACTACGAAACGCAAAACTAGACTTTGCTCAATAGTCGTCCTTCTCTTCTTCCCTTTCAAATATCCGCGTCTCTATTTCGCAATTCGACGCAACAATATTTTTCAACGAAAATGCATTCCATATTATTTCAAGCAGAGAAAAATTGGTGGCCCCTCTCCCCTCCCCCGCTACACGTGTGAGCAAACGAGCCCGAGCAGACAGTTTGATTCTTGTATAGTAAGCGCTATCATGTTTGCTGGCAACTAGAATTCTACTGCGCAATACAGTATGACTGTGCCGTCAATACAAAGCCTCGCTATGGCTTCGCTCTTACTATACATTTGCGCAGCCGTACACGCTGTATGCATGACTCTTAAGAACGCAAATGACCATACTATGGTGGCCTTGGGTCTCGTAGCATATCGGTCTCACAGGCTAATGCTAACCTTTTTGCGGGACTTTCTTGCATTCTTTGTTCTTGCAGACGTGTAGAATAGATTAAAATTCATGAAGCCATCGCAAGGCTGAAGAGATGACAAGGCATCCGCTCGTAATCAGCTTGATACTGCTTCAATCTGCTGCACTGGCAAAAAGCTAATAATTTAGCCAATAAAACGGAGCACGATTCTGAGTCAAGAAATACGTGAAACAGCGACCAAGTATCAGTATATGATCAAGAACCAGATGTGTTATTACACGAAGAAAAGCGTAACGATGGATGGAACACACTGCATAGAAAAACAAAAGAAACAAGCATCGAAATATTTTCTAATATCTTTATGTGAACGAGTCTAATATGATCTCTTGATCACTGAGCTCCTGTACTAGCCGATGAGTACTTGAATAGAACTTATCTTGAAGCGAAAGCTGCGCAGCCTATCAAAGTGAGAAAAGCTACAGCTTACTGCAATATTACAGCAGAACAGCCTAACTGGTACTTGAAAATTTACAATGAAATGTTGTAGTCCTCGTGCCATCGTTTTCAGCCACACATTTTGTCTATTTCTTGAAGTAAAGAAGCACCAGCGATAAGGAACAAGACACATATACACTGACCAAAAGTGTTCGTCGTTTTGCCTATAGGTTCCTTTTTGTTCCCGTTGCTGTGGCTCACGTACTGCTTCATAATCATGGTAGGTGTGGGACAACAAAGAGGAGGGGACTGGTCAGCCATTGGCTTTAAATTTGGTGCAAGACCACTTTTCGCCAAATGATGAAGCAGGCGTACTTCAGGTATAAAGTGACTCCCATCCCAAAGGAATGAAGGTGGATATTTTTTTGGGGGGGCGCAAGAGCCAGAACTGGTCAAAGAGCGCCATGACACTTGGTGATGATTGGCAATGAGAAGATGAGTTGCAAATGGTGGACGCGAAATGGCTGTACATCGGCCTGAAATTATTCGCTGTAAATGGCGTAACAAATTTATCTATTAAAATAAAGTCAACGAAGAATGAGTCCTATGGCTATAAGAGTACGTTATGAAGGATTCGTTACGTGTGTTAAATATAGCATCACAAATGCTTCAGTTAGCAGAGGCCTTCGGCGCAAGGGCGGCGAGGCATGTGTTCTGTAAGTGACTGCATTGCAGCTGCAGCTTCTAAGACGAGTCTGTGCTACAAAGAGCCTGGAGAAATGATATCTATCGTATCCGTTTCCGCTAAGAACTTTAGCAATGTTTTAAAATTAAATAGAGGTCATAGCTTAAGAACAACGCTGGTTGCAGGTGTATATTATGGCGGTGTAAGGACGGGAAGTACTTTTTTCTCCCCTGTTCTACTAACGGGCACTGAACGAGAACACGAAAGAATAAGTCTACTGCCACACCTACTGCATGTTGGAGGGCTCTTTCCCTTTTGACGATAGGAGTGAGTACTGTAGGCGTGCCCTTTTCTTAATCCACACAGCAGTACTTCCTGGTGCCTTGTTTCCTCTGAGAACCAGTTCTTTATTTTTGGTTTGATTAAGTGCAGTTTGTTGGATACCTGTGTGTCCCACTGCCTCTGGCAATATTTCCGTAGCTCATGTCGCAACAATGGCTTAAGGTATCCGTACGTGCAGGTATAGTATGTCTACATCACAAAAAGCTACAGACGCTGCCCTTTCGTCAGCAACATCGTTGCCTTCCGGGCCTCTGTGAACAGGCACCCAACAAAGAACAATTATTTGGTTGGACATGTACGCTGAGCACAGAAGAATAGAATTTCTGTGTTTTCGTAGACTCGATGGGCGGCTAAGAACACTCAATGAGTGTGAATATGTCAGTGTTTACTATACTAGCTTGCTTTATATGTTTAATCGCCGAGAGGATCGCATATGCCTCCGCTATGAAAATGCTCGTTTTTGAATTTAATGCACCGGTCGTTGACAATGACGGTCCGAGAGCTGCATAACTTACAGTATAGGTAGAATTTGAAGCGTCTGCATAAAATTCTGCGGAGTACTTTGCCTGGAGTTCAAAAAAGTGTGAATGTATATGCCCCTCCGGCGCATGCTTTGCTGTTGCGGCACAAGGCGTATCACACTGAATATTCTGTCATTCCCAAAGTGGTGCAAGAGAAGTGGGAGTCATTAGGGCTGTTTCTTGATGGGAATTGCCAGTTTTATTAGCCAGTTCTTCTAAGCTCACAGACAGAGGAGCGCGAACGGAAGGGCGGTTGCGGCGAAGTCTGACAGAAGACAAGTCGAGGACACTTGAGTGACACGGATGTGTTATCTGATTTACACTTGAAGCTAAGGTATGTTCTGCGTAGGTGTAAGGACCATTCGTTGGCCTCGGCGTACAGGCTTTCCACATGGCTTGTTCTGAAAGCGCCCGTCGCTAGGCGTATATCGAGGTTATGGACTTGGTCAATGATTTTTAGAACACTCTTCTTTGCGGAATGGCACATCATGGCTACATAGTCGAGGCATGAGCATACTCGACTCTTATAGAGCCTTAGCAGATACCTCCTCTCATTGCTCCAGGTTATTCGAGACAGCAGCTTAAGCAGGTTCATAGTCTTCAGGCACTTCGCTTTGAGATATTTCAAGTCAAAAATGAAATTAGGTCTTGTGTCCAAAATAATGCCTAAAAATTGTGCTCAAGGCTGATCGATGGTCTATATCTGTTGAGGTCAATAACGGGTTCTGGTAATATACCTTTTTTTATTTGAGAAGAGAACACGTGTAATGCTTTGATGGTTTAATTTAAAAACATTTTCATCCACCCACATTGAGATTTCGTTTAGCCAAGCTGTAGCTGTCTCTCGCAGATGCTGAGATTGCAAGACTTGAAACCTATCTGTACATCATCCAGATAGACCGAGTAAAAAATAGTATGCGAGATATGACAGTATGTAAGGAGTTCATTTTTACAATAAAAAGCGTACAGCTCAGCACACCACCCGCCGTGTTGCTCAATGTCTATGGTGTTGGGCTGCTCAGCACGAGGTCGCGGGATTGAATCCCGGCCACGGCGGCCGCATTTTAATGGGGGCGAAATGCGAAAACACCCGTGTGCTTAGATTTAGGTGCACGTTAAAGAATCCGAGGTAGTAAAAATTCTCGGAGCCTTCCACTACGGCGTGCCTGATAATCAGAAAGTAGTTTTGGCACGTAAAACCTCATAATTTGTTCATTCAGCTCAGCACACCATCCTGCAGTACACCTGTCTCCTGTGTGTATGGTCGAGACTGAACATTACCAACGAAACGTTCTCTCAGACAGGTAACTTTCAATAAACATAAGCAGTTGACATGAATACCCATTCCCGAAAGGTCCTGGAGGATCCCAAAGCACCACGTAATATCATACGCCTTCTCCATATCAAGGAATACTGATAAGACACGCTATTTGTAAACAAGCACATCCCGGGTGTACGTTTCCATCCGAACAAGACTGTCTGTCGTTTATCTGCCTTCCCTGAAACTGCGTTGGCATGGGTCTCATTTGTAGTTAGTTTCAAGATACTGGAGCAGGTGCCTGTTTATCATATTTAAAGGTTTTCATAGGCAACTCGTCAACGCTTTAGTCCTATAAGTGTTTACCAAAGGGTCCTTACCCTGTTTTAGAATGGGAGTTATAATGGCCTCTTTCCAAACAGAGGAAATCTGGCCGGAAGATCATATACCATTGCAGAGAAAAAGAAGGGATTTTGTGTTTCACATGGTAAGCGTTTCAACATTTCACAGATTATGTGATCAGAGCCTGAGGCAGATTTGTTGCAGCTGTTTAGAACTGCTTGAAGCTCTCCTATGCAAAGTGGTCGATTTTATGCCTCACCAATTGCACTTTTTTGTTCTAATGGTTGTCGTTCTATACCAGTTTTGTATCTTTGGAATGTGTTGGAATAGTGCGACGAGCTGAACATTTGTACAAAATTTGTGCCCAGAAAGTTCGCCAGGTCTTCCATACTGTCTCCCTGAGTATATACTAAGGGCCGCGAGGAACGTTGTCAACCTTTTATTCTATTCACTTTATTCCTGACCATTGTTTAATCTGTGTAAGATCGTGTTAATACCCAATATATACTTTTGCCAACTCTCTCTTTTAGCTTGTCGGTGCGTTCTCCTTCCCCAAGATTTGACATGCTTGAAATTAACGAGGTTTTCTGCTGCCAGCGACTCGCGAAGCATAACCCATGCTTTGTTCTGCATCTTACGTGCGTTACGACACTCATCGTTCCACCACGGCACATGGCGCCTGTTCGATGAGCCACTTTTTTCACGGATACATTTCGATGCGGCATCAATAAGAAAAGTCGTAAAGCACTCAACCACGCTTAGAGCACAAATTTCAGCCCGCAACATAAGCGTAATATTTTTGAACTGTTCCCAGTCGGCTGAATCAGTTTTCCATCGAGAAAACTGAGTAACTATAATTCACTTTGGGTGTACACAGCACTATCGGGAAATGATCGCTCCCGTAAGTATTTTTAACAACCTTCCATTTAAGGTGAGGTAAAAGGGTCGGAGATTCAATGCTAAGGTCCATAGTGGAATATATTTTGTTTGAAATATTAAAATATGCAGATTCCTTACAATTCAAAATACA
Organism: Dermacentor variabilis; assembly: GCF_050947875.1. Classification (NCBI taxonomy): domain Eukaryota; kingdom Metazoa; phylum Arthropoda; class Arachnida; order Ixodida; family Ixodidae; genus Dermacentor; species Dermacentor variabilis. The sequence goes on along the minus strand of NC_134578.1, from coordinate 12,330,532 downwards.
TGCACCAGAAGAAAAAAAGGAACTGTTCCATCAGGCGATCTCGTGTGCCGCAGCCAGAGTCATCCCATAGGATTCTGTGTGCATTCAAATCTCGAAGACCCCCATACGGCTCGGGTAATTGATCTATGAATGAGCCTAATTCATGTCTATCGAGCTCATAGTTTGGGGCTACGTATATAGAAAATACAGTGCCCAATTTATTAAAAAGAATTGCCCGAACTAACACTGCCTCTGAAGGGCAACGTGTCGACAAGCGACAGACCTGTCTGCCATTATTGCTACTCCGCCGGAGGCGTTAGCCTTGTCACGGTCTTTTCGGAAGATGGTGTAATTACAAAAAAGTTTGTGTTTGTAGCTTTCAGACGTGTCTCCTGAACGCACAGCATTTTTGGGTTATGTTTGTATCGGAGTTTTCTGATATTGTCGAGGTTATGAATAAGTCCTCTAACATTCCACTGTAGCATTTGTCTCCATAATGAAGAAGTGTTTGTGCTGTGTGTTTAAGAGACGAAGATTAGCTCATGGGGCCCTTTTCGGGCGTCGTGACACAAGATTTTTCTTTTTCAGAGCGGTCGAGGGAATCCCCGCCGCTCCTTAGGCGCTGGCTGCGCCGTCTTAATCGGTGTTGTGTCTATCGTCTCTTGTGGGGCGCTGTGTTTGACGTGAAGGCCTTGACACGTGGGACGAGACCATTGAGAGTACCAGTCGGCAGGTGGGTGGCCCCTTCGTCCGGGGCGGCGGAGCAGCGCTAGCTGCAGCCACCGAGGAGGCTGGTGGCACAGCCGCATCAACACTCTTTATGGACCGGGCCGATGCCGGAGTCTGCTGGGACGTTGGCCCCTTCCGCGCCGCATCAGCATTCCCTGAGGTACGAAGAAAACAAATACGTTTCTAAGCTTCTTGAATTAAAATGTTTTTTTTTCAGTGTGATTGTGCCTTTCTTTTTCTTTTTTCCATGTGGGGCAAGTTCAAGAATGTCCACCGTCACAGTTGAAACACTGGAGTGTGCCACTACAGTTGGCGGATGCATGTTCGTGCTCGCCACACTTTGCACAGGCCAGTCGGCTTTGGCAGCTTTGCAAACCATGGCCATATCTCTGACACTCTAAACGTCTTCGGGGATTTGGGATGTAAGGTTTGACTCGAACTTTGATATATCCTGTTTGTATAGTTTCCGGTAGCACACTCGATGCAAAGGTGAGGATAAGATGTTTAGTCGGAATATCCTGACTGTCCAGCTTGATTTTCATCCTTTGCACTTGCATAACGGTGTGTTCTTTCCAGCCCTCCAGGAGCTATTCCTCGCTCAGGCTCAAGAGATCTGCATCAGGGATAACTCCTTTACATGTGCTCAATGATCCATGGGGGGGAGGGGGGTAACAGTGACTGTCACATTACGGAATGCTAAGAGATTCGAGAGTTTGCCGTGCTGCTGAGTGTCGCGTACCTCAAAAATAAGGTCGCCACTGCTTATCTTCGTCACTTTGTAGCCAGCACTTAGTGTGACTGAAACATTTAGCTACAGTTAAAGGTGAAATAGTTCTGTCTTTTCGGGATCTTAATTGTGTATCACATGGAAGCGGCGGAACGTTTCTATTGCGCTGGCTGAACAGTTGGAAAGTTTCTTCGGTGCGTCCTCTTCTGGAAAGAGGGCGATCGGAAAGTGGGGAGAACGACGAGATCGCCATACAGAATTGATTTAATTGCGATAGCTACGCCAGCCGCCCACTCCTCAACCCAACCCACCCCTCAGCTCAACCCTCAACGCCAGCTCTACGTAGCTACCTTAACTTCATATCAAATACCCAAGGTTGGATAGAAGAACCAGGTTAACCCTTGCTACCCAGAAATTTGGAAGTGAGAAAAAGTGATAAGAAGACAGAAAAGAAGAAACAGTGAGAGAGCGAGAGCTAAAATTTTAAGAGAGAGAGAAAATTATAGATGAAAGGTAGGGAGGTTAACGAGGACTGAGCCCGGTTGGCTACCCTACACTTGGGAAAGGGAAAGGGGGACGGAAAGATTAAAAGAAGAGAAAGTCCACTGGGGATATCAGTCGGTCACTCAGTCCGGATCACAGACGCTGACTCAATCCGGTATCTTTCAAATATCGCAGCAGCGCTTTTGTGGCCTTTTGTAGCTGCGATATGCAAGGCCATGGTCCCAAGATCTTGTTCAAGGTGAACGGCTTTCCATCTAGCTGATTGAGAGCTGTGCAGAGGTATTGCCTTTCATCTTCAAAAGATGGGCAGTAGCACAGTAGGTGTTCTATGGTTTCCTCGACACCGCAGGCATTGCACTCGGCGCTATCAGCCATTCCAATCAAAAATGCATATGCATTGGTGAATGCGATGCCCAAACGTAAGCGGCACAGCACTGTTTCCTCATTTCGCGGAAGACCTAGTAACAGCCGCAATTGCATAGAGGGATCGAGGGAATGCAATCGATGTTGAGTGAATTCAGGTGTGTACCACTTCTCCAATGTCAAAGAGTGCGCTAGCTTGCCTAAGTGTTGGGCTGCGTCGGTCCGCGATAAAGGTATAGAAACAAGGGTTGCTCCTTCATGTGCTTTCTTAGCAGCTTCGTCAGCGAGGTCGTTGCCGGAGATACCGCAATGACCAGGCAGCCACTGAAACACGACGTCGTGTCCTTTCGTGATCATGTCATGGTGCATTTCTCGTATCTCCGACACGAGTTGTTCACATGACCCGCGACGAAGAGATGACAGAAGACATTGTAAGGCCGGCTTTGAATCGCAGAATATTGCCCACCGATTAGCCGGTTGGTTATTAATATAATCAACGGCACCTCGGAGGGCAACAAGCTCCGAACCGGTCGATGATGTCAAGTGAGAAATCTTGTATTGGATGCTTAGTGATCGTGATGGTATAACCACTGCGCTGGTGGAGCTGGTCTGAGTGGAAGAACCCTCCGTATATATGTGGACTCGATCAAAGTAGAAAGTGTGCAAACAATCCAGAGCTGCTTGCTACAAGGCCAAGGTAGGCTGGTCGGTCTTCTTTATTATCCCTGGAACCGTAAGACGCACTTGAGGTTGTTTTAAACACCACAAAGCTGAGGTTGAACGTGCTGAGGGTGTGGAGCCCGATTGTAAGGAGGCACGATGGATGCTGACCTTGTTGGAGAAGGTTGAAGAGGAGGACAGGAAAATGCGACTGCCAATTTCCTCCAAGTGGTTCAATTTCAAGGTGCCGTCTGCGTGAAGCAGAGGTCGAAGAGGTGTAATGCCTCCATCGGTGGGCCTTAAAGTTCCAACCACCCGCCATTGGCTCAGCCTCCAGGATCTCCCTTTCCACAGACACGGTTAATACGCGCACGGCTACCTGCGGGAAGGTCCAACCCTCATGTGCTCGGGTACGTGGTGTCGCAACGCACCAAACGCCTGCTGACGCAGATGTCCCTGCGGGCATACCAAGGGGACAATGCCTTGCAGAATATGCTATGAGATGGGTGGGTAGGGGTCCCATAAAAGCATAAGGAAGAAGGAAATCTTACAGATTCTTTTACGAAATTTGTATACAAGAATAACATACATTTGGAAACCCAGAATTTAAGTATGAGTTGTGCTGCTTCAGCATAGACGGCGCAAAAAGAAGCGGCCATACCCAACCTAACCTTCTCTTGCACTCTGTCTGACGTTGTTTTCTGAACCATACACGTAAACTTAGTCGGTGCTCACATTGAATGCATTTTTTTTCTTTCCGTAGTTCTGGGGTTTCAAGTGCCACCGCCACGATATGATTATGAGGCATGCCGTAATGGGGGCTTCGTATCAACTTTGACCACTTGGAGCTCTTGAACGTGAACCCAATGCAGGGGACGCCGGCGTTTCTGCATTTCGCCGCCGTCGAAATGTGGCTGCCACGGCCGGGCATCAATCCTGCAATCTCGCGCTTATCACCGCAACGCCATAGCCCCTAAGCCACCATGGCGGGTGCATGCAAGAATATTATAGCAGATACATACGACGAAACACATCATGGTGAATAGCATACCTGGTGAAAGCTTCTTTAGGTAATGGGTTGTTCTAACAGAGTTTTTGGTGTACAAGTTCTGCGTAGCTCCGAGCAGCTTCCAGCAACCGACTCAGAAAACAGATTGGTGGGGCGGCGCCAACGCCACAATTACTGAGGCTAGCGACCAAGAAGGACACAATCACCTGAGGAAATCGCGGCTGAAAATTGACGGTGGAATGACCCCGACGGTGTGACAACAACGGTGCGTTGGTGCTAGAGTTCACGTCGGCGCATCCGTGCGCCCCCTACCGCCATGGGCCGACTCGAGTCCCACTATACCAGGTGTTTGCGCTGTGTCCTGTCCCAGCCAAATGTTCAGGGCCGCAGCCAGGAGCCAGCAGGGATGACCAATGTTACGACTTAAGCGGCACGATGACGACACTACTTTCAATGTGATTCACGTATTCCTCAAGAGCTAATCGGCAGGACAGCAGCTAGTATTAAGTAGTGAAGCAGCAGCTGCAGCGGGATAGTCGAAGGAAGAGGCGAAGATAGTTTTGCTTTAATAATTTAATAAACGTGCCTTTGTTGTTGCATATTTATTCTTATGAAAGTTATCGCAATATTATCTCCGCAACTAAAATGAGCCATGCAAATAACCACGACTTGTTGGACAAGTTTAATCTACAAATTCTGAGAGAGAATATTTCTCATCCACCTTAAGAAAAATTTGTCGACGTCCTGATACTGAGGCCCTTGCAGAGCAGTAGATCTTCAATCTTAGGGAACGAGGAGGCTATCACATCTAAGAGCGGAGCCACGTTATTGGACAACTTGAAGCACAGGCACAAAGAATAAAGCAAATTACTTTTGCGGAAGCTCGCAAGGTTAACAAATGTCACATAAAATTTGACTTCCGTCCAATGCAAAAGCTGTAAGTACGTTTTGTAACGCAGAATGTTGCTGAAAGCAAAATATATTTGAGCGCAGCCTGCGCAAAAAAGGATGTTAGTGGTGATGTATCCTACCCAAGAGTGGAAAGTAATGTCTGTACGTCTTCGTGCAACCATCACATCGTGCTATTGAAATTGAGATTCAGTGCTCTGAAAAGTAATGCGGTCGGTCGTTTGAATTCCTTGTTGTGTCCTATCACGACCGCGGTAAGGCCGAGCATTGTTGCTGTTGCAGATTCGATCTTGATTTGACAGTGACGAAGCATGTAAAGCTTTTGAAGCTTCCACAGTGCCAGAGCACGCCAGCCAGTGCTGGCGATAGTCTCAGCCCGACAGGCTGATTACTGCACTTTTCAAAATGGTGACACGCTGCACGCTTTTCTATTTTTTTTTTTGGGGGGGGGGGGGGTACAGATGGTGCGGAGTACTCTTCATGCGTCTTAGGAATCAAATTAATTGAAACGCTTTGAGCACATTTCTGAGATGAATTATAAAAGTTATAATGCTAAATATGTGCGAATAAGTGCCCATAACTACACGAATCAAGAATGCCTTATCTAATGAACCTGAGAAGAGATGCACGACGGAGGAGCAAAATGGCGAAGACAGCTATTACATATCAACTACATTCTACAACCGAAATGTCAGGTATGGACTTCTACATTCAATGCAATGGAGCAAGACTGCCGTGAACTTGAGATGATATGCCGGTCATACCAATGACTCACACAGAGCGTCTTAAACTACTAGTTTTATTGGGTTATAACATTATACTGCCATCGGAATACTTCCCACGATGTAAAAACTGCCAAAACATTTTCAATTTCGAAAATGTTCTGGTAGTATTTGTTAGTCTAATTACACTAAAAAATCAAAAATTTATCTCTTGTCAGCGCTTTTTGCTTTCATTCTGCAAGAATGGGATAAAGTATCTCCTACAAAGTTGGCTCGGCTTCGTGACACGAAAAAAAATTGATTTCTGACGCCGTTTCTTTGCTTTCAAAGCTGGTCATAAAATGCATGCAGCGCAAGCAACACCTGTACGCCGCAAGCACCACTACAGAAAAGCGCTGGAGAAGTTTTTCTACGTGTATCGCTTTTACACCAACCAGTGTATATAGTCGTAGCCACAGTTACAAGCCGTTGTCCTATTTAAGATATACAGCTTGCGAACTTTTAATCGCAATGTGAATCACAGATAACTTTGCGACAAGCATAAAACAAGGAGTGGGAGGGCCAAAAATAGTTTTATCGCGATTGAAAAGCCTGGCGCATTCGCAGCCTGACAAACCTGACTCTATGAAACCTGAAGTGTACTACGTAGACAAAAGCTCCCCGACCACTTACTTCCCCCGCCTCACTAGAAGAAAGTTTGCAGAGATATCGATTAGGTCGTACCGACAACCGTGTCACATGGCCTGCCAATTGATGTTTTCGCTGATGAAGGCAAAGATTGCTATCATACAAGTACTTCTGTAAGTAAGCATCAGCTACGAATGCAGATGTGACAATTGCCTTCAATCATTTTTTTCTGAATTCTCTGCGCAGTTTTGTTAACCGACAAAAGAGTGCATAATCAGTCATTACCGTTTGATAATGTCTAACAGTAACAGCTAGGCGGGACACACTCATTAGTTCATTAGCATCTCCTAAAGCTTTAGTGAGTACGAATGGGACGGGACATATCGATTAAGATTTATATTACTGCAATTTCTAAATCTTTACTTCTGCCTTCATACTGCGTAGGGGTGTGCGAGTTGTGGTTTTCGAGACGGAATCGAATACGAATCGGATAGTGCCAGAATTGAATCAAATCAAATGGAATATCTAATAATTTTCGAACAATAAACAGCCGTTATCACAATTCATATCAAAGTGTTTAGATCATAATAATTCCGTTCTTAAATAACCAAATAAAAATAAATCCAAAGATAACAGTAGCAGCGTATAAGTTCCGCAGGTCTCTAGAAGCACGCGAATTGTACAAAGCTCACAGTACGTTAGCCATCGCATTTTACGTACAGTTTATCGCTCCACAGCTGAGAAACATAGGGTCACCGTTTAAATAATTTCTGAGATTACAAAACGCTTCACTCATATTATATTAATTTTGCCTTTTTAAAATAGTTAGGTGTACGGAAAAAAAAGGTTGTCAGGTATTGCAACTAATCGAGATGATTAATTCTCAAAGTTTAACGTCCGAGAGTCTAAGCGCTAAGCCTGATGCAAGGGTGGATGTCGCTGGTAAAATTTGCATTGCCTTAAGAACTTTGCATGCACTCTTAAGCCTACGTGGACCATCGTTTTCCAATCCTTGCTCCTTGGAATACAAAACAAACTGCTGAACACAGGCTGAACAGCCAAATGCCACAACCACAGCCACTGTAGCCGGAATCTGTGGAGTTTTGGATAATGAAACAAGAACTGAAGGATGTCTTCCCAGTGTTGGTCAATCGTTTCTGTGAATTACAAGCCAAAAGGAGCGTTTCTTCGCCTGCCCTGGTTAGGTACGAAAGTGTTTTCTTTTCTCGCTTGTATTCCCTTCCGTCTAATTTAGTTCAAGAGCGTAAACGGTGCATATTAGTGAAGCCGCCCAAGAACTAACCAAAAGGAGATGTTCGGTGCAATCCTTTCTGCACAATTTCGCATGGCCGCCGCGTCATTCAATTTGCTTATAATAAAGGTACGCTAAACAGATCCTAGCTGTCTTACAAAGTGCTCATCTCGTTGCGCAATATCTCATGTGATAGGCGTCTAGTAAAACTGTAACAGCGCTTGCGAAAGCTTCAACTGAAGTAAAACAGGCTTTATCATAAAATTGTACTCAGCGTGATTAGATGCATACCGAAGCTTTCAGCCGCGGTCTCTGTAATCCATCGATCCCACAACGTAACAACGATCCTACAATGTTGGAACGATCTCACAACCTTCGCGTACGAAGGTTCTGGGATCGTTTCCCACCTGCGGCAAGTTGTTTCTTCATCCACTTTCATTTCCATTAATTTATCGTTTCTTTATTTCATTTATTAAGCACAAAGTAATTTTCCCTATGTTGTCCTTGGTACCAGTATTTGTCGGCTTCTTATGATATTGTTGAAGTCAGGGAGAACAAGCACAGGATCCGACGATATAGCTTCAACAAGGTACTGCCTCGCTTTGTCGCACTCTTTACTCCACATAATTGGCACATCCTATTGCGTCAGTTTAGTGAAGCATAGTGTCTTTGCAGCGTAATCCTTAATGAACGCATGGAAATGACCGGCAAGTTGAAGGAAAACAAGAAGTGACTGAAGGTCATATGGCCTGACGAGCTTCTTCATCCTTTGTACAGACTCCTCTTTTGTTGTTTTAGTTCTACCGTCAAAAACTCTTCACAGAAAGACAACATTCGTTTGAAAAAATTAACTCTTGTTCTCTTTAATTTTTAACTTTGACTTGCTGATGGCTTCTAACAAGCACAAAAGGTGTTTTTCATGCTCTTCTCTTGAACGTGAGTATATGATGATGTCGTCAATGTATACGTTACAAAACTTTCCCAGGAACTCATCAAGAATGCGATTCATCACTTTCTGAAACCAAGCTCCAGAATTCTTTCACCCAAATGGTAAGCGGTTGTACTCGTACAAATCGAAAGGCGTTACAAAAGCAGTGTACTGCTTGTAATCTTCTTGTAGTGGAACCTCCCAGTATCCTTTACAGAGGTCTATCCAAGAGAAAAAATTTCATCTTCATGTTTCATTGATGACCTCGTCTATTCGGGGCATAGGGAAAAGAAACAAATCAGTCTGTCCGTTTATCTGCCGGTAATCTGTGCAAACGCGAAATGATCCATCGTCTTTCGGTACTATGGTAATTGATGGCGAGGACGTGGATGTTGAAGGCCTTATATTACTGGCACTTAGCATCTGCTGGAGTTCGGCCTTTAGCCAGATCTTTTTCTCGTGGGATAGACTGTACCACTTTTTACGCACCACTGTGACGTCACGAAGCTTAAAAGGTACTTCAAGTACATCTGCTGTTGGTGAGTACGTCTCAACAAAAATAAGTTAAGGAAAATTTGTCAGTACCTCATCAGCATTTCGAACTCTTAGATATGAATTTTCAGTTCCACCCAAATTAGGCCGGAATGATCCGTCGATGGTCACTTGCCTCTCCAAGAAATGTTTATCTTCAATCACTTCATACCAGGTCTAGATAAAATAAACACGAAGTCAAGACCCCGCATGACAAGGGCATCTGCTTTCAAGTGACGTCCACCAAATCCAACTTCTACTTTTGTCCAGCGTTGCAACCTTGTAGTTTTTCCATCATAGCTTTGAACACTAACTATTATTCCTTCAAACACCTTGCTCGGTTGGACAAGTTTCTGATTTACCAGGCTTACGGATGCTCCAGCCCAAACTTTTTTCATTTACCATCATTTTAACGAATAAAATGTGTGATTTCAAATGGTATACATTTTCCATGTTTTCACAATGGTCGCACTCGGTATTCAAATATTCTACCATTTCACCGCGTGCATCGATGCTCAGTGATAAAGTACTATGCCTTTTGACGGGACATTCAGACAATCGCTGGACACATACTTAAGGCAAGCAAGTAAGCCATCCGTGGAAGTTGGACGGTGTACACGAACCTCTATTTGCGATTCATTAGTCATGCCTTAAATTACCGACGGAAGTATTGCACAGTCCGGTAGACTAGGGTCGGCAATGTAGAGTAATCGTCTCTTTTAGAAAAAATAATGTCCGTTCTCTGCGTCTGAAAGCTATTGCCTCGTACCATTTGTCAACCGGATTTCGCTCAGAAGCGGAAAGAAAACTATCTTTCCATTTGTGCCATGCATCCCGGCATTGGCTAGCGATTCGCACGTCACACCATTTTCTGGCACTTCCAGATAAAAAACGGCGCATGTTACATACTTTGTCATCTAGTGACGTCCATTGGACTTGCGCACATGCATATTCATAAAATTTGAACACCAAGTTGGCTGCATTGGCCACCCCATCGGAACTATCAGGTTTAACTTCTTCTCGATGCGGTTTCTGTGATTTTACTGAGTCGCAAACTGCTTCGAAAATCAGTCGCTGTTGCTCATACTGCATGGTCTGCTACTGCAACAGCGCTTGAGACAAGGCATTATTCGTTTGCTCAGTCTCGTTTTTGGAATCTATCCCTGAGTGTCCCGGCGACATAATCTCAAATTCAGACAGAAGCATCAATGCGTACCGCACCTTTCTGGGCGGGGGTCGCTGCGCTCAGGCTCTTCTCGGTGATGATGCGAAACAGTTCCGATTAAGTCGTTGATTCCTGGAGAACCTGACAGGTCTTCACGGTCACCTGCTCATCTGCTCTTCTTGCCCACGTTACTTCAAGCCACATGGCCGGCTGCACCAAATATAAAGTATGAGTTAAAATACACTTATTTTATTACAGCGATCAATCTTGACCGCTGCGCTCTCTTCTTCCTCTTCCTGTTCTTCTTGTCCCCTCAGTCTTCTTCTTCGCCTGAACATCATAGTTGTATTTTCCAAATTATTCTTAATACTTAGACGCAACAAAGGGGCCAGCGGTCCTTCAGAGCTAGAAGGTCCCATAATGTTTTAGTGAACACCATGAGAACTCGCTTCAAGGAAAACAACTTATATCAACAGTCGTACCACAGAACCAAAAGTATGTTCTGGCTAAGCTACGTATATAGCCAAAAACATATCACAACACGAGGACGATGACGTCTTCACTTTAAGAGGATGAGGAGCAAGAATAAGTTCGAAGGACACACAGAGGTTTCATGGCAAGCAGACGTGCAATGACTGAGTGTAACATCACTATGCGCAACTCCGTAAAGGTGTCACGCTCGAAGATCGAGGGCAAAACATGGCAGCCAATATGAATAGGCAGGCGAATAATCGACAAAATCAAGTTTGCCACTATTGATTGAAAGCATCCAACTGACGGTCACCTTTTGCAAACAATAAAAAGAACAAGACTGAAGCAATGACAATGTCTGATGAAAACTGTGCACTGCGAAATTTGCACGTTTGAAATTTTTGTGAATAAGTCGAGCTCACCTGCAGGCATAATTAGATGTGCCAGCATTCCGCTATGTACTAATTGCGTGAAAATAAACAACACGTAAAATAGGACAAAATCGATGCACATTCGCCATACAACGGCAAGGTTTCGGCACAATAGTAGTTTCCGCAGTGTTGGCAACGTTCTACACTGCAAGAAAGGCAAAAAGAAGCCGCAGGTAGATTTACATTCCGCTCAACAGGCATTAGGACGCTTCGTTACGTATTGAACAGCAATCTGCGCCCAAATATCGTTATTTTTGTCGGATTGGTAAATGTGCTCCACAAATTACACGACTATATGTAAGCCCTCTCCTGCTTGGGCAGCATTGCTGCCTGCAGTATTGTGTGAATAAATAAATAAATGACAATTAAATTGCAGTAATTTGAGGCACTAATACAATTCAGAGAGGACGAGGAGCATGGTGCTAGCTACGAGCGTTTCTAGCCTGCAAATCCTATTGGAAAAGATTCGTACGCCCCGCACCATAATCTTACTGATCATATGGTTTATGTTGGACGCACAGAGAATCTTCATACATGATCCTGTAGGATCATATGTCTAACGCTACCAATACAGAGAATATTGCAGAAATAAAGGCTGCTCCTGCTTTCATATTTGCGCGCACCTTGTTTTTGTCATTTTCAACTTGCGCAACTTCTGAAGGCAACATTTATTCTAAGGACACCTCTAGAAATAGGCGACCTATCATAGTCCAAAGAAATCTAGGCACTACTCTATTGTCAACGGGTGGGCGAAGTGTTGAAAACTGGATCTATTCTGTGCGTGTGTGCTTCAAAAGATATGTGTTGATCTTTTTGACAGCCGGCTCAATCTTCAACTCTCACAACAGAAATTACTCGCTCTCGCACTAATCTTTCTTAAACAACGTAGCAGGTTCTTTATTTCTTTTTTTGCAATTTGCCCTTACTGACTACCTGTCCTGTTGTCAGGCTGAAGAACAGTTTGATTTCAAATAGGTGTGCCTTTATTTAACTCATTAGGTCCTACCCCAAATATAAGGCCATGAATGGCGTATCATTGTACGGCGTCAGTGGCGTGAAACACGAAAGCTCTATTGAGTGGATCTAACTTCAGCAGTAGAAAAGAAAGCATTTAAGCTGCTTGAAAAAAAAAGTACTTGTACAAATGAAGTCCGCAGTCATCCTTAAAAATATAGCTTTTTATTCTGTTATGTCCTAGAGCGAGGGATAGCTTAGGCAGAGAGAGCAGCGAGAAGCTTGGCCATTTATTAATCGGACTTCAATTAAATACATATCCTCGGAAAGGTATGCATATTCATCTGAAGTTCCTTCTTTAGAAACATCTTATAACAGACAAACTCTGGAGGAGGTGGGAGTAATTTAGAATATTTAGTGACTCGTAAGCACAAACTGTCCCAAAAACGCTGCTTGCGAGAAATAACTGTTATCATTAGAGCTTCTCGATCACCACTAATCCTACTTTCTCAATATGCTTATCAGGAGAAATGCTTAGTCAGCACTTTTCTTATTTCATTCACTACTCAGCATATTTTTAATTCACTTACTTCAGACTCTAGGCCTGCTCCCACTGCTGCTAAAATTAATTAATGAACATGTCTTAGCTCATACGAGAGCACGTCGAAATTATTATTTCTAGTTACGATGTTTAACCACTGATTACCATTTTCAATAAGGTATTGTGTGCAATTCCTTGCCGTCGCATACTTTTTCGAAAGCTATATCTCAACATTCTCTTCACGAACGCAATGAACTACGCAAATAGCCATGAATTGCTCGAGAATCTTTGTTGAGAAAGATGCAAAAGCTATAAATAGGTTACGAAGCCCTGAATTCTTTAAAAACCCAATTATCGGAGCATATGGCTCGCTAAAAAAAATTGTTGTTCATGATAACGTATACTAAGGCACGTAAATCTATATTTATACGTCATTGTGCCGCCTTCACACAAGCCACTGAATCCTATGCTCCGTAGTGGGAATACTAAAAAAAAAACATTTTTTTTTTCTGGTTTTCATCCTCCGAAAATTTTCTTGGCATGTGGTACCTATTACCTGCTCGGAAAGTCGCAGTTTCGCCTGAAAGGCGAACCATCGATTGCAATAGCAAATTATTGGACAGCTATACGAAGTAAGGATATTAGCTTTATCGACCGTGTAAACATGTAAACATACGCATACTAACTAAATTAACGAGCATGGTGCCCAAGCAAGCATGAATAGATCTCACGCGATAACCGCGGAAACTCACCGTCAAAACGCTGCAGTGAGGAAATGCGGTAGCAGCAGCGAGCGAATTGACCTTCGTGCTGTCGCTCGCATCAACGCGAACTCATTCGCGAAAACACAGCGCGGCGCCGACTCTGTACCCGTCGCAGATGGCTTTCAAGATAGAGCAGCCCGGAGTAGAATGTTCCTCTCTCCCTACCCTGCCACCGGAGCCTTGCGCCCAACGGAAGACGGCACGCTTCCTCTCCGCTTTTCTCTATTTCATGTGCCAGACTGAGCCGTGCTCGCCGACTCACCCTCGCACGTATTCACTGGCACATGCAGCATACGGCGCGCGTCGACGATTTTATCGCCCTTGGACTTTATACGGAACCTCACGGTGATGCCGACGCCGACGCTAATGGAAAAAATGCGCCTGGAGTGTCCCTATAATTGCTATCATAATGAAAAAGCGCAGCCCGCCACGACAGTGATAAGGCCGAGTACATAGATTTACAACGGTGCTGCAGTTTCTTACTTGATTTAAGAATAAGGATGCCTGTAAAGGCTTTGAAACTTCCTAGTTTGAAAGCCCCGTAGCCAGTGCTGGTGATCTCTGCACCACCACAATGTCTAATCACTTGCACAATCTCGATGGGTTCGATGTTTTTTATCCAGACCATCATATGCTCATCATGTGCTCTGAGCGACCATCCGGGTAAGATGCTTCAAGCGTTCCACTGAGACAAATGGTAAAATATGATCTCTTAAACGAGCCCGAGTAAGAGCTTGGATTTGCACAAATGAAGAACACTTATTGATGCAATGAATGTTCCAGGACAGACACAGTATGAAGAAAAAACACCGAAGACAGCCATTACTTATAATCTACGTTTCACAACCAAAATGTCGGTGATTGACTCTTAGTATTCGAATGGGGCAAGGCTGCAGAGAATTGCAGATGTCGATTCCATACTGCCACTGCCTTAAAAAGAGCTTTGAAAGGTGTTATTTCTGTCAAGACGAAAACTAGTGGAAGGCAACACTGTCAGGCTGAAACACCACGTAAAGCTTTCCGTACTGACAAATTTGGCGTTTGGGGATATTGGCACGGTTGTAATAACTGTAAATTCAAATTAGTATCAAATTCGAAGATGTCCTGTCAACATTTTTTTCTTCTGTTACTGCCTAAATAAACAGCTCATTGATGTTGCTCGTCAGCGTTGTTGCTAGTCTGTTAAACATTCTTAGGACAATACAAGATGGCGGCCGCAGACTTCAAGACCATCCTACATCAAAAAAATAATCTGGATATGGCCCTGTTGTGTGAAATCTGGTGCGTGCAGTACACAGAACACCTGTAAGCAGTAAAAATCACAAGATAAATTGTTTTTAGCTATGTGTCACCATGTCTCACCGCTGCTTCAGATCAAACGGTCTGGGAATTTTAATCAAAGTGAATCTCGGATATCTGTGAAACTATCAGTCCTGCGGAAGCTGTGGTTTCCTTAAAAGAAAACTTAAACATGCTCCAGTTAGTACCAAGATGTTAGCTTACAATACATGTATTCGGTCAAAACTAGAGTATGCTGCTGAAGTTTGGGATCCTCCTTATAATAAGGATGTTATGCAACTCGAAAGAGTCCAAAGCAAGGCAATAAGATTTATTTTTGATAGATACAGAAGGCACGATTCGCCATCCTTATTGATGCAGAAGTAAAATGTACCGACTCTCTAGGTTCGCCGGAAAATTACTCGTCTTGGCTTTCTTCCGAACTGTCTTGCAGGCTGGAAGAAAAGAGCGCTAAGAAGACGCGGACTAAAAGAACATGTACGACAGACAAGGCGTATTTCAATTACAATTTTCTTCTACAATGGGCTCTTTCCTGTCTTCACAAAGCGCCTTGTCCGTCGCACATGTTCTTCTTTTAGTCCGCGTCTCCTTAGCGCTCTTTTCTTCAAGTATGCAAAACCAACTCGCCCACATCAAGCTTCTGCTGTCTTGTAGGGAAAACTAAATTAATACTTCCCTATTGCACAAAACCTTTAACTACAAGGACAACTAGACACAGCCACGAATACCCTTTATCGCCAATTTTCGCTAGAACCAACGCACACGAATATACTTTATTCCCCCGAACAGTGTCCGAATGGAATTCCTTGCCCCAACAGATTTTTGAATCCGCCGACTTTATGAAGGTGCTCGAGTCTCATATTGTAAACTTCGATGGTTGAACTTTGCTACGGTCTTCATGTTCTGTTGATTTTTGTTGTTGTTGATCTTCGTTTCATTGTATGTATCCTTTGTAGCCCCTCCTGCTAGGGCCAAATTACTGGCCTACAGTATTGTGTAAATAAATAAAAATAACATGAAGCAAGGGTTGGGACTGCTGGAAGACCTGAAATGGGGTTACCATGACGACGATAAGTTCAGCGCTGTCATAGCTTGCCAACCTTTGACTCGCAAATAATATACGTAGACAAAAGTTGCGCAAACTTTCGGTTCCCACTTCTCATTAAAAGTTCGCAGAGATAACGGCCAATGGGTACCAGCAGCCATGTCATAGGGCCGGGCATTTGGTGTTTTGTCATGTGGGGCAAAGATGACGATCACAAGCGTACGTCCTTGTGCGAAAGCCACATACACGTGTATAAAAAGTTCGACTGATGAACCTTCAGCATTTTCTTTCAACTACGTTGTACTTTCCGACCAAGGGGCGATTAATCTGTCATTAGCATCTGATAATCTGAAAGCGCCAGCAACAAACGAGGCCCAGCGCGTTGCCCTCATTAGCTCATTGGGAAATTCCAGATTTTTTGCAGGTACGACCCAGGATGTATTGACTAAATGTTATGATTTCTGCACTTGCTACATCTATAGCCCTGCGTTCATCTTACGTCTTTCAAGTCATTGTCCCAAAAAAAAGTGTGCGGCGATTAGCTTTTAAACCATCGAAACAAATATGAGTGTGCAAATCTGATCAGTCAATCTTCCATTGTAAAACTGCCTTCCGAAATATTTACATGTAGGGGAACACAACCTTTAATTCGGAACAACAGACAGCTGGGTGAACATGTGATGCTGATTTCTTCACAACTGAGGAAAAAACTACGTGCAAAGGAAGTTTCTAACAATGGCATCATTCTGTGGCTAGAGTATAGCGCTATATTATGGAGAACAAGAACAGAAAAGCACGACAAGTCCTGAAGTCCTAAAATGCACCTTCACACAGTCTTCGTTCCTGCCTCATACTTAATGCTGGGAATATAAATATTAGCGCTTGAGTGCACTTTATTTATATTATGTCAAAATTAAACCAGCCATGCGAGTACTCATGTTTGACGATGTGGTGACTAGTTATAAATGACACATAACAATGGAAGCTCTTCACTGGTCTCCACCGCGATGGTAGTGCTTATTAAGCACCGACAAACTATGAAATGAGGGCAATAAACAAGCACTATGCGTAATGCAAAAATAAAATAGCAGTGAAAACCTGTCATATTTAGTAGCGAGTTTTCAAGCAATAACTTGCACCTGAATCGACCACACAAGAGGTGCATTCGAAGACTGCTACAAGGCTTCAACAAGCTTCATAACCAAGGTAACACCAGTACGTTTCTGGAGCTTAAGCTAGCATATAAACTACATGCCTATTGATACCGCAAGGTCAAACGCAAAACTCGACTACAAAAATAACAAGAAGGGCAATTTGTCGAAAAAAAAGAAATTTTCGAAACACACGAATAACTATATCTAGTTCCAGTTTAGTGACATAACACAAAGAAACACTTAAATTTCAAGAAACATTGGCACACGAATATCATCAGGAGTGCAATTTCGAAGCGACAAATTCTGAATAATAAGCACTCGTACTATCAGCGTGCTGTCACGGTAACTCAGTGAATTTGTGCGTTCATTTTTATTTATTATGTCACCGTATATGCTCACCTTTGCTCATCATTATTGCTGCCCCAAGCTTTCTATGTTTCCTAAGTCGTCCAATTCATGCATGACACATTGTATGTATACTTGACTGACATTTGTTCCGCCGACGAAGTGCTATTTGGTTTTTATTTATGCTTACTTTGCCAAACACCTCCGTACGAGCAGTTCTGACAAAATAAATAAAAACTACAATGTTCCAATCATAGCACTCGCCTGTCGTCTCTCTTCTTTTCTGTGCTTCTGTATTTTTTGCGCTACGATTTGTCATGATGTCGAACAAACAAGCCAAAATAGCCACAATTCCTCTTCGAAAAAAAAAGTTTCCTTCAATGACGTTTCTAGTATAATGAACTTCGTATGCCGAATTCACAAGGATATCTTTCCTCTAGTGCCTAGTCGTTTGAAGCTCAAACACAATTGTTGTTCGATTTCCGGAGCTACAATACACTTTCGATATAATCAGGCCGAGTGGTCTTGCATCCCCGTTGCTCTCGCATTTTGGGTATCCAGATGATATGATCTTGAATTCGATGCGAATAGCCATTAGTAGTGGAAGTGTTGTTCCTGTACCTGGAATAAGCGCATTATATATGCCTAGTTTTCGCCGCCGTCGCTCACTCGCCGATTTGAACGCAAGGCTGCACAAGCCAGATGAAATGTTTGTCCCTAACAGCAGCGAACCCTGCGTCTTTGATGAAGGCTGCTTGCGATTCAACGTGGGTAAAGTAAGAGCACATTTTCGTTTACTATGTCGCACTACTTTCCCGCAGTAGAAAGGTATATTTTCGCATACCAAAATCACTAAACTCAATTCTGGGGTTTTAGGGCCCGAAACCACAATCTGATTATGAGGCACGCCGTACAGTGGAGGACTCCGGAATAATTTTGGACACCTGGGCTCCTTTAACGTGCACCGTAATCTAAGTACATGGGTGTTTATGCAGTCCACCCTTATCGAAATGCGGCCGCCGCGGACAAAATCAAACCCGGGACCTAAAGCCGAAGCACGCTTAGTAGCAATAGAAACATTGAAGCACGCTGTCTGCTACAATTTCTCGTTCTAAAAAAACACAACGGCGCGAGTAATATCGAAGAAGCCCATGTAACTTAACTCGAGTGACGCCGGCGAAGCGCAATAATTTCTCTGAAGAGGTTTTCAAGCATCTGCGTTTTCGATATTCGAGTTCTCGCTTCGTATTGGAGAGACTGTGCTCAAATGAAGTGATACCAGTGAATAACTTGCGTTATTATTCTTCATACTGAAATAAATTGTCCACGTCCAAGCCATAACTAACATCACGCTGTGTAGTAAAAAACATTAGTTGAAGAAACACTTGATGCAGGAAACTTGTGAAACAAAACACTTCCAAAGAGAGAGTTTGTCCAGCTTTTACCTTCTCTTAGATCAGAGTAAGCTTCAAACAGCCTGAACAAGCGGAGTGGTACAATTTTCTCAGTGTTTGTATGTTAGGTGATCCCGCTGTTCTGTTTATGTAAGGGAACTTACTGAAGTTTCATCAAGCAATTTTTTCTAAAATATTGTCACTTGGGCACGAGGATACAAGTTAGCACTTGAACAATTGCTTTCGCTTTTTTTCATTTACTTTCGGCATAACAGATAGTTCCGTATGTACACTACGAAGAGTTCCATAATGGTACAAAAATCATTGGCCCTCTTGGTGCAATCGCGGAGGCGTTGGTGCGGAAATTCAAGTTGAGGTACGACTCAATTTTTTCTGTGTTTTATGGTGATTTTACCCTTTCAAAATCCAGAGTTTGTGCATTATAAAACCAAAAAGTGGACGCATAGCATATATTTGTGCTTTTTGTGGGTCTCTGTGTTGTACAGATCCCAAATGCTATTCCCAGAAGAACGAATATGGGGCATCAAGTCTAACGGAACTTTCTCCGGATTTCTCGGAATGGTGCAAAGGGGCGTAAGTAGAGCCATAGACTGCTTCTTAATAACCTTACGAACAATCACACATTTTTTCTTAACAAAACCTAAGTAATAAATGATTTTAGAACGTTTCTTGCAAGGTAGGTCAGTTATCTAACGGCAGAATATGTCTTGTGGACAATGTGGTTATTTCGCGCGCACAGAAAAAGTAAAACTCACTCTTTCGAATTGCTTAATTATAACAATACCGGGCGTACAAAGCCTGCGAGAGCTTTCTATAACTGAGAATGGTTTGTTTGGTAGAACGCTGCTTGCTGACCTGTAATATCTTCGCACTTGTAAAAGAATATCAAATCGTCTCCGTCCATTCTTGGTAAAGAATGGCATTCTTTACCAAGAATGCTAATTTCTAAGCCAAGCCGCATCGTGAGTATTGTATATCGTCTACCAAGTGTTGCGTGTGTGAGGAAATGCACACGTCTGTACGATAAGGACAAGCTAAAAGCCAGGATTTGAGGTGAGACTAGAACCAATCAAAGGCGTTAAACCAGATGAAGCCTAGTAGAGAAGAGATAAACGTCCTATTTAGGCGAAAGTGAAGAAGTGCGCAAAGTGGTTAGCCTGTGAAACAATTCCATTGTCTTTAAATGCGGAGCAGCGCTTTTGAAGACTGCACGCGCATGTCCATCGGTACCAAGCTCCTCGAACTGTATTGCGACAGGACGTGGTTGTACGGCGTGGCGTGTGAGCAAAGCAGTCGTCTAGACAAAAAAACAGTATGCGCAAGCTTCCCGTTTCAGCCACATGACAAGCAAGGCCATCGAGCACGAAAGGTGTAGGGATCGGTAGCGTTTCACGATTCCGAGCCACAAGTGGCACACATGGTTTCGCGAGCTTCAACATTCGGCCACGAAGTCCCCAATCAGTAACATCCGTGGGATGCCGTATTCAACTTCACCATGTATATGTGGCCTATTCATCTTCCACCAGGGCATCGACATCATGCTCGGGCCGATGGCACCCACAACAGGAAGGGCGGAGGCTGCCGATTTCTCTGCTCCATACGATGTGAATTACGTCAGCCTCATGACATGGAAGCCGGTGAAGTTCGTCGACCCTTTCAACTTCGTCTTGTCTTTCGATCTGAACGTAAGAACATGACGCGGTGGTGAATTTATCAAGTAGCCACTGTCCCGTATGCGGTTTTCCTCAAAAGTACAACAGCCAGAACCCACGCAACAATAACGGCCACTGTGGCTTACGGTGGGGCTCTTAGAATACCTAATTTCTAGAATACCTAAGACCCAAAACCAAACCTCTTCCTGAAGCAATTGGAGGCACAGTACTGAGAGGTGGCTGCCTCTAGCTTGCCGAGGCTTCATTACTTTTTATACGAACTGTGTAAACAGAGTGTAGCAATGTCCCGGACCAGGATGAATTTTCCTTCAACTGCGAGGCTTTTCTTTCGAGGAATCCGTATGGGTTTCCTTTGTAGCAATTGCTACGATTGGGTAGATGTCTAATTTTCCCCTTTATTATAGTCAAGTAAATGTTTCTCCTTTGCGCAGAACGTTATGCATATATACTATAGCGATGGCCCTGTTTCCCACCCCGTGAAAATCCAGTCATACTAAAACTTGAAGTATTCCAACGCGTGTCTATCATAAATGCGATGAAAAACATTCAACATGAAATTTAAATAGTGCCACACAGGACAACATAAGCATGCACATCGCATTGCTTCACCTAGTTTGGCGCTATTCAGATTTCAAGATGCTCCACTAATAAAGCAAAATTGTGATGCCATCAAGCATTGGTTGTCGTGTGAAACAACCGGCGCTCAAGACTGATAACATAGAACAAAAGCGGCGGAAGATAGGCTATCTTTAGTGAAGGAAATCTTCGCGACTGCTTTTCATGGTGGAGAGATCTCGACAACGAAGCTAACCATCCGACACGCGATTATCGCAATGCGGAAGTTGCCAGGCTTCCGCTGTCAACTTCATGATGCGGAAGACTATACAAGCTTGTGACAATGTTTTATATTTCGTTTTAACTTTTTAGCATGTCACTGAGAACCATGCATTTTGCCCATACGGGGCATATGTAGCTCTCACCAAAGTGCCCATTCTTAGTAGGCAATCATTTTTTGTCGCATTTTCCGCAGCCATACTGATCTGGCTTATTTCTTGCAAAGCAGTGATGCCGCGAAGCCCAGCGGCCAAACGCGAAGAAAGTGGAATTTGTGCTCACTATATAGTGGCAAGACAAGCAAGTAGCGCAGATTGTAACACATGGTGAGCTTATACCGCTCTCATAGCTTCGTAACACTTCGCTCGTCACACACGATAGCCAAAAACTACGGAACAATTTGTACTACTTAAGCCTCAAGCAAAAAGATAATTTTCGAAGGACTTGCACTGTATTCGCCACTGCAATGTTGCTAAAAGTCTAAGTAAAGTAAGTTCTTGGGCGAGCTGGTACGTGTTCACGAATAGGAAAAAGTGTGGAAACAAACGTATGGAGACAAAGTCTTTTCTTCCTTATCTACGTTATCTTTTAGTGTAACTTTTTTCTTAACCGACTAACATATCTTAAAAATAATGCTGCTGATTTTTAATTGGTTAGCTTGATTCGCTAAATGGTCAATCTTGCTTCTCCACCACCTTGCCTACACATAGTATTCATGCCGCGCTCTCTCCAGTCGCGTTATGTTCGGATGTGTAGCAATGTACCAAAAGCAATTATACATTATGATTTACAATGAAGTAGTGCGAGTTTAGGAAGCCGTGGCCTTCTGAACGCCCGTTATTACTAGTAGGCTCATAGACGCTTATCTGACGTAGGCTTTCAATACACGCGGCCCACCACGCATCGAGAACGAACCAAGGCATGTCTCGTTTTCAGGTGGCCCTGCACGTGAGGAAGTTTGCGAAACTAGCGGAGCATTTACGAGCGTGTCGTTCCTATGTGTTTTACATTCACGGCAATACAGTGCATTCCTTCTGCCATTTCGCCAAACGCAGGTCTGGCTGAGTATTTTCTTCTCCTGGCTCCTTCTAGCTTTCTTCACGGCCAAGATGGACATCATTTCGGGGTCCTTGTTTCAATACGAGAGCAAGTCATTTCCCGAGTACTTCTGGATCTACTTTAAGCTGCTTTTTCCTAACAGTAAGCATGGTTAGCTTAGCCCTCGTTATTAGGTTATTCTACATTTGCGCAGTATATATCCGGTAATTTTTACCTCCTACTGGTGATCGAAGATCAACAGCATGGTCGATACTATGAATGAACATAATACACCTTTAATGCCGTTATCACTTTTATGCTACCTGGGACTGCCTGCAAGACGGTTGTTATTGCAACTGTGCCGCGTGTTGCTGCAACCTACTAAACATTTTCATTGGTACTCCAGTTAAGCTTGTCCCGAGCTACAAGGGACTTCTGTGGAAACTTAATTCTAACGGTAATGTTTTTCGTAGAGCATTCTTTAACATATATCTCAAAAGTGGGGCTACGCTACCCCTGGCATTTCTGTTGAGCAGACAGGATTTCACTACTGTGCGGCTTCAATTTTGCAACTGCAACACGCTCTCGGAATAAATAATCGAACTCTATTACTTTTCAATTAGCTACCTAGGCATGGTGTTTTTCCCATGCAGGTAAAATACGCCTCTTGCAGAAATACACACGGAAAGACGGAATAACGATATATTACCCGACAGCGGGTAATCGTCTGATTTAAACGTGTACCGCAGGCTGTGACCCTGGCCGAGCATATTCGTGAGCCCTTGCTCAGATGGTCTGGCCTCCGCAGTGAAGCGCCCTGCAGGGCTGGGATGCGGTTGAGGTCACGAATTGTAAGGCACGAAATTGGACACAAGCGGAAATGTTTCCGTTTGTCTTTCGTACTGTATGCCTTTAAACACTGTCTGCGCATTTTAGTACCCAACCATGACGGTATAAATAATCAATTTCTCCAAAAATGCAGCACATCTTCCTGGCTATCAATACAGAACCTTAAACAAATTCATGCAGAATGCGCGACTGCGCCGATTAATTCTTTCTATTGTGTCTTTAGACAGCCTTTATCGAATATATATATATATATATATATATATATATATATATATATATATATATATATACACAGTGAAGTAGACGCGCGTATGAAGCGGTTTATTGACACGTTTCGGCCGGGGTCCGGCCTTCATCAGAATGATGAAGGCTGACGATTGACGACCCCGGCCGAAACGTCAATAAACCGCTTCATACGCGCGTCTACTTCACTGCATATTTACCTGGACCCAGAACTGCTTTCTTTTTCTGGTATGTATATATATATATATGTATATATATATATATATATATATATATATATATATATATATATATATATATATATATATATATATATATATATATATACAACGCGAGCACTTGCACCTGTACACTGTCAAATAGAACAACCGGGACCAATAATGCTTCTTTTATTACATATCCTCTGTACCTGCACCGCGTCTTGTATTTCGTGCTTAGGAGTGGCATCACTTGCGCCTCATGTAAAAAAGGTCGACAGCACTTTGGTCTATCTGTCGAAACTGCGAATTCCTTGGGGCCATCTGACCATTTCTGAAAATACAAAACCAGACCTGAATAAAAGATAACTTACCGGTCCCTAATAGTTGATGATTGATAGGATACGCTTATTATACATATACCTGTCACAGACGCATTTTCAGCCTCTTTCTTTCAATTTGAAATGCTACAAGATATATAAATATGAATATACCTGAGAGAAATAGAGTCAAACAGCTTGCGGCATCAGATGACGCTTCTATATTTCAGCAACGAGCACGTGTATAAGTCCTCTCTCATTCCATTGATGTGCCGTGTCTTGTAATCGAGATGGCGCTACGTGTTTTATTACACATACGACGTTGGAGCGGTTTACTTCACAATCGTGCTATATAGAGCTGGGTACTTAAGGGCATACGCGTAGATGAGCCTGCTTCTGATGACCCCTTAGCAAGTCCCAACAGCGGAAGTACATACAAGCCAAAACTTTCAAACAATTCATCCCATAATTGTCCAGCAAATACACTTCGCATTACTAGATTTATACAATCACGTGCAATGTTTGCGCAGTGTATTTTTTTTAAGAGGCTCCAATGTGCATAGAGTGAAACCTACGTAGTCAGTGAGCGCAAAGCGCCTCGTGTAAGGTAAATAATTCTTCGCATTATATTTCCCATTAAATGACACTGCCTGGCGTAGAATGCACAACGCTAAGCTAGATCAGGTGCATACGAGAGAGAGCGCACGACGTCGTGGTGAAGCACCTGCTCAAACTAACAGCAGCGCTCGTGCAGGCGCGACACGGTGGCGGCCCCTATGGTCTACGAAGGGAAAAAAATCGGGGTGTGGCTAAAGAACGCTTGCCATTCAAATTAATACACGTCTCATGCACTGTAGGAGTTGGTTCACGGGAATCCTGCATGCCCACTCCACTAACGCTGTCTGATGACGTCACCACTTGTGGCAACCAATCGGCACGCGTTACCACCTATCCCGCATTCCTCTCGATAACGATGCTTTTCCTCACCTGTACGCTTCCTCCACACTCTAACTACCAGCAGTGACCACAGCATTTAAACCTAGCTTATATATATATATATATATATATATATATATATATATATATATATATATATATATATATATATGGGAGGAGGGAGATATGTACAAGGAATACTTTAAAAGTGTGCAACGCGACTGGTTCAACAACGTTTTGCAGGTTATCCTAACAACAAGGCGCCTTGGTTTCGGCTCCTGGTCGGAATATGGCTCCTGTCTCTGGTAGTCATCATGGGCCTACTCAACTGTACGCTCACTTCTACAATGCTTGTGAGGAAGACAACGGACTACGTGGACAGCTTTGAAGACTTGCTGCGTTTTCCCAAGGTCAAGATCGCCACCGAAAAGCTGACTTATTTTTCGAGGCTCCTGAAGGTAAGCAAGGAAAATAAGTTCCGGCAGGACCCATCTCACGATGGCTGTTCACATTAATTTGATTAGCCATCAAGCAACGTGCGACAAACCGTATTGCTTAAGACACCTTTAATTACAAGCTGTAGTGATGATTCTAGTGTTTCCATAGCTTGGAGTCCGTGACCAATTGCACGGATCCGATGCTTACATGGAAATGGGTGTTACGAGAACCATTCTACGATGTTAGCGCAAATGTTAAATGTAACTATTCCTCCGCGGACTCGGTAACATAGATGTTAAACTTGCTTCGACTACCACCTCTATCACAGCGGCGCCTAGTGGCAAAACTAAAATTTCTATTTTTGATTTCTAAACACCACTTTAACCTCGATACTTCAGCTTACTTAGCTCTCTAAGAAAAGCGAACTCTAAGAAAAAGGCATTACTCAATGTTTATTGGGCCACAGCTGCATATCGACGCATATGCAAATTCATTCCTACCTCAAACTATAAAAGATTGGAACGCCCTGCCATCATCGGTTATGCAGTGCACCTCAGCTGAAACCTTCGAAAAGTGCATAATGATGTGATTACAAACTTCAATGTTTATGTTTGCTTCCATTATTGTACATGTTATACAGCCTTTTTTTTATATAATACCATATACCATGTAAGGTCTGCTTTATGAATTCTAGCGTTTCTTATGAATTAGAAGTTAAAAAATTGATTGCCGAATTCTATGCTACTGTACAGATTATTAGACTACCTGTCTAGACTACTGACACTTCGCTGATGTAATTTAGTGTTGTAACACCCAGTTTGTATTTTGATAACTAATTATTGTTGTAACATCGTTTCTATCTGTGATGCCTTAGAACTGACTCTGTAATGGCATTATGAGTAAAAGCATCATAAATAAAACTAAAATGTTATGCAAAGTGAAATGCTAATGACGGAAACGTCTGAGCAAAATGACGTCAATGGGATGTACTTTTCCGCACTGCCCCCCAGCCGACATCATGGATTTTTTGTTGTCGACTTCACTTCTCTGTAATTTAACGCTCCTCACTCAGTGCACGCTCAGGCCGAACAAGCAAGAGAAAAGGCAAGAAGAACCAACCTCGCTTGATGCAATACTATTTCCACACTTCCCCAGATGCTGCTGCCGATTAATTTCACTTCTGGCCTATTGCCATGCTTCTATGTTCAGGTACATACCCACTCTGTGACATTGGCCAAGAATCGACACGCACCCGGTGAAATATACTCATTAGCCCAAGCTGTTTGTTTAGGCACATATTCAGTGGCACATACCCAAACTAGTGCCCCTGAATTCTCTTGTCCTGCTTGTATGTTCGGGTACATGCCCACTCTGTGGCATTGGCCAAGCAGTGGCTCAAATTCAGTTGTCCAAGTTGTCTATTGGGGGCCCATACTCAGTGGCACGTAGCCAGTTCAACTGAATGACTTTATACTACTTGTCTGTTCGGGTGCCTACGCACTTTGGGGCATTGGACATGCTTGGGCACGTACTCAGTGACCCAAGTTGTCTGTTGGGCGCACATAATCCGTGGCACAAAGCCAGCGAACTGAATTCCGACTGCCTGCCTATTTGAGTACATACCCAACCTGGGACATAGGCCAAGTACACTCTTAGACAAATGTACACCCTTTGGAGTGTACATTTGCCGCACAGCAATAATCGTCGTATACCTTGTCTGCGTATCCTTTTTTGAAAGCGCTGCGCTCAGTACTTTCTTGTCGAGAATGCTCTGCCATGCTGATAACGCGCATGCCGTTCGTGACTTGGAAGTACTGGGCTCGCAGCGTTAAAGAATGGAAATGCGGACAGGACAGATGACGATTATTCTTGTGCGGCAAGATACGACCCAAAGGGTTCAATCTTGTTTAAGAGTGTATGGGCACATGTACCCACTGATATATACTAGGAGACTTAAATTGTTTATTGGGGCATATATTATTTGGCACATAACCACTACCTATCAATTACTTTGTCGTGCTTGCATGTTCGGGTACATACTTATTCTAGAGCATTGGCCGAGAATGGGCACCTACCCAGGGCGCTTACTCCGTGACCCAAGTTGTCTATGGGGTACCCGTTCAGGGGCACATGCCCAGAGCCGCTGTATGTTTTTGTTCTGCATGTATATTGTACCACAAAATAATTCTGGGGCATTGGACAAGAATAAGCACATACCCAGGTGGTCAGAAAGCTACACCCTAATAGAGGTTAGTATTCTAAGAATGGTAATAGCATTTTTTTAATTTGGCAGAACCCATCTTACAATAACTGTCTATGGTAATGCGTTTTGCACCTACCGTGGTTGCATAGTGCCTATGGTGTTGCGCTGCTAAGCAAGAGGTCGCTTTGTCAAATCCCGGCCACGGCGGCCGCATTTCTATGGGGGCGAAATGCAAAAATGCCCGTGTACTTAGATTTAGGCACACGTTAAAAAGTCAGGTGGTCAAAATTAACCCGGAGTCCCCAACTACGGCGTATCTCATAATCAGATCATTGTTCTGGCATCTAAAACGCCACTGTTCGATTCGATGCGTTTCGTATTTAATCGATATAATGACACAACCTAGGATTTTGCTGGACGCCTACATTTCCGTCATTAATGAAACGTGTAGCCTGTTAAGCATGCGAAATTTCTAGCCTGCATTGTGTTCTATCCATTGTGCGGAGTGATCAAAATACCGAGTGGTAAATCATAACACCGATTGAGTTACCTATTTATTTTTTAATTCATAAGCATTATTCGGCTAGTCAGCCAGGGAAACCGGTCGTTCACGCTACGGCGACCATTACACAATAGCAACGTTCAGAATGGTGCGATACACGGTTCATGATAAAAAATCTGCGGAGAACCCATCATGACTGTTGACGGCAATGCGTTTCGCATTGACTCAGTATAGCGACACAAACTACTGCCCCCGCCCAAAACGAGTTATGAGGCGTGTATTACAGCGGGACTCCTTTTTCGCGCTTCCCTCAGAACACTCGGAGCCATCTAGAACCACAGTAGCGAAGCCTGCACCCCGTGGCCGAGCTCCTTTCCCGCGCATCTTTCTCGACACGCCGCGCCATCTAGCGGCGCTGACGAAAAATCCGCGCGTGTCCCCTGAGAAGAAAAGCGCGGCGCGCAGGTGCCTGCGAACGCTGAGAATTGTTTCCTCGCTTGCCGCACACGATGCATTGGCACATACTCAGTGACCCAAGTTGGCGAGAGGTTCATTGAATAGTGGCATTCCAATGCATTCATTGCGCAGCTCTCTAAAGCGTTGGCGTCAAAGATGTTCACTGAAAAGCGGCACATACTTAGTGCATCTGCGACACAGCCTGCCAATCCGTCGGCTTGCTGTCCTACAGGAACATTTGTGGCGTAGGCTCGATTCCGCTCAGCATCGGAGAAACTTATGGGATCTTTTTTTCATTATTGTAGAGTGCAACAATCCTAGTAGCACATACCTAGTCACCCAAGTTAACCTCAGAGACGTTTATTGTAAAGCGGCACACATCTACTGCCACATACCGAGTTACTCAAGTTGGCATCAAAAAGGTTCATTGAAGTCCAGCGCAGACTGAATGGCACGTAGCCATTACTTCAATTCGGCGTCATACAATTTGTTTGAACAGCGGCACCCACCCAGTCCCGCATCTACAGTGACCCATGTCAGCGTGAAAGAGGTTCTTTGAAAAGCGCATGCTAAGCACGCTGCCTTTACGAACACTGCCTTGAGCCCACACCTCCTGTGGCATACGTGCGCGTTTTGTTGACGACGATTTAGCTTTACATGCAGCACAGAAGCAGTGGCAAACTTGGCACAACAGATACTGACGAGCAACATATTGTTGTTAGATCACAGTGACTTTGCTGATACCTTTCGCCTGCTTCAGGAACTTTTCTGAATAAAGTTGCTCGATCCAATTAAGTATCCTTATCTGGTATATGGCAGCTTACGCTGCCACAAGAAGGCGGCACAAGTACCATCACAATTTCTTTTTTGGCAAGCACTTTTCCACTCTCGCACTAGCCCATCCTTCAGCATCTGTAAAAGGTTCTTGCGACTCGAACTTATTTTTCGTAAAACATGACGTAACATTCGTAGAGCCACAAAATGCGCCCAAAGGCGTACACTTTACGAAATATTCGGGACCTAAAGTATCGGGCTGCTCTGATGAAGGAACCGGGCTCAAAACCAACCGTCGGATCAACTTGGGTCACTGGCAATGTGCCGCTCTTCAATAACCCGCTTTCAAACTAACTTGGATCACCGGATGTGCCGCTCTTCAATGAGCCTCCTTGGCGCCAACATGGGTGTGTGCCAATCTTGAACGACAAATGAAATTTCTTAAAAATTGCACTTGTGCCGCGTGGTATGGGACTCGCGTCCCACCATGTCAAGACATACTTGTCTGAATATATGGCGAGCACTACGCGGAGACTTCGCGGCGGCGGCGCGAGATGGCGCATTGTTTCCAGAAGCGATAAAAAGGAGTGGCCGGCGGCAGTACACGGCTGATACATGACGCGTGTTTCAGCGATGGCAGTACAGAGCATCACTACATTGTTTCCATGCTAATCTACAGACGTTCGTCGTGATATGCGCTCTGCCGGGATGCGTGCGTGTCTGCGTGTGTTTGTGTCAAGGTTTAAGGAGCGCTTTTTAATTAATCGCAGGACCCTGTAGGAGAAACCTTCAGCAAATTGAGCAGCCGACACCAGCAAGTTGTAGGTATCTACCAGGCCGGTCCGGTGCTTGAGTCAGTAATGGACGATGTTCTAAAGAAGAAACGGGTCATGATCGGCACGGACGTTATGCTCAAGTCTCACATCGCCGACCACTTCGTCAAAACTGGGACGTGTCGACACCACGTGACCAGGGGAATAGGCGGCACCATGAACATTGTGATGCTCCTCCGGAAGACGTTACCTAAGGAATTCAAGAGGAAACTTGACAGATTGTAAGGATCCTATCCGATTTTAGCCACGACTGAAAGTTGGATGGTTAATGCATTGCATTATGCTGTGTTTTTCACTTTGAAATACCAGCGCTAGAAAACTGGACACGAGACAAAAGGGACAAAACCTGACTCTGAACTACTTAAGCGCCATGTTCCTATCGCACGATTTGTGGTTAAGTTGCAGTGACAATTCCTAAATTTCATGTTTTACAAGTTATGCATGACAAGTATATACGCGTTCGCAAACACGCGAACTACACTGTAGAAACTACAAGTATGAATCTTTCGTAAATATTCTTCCAGCTTCGGCACTTTCAATGTTTACACTCTATTACTGTTTTGTAGACTACTGACACTGGTCGCTTTGTATAGAGTATGTCGCGCGCCAACAAACATCACACTTTAGAACTCTAGCAGACATATAAAGAGCTTTCTCTTTGCCAAAATAATCGCATGCTTATTGTGTTGACTTTTAGTCAAGTGCTTTTGGGAGATAGTACTGTCATTCTGTTGATTTAAGGGGCCCTTAGTACAATGAGGAGAATCGGAATGTCTTGAAAAACGAGCCAAGCTACACGTTATATGCGCTTCCGGAATATCCTAAAGTACAGTGACAAAGTAACTGATATGATACTGTACCTCTAAACGCGAACTGCTATGAACCTCACCTTAATTTTGCTATGAAACCTTTGAGGGTCACCGCCGTACATGTACGGCGGCAAGAACAAATCTCATGTGATGATGGCTGTGCAAGTACGACGGGCACTGAATGTTTGAAAAAGAAAACGCGCCTTTCGGAACGAAGCGCTCCCTAGCGTCGCTCAGTAGCTGCAACATTCGGTCCCTTATAAAAAAATCTTATAGTGGTTATTGTTTTCTATAACGACAAAAACTGCCCTGGCGCAATATAATCGTGGCGGTTGCTGCGCTGATAAAGCCTTAATTTGTTACACGTTGTGCTTGCCGCACCTCGACCTTTGCTAAAACTGATTTCTCCCGCGTTAAAGTTAACTGTCGCGTGCTTACGCATGCGCTTGCGCACTTTATAATCGGCGTTCTCGCACGTTTCGCCACGAGTTACGGGTGAAAAGTGATTTGCATCTCCTTTCTTAACACTCCAAGCGTTACGGCGAGATGCTCGGCGTCATGGCTCTCCCGTAGGCGTGTGCTCGTAAATCGGCGATACTGCCGCGCGTGAGTCTCTGTTCGCGAGACACTCGAGAAACGATAGAATATCGTCTAGCGATCAGGTGATTGCTCCAAGTTTCTCACTCGCTTCCATTTTTCTGACAGGTATATATACGCGCCGATCATACTCAACGCTTTGAGATATACGCAACGATTATACGTAACGCATTCAATATATTCGCGAGTATACGATTGATATTCATTGCGGGTGCTCACATAGCATGCCTCTCTTTCGGTATGGGCGTGCGTCCTGGGGCCGTATTCCCTAACGATGCACTTTATTCATTTCCCCGGCCCTTTTTTTAGTGCAAAAAAAATGAAGTCGAATAAGTCGTGCCATTATGGCCCTTTCACCTCTCCTTTGCGAGCGGAAACTCGCGCTTCAAGCCAATTGAAACTCTCATTCGCGTTCACAAACGCCCGGCCGAATGCCTCAGAACACTTCCATACATCTTTGTCAACGACTAAACGCACCCTTGGCGATCGGCCCAGATCAAGTTGGAGCAAGAGAAACCACCAATTTCAGTTGCGATTTCTAAACAACAAAGACGTATAGCGCGCGTTTCACGACAACGCACCGTGGTTTCGTCGTGAGAAAGCGCTGCATGAACGGCAAACACATTCATCAAGTTGAAGCGTCAAGCGGAGCTAGGGTCTTCGAAAGGGACAAAAAACTCCGTGACAGTGCTATATAGTCATGCATATACTGGGACCATACCACCAAACAGATGTTACTTGCACAGCTGTTGGTTCTTACTTTCACTATCCCTGCAGCGACCAGCCTCAACTTCCGCGGTCATTTAGTTTGGTTCAGAAAACAGTAGCCCCCTTCCTTTTCCATTTCATTCCAAGGCCCCTTGACATTGACACGGAAGCTGGGTCCCTGGCCTTGCCCATGAAAACAGCGCAAGGACCTGGACTTCATGTTTTTATATATTGAGCCAATTGGTTCGCTGTCTCAACTACGACTCACGCACGTCGTGTCATCAAGACTGTAGTTCATTCTATTTTGCATTTACCGTCTACATTCGTCGCATCGGACACTTGCCCTACTGCTAACAACATGACACCGCCTGCATTTATTTTCCTTTTTTCTTCTGCCCAACTTCTTCTAGGGCCTTTCTTTTCCTTCGTCCCACTCGCTGCACAGTAACATGTACACGAATATACGCTGGCTAAACACTGTGCATTTTCAATAGAGAGCTTCCTCTCTTTCTCTCATTCCCGCAGCATCACGCACGTGAACGAGTGTCACGCCTACCACAAGGAGATGGAATGGCGCCTCCGCAACTACACCATGTGTCAGAACGAAAAAGACGACGGCATCAAGCCTCTCGTCATGGTCGACCTTCAGGGCGGATTTCTTTTGCTTGTGGTGGGACTCGGCGCCAGTTTGCTGGCGCTGTTCGTCGAGTGCGCGTTCGCGACGAGAACGATCAGGCGACGAACAAAACGGCAGACGACTCTCGGAAATGCCCCAGTGTTAACGAAACGCGCATTGAGGAGACGTATTAAGCTGTACCGGTAGACATGTTAAGCGACGAATAGGTCAACGTAACCAGAACGAATTCAAAAAACGAGACGGCGCGACGCTAACTTGCATTTCCCAAACCATGCTCATCGCGATTTCAAAGATTTCGTCCAACAGTCTATGCTCGGCGTAACAAATCACATTGCGTTTGAATGTATGCTGATATCAAACCAAACAATTAACGTTAAGGAACTTTCTAAAACTGCAAAAGCTTCGACGTGAAGTTTACGCCGCCAGTGCCGTGGTTGCCGAGGTACTATAAGTTCGAAAAGCTTTCTGGTTTATTTTCGCTAAAGAGAGCCGCCAGAAAAACAAAGTGTAAATGAATTTTTTAAATAAAAGATTGTCAGTTTCACTCGAAGGCGAAGCAATGAAAGCGATAGCAAGGTTTAGCGTTGCCCTGAAGGCGCCCGAGAAAGCTGGCGTGGTGATCGAGGAGGAGCGTGCCGGCGGCGCTGGAGGTGTCGCACCCGAGGCATCCTATCGAGCACGAGCTTATACCGAAGGAAAACCATCGGTCAGCGCGTCCAAAGGAAAGCGTCACGTAAATTTAGTCTTACGTTCACCACGGTGTGGCATATGTACAGCTGCTGAGGAACGTCAATGTGTGTGCGCACAGTTAAGGGTCATGCCAGCAGTGAGAGCCCGAACGCTATCATGGCTCCGGCAGAGTTGATGAAACGGAACGGGACGGGCTTAACAGGTAGTCAGCTAGCCTGCTTGAGCTAATCAGCTAACCTATACATGCTTATCAGTTTATAGCACTTTGGCTATCTCTCCTTACACCCCCGTCACACGGGCACCGGCAAACTCCTTTTAACTCCGTCCTCTTAATCTCGAGGGAGATGCAATCGATGTCACACGGTTGCCCTTCCGCTAAGGGAGTTAAAGGAGCTTTTGGTCAAGGGAGATCGGCGATCTCCCTCGGCGGCTGAAGGAAGCCACTCCCATGCCCATACTTTTTCTTGTAAAAGTGATAATTACTGTTTGCATTAAAAGTAACGTAGTGTGTGTTTAGAATGTTTCTTTTGAAATAAATAAATGCCCGAGCACAATTCAGTTACAGTTATGCTTACTACTGCACAATACTCTCGACCTAGGCCGCTTGCCATCATGTTTTTCTCGTCTTCCAGGGCGTTTACATGGATGGAATAGCTTTAGTGAAAGGTCCTGCGAGCTACTGGGCGCAAGGCCCCATAGAGCGGGCTACTCCCACGTTGGGACCGGGAGTTGTAACTCCCTGGCAGCATCGTGGGCTCGCTGGACGGCCCAGAGCTGCTCCGCCAGGTCCATGTGGCGTAATGCTTCTTGTAGCCTGGCGGAGTCTTGATTCTTGTTTGCGTGGGTCCGATCACACGGCCAGAGCAAGTGATACACGTCTAGTGTCCTATGACAATTTTCGCTATATGGCGTTGTGTATAGGTCAGGCGTGTAGTGATGTAGTCTGTTCTGCGTGGGGTACGTGTTGGTTTGAAGCACGCTGAACGTGAGGGCTTGAGGCCTGGTGAGCTTATTGTGAGGTGTGCTGTATATTCTGCGGTCTAGATAAAAGTGCTTTGTGATCTAGTTGTATGTAGAGGGAGGGTCCCAATTCTCGTTGGGATGAACCCGACAGAATCGGGTTGAGGCACCTTGTCGGGCTAGAATATGCCTGTCTAGTTTATGTACACGCTAACCAGTCAGACTGAACAAGCGTCGTGTCGGGCTGCATTAACGTTAGCCCGACCTGTTTGCAGTGCACATATAAATGCGGAGGGGTCCGGCCCGCCAGCGCCGAGACTTGTGCGAGAACACTGGGATGTCGTGATTTATGCGGCGGCAGCGGTTATAGTATTCGGACAAGGTCAAGGCAAGGCACGGTGCAGTGCAACCTCATCGTAGCGATAAGACCCACGAAATAGAGCTGTTGCAGACAGCAGCGGGAACCGGCAGCCCGGTTCCAAGACGTTCATGTCACGGCTCGGCGCTGTATGCCGTCGCTGTCCCGAGCCGTCAGAAGCGAGTTCATGTAAACGTGGTAAGGTCTGGCTCGGTCAGCCCGAATTCCGATTCTACCCACGCGCGTCGGGTTCATGTAAACGTGGCCTTTGTCGTGATAGTCGTGCAGCGGTCGGTGTGAATCCAGGGAAAGCACGGGGAAGGCGGCAGATGGAAGTTCAAGACGATGAGAAAAACGAGAACAAAGTGAAAGCAGGAGCCAACGTTTCGACAAGTGGACTTGTCTTCTTTAATGGGACATATGCTTTCCTTGCCACAGCATACATAGGTGTGGTTCTTCTAAAGAGAAGAGGGCGTAAGGCAGGTGGGTGCGGCAACGAACGAAGGTGTGTCAGCGGTGAGGGTGTCGAATTGAGAATAAAGGAGTGCTGTGCACAAGGCCATGGACACGGCCGTCTGTCAATTACGTGTCAACGCCCGTGAGTCAGTCGGCGTGTCAACGGTGTGCACAGCAGCCCTCTATTACCTGTTGCACTGGTGGTCGTGAACTATCGAGTCTCTGAAAAAGGAGCGGCAGAAACCGGTGCTCGTTAAAAAGAAGTAATAAAGTAAGAATAGAAAATACTGAAATGGAATAAATAAATAAGTAAATAAAAGGGAGAAAACGGAAAGAAGAATTTAGCGTAGTGAATCGATTCTAAAGCTCCCTTTTAAACGTTTATGCCTATTGGTTGCAATGCCTTGAACTTATGGATAAGGTATGATTCTCTGTATTTTCTTTCTCGTTCAGAACGGAAATTTGACTGTAAGATGTAGAGTTTAAGTTTATCAAAGTTATGACCTATTTGGTTGAAATGCTCGGTGACAGCTTTGGGAAGCTTTTTAGCTGTGTCCGCAATATGTCCGTTTAATCTCACGTTCATTGGTTGTCCCGTTTCACCTATATATTGTTTCTTACAGGAGGAATATTCAAGCATATAAATCACATCGGAACTTGTGCAAGTGAAGCTAGATTTGACTTCGTGTGTATAACTATTTGCGGTGCTTTTAATTTTAATGTCACTTGGAAGGTGCCTGCAGGTTTTGCACCTGGGGCGACAGCATGTTCTTATTACGGGGGAATATTGGTGCCCACAGCTTCAGTATATCCTTCCAGGCATTTTCCAAGTGAAGGCCATTATATAGCTACGTGCTTCAGAATTTTTCGGAACTCCACATACTGCATTTCTTGAAGCAGCGCGAGGGCACTTTGTATATTAGCACTCTTTTTCAAATAAAAAAATACGCCGACGACTTCGTCCGCCTTATATATGGCAAACAAGACGTATTTTCCACTGCAATGTTGATCTAATTGCACGGACGTACATGCAAATGTGTTTCATGCTCTTCTATTAGCACTGCCGCTACGCCATTTTTCTTATCCATCCTCACGTTAGCATTGCCGGAACAAAAAGAAATGCAATCATATAGCCGCGCATGCAGTTATGTGGAGGTATCTGTAATCAACTTGCCGATGTTGAACCCGGTTGAATGTCCTTTCAGGGTGTGAAAGCAGACAGCTCTCGAACAAGCCCGAATCTTCGGCAACCTGAATACTGCGTACAGCTGCGCTTGGCTATCGTTACTGGCATCTGTGGCAACCGCAAAAACTCCTAATTTTTAGCACACTCACCATGCAACCTTGAGCATGGCATATCCCAACAATCACTGCGTTAATTCTAACCAGATGTATCACCGTGAGGTACTTTCGTCTTACACAGCAAGGGTCCGAAGTGGCTGGAGATGCTCAGCAGGATGTTATGCTCCAGCAAATAATCCGTGAACAAAAATATTCCGTGCGGGTAAAGTCCTCCGGCAAAAAACGGCTGGAGTCAATGTTACTTCTCTTGGCATTGAAAACTGCTGGCAAGCTTCAACGAAACGTGCGTATCACCAAGCAGTTTTACCATGCGAAATGCTGTTTTTGCAGAGGAAAATGCATAATGTTAAAATGTTCACCTTAGCGCGATGCAACAATGCACCCAAACTCATATGCTGATCCTATACTGCTCTAAAATGAAGATATTTTTAGCTCCTTGATAACCGACGTTGCTAACGGTAGTGAGGATTGCGTTAGCCCGCAAAAGCACAAATCTGAAAAAGCGTGTGGAATCAGCCTAGAGCGGCCTGCAGAGAGAGAAATGAAATTCGAAAGGCAGGTAGGTTAACCGGTAGATAGATATCCAGTTTACTACACTGTATTGGGGAAGGGCAAGCGGAGTCAGAAAGATAAAAGCTCACACAGAAATTTGGAGGTAAAAAAAGAGGGGACTCCGTTCCACGAAGTGAAAACGTATACTACGCGTGAGCGTACTTTCTCTAATTTCTGCTGTTATTGGTTAATTTTCTCTCATTGTTTGTCGAATTATTTAGCTTGCTTTTAGCCCAATTCAGGACATCAAAATTACGTATACATTATTAAATGATTATTTTATTTCACATCTCATTCACCAGGATCCGTTCTTTCCAAGCGCCAATACAGAACTGATTACGTGCCTCTCGAAGTAACGAGTTATAATTATGTCGGGCGTTGAAGCCATCCGCTCCGCGCCGCGCTACCTATGCGTGTTAGCAACGCGCCTGCAGCTATTCCGATGGCGTCATCTCCAGCGCCGCTTGCCTATCCTTATCTAGGCCATCTATCACCCGCCGTGACAGCTGCGCCGCTGACCTCATTATTGGCGCTCTGCCAACTTTTATCGCCGAGCTTCATACACCCGCATCGTGAATCTTCAGAGTGGGGGCATATACGCTCACGCGTAAAAATATCAGTGCGAGATACTGAAGCAACATTAGGGAAATAGAGCTATAGCTGAGCGCAGTGGCGTAGCTAGGTCATCTGGCAGCTAGGGCCCTTAGCTCAATTCTGTCACCTCCCCCCCCCAGGTGTAGTATATGAAGGCGAGGATATCGACAATTTTCGGGTGTCTTCAGACGTATGACACCCCCCCTACTGCCTCCCCCCGTTGCTACGCCACTGGCTGAGCGGTTTTATGGGCCAGTGGTACGAGAGGGCGAGCGAACACGGCAGCAAAGCGCTGGACGAAAGGAATGTGGCTCAGCGACCACTCGCTCGGTCGAGCGGAGTAAATAGGGTGCCTCGATGCCGCTGTTTGCGACAGTTTGCTGCGCCACCTGTCGAACAAGGATGGAGTTACTGTGAAAACATCAGTACACTCGATTCAGGTTCTCGATCGCGGTCATCCACTTCAAATCGTCGCCAAACGGCCTCGTTGCTGAAACTACTCGCAGGATACAGAGGTCCTCTTCGGCAATGAAACACCTCCAAGGCTTTTTCGCCTGCAGGCGAGCCAGCCCAGCGTTTGAAGACACCGCCAACATGCCGCTGTTCGTGCGGGTGATCGCCATGTTTGTATCGTAAATACGCTGGTAACTCTGCAATAAGGCCAGCGCTTCTTAAAGGGACACTAAAGGTTACCAGAAACTCAAGTTAAAGTGGTAGAGCAATGTTCTAGAACGTCTAAGGCGTCAATATAATCGTGAACAGAGCTTTAGTAACCGAGAAATTGAGGTAAATGCATGACACGATTTGAGACCCCCCAGCGACATTCCGGTACTAGCCCGATGACGAAAGGACTCCTCATAATTTGTGTTACTAATACTCAACTACTCGTATTAAAAATATCATTTCATTCGATTATAAGACGGAAAAAAATGTTATTTGTCTACGTCTATTCGATTCTAAGAAAAAATAACATTTTGACGTTACCCTTCAGTAATATGGGTGTTTGAAAGGTTTCGTTTTCGCTCGACTCTGCGCGCTCGAC
Organism: Dermacentor variabilis; assembly: GCF_050947875.1. Taxonomy (NCBI): domain Eukaryota; kingdom Metazoa; phylum Arthropoda; class Arachnida; order Ixodida; family Ixodidae; genus Dermacentor; species Dermacentor variabilis. The sequence goes on along the minus strand of NC_134578.1, from coordinate 12,292,007 downwards.
TCTGCGCCGCGCACGCTTTGGAGTTTCAGTAGTTTCGTTATCGCGTCGTGCTGTGAGGGTTCTGCTGGCTCGCGAAACTTTCATTTGGAACAAGCAGCGATAATGCCACGTCCATGTGATGTCGTGGGAAGCCCTCGTTGCTTTCCCGCTCCGGAGAGCCGGTGTCGAGGCCGCCGGCAGTGCGAGCCCTCAGCAGCAGGTCGCGCTCGTCGGTGCTCAAATCGCTGAAGTTGAGCCCACCATCGCGAGCCAATCTGTCGGTGTCAGGGTCCATTGCGACGAGCGTCGAAGTTAGCGTCATAGAATGAAGTACCAGCTTATGGGCGTCTTGCGCTGGAGTTTGAGGTATAGTAGCGGCGCCTGGTGGCGGTGCGGGAAACGACATCTGGGTCGTGCCAGCTTGGGTCGTATTGAGCCCTGGCTGTGGCGAAGCACGTTTCTAGACCGAGTTTTGCGTCGATTCGCACATTTTTATGCCCTGTTGCGAGTGCGAAAAGGCTCGTCGCTTCTCATAGACCACGCCGACCACGCTACGAGCTCGTAACGAAAACGGACTCTCCGTGTGCCGTGGGACGTAATTTGGGACGTAATTCGTTTCTCCTTCCGCTAGCCACTATACTCCCGCTTTCGCTCTGCTGTCGGCTCTGTCTTGGCTCTGTTTCTGGCCGCGCGTTCGCGTTTTGCGCAGAAAAGCCGTAGCGCCGTCTGCGGACGCCGTTCTACTCACCGATGGCGCAACGTCACTATGAGACCATGATGTCAGTACTCCTCGATCGGAGGGCGGGCGATTTGAACTGCGCTAGAGGTACGCGGACGCTTCAGAACGCATTTTCTCTTGAAATAAGTCTCTCCTTGGCACGAAACAAGCGTTTCGAGGTTTCTGTGATGGTATTTCAACAGTCCACGTTGACTTAATAGTAACCTTTAGTGTCCCTTTAATTCCGGCAGGAGAGTCGATGGAAGTGATGGCGCTGCGCATGGTGGCACTGTGTACAGCCAGGTTCTAAAGCCCCTTTAGCAGGTTCAGGTTCAAGGTCAGCTAGCCCTGGGTGCCTCAATGTTCCTCTTGCCCGCCACTGAAGAGTGGGACATTAAGGTTTCTTAGCAGGTTAGATCATTTTTGTTACATCTCTAGGTCAACTATGCCCATTCATTCTCTTCAATGACCATGGCAGTAATTGGCTGCCTTCCATGGTCCTTGTGCTATATATATAGTTAAACCTCGATATAAAGACCTTCAATATAACCAAATTGCTTTTATAACAAAGTATTTCTTGTTTTACATAGAACATGTGTCTTGAACTCCAAGTTAACTAAGTTGGTTGCGTGTGATTTGAATATCACACGCATTAGCTTGATCAAGCGCGAGCTGCCGTGGCTCTGCACAGTCTTTGTACACGCCCAGTGCCTGGAGTTCACGTAATCTGAAGCTTCAGAGATGCATTCTACGGAGACGTAGTAGAAGCATTTGCTCCCCTCTGCTCACGCTCTTTATCACGCCAGCGTTATTGCAGCGTGTTCGCGATCAAGTGAGATCTGTTCACATTTGCCTGTGTGCGCGACATCATGCTTGCTAATTTAAGTAATAAATTAATGTTCCCTGCAATTTATACTGCCGAATAACTAGGAACCTTACTTGATATAGTTGTGTAATACTTTGCCATCGCTATCAATGGTTTGCCTTTGGTGCAACACTGCAACTTTGACATTGAAATTCGTTTTTTCCGATTGTCCAATGAATTAGAAATTTTTACGCCCCTTCCGCATAAGAATATCTGCAGGCAATGATAATTTATTTGCATAAAGAGTCAACATTCAATATAAAAATATCTAGATAAAACGAAGTGCCGGTTTTACCGACTTCGTTATATCGAGATACACAATGCCAGACTGGGAGCCAGCTTTGGTACGACCACGGCGTTAGGGGGAGATTTCATTTAAACTTTTGCCACCCTGCTTATCAGTGTCGTATCTGTTGGGTTTCGCTAAGCATGAGGCAATAATCCGGGAGACCTGGCAGGCATACATATATATATTTGGCTCGTGGATATCTGAAAAGCATGCATACTTGTTAATATTCCAATGGTTTTATTATATAAACACAACTCCTAAGATGTAACACATCCCATGTTATATATTTTTTATACAAACGGGTAACACCTGAAATGTTACAACACCTTGTGTGTCACATACATGGCAAGCCATCACGCCAGTGTAACGACGCCGAAGTCGCAACTCCTCATGCTCCCCACGCTAGAGCCAGGTGCGAGAAAAAATCTCAGCTGATGGCCGCTTCCCATTGTTCAGACTTAAATATGTGGAACACAGCTTGCCTCATGCCTTCCTATGCAAGCTACAACAAAATGCACTGTAGGTAGCCACACAAGCACTTCTGCGCTCATGCACTTCCAACTTAAAAGTTTCTGCAGCAGTGTGCTTGAGAGCTGGATGCACTAGGCTATTGGGCAATGTTCATGCTTGGTAAATTATGAAAGGTGTTGGCGGCTACAGACTCTGCGAATGAAGGTGTCCCCACATGTGCTTGAGAGACCACATTTATTATTATAGGAGATGATGTAGCTCATAGCAGATGTTGCTGGTGTTGCTGCTCAAGGTGGTGCTTGGGCCAGTAATCCACAAAGCCCATTGACAAGTATGTGCGGTAGTAGGAATGAAGGATAAAGTGTTTATTTTACATTATTTACACTAATTCCAGATACAGAGGCCCACTCTATACAGGAGCATATTCCTACATCTCAACACGACCAAGGGCATTAATTAGATGTTTGCCACAAGGCAACCCCACCCATAGCGCCTATCCAGAAGTCAACGCAGCGTTGACACCGACTGGTGACAGGTCCACAAAAGGCCCCTATACCTCTACCTGACAAGCTTAACTAATGGATAAAAGGGGCCCAAGTCGACAGCTGCCAAAGAACAGCACTAACCTCGCATTCCCAGAGTTCGGCGCACTTGCTGAATTTGCTATATATGCAGGGCATATTTAGCACCATTGGAGGTGCAGAGCGGCGGAAAAATGAGACTGTGATTGGCTGGGATACACTCATCATCTTCCCTAGTCTAGGCGCCTAGGGAAGACGATGGTATTAAATGCAGAGACCTTTCATGCAGAGAGGGAGAGCTCATGTGTCCACATGTGAACTCGGACATTCAATATGCTCCTACATGGAGTGGGCTTCCGTACGTGTAGCCAGTGTACACAATGTAACTAAACCCTTTTTCCTTCATTCCTACTACCAGACGTACTCGTCGATGGGCTTGGTGGATTTCTGGCCCAAACGCCACCTTGAGCTGCAACAATATTAAGCATCCGAGTCCATGTCAAGACACATAAACCCGACCTCACTGCACCAAAGGTCTCCAGTTTTAATGCCGTTGTTTTCCCTAGGTGTCTAGATTAGGAAATCTGATGACGGCATCGCGGCCAATAACAATCGTCGAATCGGTCGCAATATCTCGCTCATGGTGTAACACCATTCCAATGAACTCCACATCCAATGTTGTACCTTTACCCCCGCATATTTAGCACTGTGAGAATCCGAGGTCAAAGCCAATCCCACAGTAGCATTTGACATTGGCCCTCTTCATCAATTAGTCCAGGTTGTCAGGTTCAGGTAGAAGGGTCTTTTGTTGACCCATCAAGTCAGCACCAACACTGTGTTGACTTCTGAATAGGCGCTGATGAATTGGTGGGTTGGCCTCATGATAAATGTCTAATTAATGCACTTGGCCATGTTGAGACGTAACACTGGTTAACACTGTGTGCATAGCAAGACGTTCTTGAGAACAATGTCTGCTGCGAGTGCCAAAGAAATCACTGAAGTCCATTTTATTTCTTTATTGACAGTATCGTTTACAGTTTAACATCCAATACTACACATGGTTTATGAGTGATGACACAGCAGTAAACCAGATTGATTCTAATCACCTGGGATTTCCATACCACATGTCTAAATTCAAGTACAAAAGTTTTGCATTCTTCTTGCAACAGAATGCAACCTCTGCAGCCCAATAAAGAATGCACAAACATGCACTCGACGAACGACCACGTACTCTCAAAACAACACCAAAGCCACTATGCCATTACAGTAAATTTTTTTTGCTTTAACTATGCTCCTCTGCTTCTGTGGTCAAGTACTGCGAAATGCTCACTGCATCCTGACTCTGTGTCCCAACGTGGCCGTGACGTGACTCTAAGTGGCGCGTTAGTTCACTTTTTTTAGAAAACCCTTTGTCACACACTGGACAATGGTGCTGGTAGTGGCCTCTGTGCACCACTTCTTCATGCCTCCTTACACTCCTGATTCGTGTGAACGTCTTCCCACACACCTCGCAGGCATGAGGCCTTCCGTCCGTGTGCTGGGACAGCATGTGTTCGATGAGCATGTGCTTTTGCGTGAAGGCCTGGCCGCAGTTGGGGCATACACTGGCACATGTGTCATCGTCCACATGCAACCTCTGGTGGCAAGCCAATTGAGATTGCTGGGTGAAACGTTGCCCACACTCTTCACACTCGTACAACGTCCCATCCGACTGCTCTCTCTCATCCAAATGGTCTCTCAGGTGCCGGTCTCGATCTTCCCGCTGGCTGAAGCCCTTTTTACAGAATTGGCACTGAAATGGCTCCTCACCTCTGAGAGTCCTTTCTTGCAAACTGAGAAGGTTTCTGAAAATTTGCAGCATAGAAGGGAAGGATATCAGTTGACATATAGTTATTTGCAAATATCATACCATATTCTCACATAAGCACTGCATTTCTTTCTTTTTTTAAATTTGGAACTGAATCTTTTTAGTGTGGAGCCTACAGGACTAACTAAAAAATAAATGTGTATCTACACTCGTACAACCTTTCATCAAAGTGGTCTTTTAGGTGCCGGTCGAGATACTCCCGCTGGCTGAAGGTCTTTTGACAGAACTGGCACTCAAATGGCTGCACGCCTCTGGGTGTCCATTTATGCAAGCCGAGACGGCCCCTGCAAAGTGCAGAATAGATGGCAAGAGTGAGAGTTAACATATAAACAGTGTTTGGTACAAAGATCATATATTCTATAATAGTAACTCTTTTCTTTCTTAAGTTTACATCTGAATTTCTGGAGTGCAGCGCCTATAGGAGTAACTAAAAATAAATATGCACCTACTTTGAAAAACAGGCATACTTGCCACCATACATAATGATCTTGGGAAGCATTTATTTCAGCTTCATTCACCTTTTAATTCGTCATAGCTGGCATGTAACAAGAGCTGGAGCAGTTGGAGTTCAACATACACAGGCTGTTCAAAGATGATGTCTGTATGTTGGTTTCGACTTCCCATTGCATATAAAACAATAATAAATAATATACCAGAGTTTTCACGGGACACATAAACAGAATGTTACCACTGACAGTACCCTCATACGTTTGAGATGGTGTGGGAGTGCCAAAAGCTCTCCACAAATGAGTACAGCACACATCAAGCATGCAGGTTCTCCTGTCAAAAAAAGACTGCAAGCACAGGATGACAACTGAAAAATATAGAATTCAATGCACAGCCTTCGAGTCTGAGACGTCTGAGCGCACAAATGCACAGCAGCAAGCACAGCCTACAGAAAGCAGCATGGGCTCTCACTCTGCGCTTGGGGAATGCATGACAGCACAAGGTACGGGAAGGTGGAATAGGAATTTTGCGATAACAAGGTTATGAGTGTCGCATCAGCAAATACTGTAGAACCCCGCTGATATGTTGCTCATTCATATGTTTTCCCGGGTATAATGTCACTGCAGCCTGGTCCAAAGAGCTCCTGTGTATTAGAATGCCCTTTGGTATGTTGTCATTTCTGCATTATATGTTGAGACTTTGGCATATAATTACAAGTATCAAAGTACCACCTACATCATAAGAAAGTTGAAAAGAAAAAGGTAAATAGTGCTAGACATGCTAGCTGCGCACTTCAGACCACCATCAATGCATACTTCGATGTGCCACTGTCTTGATGGGTGTGTCTAGGCATAAATTTTCCAAATTTCAGAAACCTTACAATGCACTGTTCGCTACTCACTCTGCCTGCATAATCATGTGCCAATATGGCCGCAGAGTTAAGCAGAAATGACTACACTATAGCTATGTGCTACTAGAAGACAATGATGTTGACCTTTGGATTTAGTGGGACGAACCCATAAGAGGCTACTGCAGATCTGACGCTGACACATGCCTTCCTTGATGTTCGCTGGCTTTCATGTTGGCCAGTGCTTGCTACCCTTGTAAATACACCCGGTAAATAGTTTTGCTATGGTGCTTTTACATGACACTTATTTGGGGAAGGTGCGGGGCACTTTTGGCGACAGAGCTACACAGCAGATGCCACCTCGAATCTACCGCCATGCCTGTGGCTGAAGACACGGCGCTGCCACCTACACCTACGACCTTATCCCGTGACCTATTTTTGGGGCAAATAGTGTTGAAATGAATGAGTGACTCAGCATCTACGAGCAAATCAGCAAACAGAATGGCTTGCATACGACAATTTTTATTTCACTGTTATGCTTCCCGTTCTACCACTCCCCTCTGTAATGCCCTCGGGCCTTGAGGGGTACCATAAATAAATAAAATAAATAAATAATGCTGGCAAACGTCATATTTTATCTCGGCGACAGCCCTCACGTTTGGTTTTGGACCCATGATGACAACCTCACCAGCTGGCACAGCAGCTTTGCGCCGTTTTTGGTAACCTGTTTAGTAAACAGCTTGCCGCCAAGAAACAACTGGCAGTACACACCCAGACATCAAATGAACCTCCCCTGTCATACATACAGGACGTGCTGGCTTTGCGTCTACAGGCTAACATGTCTGGCTGGCGTCTACATGTCTGAGGCTGGCAAGATCGCCCATATTTTGAAGGGTATTGTGGACAATGCGTTCAATCTGCTTGTCTTCACCAGTGTGACCACCGTTGATAGCGTGATTAAAGAGTGTCGTCATCTAGAGCAAGCAAAATGCTGGCACATCTTACCTCAGTTCGAGCGTCTGCCGAATACCGCTGCAACGTCGTCCTACAAGGCAACTCCTTGTCAACTATCCACATCAGACAATGTGATGTGCATTGTCTGCAGAGAACTCGACGCTGTCTATCCGGCTTCTTATAAACACATGGTATCCGACACCTTGACAACGGCTGTTCCCTTGATCCAAGCCATTGTACACCAGCAATTTGAAAACCTTGGCCTCCGCTTTACTGTCTGCACCATGAACACTCCTGAAAGTGCTCTAGTCTCCGCGGACAGGCCTCGGCACGGACCGTACGCCCTTCATCGTTCCAGAAACCCACTGGAATGCAGAACAGCTGATGATAAACCTATCTCGTTCTACTGCAGCTGAGCTGGGACACACTGCTCACTACTGCCCCAGCCAGTGGCACTCACAGTCCCATAGCCCATTTACGCTAACACAGGTTCCTTCCGTAGTGTAAGCCACTATGCGCTCCGCACCGAATCCTCTGTACCCATTGTCCCCGAGGAAAGTACCCGCTACGCCCAGCCACTGTTATCTCATTCACAGGCTCGTCACCACTATCCTTTACCTTTTAGCCATCGCTTTTCGCTGGAAAACTAGACTGCACAGCTTCTGGAGTTGAAGCTGCACCCCTGTCGAACTTGACCTAAAATCTTCAGTTGCCCTTATGTGCCGACCAGAACACTCCTAAGTCCACATCGACAGCGTCCCTGTCAGAGCTTTGGTTGATAGTGGGGGGCACATCTCTGTCATGTGTGCCAGTTTTCATTGACACATGAAGAAGGTCCTTACACCTCCCACGACTCATGTTGTACGTGTCGACAGCGTGATGGTCGCTGTTGGGGTGTGCACAGCCTGAGTTACCGTTGCTGATCACCAGGTGGTTGTTATTTTTAGTCCTTGCGCAGCACCCTCATGACCTCGTAATTGGACATGATTCTTTGTCCTGCGCAGTCTGCTCTGATTGATTGCTCCACCATTAACCTCCGCCTTGAAATGCCTCGCCTATTTGAATCCAGTGACCAACCTCTTCCGTCTCACTTGCATGGCAGCAATTTTGTTTGCTACAATCTCAAAACATGACATATGTCGAATTGTCAGGTTGGCCACCTGTTCCAGATGGTGAATACTATGTGACACCTCTTACTGACAGTATCGCTGCACCCTACATGGTCCCGAGAATCACGGCAAACAGAACCTGCCTTCCAATTGTGAATTTCGGCTTCATCAAGCAAGCACTTCCAGAGGAAATTTCCGTAAACTGCCTTTGCCCCCTGCAAAACTTTCAGCTAGAAGTTTTTGAAATTTTGAATTAGATGCTACAAGTCCTCTGAAGCGTACTCCGACATCGGCAACTTGTGGCAGCTGCAAAATTTACAGCATGATCACCAATGGCCTTCCCACTGATCATACTGGCATGCTCAGACGTATTCTCGAGTCGCATCGTGACATTTTCGACTTTGGTAATCGGCCTTTGGGCAAGACATCCATTGTCACACATCACATACACATAGGCGATGCCAGCCCTGTTCACCGATGCCCCTATCAAGTGTCTGCATCTGAGCAAAGCATCATCCAGCAGGAAGTCAACAAGATGCTTGCAAAGGACATTATCAAGCCATCCTTCAGTCCTTGGGCATCGCCTGTAGTTTTAGTGAAAAAGAAGAATGGATTATGGCACTCTTGTATGAACTATCGGCACCTCAACAACATTATGAAGACGCTTACCAATTACCGCAAATTGATGACACCCTTGATTGTCTGTATATTGCCACTTACTTCTCTTCTATGGACCTTTGACCTGGACATTAGCAGATTGCTGTGGACCTCACAGACTGAGAGAAAATGGCTTTTGTAACTCCTGATGGGTTTTACCAGTTTAAGGTCGTGCCTTTCGGTCTAAGTGATGCCCCAGCCACATTTGATTGAATGACAGATTCTCTGCTTCATGGGTTCAAGTGGTATACATGTTTGTGTTATTTAGATGACATTATTACATTTTAACCTACATTTGATACACACCTCGAATGCCTCACAGCGGTTCTTGAAATGTTCCGCCGTGCCTGACTTCAGCTGAATTCAAAGAAGTGCTGTTTTGGTCATCGCCGCATTACAATCATTGGCCATACTGTGGACGCTACACGTGTACAACCTGAACCAGAGAAAAGTCGAGCTGTGAAAGGCTTTCATATGGCAAAGTCTGCCAAAGATGTTTGCAGATTTGTCGGGCTCTGCTCCTACTTTTGCTGGTTTGTGAAGAATTTTGCACTAATTGTGAAACTGCTATCTTTTTAAACAAGACGCCCCTTTTACCTGGGGTCCTGCACAAGCTGCAGCTTTCTCCGAGCTAACTACACTCCTCACACGGCCTCCGGCCCATTTGGCCCACTTCGATCCATCAGCCCAAATCGAAGTCTGCACTGACGCTAGTGGTTACGAAATAGGCACTGTCTTGGCTCAACTTCAACGTGGAGCAAACTGCATCATCACTTATGCCAGCAGGCTTCTGTCTGCATCGGAGTGAAATGGCTCAATTACAGAACATGAGTGCCCCACTCTCATGTGGGAAGTTGCGCCCTAATCTATTTGGCCGACCACTCACCATAGTTTCCAACCCCCATGCCCTCCGTTGGCTCGCCTCTTTGAAAGACCCTACAGGCAGATTTGCTTGATGGGCACTGTGCCTGCAAGAGTACACCTACACGGTCGTATACAAGACAGGGAACTTGCACAAAGATGCAGATTGTTTGTCCTACTACCCTGTGGTTCTTCACGCACTGAATCCCTTGATTGCATGTTTTCCGTGAGCCAGTTGCTTAACACTGCCGAGGAACAGCATCGAGAGAAATAATTGAGCTTCTGGAATCCTCTCTCCTAGGGACTCTGCGCACATGTTCACCTTCAAGGATGATACCTTATATCGGCATAACATGTACTCTGTTAGTCCCTAGTTATACTATACACCTGCGCTCCACAGTTCTTCGTGAGCTTCACGACGCCCCAGCCGCTAGCCACCTTGGTGTTACACACATGACCACGTGGGCTGTCGCTTCTATTGGCCTGGCCTAGCCTACTCAATCCGGCATTATGTCAGCGCCTGTGAGCTCTGTCAACACCGAAAGAAACTGCCTATGCTTCCTGCTGGGTATCTTCAGCCCAGTGGCATTACACCTGAGCCCTTCTTCCATATAGGTTTCGACATTCTCGGTCACTTTTTACGTCTGCTTCAGGAAACAAATGGGTTGGCATTGCTACCGATTACGCAATGGGCTATGCAATGACATGTGCGCTGCACCCAACTGTGCTACAGACGTGATGGACTTTCTCCTCTATGACGTAATTTTAGTAAACAATGCCTCACGACAATACTGATCAGTCTGTACCTTCCTGTCCAACGTCATTGACAATACCTTGCTCCATGCAGCACAAGATCACCACGTCATACCATCCTCAGACGAACAGGCTCACTGAGCACTTGAATAGCACCTTAACGGGCATGCTTTCAATGTACATGTTGGCTGACCACCATGATTGGGACCTTGCACTGCCATACGTGACATTCACATATATTTCCTCCCACCACCACACTGCTGGATACTCTCCCTTTTACCTTTTGTTCAGACGTGAACCAACTTTAGCGCTGGGCACATTTCTTTCCCTTGCAACTTTGACTGGTGAACGTGCACGCGACGCCACTGCCCAGGAGCGGCAAATAGTCCATAGTATACTTGCTGCTTCGCAAGACAATCAGAAGCGCATTTATGACCAGCGACACTGCGACAAACGTTTTGCTCCGGGTGCCCTCGTGCTACTTTGAACCCTCTCCCGATGTGTGGGCCTTTCTGAAAAGCTCCTTCCTCGCTACACGGGCCTTTACTACATCCTCTGACAAGTGACTCACGTCATGTACAGGATTGTGTCTGCAAGTCCCACTCTATTCCATTGCCCAGTAATGCCGTCCACGTTTCGAGACTCCACCTTTCCTCTGCTGTGGGTCCTTAGTGGCGCCGGGCCGGTGCATGTGCCACAGGGAGTCATGCTACATGTTACTAGAAGACAATGATGTTGACTCTTGGCTTTAGTGGGATATACCCACAAGCGGCCACTGCTGATCTACAGCAACAACGTGCCTTCCATGATTTTGGCTGGCTTCCATGTCGGCTACTGCTTGCTGCCCTTGTAGATACACTTTGCAAATAGTTTCGCTAGTGTGCTTTCACGTAACAATATCTTCGTTTTCATATGTTGCCGGCATGGTCGTCAGCCATTTCACCAGTGCGTCGTAAAAACTGAAAGTAGCAAAGCCTATTCTATCCAGTAGCCGCTGACCATGCCAAACTGCAGCACAAACTAAGCCGTTCCATGTGTCCAGCATTTGTTCATTTACGTGTTTAGATAGTTACACAGTCCCGTGTGACTTTTTCAAGCAGTTTCAAGCGGCACCAACTCCACCCTCGATGTCTGTGCCAACAAGGGCAGTGATTAAGTGAGGGACGTGCCGGACAACGACTTTTACAAAAAAAACCTGCTATCATTAAATCGCCACAGCTAATCGACTTCTGCTGTGCCAAAGGATGAGGATTCAAAGCATGCACTGACTGTACTTTTGTCTATATGAGAGACAGCATGACAGTGCTCCACAATCCACTATCAAATAATCCGCTATCATATAACCTCATTGGCATTCAGTACAAGATAATGTAATTAATTTATTAGCTCCAGAGAAAGAAAGCACTTAATCCTATTTAACAGAAATTCTATTAATTAAAAATATATTTTCTAAATCTCCATATACCACAACTGAGCTGTAATCAGTGCTGGCATAGTAATGTGGTGTTTAATAATAGTAGACCGTACTGTATATCTTAATTTTGATGCACCCAAGTTAATGATAGGTTGCTACGTTCTTGTTATGCAATGCCAGGAGACTCCCGAGCATGTGCGGTACCCTATGTTCTTGCCCAAAATTTGCAAGCATTAAAGATTTTGAAAAATTATTTCATATTCAATTCCATATCTCGCTTTCTTTTTCTTTCTTACTTCGATTCAAAATCTACTACTCGGTATTCGCACACCCCTAATTACAAGTTGTTTAGAATCCTGTGACGATGTTCAGCTGAACCTAAACAACAGTCTGTGCCAGGACCCTACTACTGCTCCTCCTTTGCATGCATGAGACAGGTGGCAGTTGTGGACCTTACTCATTTAAGCCCGCATTCAAGGTTTGCAGTTGTGGAACCGGCACAAGCCTTTTTGTAGCAATAAAAATGTAGTGCTGCAGCAGCAATTCTGCAAAACACTTTTGGAGCAGCTGCAACTCTGCTGTGCTATGCTGAGAGGCTAACATGGCATAAACAAGCCTTTCTCTCAGTGATATGTCCTCGCTGATAAGTAGCTGAAATGCAATGTTACGAAGCCGAGTGAAGCAGGACGCTGCTAACTTCCAAATTATGGAGTATGCGCAGCACAAGTTTCCTCACCTCTGCTTGTGGTCCTGCCACAAGTGTGCATTCAACACATCTTCCTTCAAGAAGAGGTCACCACATTCCTTGCAGGGGTAGACCGTGTGCAAAACAGTGGCAGTGGTTTCGTCCTCTTGAGACAAAAGAGGGAGAAGAATAAGACATTGTTTGGGAAAAGTGGGAACAATTTTAAGCAGAAATGAAGTTTTCGCCTTTCATTTTCCTGGTGCACTCTTTGTTACCTTTAGTACATTGCATATGGTCACAGTTAACAATAAAAAACAAGCAATAACAAAAACAGCATATGACCACACACATTGCATATGTGTCCCATGTACTATTCCCTTGTGTTCCTACTTCTCACACCACCTTCAACAGTCCTGACACTGCCTTTACTAGACCAATCTTCCATCCTAATCAACTGCATGTAGGAAGCATCACGCTACGCTTTGTCTGACCTTACATTTAACATAAAGCTGGTTAAGCAAAAGTTAGCCAAACAAAACATCTAGATTAGTACAACAAGCTTACTGACTGTGACCACAAGATTTTTGTGAACGACAGTTCACGAAAACTAGAACTGTGGCTACAACAGCCCTACTGGTTGCTATGCAGAATATGGAACAGCAGCATTCCCACAGCCAAGTGAAAGAAAATGGTGAATAGTTCACCCTTTAAGGGTCAATGACGTAAATATATGGCGCCACGAACAAGTCCAAAATGGTTGATGCTGTATATTTACGACACCGTCTGTACGTTTAAAAAGCATGCCAATTTTCTAACTTTTTCTTTCCTGGCATGTGTTGCCACTATGTGGGCATACAGGGATATTTTTTCTCGCACCTCCCTCTCTCGGTTTTCGTTGCATGGTTTGTTTTAGAGCTAGTTTGCTCCAGCGCGTCTATTTACAACGCTTACGCATTGGCGCATGCGGGGGTGGGCGGCGGTTTCGGTCTTGTTCCGCGGGCAGTTTCGGCTTCTTGCGCTCGCAAAAGTGGTGGCTATCTTGTTGCAAATCACTCAAAGGGCAACTGCCTGTTTCTCACTCGTTTAAAGCTCACAGGAGTGCACATAGGAAGGATGTTGCCGTGCATGTGTTTCCTTTCCTTTTCTTTTTTTCCTTTTCTTTTTTTGAGACTTGCGAAAATTAATCGCCTCTGGTTGGCGATAAGATGAAGATTAGCGGAAGTTTGTCACACATTTTGCTTTTTTGACGGGCACAGAACCACACAGTTTTCGTGAGTGCACTCACCTACGCAGTTCAATTATGCTATGGACGTAAATATTAGCGTAAGAGCACGAACATTTCAGCGTTGCGAAATATTCTCGCATGCACATTTTCTAAGCCTTGAACTATGAGTATAACTTTGCATCAAATTTTTAATTCTTACAAGTTTATTGCCTTTTTTTATTGTTGTTATTCATGAATAAGCAGTACATATATATCAACATAAAAAATTTTTTTTCTCACTTTACGGTCACCCTAGAAAAATTACAACAATATATATATATTTTTTTCAAAATAGGACCCTCAGGAGAATTGGAATCTGCAATAAAAAGAAATCGACCCTGGGTGGTCGGATATGGTGAAAAAAATCGGCCCTGAAAAGTTTAAGAAGCCCAGTGCACCAAGAAAATTACCTGAAATGTTGACATTCCATGATGTTCTCATTAATTTGCTTGTTTTGAAGCCAACAGTGCGAAGCGACCCCACACAATCTCCATGCTTTTGTCAGTGACAAGATCTGACATTAGGATGAACCAAGCATCAGGCAAGCATGACTTGGACAGTAAGGAATCCTTAGCCCATTGGTGTTTAACTAAGTAGCAGGACATGAAAGTAAAATTCTGCAGAATTGGTTTGAGCAAGAGGGTGGCTTCACAAAGTTCTGAGCCTATCATTTATTCAAATTAATAAATTCTGGGATTCCATGTGCCAACACCACGATATCATTATGAGGCACACTGCAGTGGGGTACTGAGGATTAATTTTGACCTCATAGGGTTCTTTAACCGTTATTGCATTTCTCCCAGATCAAAATGCGGCAGCTTTGGCCGGGATTTGATCCCACGACCTCATGCTTAGCAGCTCAAGGCCACTAAGCCACCACCGTGAAGGTAATCATTTACACAGCTTTGGGTACCATGCATTTCCACCCGTTTTGTGCCAAAGGTATTTTTCAACGTTCAACAATTCAATTTCTGTCCGAGTAGCACGAGCAGGCTTTAAGTTCAAATGTATTGTCAATATGTTCCTGAATATTTTATTTCTTAACCTGAAAATTCAAACAAAAGTTGGGATGTTCCAATAAAAATATTAGGATAAGTAGTGTCACAATAAGGAAAAAATGGAATCTTGGTCAATTTGTGCAAAAAAAATAACTTTAAATGTCTTGCAGAAGAATCAAAAGACCTTCTTTGTATGGTATTCCTTAAAGCATGGAACCACAGAAGTGCAACCAATGCCCAGTACACAGCCGTTGAGGTCGGGCACATATGGTTGCAGGTCAGGCATGATAGAATCTGAGCCCGTCACTATCATGACCGCCTTTGCCACAGCTCCTATGCAGGTGATGTAATCGCTGACACACTGAGGGATCATTTTTGTTCCACTGCTCATTTTGCCCTGCCTTGGAGCGTCCACCATTAGTTTAGTTAAAAGCACGCACACCTCTGGTTTGTCCATCTACCATACGAACAAAACATTGTCGCTGTAGAGCTCACTGACTTCGCTACGTTTAATTTTCTTCTTGTGCTGTGGAAGATTTTTTCTGTTTATGCAGACTTTGCTGCAGGAACTGATCTTCAGCAGGTGGGAGGAAAGACCTGGGATTGTGCACCAATTGTCAACCAACAACATGTGTCCTTTGTTGAGCCATTTCTCTAATACGATGAGGGCCACAGATGTCACATATCCCATTCTGGAAGAGATCATTTCTGTTGAAGAGCCAGTGTGACAGTCTTCACGTCACAAAGTACTAACGACTTCAAGCCAAGCCTGCTTCAGTTCAAAGGGATGTACTGTTTGACAGCCAGACAGCCCTTGAACTAGAGTCAGCTTTCTTGAATGCACAAGTCCTTGAATGGTGTAAAGGACTCTTGAATAGAGGTGGGCGCATATCAACTTTTCAAATGCGTATTTAATTTAAATAGTAAGTATAGAATATCAAACAGTCATACTAAATTACATATATTTACAGCAAGAATATTTATTTCGATATAGTTAGGTACCCTGCATGTAATGACTAGTAGAGAAAAGGCAGGTGACTATTGGAAATGAATTAATGAATGTCTGTTGTTTACTAACACAAAGACCAGGCATGGCCAAAGAGCGCCATGCCAGTGTTAGTGAGTTCGCAGAGGAGCGATGAATTCTGAGAAGTAGATGAGACGTGGCTGTAAAGCGGCCTAAGATTAGTCGCTGTAAAGTGTGTAAAATCTAGATGTAATAAGATTATAGCAATAATTACTGAGGTGTAGTATGAACATTGAGAATGCATTGCAAAAGAATGATACAATAGACAAGATGTGTCAGATGCAAGAATTGGCAAGCACTACTACCTAAACAGAGCCCTTGAAAAACAAGGGCCTGGAGGCATGTGCTACATAAAACTATCGCAGCAGCATCCTCTGGAGAGAGGATGCGCTATGAATTTATTGGTCTTATAACATGCAGGACAGCATCAGTCAAAAAGACTGCTTTGGTGTTAAAAAGCGGTTCTTTACCAAGAAACATAGCCGGATGAAGAGGAACACAACAGAGGTATGTCAGAGGAAAATGTTTCTTCCTCTCTCTTATGGCTCCCCGACATTCCAGGAAGACATAGAGGACAGTCAGCCTCTCACCACATCTACCACAGGTTGGAGGCTCGTTACCAGTCAACAGGAAGTTGTGAGTGCCACATGTGTGTCCTATTCCAAGATGACACAATAGGACATCTGTTCATGTTCCGTAATTGAGGGACAGAAACCTAACTTCGACTTAATCATGTGAAGCTTATTGCTCGTTTCAGCATCCCACAAGCGTTGCCAGTGGCTTCATAGTTTGTTTCATAGGAAAGGCTTCAGAGCTGAGGCAGGGGCTGCAGCAGAACCATTAATACATTGCAATGCTATTGATTTGCCGATTTCGTCAGCAAGCACATTACCCTCAAGTCCTCTATGGCTAGGAACCCAGCATATTATTACATGTTTTTGAGATAAGTAGATGTTGCACAAGAGTGAGTAAAGCTCAACAAAAACAGGATTTTTATGCTTTTGTAAAGACATTAACGCTTTATGAGTCTGACGTAATAGTTCTGCGGAAACCCGCAAGGTGGAGAAAAGTAATTAATGAGGGAAAATCAGACATCCACCCGTTCGTAGCAATTGCTACAAAGGAAACCCATACGGGTTCCTCAAAAGAAAAGCCTCACAGTTGAAGAAAAATTTGTCTTGGTTCGGGAATCGAACTCGGGAACACCGCCTTTCCAGGGCAGCCGCTCTGCCATCTGAGCTAACCAGGCGGCAGGCCAAAGTCGAATTTGTCGACAACACGAAGCAAAGGCAAGAGATTGACATAATAGTTCTGCGGAAACCCGCAAGGTGGAGAGAAGTAACTAATGAGGGAAAAATATATTATTGCTTTCTCAAGTCTTAATTTTTTTGTATGTTTTACCACAGACCGTATTGCATAGGCTTCTGCAGTGAAGATACTTGTTAGGGGGTTCAATACGTCAGATTTACAAAAAAGAGGGACCAGCAGCTACGTAAGATACACCAGCAGGTGACCTTGATGTGTAGAATTCAGAGCAAAAGTACTTCGACTGAAGTTCACAGAAATGCATTGTGATTTCGAGCTTGGGAGCATGCTTTGTGACCTCTACAAAGAATACATCACATTCTATTACCTGCCACTCCCAGGGCAGTAACAGCTTATCTGGAGGCATTAGGTGATGTTCGAGAAATGGGACATCCATTTCTTTGCTAAGTTCTCTCACACACAGTGAGAAAGGTAATCTCATAGAGTGTCGATTATGAAAAAGTGTTGCACACGTCAAGAAGTCGTTAACGGTTATAGAACACGGATGTTCCTGATTAGAGCGCACTTTGAGGAAATAGCTGAAGCTGATATATGTTCTCTGCAGATGGAGTGACCACTCATTTGATTCTACATATAAACTTTCGATAGGGCTTGTTCTCAATGCGCCAGTGGCCAGGCGGATATCGAGATGGTGGACAGGATCTAGCATCTTTAGCGAACCCGGGGTAGCAGAGTGATATACCATGGTACCATTGTCCAATCATAATCGAATTAAGCTCTTGTGAAGGATGTGTGAAATAAAATTTTCAGTAAGTCCATTGTTTTTAGGCATTTCATTTTGAAATATCTTATGTGTGGAATGAAAGTAAGTTTAAAGTCAAGTATGATGCCTAAAAACTTGTGCTCTTTGTTCACAGGTATTTGTTGCCCATACATTTCGATAGTGGGACCTGCAACAAGCCCTTTCTTCCTGGTGAAAAGAACACATTAACTTTTGTAGGGATTCACTTTGAACCCGTTTTCGTCGGCCCACTTAAGATACTTTGTTCAAGAACCGTTATACTTCTGTCCCATATGCTGTAAGTTTGCAGGATTTGAAACCTATTTGCATGTCGTCTATGTAGACAGAATAGAAAATAGCTGGTGATAAGGATGCATGAAATGTGTTCATCTTAACAACAAAGAACGTGCAACTGAGCACACCCCCCTGAGGTACCCCAGTTTCCTGTACAAATGCACGCAACAGTATTTTTACATATTTTTACCCGGAATTTATGGTTGCGTAGGTAGCTTTCTATGATGTTTAACATGTGGCTGCGGATGCCCAACGCCGACAGGTCGCGCAGGATTCTGTAATGCCAAGTTGTATCGTACACCCTTTCCATATCGAGAAACACGATTCAGAAGGATTGTTTATATATGAAGGAATCGCGAATGTTTGCTTCAATGCGCACGAGAGGATCGATTGTAGACCGTCCTTCTCTAAAGCCGCACTGACATGGATCAAGAATTTTGTTTGACTCAAGGAAGTGTAAAAGGCGATGGTTTTTCATTTTTTTCAAAAAGTTTGCAAATACAACTAGTGAGGGTTATTGGGTGGTAACTTGTTACTAATGTGGGGTCTTTGCCTTGTTTCAGAATCGGAACGATGAGGAATTCTTTCCATGCAGTAGGAAGGTACCCGGCAGCCCATATAGTATTGAAAAGTGTGAGTAACATTATTTGACTACCACTGTGGAGGCGTTTAATCATGTTGTACATGATCCTGTCAGGTCCAGAGCTCTGAGATGCAGTCAAGGCTCTCAACTCGGCAATGTCAAAAGGCAGGTTATAGGATTCATTCTGCCTGCACTTGTGGTCAATGGCCTTGCGTTCTACTATTTGTTGGTGCTTTATGAATGTTTTGGAATAATGATTAGAACCGGAAACGTGCTCAAAGTGTTCACCAAGAGTGTCAGCATGGTCTTCCAAGCTATTTGCTTCATTATTCACTAGGGGCAACAGATGAATTTGTTGTCCTTTTAGCTTTCTCAGCCCATTCAATACTTCAGCTTCTTGAGTATATGAATTCATAACAGAAATAAAGCTCTGCCAGCTTGCCCTCCTTGCCTGTCGTCACGTCCTTCTTCCCTGGGATTCAACATATTTAATTTCTATTAGATTTTCAGCCTTAGGTCATTCACGTAGTTTGCTCCAAGCTTTATTTTGTCTCCTTCGTGCCTGTCTGCAATCATCATTCCACCAGGGGACCAGTCTTTTGAATGAAGTGCCATTTGTTTGAGGAATGAACTTTTCAGGGGCATCAATGATAAAAACGGTATAGTATGATACAGCATGATCTATACTAAAATTATTTATAAAATCTCGTGATAAGCAGGTGGATTCTTTAAAACATTCCCAGTCAGCTGAGGCCAGTTTCTACCACGGAACATGCGGAGGGGAGTCACGTTAGGTTACTAAGTTTAGCGTTACTGGGAAGTGATCACTTCGAAATGGATTTTTAATTACACACCATTCTACGCACCAGGGGAAATGAATTATGATGAGGATTGTAATATGTTCGTTCTCTCTTAATGAAGAGGCATGCACTGGAGTTTACAAGGACGTTTTCGATAGTCGACCTCTCATGTTGCATTGTGAGTCTCCCCACATCATGTTGCGAGTGTTAAGATCTCCCACGAGTATGTAAGTCTGTTTTTTTTTAGATGATGGCTTGGGGGTATATAAATGGAACATACAGTGACCAGTTTATTAAAAAATAATGGCTCGAACTGACACTGCCTCAAGGGGCATCTGAAGGGCAACGTGTCTGCAAGCTACAGACTTGTCGGCTACTATTGCTACACTGCCGGATGCGTTAGCCTCGTCACTGTCTTTTTGGAAGATGGTGTAATTACGAAGAAAATGAGTGTTCTTAGGTTTCAGATGTGTCTCTTAAACACAAAGCAACACTGCATTATGTTTGTATAGTTCTCTAGTCAAGGTTATGAATGTCAAGGTTATGAATGAGTCCTCTAACATTCCATTGTAGTATTTGTGTCTCCATAATGAGGAAAGTGCTTGTGCTGTATGCTTAAGAGGTGAAGATTAGCTCACAGGCTTTTTCCAGGCGCCGTGACGTGAAGTTTGTCTTTTTTGGAGCAATCATGACAATCTTGCTGCTCCTTAGATGCTGGAGGCGCAGTCTGGCTGGTTGTTGTGTCCATGGCCTCTTGCGAAATGCTGGACACGCACTCTTGTGAGCACTGTGTTTAAGTGAAGGCCTCGTCTCTGGAGACGAAACCTTTGAGGCCACCATCTTGGAGGTTGATGGCCCCTTCTGCTGGGGCGGCAGAGCAGCGCTATGTGCAGCCGCATAGGGGACAGATGGCGTCACTGGCAGCTCACTGCGTGTGGGCTGGACAGTCACCTGAAGCCATTGTGTCGCTGCCCCATGGCATGTCACATGGGCAAAGCTGTCCTTGGGAAGGTTTGATACCCACCTATATGCCTCCTTGCATGAGGTATTTTCTTTTACTTTGTCACAATTTCTTTTTCTTTTTTCTATGACGAGCATGACCACGAGTGGAATGCTCGCCATCACAGTTCACGCAGTGTGGAATGCTTTCATAAGTTTCAGAGGCATGGTCACCGGCACTACATTTAGCACATGTCTGTCAGCATCAGCACTTCTGGGAACTGCAGCCAAAATGCTGGAATTTGAAGCATCGAGGAGCGTTTCGAACATATGGTCTGGCACCTAGCTTTACGTAGCCTGTCTCGTTTGTCTCAGGCAGGATGCTTGAGCTAAAAGTAAGTATTAGATCCTTTGTTTTGATCTCCTTGCTGTAATGTCTTAGCAAAATTCGCTTAACATTGATCATATTTTGCTCGCTCCAGCCTTCCAACAGTTGAGCTTCTGCCAGCTACATTAGATCATCATCAGAGACACCAGCACGGCTGGTGTTCATAGTTCGGTGCGGGGATACTGTCACTAGGATTTACCCAAATGACGTTAGGATAGGAAGCTTTTTGTGTTGTTTTGCATCACGGATTTCCAAAAGAAAATCTCCACCAGCCATCTTCGATGTCTTGTAGTCTGAGCCAAGAGCTTCGGTGAGACATTTCGACATGAGGAAAGGTGAAATCATTTTCATGGTGTTTTCAGGTTTGTCAGAAAGGATGGCATGGAATCAGGAAAGTTTTGTAACTTGTTGCCAAAAAAGTTAAAAACATCCTTGGAGAGCCCTCGTTTCTGAGGGCAATCAGGAAGTAAGGGAAAAGAGCTTGCCATTAGTAATATGGAGTTTTCGGTGGCAGTGCCAGCCACCCTCCATGAAGCCACACAAAGGGATGTGACAGGATTTGTGTTTAAACAAGGCCTGCAAATGCCAGCTGTACACAGCCACTATAACCAAATCTGTTATAATCAAGGCTTTAACAGTAAGTTGTTGTGAAATATTTGCTTCGTCTACAGTATTCAAAAATACAGAATAGTTCATTTTGGACTACAAATACAAATAGCATATAATCTCATTTGCATTCAAAACTTCGAATATTCACCCATCCTTTCTCTTGAAACTTATTTTGAAGAGCAGAGATGATCAACCACAACTTGTGTAATCTGCCACCTTCTGCCAGTTCACCACTGTTCACAAAGCGAAGAAACCGCAAAATTAAGAAGTAGTGGTTCCGGCTCATTAGCTTTGAGAAAGGTGGCATGCTGATGAGTGGATCCAGTGATGACCAGTTGTCATATAGTTTTTTCATGATAGTAACACAGCATAGTTAACAGCCAGGCAAACGTAAATTTCACCTAGTGTGATTTCTGTCCAATAATGAATGCAGTTGGATAGAGAAGGTGCGCAGGCAGCATGCACCTGCTGACGGAAGAGATTTGTCACTTTTACAATCATGTCGACAATCTCTTCAAGAAAATATCTTTCAAAATTTCCAGCTCGCACAATTCTGCAGAGATGTCACAGTTTGATCTGCCAGATGCCACTGACTTGAATTTATGTAGTGCCGGTTTGAAGTCACCTGCTGTCCAAGTTTGCTCAGAGCCTCTACAGCCTCCTTTTGCGGGCGTTTCCATGAGCAACCTGGCATCTTCAACACTGTCATTGCCACTCGACACATTGTAATCATTATCAAGGTCCAGTGAATCAGAGCTCATTAGAAGTCCTTGGACTCCTGTATTGTTTTAAACATGCAGGCTTCTCACACTATAACGTGATGATGAAAAACAGAGATGTAAACAGCATTGACAGATAAGCTTCGTTGAGCCTTCCACCATATAAAAACAAAACATGCCATACAATTTTAGTTCAACCACCTTCAATGTAGATGGCACAACCATTCTACAGATGTTTCATGCTTGCAAATTATTTTGGGAAAGGCAGAGAGTGTGCAGAAAGTCACGGCTTTACTGAGGCACGGCCGAGGAAGTGCATAGGAATCCACACGGCATAGGAACCCTCCAAGTGCCTGGACACGGCACTTAGAAGGTCAGAGAGAAACCATACAAATTGAAGCAGAGCACTTTTTTTTCTTCAATTAGACACTTCTACACATACAGAGGCTACACTACAATGTTATCTTGAACTGGTGCAACTCAGAAAGAGTGAAGTAAACAAGAAACAAAGGAAAATACATGGAAACAGAGGGAGACAGGACTTTGTTTGGCAGAGGACTCGCATGCTTTCGAAAATTGCAATGCTGAAGGCATACGTGGCATGGCTGAGCCTTTAAGCATATGTCAAGCTAGGCAAGAAATAAAATTAGCCCATTACATATGCAGTGGCTGTGAAGCACATAACATTGACCATGCTGTGTTGTTATGTAATGACTTGATATTTGAAGAAAGGAAACTGCCATTCGTGGATTACTGCTTTGAGGCATTATCAGACACACTCACAAACAGCGTGCACAGACCAGTCTACCAGCTTTTTTTTTTTTCTGAACACCATCTCTACTCCCTCACCCACACAAAAACAAACACTCACCACTTTCGTCATCCCATGTATCACCAGCAGAGTCGCAGACCCGCATTCTGCCATTTTTGACAAGAGTATTCAACGTCCCTTGTAGTGGGATGGACTCCGCTAGTGACTTCTCTCCTTGGGCATTCACAAATGCTTCTGATGTCTATTACCATGCAAAAAAGGAAATAGCAGCATCACTAAATAAAGCCTAAGGTGTACGGCAAGTGAAGAATATACATAAAGTTAATAACAAGTTGACATAAGAGAGTGAATGTAGCTTCATTCAACCCTCTTTAATTGATGAAACCAAGTGATTCATAATCAACAAGTGGATCTCGCAAACAACTGCAGTTCATCATGCACCAATTAATTCACTGGAGCCATACAGGTTAGAGCGCCACAAGTAAAATTTTGATGTTGCACGGTCACAACAAATAAGCCACTAAGATCATCAAAAATTTTTGGTCAGTCGCAAGCATGTTATGCCTGCACTTAGTGCTGCACCCAAAAAAAGAAAGAATGCAAGGAAAGTTCCTCTTAGAGGTTGCAGAGTCTGGAGAAAAGGTGCCACAACACTGCCTTGGTTCATCAGTAGACAACTTACGTACGAATCTTAGGAGGGGAACGGGCAAGCATGTGGAAGGTGGTGTGAACGTCAAGTAGGAAGCCCACTACACAACCATGCAGAAAGCACACAAGATCATTGCAGTGGGGACTTGTTGCAACACAGAAGTCGCTTATGTTATCACTTAAACAGTACAGAACCAATGTTATCCTACATCGTTGGCTATAAGGTAGGGGCACCAAACAGGAACATCGAATTTAGACTGGTAACATCTGCTTTCAAAATGGTCATTTTCGTTAAGATTATGAGCAGAAAAAAAATTAAAGCCAAGCTTCTTGCTTTTTCAGTTTCATGACAAAATCTCAAGAGGCAGAATGGCAGTGTTACATTATTAATTTCAATGTACTTTCTTGCATTTGGAGCGTTCTGGTGCAGGAACAGTTCTCGAAACTTGCTAGTTTGAGTCTTTGGTTTCCTTAGAATGCAGCATAGTACTTCTTTACCAACAAACAATTAACCAAACTTGAGTATACATTCTCAATATATGTGAAATCACAACAAGTTGGCACAGGAGCAACGAAATGTCTTTTGTTTGCCCTATCTTCTGATTTAACAAGCGTCCTCTGAAGTAAGAGTGCCTGTTCTGGTATTGTACAAAATTTTTTGACCACTAAGCTGTTTAATATTCCTCTTTGTTGTCTCATTAAGGAAAATAATGTAACTCTTAAAAGGCCTAAATGAATATTACTTAAATGTGCCTCGATACAAATAAAGTTTCAGTTACAAGACTCAAAGCAATACAAAAGATTAAAACAAAGCTGAAGTTTCACCTTCCCGGAAAATTCAGTCTGTACTTCGCATGTCCTCTGCAAGTTGACAAGACAAACTTCATTACTGTACATACCAAGACTTCTATATGAATACAAGAATGCAAGATTAATTGGGAACTTTTAATAACTGATCTTACCTTTACAGCAGCTTCAGTCTGTACACAACTGTCAACCTAGAAGCAAATTTTTTTGTGTGTGAAAACCAGGTGGTCTCAGTTACAGGAAGTAAAGCTGGAGTACGAAATGGTGCCCACAATGTTTCACAACAAAAAAGATCACCTTTCCAACTTCTTCCGTCTGCCCACAAAAGTCAACCTGTGAGGGAGATAATTACCACAGAAATTGAAGGGTCGTTTCTCAGACACACAAACACATGGACACCATATTCAACATGCCACTATAAACAAATTTGTCTTAACCATTACTATGCCCATTCAGGACAAAAAAAAACACAATAACACGTGAAGAAATACATTGAGCAACATAAAACTTTGTTCTGTTTGAGTAGGAATTTATAAAAGCCCTATTTATAACACCAGAATTTAGGGCACAAACACTGATTTTGCTTAATAGTATGTTTTGGGATAAATTTCTATATTTGCATCATTTAATATGTGCTCAGCGAACACATTTGACTCTACTCTCCACCAACTTCTGTTCACCATGAAGTCTTTCTGTGAGGCTGCACTCAAGACATTTTAAGCATTGAAAGTCAGTGCCACAAAGCAGGAAAAGAAACTTGTGAAGCACATAGGCAAATGGTTTTCAACTAGCTGCAGAACGTGTTCAAACATGTTTTCTTGCGAATAGCAAATGGCATCCCAGTAATACTGAATTTGTAATGGTATTGATTTCCACTGCACACACCAAAGCACTGCAGTAACTGGTATTCAAATTGTTCACACATTGTTACAAGATACAAAACATTTTGTGGAATTGCAGCTCATTGCTGCAAAGGCCACATAGCTTGCAGTTTGACAACCTCACGGTCTGGATTTTCTCAGTGTCTGTTTAGAGAAAGGTTACACTCAATGTCTGAGCCAAGCGATAGGAAATGCCGTCATTTACCCAGTTCTGAAAGGCCCCCTCCATCATAAATGCCTGGTATTTCTTAACAAGTTGCACCAGCTGCAAATGCCTGTCCTGCTAGATGAATGCATTTAACTTCACCTCGGTGCTCTTGGCATTGGCAGAGGTTAATGACTTGTCACTTCTTTGTGGTCAGCGGCACCATTGCAAGTATTCATTGCAAATATCGCCAAGAACTTGTGCCTTAAATTTCATTCTCTTCTAACCTTTATAAAAACGTGGGACAAATTGTGACGTAAATTTGCATATCAATGCTATTTCTTATTTTTTCCAAACACTCAACAAACTAATAATAAATGAGTACTCTTTGCTTTTTGGTCTTGAAATCACAAATAATAACAATGCTAGGTGCTGCCAAACACACGGAAAATAGGGATGTTTAAAATTTGATGAGTGATTTCACCGCCAACTACAGGGCAAAATGAAAGCACGTGGGGCAAATGAGATGCATGCGTAAAAAGGAATTGGGAGCTATTATTTACACTTACAGCAAATAAAATGGTGACTGTGGGTTTATGCACACTTGGGACACGTTTCATCCATGTTAAAAATGCAACATGGAGTGAGGCACTGTCCATAGATTACTGCCTCCAGGTGATTAAAGAACTGATTCACCTGTGACCTGCTTAGCGACTGCGCCCTGGAAAAGTTCTTCAGCCTTCTGGAGACTAATATCTTTCCTGTGACATTTCACGAACGAGTATAGCCAGTCTTTCCCCGCCGTTCTACTTATCCTGGTGAATGGATGCGCTATTTTGTTGCCTCGCAACACGCAAAAACAAGCTTCCGGACATCTTTGTATGTGAGCCCAGAGAGAGACTTTTCCATGCATATAATGTGGTCCACATGCATTCTTTCTTGCTCTTCAGTAAGAACTCGTCGCTTAGATGCAAACTGAGCCTTGTAAAGAGGTTCGGTACAGCAGTGCTGTAGCTTCTTGGCCCATCTATTCTGTGCGTCCTTAGGTACATGGAAAAGCTGAGATGCAAAGCGAACTGAATGAAGATTTTGCACTATGATTTCCAGTGCTTCTTTCATGTCTTCCTCTCACCAGTCAGCTCTCTTTGTTTTTCTTTTGTATGTTCTGACCAGCCTAGACAAAGAGGCAGAAGATTACACTTTAGGAACAAGCACTATATTCACACAATGATTGAAAAGCTCTTTTTTTTTTTTGCCGAAAGAAGGAAAGCAAAGGGCTGGAAACTTCATACACCCTTCCTAATGAGCAATTATTCAAAACTTACATTTTCTTTGGCCATTCCTGATGCTGCTGCAGGCCTCAGAAAAAAAAAAACAAGTGCAGAATTTGCTGCCCATTCGGTCACTCCACCAGCTCACATGCAACCACCAATCTTTTTTTTTTCCTGTAGATTAATTCCTCGAATCCTAAAGAGTTTTACTTCGCTTGAAGCGAGTAGCTAGCAACATGCTTCACCCCCACCCTGAAGCTATTCTGGTGAAGGGTTTTCATGACAGATGGCATTAGGTGAATTATGTCTCTTGTTCCATGTGTCTTTTTGCCCTGCCTTCCGCTACTTCATACACTGAGAACTAAGTACTTTATTTCCATTTACCACAATATGTCAGGCATAAATAAATAAATGAAAGCATACATAAATGTACCATTCAAATTTAATATCATGGGTAATATTTCATTGTTCATGAATCAACTCATGAAAGTTTAAAACAATTTGCCATGTGGTGCAACAATGTAACAATAAAAAAAGCTTCTGTCACATCTGGCAAGGTGTATTTATGGTCCAGTGGTTATAATGTGTTGCTGGTGAACAAATGACTCTTGTTTTGACTACACCAATGCACTCGCATGACATATGCTATAGCTAGAAACATAACACACCCACAATAAAAACATCAAGGAAAATTAGCACAAAACTAGGTGGAGTGACAGACCTCCAAGCCTCTAGTGGGATGCATGATTCTGTATGGAGCACAGTGACCTTAGGGCAAATTCAGCACTGCATATCATACAGCCCTGTCACATTGGCTGAGTGCCCTGCACAAGAGAAAGCAAAACGTCTCAACACGTTGATGCAAACATAAAGCTCTCAAGTTTAAGGCAAACACTATGAGCACACATTCTGGCTTTCATGAGCATGCTATAACACGCCAAGCACATGGTACTGCTCTGGACAAATGAAATGAAAACAAGCAAGTCTAACATATAGCAAATTTTATTATTATTAACTTCACAGTCCACTCTTGCTCTGCTACATATCAGGTGCCCAAAAGTGGTACAGGTCAGAAAGCATATGAAGAGAAATCACGCCAACTTCCGAAAGAAGCGACCAACATAGCAACAAAACACACCACATTTTGTTAGCCCAAGCTTGCCTGTGTTTTCTTTCCTCACAGAGGACAGCCTATCGACATGCAAAAACCAACTGCTGGGACAACTATTTGACAAAAACTTTCTATGAGCCACCTTTCCAACTGCACCAAGATCACAAAGCAATGGTGTATATTTACATTTGCACTCCCGAGAGAACTGCATGCATAAAGCTAGTTGTATAGCACTCCTTGACAAAGCTTGCAATACACTGGTCTCCACATAGCATTTTCAAACATATGTACCAGTGCACTCTAATTCACAACATAGAATTTTCAATTCTTGAGAAACCAGTGAATGATGCGTTCATGTAGAGGGCAAGATTAAATGCGAAATAAGTAATTATGGGCTTCCTCTAAAAGGTGGCCAAAACATTTCCCAGTTGTATCCACATTTTACGCCGACTACAAAGAAAAAGACGTATTTTATCGATAGTTTTGAATTTTAGCAAGCTTTAGATGCCGTGAATTCTTTCTTTCTTTTAGTTTATCACAGACATGTTGAGTGCGCGCCACCTTTGTGTAGAGCGCGGGAACGGTGGCCTCGAGATAGTTCTCGAGCCCAGCAGCTACACGTCGCTGGCTGCATCCGGAGCGCCCCAGCGGACACTGTTTTCGCGTTCTACACAAGGGTAGCGCGCACTGTAAGTGATCCTTGTTCTCGAACACAGATTCACACGCTTTTCGAGTTATTAGGACGTTATCTGTACGCTTTTGCATCAGCCCGTGCGTCATTTGAGAATAGTCGAATGACAACTGAAACACCGCGTAGTTGCAATTCTAGTTTCACCGACTACCTACCTCAATAAAACTTCTTTCTGGGCGAGTTGGTGCATACTTGACATGAAAACTGTTTACAGCGCAAACACATGCAACCACAAAGTATAAGGGACAGGACACAAGCGCTTGTGTCCTGTCCCTTATACTTTGTGGTTGCATGTGTTTGCGCTGTAAACAGTTTTCATGTCAAGTAGCTACCTCAATGTTCGAATAAGCTTTAGGACATCTAAGTATGCCTCTCCAAGAACATTCTTCGAATTTCAGAAGACTATAAACGAAACTAAAAACATGACATGGCTTGACAAGCATGCTACATTTTTGCCAATCAAAATTTTCAGAAAGCTGAAGATCTTTCACTTGCGGAGTCTGTAGGTAGGTAGCCTGTCATTCTACTCCGTCGTGGGGGATGTTGCACGCTGGAAGCGCTGTAAGCATTTAGACTCCTCAGCCTCTGAGTTAGAGGCTAATACCCCATTAAAGATGTCCCCTTTCTTCATTGCATACGGCAAAAAGGACAGCGTTGATACACGACCACAGCCAACCGTGTGCACAAGCAGCGTCTAGCCGCGCTACAGTGAGCGTCAGCCAGATCAATCCGCGATGTCTAGAAATGAGCAAACCCGCAGAATTGACATAAAACGGAAAGCCAGAATGCTTACATCGCTTACATCCTATACGCTTTTCTTGGTCGTTCAACACATCCTATACGTTTTTCTTGGCCATTCATAAGCTCAACATACCAAATAAATTGACCACCGCGTTAATATCATACGACGAATATGATCGTGTAAACCGCAGCATGACCGTGGTGTAAACAACCATACGGTTACTAACATGGCTCGACTTGGCTAACAGCGGCTGCGCTACACACTGCAACCATCATAGAGTTTACTAGATATCTGCCGCGTCGCTAGTTTTCCCGTTAGAGCCTATGCGTTAGAGCAATTGGTTAGAGCGGAGCCAATTGGCGGAGCATAAGAGTTTCTCACTATATTACTCTATGGAGCCGAGGTTCCTGTAGTTCAGGGTAGTCGCGGAGAGACGGCGCTCGCTGCCGACCCTACTTTCTGTTGAGGAGAAAGTGACGATTACTAGGCTGGCGCACCTCTATGGGCGCGCGTTCGACCAATGGCTTGACGAGAGACTGTGGGTCATTTAATGCATGAAGCACACAGAACGTCGTTACTAAAGCCCCTCCATGTGTATGGAGGGGCTTTAGTAACGGCGGTGGCGCGTGGATGGAGGGGCTTTAGTCGTTACATAGTACGATACATAAAGCAAGCTGCCGATGACTGTATGTGGGCTGTGTTTTTGGCAACCGTAGTGTGAGCATTAAATGGTGTTAGAGCATTTACCGACCGAACCGAATTGTCACAGCCGCCACACAGTCAAGATTTGCCACTAGGATATAGCTGAAAAAAAAGAAAAAGAAAATGATGCAGCAGAAGCAGACTTCAGCAATTTCTTTGACTACTCTGTGATTCATTCATTGTGACAGAAGCATCCTCCCACAACAAAGACCACCACCTATTTTTGCCTGCCTCCTTTATCCTTAAATAAATGCACTCAGCCACAGCAGAGGAATGTGCAGCAAGCCAGCAGTTACAGGGTTCTTGGTTGGGATGGTGATAGGTGCAGTTGTAGAATAAAGTAATACAGTAGGACCTGGTTCATACATTGTGTAAATAACTGCGAGAAAAAATGTACTAACCAGGAAAACATAGGATCCGAAGTAACAAAAAAAATTGGCAGACCCAACTATTGTTGACATCTACATGGACTGCGCATATGCACTGTCTTCATGCGCACCTGGTGCCTGTAGGTGACGTAATCTGAAGTTTCAGAGATGCATTCAATGCAGAGGCAATAGAAGCATTCGCTCCCCTCTGTTTGCGCTCTTTATCATGCCAGCATTATTATAGCGCATGTTCGCGATCATTGAGTGAGATTTGTTCACGTTTGCCTGTGCACACAACACCATGCTTGCTAACTTAAGCAATAAGTTAAGGTTTCCTGCAATTTATACAGCCGAATAACTTGCTTCGTGTAATTGTGTAATACTTTGCCATCACTATCAATGTTTTGCTTCTCATACAGCACTGCGACTTTATCATTGAAATTCATTTTTTCCAATTGTCCGATAAAGTGAAATTTTTACGGCCCTTCCATGTAAGAGAGATCCACAGGCAATGATGACTTACTTGCATAAAAGGTCGAATTTCAATATAATGATATCTCGATATAACGAAGTGCCTATTTTACCGTCTTCTTTATATTGAGCTATACAATGGCAGACTGGCAGCCAGCTTTGGGATGATCACAGTGTGATTGGGAGATTTCGTTTATAAACTTTGGTCGCCCTGCTTATCAGTGTCGTAGCTGTTGGGTTTTGCTAACCAGGAGACAATAATTCGGTAGACCTGGCAGGCATACATATATAGATCTGGCTCGTAGATATCTGAAAAGCGCACACACCTGTTAATAGAAGAGCACAGGTTATTCAACGGTTTTATCATATAAATGCAACACCTAAGATGTTGAAACACATCACATGTTAAATATTTTTCTTACAAGTGGGTAACACTTAAACGTTACAACACATTGTGTGTCACATATATGGCAAGCCATCACTGCCAGTGTGATGACAACAAAGTTGCAACTCCTCATGGTAGCCGCACTGGAGAAAATCTTGGCTCATGATCAACTCCCATTGTTCCGACTTAGGTGGCACACAGCTAGCCTCATGCCTTCCCATGCAAGCTACAACAAAATGCACTGAAGGTAGCCACACAAGCACTTCTGTGCTTATGCACTTGTTACTTCACTTAAAGTTTCTGCAGCAGTGTGCTTGAGAGCTAAACACATTAGGCACTAGGCTATTGTGCAATGTTCATGCTTGGTAATCTGTGAAAGGTACATGGACACTGAGAATGGTTATGTATGTACTTGAGAGACCACAACATTCATTATTATAGGCAATTATAGGCTCATGGCAGGTGTTGTTAGTTGATATTTTATACATAGCAAGACGTTCTTAAGAACAGTGTCCACTGCGAGGGCCAAAGAAATCAGTGAAGTCCATTTAATTTCTTTATTGGCAATATAATTTACAGCTTTAACATCCAATGCTACATAGGGTTTATGAGTAATGACAAAGCAGTAAGCTTCAGGTTGATTCTAATCACCTGAGATTCCTGTACCACATGCCTAAATACAAGTAAGAGTGTTTTGCATTCCACTTGCATCAGAATGTAGCCTCTGCAGCCGAATATAAAATTTAATACGCATGACCGCATGCTAATCAAAACAATACCAAAGCCACTATGCCACTACAGTGTTAAATTTATCCCCTTTAATCATGCTCCTCTGCTTCTCTGGTCAAGCAGTGCGAAATACTCACTGCATCCCGAGTCTGTGTTCCTCCATGGCCGTAACGTGACTCTAAGTGGTGCATTAGTTTGTCTTTTTTAGAAAACCCTTTCTTACATACAGGACAGTGGTACTGGTAATGGCCTCTGTGCACCACTTCTTCATGCCTCCTTGCACTCCTGATTCGTGTGAACGTCTTCCCGCACACTGGGCAGGCGTGAGGCCTTCCGTCCGTGTGCTGGGACAGCATGTGTTCGATGAGCATGTGCTTTTGCATGAAGGCCTGACTGCAGTTGGGGCACACATTGACAGATTTGTCATCGGCCACATGCAACCTTTGGTGGCAAGCCAACTGAGATTGCTGGGTGAAATGCTGCCCGCACTCTTCACACTCGTACAATGTTCCATCTGACTGTTCTCTCTCATCTAAATGGTCTCTCAGGTGCCGGTCGCGATCTTCCCGCTGGCTGAAGCCTTTTTTGCAGAATTGACACTGAAACGGCTCCTCGCCTTTGAGAGTCCTTTCCTGCAAGCTGAGATGGTTCCTGAAAATGAGAAGAATAGAAGGGAAGGATGTCAGTCGACATATAAAGTTTAATACAAATGTCATACCATATTCTCACATAAGTGACGCCCTTTTGAAATTTTTTAAGATTTAAATTATCGAGCTTTTACATGCCAAAACCACTTTCTGGTTATGAGGCATGCCATAGTGGGGGACTCCGGAAATTT
The DNA here is from genome assembly GCF_050947875.1 of Dermacentor variabilis. Classification (NCBI taxonomy): domain Eukaryota; kingdom Metazoa; phylum Arthropoda; class Arachnida; order Ixodida; family Ixodidae; genus Dermacentor; species Dermacentor variabilis. The sequence goes on along the minus strand of NC_134578.1, from coordinate 12,259,341 downwards.
GGACCATCTAGGGTTCTTTAACGTGCACCTAAATCTAAGTACAGAGGTGTTTTCTGATCTCGCCCCCATTGAAATGCGGCCACCGTGGCCAGGATTCAATCCCGCGACCTCGTGCTCAGCAGCCCAACACCATAGCCACTGGGAAACCATGGCGGGTACCCTTTTAAAGAAAACAAGATTGCATCTGAATTTCTTGAGTGTAGAGCCTACATGACTAAATAAAAAATAAATGTGTATCTACACTCGTACAACCTTTCGTCGAAGTGGTCTTTTAGGTGCCGGTCGAGATATTCCCGCTGGCTGAAGCCCTTTTGACAGAACTGGCACTCATATGGCTGCACACCTCTGGGTGCCCATTTATGCAAGCCAAGATGGCTCCTGCAAAGTGCAGAATAGATGAGAAGGGTGAGAGTTGAAATATAAACAGCGTTTGACAGAAATATCATATATTCTCAGATAAAGGTAACCCCCCCCTCTCCTTTCTTTTTCTTAAGTTCACATCGGACTTTCTTGAGTGTGGCGCCTACAGGAGTAACCAAAAATGTACATCAACTTTGAAAAAACAGGCATACTTGCCACCATATGTGATTGATCTTGGGAAGCATTTATTTCAGCTTCTTTCACTTTTTAATTTGTCATAGCTGGCACATAACAAGAGCTGGAGCAGTTGGAGTTGAGTTGAACGCACACATGCTGTTTAAAGTATGCAGTATGCAGGTTTCTGTATCTGTATGCAGGTTTCGACTTCTCATTGCATATAAAACAATAACTCACTACCAGGGTTTTCACGGAAGACGTCAACAGAATGTTTCCGCTGATAATGCCCTCATAGATTTAAGATGGTGTGGGAGTGACAAAAGCTCACTCCACAAATGTGTACAGCACGCATGAGCATGCAAGTTCACATGTCGAAAAAACAGTGCAAGCACAGGATGACCACTGAAAGACACAAAATTCAATACACAACCTTCGAGTAAGACATCCTGAGCACACAAATGCACAGCAGCAGGTGCTCCCTACAGAAAGCAACATAGGCTCTCACCCTGCAGATGGGGAAAGCATGACACCACAAGGCACGGGAAGGAGGGATACGAACTTTGTATTATAAGAAGATTATAGGTGCCCCATCAACAAATGCAGTAGAACCTTGCTGGCATGTTGCTCATTCATATGTTTTCCCGGGTATAACGTCACTGAATCCTGGTCCAAACAAAGAGTTCCTATGTATTAGAATCCCCTTTTACATGTTGTCATTTCTGTATTACACTTTAAGACTTTGGCATATAATAACAAGTACCAAATGTAGCGTCTGTAGCATAAAAATTCAAAATGAAAAAAGTAAACTGCAGTAGACACCCTAGCTGCGCACTTCAGACCACCATCAATGCATAGCTTTGATGCACCACTATTTTGGTGGTGTCACGAATTTCAGTGCCCCAGAAATGGACAGAAACACAATTCAAATATGTTAAAAAACATTTATCTAAAAGAAAAAATAACAAAAGAAAACAAACAGCAAACTACCCTGACACTATAAAAACTATACACACACGAGACACTCCAAAAACTAGGTATACACATAAATAAAAACAAACAAGCCCTCAACTACATATTGTTCCTCCGCTCGACTAACCAACCATCACGAGCAAACGAACATTCTGACCGTCGCCAGTCGTGTCGGACTCCGGCCCAGCATGGCAAAGGACTTTGGCTTGCGTGGTTGTGATGCAGTGTGGGCGTTGACCTGCAACGAGAGCGACGAGGTTGTAGTCTTCCGCAGAGACCCGCGTGGCACAGGACGCGGTCTGATCCAGTCGGCCGTTGTGCCGCTAATGTGGCCAAGTGATTGCCTTCGTGGCACGGGATAGCAATCGCTTACAGCAGCGTGGGCATGGACTGGGGCCGCAGAACACAGCCACGGCGACGCAGTCGAGGCTCAGAGCCGGAGTTTTCGCTGGCAAACTTATGAACGTCCCTTCTCCGGTCCGTGGTCACCGAAGCTGCTGCCTCCTGTCTCCAGAGCATGGCTGGAGATGCCACTGTCTTGCTTCTCGACCACGTCAGCAATGCCAGCTCATCTCCGCCTGCACCTCCTGTTTCTTAATTTCTTCTTTTCTCTAGCGTTTCATGTGCTTCTCAACTGCGGATACCTTCCCTGTTTCTTCGACTGGCGTCTTCGTCTTTTTCGCATTGTCATACAGGTCTTGCCAGTAACTCATGACAGGCGGGTGTGTCTTGGCATGCGTTTTTCAAATTTCATAAACCTTACAATGCGTCGTTTGATACTCAGGTTCTGCCTGCATGGTGATTCTGCCTGCGTGGTGATTTGGCCACAAAGTCGAGCAGAAATTACAATAATGCTATGTGCTACTAGAAGACGATGACGTTGACCCTTGGATATAGTCGGACATACCCATAAGCCCCCACTGCTGATCTGACAACAACGACATGCCTTGCTTGATGCTGGCTGGCTTCCATACTGGCCAGTGCTTGTTACCCTTGTAAATACACCCTGTAAATAGTTTCGCTACTGTGCTTTCACGTAACAATACTTTGGTTTTCATATGTTGCCAGCATCATAGAGTTTCTTACAAAAATTACTAGAGGGAACTCTGGCGCTGCAGTCGTTGTCCTACCATGGCAATGATGGGAAGTACATGGATTTGTCTGATCTTCGTGCTTGTGGACTCAAACGTTCTTGTGGCTTTGTATATTACGCTATATAAATCTCATTGTATATTTCAGCGCAATCTACAGTCTTCGAAGTGCAGAAGACACCGGGAATGCGTACAATTGCTATTAATTGCAACGATTGAGCTTCTCCAGGTGGCCAAATCAAAACGCACCAAGCGTCTCAAGGCACTGGCATGCCTGCGATAAATTCATAAGGGCATTTCATTCGTTTGTCGATACATGCATCCGTGGCTTAATGGTTTCAATATCAGGCTTCTGTGCTAGAGTCCTTGTGTTCGAATCCTGCCGTCCGGCAATTTTAATGATGTTTATTTAATTATTTATTATGCAATAAGCTGTTGAAAATGAAGAGTTTGCAAAGTCAGAAAGCCGTTTGAAGCCAAAAGGACGAAGTTTAGGCAAATCCATGTACTTCCCATAATTCCCATGCTAGGACAACCGCTCCCATTGCAGCTCCCGTAGACACTAGAGCCAGAGTTCCCTCAAGTAATTTTTGTAGGAAACTCTTTGGCCAGCATGGTCGTCGGCCATTTCAGCAGCGCCTCCTCAAAACTGAAAATAGCGAAGCCTAGTCAATCCAGTAACCGCCGACCACACCAAACTGCAGCACAAGCCAGCATGGCAAGGAATGTGAACAACAAACAAAACAACAAGAAACACTGCGTTTTAGAGGCAACATGTAACTTTATTTTTGTTCGTAGTTTTCTCAGCATCTGCTTTGCACATGTCACTGTTATTATACGATGGTGCATGGTGTTGGAATCTATGAAAAATTGCAACAGCACAGGCCAAGAGCCAATTCAGTGACGTTATCATGAATAGCCCGAACAGTGAGAATTTATGAACTGATGGGTTGATGAGCAGAATGCTTCATTTTGGGTCTTTCACTATAACAATCTCTCAGAATAACGAACGATTTTTAGCAGTTCTGCGTGATTCATTATACAGTCAAACCTGACTATATCGAACCAGTTTACATCAAATTATTCTGTATAACAAACAATTTTTGAACACAGTATAGTTACAATGAGTATATATAGCAAAAATTATGAAAACAGCAGCGAATCCCAACAAGTTGGCTTTCCCCCCAGTAAGAGTAAGTAAGAGGTTGGATAGAGCCGCACTGCCGGGTTTCCTCGCCGTCGCGGCTCCATCCAGCCACTTTCCCTACCGTGACCGCGCTGTGTTGGGCGAGCCGTCGACATCCCCCTGCAAAGAATGATCCTGGCCCGCCCGCAGCGCTTGCTCAGACAGCCAATCGTGCAAGATGGCCCAAGTGTGAATTGTCTTGCTGCTTTTTGAGTTCCTTGTGTTTGCGCCTTGTGGGCCGCCTTCTCCCACAGTGTTGCCGTGACGAAGCGGCAGAATTTGCTTTTCGCCATGAAGCTCAAAATAGTAAATTGGGCTGAATGCGGTGAAAAGTCGGATGACCCTGCAGCGTGCAAGATTCCGAGGAGCACTCTCAGCACAATCTTGAAGAATAAGGGGGAGATTAGGGCTATAGTGGGCAAACTCGCGACTCGGTGGCGTTTTTACAACTGCTAGTAGGTACAGCGGGACGGGGCGTTTTTCACGGCACTCGACGTTTCTGCGCAGGCGCGAGCAAGAGCGGGTGCAAGAGAGAAAATCTGGGGGCCTTTGCTCCTTGAATATGTGAGTCTGCCTAGGCACAACGAAGGAGGTTTCTTAACGCGTGTTGTATGCAGTTATTCCCTAGGCATGCCGGCATTGCGTAGTGCGGTCCAGTTTGTTTACGCTCCGCCACTGGCTGCCCGCGCGGTGAGGCAGTGGGCACAGATGCCCCATTTGGTGATCGCTGTGTCTGAAGGGGCAAGGTTCTGACTGGTGTTGTATAAGTCGCGGGTCGCTTTTTTAGTTGCAACAATAGATTGCATTTTTTTACAAACACTGCTCCAGGAGGGCACATGTAATCAGTAAACGGAGGCCTCAGGAGGGCACCTGAGGTTATGATAAAGCAGGCGGCTCAGGATCTCCAGGGCACCCAAGGGGTAGCGGGGGGATCAAAGCTGGAAGCAGGGCGGCCTGTGGGTTTGGGGCCACGGAGGCCAAAGCTCACTCGCTGCTCTGCCCCTCTTTCCTTCGCTTGCGCGGGAGTGGCACTCATGAAGGCACCATCTTTATTATTTCACCCTCACAGGCTTTCACTCGCACCTAAATCACAGTGTGCGGGGCACAGTAGGATCTTATCGCACCTGGACTTTACATATGGAACATCACGCCACTTCGGCGGTCGCTCTTGTCGCGGTGCACGCGGTTTGAGAGGTGCGTTCCCAAGCAGCCGATTGCAATTCAATCATTTTACCCTCTGTGTCAGTGGAAGTTTTCATTCATTGTCTCGGTATTCCATAGCGGCGGCAGTGAAATTTCATTATACTGAAATAGCGTTCAAGCACACCTCATTATATTGAGGTTCCCAATACATGGTGCTCTATGGACAAGAGGGTATGAAAAGTTAAATTGTTCGTTATATCAAGAATTTTGCTATATTGAAGTTCGTTGTGTCTATGTTTAACTGTACCGTAACTAAGCTGTAATCAGTGCTGGTATAGCAACATGGTGTTTCCTTTAATAAGGGTAGGCCATACTGTATATCCTTAATTTCTATGTACCCAAGATAATGATAGCTTGCTAAATTCTTGTTATGCAATGCCAGGAGACTCCCGAGCATGTGCGGTACCATATTTTCTTACCTAAAATTTGCAAGCATTAAACTTTGTGAAAAATTATTTCATATACGATTTCATATCCCTTTTTTTTTTCTTTCTTAATTCGATTCGAAATCTACTATTCGGTATTCTCACACCCCTAATTACAACTTGTTTAGAATCCTGTGACGATGTTCAGCTGAAGCTGAACAGTCTGTGCCAGGACCCCACTACTGCTCCTCCTTCACATGCATGAGACAGGTGGCAGTTGTGGGCCTTACTCATTTAAGCCTGCACTCAAGGCTTGCAGCTGTGGAACAGGTACAAGCCTCCTCGTAGCAATAAAAATGTAGTGCTGCAGCAGCAATTCTGCAAAACACTTTTGGAGCAACTGCAACTCTGCTGTGCTACACCAAGAGGCTAAATGGCATAAACAAGTACAATTACAAACAAGTCCCTTTCAGTGATATGTCCACGCTGATAAGTAGCTGAAACGCAATGTCACATGGCAGAGTGAAGCAGGACGCTGCTAACTTCCAAATCATGGAGTATGGGCAGCACAAATTTTCTCACCTCTGCTTGTGGTCCTGCCACAAGTGTGCATTCAGCACATCCTCCTTCAAGAAGAGGTCACCACATTCCTTGCAGGGGTAGACCGTGTGCAAAACAGTGGCAGTGGTTTCGTCCTCTTGAGACAAAAGAGGGAGAAGAATAAGACATTGTTTGGGAAAAGTGGGAACAATTTTAAGCAGAAATGAAGTTTTCGCCTTTCATTTTCCTGGTGCACTCTTTGTTACCTTTAGTACATTGCATATGGTCACAGTTAACAATAAAAAACAAGCAATAACAAAAGCAAAGCATATGACCACGCACATTGCATATGTGTCCCATGCACTATTCCCTTGTGTTCCTACTTCTCACACCACCTTCAACAGTCCCGACACTGCCCTTACTAGATCAATCTTCCATCCTAATCAACTGCATGTAGGAAGCATCACGCAATGCTCTGTCTGACCTTACATTTAACATAAAGCTGGGTAAGCAATAGTTAGCTAAATGAAACTGTTAGACTAGTACAACAAGCTTACTGACGGTGACAAGGCCACGCATAAGCACAATATTATTTTTGTGAACTACAGTTCACAAAAACTAGAACTGTGGCGACAATAGCTCTACCAGTTGCTACGCAGAATATGGAACAGCAGCATTGCAACAAAAATGTGAAAGGAAATGGTGAATAGTTAAGAAAGCCCAGTGCACCAAGAAAATGACCTGAAATATTCACATTCCATGTTGTTCTCATTCATTTGCTTGTTGTCAAGCCAACAGTGCGAAACAACCCTGCACAATCTCCATACTTCTGTCAGAGTGACAAGAGCTGACGTTAGGAAGAACCAAGCATCAAGCGAGCATGACTTGGACAGTGAGGAATCCCTAGCATATTGTTGATCCCACGACGTCGTGCTTAGCAGCGCAATGCCATGACTACTAAGCCATCACAGCGAGGGCAATATTTTACATATGTACACTAGTTAGCTCTTTGGGTACTGTGCATTCCCACCCACCTTGTCCCAAAGGTATTTTCAATGTGCAACAAATTCAATATCTGTTCAAGTAGCACGAGTAGGCTTTAAGTTATTTTATTTTTTAATCTGAACATTCAAACAAAAGTTAGCACATGCTAATAATGTTATTATTTGGATAAGTAGTGTCACAATAAGGAAATTTGTGCAAAAGAAAAGAACATTTTATATGTCTTGCAGAAGATTCAAAAGACCTTCTTTCTGTGGTATTCCTTAAAACATGGAACCACACAAAGTGGTACCTGGGTTTTTTTATTGTGCGTCCAATGCTCGGTACACAGCCATTCAGGTCAGGCACAGATGGTTGCAGGTCAGGCACATTTCGCGAGATTCCTTGCGGCACTTTTGACGCATTTGTGTTGGTGTGCAGACATGGCAGGCTCATGTTTGATGCTCTTTTGCTGCAGTGACAGGTATTTTCTTATAAAGTGCTGGCCTGTCAGATGCATCGGGTCATCTGCTTTCAATGCCTGTATTACACTCTTCTTTGGAGGTGTTTACTGGTATTTACCAACGAGCTGATGGATGTGTTCCAACAGGTAGCCTGTCATCCTTCTCTTGCCATCAAGCGTCCCATGAACAATGTTGTGGTTCAAGATAATGAAGGAGATGAAAAAAATATACCACTTCACTGACGTTTGAATAACAGCATCTGAAACTGTCACAATCATGTCTGCCTTGTCCACAGCTCCTATGCAGGTATTGTACTCGCTGATGCACAGAGGTATCATTTTGGTTCCACTGCTCCTTTTGTCCTGCCTTGGAGCCTCCAAAATTAGTTTAATTGAAAGCATGCACACCGCTTGTTTGTCCATCTACCACACAAACAAAAGTTCACTGAAGGACTTGTGTGTTGTGAACACAAGTAAACGAGCCTACTGCAAAAAAAATCACTGGTTATAGCATAAGAAATAAAATTACTGCCTGGCTAGACTTCCAAAAACACTAAATTGCAAACTACAAGCAAAAATCGTGATTGTCATTTAGGCTTCCACTACAAAACCGAGAACAAAGCTTTCAGTACCTATTTTGTATCTGCATTGCTTTGAAAACTTTTGTCGTCGTTTCACCTGTTATAATCCGCAGTACTTTAGTTAGCAGACAGGGAAAGAACACTAGTAAGACTTTAACAGTAAGTTGTTGCAATATATTTCCTTGCTATTCAGTATTCAAAAATACCGAATAGTTCATTTTCAACTGCCAATACAAATATTTAGTGTATAATATCCCATTTGCATTCAAAACTTCGAATATTCACCCACCCTTGATCTTGAAACTTATTTTGAAGAGCAGAGATTATCAACCACAATTTGTGTAATCTGCCACCCTCTGCCAGTCCATCACTGTTCACAAAGCGAAGAAACCACAGAATTAAGAAGTAGTGGTTGCGGCTCAGTAGCTTTGAGAAAGCTGGCATGCTGATGAGTGGATCCAGTGATGACTAGTCACCACATAAAGTTCTTTTCATAGTAACATAGCACAGTTACCAGCCAGGAGAATGTAAACTTCACCTAGTGTGACTTCCGTCCAATCATGAATGCAATTGGACAGAGAAGGTGCGCAGGCAACAAGCACCTGCTGACAGAATAGGTTTTTCCCTTCTACAATGATGTCGACAAAGTCTTGAGGAAACAATCTTTCAATATTTCCAGCTTGCACGATTCTGCAGAGATGTTAGGGTTTGATTCGCCAGATGCCACTGACTCAAATTCATGCAGTGTCGGTTTGAAGCAACCTGCTCTCCATGTTCTGTCAGAGCCTCCACATTCTCTTTTACCATTCTACAGATGTTTCATGCTTGCAAATTATTTTGGGAAGGGCAGACAGTATGCAGAAAGTCATGGCTTCACTCCGGCATGGCCAAGGGAGTGCATAGGAACGAACATGAGTACACCTGGCCACGGCACTTAAAGGACTAGAGAGGAAACATGAAAGTCGAAGCAGACCATAATTTCATTTTCTTTATCAATTACATGCGTTTCACTATTACAGAGGCTACACACTACGATGTTATCTTTAATTGGCGCAACTCGGAAAGGGTGAAAGAAACGAGACACAAGGGAAAATACATGGAAACAGGGGGAGACAGTACTTCGGTTGGCACATGACTCGCATGCTTCCGAAAATTGCAATGCTGAAGGCATACATGGCATGGTCGAACCTTAAGACATCTGTCAAGCTAAGCAAGAAATAAAATTAGCCCATTGCATATGCAGCATTTGTAAAGCGCATAACATTGGCCATGCTGTGTTACATACACCATTATGATATATGAAGAAAAAAAAGTGCCATTCCCGGATTACTGCTTTCAGGCGATACCAGGCTTACTCAAAAATGGGATATACAGACCTGTCTACCTGCATTCTTTTCTTTCTTTCTTTTCTGAAGCCCATCTTTACTTCCTAACCCACAAAAAAGCAAACACTCACCGCTTTCATCATCCCATACATCACCAGCTGGCTCGCAGACACGCATTCTGTTATCTTCGACAAAAGTATTCAACGGCGTTTGTAATGGGATGGACTCCGCTACTGACTTCTTTCCTTGGGCATTTACAAATGCCTCTGATGTCTATTACCATGCAAAAAAGGAAATAGCAGCATCACTAAATAAAGCCTAAGGTGCAATGCAAGTGAAGAATATCCATCAAGCGCATAACAAGCTGACATAAGAGTCAATGTAGCTTCATTCAACCCTCTTTAATTGATGAAACCAAGTGATCCATAATCAACAAGTGGTTCTGACAAACAACTGCAGTTCATCATGCACCAATTAATTCACTGGAGCCATACAGGTTAGAGCGCCACAAGTAAAATTTTGATGTTGCACGGTCACAACAAATAAGCCACTAAGATCATCAAAATTGTTGGTCAGTCGCAAGCATGTTATGCCTGCACTTAGTGCTGCACCCAAAAAAAGAAAGAATGCAAGGAAAGTTCCTCTGAGAGGTTGCAGAGTCTGGAGAAAAGGTGCCACAACGCTGCCTTGGTTCATCAGTAGACAACATACGTACGAATCTTAGGAGGGGAATGGGCAAGCATGTGGAAGGTGGTGTGAACGTCAAGCAGGAAGCCCACTACGCAACCACACACAAAGCACTCAAGATCATTGCAGTGGGGACTTGTTGCAACACAGAAGTCGCTTATGTTATCACTTAAACAGTACAGAACCAATGTTATCCTACATTGTTGGCTATAAGGTAGGGGCACCAAACAGGAACATCGAATTTAGACTGGTAACATCTTTCAAAATGGTCATTTTCGTTAAGATTATGAGCAGAAAAAAAATTAAGGCCAAGCTTCTTGCTTTTTCAGTTTCATGACAAAATCTCAAGAGGCAGAATGGCAGTGTTACATTATTAATTTCAATGTACTTTCTTGAATTTGGAGCGTTCTGGTGCAGGAAGAGTTCTCAAAACTTGCTGGTCTGAGTCTTTGGTTTCTTTAGAATGCAGCATAGTACTCCTTTACCAACAAACAATTAACCAGACTCAAGTATACATTCTCAATATACGTGAAATCACAATGAGCTGGTACAGGAGCAACGAAATGCCTTTCGTTTGTCCCATCTTCCGATTTAACAAGCGTCCTCTGAAGCAAGAGTGCCTGTTTTGGTATTCTACAAATTTGTTTGACTACTAAGCTCAGTTTAATATTCCTCTTTGGTGTCGCATTAAGGAAAATAATGAGCAAAATGAGAACAAGGGGAAAGCAGGAGCCAACGTTTCGACAAGTGGACTTGTCTTCTTCAAGGCAACATATGCTTTCCTCGCCACAGTATGTATAGGTGGGGTTCTTCTAAAGGGGAGAGGGCATAAGGCGGGTGGGTGCGGCAACAAGCGAAGGTGTGTTAGCGGCGAGAGTGTCGAATTGAGAATAAAGAAGTGCTGTGCATAAGGCCAGGGACACGGCCGTCTGTCAATCACGTGTCAAAACCCGTGTGTCAGCCTGCGTGTCAACGGCGTGCACAGCAGCCCTCTATTACCTGTTTCGCTGGTGGTTGTGGGCTATCGTGTCTCTGAAAGAGATGATAGAAGGAGTGGCAGAAACTGGTGCTTGTGAAAAAAATAATAATAAAAGAATAGAAAATACTGAAATGGAATAAACAAAGAAATAAATAAATAAAAGAAAAAACGGAAAGAAAAAGAAAAGCCAAGACACCAAACTAACTCACTTATTACAAATAATCCTAAAAAATTCTGGCAAATAATTTTTCCTTATAGTAAGTCTACTAATCGCACTACAATACACGATTCAAAACAATCTCCACTTTCTGATGAAGATTCTGCACTTTCTTTCAATGCATACTTCGCGTCTGTTTTTACACAAGATTGTTCCAATGTGCCATTTGTTCCTGAACAACCCTTCCCTTTCATGGCTCCAATCACCATCATTGCCGAAGGTATCATGAACCTCATCACGAATCTTAAGGTTTCTACTTAGCTGGCATTGATCACATCTACTCTAAAAAAACTGAAGAATACTACTGATATTTCCAGTCGCTTTCTGTGTCTCGTCTTTAACCAGTCAGTATCATCAGGTGAGCAGCCTAAGGATTGGAAGATTGGTAAGGTAGTTCTCCTATCTAAATCCAGTGACAAGCACTCCCGCTGTAATTATCGACCTATTTCACTAACATGCATATGCTGCAAATTACTTGAACGTATTATAGCTTCTATTATATCACGTATTATAGCTGTAGGGGTTACATTAGTTTTCTTGGGTGGATCTGCAGCTCTAATATCTTCGTGCTGGTATTTATCTAGTAATCTGTCCTCCATAGTTTCGACGAATTGTTCACATTCTCTTCTTTCTGGTTGAGATAAATTTACGCTGTCGAGTTGATCAGCAATTATCGTAAGTTGTTCTTTGCAGTGTTCTTTGAGCATATCAAATAAAAAGAGTGATGCATTTTCTAGGACAGCATTCTACTTCAATGATAGCCTGGAAGGTAAAGAACCGAGGGCACATCTAACCTTAATTCTGAGACCTTTTGAAATTTTCCTCTGTTTAATGCAGCTAGTGTAAGGTTTAGGTGAAATCTGTAATTTGCTTGTTTGGCGGTGAGTTTGCGGGATTGGAGGAAAGGGTGAGATTTGCTGTTGCGTGTGCTATCTGTAGTGGAGAATAATGGAACTCTTAAAAAGCCTAAATGAATATTACTTATATGTGCCTGGATACAAATAAAGTTTCGGTTACAAGACTCAAAGCAATACAAAAGATAAAAACAAAGCTGAAGTTTCACCTTCCCGGAACATTCAGTCTGTACTTCGCAAGTCCTCTGCAAATCGACAAGACAAACTTCATTATTGTACATACCAACGCTTCAACATGAATACAAGAATGCAAGATTAATTGGGAACAACTTTTAACAATTGATCTTACCTTTACGGCAGCTTCAGTTTGTACACAACTGTCCACCTAGAAGCAAATGTTTTTTTGTGTGAAAACCAGATGGTCTCAGTTACAGGAAGTAAAGCTGGAGTGAGAAATGGTGGCTACAATGTTTCAGAAACAACAAAAAGATTACCTTTCCAACTTCTTCCGTCTGCCCACAAAAGTCAACCTGTAAGGGAGATAATTACCACAGAAATTGAATGGCAGTTTCTCAGACACACAAATACATGAACACAATATTCAACATGCTACCATAAACAAATTTGTCTTAACCATGGCTACGCCTGTTCTAGACATTAAAAAAAGCATGAAAACACTTGGAAAAACACATTGAGCAAGACAAAAATTTGTTGTCTTTGAGTAACTGTTTATAGAAGCCCTATTAATAACACCATAATTTGAGGCATAAACCTTGATTTTGCTTCATACAGTCGAGTCTTGATGATTCGAACTCGAAGGGGCCCAAAAATTTGTTTGAATAAAAAGAAGGACTTCTTTTTGAAGTATCCATGCACCACAGCAGGATGCATTAACAGTGCAGAGTGAGTCGCGAAATGTCGTGGCGTGCAAGCACCACAGCGAGCGAGGACCACAAAACTGCCCACACCAGCCAACGCTCGCTTCTTGATAACTATAGTGTACTGGAGTAGGGGTAGTGGGCCGAGGGTGAGGCTTGGGCAATGCGCGTGCATGAAGCAGAAAATCCAGAAAAGCTTTGCAGCCGCGAGGCGGCGCTATGGAGCCTTTCACCTTATTTCACCAGTTGCCCGCTGTGCCAACGCCGCGACAAAGTTGGTTCTTTATTCTATGGCCGCGCTCATACGTTGGCCTGTCACCTGCATTCGTCCATGCATTTATGTTGTTCTGTGTTTTGTGCACGCATTTCTTATTTCATCTGAAGTTTTTTCTCTGACCCGCAAGGTGATATGACGAAGCCTCGTCAGAAGAACTGCTTCGCTCCCAGTTGCAGAAGTGGATATAGTGGCGTGAAGTACGCGCCCAAGTTGCTTGGTGTCCCCAAGGACGATGAAAGGTGCTGTGTTCGGAATCAGAACATTCACCGTGCTGATAAGCCCCTGGAGCTGAATGACGCTGTGTGTGAGCTACAATTCAAAGCAAAGTATGTATTTCAAGACTATGTTCACGTCACTGATGGAAAGGCAGTGCAGATACCACATGAAAAGCCCTCGCTTTGACTGGATGCAGTACTGACCATTCTGCCAAATGTTCCCCAGTACCTGTCGAAGGTACCAGCATGCAAAAGACCTCCAAGAAAAAACGTGTGCGCAGAACCTGCAGTATGTGGTTCGTCTAAGAAACCTTGCTTGCAAGTTGATGAGCTTCGAATGGATGGGCCGGCAATTGGCGTGCAGTACGTTTGACTTATGGAATGAGTTTCAATCGACAGAGCAGTGGGCTGCTCCCAAATTTCCCAACGATGGTGGTGCTGCTTATGTTCACGTGTCTTTTAACAGTCAGTCTCATGCTGTCATGATCGAAAAGACTGTCTTCATGGACTCCGGAAGTACACAAGGCGGCATTGTCTGCCCGACGTATGTTTGCCATGCGTTAATATCAAAATCACTCTCGCACACCATGGAAGAAGCGAAACAAGTGCTGCATGACTCTTTTCATCCTGTTTTACAGCGAAGCTGTCTATGACTAGCATCTCAGGATTTCCTTGTGGCGTAACGTCAACAGAAAACTATCTTCATCTATGGCTCATGCCTCTGTAAGGCAGAGGCTACAAGCACTCACCAAAGTGAAGGGAACTGTGCATACATTCTCTGGAATGACGCAGACAACATACAGAACAGCATACGTTTTAATGAAGAACAAGCTTAAGACAAGTATCCGAACCACGTGCATAATTGGTGAAAGACACCAGCGAAGCACGTAACGCTCCCTGAATACGTTTCCCAGTAAAGATTACTACTGCACAAGCTGCTGCGGTGACGACAGCTCGACGTTTGCACACGAAGCAGGGAGTGACGTAAGTACGCTTTCATACATACAAGAATCAGCCTAGTAAATGATTTATGTTGTGACATGCACGTATGATGATGACCCCTGAAGAGCAGTGTGCGTACAAGGCACGGCGAATTTCTCTTATCTCTGGCTCACTCTTTGTAGGTGCACAAAGTAGCAACGCAAGCCAAGTCACACGCTGTCAAAACATAATAATTAAGTGCATGTGAATGTCGCCACGTGAATAATTTCAAACTACTACACAAAGGGTATCATAAGAAGCCAACAAACACTGACACCAGAAACCACCCACAACCTTCGCAAAATGCGAAGGTTGTGGGTTCGGTTCCCACCTGCGGCAAGTTGTTTTTCCATCCACTTTAATTTCCATTGATTTATCGTTTCTTTATTTCATTTATTAAGCACAAGTAATTTCCCCTATGTTGTCCTTGGTGTCAGTGTTTGTTGGCTTCTTATGATATGACTAATAAAAATCGGGCCCCTCGGTTAACCCCCTTTCTTCTCTTTACGCAAAGGGTAATCATTCTAATTGTCGTTTACAGCTTCGCTGTCCAACCACCTCTACAGCATGGACTGGAGCCCATTTTTTTTGTGTAAATAAATCGCTCTTTGTAGAACTAAACCTGTGTGTGCACTGAATGTTTTCTTTTCAGTGAAGGTTCTGATAAGCCAGTCGTGCCACCGGCACATGCTTGGACTCGCAAGTACCAAGGAAACCTTTTGAGCTTGTGTCTTTACAAGAAAACAAAGCAACTTTGTTTCTTTCCCCACTTGATCTCTCTTCTGTATGTTAGAGGGTGCGGTGGAGCGCATTGAAACGCATTTTTCTGGCCGGGCAAGGAGACATCCGACGTGTATGCGTGCATGAAGGGCCCAGGTGAAAGGTGCAGCAGCGCCACCTGTATGTTTCTGGGAAAACTGCTTCACCGCGGGGCCTTCCCACGGCTCACTACCCCTAATCTAGTACACTATATTGATAATGGCAGAAAACAAAACTTCAAGGAGCGGGCTAAGCTAGAGCCGCGCCGGCGGGAGCGCGCGGAGACCGTCGAAGATGAGGGAGTTACGAGGGAGATTAGAGGGAGGACGAGGGGAGCGTAGTTACGAGGGATGACGGGAGGGAAGCGAATCTGCTTACCCGCCAGCTTGCTGGATGGCGCTAATTACCTGTGCCACCGAAGCAGCGGAGTGGTTCTTTATTCTATGGCAAAGTCGCCGAGGCCGTACTGGGCCTCCGCTGCTGCTTCCCTCTGCGTGCTCGCGTGTCTTTTCCTTCATCTGCTGACAGATCGGCGCTGTTTACCTTCTTCGTCCTGCGTTCTTAATGGGAATCATGTCTCATCAAGATGACGAATTCGTTGCCGCTGATCATAATCATGTTGGTGTGCTTCTTTCTGTTGCGGCGGCGTCGCCGCGTTAGAATAATAATAATAATATTTGGGGTTTTACGTGCCAAAACCACTTTCTGATTATGAGGCACGCCGTAGTGGAGGACTCCGGAAATTTTGACCACCTGGGGTTCTTTAACGTGCACCTAAATCTAAGCACACGGGTGTTTTCGCATTTCGCCCCCATCGAAATGCGGCCGCCGTGGCCGGGATTCGATCCCGCGACCTCGTGCTCAGCAGCCCAACACCATAGCCACTGAGCAACCACGGCGGGTTCGCCGCGTTAGAAAGACAAGGAGAATGGAGTATATACTGGGTGTCGCGTTCGTGTATTCAGGGTATGTCTTGTGTAGAATCGGGTATGGCGCACTGTCTCTAACAACCTTTCCATCAGGACGTCTCGGTTTAGACACGTCATTGTAAAAAAAAACAAGTGCGAGCAAGAGATGACGCGAGCAGATAGTGCGAAAGAAGCGGTCTGGCTGAACTAGCGCGAGTACGGTCGGTAGGGTCGCATGGTGCCAGTTTCCTGCGCGTACGTCACAGTAGGAGCCACTAAAGGCACATTCACACCGAAAGCGGAGCGTCTAAGCGGCCAAGTGGATTTTCAACGCGGCGAGGCGGTGAGCGCGCGCACCTATTCAGACCGGACGGCTTGCCTGGCGGCCCACGTCGCAGGGAAGGCGGAGCATCCAGCGTTTTCGTGGCACACGTGTCGCCATCTCTTGGCACTGGTCGCCCGTCCTCAACGTGCACGCGCGAGCGTCGTCACCGCACCACCGTTGTCTGACCGGCCACTCTCGCTTGCTAACCACTTGTGAAGAATGATCAGCTCGGTTGAAGAAACGAAATAGTTGGCATTCTACTCGCTGCTTCTTTAGCAGCTTTTCAAGACGAGCAGCAGAAAGCTCGAAGGAAGACAGCCCGCCAACGCCGTTGGTGGGTTCCCCCCACCTTGCAAGAACGAGAGAGAATGGGTCATGCCAGTGCTTTGATTCTTGTATTCGGTGTCCTTGTATACGTCGTGTCTCTTGTCATATAGCATCGGGCAACATTTGATTGCGTCAATCAAAAGTGCAGCGCAAAATCCAGCTGCCTCGGTGGATGCCATTTTGAGTCGGCTTGTCTCCTAGAGCCCTGGTTGCCTGCGGGAAAGCGGGAAGCTCCGGCGGGGCGGAAAAAATCGGTCCGAGAGCGATCGAGCTGCCCGCCTTGTTTTCCGCCAGCTTTGCCCGCTCGGCGAGGAGGTTTTCGCCGCTTTCCGCCTGCCCGCTTTGCCCGCCCCGCCTTCGGTGTGAATGCGCCTTTAATCGCTTGCGGCTCGCTTGTCACCGCGGCGAGCGGTTCTTTATTCTATGGGCGAGCCACGAAAAAGTACAGCCCGATCCACGCAGTGATAGCTGTCGAAACAGCGAAGCTGGTGGTCGTTTTATGAAGTTTGAACTCGTGTTTAGCGCGATTTTCACGAGTCTTTTGTCTCGTCGTCGTTTTGCTAGATTCAAGCTTCGGTTTCGGAGTGCGTACACTCTTAAGTTGCGTGAGGTTGTGATCAAACCACAGTCTATCACACACCTTGCAGCTGTGGCCAATGTCACGATCGAGGAATTCTCTCTTGAACCGTGCATCGGCACCCTCCGTGGGAGGAACCGCTCTGTGTCGAAGTCTCTGCTCCGCCTCATGCTCTCGAAGTTGCGGGTTAGCTTGCCTCTGCTGGCGCTTGCCTTCGTTTGCCTTCTTTTGAAACTGTGGGTTGGCTTGCCTCCACCGCCGCTTGGCTAGGGCTTCCCGTTCTCGATGCTCAGTGGTAGCGGCTCCCCTCCGCTGGCGCTTTAATTGCGCTTCCCGCGCTCGAAGCTCGGGATTTGCGCGACGGCGACGCTGCCGCTCTCGTGCGAGCTCCCGCTGTCGCTCGCCCCGAGTGGAATCCATGGGGCGAAAGCAGCGAAAAGGCGAAAGCGCAAAACACCTATGCGAAAGAACGCGCGCCGTCGAAACCAGGGTTGCCAGATGGCCCCAACAAAAGGTAGCCAAATAATTTCGAAGTGCAGCCCGAAAATAGTAAAGCGTAGACGCGTTGTAGTGGGCTGAACCATAGAGTTTCATACAATAATGGGCCTGACGGCGCTCTACCGCTGAGTAAAGCCCCGCTGAGGCGCCGCGTGTGCAAAATTGTTCGAGAGCGCTGTATGCGAAGGAGGCGCACGTGGCATATTCGACGTAATTTTGCTGCGGGCACTGAGCCCGATTGCGCGCGTACCCTCTTATAATGGTGCGCTATTTCAACTGAAAATTTATAGAGAAACATTTTTGCTACGTATACGTATTTTAGCCATGGGTTATACAGTATGAAGTCTTCAATTTTGCTGTCGTTGTCAAGTGTGTCGTCTGCTAGCGAGCGCGCGTTCGTTGCGCCGACGCTGGCGGACGCCCAATTTTTCTCGCAGAAAGTCTGTGCAGTGAATTTTTTTAGTGGTTTTACATGCTTCTGTGCGCCCGCGACTCTTGTCGGCCGGTGCCTATTGAAGCTGCCTATCTGCAACATGAAGCTGCGCAAGATAATTTTATTGATATCGTGTCATTTTACGCGCGCTTCTTGTTGGTGGAATATTCATCAGGGATAATTATCAAAGATAACAACATTAAAGTGAAATAAACAAGATTTATTAACTGCGTGGTGCAAGGAGATGTAGATGACCAATGCGTTTTTTTTTTTTTGTAAAATACCTTACAAGGCCCCTACATGGGGATTGAGTAAGGCGGGCACACAATCAAGTACATAATAATAGTTGTAACAATAAAGTACATACAATAACAATAAAAAACATTAGCTACATAAAGCTATAAGGGTACATAGATATATATGTCCACAACATGTATGAAAGAGAAAAATTATCAAATATTCTACATACACTGATAGAAAAAGTGAAAACTCCTGACCGGAATAAGCGTGTTTATTTAAAAAGCTGCACCACACCCAGGTGAACCAATCGACTTCCCGAGAAAAGGAATCAAGGCTATTTTTAGACGTTGATATGAACAAAAGTGTTAGGGAAAAGACATTGCCTATGTACTCAAACTGAATCGGGGAGACCGGGAAGTCTTTACCAATGTAATCTCCGTGGTTTGTTTAGCAATCTAGCATGCAGGCAAAATGAAGTAGAAACATATATAGTCTAATCGAATGGTATTTGCTATTCAGATCGTATTCGGCTTCAGAATTCACTAGTAAAAATTATCGAAAAAATGTTTCGTATCTGAAATTAGTATGCAATTAGTACGTCGCTAAAAATACCGCAGTTATATGTCGATCATTTGGGACTTCAATAAAATTTCGGTCGGCGCTAGTTGGTACTAAAGCCCCTCCATACACGTTTCCGCCGAACAGATTAAGTACCGCCAACTTGCCTCCTCCTCCACGCTCCTCTCCCACTCACCCCCTTAGCTTCCGGCGCCAAACGGAACTTACGTAGCTGCAGCTTCCTGTTCCGAGTGGAAGTGACGTTTTGTTTTTTAGTGTTGCTTACTTTCGCGTCGCTGGAGTGGCTTTAATTGCACCAGCTGCGGTTGAAACTGTGAATGCGATTCCATCCAAGAACCACCGCCTATTGTAACCAGCGATCTGCTCGTGTTCGCTGCTTCGCGTCAACCTGCGACCGGTTGTGGCACGAGCGACAACGTACAGTGGAATGTAGTGCCTGGGCGCTTGTTGAGCGGAATACAACAGCTTGTCCCCTTTGTATTCTTCTTATGGTGACTGCCACAGCTCTGCTAAGCACGCGCGGGCGTCTCACCATCGTCCAACAGCAGTCAAAGCAGAAATTCCCGCAGCGCAACTCCAGGAAGCGGAAACGCCGGAACCGGAAATACCGGCACCGGATTTGGTGTGAGGGGAAAAGGCGACGCACAACAAAGGTTGTCGCTACTTAAGAAAGCGGCGGTGGCGCGTGGATGCAGGGGTTTCAGTTGGTGCACGGTATTTTGAAGGTGCAAAATTCAGCGCAAAACCAGGACAACCCACAGAGACGAGACAAGCACTGGGGCTGACTAACAACTTGTGGGTTGTGAGTTGGACTTTGTCGGTTGTCCGGGGTTTTGAGCTGAATTTTTCACCTTCAAGATCATTTTTTCATCAGGTTCGAAAAGGCTGGACTAACTGTCCCGACGAAATTGTTGATATCACATGATTCTTTATTTCTGGAGACAGGCCTTACGTGACATCTCATTATGGACATTGTGGGGACACAAATTTGGACCAGCCATGTGAGAAATATAATGCACAGCTAAATATCTCTACTTTTATGGCAGTACCCTCTACACTCTTAGGCAAAGTTACACCCTAGGGTGTAACTTTGCCTAAGGGGATCAGATGCAATAGGGGATCAGAAAATTTGGACGTGGTAGTTCATAGTGTTTTTTTTTTTTATTGGTTAGGATATTAGGCAGCATAGTAGCAAGAGCTTGGTGGCGCAACCCACCGCCCCGTTCTAAAGGGGACGCTCATAACATCCATCCATCCATCCATCCACCATGACGTCACCACTCCTCGATTGGAGAGCGGGCGAGGTACGCGGACGCTTCAGAACGCATTTTATCTTGAAATAAGTCTCTTCTTCTCATGAAACAAGCGTTCCGAGATTTCTGGGATGGTATTTCAACAGTCCACGGTGACTTAATTTTAACGTTTGGTGTCCCTTTAACCACAGCAATGAATTTACTACTAGTAAGTTAGCTGTGTTATAGAATAGCCTGTAATTACGGGCCGTAATAAAAATTTTACTCCATGCCAAACCACTGCTGTACACTCTTAGGCAAAGTTGCACCCTTTGGCTTGCCCCTTCTGCCACACAACGATAATCGTTATCTGCCTTGATGCGTTTCCTTTCCTTAACGCTGCAAGCCCGGTACTTTCCAGTAACGAACGGCACGCGCGTTATCAGCATAGAACAGTTTACACCCTTTGGAGTGCCCGTTCTGATAACGCGCGTGCCGTTCGCGACTGGAAAGTTCCGGGCTCGCAGCGTTAAAGAGAGGAAACGCATCAAGGCAGATAACGATTATTGTTGTGTGGCAGAAGGGGCAAGCCAAAGCTTTGGCTTGCCCCTTAACTCGGCTTCATTAGTGTACCTTTAAAGGGACACTGAAGGTTACCAGAAGGTCAAGCTAGCTAAAGTGATAAAGCAATGCTCTAGAACGTCTAAGGCGTCAATATAATCGCGAACAGAGCTTTAGTAACCGAAAAATTGAGGTAAATGCATTACACGATTTGAGACCCCCCGGCGACATTCCGGTACTGGCCCGATGACGAAAGCACTCATCATAATTTATGTCATTAGTACTCAACTACTCGTATTAAAAAGATCATTTCATTAGGTTATAAGACAGAAAAAAATGCTACTTGTCTATTCTATTCGATCCTAAGAAAAAAATAACATTTTGACGTTACCCTTGAGTAGTATGGGTGATCGAAAGGTTTCGTTTTCGCTCGACTCTGCGCGCTCGACTTTGCCCCGCACGCGCTTTGGAGTTTCACTTGTTTCTTTATCGCGTCGTGCTGCGGTGGTCCTGCTGGCTCGCGAAACTTGCATTTGGAACAAGCAGCGAGAATGTCACGTCCATGTGATGTCGTGGGATGCGCGAACGGTCCGCGGAACTTGGCCAAGGGCAGTTGCAGCGGCGAATCCAACGTTACTTATCACTGTATGCCAACGAGTGAACCTCTCCATTCGAAGTGGTTAAGTGCCCTACCTTTGCCACAGCGCGCTGGCAAAGAGCCGAAAAATCACGTAGTGTGCTCACTGCACTTTCGTCCAGAGGATTACGAGTTCAACGCCGACTAACTGAAGTCGCGTGAAGTGTCTTTCAAAGCAGGCCGCCGGCAGCGCGAGCCCTCAACAGCAGGTCACGCTCATCAGTGCTTAAATCGCTGAACTCGAGCCCAGCATCGCGAGCTAATATGTCGTCAGGGTCATCCATTGCAACGAGCGTCGAAGTTGGCGTCATAACGTAAAGGACCTGCTTATCGTCGTGCGCTTTACCTTCCGCTAGCCACCATAGTTCCGCTTTCGCGCTGCTGTAGGCTCTGTATTGGCTCTGTTTCTGGCCGCGTGTTTGCGTTTTGTGCAGAAAAGCCATAGCGCCGTCTGCGGGAGCCGTTTTCCTCATCGACGGCGCAACGTCACTATGAGACCATGACGTCAATACTCCTCGATCGGAGGGCGGGTGATTTGAACTGCGCTAGTGGTACGCGGACGCTTCAGAACGCAGTTTCTCTTAAAATAGGTCTCTTCTCCGCACGAAACAAGCGTTTCGAGGTTTCTGGGATGGTATTTCAAAAGTCCACGATGACTTAACATTAACCTTTAGTGTCCCTTTAAGTAATAACTCACACATATACATAGTATGCACGTGGCGTCACATCCGCTGCTGTCGTCTACTTCCGCCATCTTGGGGTACCTTAACAGGCGCGCGCACACCAGAAGTCTCGGAGTATCATTGAATGACGTACGTGCATACTATGTATTATATTTAAGTGAAATAAACGAGCACTAAAACAGCCCATTACTGGCCTTTGCCTGCCTGCACAACTGCACTACAAATTCAGCTCACCGAGTTATTTTCAAAGAGCAATTATCGTCAAAAATAAGAAGAAATGGTTGCAGAGAAACATAAGCATACATAGGCGCTTGTCTTTCGTCATCCTACTTTTTAGCATTCATGGATTCATGCAAAGTTGCTCCATTGTACTTGCGACAATAAGTTATACTTGGTGTTTACACTGGTTCATGAAGCCTCTTGTGCCTCACGTCAACCGCGCAAAACAGATATAGTTACATATAAGGCAGAAAAAGATGTGTGTACCGAAATTGAGTATGGCAGAAGTCACCATTTCCTGTTGAATAGCACCATAATACTGCGCCACAATGAAAACATAGGCTTCACCAAGGCACATGGTATCAGTGCCTTATTAGCGCAAGTTCATCAATGCACACCTGAAAGTTGATGAGCAGGTACATCAGCAGCACTGTGTTCAAGAAACAAGCACTTGCTATAAGAAATCCTGTCAGTTTTAATTGGATACTTTGTTTCTTTAATGCTTTTGTTTGGGGCAGGTGTGAGCATGATTTCAACATTAGTGGTTTGCCATAGTTGCAGGCATCTAAAAGAGTAGTGATGACAGTGTTTTGCAGCTTATAAGGAGAGTGTGAGCATGTCCGACAGTAGAGGTAGCTAGTCTTCATTATTTTATGGCACTAGGAAGATCATTGCATTACTGCAATGTTTTGACAGTGTATGTTCAGAAAGTTAATTTAATGAATTTGTTTCTTGACTGCAACTAACATAAATTGTGTTTTCTGCACAATGCAAACTGTGTTGAATTTGTGTGTACAGGAACAGCGTTCTGCAGACACCTGGTCCTTACACGCAATGTACAATTTGGTAACAAGTCATCATTACTGGCTTGTTAATATTTTGTGTCGCCAAGCTAGATGATAATAGTCGTATGGCACAAGAAAGAGGACAGTATGACATGTTTATTTCTTGGCACTAAAATCATTATGGGTAGGTAAAAATTCTTGATAACATATGTGTGTCCAAGAAAATGACAGAATACAGATAAATCTGCCTATGCAGCTGCAATGTAAACATAATTATATTTCTGTGAATGTGGATTGACTGAGAACTGTTTCTGTGGATTTACAGTGTTAAGAACATATTTACTAAGAATACTGTTGAGCACTCACATGCAGGATACCTTACTTTGTGAAATTTTTAATAAACTTGTGATAATCCTCGTTTTATAATTTCTTTTTGTGTGTAACTTTCAAAAAAAGTTACTTGGCGCACAAAATTTGCATAATGCAGTATTTCCTGAAGCACCAGCTGCAGAAGTGCTCACCCATTAATGTTGATGTGGTCTTGTTGATTAAGATGTCAAAGTTTCGCTTTTTTGCACATCTTGCATTAATTTATGATTAAGCTACATTAAGATTTATGTACCACAGTGTACGTACTAAACCTTTCAGTTGGTAGCCAGCACAGCATCCTGCGTCCTCTTGTGCCCTGAGTTTAGCGCTGCTTTCTCCAAAATAATTTTCTTGATACTGCAGTTAATTCACAAACTGGCTATAATAATTTATTCTCATGTCTTCCCAGTCACCCTACTTGGCCTGTTGTCTCCAGTAGGTGCCTTTTCTCACCACTGGAAATTCGATCTTTTTGTTGGTTACACTTGCTTTCTCACTATCCTTTTCTCTCATTTATTGATCAACTTGCCAAGCTTTTCTTTCTGCTACTCACTTCAGTAATACACCTTTCATGGTCACGATCTTTTCAGCTCTCCTTGAATGTGGAGCTGCCGTGTCAAGCAAGCACATGGGTTGTTAGTCTGACTCTCCTCCAGCATCCTTCTTCGCAGTGTAGATAGTACAGTGGGTACTAGACCTTGTGTAACATTCTTTTCACACAACTTGATGCTGCTGCATTGCATGAACCTCTTTCCGTACACTAAGGAGGCATGTGGTCTCTCGTCCGAGTGGGTATCACATTCTGGGTGAGGATGGTCTTGCACACGGAGCTATTGTCGTACGGCATACACACGTAACAGCATCAATCACCACTTAGGTGCAGCTTTCGATGACATGAAATGTGGGATGCTTCAGCCAAATGCATGCCACAGTCCGGGCACTCGTGAGGCTTTTCCCACACGTGAATTCTCAGGTGCACGCCGACAACTTTGTTCGCAAGAAAAGTCCACCTGGCAGACGTCATGCACAAAAGGTCCTTCGCCAGTGTTAGTCCTCTCGCAATTGGCGGCGTGGGTCCTGTGAGACTGGAGATTGAAAAGAAAAAATATTTCAGTGGCAGAAACTCCAGACGATTTGTAAAGCAAACAAAAATGCCACAAGAGTGAAGCAGTGCGAACTTGTAACTAAGCTTGGGTGCACAAAGGAAATTAGAACAGCTGCAAGCACTATTCACACCAGAAAAGGACCATGCTGTTGGGAGAGTTTGTCAGACATCTATAAGGAGCGATCAAGGGAACACGCACAACACAGAAGGAGAGCCCAAGGGTATCAGTCTTCGTCTTGCCCTTGTGCACTTTTTCTTTT
This sequence comes from Dermacentor variabilis, assembly GCF_050947875.1. NCBI lineage: Eukaryota > Metazoa > Arthropoda > Arachnida > Ixodida > Ixodidae > Dermacentor > Dermacentor variabilis. The sequence continues at coordinate 12,234,515 of NC_134578.1, read as the reverse complement.
TTCACAGCTTCCTACTTAACGGTTGGCTGGGCTGAACTATTTTTCACTTTTTGTTTAGGCCTCTTTCCATTTTATTTATGGAAAAACAAACTTCATTTGATTTGATTGGTCTTGCATAGCTGTTGAGAGAAGTTAGTGCAAGAAGAATACTTACACAAGGTATGCGGGGATGAACACAAGTGCTACTGTCAATTGTTTATTAGCAGGAAGTGCTAAAGCCGAACGTCCAAAGTTAAGGTTGAAGGTAGTAAGTACCATATGTGCACAAGGTGTCACACAACCTTAAATAGGGTGCAAATTGACATGGTAAAAGCTCTTATTATTTCTGCCCCCAACAAGCTTTTGAAGCAAGATCCTTGCACAGGCCGTGACAGCAAATGAGGTTGCTGCACAAAGCATAAGAATCCCATCATTAAGTGTTCACAAGGAGCAGTTTATGCCACCCCTACGACATCTGCCAGGAGGGCTATTTTTGTGAAAAACAATCTCTTGATCCTTGTGAACAACCAGCACTCTCCTAGTGCAATCAATGTGAGCCCATACCGATTCGTTTCACTTTTCTCTCGTTTCTCAAGACTAAAAACCTATGGAATAGTTTACTGGATGATGCTGCGGAGAAAAACTATTTCTGTGATTTTGAACTTTGCCTAGATAAGTATTTTGATAAATGTACTTTCACTTGTTCATTGACCATCGGAAGACGTGTGCATATTTAGTGTGTAAATTCCATTCATTGTACATTCCCTGTAGCAACCCTCAAAAGAAGGTTAACAGTGACTAAACAAATAAATAAATAAAATGTGTATCGGCCAAATTGAATGTCCCATGAAGTGCCGCTTTTGGGAGCATGTGCAAAACTTAAGTAAAGGAGAGGCCAATGGAGCACATTTAGTAGCCTATGTGACTGTGTATGGTTGTGGGCCTCGCATCTAGGAGACAAACACTCTAGGTAGGAGTGGTAATACCGCTTCAAGGCTTGATCAGGAAAGCTATGTTATAAAAAATAAAAATTACTGTTGCATATGTCAACCCGTTATAGTACTTCAGACTTATATATATATATATATCATTCAGCCCCCACTATGTACTGATAGTGTTGTATATATGAACACAATAGCTTTAAGTGCACCGTGTCGCAGAAAATCTGGTGTCGGACGTCGTTTCGGGAAAAAGAATTTCAAACCACGCATACCCAGGCCCTCCATGTGGCACAAGGAAGTTACTGAACTAATTTAATTTGTCAAGCTAAAATACATACAAAAATTATAATGTGAGACTTACACACAAACCTACAGACATGATACCATCGGATTGTGATTTGAATATATGAGAAAACATAATCCTGTTATGCAAAAACTCAAACAAACCCCTTTTCCAGCGTTCTTACTATTCATAGACCGGCCACGGCGTCTGCCGTTTGCACATGCTAACGCGTGAATATCTTGGAGGCCACGGAGCGGCGCGCCCGATTGTTTGCAACACCTCCAGATGGCGCTCGCCTCTGCCGCATTGTGGCCCACACAAGAGGCTGCATTTCTACCAGAAAGCCTGCTTTCGTGCATAGAGTTTGCCGCCAGCGTTTCCCGGTAAACATTACGATTACATGCACTGCAGTTGCCAGGAAGCATGAGAAGCAGTCAGGGATCTCTAAATGCTATTGCATCCCACTCTTAAAGGTGAAGCTTATGTGTCCTCCAAATTTTGTTTTTGTGCATGCATGGCAAGATGTATATATATGTAAGGACCCTTCCTGCTAACGGTTCAGAGTAGAGCTTCGGTTCGTCCTCCCTTCATTTTAGTGTCCTTTTTTAGCCCTAAGTCACCTCAATGGTCCTATACTTAACAATTAACAAAATGTACTTAATGTTCCTAGATTAAATTTGCTATGTGCATTGCTGTGCTTTCATTTGCATGTGTGTCTTCAAGAATGATTAAAATGGCACATTGGCATTGACAAAAATTGACAAAATGACATTGATAAAATAAGGTTCTAGGGCTGTGCTAGGTTTGCATTTAACACAACAAACAGAGTATACAATGGGACAAGTGGCATGACAGTACATTTGCCCGGTTTGCACCACTAGTAACATACACTTGAAGCCAAACTGCAACCAGAAATGGCAAGTCTTACTCCACTGCTAGCTGCTAGATATCCGTGGAAAAAATTATTTGTGAATGTGAAAATGCTTCCATTGGGTTAATTATGAAGCCACTTAAATGGCAGTCGCCATATTTGTACAGTCGGTCCGCATTAATTTGACTAAACTAATTCTACTTCTTGCATAATTCGACTGCAGTGGAAAGTCCTAGCGAGAAACCATGCATCAGTATGACAAGACAACTTCTTTTGTTCAAACACAAAGGCATGCATTCAGGTTAATTCGACCACCCCATTGACCCCCACTGGCACCCTCTCGTGTGTGCTGGGTTTACCAAAAGCTTCAACAATACATTCACCAACAACCTGTCCTGCAGTGATAATGACAACTCATAGTCTGGCCTGGCCGATTTCTCTTTTGAGGAATTTGCCAGGGCTGCTGACAGTATTGAAATTTTTGGCCTCTGACCAATGACAGCATGTACGGCAAAACGACGTTAACTCAAAGCTGTAATAACCGGAAGTAATTTCGAGATAAGCGAAAACATGAAATTAGACGCCTGCTGGCCAGACGGACCACATGGAACGTTTCCGAAATGCCGCCAGTAATATTCTCGGTCGATTTTGCGTGCAACGGTACTGAACGTGTCGGTGTCTACGGGCAACAGCCTTACTGGCACTGTGAAAAGACCGCACGCTTGCCACAGAGTCAAGGCAAATAAACCTAATGCGATATTTGAGGTCATTCATTTGAGCATAACCAGTTCCAGGCATCCAAAAAGCTGACACTGCTACTTTTTGTATTGTAATTAATTCTGATCAATTTCACTTCAAAAACCGAAGCTGAACTGTGGAAGAGGGCAATTGTCATGCCTTAGCAGACGTCCACGAATGGCGCAGCATTCACGACCTACCATTGCGCGAGCTTGAAGTGAGCATCCTTATCAAGCTGCTATCTTGCTGAAATGGCTGGCAAGTCGGCTGATCACACCTGCTCAAAAGTGCCAATCATCTTGCTCAAGGCCGCGATTAATACTGTGATCACATTGATGCATCCCTGACAGCATCCTGAATGAGAGGGGAAAAAAAAATAAGACAGACTCCCAGCTCACCGCAGCTGCATGAGGCCACAACAAAGTGGCAGCAAGCAGCCGAGCAAGTGCACAAGAGCAGTGATAGACAGAAAGAAGGAGAAAAAATAAGCAGGGAGCCCAATGCAGCATCTGGCATGGCTAGCGAGTTTCTAGTGAATGAAATGCTAGTGCAAGGGAATCTGCCCATGCTGCCGGCCCTATTGCCTTTTTTCTCTGGTATTTCCGAAGTCAAGATTTCAAGATACGGGGTGAAAAATACACGGATTCATACCATGGTAAAAATGAATTTTGATTTGACCACGATTTCGAAATATTGGGGTTCGAGTTAACAGCGGCTTACTGTACAGATGTACTGTAATATTGCATTGAAGCAGTCCAGCAACGAAGACTACTTCAAGTGATAAAAATGTGAATTCATTATCTTGGCTGCCATTTGCTAATTCCACCAAATGATGCAGTCCCATAAGGCTCAAATTAACAGGAGTCGACAACACAAAAAAAGTTCGAATCAAGAGACTGATGAGGACAGAAGTTTACTTTGCACCTTGCACATATATACGCTGAATTTCACAGAACCTGAAATTCTCTACATACCATAATGTTAGCCCTGCATTGAATAAAGGCACAAACATTCTTGAAACATTATGCTGAAACGTCCTATTAAGTATCCAATTTACACCTGGAAGTAGGCGTAATCTCAAGCTATTCATTGCAGTATCGATGAAGATTGATGATGCTCATTGCTTGAATCATCACTTGTGCCAGTGCAATGAAATGCCTAGCTTCTGTCATTAGAACATTTTATCCTCCTCTGTTCATCTCATCGCCACCACCAACTCTCTTGCTACAACTGTGTTAATGTTTTTAATTACCATATTTACTCGCATAATGAATGCACCCCTAACGTTGCTACTGTGCAGTACCACGATCGAATGGCCGTGCTGTAGTTTTTCGGAGAGGCTACAATCTTTGACTCTTGCACACGTGTTTAAAGCAAGCACACTTAATTAATGCTTACCACATCCTTTCCGCCATTGCCGGCGCAAAGGCACCTCGCAGATTCGAGGAAGAAAAAAATGCAACTGGCTCTCCACAACATACTGAGTTTACTTATTCTACGCTGACATAATAGGAGAGAGAGCGCGCGCAATACGCGGCCAGATGTAGCGCACGAGAGAGTCAAAGTGAAGAAGGGATGGCCGGCACTTGATCGGCATAGTGGTCATAGTCGGGCGTAGTGTCGAATTCGCTTGTCTGTCACACGGTTTTCTGCTTGCCCTGGGTTTCGATGTGTGTGATGGGCCTAAAGTCGAGTTATACGCCTGCTGCGGGACATAGAGTTTATCTGCCCACAAAAATGTAAATGCTCATCAGACACCAATAAACTCTGACAGGCCGATGAGCAGGATGGTTGAAGAAAGGGACGCATACTGCGTGCTTGTCAAAACAGGTGCACACTTCAACGCAATGTTTGCGATAACAGCAGACGGCTGGAAGCGGCTGCGAGGATGAGCTCAGGCATGATCTGAGATGGCCGTTCAGAGCGAGTGTTCAGTTCCGCCTAGCACAATCGGCCTAGGTTGCGCCAACTTCGCGCGACTGATGCAGCCAGCGACCTGAACAAGTGGCCTGGTGGTTCCGATGCAGAGTGAAGTGACGCTTTGCAAATGGTATACATGTATTTTTACTGCAAAGATAGGTTATCTTATGCATGTTCCAAATCATTACCATCTTACTTTTCAATTTTTGCTGCTTCAAAAATGTCTTTATGAAATTGGACAGTTTTAGTTTAGCGTATGCAACTTATAGTGTACGCTAAGCAGCGCACATTTTCTAGTTTTAGTTGGCGTGCAACATAGAGTTTCTAAATAAATACCCTAGAAGGAAATGTGGCGCTAGTTTCTACGGGGGCTCTCCTGAGCGTGCCTCAGCCTACATGGGAATGATGGGAAGTACAGGCTTTGGATTGACTTCAATCTTCAGACCAGCTGCGTTTAGTTAAGGCGCAGTAAACGAAGCTATACTAAAATATTATAGTGTAAAATTGAATTTTATTTCTGCAGTGTCTTATATAATGCGCAACGCGTTACATAAACTTTGTATGACTGAGACTGAAGCACGTATTACTATGGTTCACAACAGGACACATCAGGATATGCATTCTTATGCAATTCTGTTCCCGATTTGTTGCTAGGGAATAATTATTTATTTATTTTTATAACAGCAATATAATAACCATGCATGTACTTATATAAAAATACTCATCAAGTGTTTATAGAAATAAAATATCTGTATTGTGAGAAAGTGTTGTGCCCTTGAGAGAAATGCTACAAGTGTCGTCTGCTACGATGCCTGCTCGCTGCGAACGTGAGACTTTTCTCTCAGACGACAGGCACTTAATTGTGAACTCCCTCGCTCTTTCGAAAGGCTGCGTCGGCTGTCACGATTGCTGAACATCTTCAAGTACATTTAAGCACATCTGCTGCACTGCTAGCAGGGATGCTTGAGGCCTAAAAAAAAAAAGAAAATATTTTTACATGCCAAAACCACTTTCTGATTATGAGGCACGCCATGGTGGGGGCTCCGGAAATTTCGACCACCTGGGGTTCTTTAATGTGCACCTAAATCTAAATACACGGGTGTGGTTGCGGCCTCCTACGAGTATGCTTCATTTTATTTTATGTTGAAGTACCGCTTCCGAAGCGTTACGGCGTGGCTCTGCAGTTACCCATTTTGTGACACCCGTCTACAGCCAGGAAGCAGCAACCTTTCCTACCACAAGTTTGTGTTCTCAAAGTTCTAAAACACACATTTCAATGAGCTCTAAATGAGCAATGCATAACGAAGCCCTCAATAAAATTGGATTGTCAAGCCACTAGAAGTACAACTGTCAAAGCCTGTAATACTACAGCGTCAAACTAACACACACAGCAAACCAAGGTCCAAATGGTCAAAACATGTTCTTTCAATGTTTACGATGCCGTCGTTTTCTCGTCACGGTTTCGACACCACACTGCGACACAAACATTGTCCCAGCTGCAGGCCCAACGCGCTATTGCCACTTTGAGCAACAGAACAAAGGCAGAGAGCTTTCCGTTGCACTGTCCCATTGCAGATTATAGCAATTGCGCTTGGAGCAAAACCAAAACAGCCAAAAGGTACTTGTAGGCTAGTTTGCCAGTCAACAGAATGCCAATCCGTAGCCTGTACTTCCCATCATTCCCATGATGGTTGAACAATCGCAGCACCAGATTTTGAACGATCGCAGCACCAGATTTCCCTCTAGTTATACTGATATGAAACTCTATGGCCTGCAAGATCTTCGTATCTCAGAGGCCATATGCCGTCATAGCGGCCATCTTCCGACTGTAGCGATAGGTGGGGCTGACATCTTGAATGTTTCTTTTGTTAGGCATCGACTTGTTCGAAGCAATCTCGAAAACACCACAAGTTTATCCATAATACTTTGTCGTCGAAGCCGCCCAAGACTAAGCAAAAGCCATTTACACAGTCATTTGCTACAAAGAAAGGACTCGTAGCCTAGCTGTAGCACACTAGTGTGTAAATCAAGCTATTCTCGGTTTTAATGTTGGCTCAGCCAGAGGCGCAAGGTTTTCTTTGTTTTGCTTCATTACCCAACTAGTGCTAACAGTGTTTGGCAAATGCCTCCAAGACTGGCTAGATTAGCCTGGCTGGTTGAAACCTGCAAGTGAAATCATGTGGGCTCTGCAAGACTGGCCGATATTGTGCAAGAACATTTCATACAAGAACATTTCACACCATCTGACATATTATTTCCAGTGAAACAGAAGCAGTGCTTAGTGAGCATATTTGAAACATAACATGCAGAAAGTGCTACATAAAGCACTCTGTAACATGAATTGCATACTATTTTAACCAAAAGGTGTGCTCAGATATAAAGTGAAGTGACCCACACTTTTTGTCATAGGGAATGTTAACGAAGTGGAATAGCATGCAAAAAATTTCAGAACCTACTCTTTGGTTGCACCAGGAAGAAAGTGATTAGAGGTAGCATAAACACATAAAAATTTGCATCCCCAAGTTATACAATGTAAAAAAACAGGCACACTTACTGCATAGGATGCCTTCCTTGTGGTTAGACCGTCTGCCCTTGTTCAACGTTAGAGCCAGTCTTCACTCTCTACCCCCAGGGCAAGAGGACATTCACTCTCGTACTCAGTAGAATCACAGGTATGCTCATAGAACTGAAGTATTGTTGCAAGGGAAAAAAAGAAAAAGAAAGATCAGCAGACTGGACATCTAAATACTAGTACACCATCCTCCCCTCCCAAGACAACACAAAATGCATGCTAGGCATACCTGTGCCCTTAAAGGGTCGCAGAAACAGTTAGGACAAATTTTGCAAGCACGTAGGGTATTTAGTAAAGCAATGAAGGGGGCTAGTTGGTGAACGTTCATGGTTATATTGCGCTCAGTTTTACAAACACGATACTAAGGAAGGACAGGACGTGGACGGACGAAGCGCAAACTACCAACTGTTTGATACTGTTAAAGAACGCGCTTATATACAAGGAGATATGGTGCGGGGGGGGGGGGGGGGGGGCTACATATAAAAAGATATGACAAGGTGACGACATGTGATTATAGTTTGGGTCAGGCATACATCCTTCACATGCACCCGTTCACCCTGGCGAACTCGACCTCAGCTTTGATAAGCGCGATGGACGGAGTGCTTACGCACGTCTCTTTTTCTTTAGCTATCGCAAGCGCCTCCCATATTTCTCGCTCCGTTTTTGTTTTTGATGTTCCGATGACTGTGGTGCTTTCTATTAGCGGGGAGCATTTGCACTGTTTGCAATGTGCGGCCAAGTTGCTAGGTGCTGTCAGAAGCTGGCACGTGTATTTGTGCTCCCGTAAGCACAAATATCTCCATATCTCCTTGTATATAAGCGCGTTCTTTAACAGTATCAAACAGTTGGTAGTTTGCGCTTCGTCCGTCCACGTCCTGTCCTTCCTTAGTATCGTGTTTGTAAAACTGAGCGCAATATAACCATGAACGTAGGGTATTGCTACAGTAAAACACCAGCACCACAATTTAAGTGAACCGTTTCATATTAGGAGCTCAAGGCTATTACAAGTTACTCTTCTCCCTAGCCATGCTTTTTCCCCTCAACTTGTTCACCAAGCAAGTGAGGCTCAACTCCACATTCACTAGCTCTGTGTCATGATGTGACGTCGAGTCTAATTCCGGTGCCTTGAAGCTAGCGCCCGAAGCCTCTTCGACCTCTCCACTAGCTGCCTAGCCATCGATACCCAGCGAGAGCTATGTTGTGTTGCGTCTAGCATTGTGTTGCAGCTCTCAATCACTGCACGAGCATGGTGCTGTGATAGTAATCCTTGGGTATGAAGTGACAACCGCAAAACGCACAGATCCTGGCGCCGATTGTATACTGACAGCTTGATACGCTGAGCCACTCCACTTGCCTGTTGCCTTGCAGAGTGACATGATGCTGCAACTTGACATCTCGCCAATCACTAGATTTGCAGCCCACAACACAAGGGCGATTCATGGTGCTCGTGAAAAGAAGCCTCGAAACCACCACTGACTGCGCAGCTCACATCAATATGGAGCATGTTGTAACACAAGCATACAACACTTGCTGTGTGCTGGAAATGCTTGTGAGTGAAGCGATAAATTTTTGTGTATTCCCTTTCTGTTACTTTGCTTTTATTGAGACAAATTGACCAATATTCCAATTATTACGAAAAACATTTGTTCACCACAAAGTTGGAAACGTGGGTAGCCATCGGATATCTATGTTGCCTATCCACATTGGCAATGTGGGCAGTCAATCAGATAGCTCGCCCGACTGAGGTCATGCACTCCTGTTACGTAGCAGGGGAAAGAGAGGCTGAAAACTCAGGGGAGCAGTGCCACTGCAATCGGTAGTGATGCACATTTCTAAAACATTATGATAAATTACATGCTTTAGACAGAACGCTTAAATGATATGTCACTTAATAATCAGAAGGACCTACCCTAACTCAGTAAGATTGTACAAAATAATCTAAATTGTTTCAGGGTCCCTTTAACATGCTGGCATAAATTTCTTTGGTATAGCCTGCTTAAAATTACGATCATATTACCTCATTTACAAGGGTAATTGTGAAATGTGAGACTTGACCAAGTCTTTCACCATGCATTTCCATAATGGATGAATATACGAAGTGGTGGTATAAAGAAACACAAAGGGGGGCAAAGAAAACATACTATATTTACTCGCATAACGATAGCACTTTTTTTGTCAAGAACATTGACGCGAATTCATGGGTGCGATTATTACGCGGGTTAAATTTCCCGCAAAAAGAAACATTGTCTTTTTTCATCCTGCGTTTGCTGCGGAATGACAACGGGTCAACAAGCAAGCGGCTGCCGCTGTCAGTGCAGAACACCAAAACAATAATGGCGGCCGCCTGAGCAAGCCGAATGCACTGAACGCGATTATTTTTCTTCTCGCGAGTACATTACGCGCATTGAAACAGTTTCTTCCATATCAGTAACGAATAATATCATTATATCGGCACGTTTGCGACAATAACGTAGCCATGTCCACTTTGAAGGGACAGAAACAAAGATGGGCGCACTTAGCTGCCAGTGACGTAAAAACACATGGCGGGCATGCTGCTGAAACTGCGGCATTCGTCTTCACTCCTATCCTAATACGGCACGTTTCCACTAAGGGTGGGCGAATATTTTAGCTGCGTTACAAGTGTCAGCGTATGAACAGGGTACACTTCTAACGTATCAGTGTAAACGTGGCCACTATCGTTGCCGCTGGCGATTTGTTGCGTGCCCACGAGTGCAGATGAGAAGAATCGAAAGGCGCCTTTTATGTTGTTGTTGTTGACCAAAACCATTATGAAGCCTACAGATAATAAAGCTGAGGCAAGTTTGGTTGTAGCTTTCTTTTCATGGAAGTGCGGAAAGTGATGAAAGGAATAAATGGGGCATCTGCTTAAGAATGTTGGGTGTGTGCAGACCGCTTGGTATGTCTTCAAGAGTCGTTCGCGTAGCATTTAACAGATGGTAAGTGCGATCATCATTAGCTAGACTTAGCACGCGACATATCGCTGCGACAAGTTCAGGGCGCGATCATTACACAGGAGAGAAAAAAATCGAATTTTGACGACAAAATTCGGGGTGCGATCATTATGCGAGTAAATACGGTATATGAGCCACATGCAAAAAAGTCATCCCAGTGCATTTCTACTTCTCGGAAACCCGTGGCATTGCTTGTGAGGACATTTTGACTTTTACTAAGAGCCGACAGGTGTGGGGAGTCAATGTTAGTCATGCTGCATGAAATTGGAGGAACATTTCATGTTCTTGCAGACCAATTCATAAAAGCAAATGTCTTGCTTCCACTCAGTTCAGTGCAGAGCTGAGATCAGTCATTAGCAACATGCGGGTGCCATGTTGATGGTACTGACAACTCAGTAAATGAATGTTTTTGTATTGTGCCCCTACGGGAGTTCAGTGGCCACACTTGGGAATCGAATTTTCAACCTTGTGCACAGCAGCAGAATTACAGAGCCCTTGACCTACCGCAGCAGGTGACATTGCCCAATCAAGTTTTGCGTGACACAAACAAAGAATTACACCACAGAATGTGCCATGTCTCTCTGTGCAGCAGCTAGAGCTTTACTTCCTTGCTGGCGGTGGCAGGGAGAAAAAAAGAACTGTTGAATCTAAGATCAAATCGAGAGTTCAAGGTATCAAATCAACAAAGAGTCTACGAGACAGTGAAGACAAAAGCTCTGGAGTAATTTCAAAAAATTGCAGGTCTTAATGTGTCAAAACTGCACATCAATTTGACAACATGACTCTTTAACAGGTGCCCCATGAATGTCACACGAGTGCTGCTGCATTCCGCCCCCATCAAAACGTGGCCCCTGCAGCCAGGATCAAACTCGCAAACTCATACTTGGCAACAATACAGCCACTGAGCTACTGTAGTGGCTCTGGAATATTTTTGACGACCTGGGTCCCTTTAACGTGAACCTATACTCAAGCACACACATTACATTTCACTGTCACCTCAGTGCAACCAAGATACTGGGAATTAAACCCGCAATCAGATAAAGAAGAATAAATGTACAAGATATTTATGTTCACGACAACTGCAATTTGGTTCGTAATGTAACAGAGATACACTCCAGTATGCAAGTGCACAGATGAATGAAGCATTCATTATTGCTATTAATTCACTCAAAAATTAACCCAGTAAAGTTCATCGAGATCAGTTTTGCCGAGCATGGGTGAAAAACAAGAACTGTAATAGCGGCCATGACATTAGCGCACATTGAGATAAACAAAGCCCTATCCACACGCTCTATTTACATGCAGTTACTGCTTCACTATGTAAATTGCTGTTGAACTACGTATGCATTTGTCTTCTGTACATTCTCTCTGGCACATGCGAAGTGCTACCCAAAAGTTCGAGGAATTCAGTCGTAAAAAAAAAATTTTGTTTTCACCATAACGCCTAATCAGCTGTCTCCTTCAAAGTGGTCCCCTTGAGCATGTATACATCGATACCAGCATTTCTGCCACGATTTCATGCATTCGTGGAACTATCCAGGCAACAGTGTGCTGAGGACCACCTGTGATTCTGACTGGATCTCTTCAACAGTGTAAAACCAATGTCCTTTCAGCCTCAACTTCAACTTTAGGAACAAGAAGTCACAAGGGGTGACTTCTTGTTTCCAAATACCACAGCGCTTGTCTGTGGTATTTGTTTCCTTGTGTCCTCGTCTTTTTCGCGCTGTTTCACCTCAGTTCTAAGTATGAACCAACTAGCCCTTATCAAGATCTTACTAATGTAGGTTCTGTTCGTCACTGAGCAGTCTTGGCACGAATTTTGAAGCAATGTGCCTGATGTTCATAACATCTGACGAAATTCACTGAACTGTGGCGTACAATTGTCCTACAATGTTGCAAACATCCTTTGTAGTTTGTATGCTATTTCCAAGGATAGCCTTACAAAGTTCCGCTATCGTTTCCAGAGTCACGCTCGTTGACGGGTGTCCAGAACGTTCCTTGTCAACACACATTTGACCCTCTCTGAAACGTTTATGCCATAAAAATGTCCTACTTTGGCTCACGGTGTCGACTCCAAAAGCGTCCTCTAGCATACGATGAGCTTCTGCCGCAGTTTTGCCAAGTTTAAAACAAAACGATGCAAATCCTTTGCTCGTTGAAGTCTCCCATATTGGTTGCCTAGAAATGCGCCAAATCAGTGAAATATTGAGTTGCAAAACAACACTTTGCAAAAAAATACTTCTTAGATGCTTCTTAGACTGATCCGCAAGGCATACTGCTAGCTACATCTAGCGGTGGAAATTTGTACCAATCTCAGTTCGCCAGCGTGTTTCAAATTCCCATAACTTTTGTGTAGCACCTCATAGTTGCATTGCGCTTTTCGATATTTGGCTGTCGTATTGAAACACCTAGCCCAGGGGAATGCCACATGTTAGCAGTGAGTTGTCATTGCCCTGTGCTTCCAGGCAGAGCATCTGGCTTACATTCAATAGAGTCATGGAAGAGTTTTTCATTGAAGCCCACTAGTAAACATGGCTGTTAATGCTAAGTTTATTTGGTATCTGCTTTAGCTTAGCACATGGGGGAGCCTTTTCCAGATCTGTGATTTGTTTGTCAGTACTGGAAGTCATGAACAATTAGGCAACTAGCTTACCTCTAATTCGGGACATTCTTCGGTCTGCACTGCAGCAATCTGTAAAAGCACCATATACACACATTTTACATACATGCCCGCCTAGTTTTTCAACTGAGCAAGTGACAAAGGTAACAATTTCAAACACAGGAAAGTGCCAACCCCATGATTTGTCTGGCCTACATCCCCATGTCGTTATCACATAAACAACAAAAATTTAATCACTAGCTCTGGCCATTATTTCTCTTCATTGCACTCTTTTGAGCAGGATGAACAATGGTGCATGCATTTTTGATTTACGGTAGTCATACATGACAAATCATGTCAAGTTCATTACTGCTGTCAGACAAACAAAAATGGACCACTAATGTGACAATTTTTAACTGTTCCCAACTGTAGTACTTATTAGATAAGTCAGGGTGCCAATAAACTCAGGCTGTAAAAAATAAGAAAAAAATAAAGAATGAAAGGTTGCAGTCTAGTCCGAAAGGCAAAGCATCGATAGTGATAGCAAAGTATTATATAGTTACACAAGTAAGGTTTATGAAAGAAAAAATTGTTGTCCACCCGAATGTAGCATAAAGCTACAAAGGAAACCCATATGGGTTTCTCAGAAAGAAGCCTTGCAGTTGAAAAATTTGTCCTGGTCTGGGACCCCTGCAGGATTTCACAGAACCGATTTGCCATGAGTAAGGTTTGTAGTTTTATCAGCCATATAAATTGCAGTAAACATTAGTTTACTAATTAAGTTAGCAAGCATGATGTCACGTATGTGGTGGCAAACATGAATAGATCTCACTCGATGACCACAACTGCTTGTGGTCAGAACACTGGCATAGGGTGCCTCAATGCGCACACTTTCAACTGAAAGTTAAGAACAACTGCGTCATCTGCTACGGCAGCCACGATTCTTTGGCTCACCAGTTGGCAAGAAAAGTGGCGTGCTTAGAGCTCCGATTCCCCCGCTCGCACCAAGCCCCTAAATTAACGAAAGGAAAACTAAAATGCTCTGCTATATATTGATGCAACTAAAAGCGCACAGAATGTCATTACATGGTACGAGACAAACCAAGCTGTCAATGACGTATGCGGACTATGTTTTTGGAAAGAGCAGTACGAGCACTAAACAATGTTCAGGTGTCTACCGACAGAACTGAGTAGTCAAAGCTACCACATCATCAAGTTTTGCTACTGGATCTAATTGAAAGAGAAAAAAAAGAAAAAGCGGTACCAGACTTCAAATTTTTCGCCTCTTCTATCACTCATTTATTGTGACGGAAGCATCTGCCCACAACAAAGACCACCACCGATTTTTGCCTGCCTGCTTTATCCTCAAACAATTGCACTCACCCAGAGCAAGGGGATGTGCAAGAAGCCAGTGGTTACAGGGTTCTAGGTTGGAATGGGCATGGGTGTGGTCGTAGAATAATGTAATGCAATTTTAAGTAGGAAGCTGAAAAATTATATCTCTGATATATTATTTAAATGATAATTATTAATTCTGTGATATTAGGGAAAGAAAAGTGTTTAAGCTGGTGCATTGTGACACTATCTTCTTTGTATGCAAGTTCTTTTCTGGATGACATGGGGATGAATATTGTGAAATTAGAAATATGTGGACAGACCTTGGCATTCTCAGATAAACATGCCTAGATAGGTTATGTTCATTTAAAGAAAATGTGTAATTTTATAAAACCTATGTTTGTGGTCTCACGACAGCAACACACATCAATTACAACAAAGGTTGTCACCAGCATTACGAAATGGACAGATGGATGGACAACATAGACAAGGGAAACCCAATTTTGAGTACTTTAATGCTGCCACAGTAAAACAAAACAAAAAATCAAACTGATTTCAGTAATGCACACAGAGGGAAGTTCCCTTCCATCCAAACATCAGAAAACAGACTTGCATTCTGGCCATTCCCCCCAAGGCAAGTACTTTTAGGTAATATTTTATATATAACTTTCTAAATGTATACATTTACATATATTATCTCATGAAACAATATTTCAGATACTATAAGGCCCTCTTCCAAGGAAATGTCCTTTCTTCATTGTCATGTGCATTGTTGTTCAACAAGCAAACTTAGCTACAAACTTCTAATTGCTGTACTGTTTGTGAATAAGATTTCTCTTAGATCTAATTTTCTAGAAAGAGCAGTTGGGCTGGCCTTCAGTGACAAAACGTGTTCTTTGCAAAATTTCTAGCTTCACATTCACTTAGATTTTTCCTGTAATGCACAGTTTTTAGTCATAACGTGCTGTTCTTAAAGTTCAGCATACTTTTTCTTGAAGTAATCAATATCTCCACTCGATTAACTCTAACCAATTTGTACTGCCAATGTGAGATCCCTCAGATACCTCAAGCGTAGAGTTTACTTCAAGCAGCCATATTACCAATCTCTGGGAGAATCTCAACTATATACAATGTAAAAAAATTTTTTTTTCATCATACGGCTCATTCATCTGTTCGTCAAAAGCTTCAGGTACAGCTTTCTCCTTTGGTGGCTGTTGCATTTTAAGTAGAGCAGCAGTCAGAAAGTGTGCAGAACATGGCAATTAGTAACTGAAGCATGAGGGCAGTTCTGCAGAAGGCTTTTTCTTTACACTTCAATGGTAAATGCATATGGACAATTAAAAATGAGAACTATGCAGAGTTTATGCATGTGCATCCTCGCTAAAAACATTAGGTAAGAAATATTAGCTTTCTGACTTTCTTCTTTCGCTGTACTTTGCTTAGCACTCAATGGCCCCACCACACAAACACGCTGCAGGTGTGGCATTGTCAAAAAAAAACTCGGTGCCCTTCCACTCTGTGAAGAAGGATGACCAGCGAAGCTGTGTATGTGGGCCCCTAAATGGTGAACTGCACTTCCGCCGCAGGTCGGCCCGGCATTGCACTATCTTTGGGATCGGCCCATGCATGGGGAGTGCTTGACACGTGCTTCACCTCCACAGCGATTCGGCCCAGCATTGCACTACCACCGGGATCGGCTCACGTACGGGGAGTGTTTAGCTTGCTTCACTTCTGCCGCGGATCTGCCCGGTATTGTACCATCTTCGGGATAGGCCCACTTATGGGGAGTGCTTAATGCCAGTGTCACCTCCACCACTGGTCAGCCCAGCGTTGCACCATCTTCAGGATTTTTTTTTCAGACAATTGCAAACTGGTTCTTTACCCACCCCAGTATTAATGACTCATCTATACCCTAAATTATATGTGAGTGATGTGTGCCGCGTGTGCCAGCGGGAGAGGGCCACCCTGACGCACATCCTATGGGATTGCACCAAGTTCCCCAATGAGGCTTCGACAAGTACAACGATTCCTCCGCGACTCGCGGCTGTGGCGGAATGCTACGACCACGAAAGCCAAACCTGGGCCGTCCAGCAGGTCTCGGCGGCTCTTGAAAGACAAAGGCCGAGCGAAACCGACGGAACGTTGCCCCACAGGGCGACCAACTGCGGGAGTAACACGCGCTGGAGTTGAGTAGAGACCACCCGCTGAGAAGACGTCAGGGCCCGCGTCACGGCGCCATTTAGTCATGGTGTCGTTCTGCAGGCGACTACATGAAGTTGTCTCTCTCTCTCTCTCTCTCTCTCTCTCTTCTACACGCAGACACAATAATGGGGAAAGTGGCCCTTTACAGCTTCGCTGTAAGAGTCAGCCTCTGTTAACGCATACAGTGAACCGAAAAGCAGGAATCACTTCATTTCTGAAGGGCAACACCGTTGATTTGAGCTTCGTTCACCAGACCGTGGGGTTAGGTTCGCAGCTGCATTCTTCAAAGCGGGTCTTTTGGTCAATTTGAAAGTTTAAAATAGCGTTAATGTAGTGAGAAAATATAAAAATGGCAGACAGGAATGTGGGGACTAAAGAGCACATTGCTAGCAGGGATAATGGCTGGGTTGCATTTCGTGCACTAGACTTGCAACCTCCACAATCTACTCTGGTTTCTATCAGCACCTGTAATTTTTATGATAAGCACTACATAGTGCTGTCACCCAAACATTACAAACAACTATAATTTGTGCACTACATCTATTATGCAAAGTGACAAAAGTTGGAGAAAGTAACATTAGGTAATCTGCACAAAACAGTGGCACGCAAGTAGAAACATTGTGCTGCTTTGCTTACTGCAAATGGTAGTCTTTTTCATTTTGTATCTAATTTTGGTCCACTTGGTGTCTGCTACCAAAGACAATGTGCTCCAAGACGCAAAGTGTCCGCACAGGGAACAGATGTTTTCTGTGTACATACATGACTTAATACGTAGTGAAGGCATGTCAAATGGGCAACGTCACTCTGGCTTACATGAAGTAACGTGACCTCAAGCCAAGCCTCTGTCAGCATGAAAATGCAATAAATGAGACAAATGACATGTTTCTTTTACACAACGGATTGCACAAATATTGAGCTTAAAACACCAAGCACGCAACGACAAAGGGAATCTGAAAGAATACGGCACTACTCCGACATAGAGTCTCAATTTTCAAGGCCTAAACAAGCCTAAAAGAAAACATCCTCCAACTATTTCTAGAATGCTTGCTGCTTTGGATATGCATACCAAGAAGGAAATTCAAGAGAAAAACACCTCTCCGCATTACCACTGGCGCCGCAGAGAGGAGTGGCCAAAATAATGGTGGCGGCGCGTCCCGCGGGGCCAGCACGATGGCATCACCCTCATCAAAGAGTGGAACCACCCTAAGTCAGGGGCATATTCATAGAGGCAACTTACGCTGGCATCTCCGACTCACCCTTAGACTTTTGCACCCACTGCAGATAACCTCCTAGATATGGCGCATGGGAAGCATATGCACTCAGCTGTGTTATAGTCATGCCAACAGGCATGCACTGTTACAGCTACGCTAGAGAAAGCTGGAGGAAGAGACGCATGCTCTCCTCCCCTAGTGAGCGCTTGATCACGTGATCTCCGACACTGGGTACGCATCAAGCCCAAGTTACCATCCTTCTCACCCTTGATCGCCTACCCTTGCACCCACAACTGCGAATGCGTGGGGTGCAATCTTATCGCACATGAGAATGACTGCAAAAATCTGCCTGACAGTCAATATAATTTCTATCGCAATAAAACACACTCTTACCTTTACGCATTTCACAGTTGGCACTTCAAACGTTTTCTGTGGATAATGAGGAAACAAACAGATCACCATAGGCAAAAATGGCTCGCAACATGATGTCAGGTTAATTCAGAATGAACTTAAGAACTTGCACACGTTACCTTTGAGGCATCTTCAGTCTGCACAAAGCAATCAGTCTGGAAGAAATTAGGTTTGTTACAGATATGGCAAACTTTGATTCCCAATGCTTAAAATATTAAGACAAGGATAGCAAAGCTGTATAAGTGAGTTCTCACACCCTCAGATTGAAGTACTAAGGGGTTTGTTAGCTGGCTCGCAGCCTCCACGCAGGTGGTGTTGCGGCACCATGGCATCAGGTTTCACAACTACGGCCGTATTAACAGCTAGGTGAGCTACAATGTGGACCCCTTATAAGGCAACGCAGAAAAGAATTTATGGTTTAGTGGTAAAAAAAACACGCATGTAAGTTGTCCATTTTAATGATATAACGCAACGTAACTTTTACTTTATAATCATTGATGACTTCATTTCAAATCAAATTCCGGCTTTAACGCACATTATTTACATTTGATATCGACCCCTACATTACACGCAACGGTTTTGACACCGCTGTGTCAAAACCGTTGCAGAACACCACTAAACAGCTTTGCTGTAAAAAGAGCTTTCAGAAACTCACCTTTCCAGTGCCATCTGTCTGCAAGCAACAGTCAACCTGTGACAAATAAATTTTTTGTATAAATTTAGTGGTGCTTCCAGTTTAAACACGTGATAATACCAGTTGATGTTTAATAATGCAGACTTCTGAGGCGAGATGCTCTCCATATAGTTTAATAGAAAAAAAAAAAGAGCAACTAAAGGAACAGTAAGGTGCAATACTAAATTAGCAAACAGTGGCAACATGTTGTTTTAAGACTTTATTGATGTGACTGGCATTCTTTATCTACTTTATGCCCTTTGAGCCTATCTATCCATCCATTCCGTACATGTCTGTCCATCCGTCTGTCTGTCTGCCTAAATAACTAACTAGCTACTTACGCCGACCCATTGGCCTAAGTTGCCTACTAGCTTGAGCTACTTCATTGCGCTCATGGTCGTGATACTGTCAGGGTAGTTCCATCATTGTCGTTCCAGCTTCGCCCTCAGATTTTCATCATACTTCGTCGCCACCCTTTTTACACCAACACAATGGCCCAAGTTGTCTTGGGCCAGTGGGCTTGCGCTCAAGATCATGATGCCATAGTGGTCATTGTATCGTCGTCATTCCAGCTTTCTTATCTGACTCTCATCATAACTTTGCCATCATGCCATCGTCATGATACAGCCATCATGCATTTGTTGTCACGCCACCATTGTGATGTCATCATAGTCACTCCAGTTTCATCATCTGACTCTTGTAATGCCATCGTCATGATACAGTCGTCGTGCATTTGTTATCACACCACCATTGTGATGCTGTCGTAGTCACTCCAGTTTCATGATCTGACTCTCGTCATGTCGTCTTCACACTATCGTCGTCACGTCATTGTCATCATGTACTGGGGTTCATCTTGTTGTTGTCATACCATTGTTATACCATCGTTGTCATTGCGTTGTCTTCATGCAGATCGTCCTGCATTTGTTATCATACCACCGTCGTCATGCCATCGCGGTCATTCCATCTTAGCCATCCGGTTCTAGTCATCATACCATCTGCAGGATACAGTAATCATGACTCCATCATTGTCACACATTGTAGTCGTCCCATTGTCTTCATGCCATCGTCATCACATTGTCGTCATGCGTTGGCAACATTTCAAAATCGTCTTTGTCATCACACTGTTGTTGTCAAACTACCTTCGTCATTTTATTGATGTCATTCCTTGTTTTTCATTCCATCATCATCCCTGCGTCATTGTCATATTCATGGCCGACCTTGGCCAAGCGAGTGTCATAGCAAAGTGGGCTGCTACCGGCAACCATGCATGCTACATATAGCCGAAGCAATGGAAGCTTTAGAATGACTAATACTGATTCTAAATAAATGTCTTCAGCAATATGCTATTTTGCTACACTGCTTGAATGCTAATCATGTTACCATCGATAGTAATCAAGAGATGGATTCTGCTCAATTTTTTTTAACATTACTATTTAGCAGGAGAAAGTTGATTACCAGTAAAGTATTGCACCTTTTTTGTTTGCTATATGCACAATTTTATTTATTTAGCATTTATTTACAGGAAACTCCCACCTCCCAAAAGGGATTATGCAGAGGAACAAGTGTGGTAAAAGAAATCAATTTTTTTTGCCCGAAAAGATTAATAAGAATGTACAAATCTACACATATAAATAAGTATTCATGTGCACCTCTAAGTATTGACAAGTATGTTTATTTTTTTTTCCAGCAACCATTTGCCGTTCATGCCAAGAGGGGCTGTTCCGCAACTGCAGAAGTGTAATTATTCAATACAACTTAAGTTATTGTTTTTTATTGTCTTTTTAAAGCCAATGAAATATCTTCAGTCAGTCTTAGAGGCATGCAAGAATAACAACCTTACCTTGCCTTCTTGAGCATTTTGTTTGGAGTAGATTTCTTTAGCAAGGATCTGCAAAGCACTCTGTAAACCTTCATCATCGCTTCTGCAATACAGAAGAGAACCATGTAAACCACTTTGGTGCATGTTTCTCAACTAGCTGCACAATGCACACCTCATATGCTTAAAATAAGCCAGGTTATCAAACAAAGCAGATGTAGTTTCTGGATAGCTTGAATATGGCACCAAGAGGCAACATACACAACTCGGTGACCAGTTCTGGTGCAGAGGAGGAATCCATGGTAGAGTGTATAAGCGCGACTGTACGAGGATGTAGGAAGAAACAGATACACAAACACAACTCTTCACTTTCAACTATAGATTTTATTTTTGCACGCATCGATAACTGGCAGATGCATCAATGAGAGATTAAAAGAGCATCGATATAACGTCACTAGGGTAATCTAGGGTCATTTGGGTATTCACTGCCAAGATTGTTCCTGCATGCCCATGTTTGAAAGTACTTCCTTTCTGTATAGGGCTCATAGCAGGATGATGAGCGAGATTGCGGAGGCCTACGAGATTGCAAAATTAGAGGAAAAGTGCGTAAGCAAGCCTTCGGTATCACTATCTGAAAAGGACATACGATTCCTCAGTTTATCTTTATGAACAATGCAGTACATGTCTTCCCCATGCCTTGCACATGTGTACGGTTTATTGAAATTCACCACTGAATGTTCTTTTTTGCTGTTATGTTTGCTTCCGCTCGTACGGTATATATTTATCGATGCGTGCGAAAATAAAATCTATAGTTGAAAGTGAAGCCCTGTGTCTGTGTATCTGTTTCTTCCTAGGCTCTTCCTGTTTCTTCCGCTTACACAGTCTACCATGGATTCTAACCAACTAGCCTGCCAACATGTTTTAAACAGAGGAGGAAGAAGGGATATCTGCTCGTTGTCCTCTTGTTGGCTGTTTAGCGACTGCATACACAGCACTTCTACCCACTAGTTTTTTTGTATTTGTTCATGCTTCTAACAAAAGCACATTTGTAATATGTGCCACTAATTAAAATTTGACCATTAACATTCCTTTATATAGCACTATTTTGTTGCAGAAATAATATGCCAGGACAGGAGCAAAAAGCCACAGTTTCTGCAACTTACGAAGGCCTTTGCCTAAAATTTATTCGACAGCTGATTGCATTCAATGATAGCATATGTGATAACATTATTTGATAATGAGTGCATTCAGGCATCAATAGTTGAATATAGTAAAATTTACTGATCATACTATTTTCGAAAAATATGTCAGCTTGATATGACATGGTAAAAGTTATTCTGTGCACAGAAAAAATATCTATATTTTAAATTACAATGAACAGAAGTACAAAACCTATGTGAACTAAACTTGCTAACTCTTTCTCCTTCTGGTTTGCTTTCAGACCATGACATGAATAAAATCATGTCAGTATAACACACACGAACACATCTGTTTGCAAAAAAAATAACAAAATGCACTAGCTGGACTGATTACTGATGCCCACATATGACACAGCTAATGTTGCATTGCTTGAATGACCAAGTTAATTCTGAGGCCACCTGAGTCTCTCGCACAGGTGGCGATGCTTCAGATGATTGCTTCAATTGAAACAAAACATTTTCGGTCTCCACTAGCTAGCATTCGCGAAACATCAGGATCAGTGGTGGTTATGCAAGAGGCTGGCAGTGAATCAGGATACTACAGTGCTTGCTTCTATGAGTAAGTTTTCCCAACATAATTATGCAAATATGGTCAACTTCACAAACCCTCTGCCAGTTCTAGGACCAAAAGAAACAAAAACAAAGTAATGAAAAACTTGAGGGATGAGGAAGAGAGGGAAAGACAGAGTGGTTAGACTGTCTATAAACTGGTTGGCTACCTTGTCGTGGGATAGGCAAGCAAAATTCAAGGTAAGAGGAGGAGACACGAGCTAAAATAGAACAAAAAAAGACAAAGAATGGCATATAAATGCAATGCAGAGCATGACAATTCTCAACATCTGTCACCTAGCCCATATGTCCTCAAGAAGCACAACAAAGCGTTTAACGTTTTTGTACCGACGACAATCAGCACCACCAGGGACTCCCTCCTCCACTGAATAGAAACGGGAAAGTAAAGCAGGACACGTACAAAAAGAACTGACAACAGAGTTTGAGATAGTTGCTGTATGAGATACCACAGGCTTATGCACCTTTATGGAGAATAACAGGCTATTCACTTCAGCATTATGTATTAATCAGCAATGCTATGTGAACAGCTGAAATTGCATTGAAAAAGGAGCACAGCTCAATTGCTCACTTCCTATGGCAACATCAGCTTGCAAGCTCACCTGGTACTCAGCTGCATAATTATATTGCTAGTTCTATGTCATTATGTTAAGTAGCATAAATCTCAAGTACGTTTTAGCACAATTGCTGCCATGAATAAACTTCAGTGTTGTATCAATGCAAAGTATCATCACTTAAATGTATGGGCTAAGTACCGTATTTTTCAGACCATAGTCTGCAGCTAATACCTGCGGGGACTATTACCTGCGGGGAACTACGGCCTGTGGAATGTAGACTGGAAAATATGCTATCCAGGTTGTGTGATTTAGAGTTTACGTTAGGTATATGTTCTTACAAAAGAAAAGCTAGTTCTTGATACTAGTCTGCAGGGTCAGTTGGTGCAGCATATTGTAAACCTATGAGCTGTTTAACAGCAGCGGTGAAGAAAGACTTTACAGAAGCTCTGTCAAGCGCAGACATTCCGAGTGTCTGTCCTTGACAGAGCAGCTGCCAAGCCTTTCTTTGCCCCTGCCGCTGAATGCCCACATGTTTACATTGTGCGAGCGTCTGTGCTGCCAAGTCTTTCTTCCCCCCTGCCATTAAGCCACTCATACGTTTACAAAAAGGCTATTCTATTTCCATGCACTATAATATGTTGCAGTAAAACAAGAGCACAGTGCAAAAGTTTTGTAAAAGGAACCACAAGCAATGAGCTCCTGTGACAATTATAATCGAAGGCCTGCAAGAAAGCACACCATTGAAGATGAGCCACGAAATCCCCATGGCTCTCTCTCTCCTTTTTTTTCGATGAAACAATTGTTTCATTAAAAGCAAGTGTCAACAGAAGTGACTTTGGTCTTGTGATTTGGTTGACAATACATAATAGACATAACTTTATTTAAACATATTAAAATTGTTCATATTTAGGGAATGGTTATTCTGCTGGCAGAGTCGCTCTAAAGAAATTTTGTCAGCAGTTCGTTCACAGTGGCTGGTATTGGTCAGGCTGCAAGGGAACAGAGAATTTATGCAAGTAGTAAGTGTAAGAAGCATATCATTCTTTGGTATGCTTTGGTGGCGCTGCCAAGATGCTAAAGAGGCAACGAGCCCGGCAACGTCGGTACCCGAGGCTGGTCCACGAGTCATGGAGGGCAATCTTATACAGCTCCAGCAAATGGAGGCCTTGCCAAGCCTCCAATTCAGGAACAGAATGGGTCTGAGCTATTATCCTCCTACTACCCCTTGGAGATCCTGCACAGCCCAATTTGTTATAATTTCGGCGCTCTCATGGGGCCTCTGTTTGCATTTATTATGAAACTGCTGGCAAAGTTTAGATCGCACAACTCTGCCAGCTGCTGGCAAAACATGTGCTCTTATATTCCGTATGCATGTTCTTGTAGCTTTTCTTATCAAACATGTTGAAACGATTTTAAAGAAGGCTAGTTGAGGTCGAATTGGCTTTATATTAAAGTGAATATTAGCTCAGTTAAACCACACAGCTAAAAATATGGTGCTGGTATTTTTTTGCTTGAGATGCGATTTGCAGCTAAGCAGGCAGCCAAGCTCTAAATAGCTCAGCAGATTAACTGAATAAAGTACAATGGTACCGTACGTGGAACGATGAGGCACAGGAATTGTACCCATTTCCAGTGCGCTGTGGCATGTGGAGCACAGCATGAAGGACGGCACATCTTCGGTTGGAAACGCGGCACTCAGCAGAGGCACGTGAGGAACGCAGATAGGCGAAAGGTCTGCTTTAAAACCAAGGCGACGGCAAACGTCGCACGCATATCCAAACGGGTTATTGAAGATCTGTCCTCCGAATAGTGCCGCGTGCTCTATCAGCCGCCGCTGACGCCTTGCCTCGGTCTCGCGTTCCCGCACAACTGCATCTTCACGCCGCGCACGATGTGCGTCCGCTTCCTGCCGCCGGACTGCCGGGTCCTGTCGGCGTCGTCGGTTTGCCTCGGCCTCGCGCTCCCGCACTGCTGCATCCTGGCGCCGTGCGCGGTGCGCGTACGCTTCCTGCTGCCGAACTGCGGGGTCTTGTCGGCGTTGCCGCTTAGCCTCGGCCTCGCGTTCCCGCACTGCCGCATCCTCACGGCGAGCACGGTGTTTGGCCGCTTCCAGGTACCGAATTACGGGGTCTTGTCGGCGTAGTCGCCTTTCCTCGGCCTCACGTTCGCGCAGTGCCGCATCTTGGCGCCTGCGGCGTTGCAGTTCCGCGTGCTTTGAACGCGAAACGGCACGTTGTTCCTCCGTCTGGGCACGTATTCGGGCCCGCCTTGCTTCCTTACGTTTAATCTTGCGCTCGCGCTCCTCGGATGGCGTCCTCACAATACGCGGACGCCCCATATTGACAAGCAAGTGTGGCAACCAAGGCGACCTCTGGACAACTATCATACTACTCCATGGCAGGCCGAGATTTTGTGATAACGCGGGTACGCGCACGGAGCGTCTGGGAAGCCGAGCAAGTGTCGCTTTGCAAATGGATAGATGGTATGAATACCCTAGCATAGGTGTTCTGTGACCCTAGTGCCAACTAAAGCCCCTGCATCTACGCACCACCGCCGCTGGTCCTGGTCGGCGGAAACGTGTATGGAGGGGCTTTAGTGCCAACGACATACAAACGACGTTTGCGCGCCCGCCTAGCTTAAAGGGACACTAAAGGCAAATACTTAGTCAAGCGAAGGCGATAGATTAGTGCTCGAGAATCTCTAAGGCGTCAATATTATCGCGAACGGAGCCTTAATAATCGAGAAATCGAGGTAAATGCAGGGCATTATTAGAGACTCTCCCGGGACATTCAAGCACTTGCCCGATGACGAAAGCACTATATACTCAGTTATATTCTGTCACTAGGACTCAACTACACGTTGCAAGAAAACATCCTCATATTGTATTATAAGATGAAATAAAATGCTACTTGTCCAGTTTGATTTCATATTTAGAAATAAAGAACTCATTTTGAAATTACCGTTGACAACGACGCGGGCAGTCGAAAGGTTTCGTTTTCACTTGACAGCGCCGCCCACGCTTTCGCGTTTCAGTAGTTTCCCACTTTATTCTATGGATTCCTGATCGCGTAGCGCTGCGCTGGTTTTGCTGGCTCGCGAAACTCGCACAAACTACAAGTAGCAGAGAATTCAACTTCCATGTGATCTCGCGGGATGCCCGAACCAATGCCTTCTTTACTAGATGCCTGCCGCGTTGTCCAGTAGCTCGGTTCCGGGCCCTCTCTTTTCTCTCCTCCGCGAAAAGGCAACGAGCGCCTCTCATGGCGAACGCCCGCAACTTCCAATCACGTGCTGCGGCCTCTGAGATTAACGTGGCATCTGTCACCATCTCGGAGGCCCGCGATAACGCTCGCTGCGGTTGCTTGTATATGAAAGGGGAGTGATAGCAGTGCTTTGAAGCTTGTAAAGTGATTGTATGTGCTGCACTAATGGCAACTATAGTCTTCATCGTTTTATAGCACTAGCAAGAGCATCATGACCTTGCTTCCACAATGTATGACTAAAGTGTCTATCCTCCTACTTGTAGCATGAAGTGCTCCAAGCTGGCATGACCAGCTTACTTGGTATGGAAACTTTTCTTCAGCCGCCATTGTCGTCGTTTCTTCTCTTCGATCAGAGATGGGACACCATAGACGTTTGTACTTTGAGATTAGACTTTATGTACACATATACATCGACAGCTATTTACAGTGTTGACATAACTCGACATAGCCGATAGTGCACAACCTTGTTCGTCTATCCAGACCCTTCATTACACTGGAACCCGCACTTCAACTCAGCAGAGCCGAAAGTGCAGAGCACCTTTCCTGCATCCAGAACCCCCGTGAGTGGTCGGGAGCCAGGTTTTAACCCTTCGGTTGCTCCTCCCAAATCCCCTCACGACAAATCGCAACACCCCCGTGACCTGATTGGGTCAACTGGGCTGTCACTCACTGGTCACTATTTCTCTCCCTCTCTCCCTATGTTTCTCGGACCATTCAGAAAGATAGAGGGAGAGAAAGAAAACAACAAACAACAAATACACCAATAACACAAACTGTCCTGCTCTGCGACATGTTAAAATCACCCAGAATTTTCCAGAACACTTAACGGAGAAACAAACATCCGAGTTGCCCCGTCCTCGCACCTTAATTTAAAATCGCATACTGTATACCGTAAAGGGCATCCCTGCTAAAGTGCCTCCACCGGTACAATGCCGATTTGTGGGTGTTCCGTCACGGGCGGGCCCATAAAACTATCACTCCAAAGACAGACTGTGCCTCTGGTGCCAGCCCGTCATTCAAGCGCCTGCACAACGGGTTACATGATCTTTCTGACTCTGAAATCGCTCCTTTGCCACTGAGGCATGCCCATTGATGCCCTAATGATGTTTTGCCCGTGCTTCGTCCTAGGCAGAGAGCGAGAGGGCAGCCGTTCACGTCCGCGCTTCTGGGCCTAATGGCACCCAACACCACCCACTTTCCTGCATCTTCAGACCCCATGTGCAACATTTTACGATGCACCGGGGTGGCGACGCGGGTTCTCTGCTGCTGAAGAACACTTTTTGACCCACTAAGAAATCCCCCCACTCGTTTTGCCTTCTGTGGAGCCTGAAAACGGTGATCTTCCACATTTCTGGAGTGAAGTTACTTCCAGGCCCCATGCCGTTTGTCAACATCCTTTACAGTATGTGCAAAGCTAATATAAAAAATTTTTCATGTGGCTGCAATAAAAACAAATGGTGTTCTCTGCACATAAAGTTTTTACATGTAATGTACAAGTCGATGAAGCTTAATATCTTGCCCCTTTAAAGCAAATGATAATGCTGGTACACAGCACGAAAGACTGCAACACAGGCTTGTCGCGATGACTGCTCTGCAATGAAGTCAGTATGAGTATGCACAAATGCTTGATGGCATATATATGTGCCGAAAGAAATGAGAGCATAGAAATGAATCTATGTAGGTGCAGCATTTACATACCTAGGCTTTCAAAAATGTAGAGTTACTAAGAACTTACAAAGATTTCAAGAGAATATTGTTTGTTAGGCATTTGTTTGCAGGATATCTTGTGAAAGTTTCCTTAATTTGTAATATCCCCCTTTAATAACAATACTTTTATCATTCATAAAAAAATTCCAAAATATCACCACTAGCACTTGACAAGGTAACAAGCAGACACATGCATAAGCATAAATCACTCTGCAATTAAGACTTGTGATAGAACAATTTCACAACCCAAAATCTTTATAATACAGAACTATTTCTTGAAGCAGCAGTAACATAGGTACACACCCATAATTGTCGACGTGGTATTGTTGTTGGCCAAGATAACTTAAGGTTGTCTGATTTCTATTTCGTGTCTATCTTTGCATTTGCTAATTTATATAGTAAACTGAAGTTTAGCATACACTACCTGTCTTCTCATTCTGTGCCTTGAGCTTAATGCTGTTTTTTTTTTTTCCCAATCATTTTCTTGATTCTACCATATATTAACAAGCTGGTCATAAATTATTTACTCATGTTCTTCCTGCCACACTACTTGGCTTATCACCCGGGTCAGGTGTCTTCCCTCAGTGCTGGAAGTTCGAAATTTCTATGTTTAGGTGTTCTCGCTCCTCTCATATCTCCGCCAAACTTTTCTTATTGTTTTTCTTTCTGCCGCCCAGTTCAGTCATACAACTGTGGTCACAATCCTTTCACCATTCATAGTATGTGAAGCTGATTTATCGTCTTCATTGTGACTGTTAAGCTACAGATGCGCGTTGTCAATTTCACTATGCCCCAGCATCCTTTTCAGCAATGAGGACAGTGGGGTAGGTGCTGGCCATTGTGCACCCCTTTCCCATGCAACTTGGTCCTGCTGCTTTGCATGCAGCATTGCTGCACACCAGACAGGCACGGGGCTTCTCGTCTGCTTGGGTCATTCCATGCTGGCAACACTGGTCTTGAAGGTGAAGCTCTTGTCACGTGGCAGGCACACGTAACAGCCTTCGCCACTGCTTATTTGCAATTTATAACAACATGCAACGTCATTGCTTCAGCAAAGCGCCTGCCACAGACCGGACACTCATGAGGCTTTTCTCTTGTGTAGACTCTCTCAGTTGCGCACTGAGAACTTTCTTCGTATTAAAGCACTTGAGGAAGATGTCACATGTGAAAGGCCGCTAGTCAGTGTTGGCCCTCTCGTAATTGGCGACATGGCTCCTAGGAGAGTGAAGATTGAGAAGAAAGGATATTACAGAGGCAGAAAATAGGGACCACTTGTAAAGCAAATAAAGACTCTGCAAGAGTGAACCAGTGAAAATTTGGAACTAAGCATATTATAGGTACACGAAGGTGATTTTAGCAGCTGCAATTTGTTGTTGGGAAAGCTTGTCAAACATTAAAGGGGCCTTGAACCACTCCTTGGGCTTGGTGAAATAGCATAGATGTGGGTAGCGTACGCTGCTGTGAACATCTCAGCCAAGTTTTGCAGTCGTACATGTAGCGTGGAGTCGCCTTTCTCTCAAATGCGCTCTTTTCAACAGAAGCCTGCTCCTCATTCTCTTCTGGATGCTTTATTTCATAATAAAGCGGATTCGCATACGTGGCTGCTATTGGTGCAGCGTAGATACCGTGGCCGCCACAGGGTGCCGCCACAGGTCCACTGGATAAGCACACTGCAGCTCGCTGAGTACAACTGCATTTGGCTTACATTTAGAGCGGTGTAGGCACCAAAATCGGAAGTCATGACATCTACGTTAACATCCAAAATGAAATTTGAACTGCACACCACGGTGACATTTAGAAGGCAAAGCATTGTGGGCATGCCCTACTCCACCGTAGCCTTCGCAGTGCAAGGCATTGAAGAAGGAATCAGAGCACAGAGGAAGTGGTGTTTCATTGCCAATAGCTCTGCTTCTGCAGAATGCATTGAAGTACTTTTTGCAGCAAAGTATTTCTGAAATAGCCTATTTTCCCTTCTAATGTCTTTCTCCACTTCAATTAAAAGTGGTTCAGGGCCCCTTTGAAGGGGCCTTGTAATTCTCCTGGGAAAAACTTTTTTGGCGGCACTGATAGCAGCATCATGGTGCAGCAATTTCCTGAACTTTGTGTGACGGACATGTCATCAATGTGTGGCACTGTGGTTAAAAATGTAATGTACAATTTACGTTAACACAATATTATGAGAACTGCGAAAAAAAACTCTGGCATTATGTCTTACAACCCTGTTAAAGGGCAACTACAACGAGATTTTGATCATGTCAACGTAATAGAATGTTTAGGCTCCCGAGACCCCCTTGTCACGCGTCTGATAGTAGAATTGTTCTGAAAGTTCGAAAGCAGGCTTAGATAAGCAAAAAAGCACAAAAATGAAACCGAAACCTGACGAAGCAGTTGAGCGAACCACTTCGTGTGACGTTACAAAGTGTCCCCAGTGGGGAAGGCGTGCAAGGCATGCTCGTTTAACCAGCTGGGTGAACGATGCCAGCGAAGAGCAGACGCTCAGCTCATTCGTGAACGCGCCGGACCTTCAGTTGACAATGTCTGCTGCACCAGCTCTTTGAATCTGTCAAGTATTGACAGTTATGATTGTGACGAATTTAATAGCCATGAATCGCTGTTCGCATTTGACCCGCCACCACGAGAACCAGAGCCCATGTGCTACATATTGTGCTGCAACATGAAGACCAAGGGTAACCCTATCTGATTTAATACGTGCTGCTTGCTATTTTAGGTATTTTACCCCTTCTCAGTGAAGTGCTTCGCATGCTCACTGTAAGATGTGGAGCACGATTTTCCGCGTTTGTATCTCACTAGAATGCCACTGACAGTCCAAAGCACCAACCGGTGCATTTGTTTACCTCTGCATGTACAGCGACCACTCGTCGTTAGCTTAAAACATAATGCTAGCCGCTCATCGGTGACATTCATTAATGTCAGAACACATCAAAACAGCCCATTTGGGCATGCATGTTGCAGTAAATGGCAATAATAGACATCATGAAGTAATTTTGGCTCCCCTTTCAACTTTGTTATGACGAGGCTCATGTGTACAGAAGCGACACCATGGCCTCCAAGATTGCACCTCACTCCAAGATCACCAGTGCCAGCGTAATGAAATGCCCAGCTCCTGTTTTTCGACCATTTCCTCCTTCTCTAGTCATCTCATCATTGTTATCTAATATCTCACTACAACTGTGTTATTTTTCAAATGAATCACTTCAATCGTGCTATTCATTCTGGGACATTTTTCCGTTATATGAAAGCCCCACATTTGCAAGTGGCAGAAGCTCATCGAACATGTGCTTGCACTACTGAGCCCACAGCAAATTTATGAGAAAAGAATTCGTCATGAGGAAAGGATTTGTTGCCTAGTCAGCTGCAGCACACTAGTCTCAAAATCAATGTTCCGGATTTGAATGCTGGCTCAGCCAGTAGCACAAGGTTTTATTTGCTTTGATTTATAACCGTCTATTGTTAACAAACCATGCTTGACAAATGGCTAGTCTGCTAGACTGTAAAGATTTAGTCTGATTGGCTGAAACACAAGTGAAATCAGCCAGGGTCTGCAAGACTGGCAGATACTGTGCAATAACATTTCATATTTAATATAATTAGCCAAATTATGTCCACACAAGCAGAATACTACTCAGTGAGCATATCTGAAGAGGATGCATAGAAAGTGTTACATAAATCTCTCAGAAGTAACCTAAGAATTTATAACTAGTATTCTAAAATTAAATGTGTTGCCAGGTATAGAGTGAAGTGACCCACTCTTTTTGTTAGGAAATGCTAACGAAGTGGAATAGCATGCAAGGCATTTCGGAACCTACTCTCAAGTTGTACAAGAAAGAATGTTATCAGAGGAAGCATAAATGCTCATAATAGGCTAGCCAATAAGCATGATGTGCCAAATCTAAATGCTCGGCAAGAAAAAAAATTATATTATGGGGTTTTACGTGCCAAAACCACTTTCTGATTATGAGGCTTGCCGTAGTAGGGGACTCCGAAAATTTGGACCACCTGGGGTTCTTTAACGTGCACCTAAATCTAAGTACACGGGTGTTTTTGCATTTCGCCCCCATCGAAATGCGGCCGCCGTGTAAATGCTCGGCAAAAGTAGCCATCCTTGAGTTATAGCACAAAGTATGAAACAGGCACACTTACTGCATAGGATGCTTTCCTTGTGATTAGTATGTGTGCCCTTGTTTGTCATTAGAGCCAATCTTCGCTCTCTGTTCCCACAGCAGATGGACACTCACTCTCATACTGAGTAGCATCACAGGTAGGCTCGTAGAACTGAAGTATTGTTGCAAGGCAAAAAAATAAAAGGAGGAAAGATCAGCAGACTAGGCATCTAAAAATTAGTACACGGCCATCCCCTCCTAAGACTCAACACAAAATGCATGCTAGGCATACTTACGGATATGTTTGCCCTTAAACATGGCCATATAACTGGCATTGGAAGGAGCTTAAATTTGGGACTGGACCAGGTTCTTCAGTCGATTCACACATCTCCATAGAAAATTAATATACGAAGCAGTGGTAAAAATAAACACAAAGCAAAAAACACATGAGCCGAATGCAAGAAGTCATCCAGTGTGTTCCCACTTGTGAGAGATGTATGTCATTCCCTGCCAGGGCATTTTGACTTGTACTAAAAGCCGACAGGTGTGGGGAGCCAATGCCAGTCATGTTGCATGAAACTGGAAGAATATTTTACGCTCTTACAGACCCATTCGTAAAATCGAATCTCTTGCTTTCACTCAGTTCAGCGCAGAGCTGAGATCAGTTGTTAGCAACATGCGAGTGCCATGTTGATGGTACTGACAGCTCAGTAAAGGAATGTTTTTGTATTGCGCCCCCACTGGAGTTCAGTGGCCACAGTCGGGAATTGAATCCTCAACCTTGTGCACAGCAGCAGAATTAGAGCCTACCACACCAGATGACATTGTAAAAAAAATGGAAGACACTTTGTCGAGACTTAAGTGTGAAATGGCGGAAGCCTGACACCATTTCCAGTGGCAATTTGTTGCATTGGAAACACGACGGAGGCACACAACTTGTACACTGTTATGTGAACGTTTGTGTATTAAATGCCTGCAATGTCGTTTACGCCTATGTCTATCGTTTCGATGTCTTCCGAGTCCATAATTTCAAAGGTGTCATCTGGGAGGATGTCAGCTTGCAACTCATGGCTGGTGAACTCCTTGTGCTTTAGTGGGTCCACATCCAGGATGGCTGCTTTGCAGCGTCGAACTGTTGCAGTGCCGTTTGTGGATCAGGAGCAGACACGTCTTCCATGGCGGTGTCGGGGTGCAGTTGGCCATCCTCATCATCCACTTCGCTCGAATGACTTGTACCACTACTTGCTCGGCTTGCCGCATAAGATGGCGGTCACGGCGCTTCTGAGCTTCATTTGCCTTGGCCCCCGGATATGCAGTGAGTCGCTTCAAACATATTGTCTCTCTTGCGTTCGCCCGTCGCGTCCCTGGACTCTGTGGTGTCGGACGCACCTCGCCGCCCTGATGCAAGCGACGTATACGCTCAGTCTCTCTTGAGCGCTGCTTGCGTTCAGCGGCTGCCACACGTCGTGTGTTGGGAGACACTGGTTTGGCGAGACGAGGCATCCTTCCCACATGATACCGCAAAGTAAACTGCTGCCACCGCCACACCACACCCAAGCAGACGGTCGCCACGCGCGCCTCACGACAGTGATATCAGGCCACACAGCACCAAATCGGGAGGCCACCTCAAGCGCCTGACGACAGTGATGTCAGGGCGCACCATCGAACACACGGCCGCCATGCATGCCGATGTGATGAGTCATCCTGCGCGGCGCCGAACCACCCCGACACCCGCACTTGACGACAGTGATGTCACGAACACAAACCAATCAGGAGGCACACACCTGTGCCTAGCGACAGTGACGTCACGACACCGAGGAGACCAATCAGGAGGCCGGAAAGCTGTGACAGTTTCTGCTAATGGCAGATGACCTTAATAATGAGCCATTAAAGGCTTCCGCCTTAAAATCAAGTTTCGCGTGAATTCCTACATAAACGAACAAAGAATTAACACCATAGAATGTGCCGTGTCTCTCTTTGCAGCAGCTAGAGCTTTACTTCCTCGCTGGTAGTGGCAGGGGAGAAAGAAAGAACTGTTGATTCTAAAATCAAACCGAGAGTTCAAGGTACCAAATCAAAAAATGGTCTGTGGGTAACGGTGTAGTCCAAAGCTCTCAAAGAGAGACAACTGAGGAGGAAAAGGGAGGGAGGTAAACCGAAGATATGCCCAGTCGGTTAACCTACAATTGCTTGGGGGAAGAATGGATAAGAAGAAGGAAAGATGAGAAAAAGAACAAAGAAAGCCCTTGAATATTTAACAATTGTGGGGTTTAATGTGCCATACCTTTGGAATAATTAAGAAACACTGTGGGGTTTAATGTACTAAACCTGCACAGTGGGTCATAAGGGATGCTGCAGGCAAGAGCTCCAGATTTATTGTCTACCCGGGGCTCTTCAATGTGTACTCAATGAATGGTTCATGAACATTATTGTAATCCATCCTCATCACAATGTGGCCACCATGGCCAGCATCAAATATGCAACTTCACGCTTGGCAGTGCGATATAGACAATGAGCTACCACAGTGGCTCTGGAATAATGTGATCATCTGGGGCTCGTTATTGTGCACCTAAACTTAAGTGCACAAGCATTTTTCCATACAATCCTTGCCAAACAGCGAGGAATTGAACTCCCAACCGGATAAAGAAGAAAACTAAGAGACAAATTTTCATAGAAATTGCAGTCTGGTACATAATGACACAAGTATGCACTCCCTTATGTAAGCTTGCAGATGGACCATTCATTATTGCCATTTGCTGAAAAATTAGCACAACAATGTTCATCAAACCAAATTCTGCCAAGCACGGGGGAAAACAAAACTTGGCATAGTGGTTATGATGCCAAGATAAAGCCTAGCCTGCATGCTATAGCTACAGGCTGCCCTTGCTTCACTAGGCAAATTGCTGTTGAACTGCATGTGCGCTCATCTGCTGTACTTTCATTTTGGCACTTCATTGCAATGTACTTCTCAATATCTAGCGCAGTTATTGAGACACCACCCAAGGCAGGCGGGGCACATTAGCAGTCGATCATGTTGTTGCCCGGCGCTTCCAGACACAGCATCTGTGTTACATTCAATAAAGTCACGAAAGAGCTTCGTATTAAAGTCAATTAGTGAATATGGCAGTTTATGCTCAATTTATTTAGTCGATGATTTAGCTTAGAATGGAGATGCCTTGTGTAGATCTGCCATTTATTTGTCAATACTGCAAACCATGAATAAGTATGTAACTGGCTTACCTGCAGTTCTGGACATTCTTCAGTCTGCACTGCAACAACCTGTAAAAGCAATCATGTACACACAGGTTGCAAATGAATCTGAATAGCTTTTTAGCACAAGAAGCGACAAAGGCAAGTAACAATTTCAAAAGCAGGAAACTCAATCCCATGATGTGTCGGCCTACATTCCCATATCACTATCACATAGAAACAACAAAAGCTTCTGGGAATCCCAGGAATTATTTCTTCTTCTTCCAGGCGTCTTGAGAAGGATGAACAAAGATGCATGCATTTTCAATTTAGTCATACATGACAAATGACGTATAAGCTGTCAAACAAACAAAAATTGACAATTAATGCAACAATTGTTAACTGTTCCCTACTGTACTCATAAATAAGTGAGGGTGAAAATAAAGCTCATGACTATAAAAAATAAGAAGAAATAAAAAACAAAATATGGCACACTTCTGCCCGAAAGGCGAAGCAGTGATAGTGATAGCAAGGACAACTCCACGAAGTAAGTTTTTCAGTCCTATCAGGCATATAAATTGCAGTAAACATTCATTTCCTAATTAATTTACCAAACACAGTGTCAGGCAAACATGAATAGACATCACTCGATAACAGCCAGCAGTCACTGTAATGATGTTGGCGTGAAGATCTGCCTGACAGACAATATAATTTTTTATCAAAATAGAACACACTCTTACCTTCATGCATTTCTCTGTTGGCACTTCAGAAGCACTCTGTGAATAATAGGAAAACAAAAATGATCGCTATAGGTAAAAAATGCTTCACAATGCAATGTCAGGTTAAACCATAAAAAACTGAAGAAAGTGCGCTGACTACCTTTACGGCATCTTCAGTCTGCACAAAACAGTCAATCTGGAAGAAATATTGTTATCACAGATATGACAATCTTTTATTGCCAACATTCAAAATAAAAAGGCAAAGATCAACAACTAATTATGTTTAAAAAATGATTCACAGATGATTACAAATCCGACAACTGATACATCTAAGAAGCTGTATAAGCAAGTTCTCGTATACTTCAGAAGTACTAGGGGTCTGTCTGCTGGCTCACGGCCTCAGCTGAACAGGAGCAGTTGCTGCTGCACTTGAGCACTTTTGTGGCCGGCTGTTCTTAGTGATGGCTCCCATGCAGGCAGCGATGCAGCTCCGCGACATCAGCTTTTACCGCCGTAGCCGTACAAATCCCTAGTTGATTTCCAATGTGGAACCGGCATAATGGGACGTGAGAAGAAATAATTGTGGGTTACTGGTTAAAGAAGATGCACACATA
This sequence comes from Dermacentor variabilis, assembly GCF_050947875.1. Lineage (NCBI taxonomy): Eukaryota > Metazoa > Arthropoda > Arachnida > Ixodida > Ixodidae > Dermacentor > Dermacentor variabilis. The sequence goes on along the minus strand of NC_134578.1, from coordinate 12,198,056 downwards.
AGTTGTCTATTAGACTAAGACATACGCAAGGTAACCTTTATTTTATATAATCATCAATCATTACATTTCAAACCAAATTCAGGCTCTGGCAAGCTTGGCGCTGCATTTGCATACGATATCGACCACATCCGATTTCGTGCACACATTGCATGAAAGCTATTGCGGAACTCTTCTTAATAGCTTCGTTGTAGAAAGAGCTTTAAAAAAATCACCTTTCCAGTGCCATCTGTCTGCAACCAACAGTCAACCTGCAACAATGAAATTTTAAAATTACGTTTAGTGATGCTTCCAAATTAAACACATTATAATACTGGTTGAACAGTTTATGTCTAAAAACGTAGACGTCTCAGGCAAGATGCTTTTTATGACGTTTCACAAAGAAATAAAAAGCAGTAAACACTAGTAACACATTCTTTTAGAATTTTATAAGGGCAGTTAGCTTCTTTGCATACTTACTTTGAGCTTGTCTGTCCGTCCAATTATGTAGCTAACTAAAACCAGCCTCTTACTCTAGCGCATTGGCCTAAGTTGCCTACTAGCTTGAGCCACTATGTATGTACTTGTGGTCGTGATGCTGTCGTGGTTGTTCTATCATTGTCATTCCAGATTTTTGTCTTCAGACTTGTCATTCTGTTGCCGTCACGCTTTTTACGCCAACACAGTGGCCTAAATTGTCTAATAGCTTGGGCCACTAGGTATGTGCTCGTGGTGGTGATGCCATTGTGGTAATAACACCGTCATTATAGACTCATTAGGCATTCGTCATCACACTGTCATGGATGCTCCATCATCGTCATGCATTTGTTGTCATGTCGCTGTTGTGATGCCATCATGCTCGTTCCATTGTCATCATTCTAACTTTGCAATCTGACTGTCGTCATGCCATCATTGTCACACAGTCGTCATTGTCATACCGCTGTTGTCACTCTGTTGGCATTACACTGTCATCATTCAATCTTGATGTCGCCGCTGCCATGCTATTGTCATCACTGCTTCATCCTCAGACAGTCGCTGATGTGCGTTGGGTATCATATCATCATCATGCCGCTTTGGTCGTTCGATTTCGCCATTCGGTTGTCGTCATACCGTCATCTAACAGTCTTCACAATATAGTCATGACTCTAGTATGTATCACCATCACACACTGGTCACCACCCCATTGTCCTGATGCTGTCATCATACAGCCTTCATCATTCCATCGAAGCATTTCTTGGCCATTCCATTGTTGTCACTGTGTCATTATCGTACAGTCATCGTCGTGCTGTCATACTCATGGCCAGCCTTGACCATGTGAGTGTTGCACCTTGACCATGTGAGTGTTGCAGCAAAGTGAGCCCACACCGGTAACAGCATATGCCGCATACAGCCAAAGCAATGGAGGTCTCGGAATGATCGCTGTCAGAGTTGTCGAACTATCCCACCACTGGCATACAGTTGTAGGAGTTGTCGGACGATCTCGCCACTGCCACCATTTGTAAGGGTTGGAGGTCGTAGAGAGGAACTTGGGAGGAACTAGGTGAACAGGGTTTATTTACAGTATTTACATTTTAAACAAGAGATACATTTACACAGTCTAGCGTGACTCCCAAATGGAGCCCGCAAGACGAAGCAGACAGCATACGAGCTCGAGCACACAGCTCACGAGCACGATGGCAGAGCACACGACGAGCACACTCTAGCAGCCGACAACAGCTGCTTATAAACACTCCATTGGTCCCTAGTTCCCTAGGTAAGAGAACTGTTCGACCAGTCATAGAAGTTGACCTGCCTTTTTGGAGGAGGGCTCGCACACACACGTACGCACTTTGGGTTCCCAGAACCCGAGTTAAGCGGGTTCTCGCTGCCACGTGTCTTGCCCCGAGCAGACGCCTCTTAATCCCCGAGCGGACCTCGCACAGTGGCCTCCGCCACTGTCCATTGTCTGGTGTCTTCAAAGGCCCATGAGTAGGCACCGCAAGGCATCTCCTTCCAGGAAATCCCCCTGCTTTAGTCGAACCGTGAAGGCGTTGGCGATTTCACTAACAATAGTTGGTCCGCCGATCGTGTTTAGTCATAGCGGCACTGAGGGGTTGTTGACGCGGGACCTCGTGGTCCCTACGAAACAAGTCACCGTGGCAGGTGTTGAAGGCTTCCATGGTATCTTCGGGAAAGCTCGCCACGCTCGCAGCTGCAGCTGGCTGAGAAAACACTGAATGTCGGCATCTCTGCAGGCCGTTCCTAACACCACTACAGATTCTAAACAAACGCTTCTTCAGCAATATAATGCTTCAGCAATGTGTCACTACATTGCTTGAATGCTGTTCACATTACCGTCAACAGTCACTGCAAGATGGGTTTTGCCAGAAGAAGAAGGTTGACTTACTCTGGAGCACTGCACCATTCCTGACGTACTATAAGCCTAATTTAATAACTAATTTCATATTTACCGTATATACTCGTGTAATGGCTGCAGGTTCTTTTCTGAGATTTGGGGTGAAAATCGGGGGTGTGGCTATTACGCAGAGAAAAAGAGAACATTATTTTTGCATGAATATTTTCAGTGGTACTTGCCTTTATTGAATTAAAGTACTTGCTTGTACTGGTTCTCCCTATTTTTGGCTATTCCCGTTGTGCGTCACCTGCTGGATGGAATAAATGGTGACAACCCAAAGACCAGCGATGGCATAGCCTCAGAGGCTATGCCACTAAAGCTGGGAGCTGAAAACTCGGCACGGCTGCTTTGTTTTGATACCAATCATTGGAAAAAAGCTTCAGGATTCTCATACCACACAACAGACAACACTGCCAACCTTCTCAAAAATCAAGGGTGCAGTTTATACATGGGTAATATTTAAACATATTTTTGGAGGCTTTTTTTTTAATTCTGGGCGCGACCTTTACACAGGTGCATCCATTACACGAGTATATAAGGTATATGCACAAAACCCACATCACTTCAAAGGGATGTATGTAAACAAGTGCGGTAAAAGAACTAATTATTTTTTCCCAGAAAGAGTAAAAAGAACAGCCACACACCTACGTGTATTAATGCACACATAACAATATTCACATACATGGATTATTTATCTTCTCTCTGGTGACTGCTTGCCATTCCTGACAAGAGTGGGTTTTCTGCAACTGCAGAAGCTGCACATGCAGCTCAACTTATCATTGCTTTTCAACTTCTTTTAAAAGCCAATGAAATATTTTCAGTCACTCTTATATAGACACACAAGAATGACCGAATCTTACCTTGCCTTCTTGAGCCTTTTGGTTGGAGTATAGTTCTTGGGCAAGGCTGTGCAAAGGTCTCTGCAAGTCTTTATCATCAGTCCTGCAATATAGAAGAGAAACATGTCAACCACTTAGGTGCATGTTTTTCAGCTAACAGACCGATGCAAATCTGATAAATATAACCTCTTAACTGCTGATGACAAGATAACTTGCCATTACGACTAACCTCTGGTGCCAATGACAAGTTAACTCATCGTAAATATTTTCAAATTTTTGCATATGTATGTGCATTCCCTTTCTGCTAATTTTGACAAGAAAATGATACACAACTTTCTTTACACACAATACACAATACTTTATACACAATTTTTTTTTTTTGCATTTCTACAACCTCTTTTGGAATTTGTCATGGAAGTTAAAGGGACACTAAACGTAAATACTAAGTCGACGTGGGCTGTTTAAATACCTTTCTAGAAACCTTACAATGCTTGTTTCGTGCCAAGAAAAGACTTAGTTTTATGAGAAAATTGTATCCGATGGCTCTGAATATCTTTTTTGAAATTCATATCTCCCGCCACCCAACTGGGGGAGTGGTGAAGTTGCATAAGCCATCACCGCCCTTTGCTGCCTTCGGCAAGTAAATTGGCGCCTGACAGACAGCGGCACTGAGTCAAGACGGAGCAGCAGATTCGTTGCTGCAGCTGCTTTTTGGTCAAGTGGCATAGACCGTTCGGACATCCCGCGACAACACACGGAAGTTGAATTCTTTGCTAATTGCAGTTTGCGCGAGTTTCACGAGCCAGCAAAACTAGTGCAGCACTACACAATCAGAAAAGGACTAAAACACGAAAGCATGGGCGGCAGTGAGTCGAGTGAGAACGGAACCTTTCGACCACCCGCGTCGTTGTCAACGGTAACTTCAATGAGTTCTTTTTTTCTAAACATGAAATGGACAAGTAGCATTTTATTTCATGTTATAATACAATATGAGGATGTATTTTGCAAAGAGCGGTTGAGTACTAGTGACAGAATTTAACTGAGGAATGCTTTCGTCATCGGGCAAGTGCTTGAATGTCTTGGGGGAGTAAATGTCCTGCATTTACCTCAATTTCTCGATTATTGAAGCTCTGTTTGGAATAGTATTGACGCCATAGAGATTCTCGAGCACTAATCAATCACTTTAGCTTGACTTAGTATTTGCCTTTAGTGTCCCTTTAAGGGGTTAAAATAAGGCAGTATGTCTGGCAGACCCAATGTAGTTTCTGGATAGTTTGAATGCAGCACCAAAGGGAAATGTACACAATTGAATGGCCATTTCTGCTTCAGATGAAGCAGACAGGATCTTCATTTGTTGTTTTCTCTCGTAAAATTTGAACTCAATGCCCCTCCCGAGTTTAAATTTGCCTGCTTTTCACTGCAAGATATTAAGTCAATAAATTACTCAGTGAAATACCCCTCTGCCACAGGATTCCCACCTCTACTGACCAAAGCACTTCTAGTGACTACACAGAGCTCTTCTGCCCACTAATTTTCTTATGTTCATGTTTTTAACAAAAGCACATGCGTAGTATGTGCCACTTATTCCAAATCCGTACATTAAGACTCCTTTATTGAGCACTAAATATATGCAGAAAGAAAAATTCAAACACAGGATCAAAAAGCTACTATTTCAGCAACTTACAAAGCCCTTGCTTAAAAAGTATTCAATAGCCGACTGCACTATATAATGGCATAAATACCCGTAATAACATTATATGAGAGAAAATATACACATTCAGGCATCAACAGTTGAATTTAGGAAAACTTACAGAGGGCTCAATTGTTTTAAAGCACTGCTCCCTGGCCCGCATTGTGTTCCCCATCGGTCAAGGACACAAGAAAAGTTAACCTCCCCACGAAACTCTCTGTCTGCTCTCTTCAACCTGTTACGAAGACTTTTATACGCTACACTTCCCCACCAACCCGCAAGGAAGGAGCCACATTAGCTCCCAAACGCTAGTTTATGTAAATTAACATCTTGGTTCGAAACGCTCCTAAATTTTAATGACAGCATATGAATTCCAAAAAACAGCGAAAAAACACACATAAAGAAGATATGAAAGACGTGGATAAGCGCTACTACCAACTGTTTATTACAATTGACACACCCTCCAATTTTATAAAGTGAGCCCTGCACAAGTGTCACATCCCTTTCTCCCATGCAAAGGTGCTAAACATAAGTAAAAACTAAAAAAAGGTGAACTGCTGCCTGCTTTTCATAGCAGAATTCAAGAAGTCCAGTTCGGCGCTGTGCAAAAGCAAAGATGCTTCATTTACACAGATAGGTGAATTTTTGTGGATATGAAATGCTTCTAAAGCCACTCGAGCCATGTGGTTTTCAGACTTGCCTAAGATGGTCTCAGAAAAAAGTGCCTAGCAACCACGTGCAATGATATGGGCAACCAAATGTGCATATTTGTCCTCTTTCTTCTTAACTTTTAGCACATGCTCCCTGGGCCGGTCGTTGATGCACCGTTCATCTTGTCCAATGTGTGGAAATGTGTACATCGGCTAAACTGATGGGATGGGTTTATCTAAATGATGATAGATGGTTAGCATAGAGCAAGGGACAGGATTGTCATGCAAGGCCAGCTCCTCGTGCACACCTCTACTTTCTCTTCCTTCGGCTGTGTCATGCAGCCTGACAATATATGCTCATGCATAAAAACAAAATGAAAACCTCAAGAGGAGAGACGAGGATGAGATGGAAAGACAGGGAGGTTAAACAGTCTATAAACAGGTTTTATACCTTGTTCTGGGATAGGAAAGTAAATTCAAGGTGAGAGGGGGAGACACAAAATCAAACAATTAGGGACAAAAAAGTGTACATAAATGTGATGTAGAGCATGAAAAGTCTCAAGCTATGTCCCCTAGTTCATATGTCCTCAATAAACACAACACGTTCGACACCTTTTATGAGGATAATCAGGACCACCAAGGAATCTCTCTTCCACCAAACAGAAATCGCAAAATAAAGCAGGACATTAACAAAAAGAACTGAAGACATATTTTGAGCTGCTCTATGTGGCTGCTGTACCAAATAAGACAGGTTCATGCAACGTTTCAGACAACAGGCAATTCACTTGAGTGTTGCATATATATCAGGAATGTCATGTGAGTAGCTCAATTTGCATTGTGAAGGAAGAAGTGGCTCAATTGCTCACTCTCTATGGAAAAATGAGCTTCCAAGCTCATGTGGTATTCAGCTATACACAAGAGGATTGAGAGTTCTGTGCGACTATGTTGTGTAGCATAAGTACCAAGTAGCTTTTAGCACACTTGTTGCCATAAAACAACTTATGTGCTGTACTTGTGCAATGCATCCCTAAACCCAATAAGGGCTGAGTATTATTATGAGTGATTTAGAATTTACAATGCGTATGTGTTTTCATTAAAAAGATGGCTAGTTCCATTTCCGTGCTTTCAACAATGTTGCAGTAAATATCAAGAGCACACCAAACATTTCGTTCAAGGGACCACAGGCAATGAGCTCCTGTGACAGTCATAAGCAGAGGAGTGCAAGAAAGCACACCACCGAAGATGAGCCACAAACATCATTCAGAATCCATTTTTCTTGCTCAATTAAACAATGATGTATGTTTAAAATTGAGTCTTGACACAAGCTAAGTGACTGTTCTTGGGGTTTAGTTGACAATTTCCATACATATCACTTTATTAAAACATATTAAAATCATTTATACTTGGGGAATCAATATTGTTACAGAGTAGTTTGAAAGAAATTTCGTCTTTCAGTTGAGGCCTCAGCAAGCCCTCAACTGACAGACCAGTTTGGGAGATTCCAGCTTTGATCCCCTCACTGCCCCTTAGGTGCCCAGCAGAATATACACCACTCACCTTATTCTAATCTCAGGTACTCTCCGTTTGCCAGTATTATGACACAACTGCCGAAGTTTCTCTTAAGAGACTCTGCCGGTCCAGCAAAACATCCACTCCCTTATATATTTAAGATTTTCATGTAGCTTTCCTTATCAAGCATATTTTAAAGGGTAAATCATGACTAATTTGCCTTATATTAAAATAATTACATACAGGTCGCTTGATTCCCGCCACTATATATACAGTGCTGTGCTGCTTTAAGTGCGATTTGAGACAGTAGTCGACTGATGAACTAGATGGCCAGGCAAGCTGGAAATAACTGTACAGATTATTTAAATTAAACACATATGTGGTGTACAGTACATAGAGCACTGAGGTCTGCACTGGTTCACCTATGTTAAACACAAGCACTGCTATCACATAAGCAGCAGTATGCAGACAGCTACAGCGCTGTCGTGAGCACGGTAAAGCAGTGCCAGTGGCGTAGTGCCAGGAGAGGGCTAGCTGACTGGGCCCCTTCCAGAAAATTTTCCGGCCAGCACCCTACTCCCTTTTACGCGTGGCACATCTCCTATGAACAAAGGCGCACATCCTTCGAACGCCAGCTCCAGACATGTACAGGATGGTACATGCCTTCAGGCATAGCACGGGCCTGCTCAAAGTAATAGTTGTATCATTATGCACCAAGCGTGGGAAGCGTCAGGATCTTTGCACAAAAGTGGCGCACTAGCTTACCTGCACGCGAAGTTGCCTTCAAAAAACCCTGCGCGACTGGCTGTGTAACTGCCACTTCGAGAAAGTACAGGAATTGTACCCATTTGCAGAGCACTGTGGCACGCCGAGCATAGCATAAAAGAAGGCACGTCTTCGGTTGCAAACGCGGCAGTGAGTAGAGGCACGTGAGGAACGCGGATAGGCGAGAAGTCTCCTTTAGGACCAGGACGTTCGCAAACGTCGCACGCATATTGTAACGGGTTATTGATGATCTGTCGTCCGAATTGTACAGTGTGCCGCGCCAAGCACCGCTGTCGGTGTGCCTCGGCTTCGCGCTCCTGCACTGTCACATCCTCACGCCGCACACGATGTTTGACCGCTTCCTGCTGCCGAACGGCGGGGTCTTGTCGGCGTTGCCGCCTTGCTTCGGCCTCACGTTCGCGCACTGCGGCATCTTCACGGCGGGCGCGATGTGCGTCCGCTTCCTGCTGCCGAACGGCGGGGTCTAGTCGGCGTTGCCGCCTTGCCTCAGCCTCGCGTTCCCGCACTGCCGCATCCTCACGGCGAGCACGATGTTTGGCCGCTTCCTGTTGGCGAACTGCGGGGTCTTGTCGGCGTTGTCGCCTTTGCTCGGCCTCGCGTTGCCGCAGTTCCGCGTCCTGGCGCCTGCGGCGTTGAAATTCAGCGTGCTTTGAACGCGAAACAGCACGTTGTTCCTCCGTCTGGGCTCGTATGCGGGCCCGCCTTGCTTCCTTACGTCTAATCTTGTTCTCGAGCTCCTGGGATGGCGTCCTCACGATACGCGGGGGCATGTTGGCAAGCAAGACAGGCAACTAAGGCGGCCTGGGCAACTCATCATACTGCTTCAGGGCAGCACCATGGCAGCACAGGCTGAGATTTTGTGATAACGCGGGTACGCGCACGGAGAGTCTTGAGCCACGGAGCGTCACTGAATGGATGGATGCTACGAATCGGGTGGTGGGTAATGTCGTTATTACACGAAGCTATAGATATATCGGGAAAAATTAGTTCGATGCTCCTCTCTAAACACATGGAAACGGAGAAATGGCCTTTTTTTATTGCTTTTTTGCGCCCATTTTCGTGGTTGGCGGCGGTCGGAGATCGGACCGTCGGACTTGCGACATGAAGGTCACGACATGGAAAGGACGCGTGCTGTCACGCGACCAAAACAGGGGCGGGAAGTGTCGCCATGTGTCGCGCGCTCGCTCTAGTTCACCTGGTCTATTCGCTTGCATTAGAAAACATCGCCGATGGTTCCTGCACAATTTCTCTCTCATAGACCGGTCACAACTGCACTGATTTTTATGAGGTTTCTTACATTTAAAAGAAAAAGTTGAAATTTGTAAAGAAAGCAGAGTTTTTATTTAGGCCGTTGATTTTTAAATAAAAGTTGTCAAAAATACAAAATTAGGTGACAATTCTCAGCAATAAAGAACGATATCACAAATCTGTAAACTGCACCGAAGAATAAATCGAAAGTGGACAAAATTGGTGCAAGGTACCTCTAATTTGTGAATTTTTACACAATTATGAATAATTTGAAAATGCGAGCTACATAATGAATATTTCTCTCAATTAGAAAAATTTCTTGGGTGTCTTTTCTTAACCAGGAATCCGTGATTTTTGTTTCTCAATGTCACATTTCACCGGCTTCGAAGCTTCAGTAGAAGTTTGTATGACTGCAGCAGTGAACATGTGCACTGATGTGTGGTTCAGCAACACAGTAGCTACAGTGCCTTGATATGCATGAGGCACGCCTACAATGCAGCCTGCATGAGAGCCCTGAAGTGTCCGTATACGACCAGGGTGTCGGTGCCTTATCGCAAAAACTTCACGAGAACAAAGTCCCTTTCGACACAAAAACAAAAATATACGTTCATTGAGTAAAACTTGAAGCAGCGCAAAGAATACGAGGACAGGAATAAAAAACAAATACATCTGTGCTTACTTTGTTGTGTTTCCTTTCAATTCCTGTCCTCGTCTACTTTGTAATGCTTCGAGTTTTACTCAAGCTGAATCAACTCACCCAGATCAAGTTGTTGCTAATACATTCATTATATCTGATACGATCAATATAAGCAGATATTCATTACACGCTGGTATCAATGACAAATATTTGAACTTACTTCATAACACAGCTGCGCTCATAGAATGGAGGTTTGAATATTGTTTCCACATTAGGGTAAGGCATGCCTTTTCACAGCTGCACTGGAGAAATAGCATTGAAACCCATGCCACCATGAACATGTTATGTTCACGGTTCTCCCTAATGTTGCAGACAATTCTGTCGTAGATGCGTGCCCTTCACTACTCACATCACAATTTCTCATCTGCTTGCAGCCGTGACAATCATGCATGTCAATTCGCCAATTGCTTGCAACAAAACACCCTTTCCCATAATACGGACAGTGCAGTGGGTACTGTTATGCACAACTTGCAGATTTCTCTTGTTGACACTGCGAAATAAATTCTCATATGAAGGAGGCAGAATAAACATTTATTTAAGGAAAAGAATATGGAAGCTTCCTTTTTTCTTGTTTTGCAGCCTACATCCCAATGGGGGAGGGGTCAGCACAGTGTATACGGTGGCTATTAGAAGACGGGTGCAAATTAACATGCACATTAAGAAGCACACATGATGAGCGCTGCTACCAACAGCTTTATTAGGCTTTTCAAGATTTGCCTATAGATCCATAGCTGGTTATTTGTACTGCTCTTCAAATAGCTATCTCACACAAACTATAGCCCAACAAGAAGTACTCCTATGTATCTGGTGATACAAGACATCCGAGGGAATCTCTTGTCTTAGTATGGACATATGTGATGGTGCCTTTCATTGTTGGCCTAGTGCAGCCTCGAGTTCGATCTTGATAAAGTGGTGTCTCCACTCTCGACAGCCATGCAGCCGGCCTACCGTATGAACTCCGAGGTGCTTGGCAAGTTTTTCTTACCGAGGGAAGTGTGTGAGAGTTGGGGCATGCATAAGGTCACTCGCCCATCTGCATTCTCTCACACTTATTCATGATTGCCCCTCAGCAAGCACAGAAGGGAGCAATACATATTGAAAGAATCCTTTATTTGTATGACATCAGCACTTCAATGTTCACTGACAACACTGACCCCGGGTGTGAAACGGAGCCATCCTGGCGACTCTGGCAGCAGACAAGATGACAGGGTCATAATATGGCTTGAGGCGACTAACGTGCACTGTCTCGCGACCCCAACAACAAAGGTCCGGTGATGGTGTGACGGGCTCAACAATATATTTCACTGGTGAGGTGGTGTAGATGATAGGGTACGGACCATGGCACCGCGCAAATAGTTCAGGAGAAAAGCCAGGGCTATGAGGCGGTATCCATAGCCAAACAAGGGTGCTGGCAGGGAAGGTGGGCGTGGCCTGATGACTGTCATGTCACGTTTTCTGATGCCGCTGATTCTCGCTGGCCAGCGAACGAACCAGCTGCGGCAATCTTCAGCGTAACAGGCTGCTTCTGAAATTGTAGTGCACTCAGAGGTGTCAGTTCAGTAGGGCAGGATAGTATCCAGTAGTCACGAGGGCTCACGTCTACACAAGGAAAAAAAAAGGTGATAAACGGTGGTTGTTTGCATTGAAGTGTTATATGCGAACGCAACGAACGGGAGTATGGTGTCCCAATTCGTGTGGTCGGACGAAACGTACATCCTCAACTTGTCGCCGAGTGTTCGGTTGAACAGCTCCACGAGATCCTTCATTTGCAGGTGATACGTGGTATTTCCGGGGAATGATCTGGCACTTACGAAGGAGGTATTGTATTGCCTCTGACAAGAAGACACAAACGCTACTGTTGAGAACTTCTCGAGGAGCACTGTGGCGAAAGATGAAGTCACAAAGAATGAACATCGCAATGTTGCACGCGGTCCCGGTGTAGCGCATCAGGTGATCAACAGCAACAATAATCCAGTGGTTTACATTCACTGAATGGAAGCAACCAAAGAGGTTGGTGCCGTCACGGTCAAATGGTCAAGCAAGACCTGGTAGCAGCTCTAGTGCGCCAGGAGGGCGCTGTGGAGCGGTTTTGCTTTGTTGACAGATGGTACATGACTGAACACACTGCTGGACAAACCGGTACATTCCATGCCAGTATTATCGTTGATGCAACCTTGTGAAGCTTTGTAGGACGCTCGCGTGGACACTTTCATGGTCGACATGGAAGTACATGCTGATATAATTTCGGGGGTAGAGGGTGTTGTCTCGCATGGCAAAGTGGGCTGTTTGACAGTGTAGCGTCCGCGTTGAAGGAACGTCTGATGGAGCAGCAAGGTAGTCAATCAGCAGGGCAAGCAATGAGTCATGGCCTTGCTCGAAGGGCATATGGCAATCAGTAGAGGCAGGTCTGAGGTTGTAGAGGGAACAGAAAGAGAAGCCACATCAGGTGTCATTGGTGAGCAGGAGCATGTGTCAGCATCGGAATGCCTTTGACCAGAGTGGTATATGACATTAATGTCATATTTCTGCAGGTGAAGTGCCCAACGGCCAAAGCGGTTGAACTTGTTCCGTGATAACTTGGCACTCTTCTCCGGAAATGCGATATGCACACTGTCGCGAGGGGGCACGTGTACCGTGTCGATGGTGTGAGAGATGCTTGTCGTGTGACTCAAAGATGGCTGGTTGCAATTGAATGAAGAAACAAACTCCTTAAGGAGAGTAATAAGGTTGGTGCGATAAGATGGGAAAAGATCTGCGGCGATGGTGCAGTCAAAAACGGCTGAAGGCGGTGTTGATGAGACAGAAGTTATAGCGTCAAGGTGCAAACAGGTGGCGCCACGTGAATGTCAAGATTTTCAATACACGTGACAGCTTTTGCACAAATCCCAAGGTCTCACTGTGCAGTATGGTCACTGGACACTGGTGCAGATTAGATATGGGTATCAAAGCAGATTCAGATCTAACAGTGAGGATGGCGAAAGGGAGAACTAAGTCCTTGGGTGAGAAAGCATGTCAGACAGCCTAAACACCACGATGGAGTCTGGCATGACAGCACACGACAGGTCACAAGCACTGGCAGCTCCAGAGGTATATCAGCATAAATGAAGACTTTGCAAATGCTGAGGTTGGCACCGACCGATGGTGAGTCATATGCGGTGAAATGGCCACTTGCATGCGAGAGCAAGTGATGATGGCACTATGACGTGATAGGAAGTCCCACCGGAGGATGAGACCATGAGAACAGGATGGCAACACAAAAAAAACTTGATACACAAAACGTCTTGGGGTGTCTGCGGTGGAACTAGAGCAAGGGAACCTGGTGCTGTGATGGTGGGGCGGAATATGATGGCGGGGGTGGCCTTGCCATTGTGGCAGTGTAGTTGAGCGGCGGAGGTGTGACCCGGGACAGCTATGTCGCCTAAGAGAACGGTGCTGTGGCCCCTAGAACATTGGCTAGTCTGCCATCCGCTGATGGGAGCGAGGACTGTTTCTGAATGATGGTGGCGGTGGTGCTGCAAGCAGTCCTCATGCTAAGGCACAGTGCTCGGCTGCCTGGCTGCGTGTTGGCGAAGTGCGTGTGCTTCCAGCGTAGCTTAGCCATTCCTTTCTTTTCTGGCACCGTGTACTTGTGCCAAATTAGAGCAATATTTGTTATGGGCACGATGAGAGGTTTTAGCTACATAAAGTGGTATTCATTTTTGCTGAGCCATATGAAGCATGCCTGTGGAGTGCGGATACGACTCGGAACACAAAGCCATTGATTGCACAGCCTGGAATAGGTTGAGCACTCAATTTATTAAGTCCTGCAATACTGCTACTGCTGCCTTTTGTCAGCGAAGGCTGCAGTGGTTAAAAGTGAAACAAAAAAATTCAAGAGGCACTTAGTTATCCCTTCCTGGATGAATGTAAAAGCATTGCGACCACCATGCGATGCCTATGCATTTCCAGTCGGCTTAATTGAACTTTGCCTTAATTAACACCAAAGGTCATGGGTTGGACTACCACCAAAGGTCAAAGGTACAAGTACCTCAATGAACTCCAGCATAATTAACCCTGCCTTAATAAACTTTGTCTTAGTTGACATAACTGCCTTCATTGGCTAACTTGACTTTTTGGACCATCAGGGTCATGCCAATGCCGAGAAAGCTGGATTTTCCGCCTCATGAGCCATATAATGCTTCCGCATTAATAAGCAACAGGAGGTACAGGTGTGTGATTTGGCATAGTAGAGGGTAAAAAAAAAATCAAACCCAAGCTCATTCAAAAGCTATACAAGACAGAAAGCACTTCCGGTTAAGAGAGCAAAAACAGTGAGGAGAAATATCAAGACATTATGTCTTGATATTTCATCTTGATACATCAAACTGCAAAAGTAAAGAAAACAAGAAAAAAGATCATTTGCAAAGCATGCGCCGCTGATGCAAGGAAATGACGCAACATGTAAAGTTAATATCACGCAAGAGCATCCGAATATGCTTCGACATTAGATAAAATTGTGGAAGCACATTCCACTCCGCGATAATCCCGTGCAAACATCGAGCACATATGTAATCAAGCATGCAGTCAAAACAAATTATAAAGAGAAGAATGAAGAACCTTTAGAAAACAGTGTAAACAAATTACAGCACACAACATCCAATGATATCGCACGAGGTTTGTGAATAAGAAAACTTTATTTTTAAATAAATCAATTATAGAAAAGAAAGACAATTACAGGGCCCCTGAGTGTGCGTCCCCGAAGTGATGCAATTGGCGAAATGAGATTATTTACATATTCTCATTTTCAAATGTTTTAGCTTTTCATTCTTTGCTGTGAGAGACTTCATGAAATAATGCCATGCACATCTTGGCATGCCACAACATTCCTGACAAGAAATGGCCAACCCTTTGCCTACTGGAAAATGGGGGTAAGCGAAGCTTGTCCTGGGTGCACCTGACCTTCCCTTGCACACTGCTTTTTGTTACCTCTTCCTTTCCCTTGTGTGAATGTTTTCCTTCCCTGATACATACCTTTTGTGCAACGGTTATGTTTTTTACCCATTACCGGTGGGTTACTTAATCGTGACGAAGGTCAGGTGCACACAGGACAAGCTCTGCTTACCCCCATTTTCTGGTAGGGCAAAGGTTGGTCATTTTTTTGACAACCGCATGTATATAAGTTGGTTTGGCGAGTATCCACCTTTTAATGTGTGCCATTATGACTGGGCTGTCACTGATCTTCCAAGGAAGGGATTGCACAGTACGTTAAACATTGATGGGAACATCCACTATCTGCCCTTTAATGCCGAATTGTCTGATTCCATGAATCAAGCGCCTGATACACCTGTGGCAGGAGCTCAACGCACGCACACTTTCTTGCCTCCAGATAGTACCGTAAGGTTGCTGCATAACCCGCAGGCTTTGGCTTTGATTTCTACCTGCGGGCCCTGTTTTCCAACAGTACGAAGCGCTTTCTTTCGCTTCGCGCGCTGTGGCTGGCACGCCTGGGATCTAGCTTTTTGGGATACGCTGCAGAACATTATTGTGCGCAATAGCTGCAACAGGACAAAAGCAATTGCTTCGACTTGCTTTGCTTCAGGTTGCAACAGGTATACCTTCGGGAACAATTCGCTGCATGCATGTTTACATTTGTGACACATTGCACAACTCTAGATAGCCTTTTTCGCTGCACACACTATGGCTGCTACGTACGGGTTGAAGCTTTCGCTGAATCTGAAACTGAGACGTGTCGCATAACTCTCGGATAGCTTTTCTTCGCTGCGCGCTCTATGACCACTATGGCTGCTACGTATGGGTTTAAGCTTTTGCTGGATCTGAAACTGAGATGTGTTGCACAACTCTCGGATTGCTTTTTCGCTGTTCAGGGTGGCTGCAACAGGACGAAGTGGTTACTTTGCCCTGCAATTGCATCGGGTATATCTTCAATGGCACGATGTGGTGGATGTCCGTTCGACCTTGTGCAGCTGTTTGACAGCCTCTAGCTGCCAAAAATCCTCTGTCTGTTATTTTTTTTTTGCCTTTTCGAAAATGGCTCCTTTCGGAGGCACTCGAATGATGCATTGGCAGAGTTCAAAAATTTCATGCTCCTCTCGCCGTGACCCTCTCCAGCCGATAAATGTCTCGGTTGCATGATTGAAAGCTGTGAAAGTGCTTACGCTGCAGCCCTTGCTGACAGACAAGCAGAAGTATATATACATGTATTGTGCAGGTAAGAACATCTTGCATGTAGCTATAGACCATTTTATCGGCGAGGAGGAACGTAGCCTCGATACAGTGTGCCACTTTCCTCCTCGCACTGGTGTGTGCGGATTCTGTTTTCTCCCAGCGGCAGCTTGGAAAGGTAGCAGTTTAATTGCGAAATTAGTGCCATTCTAACGTGTTCTGTCTGGGATTTCTGCGATATCATATGACTCAAGGTTGACAGGCTATCACTCTGCTGTATTGGGCTGCAAAAATCATAGCCTGTTTGCGGCAATGATTGGGCCATGGTTGAGGAAAGGCTTCTGCCACACAGCCAGATCTCGAAGGTCGTTGTCCGGGATCAAGAGCGAGTTTCGTTTGCACGCGCCAGGAGACAGTGGCAAGCGTGAGGTGCATCTTCAGCCGCAGCGACTTCATGGACACCGCCGCTGGGATATCAAAGAAGCGTCCACTTTGTATTGCCAGCATAAACAGAATGAACCTGATGCCATCACGTGTATGTTCGGAAGGTATTGTTCCCAGTGAGCACACGGCGATGGACTCGGCACCCATGATCAAACTGCGATGTGAAAGAAAGGTGCGTGTTCGAGTCTGTCAATTATTGCGAATGGATGAAGTTAACTATTCCTTCGTGCACGCACATTAAACTTATTCTGTTCAAACGTGTTCTAAGATTATCATGCTTCGCAATGAACATTCTGACGGATGTCGACCGAGGATGTATTATGAAAACTACATGCCGACTAAGAAATCAAGGTGTGTTCTTTTCCATTCTGTAACCAAAGCCATGCCTACCACGTGCCAGCTGGCCCTAGTTCACAAAGGCTCTCCCGTGCTTCCAAATCTCAGCGGCAATCTGTCAACGTCGCTCATCATGTGCTGTATTAGTGAAGAAAATAAAGTTGCTGTTGCAAAGAGTAATTGTTCGTTTTTCAGATCTCTCAAGTACGTGAGGTGCCCTTGCACGCACAGGCACCATTTGAGACCTATGAGGGCACATAATGTTTGAGTGCATCGCATGTATCTGGTTGATTGTGGCATATTCGTGGCCACTATCACAAGCTCATTTTATCCATGTTAACAGCCTTTTCGATCGAGTTATTTTACAGTTCTTTATTGTGTAAAGCTTGATGCCCGGGTGCCAGATAAGCAATGTTTAGAATATTGTGCCGTGAAAATTTTAGGAGCACGAAAGCTAGCAAAACGTGTTCTGGGATGGACGCTGGTGTGGCACACCGCATTACACATGGAGACGCCCCAAATTGTTGTCGTCCTAAGTGATACGTTAACAAAATTCTAGGCTAGACATACAGTAATAACATGTTACATGTACACATTGCATATCGGCAATATTCATACTTGACTTGCTTCCTATTTCGATTGTGGGCAGAGCTGTGGGAGCGCCTCTATGCCCGTCGCCGTTCGATAATGCAGCTAAGCTACAAGCTTCCCAGTCCCAACAACTTGTTGACACCTCTCGGGAAAGCGTGAAAACTTGCCACTAGTCATCAACAGCACGTTCGCCGTACACCCTCCAGCGTAATCCCACATACCAGCCTAGTGCCGGACAATAGACAGAGCTGTGATCGTAAAATGATGGCGCCCTCAATAAAATGGTCTATCATGGTCCACCATGCGGTCTATAGATCTGCGTCGGTGCCAGGAAACGCACGCGTAACAGGAAAAAGATTTGGGCCAGCATCACAGACTTAACGTCGTGGAGACTGATGAAAGAGCAGAGCTGTTTGCGCTCCTTTCACCCACCAAAGCTTAAACTTAGCTTAAAATTTTTCGGCACAACTGTGTTCAAACGTTCAGAAAGTCTCGCCTGAATCGTCTGTCCGCACCAGAAGTAGCCATCCTCTCTCTTCGCTTGAAGTTCTCTATGACGCATAAGCCAGGATCGGACACTCTTCATAGCCGAGCCGCTTGACGTCGTTCATCCCAATGTGCGGCGTCGTATCGCCGTTTTGCTTCTGCTTGTCTGGCCTGAAACTCAGGATTGTCACCCATCTTCCGGCGCTTAGCTTCGGCAGCATTAGCCTCACATTCAGGATCTTCCCGCTTACGCCTCATACACTCATGAGTGGCTTCCCTCCTCTTTCACATTCGCTTGGCTTCTTCTTCAGGAGAAAGTATTCTCTTCGGTCTGCCCATCTCGACAGTAGATCAGATACTGACGCCGGCACACCACGGTGCGGCACACACATCTCTCCGGCCTCTCTTCCAGGAGAGCACCTGCACGTCAGAGCTTACGTCATCACGATTCCATACGACGCGCCTCCTCTCCATGGCAGTTGCACCGCGCCGCATGCTCATACACAGCTGTCCCTCTCCCCCTCCCTTACTTGGCCTTCCCCTTCTCCACTTCCCCGAGCGGAGTTATTTGTTAACGTTTGGTATGGCCATAGCCAGGCGCTGCCACAGCTCAAGCCTGCAGCTCTGCTGTTAAAAAGCGCTGGGAGTCTTTTTGTGACGCGTTTTAGAAAAGCCTGTAATGCATGCAGTGAAAGCCCCATGTAATTCCCTATGCAAAGCAAGGCAAACCAACTGCTTCGTCCCGTTGCAGCTATTGGACGCAGCGAAAAAAATGTATGGGCACTTTGCTGAGCTACATTGCGGTAAGCGTGTAGCGTGTAAGCCTCTCTATGACTGCCTCTATTGCTGTTGTCTGAACTGCTCTGTTTGATTGAAATGCACTATGATGTTGATTAAATAATTTATGCCAACCATTGTCGATTGCGTTCTGCCTCTTTAGCACTGGTTCTGGGAGACGTGTTGAGTCGCTTTAGACGCTTTCTCTCGTTGATCTTCAATCTTCTGGTGTTGAGAGAATTTGGGCACTGGCGTTCGCCACTTGAAGTGCCTTGTTGCTGGTGTTGCTGGAATTTATTCCGGAGGCACTGTTGTCACTTGCGTTCTGCCTCTTTAGCCTTCGTCCCAGGAGACCGGTTAAGTTGCTTCAGTCGCATCCGTTCTTTAGCTTTCAACCTTCTTGTGTTGGGAGACTCTGGAAGACGCAGTTCCTTTCCACTCGAATGTTGTCGCTGAGCCTGCTGCGACTTGCGCTTTCGTTCAGCAGCGTGAGCGCGCTTGGTTGCTGGAGAAACGGGAGCTCACTTCGGTAACATCCGACTGAGTCGGCTAGTGAGGAGCGCATTTAATAAATGAGGAGCGTCTGCGTCCGTCTGCATCTGCCGACGTTGTTTTGGAGTGCGAGGGTGGCGCCATCTACTGAGCGCACACGCAGTACTCACGCCACTCCGATAACGTCACGAGCGCCCACTAGCGGAGCGTGACATGTTCTGCGAATGGACGCCGCCGTTGTTGCGAGCATGAGCCATTAGAGAGTTTTAGAATAGGAGCCCCGATAGTTTGGGACCCCAAAGAGCTTTGCAGTTAGCATTGGGGCACGCAGGGGATGAAGAGCACGATGGTGAAGAGGTTTGCATTTGCAGATAGTGTCTTGCGCTGACAGCGCCACTACGGCGTAAAAGAAAAGCTATTAGAAATAATTGAATAAAATGTACCATTTTATGATAAGAATCGTAGTTTTTTACTTTCATGTTTTATCGTTTAATTACAATTTAGAGGTTACTCTATTAGCAGCAAACAATTAGTTACCCTTAGTTTTTATAACCCACCGTATGTATCTTCACCAGCTAAGCTAAGCCGTGTGAGGCCTACGAGCCATAAAATCTACATTCAAATTCGGAATTAGCGGCGTCTAATGAATCAATCTTCGTAACACACACTAGTTGAGAGAAAGCGATAACAGCAGTCACTTCTCCTAGCTTGCGAACTTCACACGCTACCACGAATCGAACCCAGTTTGGTGCTAGGTTAGAGCCGGAGGAAGGAAACTTCCTCCATGGAGCCGTCGCTTCGATGGGTGCCACCATGTGTGCTTACCCAAATCTTTTGGGGCAGCTTTTGGGGCTCCCGCTGTAAATCAGTGAAATAGCGTGCCCAACGCAAAACCCAAACGCAGTTTCCGTCTCGCGCTTGCTCAGTGGCTTCGACGCTATAACTTTGTGGCCCCTATTCCAAAACTCTCTATGAAAGGCTTTCGCCTTAAAAGCGCCCGCCGATGTTGTGCGACGCGCCTCAGTTTCAGATTCAGCGAAAGCTCCAACCCGTACGTAGCAGCTAGCACAGGGGAAAAATTGGCTGCAGCTTAGCTCAGCTATTATAACCCTGGATATGCAAAGCGAAAGCTTGGTTTCACTTGGTTAACCTTTGATTTAGCTGTAACACAAAGCCAAACGGATAGTTGGTAAAGTCTTCATGGAACCAGATACACACTCGGCAAATCGAATGGTGTGGTGGACGAACCGTTGGTTCACTTCCTCGTCCACGGCCGCTGGGGCTGTCGCAGATTCTTGCAAAGCCTGCCTTAGTCTACGATTGTGGTCCCGCTTCCGGCGTTTTGCGAGCCTAACAGCTCGTTCTTCCTTACTCTCCGACGCTAGCTTCGCGCGCTTGGCATTCCGGGCTCTCTCCAAAGAAGCAGCTCGCCGGGCGATATCCGCGGGGTGGTCAGACGCCGCTTGACGACGACGGCTCAAAGCCTCCCGCTCCCGCGCAACGCTCAAAGACGGGCCAGTCATAGACAAACAAATTGCCCGGCCTCGCTCTCATCAATGGCCAAGCTCACACCGCACTCCGCACTAACTACGCGCATAAAGAACATTTTTTTTCTTTCTCTATGCTACGCGAGCGCGGCGCTAGCTAGGCGCGCGGTGAGTCACGTGGTCAGACGGCGGCACAGCTGCGACCGCTGCGACGGCGAAACTCCGCTCGACTAGGTTAGTAAATTAAAGGGCTCCTGAAACAATTCGGACAAATTTTGTAGACGCATGGGGTACGGTTAAAGTTAATCATTCGCACCACAATTTGTGTGGAACGTACGGAGGATTACAAGTTATGCCCTCCTTCATAGCCATGCACTTTCTCCTCAACTTGTTCGCCGAGTGATCGGGGTTATTACTCCGCTTTCACTGGCTCTGCGTCATGATGGCACGTCGTATCGTCGACTTCCGGTTCCCTAGAAGCGCGCGAAATCTCCACAAACTCTCCGCCAGCTACTCGGTTTACTGTGTTCCAGGACCCCTTTAGGGCTGTGCGACGCGTCATATTACCCGATGCGTAGCAAGGCAAAACAATCGCATTTGACCAGTTGCAGCCATCGTACATAATAGTGTTCTACAACGCGTTAGGCCACAGCGCGCGCACGAAAGAAAAAGTTTTGTACCGTCGGAGAACGGGGCCCGCAACTAGAAATCGATGCCAAAGCGCGGGCGCGCGGGTAGCAACTATCTGAAGGTGAGAGAGTGCGCGTGTGTTGTGCGCCTGCTGCTTTCGTAATTCTGCGCGCCTCGGAAACGGCGTCGTGGCTACATTTGACGGCGTTTTTTAGCCGTCAAATTTGGCAGGCACTCTGGGAACAAACTTCTACCACAACACATATATACCACACCATGAGAACCTGTAAGAACTACAACTCTGCCGTTTCCTCCGTTGAGATTCGGCAAATGTGAGGGAAACTTTGGGTATACATACCCATTTACAGTACTGTATGCGGGGAGCACTCCTCTGGTTACAGCGTCTTTGCAGGTGGAGCAAACTTGAAGCGCGTTCTTGGGGTAATGTTCGCGTAGCACTTTGAAGGCGTTGTCGCGCTGTTCCGGAGAACGGATTCCCGTAACGAGTGTCACGGTGTTATCAAACCAGTCACAAACTGTGCAAGACGTTCCGAACGTACGGGCGAGAAACTGACGCTCGAACCGTTTTGTTGTTGGTTCACCACCGCTGTCGGCACTGGTCCTGGCTGCTTGTGGGAGACCGAGGCGACGCTGTTGAAGACGCTCCGATTCCCTGGCCCGATACTCGGGATCGTTAGCTCGTCGCTGCCGTTTCGCTTGGACATCCCGTTCCCTGTACTCGGGATCGACAACTCTTCTCTGGCGTTTCCTCTCGGCCTCCCGTTTTCTGAGCTCGGGGTTCGCCGCTCGTCGTCTTCGGCTTGCTTCGGCCTCCCGCTCCCTCCGCTCGGGATCTTCTTCTCGTTGCTTTCGCATTGCCTGGGCTCGGGCGGCTCTAACGGCTGGATCGGCACGCCGACGGCGAGCCCTTTCACGGGCGAGTGCTCGCCGCCGTTCGTTGAAGGCTGCCTGTTCCTCGGGGGAGCGCACAATGCGTGGCCGTCCCATCCGTTTTCCGATACTGAACTGAACGGAAACGAAGTCGGCGCAGCGCGCGCGAACCCCTTTCCTGTGCTCTCCCTTCCCAGCGGAAGCGAAACGGCTCCGATTGGTTGCGCGCGCCGATGCAGCTGGAATTCTTGCTAATTACTCACACTCCAGCGCCGGCGCAGCTGTCAGCTCGGCAAACCGCCCTATTGTGTGCACGTTCGCGCAGGTGCTCTGCTCAGGGAGCAACAGTTTTTTTTTTTTTTTGCGTGACCACGACAGCGCCACCAAAACTTGTAAACCAATACAACCTTCGCTTGAAAACCGGAGACTCGGAAGAGGTTGTAAACCTCCTGCACGAAGCTGCTGCGGTGCATGCAGACAGCCAAGCAGACGACAGCAAAGTGCGTAGCAGTAGGACTGCTTGCAGCACCCCCTGCACCTTCACTCATGAAGCGTCCCGCCCAATCTCTACGGTGCAGACTAGCCTATATTCTAGGGACCCATCAGAGATGTGAAAGAAGCGGGTAGTCGGCATAGGAGAGCGGTGCCGTCACAGAAGCTTAGTGGCCGAACGGGGGGAAGTGCGTCAGATATCTGGGCATGGATGGCTTATTGCATGGGCGGAGTCCGTGGTTGGGCAGGCTTCTGGCTCTGAGGGAGCAGCAATAGCTGGTGGGCCACTTTCTCTCAAATTAAATCCTTCAGCTGAAGTACAAGAGCAGAAGGATCGGCATGGCCAGTGGCAACTGCAATGGCCGCGGGATGGAGTCAGCCTGCGGCACCTTTCGGTGGCCGAAGTTATGCTGGCAGCGCAATTCATCGAAACTCCGACATAGGTTAAAGAGAATGGCGACACTGATTGGACTCCTGGCAAGCAGCATTGGAACCGAGTCATCCTCAATATCCTTCAGAATACATTTGATCTTCTCATCCTCCGTCATAGTTGGATTAACACTGCTGCAGAGATCCAATGCATCCTCAATATAGCTGGGAAAAGACTCGCCAGGCTGCTGTGTGCACTGGCACAGGCACTGTTCATTGCATAGCTTGTGGGTATACAGTGGCCAAACAGTCCAAAAACAGGCCAAACACTTCGGTGAAATGTGTTTTGAACACAGACCAACTTCAGATGATTTGTGGTTCATAAACTACACGTTTAAAACATCAGCAAGGTAAAATAAGAAGTTTTGTGTGGTCGTCCCACTTATTGCGAGTGCTTACACGTTCATAGGAGGACAGCCAGTCTTTGACGTGAAGTTCTCCGGTCCCACTGACGGAGAACACTGACGCAAGTGACGGTGGCAGCCATTGCACAGAACACCTATATAAACATGTCAGTCAGTCATGGTGTTGGTGGGCAATGCAAGAGTGCTGAGCTCCAGGGTGTCTTAAGGGATTCCAACAACCTCTACAAATGTAATGAGATTGAATTACAACAAATTACAACAGGGATAACCAGTCTAGCAGCAGTGAACAGCACGAGCTTACTTGCCTCCGAGAGTGGCTCACACCCAGTATGGGGGATTGGCCAAGAATCAGGTGATTTAGGAAAAAGATAATCCAAGTCTGAAAAGAATCACTACTGAGAAATTTTGAATGGGAGAAGGAATGAAGTCGGATTAATTTTAAGGATTTAACAAGGAAATCGTCCTGACTCAATTGTATAAACCACAACTGCACCGACATCCCTATGACAATCTCCCAGAGAAGAGGCTCACTCGCTATCACCGCACAGGTTGTTGTCGAGCTGCCACCAAAAACATGAGGTGCGGCTGCTTCATTACAACACCTGTATTATATACATGATACATGTACCACCTCTCGTGTAAGCACTGAACATATATTTATAATAAGATATTGGATGGAAGTGGAGGCTATACACACTGGTACCAGCCTATGACAATTTGGAGGCTTCACTCAGGTCATAGCACCCGATTCCCCTGTACTTAGCCCCCACTGCATTTAGCCAATTTATTATGTTTCTATTTATGCAACACAGACTGCATGCATAGGCTGCTGTATGAGCTTGCGCTGAGCGGCAGCAACAGAGCCA
Organism: Dermacentor variabilis; assembly: GCF_050947875.1. Classification (NCBI taxonomy): domain Eukaryota; kingdom Metazoa; phylum Arthropoda; class Arachnida; order Ixodida; family Ixodidae; genus Dermacentor; species Dermacentor variabilis. Next base: position 12,173,818 of record NC_134578.1, on the reverse strand, counting down.
TTAGGTCTAGGTGCAAAATCGAGACAGACAAATTGCAGTACTCCATGTGATTTGCTGTTGCTTGTGTACAGGTAGAAGGCTCAACAGTGCTTTCCCTGGAACACCTACATGTGATTGATATGCTAACGTCGGTGCAACAAGTCCTGTGCCGAGAACATATCATTGCATCCCTTGCAAAATAATTACAGAACAGCGATCCTACATCTGTCTCCTAAAGCAATGAAGCAAACAGAGCATCAGATAGGCACTAAAAAAATTTCTGGCAATTGCTAGTTTTAGCAGGTTTACAGGGAGGAGATGCGTTTTAGCAGGTGAACACAGATATACTATGTGAAATCCAGGGTTTCACGGAATCCCGTCTAGTGAGGAAGAGGCATGACAGAAGGGAACACCAACCAAGAAATTTTCTTGGCCTGTGTTACCTTTTTCCATCAGATGTCCTCTGCAAAGCTCTCTTATCAGAGAAAATTCTTCACCACCCTTATTCTGCAACATTGTCTGTAGGAGTGTGCACATTCGAATTCCAGCCTTTAACCAATAAAACATTTCTTTAGGTTTGTTAAATGAACAAGCTAGACTATAGCATCATGGGGTAGTCATCTTTTTCTCTTGGGTTACAGGTAATGTGGAGCTGAAATTGACTGCACCCCCACTCAATCATCGATTACAAAAAATTAAGTTATGGGGTTTTATATGCCAAAACCACAATCTGATTATTAGACACGTCATAGTGGGGGTCTGTGGAACAATTTGGATCCACCTGCGTTCTTTAACATGCACCTAAATCTAAGTACACAGGTGTTTTTTTATTTTGGCACCATCAAAATGCGACTGCCGTGGCCGAAATATGATCCCGCAATCTCGTGCTTAGCAGCACAACACCATAGCCACTGGGCAACCATGGTGGGTCACCTATTACAGGCCCTTTCGAAAGTTGCATGGGAAGGTGTACTAGCCTTATGCAGGGGTAATGACTTGATCATACCTAGAGGGTTTAAGCTCCTTCACAACAAGCTAAGTGAGCCCACTGAAGCAAGACAGCCCAAACCAAGTCAAACACCGAGCACTGGCACAACCATGATCGACAAATTTTAGCATGAAGAGCTCATCCGACTACCACAATCGGTTTATAAGAGTGCTACTGGTGTGTGTAATGTAGTCAGTCTCAAAACTATGTGGGATCTGCATTGCGTGGCGGAGCAACACAAAACTACACTGCTGTGCTGCCTACTGTCACACAGCGAGGTATCAAGGCACCCGACACTCCCACACCAGGCACGCTTTGCACAACCTCGACACCACACTGTGCGACAGTAGACAGCGCAGCAATGCAGTTTTGTGTCGCTCCACCACGCATTGAAGATACAGCAAGCTTTTGTAGTTGACTGTACAATATACAATGTAACACAAGTGCACATCTGTTCTTTAAACATGCACACAGAAATCTAGGAGCCAACAGTCACTTGCCACTAGACAGTGCTGTAATACTGTGCCACAGCAAACACATAGGCATCAACAAGCTCCCAAGTGGAGATCAATAAGCAAGTGCACATCTTTAGTGGTATGTACATGAGAGACATGGACAAGCCATTGCAAATTCTTTTAGTAAGCTTTACTTGAAGAGCATTTTTTTCTTAATTCTAGCTTGTGGCTGGGGCAAGTGTGATCACAATTTGAGTGGTTCCAGCTTCAGCAATATGCTGTAGTTGCTTGCGCATGAAAGAGGAGTGCACTGAAGCTTGCAAAGTGAATGTGCACTACAGTCAATTGTTTTATAGCACTAGCAAGACCATCATGACCATGCTTCCACAATGTATGCTTAAACTTAATTAAAGATGGAATAAAATTGCATGGTGTTCTCTGCACATTGTGAGCTGCGTTCGATTTAATTTGTGTGCAAGGTTCTTACATCATGCATCATTCTTACATGTAATGTGCAAGTTGAAGCTCATTAATATCTTGCCCCTCAAAGCAAATGATAATGCTGGTACACAGCACAAAATGCTGTAACACAGGCTTGTTGTGTTGTTTGCTCTACAATGATGTCAGTATGGGTAGGTACAAATGCTTGATGGCATATATGCATGCCAAAAAAAAATGAGAGCACAGAGATGGATCTGTCTATGTAGCTGCAGCATCTACATAATTAGGTCCATCTCTTGTGACTAGAAGGCCGGTGAATTCGCGAATGCACATCTCCACAGATTGGATCCACGTCTGCAACTCTGTCTTCCACCAGGGTTACTACATGTGGAAGCAACACTTCTGTGCCGCCTGTGGCTCGGCGTGGCATTCACGAACTCCTATTCTTTCCACAATGGAATGGCCGACAGCCCTACTTATGACACCTGCGGCTGTGAGGAGACGATCGAGCACCTCCTCTGTGACTGTCCCCGTTACTATGTACCAAGAAAAGTGCTCGTTGCCGTGCTCGAAAAACTGGAAAATCGCTCCTTCACAGAAGAAAAAGTTCTAGGACACTGGTTCAGATGGGTTTCGGCACTCAAGGCCTTAAGGGATTTGCTGAAGTTTTTAAGGGCTTGTGAATAGTGTGACTGTCTTTGAATGTTGTAGTGCATAGCATGGCGTTACTGTGTGAACTTTTCTTCTTGTTTCTCCTTTTATTCCCTTTACCCCTTTCCCCAGAAGAGGGCAGCTAGCCGGTACTTACACTGGCCAGCCTCCCTGTCTTTCACCTTTTGCCTCTTTCTCTCTCTAATTAGGTTTTGGCAAATGTGGATTGGCTAAGAACAGGATTATAGAGAATATGGTTTGTTAGGTACTTGTCTGTAGGATATATTGTGAAAGAAAAATTCCTTAACTTGGTACATTCCCCATTTACTAACACAACAATACTTTTATTCATGAAAAATTCCAAGATATCACCAGGAGCACTTGACAAAAGAACAAGCACTGATGCATAAGCATGAATCACGTTACAATGATTTTTGACAAAACAATTTCATCATCTAAAATTTTCATAATGCATACTATTTTCTGAAGCAGCAGTTGCATGGGCATATACCTCTGGCACATGTCCATAGTTCACATGCTGTTGCTGGCCAAGATATCTCAAGGTTTTCAGATTTGAATTTTGTATCTATGCAAGTGTTTATTTTCTTGCTATATTGAAGTTTAGCATACACTGCTGTGTCTTCCCACTCTGTGCCTTGGTTTAGGGCTGTTTCCTCCCTGTAATTTCTTGGTACTGCAATATATTAACAATAGGTAATAAATTATTCACACTGTTATCTACACCAGCTGTCCTCCCTCAGTGTTGGAAGTTCCACATTTGTGTGGTCCAGGTGCACTCGCTTCAGTCACATCTTTTTCTTTTACTTGATCAATTTGCCAACCTTTTCTTTCTGTCACCCAGTTCAGTCATACGTCTGTGGTCACAATCCCTTCACAACTTGCTGTATGTGAATCTGAGTTATTGTCTTCCCCGCAGCCATGAAACTATGGATGTGGGTAGTCAATTTCACTATGCTACAGCATCCTTTCTAGCAGTGAGGACAGTGCAGTCATACATTTGGACCACTCTCTCACTCAACTTAATGCTAATGCGTTGCATGAATCTCTTGCCGCACACCGAGGAGTGGGGACTCTCGTTTGAGTGAGTCATTCCATGCCGGGTGACGTTCGCCTTGAAGGTGACACTCTAGTCACATGGCATATACAGGCAACAGCATTCTACACCGCTTAGTTGCAACTTCAGATGATGCATAATCTTAGTTGCTTCAGCGAAGTGCCAGCCACAGCTTGGACTCTCGTGAGGCTTTTCTCTTGTGTGGAGCCGTAAGGTGCGCACCGAGGACATCCTTCGCATTAAAGCCCTTTTGGCAGATGTCACACTTGAAAGGTCACTAGTCAGTGTTGGTCCTCTTGTGATTGGCGACATGGCTCCTGGGAGAGTGAAGAATGGGTAAAAAAAAAAAAAAAAGAAGAAGCCAAATGAATATTAAAGTGCAGAAACTGCTGTTTACTTGTAAAGCAAATGAAATGCTGGAAGAATGAGCCAGTGTAAACTTGAAGCTAAACATATTAGATTTACCAAACAATATTTTAACAGCTACAAGCTCAAATCAACGGGAGAGGAATGTGTTGTTTGAAAAGTTAGCGAAAAATGAAACGGGGCCTGCAGTGCTACTGAGGAAGCTTGCTTGGTGGCACTAAAGGAATCACGATGTCGAAATCTCCTGCACTCTGTGCGGTGGACATAAAATCGATGTGTGGCACTGTGATATGGGTTAAAAATGTAATGTGCAATATGTTCACACAATATCTTGAGTAATGCAAAAAAAAAAAAATCTGGCATCATGTTTTACAACTATATTTTAAGCATTGCTTAATTATCATACAGCCATGAGCAAAGCGTTGCAATCATGGGAATGACGTATGATCATGACGAGCACATGCTGCACCAATGGCTACCTCGTGGAAGCTGTTGTAGGCACAGAAGTCACACCATGGCCTTTGGGATCGCAGTGCATGTTGCTCATTTGCGGGGGCCATGGAAACGCCATCAGCAGGCTTGGTGATCATTGTTCATTAACTTCCTCTATGTAACATCAATGCTTTGCCACTATTGGGTGCCGCACTACAGCGTCATGGCAGAGTGAAATGTGCAGTCCAGGGCTGTGAAAATTTAAGTTTGTTATTCTCATTTTGTTTGTATTTTGAAGTTTCTGTGACCAATAACTGAGGTTTGCGTGCGTGAATTATATTCCTGTTAGTCTGAGTTCTTTGACATGCTAAGAAAAAGTTCAGAGTAAAAATGGTGGCCCTAAAAAGTATTCGACAGCTTCTTTGGGAAAGAACAAACAAATAAAAATGCACAACGCAGCACGCAAGGCCAAGAGTATCCATTTTCCTCTTGCCGGTCCTAAGCCCAGACAGTTGGATCATATTCAAGATGGTAAAGATTGCCAGATGACGACACAAGTACTAAGGTAGCGCACCTGTCTTGTCCGTACCACTCCTGCCATTGCCTGTGCTGTTCGTAACACACACTGCCAAATGAAACTGACTAACCAGTAGTAGTAAGTTTTACACCAAGGCTAAGTGCAATACATCTGTTAACAAATACATCATGGATGGGAAAATGCTTCCACAGGGCTAAAATTGAAGCAACTTAAATGAAATCTCTCATATATGTAATAAAAGGTTTGACTCCAGAAATTCATAGGAGCAGAAGTTTAGTTTGGGCCTAGTACATAAATTGCCAAAATGCAGAAAAGACAAAGGATTCTAGATGACATAGTGTAGCTTGGTAATGAAGAAAGGTACAAGATATCTTGAAACTACACTATACTAAAATGACCCATTGACTATACATCTTGTACGTGGAAGCAGGCATAAACACAAACTATTTATTGCAGCACCAATGCAGAGTGATGATTCTTACTGCTTTCATCACCACCTATGCCAGTGCAATGAAATGTTTAGCTTCTGTCATTCGACCCTTTCCTCCTTGTCTATGGTCATCTCGTCACCGTCACCATATCTCTCACCACAAATGTGTGTTATTCAAAAATTAATCTTCATTTTATTGCTGCTCTTCATTCTACAACATCCTTCTATTTCATGGTCGCACCTTATCTGAATGTGGCAGCAGCTTATGTGAATACATGCTGGCATTACTGAGCTTACGGTGAAATTATTATTTGTCATCAGAAAAGAACTCGTAGCCTAGTCAGATGCAGCACACCAGTCAGGAAATCAAGATGTCCCGAGGTTGAACGCTGGCTCAGTCAGTGGTGTAAGGCTTTCTTTTTTTTGCTTCATCACCCGACTACTGCTAACAATGGTGTTTAGCAAAAGTCTCCCAGACTGGCAAGATCAGTATGGCTGGTTGAAACCTACGAGTGAAATCAGCCAGCATGTGCAAGAATGACTGATATTGTGCAAAAACATGTCATCACTAATTTTTTAATCTGCCATGTTATTTCCACGCACACAGAAGACTCTGCACATTTGAAACAGCACATGTAGAAAGTTTTAATAAAGCTCTCAGGTGTTACATGTGAATTTCAAACCATTCCAACAACAAAGTTCTGGCTCGGTAAACTGTAAAGTGACCTACACACGTTTGACAAAAGAAATGCCGATGAAGCAGAATAGCATGCAGGGAATTCCAGACCCTACTCTCAGGCTGGGGATTGAAGAAAGAGATCAGAGGTTGTATAAAAGCATAAAAAGTGCCCATCCCCAAGTTATACAAAGTAAAAAACAGGCACACTTACTGCACAGGACCAAAGCATTTGGCCTTCTTTGTCGTTAGAGCCAATCTTCACTCCCTACCCCCATAGCAAGTGGACATTCACTCTCACACTCCATAGCATCAGCGTCTTTGGTAGACTCGTGAGACTGGAGCAGTGTTGCAAGAAAAAGAAGACTGGGTATCTGAATGTTCCTAGACTGTTCTCCCCTCCTAAGATAAGTAAAATGAAATGCATGTTTAGCACACAGAGGGATATCTGCAACTTTAAAGACAGCCATATAAATTAGCATCGGAGAAGCTAGCTTAAAATTTCAATCCACACAACTGGCTCACACAGCTAATTCTGAAATTTGGGTCCAAACAAGGTTTTTCACTGTTATTTATACCTCTCCATAACAAAGCAATATAAGCAGTGATGACAAAAAAACAACACATGAGCCAAATGTAAGAAGTCATCCAGTGTATTCTTACGTCCTCAGTCGAACACAACAAATTATTCCTACTTGATAGAGAACTATGTCATTGCCTGCCAGGACATTTTCATTTGTAATAAGAACCATTAGGTATGGGGACCCAAAGTCAGTCATGCTGTATGAAAGCTGAAACTGAATGTTCCTGCAGACCCATTCACGAAACTGAATGTCATTTCTTCAACCAGTTTAGCGTAGAGCCGACATTTGGTGACAAAAAACATTGGACCGCCTTGTTTGCGATAGTGTGAGAATGCTGTGAATTTCTTCATATTCTGCCCATATTAAATTGTAGCTGCCAAACATTTTCAGCACCAGAATGCCAGAGCCACTGAGCCACTACAACGGATGGTGGCTCATCCATCGGAGGGCCTAGCTCTAAGGAATATCTGAATGCTCAACCTGCCAGTGCTTTTGTTGACATAAGAAGCTGCTGGAGACACAATCAATGTGTCCTACTGCTCAAGACTGATGCACCCACATGCCAATGATGCCAGTGCCTTCAAACGACACTACGACTGCACCAGAAACACATGCTGGACAAGGCAAAACAAAAGCGGCCTCTGTGACATTTTCGATTGGCCAGCTATCAAAAGGCTGATTTGATGACCTTTAGAAGAGCAAAGTATGCATTGAAGAGGTTTGTTAATCGTCTGAGAAAAAAAGTAGGCTCTTTAACATCCCAGCTTAAGACCTCTCAGGAAAAGCTGTCGACAATGTCGGAAGAGTCACTTCATGACAAGCTCAGCACTCTGAACATTCCTGAAGGTGAAGCAACTGTTAAGGAGTGTGTAGCAGTTGCAAAGTGCACCAGCAAAAAGAAACGGCACTATAGTGAAGAGTGGCTCCTACTTTGCCTAATCTTGCACATTCGTAGCTCATAAGGCTTCCTATGCGAGAACAACATTTTGCCCCTTCCGTGTGTGTCAACAGTGAGAAAATACCTCTCAATGGTGTGTGTTAAGTACGGTTTTCACACTAGTTTTTTTAGTGTTTTTTAAAAAAAAGAAAAAGCTCTCAAGAAAAGATGCTTTTAGAAGGCATGGAATTCGTGTTTGATGAAATTGATGTCTGGAAAGAACTGCGAGTTAAATAAGAAACAATGACCTATTTTGGACATGCAGACTGCGGAAACAAGCCGAAGCACCAAGGCAGCTAGCTGACCATGGCCTAGTGTTTGCATTCCATTTTTTTGGTGAGAACTACTCCCAACCTGTTGCTGTTTTTGCAAGCCACGGTCCTACAAAAGAAACTGTGTTGATCCAACTTGCAATGAAGGCCATACTCCTCCTTGAACATTCTGGTGCATTCGTCGGTGCGATTGTCTGTGATGGTGCCACGACAAACCGATCCACGTGGAAGCACTTTGGTGTTACTGGTGCCTCAAATGGTACAAAGAACTGTTTTGTTAATCCTGCATGTGAGGAATGAAATGTTTATGTTTTTTCAGATGCACTGGATCTCATCAAGCGCATACGAAACCGGCGTCTGAAGCAAAAACTACTTTGTGTAAATGGCAGCCGCGTGATGTGGTCACACTTATGACATTACTTTATGTAGTTGACGCCAAGGTCGAAGGCACGCAGAGGGTTTGCCCTAAACTTTCATTCCTGCATATAAACCCTAGCAACACCGAAAAAATTAAGCTTGTGACGCAGCTATTCAGCCTCAGTGTTGCAAAAGATTTAGAATTTTACTTGCAGAAGGGAACATTGAGCTTATACTATATCAAAAGCACAGTTGACTTTACAGTAAGGCTCAATAACCTCTTTGATAACTGAAACCGTAAGCATCCCAAAGAAGGCCTCAAGGAAGGCTGCAAAGATTTCGGCGTCCTATAATCAACTTTACAATGGCTAAAGAACTGGGAAAACGATGTGAAACGTGGTAAAGTTGATCCCCATAACTTCCTGTCCCAATCAACTGCTGAAGGCCGGCGAGTAACCATACGTTCAACAATCAAACTTTCGAAGTACCTGTTAGAGAAGTGTGGTTTTAGATATGTGCTAACTGCTAAATTTAATCAAGATGTTCGTGAAAAATTTTGGTGTCATATGCCAAGCAAACAGTCACAATGACCACCCTTGCGTGCCTACATTCTTGCAGTTATTTATGTTTTCAGCATATAATCTTGTGAAGCTGCCAAGGTTTGGTAATTACTAGGTGCAAACTACTGAAGAGCCATGTCTTTTAACTCTCTCTGACCTAACATCAGCATTCCGGGAATTTGTTCCCATGGTGTCACGTCTAGAGGAACTGAAGCAGAAGCTAGATGGATTAGTGGAAGAAGCCGAGTGTGAAAATATATTTTCAGATATATCCTCATCAGATGATGTGACTGACTGTATAGTTTAATATGTAGTAGGATTATTGTGCCAAAAGATATTGAAGCACACTAGCTGTCAACAATGCTGCACTGACTTGACAGCTACAGGTAATGCAACATCAAGGCCAGAAGCAGCATTAGTAGCGTGCAAGATGCAAGGAGGATTAGTTCGCCCAAACATTTCCCTGTTCATGTTTTTAAAGAAAGCAGAAAAAACATTTCACAAACATGCTGGTGAAAGGCATGCATATGACATAACAATACACAAGATTGATGTTATGTCACAAGTGCTTCATTATTATATGGGAATCAGAATGAGACAGTACTGCAAGCAGCTGCGAAACACCGAAGTAAACAAGACAAGAAGCTACGGAAGTTTTCGAAGCTTGTCTAGTATTGTTTCTTGTTTTAAAATGAAATAAAAGGACACCTTTATGTTGTGTATGTGCTGTGCTGGAATAAACAATGCACTGTCCAATAAACAAAGTGAGTTTTCTTTTTCTGGTCCACTGTACTGAGCACCATTCTGCTTTCTTTCGTATTATTTGGCATCCCCATGCAATATAGCTTTCCACAGGGCAGATAGTGGTGTAATTAATCTTCGAGCTATAATGCTCCTTAAGGCAAAATTGTTTATTGCATAGGCAATGCCAATACTGTGAATAAACTTATCAGCACATTATTATGGATTTGTTTAGAAACAAATCCATAATAATCCATAATCCATAAAAACACAGAAGCATGTCACCTGCTTCAGAGAACAGCTTCACAGCCATACGTTACAAGCTGTCACCCATTTGACTGCAATCTCCCTTAACCGGTGTGCATCTCAAAGCACCCTTCTTCCTGCATATGTGTACAGGATTATCGAATATATTAGTTGAGCATGGCAAATATTGTTCGGTCAGTTGACCTCAGCTGCAAGGTTGATGTAAACACAATATGACACTTGTGCTAAGTTCTGATACATATCTACGTTTTAATTGGATCACTTAGCTGGTCGTTGTATGCGCTTTAACTGTTCCTGCACAGAGCATCTTTGGTACTGCACAAAACAAGTGTCGGTTTCCTGTGGCTACCAGTCTGTTTATATTATGGAGTGGAAGTATGTTTTGCACATTACGCAGCAGTGGCACATTTTCGCTCATTATACAATGCTGAACATGAAATACATAGAAGTAATCGTGCAAAAACAAATAAAAAGCAAATACAATACACTCAATGCATGTGTAGATTTACTAGAATGCGGCCACAGCATCGGCTGCGTGTCCATTACCCAGGTAGGTGCATCGCTAGGGCCAAGCATGACAGCTTTCTAACGCTGCACGCTGAGCCCTTATGCATAAAGCTTTTCGAAGAATTCATCTTTAACATATGCTCATGACCACTTTCTTCACAAGCCCCTATGATTGCTTTAAGCACGCTCAAGAACCAGATCGCGTAAGCCTCTAGGCATAGCCAGGCGAGCCCCGACACATGTGGCGTGACCTTTCGGCAAGAACAGAAACTGTTGCCTGATTTTAACGTCTTCTGATGTGTCGTCACTCCACCTAACCTATTTCTAACACCGTGGTTTGTGCTTTAGCTTAGCATATGGGTGCCTTACATGTGATTTTACAAGTGACGAAATGTAAGCAACTAGTTTACCTGCAGCCTTGGACATTCTTCAGTCTGCACTGCAACAACGACCTGTGAAAGAATCATGTACACACAATACGTGAGCACATCTAAATAGGTTTTAAATAAAACAACCAAAAAAGGTAAGTCACAAGTTCAAAAATAGAAAATTCTCAGCCCTCTGTTGTGTCTTGCCTACATTCCCCATTTCACTATCACAATAAACAACAAAAAGTTAATCACTAATTCATGGTGTTTCTACTTGTTCTAGGCTTTTTGAGAAGGATGAAAAAAAGGTGCCGAAATTTTTTGTTTAATCGCACATAACAAATGATACCTCAAGATCCCTAGCACTGTCACACATATAAAAATGAACCAGTAAAGCAAGAATGAATGCTTTAACTGTTCCCGACTGTACTTATTAAGTAATTGTTAAGCCAGGGTGCTAACAAAACAGAAGTTGTAAAAAAAATCACAGTAAATAAAGCAGACTAAAGAAACATGTTCTTACCTTCATGCATTTCCCAGTTGGCACTTTAGACGTTTTCTATAGAAAATAAGAAAACAAACCTGAATACCACAGGCAAGATTGCCTCACACAAAGTACAAGGATTTCAGATTAATTCAGACTGAACTGAACAATACACATTCACTACCTTTATGGCATCTTCCGTCTGCACAAAACAATCAATCTGGAAGAAATACCCTTGTTACAAATGTGACAATCTTCAGTACACAATGATTAAATATACTTATTCATTTAAACATAAAACTAGGTTTTTCCCCAGACTCCTTAGCCTAAAGGCACACCCTGCCTCTTATGTAAGGCTGATAAATTTAATTACTTTGCCAATATGGTAGCTCCTCAGGATCAAATGAAGTTCATTATCTGTCTGTCTGTCCAATATGGTGGCAGCAGTGACATATCCTGCAATCAAGATTTTAGACGGCAGCACAAATTGTAGCAATGGACCTTGGCAGGTGAGGCAGTACCGTATTTATGCGCGCATAACCCACACCAAGAAATAGAAAAAATTAAACACTAAAGGTGGGGTGCGAGTCAGAGCAAATTTTGCCTTGAGGTGTGACTTCACTGCAGTTCAAATTTTGCCTTTGTCACACTTCAAGGTGAAATTCGCATATAACCTAGCACCGATTATTCTATTTATTCTGGGGGCTTACAATCCCTCGGTATTTCAGGCAACCCCCGCCGAGTCTGAATAATCCTTTGGCTGCTCTATATTGCCTGATATTAGTATGCATACTTATGTTCGATTTCTTGGATCCCCCAACTGCACCCTTGCATTTTAATCGTGGCTGCCTTATAAACGAATAAATACGGTAATAAGACAAAGAGCAAGGATTAAACAGCACAAGTAAAAAAAAGAATCACCTTTCCAGTGCCATCTGTCTGCAAGCAACAATCAACCTGCGATAAAACAAAAATAAATTGTTTGATAAGTTGAGTGGTGTTTACAATTTCAACACATATGCCAGCCGAACAGTTTATGATTAAAAATGGATATTTGTCTAGCTAGGTGTGCATTAAATTGTTTCATGAACACGGAAGCCTTTAAAGGGGCACAAAAGAGCAACACTAAATCAGATAAGACTGGCAACCTGTTTTTTTAAGAACTGAATTTTGAATTACCATAAGCACTCGTGCGGGGGCTACCCTTCTTTTCATGACCTTGAAAAGGTGTGGGCCTCGCACAAAGGCACGCCATTTCGAACCAGTTTTTCCAGCAGTGTGTGATCTCCATGAATCCCCTTGTGCCAAAAGAGTGCATGCACACCCCACACCTGGTGCCCTTCTGGTCCTCACCACTGTCCCTGTTACTGCTACTCATGTAGGTTCATCAACAGATTTGCGGATACAGTCGTCCTCTGGACCATCAATGGTGTTAATATGCCTATGACTTTAATGTTTTTCATAATAGTGTGTAAGAACACCAGACACCATGCCTTTAGGTACTTTTTTTATAAGACCAATTTTTTAATAAATTTTGGGCTGATAAGCTGGTGCTTCGGCCTTTACTTGAGTGTAAAGGGACTGTGCAGCACCTACCAGGGGTGTGGCAGTGTTCTGTGTCAGCGCCACTAACAACTATTCCAGTGTTAATCTTTTTAAGCAGCGCGAAACAAGGCAAAGGGTGGCAAAAAAAGTGGGATGAAGATAGTCCTTTGTCTCATTTCACGCTGTTTAACAAGAAGAAACACCAACTGGCATCTTACTCCAGTGTTAATGTTGTGTGCTACTGTGTGCCACTCAATTTTGGAGACATTGTGTTTGCTGCCTTCACAAGCCATGCATTCCTTTCAATACATGCTTGCAACTGTTACACTCACATTTGATGGGTGAAGTGTGCTGACATAGCATGAACCTCAATAGCTGAAAATGATTACAACGAACAATCATTGAGTAAAATATTCTCTGCTGCATGCTCAAACGTTCACGTTTAGCTAGGGTAGCCCTCACTGTTCCAAAATCACCTTTATATGTTTCTAAAGCAGGCAGTAGATGCTTGTGACCAGGTTATAACAGGTGTCAGTTTTAGGCACATCAATGCTTCTATGGATTAAAAACATGAATGCTAAATTGCGAGTGGTGTGAAGCTATCCTATGGTTGGTGCAAGTCTGCGCAGCAATGAAACAAATTAGTGGCGAAAAAAGCATGCATCACAATGCTTGTGCGATGCACAATACACAGTGTCAATGTTAGCACGGGCACAGCTGATAAACAAGTATAAATTACAATGCAGCAGCTTTAAAGATCCACATATTGAACTTGTGGATATAAAAACATGGACTAAAATATTCTTTATTGCAGTCATGTATTTTAGCTCAGTGCCAAAACTTGACAAGTGTAATACAAAAAACAAAAGTCTAAGAAGATAGCTATGCCGAGGCCTACCCCTAATTTAAATAAAACGTCTATTTGCAAGCAACTCAACAATACCCAGCAGACTCTCATTAAAATGAACTGCAGCATCAACACCTTTGCTTAGTTGTTACTGAGTCACCACAGTAATAAGAATCAAGGTATTGTGCTTGCTAGGATGGAACTGCAACAATCATTTGTAAATTTTTTGTTCACAATAGAAGCTTTCTTTACAGTGCGAACGCTGCTCTTGCTTGCCATAGTTTGCTACAGCTAGCAAGTGAGATATCTCCACAGTGCGCTGCGAAGGCTGTACCACCGTCACTTTGCCCGCTCCCTATCAGGATTTAGCAGTAGTTTGATTTTTATAGGATAAAATAAAATTTCATACCAGAAACTTGCCACCACTACACCAGTGTGGCATCAAGAAATTTCAAATTATTTTCTCGCATTTTAGATGTTTCTTGCAGAAAATATTTGTAAAACTCTCTAGGTTGAAGGTCTGGTTCATTTAATATGCAATGTACTTCATTACAGACAATCAGTCAAATCAAAGTCAAATTCATCATCAAACTCCATGATCATTGATGTCACAGCATGTTTGTGTAGGAATGCCAAGGTGCCACCGATGGCTACCTTTCGTTATTACATCGTTTTTGGTTACCAAGCCCCCTTTCACGTTCAGAGTGGCTGTTTTGCTACCCTAGAAGCGTAATGTACCAATACAGATAAACACAATATTGCTTTCTATCCTCTTTTTGAGGTAAATGAAATATTTCCAGGCAGTTTCAGAGGCATGCAAGAATGACTGAAACTCACCTTGCTTTCCTGAGCCTTCTGTTCAGAGTTGAATTGTTTGGCAAGGTTGGGCAAAGGACTCTCCGAGTCTTCATCATCACTTCTGCAATATAGAAGAGAAACATGTCAACCCCTTTGGTTCATGTTTCTCTGTGTAATGCACATTTCATACGTTTCAAATAAGGCAGTGTGTCTAACTGACCCAATGCAGTTTCCGGATAGTTCGAATGCAGTAGCTAGAGGGAGCGTACAATTGAGTGGCCAGTACTGCTTCAGAGGAAGAAGACGGGGCCCCCATTTCTTGTTCTCTCTATAACAATATTCGAAGTCAATGCCTCTCCCAAGTAATCATTTACCTTGTTTTATTTACAAAATATCAAGCTTAAAAAAATTTAATTGGCCATCGCATTCTGTGAAGGTGGTTGACCAGCGAAGCTGCTATGGTGATGCTAGAGCTTTTACTTCCTATTTAGTAATTGTGCGATTTGTAATTATCGAGGAACTCTCTTTGGTACCTTGCGTAGGCGCTGTCAAATCCCGGCATCGTGCCCTTGTGGCATCGACGTCTCTTCGTGGCATTCTCAGCGTCACGACATGTGTTGTCGGCTCTTGCTTGTCGCTTATGTACCACATCGCGGGCATCCTCTTCTTCTCTGGCCACCGGATTGACAGGACGTCTATGGACTCACTCCCGCCGTTGCCCCAGCTGTCGCTCCTCGCAGATACGCTGCTCTTCATGCATACGGATCATGCCTGGCCTTCCCATAGCAATGATGGAGTGAAATGGTACCAAAAATTCCCCTTGGTCGCCTTATTAGGCGCACGCTACGTTACGCATTATGTCATACTTTCATAGGGACACAGCTGTGGCGGAGCACCGTTTTAGACACACGCGGCCATTAAATCGAGCTTTGATGTGTGCGGCGATATGCGTTTGCTTTTGTTGTTGGCTCTCTCACTCTCACTTTTCAGGGGAGTTTTTTTCCACACGGGCACAACAAAATCCTGGATCCTAGCCAAAGACAGCTTCGCTGTAATAAATTACTCTGTGACATTACCTACTGTGCACGGAGCTCTTTTTCCAATTAATTTGTTGACATGCTAGCTTTTAATGGAAGCAAATGCCTAATATGTGCTACTTCTTTCAAACTTGATCATTAAGATTTTTTTGTGCAGTATCACTTTTTGCAGAATAGAAAGAAATGCAAGATGGAAGTAAGCAGCCACTGTTTCAGCAACTTACAAAGGTCTTTGCCTGTATTCAACAGCTGACTGCATTCCATGATGGCATAAATACGGGATAACTTAATTCAAAAGAAAATGTGTACATTCAGGCAGTAATAGTTGCATTTAAAGAATTGGTGCAGTATACAAGTCAACAATAAATTTACATGGTCATACAGCCCCATGCATGTATAAAGAAATACAATAGTAAAGTACTGCTGGCACAAATACACAAAAGTGTTCTAAGTGCTCTCAACGACTTTCTCCTTCTCAACCACTTTCAAATTGCAACCAGAATAAGATCACTTTGTTTAACACAAACAAGCACATTTTCTTGCAGTAAGAAGAAAGCTTGCTGAACTGATGACTGGTGCCCACAGATGATCCTGCTGATGCTGCATTGCTTCAAAAACAAGTGAATACCAAGGCCACCAGGGGTTTTTTTTTTACGCAGGTGGCGTTGGTTCACATGATTGCTTTGTTTGGAACAAAACACTTTGGGAGTCCACTGGCTAGCTTCTTGAAGCATCTCATTAGTGGTCGCCATGCAAATTACTGCTATTAAAAGGGCCAGCAGTTACTAAGGATATTACAGTGGTAGGTTTCAGGAATAAATTCACTCGACATAATTATGCACATCTGGTCTGCTTCACAAAGCCTCCGTAGTTCAAAGAGCAAAAAAATAAATTATTGAGAAATCGAAAAAGAGTCAAGAAAAAAAGCAGGAAACATACACAAGAAATAACAGATCTTGAGATAACTGCTGCATCAGATACTACAGGCTTCTGTGCCTTTAGCAAGGCAAGTCCCACTTTCACTGTCTTTTCATTTTTGGTTAGCAACAGGCTGTTCGCTTCAACATTGCATAGCATAGTTTTTTCATCATTAACAGATATCTAAAAGAAAATTGACAGCAGCATTGGCGCAATTAGAATTTCTGAGCTAGATTACTCTAAAAAGCAGACATTACTTGCATGAGAAATGTAAATGCAAATAAATTAATAACCACACTTTTGCAAATTAACTTTAAGTACTTTTTGGAAGTACTGCAACACATGAAATGCAGACAGTGAGTTCCCAAGGCATACCTACTTGGAATGACTGCTGAGGGTTACACTAGGGGTGGTATTCTCAGGCGATCACTCTTGAACAAAGTTTCACTTCTGTGAGATTTCGCAAGAATAGGCATTGAAATCGTCAAAGTACATGGATGACAGCACATTTGCAAAGATAGCGAGTTTGGCATAGTGCCAGAAATGCTGTCAGCCGTATGGATGCACCTGCTACCAAGTGTCGCAAAAGTGATCTCCAAAAGTGATCACCCAGGAATATCGCATCAGCTTCGAGATATGTGTTCCCAAAATGTGCAACAAGATATATTGACATCTCAGTTACTTTTGAGTTTTATTTGTAATGCATAAAAAGGCGTGTTGATAAAAAAGTGGAGGAACAGTGCATTTTTGCTGCAAGTTTGACACTGCTTATTTAAGAACTGGTGCTACTTCCAAGATTTGTTTTAAGCAGGTATGCCTTGTGAAATCAATGGCCAATTCATAAATTGCAATATGTGCACTAATGTAATGGGGTAAAAATTATTAGTGAGACTTTGCCAATTAGTGCATAGCGTATTTTGATTTCTTTGTGCAGGCAATCCAGATCAATTTCTTTGTGCAGTAATCCAGATCAATGAGCAGGTTTCTGCTATATGCTACAGGCGATTTTTCCAAATTCTGTTCGTTACAAAAAACACACAGTACAATCGGCAATGTCATATGAGTAGTTGAAATTGTAAGCGAGAAGGGAGTGCAACCCCCAACTGTATGGCAGCAAAAGCTTCAAGCTCATGTGGTTCTCAGCTACAGTATCAGTTGTTGTATGTCACTATGTTGTGCAGTACAAGTACCCTTTAGCACGCTTCTTGCTATTAATCACATTAAGTGTTGTATTTGTGTAATGTATCTACTACCAGCAAAATAGGCTAAGTATCTAGACGCACGATTCAGCATTTACATTGTGTCATGTTCTCACAAAAGTAAGGCTAATACAATTTCTACACTGTAATTAACATAAGTTGCAGTAATGTATCAAGGGCAAAGTGCATGCATATTTCATGAAAATGCCCCACAAACATCCCATGTCTATCCTTTTTTTCCGATGTAACAGTTACACTTGATTGAAAAGCAGCATCCGCATAAGTTGGGTGACTTCGGCCTTGTGGTTTGGTTGACCCTCTCAATTGCACATCACTTTATTTAAGCATTACAATTGCATATCATGTTCAGATAGCTTTCCTCAACAAACAATTTTTTAAAGAAGGATGGTTCATGTTAAATGGACGTCAGTAAAACAGATACATTTAATTCGATAAATTCATGCGCACAATTACAGCATTTGTGTTGTCTTGCTTGAACTAGGTTGAAGTGTAATTGGAGACAGTAAGGTATGGCACTTATGAGTGTTCTTATTGGCTTGAATGAGCAAGTAGTATTACTGATGAACCATACTTGGCAGGCAACACCGTGGAAGCTACGCAAGTCATGCAGTCATAGAAATCTCACTCTGCATGTTTTACTATAGTTGCTTTTGGTCTACAATGTCTTAATCCAAAATAACTATGTCGTATATTACAACTGCAACCTGTGGACATACGGTTCCGTAATATCAAGTATGATTTGCGCACTTTCATGCTTCCAAAGTGTAAAGCGCTATATTTGGTTGTAGGCACAAGGATGCTCCACACTCACTGATTGTAGAAATGTATTTCTCCGCTTGTTCAGCGGTAAATAGGTTAACATCTGCGACACCTTCTATGCAAAACTTTCATTGTATATTGTGGCAGACAGGTACAAATGCTGCGTTGAACAGCATGGTAAATACCTATAGTTTTGCATTTGTGATGCACAATTTTTTTGTTGCATATAGCATTGTAGCATACACCCTTCATAGCATTACATGCTTTGCATGAAATGGAGTAGAGCAGGGTTACACTCTACGTCATTTACTGGACGTACTGGCAGCGGCTCCGATGTTTGCAATCCAAGGTGTCAGTGAATCAGTGACAGGCAGTTAATTAGAGCTGTGGATGTTTCAGTGTAGCCATTCTTCAGTGGCGTACAACATTCTGTGCATGTCAATGCCTATGCCTGTGACCTGTGCGGCACAAAAAAGCTGCGCTATAGCAAACTTCATGCAGAGGCATCGAAGCCTACAGTTATGAAGGTGATACAATGCAGACGTGGAACTGTCTAAATATGCTGTTTCTTCACCCAAGTATGTAGCAACCGGCCCAAATTTGTACTGTTGAAGTATAGTAGCAGTAGTAGTATAAGACATTCAGTCCAAAATTAGTATATCCATGTATATCTTCCCACAGCCAGCGCCTACAGTGCTGTCATGAGCATGGAAAGCTGACAAAGACTTTCTTCTTTCCATTGTGAGCACTGCTGTTTACATGTAGCATTTGCGTCAGACCTGTCGAGATCTTTGCACAAAATTGTTGCACCCGCTTACCTGCACACCAAGTTGACTTCAAGTAACTCAGCGGGAACTGCCGGATCTAAGCAAATGTTACTTCGAGAAAGTGCGGGTACAGTACCACTTTGCAGTGCCCTCTGGCATGTGGAGCATAGCATAAAGGAAGGCACGTCTTCGTTCGGAAACTCGGCACTGAGCAGAGGCACGTGAGGAGTGCGGATAGGCGAAAGGTCTGCTTTAAAACCAAGGCGATGGCAAACGTCGCACGTATATCCAAATGGGTTACCGAACTGTCCTCCGAATAGTGATGTGTGCTCTCTCAACCGCCGCTGACGCCTTGCCTCGGCCTCGCGTTCCCGCACTGCCGGATCTTCACGTCGAGCACGATGTTTGGCCGCTTCCAGCTGCCGAACTGCCGGGTCTTGTCGGCGCTGTCGCTTCGCCTCGGCTTCGCGCTCCCGCACTGCTGCGTCCTCACGGCGGGCGCGACGTTCGGCGGCCTCAAGCAGCCGAAACACTGGGTCTTGTCGGCGTTGTCGCCTTGTTTCGGTTTCACGTTTCCGCACTGCCAAATCCTCGCGCCGTGCACGACGTTCGGCCGCCTCCTTCTCCCGAAGAGTAGCGTCTTGTCGGCGTTGTCGCTTTGCCTCGGCTTCGCGTTCCCGCACTGCCGCGTCCTCACGGCGGGCGCGACGTTCGGCCGCTTCCTTCTCCCGAAGTTCGGGGTCTTGTCGGCGCTGTCGCCTTGCCTCCGCCTCGCGTTCCCGCACTGCTGCGTTTTGGCGTCTACGACGTTGAATTTCAGCGTGCTTGGCACGCGCAGCTTCGCGCTGTTCCTGCGTTTGGGCGCGTATGCGGGCCCGCCTTGCTTCCTTACGTTTATTGATAAATTCGCGCTCCTCAGATGGTGTTCTAATGATCCGCGGTGGTGCCATGTTGGCGAGACGCCGCTCGCTTACGCCTGTACTTATTTATCCCTGCCGCATGAGCGGACGACAGCTGCCAGACTCTTTTTCCTTTTTTCCTCTTGACTCTCGACAAGTGTTTTCATGGAGTCATAGAGAAACTCACCACAGATCATACAGTTTCTTATTTATTGTAGGAAACTCTATGCCACAGATGACACGAGTGTTTTAACTGGATGGATGGATGGATGTTATGAGCGTCCCCTTTGGAACGGGGCAGTGGGTTGTGCCACCAAGCTCTTGCTATTATACAGCTTAATGTACTATCTACGTTAAATAAGAAAAAAAGAACACTATGAACTCTCGCAACCAGTTCCCGAAGTCGCGAGCGTCGCATATGGCTGGCAGAATCACTGGGTACTGCCACGCATGTCTTCCGAAATCGTTACCACGCGCGCCTGTCGATCTCAAAGGACGTTAACCTCACTCATATCTCAGCGTAAGTTTGCAGGCATTACAGGCGACAGCTATTCTAGAGCCAGACGACCAGCCTTTAAATATCGCACTCAAGGCATTGTGCCGACTGTGGTTTCACCGCGGTACCGACAATGTTGGCATCGATCACGTAAACACCACGTTGCACCGTCTTCTATGGAGCGCCACGAAGCTCTTGTTAATATATATTGCCTAATGTCCCGCGTATGTGAAAGAAGACAAAAGAAAAAGAAAACACGATAAATTCCCATAACCAAACTTTCTGAACCCCTATTCTGAACTTCGTTTTCGCACGCCTCCATTGTTTCTCGTTTCCCTACTCCCACCAATCTTCCAGTCACCTCTTGCTACGTTTTGCAGGACACCGATTAAGTACCCTACAGGCATGAAGCGGGGACCCCACCTAGTGATCCTGCTCTCGCTGAACCCAAGGGTCTCAAGAAGGCCAGTGATTCCTAAATCGATTGCTGGGCAGATATCTTCACATTCTAATTAAACAGGCGCCATAGTTTCCCTAGCTTTACCGCAGCAAGCACATTCATCTTCTTCCTTCTTATATCTCGCTTTATAAGTGCGTGTTCTAAGGCATCCTGATCTCGTTTCGAAAAGTAATTATGAGCTTCCCTTTGAGTTATCATAAATTGTTTCTCTCCTGATTTCTTTCTTTCCTCTTATGTAGTTACTCATGGCAAGTTTCTTCTCCATTGCCGCTACCAATGAGATTAACTCAGCCTCTCTGACTTTTCGCTTGACGTTCTTCGTTGCTGCGTTGCTCACCATACAGGCCGCTTACTTGCTGGTAAGCTTCCTAGTTCTTTTCCTCCACTGTGAATCAATGTTATTCCTGTACAAATACCTGAACACTCTTCAAGCCCATTTACTTTCTTCCATATTCCTCAATCGTTCTTCAAAATTAAATTTACTGTGCACTTCCCTCACCTATTCAAAACTTGTGCATCCTATATCACCCTGCACAGCTTAATTCGTAGTCTTCCCGTGATCTCCCAATGTGAGGCGTCCCACTAACCTTTGGTTGCCATCGAGTCCTGATTGTACCCCTGATTTCAAACAAACAACCGCATTTCCAAAAGTAAGTCGTGGAACCATTACACCTTTCCACATACCTCGGAGCACCTTGTGCCTATTGTATCCCCATAGCGCCCTGTGCTTCATTATGACTGCATTTCTCTTCCCCTTCACTGTTATTGTTTTCCCTATGTTTCCATATATCTGTCGCCTTCGTTTATCCATATACCAAGGTATTCATATTCTGTTACCCGAGGTATTTCCTGGCCCTGTATCGCCACTGTCTGTTCACTGCTTTCATTAAATACCATAACGCCTGATTTTCTAACATTAAATTTCAAACCTAAATTGTTGCCTTCGTGTCCACATATATTAGCCAGACATTGCAAATCACTTTGCGTCTTAGCTAGCAGCACAATGTCGTCCGCATAAAATAAACCTGGAAGCTACTGCTCTACTACTGTACCCGCCTGTATATATGGGAAAATGAACCCGATATTAATTACTTCGAGCGCCCTTTCCATCCTCACCATGTACATCATAAACAGCAGTGGGGATAAAGGGCACCCCTGCCTCAGTCCCTTGTTGATATCATCTTTCTCCTCGCTCCCCATCTCTTCAAATTCTATGCAAACGGTATTTTCTAGGTAAATCGCTCTCAAAAGCTGTAGACAATCGTAGCTTAAGCCTTCCCTTTCCAGAATATCCCACAAGATGTTTCGGTCCCCGTTGTCATTCATTCCTTTAATGTCTAAAAAGGCCACATATAACGGTTTGCTTTCTACTTTTGATATTTCAATATACTGAGTAAAAACAATTAAGTTATCATCTAAACACCTACCTATTCTGAAGCCATTCTGAAGTTCTCCCAAAATCCCTTTATTATCTGCCCATGCTTGAAGCTTTGATTTGATTGCCTGCATTGCTAGCTTATATATTACCTATGTAATGGTCAATGGTCTATAAGAGCGAATTCTATCTTTCTCCTCCTTACCTTTATAAATTAAATTCATTCTACTTTGTCGCCAACTGTCTGGTATTCGTCTATCTTAAAATTTATTCCACTGCTTTCACCAGAGCATCCTTAGTTCTTGGTCCTAGTTCATTAATCAGCCTAACGGGAACCTCGTCTAGCCCTGTGGCTGTGCGCTTAGGAATTTTCTCTTCAGCTTTCTTCCAGTTGAAATTTGTCAGCACCAGCTCCGTTTCCGCCTGGGTCTCTCTCATGCTCTTTTTTTCTTCAAATACAACCTCGTCATTGCTTTGGAAAGATTAGGCTGTTATTTTTCGGATGTAATTTATTGCCGCTTCTCCTTCCAGTCTGTTTTCACCTTCGTCTAGGATATGTTGTTGTATTGTTTTTCACTTCCTGCCTAATAATTTTATGTGGTTCCAAAATATTCTAGGTGCGGCCTTCTTTTTATCACGTATTTCTGACAACCAACGTTCACTTTCACCTTTTCATTTTGCTTGCACCAGTATTTGAACCATAGACTTTTTCTCCCGGTATATTTACCATTTACTGGTTACTTCATCCTGCGGCAACTGCGCCTTCTTTACCTGCCTGTGCTCTCGGGGTGCGTTCTGTCGTTGGGTGATCACTTCTCGTATCTCCCTGTTCCACCAGCTTTTCGGTTTCTTTTTTCCTTTCCAACGAATATGTTGATTCTCTTTCCATATTTGTGTCGTTATTACGCTTAGAAGTTCACTATATTCCCACTCTTTATTTGGCCATTTGCCAAGCTCTTCCTCGACTTTAGTGACTATATTTGTTATTTGTCCAGCGTTCAATTTTGGACTGGCCATTTTGCACTCCTTGCTCTCTTTCCCAACTACATATCCTATTTTCAAAACGATGCGTTTATGGTGACTCCCTACGCTGCTATACCCTTCCTCATCAATGACCATTTCTCTCAACTTATCATGAATTCCTTGTCATCAGACAGTAATCAACAGTTGATTGCCGGTTTCCCACTTCCCAGGTGATCTGCCCTTCGCACTTAGGTCCAGTATTCACGATAACGAGGTTATGTTGCTCACAAAGGTATAGTATTGACTTCCCGTTGTTGTCGGTATAGCCTTCTAAATCCTGTATGTGGGCATTCATGCCACCTAATGGGATAATTTCAGCACCATTCCCAAAACCCTTAATATTAGCGCTTATGTATTCCACTAATTCTTTATTCTTCTCTGTGCAAATTTTTCCGGTCCACAAATACGTAACGCCCAGCCAAGTTTCTTTCCCACTCATTGTACCTGATAACCAAGGATGCTCTTGACATTGTGAATTTACTCTTTTCCATTTGGCTCCCTGATGGATGAGCATTCCAACTCCCCCTCCCTTTCTTAGTTCTGTCGCAACCTTCCCAAACATAATTCTCAATCACTGGCGGCTCTTCCGAGTCTCTAAGGTGCGTTTCTCTAACCACATACACCCCTATTTGTTCTCTATTTAACTGCTCCTCAATATCTGCCCCCTTTTCCTTTCTTCTACCGCCCTGCATGTTTATGAAGCCTATTGCATGGCGAGCTCTCTTTCTTGCTTTCCTCCTTTTTCTGTTATCGATGGCGATGCTCTTCTGAAGTTCCCTTAGGGGACCTTCTTATTACTACCTAATCTGGCCTCCTGAGCGCCCGTGCGCCCCCTAAAAAAGCAACAGCGCGACCACCAAGTCGCCAGCCCATTTCTCGTGCCAGCCTGTAATTGAAGTGGATCCAGTCTCGTTTAAAACCACCGCACCTTCTCACTTCCCTGTTTACTTCGACAACCTCGAAGCCTTTCTTTCGGCTCATTTTCCATATCGCCTCATTAGCAGCCACTACGGCTCTTTGTACGTGACTGTGACGTACAGGCACCTCCGGCACCGTGCACACCACGATCTGCACCCGAGGGGATAGTTCGCGCAAGTCGTCCACCCCCTTCGCCAGGCGCTGGGCTAGTCCTGTCCCTTTCCTGTTTAGGACGTCATTTAGCCCACCTGCTACTATGACAAGGTTGCGCACGTGGGCATTTTCCGCGAGCTTTTCTTCGGCTCGCTTCATGACAGAACCCAGTGTCCGTCCTGGAAATGTGCCTACCGTCATCCTTTCATCGCCTTTCACCCTCTCCACAATTGCTTCTGGGCACCTAGCCAGGTTTGGGTCACCGGCGATAATCACCCTTTCACTCTCTCCTACCTCTCACTGCTTCCCTTTGTCCTTTTCCGCGTGATTCAGACTCTACAGTGGGCATTGTCCCCTGTGCTCCTGATTTTTCCGCGTGGCGGCCTCAAGGTAGGTGCCGTTCTTTCCAGCTAACCCTTCACCACATTGCACGCATCCCACGTACTTTGCTAGCAATCCCTCTCCTGTCACGTCGAGGGACTGCGTTCCATTTTCACGCACATTCTAGTTCACAATGGCGACGCTATTCAGCTTTTCCTCGGATGCTTCAAGTCTTTTTTCAACTACCGTCCGTGCATCACGCCCCCTATTTAGCTCATTTTTGAGCTCTTCAACCTGTTTGACAAGCTCTTCCTGGAAAGCCTCCATTTTCTTGAGCCTAGCATAGACATCACAGTGTGGGCCGATTGACTCGGTTCCCTCTCCATTCTCATTCGTCTCCTCTTTTGCCTTGAGGGAACCCTCGTGCACTTCCTGCTTTCCCGGCTTTCTTGCCATGTATTGCGCGGCTTTTTTATGCAAATACTATATTATTATAATAATGCAGAGCACGTGACTTTTAGCAAAAGCTGATATGCACAGGATCCAAATCCTCAAAATGTCGCAAAGCAACTCTCACCACTGTTTCAAAAACAGTCAATGCCGCGGAGACCCAAGGTATGACACACTCTCGCACGCGCTCAACCACGTGGCCACGCTCTCACTTTCCTAGCAAAACACGCACAGTAAAACCACTAATAGCTATTAGTCTTGCCATCTCCAAGCTACTATTTAAAGGCTACAAACACTCAACGTCCCACCCGGCTGCACGTGTTGACGCACGTGGCGCGAAAGGACGCTCTAACCATCCTGCAAAACTAAATGTACACGAAACACACCCGCGCACACGAAATACGAGAGGAAAAAAAAAAGAAAAAAAAAGGAAACCACCCAATTACCAAAAAGGCAAGAAAAATCAGCAAATAAAAAACAGAAGCAAGCTCAAAGCATGCTCACAAACTTATGATTTCTTCGCCGCCACGGAGCTTTGAAAAGCACGTCTATTCGCCACAATATCTACAGCCCATCTACAGCCCGTGTCAGTGCGAGTCGCGGACGCCACCTCGCGACTGTTGGTCACAGCCAAGGGCAGCCCCTTGCCCTGGGAGTTCGAACCATTCTGCAGGCGTGCAAGATGGCTCATCTAGTAAAGGAGGCAATGACAAGGAACAGCTGCCCTGTTGCAAACTAGAATGCCGTGTACTAGAAGGGGCAGTGCATCGCACGTAGACAGCGACCGTGGCTACTATGCGGGTACCTGACGCCGCCGGTGGCGAACGAAGCGGCGGCGCTGCAATCCCTCACTCCTGCATGCAGTTGCTTGCTTCGTGGCTTGGGAGCGCTTGGTTAGGTGGTGTTTCTGCTTTTCTATGAAGCTGTGGTGCCGAAGCGCGTGTATGTAAATGTTTGACATCCTAAACCAATGGGAGGACAACGCAGACAAAAAGCACTTCCTAAGCCAATCCACAGTAGAAGGGGTAAGAGTCACTCTCACCCGCACAGTTGAGCTCCTTGACTACCGACAAAGAAACTTGGACACACCTATTTGCTGACACCTCGACTATGCAAAGACAAAGTTGAGAATTTTTTTTGGAATCGTAAGGATGTAATCAGGCTGCAATACGCATCCTCAGCAGTTCCTGCTCATGGTAAATTGCCTGTGATTTTATAACTTTGCCCGTAGTGCAACAGGTGGCAGTGCAGCGGGAGATACAGTAAGTTGCCTCCACAAGATTAAACACCATGAAGTAAAAGCAAACGGAAACTGATGGACGCAGTGAAGTTCTACATGAACAAACATGCGCCTTCCACCGAGTCTACTTCAGGAAATATTGCAGAACGTCCGTACCATGTGAGAAGGAGCTACTCAAGGCTGATATGCTACATTGCTAGCTTTGTGTCCAAGAAGTGTGTTTTACCAAGGAGTTGCCCTGCTTGTAGTGGGGGCGCCGCATGCCTGCGGCTGAATTCATCGAGCACAACGACATGGGGGGCTTGCTTTACCCCCTCACTCGAACTGTTTAGGTTCATCCCACGCCTGGAAGATGTGTTTACTAACTGCTTCAGTGGACGAAAGCTTCACAGTGAAAGTATTATGCACGTTTTGCACATGATACATCATGCATCCCCCTTGTAGGCCGGTTGCGAACACCTTGAAAATAGCCTAAGCGCATGTAGTGTTGGGTGTTACGTTATCATGAGACTGCACATTTTTGTTAAAGGCGAAAACAAATCCAATCTGCTGAGGAAGCGCCATTCTGCCAAACACCTTAAGCTATTACAAGCCTATAGTTACACTGCACCTATAGTTTGGCCTGCTTATAAGCAGGTCAAACTATGGGTGCTGTGTAACCATAGGTCTGTTCGATTCCGAAAAAAGTGCATGGCACCACAAACGAAAAGGTGCAAGGGGTGCCAGTTATGGTGTGCTGGACTGCACCCACTCGCTGCAAGGTTCAAGGGTGCACTGCACCGCGTCGGCACCTTGTCTTGCACCCCGTTCAGTCAAGCACGGGAGTGCAGGGTGCACCGCTGCACCTTGGGGAATCGAACGCCTAGGTGCAGTGCACCGTGAATAGGTGCCGAAGGTGCAGACAAACTTGGCTGAATCGAATAGACCTATATCTCAAATCGCCTATTTTATTGGTGCCTCCCTAACCTGCTCTGTTTATTTTTTTGCGTGTGTTCACTTCACGTTGCTAATTGTGTGAATTTGCTGTAGCAAAACAAGCAGTTACACTTTTGTAGTTCGTTTACTCTTCTGCCCATTACCATGACAATGCTGTCATTGCGTTAGCTTGCAAAACTATTCCGGATATCATTGTTCTGTGCCCTATACCGCCTCTTGTGTGTGATTCCGTACACTGTGATGCCTGTATTGTTAGCATTTAGTTACAGAATGCACAGACCATGAGCTTGTACTCCTTTTGTGAAATGCTGTAGCCCGCTTAGCTGCTTTGCCATTTCACTGACGTTGCCATTTGGCTTCTTGCATCATTACTTTGATAGTCCTTTCATTCGCTCATTTGTGTTTACTTTGCAGGTGGGACATGGATCTACAGCTGAATTTCAGTGATTGTTTCAGAATAAATTGCTTTTGTGGACGTATGGGACTTTTTCAATTCGTGCATGAATGTTTTCTGTGCAACTTTTTGGTCCGCGAAAGTTCCAGCTCGCGTCAGCAGCTACGAGTCCAGCTGATTCTACGCGGCGTTATTCATTTGCGCACTTTTTTTTTCAGGCCGTCACCTAGCGTTCCATTGAAATGTGTAGCAAAAGAGAGAAGCACTATCCAATGTACCCGCTTAATTTAAACTTACTGTCGGTGTTGCGGGGACTAGCCATGTTTAATTACCCTGTCAAGCGGCCACCCAAATGCGGTTATGTACACTTCGAATCTACTCGCTCGCGATCGTAGACTCATCTGCGCCCTCAAGCTATGTAATCCTAACCAACTTGATCCTGAGGTGTTGAAAAAGTTCATTTGGATGGGACTCAATTGCGATCGAAGCTGCCCGTGTTCTCGAGAGCGTGGCTGTATATAGATTTAAGCGGCGATTACAGAAACGCTATAGCTATAGCGAGGAGGGAAGCCATTGCTATAGATCGTGCATGTGTCGTGTGCGCCGCGGCAGTCCCGTTGTCGAACTTAATTTAGCCTCGCGCTCGGCGTTCACTGAGCT
Organism: Dermacentor variabilis; assembly: GCF_050947875.1. Taxonomy (NCBI): domain Eukaryota; kingdom Metazoa; phylum Arthropoda; class Arachnida; order Ixodida; family Ixodidae; genus Dermacentor; species Dermacentor variabilis. Next base: position 12,145,494 of record NC_134578.1, on the reverse strand, counting down.
CAGCAGTGCGTTTGTCCATCCGATCAAGAATTGTCGCGTTCAGGGAGACCTCACAATGCGATAATGGGAATAAATTATTAGACGCATCCTGAGGCTCATCGGGAGCTATAAGGCGTGCAAGTGTGGGATTTTTTTGCAGAGAGTGCCCGCTTGCTCGGCTATGGCACCTTTGCGTTCGACAAGTATGGCACAGAAATGGCGTGAAGAGACCCGGGCAGCAAGACAGAGGGTTGCCTAACACTTTGTCCACGGAGAAACGTGTCCGTCACCATAGCGAGCGCAAGCGCAGGAGACTGAAGCAAGTGCAGCAAGCCCCAACCTATACCAGTGCGGCGGGCTCGAGCGGCGCAGGGTAGCCTCGGGCACCAGCAGTATAGGGAGTCATTTCTTTACCCTTGTGCCCGAACACCCTCCGCAATATAAACGGGTCTACATAAATAGGAAGAGAGCACGAGCGCAAAGTTAGAAAGTAACAGGCCTACTAACTGTAACATCATTTGTGCATGCGAGCCTTCTAATTAGGTGTGAGTGAACATTCGAAGTTTCGAATACGAATCGAATATTACGCACTAGCTAAGCGTATTCGAAAAATGAACTATTCGATATTTTCGAACATTAGAAACAATCCAAATATGTAGCAAAAACTGACAGTAAAAAGTCTGGCTACTGTTCTCCGTTTGCAGAAGACAGAACCGTAAACTATCATAAGTGAAGCAATTGACGTCAAAAGTCTTCGAAGCAATATAGAAAAAAAAAACGAGTAACGCAAGTGTTGTTTTCCGTTTCGTGGTAGAAGACTACATGACAACCTGTGATCTTCACTTGTAGCCTGTCATTTAGTGTTTTTGGCAGCCTAGTCATGTAGCAGTTTTATCTTGTATGCTAAGCTAGGGATGGTTTCTTTGCAGCGGGCCCTATTACACGTTTCTACGGCCCACAAGTCCTTCAGCAGCTTTCTTCTTTCATAACTTCTGATCTTTACTTGGCAACCAATTGAAAGCTAGTCATACATAAGCCATTCATTCTTGGAAGGCTTCTTTGCACTCACGCTCTAAATATGTTGAGTTATAATCGGGCCCCCTTTAGCGATAATCAGTGATCTAAAGCTTAAAACTGATCCTAATTGCCCCCGATAGCTGTCTTTTTTTACTAGCTAGTGCGAGCGTGGTATACCTTATCATATCGAAAAAGAATGCTACAGAGAGAAAGAGATAGAGAGATAAAAGAGACAAGGATGTTAACCAGTCAAGAGTCCGGTTGGCTACCGTGCGCTGGGGGAAAGGAGAAGGGGAATAGAAAGAAAGGAGAGAAAGAAAGAGAGGAGGTACGGAGATACGCACGAACAGCACGGCAGAGTCAAAGGCGCTCGCACAAGCTAGACGTTCGCAGAAAGCACAGAAGTGTCTTTAGTGTCTTCTGAGCCGATGATCGGTGGGGACGGTGTTCTATAGTATTGTTTGTTTACTCAGAAGATCATCTAGTTTTATGAATGCGTTGGTAATAGATTGTCTTTGTGCTTCAAACTGAGGACAGTGGCACAATAGGTGCTCATTGTTAGGTGGTCAGATTGGCATTTGAGAGATGATGTTTGTTTCTAGTGAATGAGAGAAGCAGAATTTTGAATTAGTTCTGGATCATTTAAAATGAGTTTTCAAAAATTGGTAAGCTGGAAAAATATACAAGCCCGAAGCTTACAAATTCGCAGCTCTGCACCTACAATAGATATCGCAGTTCTGTAAACTGTGCTATGAGAGCAGCTAAAGCGGACAAATTTGATACGTCGATTTATATCTTACGGGAATTCGTAACGTTGTTAACAAGGGTTTCGCAATAGTTCTACCCACAAATTAGTGGTATCATTTAGAGTCATGTATAATATATCGATTTTGCCCGCTTTAGATGTACTTTGAGGTGAAATTTACAAAATTGGGATATCTTTTTTAACGTCTGAGTGACATATAGTTTCATTTCCCGGAAATTTGTGGTTTGTACTAATTTTGATTAAGAAACTGACGGCATAAATAAAGAATTCGCAACCAACAGTAACTATCTCCTTATTTTTTTCCTTTAAATAAACCAGTTAGTCTGCGCTCGTATCGTGTACTTCCTTTTGCCTTTCGTCCGGGTTGTGCTGCCCACTCCTAGAAACATGAGAAATTTGTTATTTTTATTTGCAGGTACTATTGGCCGATTGGACCGTTACAAGGGGGGGGGGGTACAAATATGGCACAAGAACCATAATTGCCTACATAAAGCAGCAGTGTATAGCTAATACATAAATTTACAAGTCACAGCGTGCCATTATACATAAATATAATATAAATTCTGACATAACAACCGTCACCTGAAAGATAAAGCAGCAATGTATAGCCGAAAAATGCATCACGATAGTACATACTGAAACTTACATGATGCATATTACATCACATACGCCACAACATTATACATAACAAAACTACATTGTAAAAATTACACGAGAAATCTTAGATCATGGCTATTCACTAAGAAAATATTTTGTAACCTCGGTTTCAAAATGTTCCACAGTTTGAGAATCACATATAGCATTCGGTAAATCATTCCAGTCTCTTATGGTTCCAGGGAAAAAAAGAGTATGCATATGCGTTCACAAGAGATTGAGATACTGATCGAGATTGAGATATCAAATATTTACTCTATTAGCCTCGTACGCGACCAATGGCGATGCCGCTAAATCGGGCAGGGGACTCGCCTTTGTCGTCTGCTGCGCTCTGGCTAGATAGCTTCATTTTTATGCATCTGATCGTGTTCTTACTTCGTGCTCGTGTCGCACGGCCCTCTAAAACTACTGCCTGTATTACTTCCTGTCGTTAGTTTTATGTTTACCAGCATAAGGGAACCACAAAAAAGTGATATATTAAATGTATTTTGCATATAACCACCGGATGTGCTCGACCAGTGGCGACGTCGCCCATTCGACCTCTGCCGCGGCGGCTGTATTTCTAAATTCAAGAGCGCTCGCGTATATATATATATATATATATATATATATATATATATATATATATATATGAAAGCGACAACGTACCTTTTGGAAGACTGATTTACTAAACGTTTTCAGCCTTCCAAAAGACTTCCAAAAAGTTTGTCGTCTCTTTCCTGCATATGTTACGTCGGTTTCTGCGTGCTTGCGCATTTGTACGTCGCCCCTTTCATCACGCCTGGCCTGGCGATAGAAATTTTGGTACAAGTAGCATGATGTCATAAAGGAGACTGCACAGAACTGCTATCTTGGAGGTCCAATGGGCAAGCCACTTGCCTTTTGAGCGTATAGGGTCATAGGTTCGAAACTTACTACCGCCAATGTTTTTCCTATCGAATTTATTCTGTTTTTTTATATATTAATTTCTTTATAGCGTTTACCGAGGCGAAATTAGAACGCAGGCGATAGCTTGCACGGACAAGGAACGCGCGGAGAACACAGGCTTCCGAGAGAGAGGGTGACGTGGCGCCGCGGCTACGCCCTCTCCCTTCACGCAACGCCTGGCACACAAGCTCGGCAGCAGGTGTCCCCCTCGTCAGCTCTGCTCCATCGAGGCGCGCACGGCACGTGACGTCGCAGCCAATGGAAATTTAGGTGCCGCTTTGCTGTTACAGACGCCGGCTCTCTAGTTCAGTGCGGCAGACGATGCTTGCGCATCAAAAAGGACCGACAACCCATCATGGAGTGCGCCGTGAAAACGTAGTAGCAATGGCGAGAAGCCAACGCCGTACACGCGCGTGCGCACACTGATGACTAGCAGACGACGCAAGGAGCGATCCACGCTGAGCGTGCCAGTACTACTCCGCCCGACTTCGCAGGGAATGGTGTCCTTGGAAATTCCGTACCATACTGTTCGAAAAACCTATAGACTCGCTTTTCAGAGACTCGAGCAGAGCAGGTCGACCGACAACTTGAAGTTGCCTTCACACAGCGAGCTCACATGCAGCGCTGCAGAGGCTTCACCCCGTTGAGGTCACACGCGAAAGGGCGCACTCAAAGATCTCGTGACTAATGAGGAGTTTAGAATTAACTAAAATGTCTACTTCACTACAATATGTCAAGCATATAAATTAATGCTGCCGACAGCTGGTCGCAGAATACAACAGGAAAAGAAAAGCAGGGCCGCATCTCTTCTGCTTGTAAGGTAGAAGTCGTTAACCACTTTTACCTTAAAGAGGGCCATATCGTAAAGGATAAATAAAAGGAGGCAGGAGCCGCGGTAACCTCCGGGTCCGGCGTACATAAGAAAAGTCACCGTGTGGTTTCTCCCCTGAGTGGAACGAAGGCTGCACAGGTGAACGATCGGTGAATCGTCGTCTACGGCAAGGATGACACTATCCAAGATTGTTACTTCTCGCATCACCGTTTTAATAATACTCGCTGTTTTCCTAAGATTCACATTTGGTAAGTACGAACAGTGATTCTGCATGATGATTCATCACACTGCACGTATTCTTTCGAACAGCCAGAGATTTATGACAACGAGCAGCAAGAACTACACGTTGCTGTCATTGCCATTTTCTTGCTATTTGTGGGGGGAAGGCTCATGGTACATGGTAAGAATGTGGAGTTCTCCAAAATTCACGTTGGCACCACAAACATCGCACGTACGTTCCTTAACCATATTTGTTTGCTTTCACAACTGTAGCTGGATGGCAGTATCAGCGTGCAAGGAATTAAATGACTGATTTTTTGCACTCTGCGTTTTGCCACAAGTCCGACAGTATAGCGCATAACGTCGTATATTTAGCCTATCACACCAATGTAAACAAGGATAATGCGCAAGGAAAGCGTAATCACTTATAATGCGCCAAAGGAGCAGTGGGGGCGAGGTTAGACGTAGACGGTTGTATAGGAAAATAAGAGAATAATCGGACGCGACTTATGCTAGTTGTGTATTAGTTATAAGCCTGTACGTTACGTCTATTCAGGTCACATACATATACATATGCGCCAACCGGAGGCGGCGTGCTATTCTTTGATCTGCATTATTTTTTTATTTGATAATTATTCCGAGACGTCTTAAGTGTTACCTCATTACCTTAACTGATTCTCTAAAGTGGCTACGAGCGTTCACATTAAACCTTTTCTGTTGATCAATATATCACCTCAGTGCATGTCCGTTCTTTCTGTGTGGTTTTCGTTTTCCGGGGAAAAGGGGGGGCAGGGGGTGGCAGTACGTTTGAAAATATCGGGGTGGAAAAATATGCCCTCCTCGCCGCCTTATCCACACATTAGTCTACGCGACTGGTTTGTGCGCCGTGTTGGCCAATATGTTGCCCAGTGTGAAGATGTTGGTCAGGCTTCAGCAAGCATCGACCACTGTGCTCATATTTGTATCCTGACATTCCACTTGGTTTCGGTATATCTAGAGAGAGAGATAGAGAGAGAGAGAGAGAGAGGAAAGGGGTAAGGCAGGGAGGTTAACCAGAGAAAAAGATCCGGTTTGCTACCCTACGCTGGGGAGAGAGGGGAGGGGAAGGTAAAGTGTTAACAAGGTAGAGATAAGGAGAGAAAGGAGCATAGACACACAATCACAATCGGTCACTGTCACCGAATACTGTCATCGCACATCACAGTGACACTTGCAGCACTATCAACATCTGTTCAGGCTAGAGCCGCTTGTCCAATTCTGTCGCCCTCAAAAACCGCAACAGTGCCCTCGTCGCCCTCTGCTGCGATGGCTTGTGATGGCGGTATTTTAAAATAAGTTCTTCTGTGAGAGGTCTTCGGTCAAAGCGCGCTATCGCGATTGCGAGTGATTGTCTCTGTAAATTATAGCGAGGACAGTCACAAAGAAGGTGTTGAAAAGTCTCCTCGTTACCACAGCCCTCACACGAGGCGTCGTCGGCCCATCCAATTCGGTAAGCAAAAGACTTGGGGAAAGCCACCCCTAGCCATATTCGACAAAGCAGGGTAGCTTCGCGACGGCAGAGTTCAGCTGGAATACAAAGGCGTAGAGAGGAGTCAAGATTGTGGAGTCGGTAGTCGTGAAAACTTCCAGCGTTCCACAAGGAGAACGTGATGTCACGGCTGAGCATTCGAAGTTTTCTAGCGGCATCTGTCCTTGATAATGGTATCGGCTCCTCTTCGATCGTCCCCTTGAAGAGCCGACCAAGCAGCGTTATCAGCGTGTTCGTTCCCTATGACTCCGCAGTGACTTGGAAGCCACTGAAATGTCACGTGGTGTCCTCTCTCAGTTAAGGTATGGATTAGTTCTCTAATCTCAAATACCAGTTGTTCGTGTGGTCCGCGCCGCAGGGCCGATAGCAAAGATTGCAGTGCTGCCTTCGAGTCACTGAATATTGACCATCTTCGAGGTTGTTCTTGGCTGACGAGACGAAGTGCAGCGCGAAGAGCTGCAAGTTCCGCAGCCATCGGTGTCGTTGGGTGACATGTCTTGAAACTGATGGTGGTGGCTTTCGCTGGGAAGACCACGGCTCCAGAGGAACACTGGAGAGTTGCCGATCCATCAGTATAAATATGTACGTGTTCGGCGTACCTCTCGTGCAAAAGGAGCAGAGTTAGTTGTTTAAGAGCAGGTGATGACAACTCAGATTTTTTCCTGATTCCTGGTACGGTGAGGTGCACTGCGGGTCGAGCCAAACACCATGGAGGAATCGATGGCTTAGTTGCGGGGGTGAAGCCTAATGGAAGGCAGGTGTAATACTTCGAAATCGTAGTACAAAATGATGCCTGCGGCCTTTCTTACGGTAGTGTTGCCAGATGGTGGGAACAGGCATGGGCAACCTGCCTAATGTGCACTCTCAACACTTCTACCGCAATGTGTGTTTGTATAGGTTGGTCCCGGGCAATCGCAATAGTCGCTGCTGTCGATGTGCATTTTGGCAAACCAAGACAAACCCTGAGAGCCCGAGCTTGAATAGCCTGTAGAGCACGAAGATTTGTCTGGCAGGTGTTGGTCAGTACAGGCAAACTGTATCTCAAGAAGCCCAGAAAAAGAGCCCTGTACAATTCCAACATTCCATGCACTGACATTCCCCAAATCTTTCCTCCCAGAAACTTGAAAAGTTGGGAGATTGCTGTCAGAAGCTGTTTCAAGTAGGTCACGTGCGGGCTCCATGAGAGATCCCTATCAATGATTATGACAAGAAATTTGTGAGTCTTCTCATAAGAACTTATTTGGCCATTTATTGAGATGGCGTATGGTGTCATTGGTTCGCGAGTGAACGCCATCAGTGCACATTTGTCTGACGAGATTTCAAGACCTTGGTTGCGGAGGTATACAGCTGTTAGAGTAGCAGCTTTTTGAAGTCTTGCACGTATCTGAGGACGTGTCACACCTGAGGTCCATATACATATGTCGTCGGCGTACATTGATATCTTGATCGCTGCTGGCAGATGATCAACGAGACCAATGAGTGTGAGGTTGGATAGGGTGGAGCTTAGTACACCGCCTTGAGGAACACCTCGGTACGTGTAGTGTCGTACGGTTTTACCATCATCTGTACAGACAAAGAACGATCTCATAAAAAGGTAATGAGAGATCCATTGGAAAACTCGGCCACCTAGGCCAACCATTTCAAGATCATCGAGGATAGCCTCGTGAGATACGTTATCGTATACCCCCTTGACATCCAAGAACAAAGCTGCAGATAATCGTTTGGGTGACTTTTGAAGCTCGACGTTCGTAGCGAGATCAACAACACTACTGAAAAGCGATCTCGACGAAAACCAGCCATGCAATTCGGTAACATGTTGTAGTGTTCCAGGTACCACTCCAAGCGGGCAAGGATAATCTTTTCCAATATCTTTCCCACAGAGCTGGCCAGCGCTATTGGGCGGTATGAGGTGAGTTCAAGTGGGGACTTGCCTTGCTTCAGGAGAGGGACCAAGCGGCTTATCTTCCATTCTTCGGGAACCATGCAATCCTGCCAAGATGAGTTGTAGAAATGTAACAGCTCTCTCAGTGCGCCATCACTCAGGTTGTTCAAGGCGCGGTAGGATATTCCATCTGGTCCCGTGGATGAAGAACGCCTGCATAGAGCAAGAGCCGCTTCTAGTTCCTCCATTATGAAATGAAGATCCATGCGGCCATCACGTGAAACACGGATGCGACTGGGGGCTGGAAAGCCTGGACCGGTTGCTTGGCCAGCGATCCTTGCACTAAAGTCTTCTGCAACATCGGCCTCTAGGCGCCCCTGGAAGAGCGCCAGCGCTTTGAATGGGAAGCGTTGTTCAGGGAGGGAACGTAGACCACGTTTGGTTCTCCAGATGTGGGAAAGTGGCTTTCGGGGGTCTAGTGACTGGCAAAATCTTGTACAACGTCGAGATGCCAATATATCTATGCGACGTTGAAGTTTTTTTTGTAGTCTTCTGGCTGTCCTAAGGTCTTCGATGGATTTTGTACGCCGGTAACGCCGCTCCGCACGACGGCGGAGTGCACGAAGTCGCTCCAACTCTATATCCAATTCCGTGTGCTTCGACGAAACCGTGACCGTGAGCGCGGCGTGTAGCATTGCAAACTTGATTGCTTCCTCTAATACAGAGGACAGGCCCTCTCGACAAGCATCTTCCATGGTGGAAGTAAAATTGGTCCAATCAATTAATCGAATGGTGTTCCCTGGGATGGGAGTGGACATCCGAAAACCATTTAACATATCTTGTGAAAGTGCTGGAGACGAAAGCTAGGTCAAGACAGCTGCCATAATTCACGCCTCGTATAAACGTTGGGCTGCAGCCATTCAGGAGGGAAAGGCCGTGGCTGCAGGCGAAGTTTGCAAGTCTTTGCCCTCTTGCATTTGTCCTTGCGCTTCCCCATGCTATATGGTGCGCATTAAAATCTCCGATGATTACATATGGGGCAGGGCACACAGACAAGATGTTCGTTAATCGTTTGGGCTCAAAAATAGTTGAAGGCGATATATAAACGCCTACAAATGTAAACATGAGTTTGCCCGTTTTAATTGTTAGGCAAACGTAGTGATTCTTATCATGAGGCAGAATCGGCTGGCGAACATAGGTCAGTTCTCGACGAATAAAAACGATTACTTTGCTGCATGCATCAGTTGTTGCGGATATAACAGCTTCGTATCCCGATAGTCTGACTGGTTTTGACACATTAGGCTCACATATGACAATGATTGGGAACAAATTAGTATATATATACTGACGAAAGTCTGAAAGGTGCGATTTTAGTCCTCTTGCGTTCCACTGTATGATTGACGCTGCCTTGACTTCTTCTCGAAACGATGGGCGATGGTTGGCCATGTCTCTATTTGAGGGACTCAAGCACTGGGCTTAAGGCGTCCAGTCTATCAGTGCATTTTGAGTAGACGTAGTTCCAAGGTTCGACAGAGTCACTCGAATGGCATCTATGAGGGGATGCCGCATTGAAAGAACTTGACGATCTGCTTTGGGCGTGTCATCAGCGGCAGGAGTAGACTCCCGAGTGGGCTTGACAATCTGTAGTTCTGTGGGAGATTGCTGGCTCGGCAGCGCAGGCCATTCTTCTTGAGACAATTCGACACACAGGGAGGCTGCTGCAACGATCCGGCGTTGGCGTCGGCGTCACCGAACCTCCTCAAAAAAGGCAGAGCCGCGAAAGGAGAGGGCCGCTTCCATTGTAGCGCTCACATTCTCCAATCAGGCCAAAAAGGGGCTGACCAGCACAAGGAAGTCGCCTGAAAGGAATTCGTCTCAAGAAGAATGTATATCTATAGGATTTCTAAGCTGGGTATGGCCTGCGTGCTTAATTGTTGTAGGAGCAGAAGCCTTAGTCAGGCCACACGGCCTTTAGCTTCCTCTTACTTTCTGTTGTAAACAGAAATAATAAACCCATTATTCCATGGCCGTATATGTGTGATAACTCACTCTGCCTGAGCTAGAGTGCACTTTGCCTTGTCACAGAGTTGCTTTTCACAAAGAGTCACTATTTTTATATTCAGGAGGTAAACTGAGTCAGACAACGGAGCCAGTGAAAGGATGCCCCAAGGTGACAGGAAGTTTCAGTTTTATGCCACACAATACGTCTCTACTAGGACGATATTGCGCATTAGGCAACGGCGAGAAAATCGAAAATACGACAGAAACGGACCCTCGCTGGATTGGATCGGTAAGCGAAAGCTGACTACTAAGCTTACTTGAATGAAGAGTGCATGAAAGTTAAGTAGGTTTCTCCTGTTCCACAACTACGAAATGCGTACGTTTTTATGAAATAATATATAGTTACGATATTTTACACAATTGGATGTTGTTGTCACTAAGAGCCTATCAATAATATAATCTTGGCCGCAGAGAGCAGAAAGGCTTAACCGAATGCTTTTGCAAAACGTTTTATACAGGAAATTATTTCTATAGGCAGTGTCATAAGGTTTGAAATACATTTTCCCAAAATCTTGCTGCGACATGAGAGCCCAGAAATAAATTTCCCTTTTACCTATACGGCATTGACACTGCGTCCTTTAAGGCGACTGAGCAGTCTGGCCTTTCCAAGGAATATTCAAGTCGGCACGCAAGAACCACTTATAATACTATCTTTCCTGCAATAGCAGTTATATCCAGTTCTCAGATTCATTCATGGCGCTCACATCCATTGTACTTGTTCTTCTTTAGCTCACCTTTAATGGCACTTGTCGTGTTTGCTGCGCCCGTGGAGGTGCCTCTACAAGCACAACCTATTCCGTGATTAATAAGCTTCCCAGAAACATATGCAAAAAACGAAATTCAGTGGTAAGTACAACTAGTCTCCGAGTGAAGTAAATGCGAGTGACGTTTTGAAAGTGGAACTCTCTTCATCAGGACAAACCAATATCCCCCGATGAAGCAAGTTCCACTTTCGAAGCTGTTGTTGAATTAAACCTTGTGTCTTCGACAACGGTTCGTTGTGGCTTCGTTTTGTAAATAAATAAATAAACAAACCAACAAAACAATACAAATAAATAAATAAATAAATAAATAAATAAATAAATAAATAAATAAATAAATAAATAAATAAATACGGCCTTTGTAGCTTGAAGTCGTTCTCGCGATGTGGAATTTGCCTTTTGCTGCAGTGATAGACTGAAATGCAACGGCAAACCATAACTGTGAAGGATGTTTGAAGCCACATTCTAGCTTCCTTGCTTCGCATCTGATTTTCAAGAAGCTTTGGAGGATGAAACACGGAAAAAGAACACCTGGTTGCTTACCGTATGGAAACCGAGGCTACTCTCCGTGCTTAACTTTGGCGTGAAGCTGGGCGGCACAACGGGAACACTTTTAGTGAATGTGTTCAGCACTGAGTAATATTAACCGTTGGCATGAGTGCATTCAACGCATGACGGCCGGATCTGATGGTTGCACAATTCAGGATTTTTTTTTTTGACAGAGAGAACTCAAGTTGTTGTAGCTACTCAAGTACTTGTCTTCTTAAATCGTTGTTTCTGTCATCCTATCTCTACTATATATCAGTTTTCGTATTCATTTTAGTGACATGTAACAATTCACAATCATAACAATATAGATCTAAAGTGAACAAGCTGCATGCAGTGGCTCATACTTTTCTATAATTAAACATGCACATTATACAACAAGGAATAAAATGGCAGGGCACATATTTGACACGACATATTAGTAATGTGTCACGGGCTTTCCTTCAGTGCTGTCCAATTTGTCTGCTGAATTAACTAGGAAAAAATTCCGTAGCAGTTTGGTTTTGAGAGTTTATTCAATCGAGACTTGCCAGCAGCGATCAGTGGAAGGGAAAATTGCTACCAGGAAAAATTGTTGACTTGCTCATGAACAGTGTTACTGCGAGAAATCAATAATTGGAAATGTAGTCTGGTCGGGAAGTAGATAAATATCACGAAATGAACAGAGCGCCAATCAACAAGGCTTCCTTGTGGAAGCCAACACGTCAACCTCTTAGACAACACCATTTTTGTCGGCGTTCAGTGCTGCCTAATATGAATAGTACTACAACCGTTGTAACCATAGAAGTCCATGCTTTATTTCTTTGTCGCCATTTTAATTGTGACAGAATACAATCTTCACCGCTAGTCCATATAACCAACCAACACGACGCTTCCACTTTTGTTCTTAGTACAAAAAAAAACTACCTTAGCTAGAGCAGGCGCGAGGAAAGAAGAAAATGGTGGTTAAGCTATAAGGCGAATGAATGAATGTGTTGTACAGAGGGTGGTGTATTTAGGTTTTTTTGTATGTCCACAGAGGACCTTGTGGCGCTAAACAAAATTGATAATTTGTGGCTTTATTTTTATCTTTCAGAAAAAACAAAGCTTTGGGCGGAGGTCAGAAGGTACAGGATTTTGAAGTCCTAGGCCTAAGGCAGCAGATCAGGTTAACACCACAAAACACGTTTCCGGCAGTGCTTTGAAATAAAGGAGTACTGTATGAAAACAAAACAAAACAAACTCAACTTTACTGCTCACATTTTATGTCATCACGGGTTCAATTGCCAGTAGAAAAGGTCGCATACTGATGGGTGTTTAAGGCAAAGACGGTCGTTAGCCTTGATTGGGGCGCACGTCAAAGAGTAACCTCTGGCAGTCGATTAATTCAGAGACCTCCGCCAGCTACATTGGCCTTCATAGCCTCATAGTGCAGCTTCGACACGTTAAACCCACAATTACCTACCGTATAACTACCTTATTAAATACCGCATAGACTCGCGTACGGGCCGCACCCGTATAAGGGCTGCGCCTCCAGCTTGGCAGCCCCAAATTTGTGAGAAAAATTTTCAACGAGAAGCAATCGCGTTCAGCGCTCCGATGCCGCGCGCTCACATCTGCGAATTTCCGCGCGCTGTGTACTTCCTCTTGCCGCTACTAGATGGCTAGAGCCAGGGTGTGCACAATATGCGGGGTGTGCACAAGTCACTGGCAGTGCCGGCACCATTTTGACCAAAAAGTTCGGCGCCGTGCAAGCACCGCTCCTCGTCCAGATTGTGAAAAAAATGCGGCCCTTACACGAGTTTATACGTCCTTTACGTCTCATTAGAGAAGCCGTACTATAAACGACACTACACAAGGCACTCGGGAATATTTTTGCGTACCTCATGTTATTTTACGAGCACTTAATGAATAGTACCAACGGGAAACAGGATTGACAAGAACATTCACGCAGTTTCGGACGCAACAAGCCTGTTTTGCGAGAGAGCGATAACCTTGTAACCTTAAGAATTCGCTGAAAAAAGAAAGAAAGACGCGTCGTTGTAGCCTTGATACTTGTATTTAACGCTACATTTTGCGGAATCCGCCAGTTTAATGGAAGGAGTGGAGACTCCAGCGCCTGACCCCGGTGACTCTGACCGAGGATAACGAAGGCTGACGACGGCATGACCACCATTGCCGTTGCTAAAGACCTCACGTCCACCGTGGAGGAAATAGGCAAGAGTATGAAGCTCGCCCATGCGGGGTACGCAAGGTTCTGCTTGCATACATATAAGAGGCATCCGAAACACTAATCAAAAACGAAACCCAACGCAAAGGTTCATGTTTTCAAAGCAACATTTGGCAGGGACTCTGGGTGCCAACGATTCTACGGCCACGACACCGTGGTACCAGAAGCAATGTACCTGTAGATCGGAAGTCGAGGTACATATTGCTTGGAATCTAGCGAGTTGTATGGTATTTGCTAAGGCACATATCAAAATACTATGTTCTGAGAAACGCTGGTGCTACGTGCTATGTCGTGCTATGTCGTGCTATGTCTAAACTACGTGCTATGTCGAAATTCTAGGCTTTTTGCGATAATTGAAATCTTAAGCTATGCCCAGCGCATATAGATGTCTGTAGCAGAAAGGTTCGTAACGTACTGTACGTGTGGCAGGGAAACGTGTCAACGCAGCATCGATTTTAATGCGAAGCATTCTTCGCCAATTAAAGGAAGTTTTTTGCGATGCCTCTTGCAATGTTTCTCGATATTTTCATGGGACAATGAGCAGATAACTCCAACGTGCGCAGTCAACAATTTGATAAGTAGCCGTCCATGGTAAGCGTACATTTGAAGCTTCAGCTGGCGGCCGCGAGGTGGACGACACAGGAGAACCAGGCAAGCGTTTTTGAGCGACAGAGCTCATCGCGTGCCTGCGACGACACTTTCGTCATTGGCCAAGCATAAAACGCCTATACTGGCCAACGACGTGGTGACACACCTTCTAGACCACCGCCGGGGTCACCTTTCATGTCACGTGTGCGGGGGTGGAAGCCGCAAGGGGGACACAAACGGGCGTCGCGATGGTTTGGCTGGTTCGGTTTCTCCTCAGTGTATTAAGACGGAAGCTTAAGCTGGGACCACTACTCCGGTGCCGTCAATTAAAATACATGTAAAACGAAGAAATGCTTTTCTGAGATAACCCTCGGCCGATTTTGAAGAAATTTGTTGCATTCGAGAAAGCAAGGCCAATTCTAGTGACCACTGGAACCAAAATTTTGATGTAGGACCTGAATTCTTTTACAAAAATTGCTGAAAATGGGCAAAGTTGAAAAAGTTGAATCTAAGCTCTAAGATTGCAAAATCGTAACTGCATCAAAAACAGTTATGGCCGTTCTGTCAACTGAATCCCTCAGAACATCCAAAGTGGACAAATGTTATTTTTCAATTTACTTCTTACGCTAATTTGTTACTATGTTTACAAGGGTTTTGCTGAAGTCATACTCGCATGTTAGGGGTGTATTAAAAAACCATGTTTATAAGATCAAGTTTGTTTACTTTGTATGGCCTATTATATGTAATAACAGAATTGGGATATCATTTTTCATTGCCGAGTTACAAAGTTGTAAACTTGGTAGTTTCGTTTTCTGAAACCTTGCGATTTTCAAAATTTTTTCAAAAATAATTGAAGGCCAGTAGAGAAAATCTGCTTGCGACTTACAGTCATTAGATTTTAACTTTTTTTCTTTGAAATGCAACAAACTTCATCAAATCAGTTGCACTGTTCGCTGAGGAAAACGATTTTTCATGTATTGATGTAGGAGCTCCCGAGCTAAGGCTTCCTTTTAAAGCACAAGGCTAGGGCCGTTAGAACCCCACCAGCTAGAGGCGCCCCGGCGTCTCGTGTTACAATAATTCTTGTCGAGTGGGCACGTAAGCAGTTCCCGGCAGGATATGATCTCTACACAAATGTTCGCTGCAGAACTGTTACATAATTCATAGAGCCATTCTCTACAAATAAATACTGCTTCGCATTACGTAGACATAAAGAATAGTTGAGTCCGTTACTATATATTTCTTCTCGCAACTTTGACCTTACAGCTGCCCCTCGCGGACAAATTTCCGAGATTTCTTTGGCTTTCACAATTGTCCTCTGCCTGTTGCGACACAGCAGCATAACGCTTGTTTCCCGACTATACTCCGCGAGCTCAATAGCTCCGCCAATTTCTTATCGATAAAATTCTTCAGAACTATTTGGCCGCAGGTTGTTGCGTGTATTGTATCGCTTTTGTTTCTTCAATTGCCCAGGTTTGAAGCAGCGAAGTCCGCAAACGTTTCTTTAGCTACGGCTATGCCGAAGACGTGTGGCGCCGCTTCGTATAAAGCGGACTCTGCCCACCGCTATACGCTAGGATGGCTGACTGCTGCTCACAACCATACACAGCACTCGCAGATGCTGTCCCGTTGCTATGTGTGCAGCGGACGGACAGCTCACGAACGGAGGCAGCAGGACAGGAGCACTATTGTCATTGGTTCATCGGCGAGCCCGTAGCGGGAAGTCTGAATGTCGCTATGTTTGCCAGAAACGAGACGCGGATGTAAGCATTAGTAACATCTGAGCTGCGATACATACGTATTTACAGCGCCCATCTGGCTGCAGTGCTACGCCGGGGCTTTGTACAGGAAGCCTTTCGGTAGCGGTGGATGCAGCATGAAAGCATGTGATGACGTAAACAGCTTAAACGAAGTTAATTGCTTCTTCGACCGGATGTACAAGCCCCACGGGGAGGCGGCAGTGGTGACTGCTAAAAACAAGCCAGCGAATTACTGCACGCCGCGTCAGCAATTTTGACCTCCGTGTCGAGTACAGAAAACTGCAAGATGTCGCGCACTCTTTTTCTTCAAATTGGAGTTGCTTCAGTATGATTCTGTCAAAATGTGGGCCGATTCTGGAGATATGCAGCTCGAGGAACCGTCGGATATAGTGCAAACAAACATTGGATATAGTGCGAGTATCCAACCAATACCATATCCAACCAATAGCCAACCAATACCGGCTTGGTTGGCCGATACCGAAGATTGTTCAAACAAGCACCGGGTATAGAGTAGATTAAGGCGGCCCGCAGGGGTATGGGTGACGCACCTTAGCGCAAATGAGATTCCCAACAGCAACGCGGCGTCGTCGTTATTTCATTGGCTTCATGTGATCATTCCGTCGTTGTCTTGTCATCGTAATCTTTCCGCAGTTTTTTCTCTGTTGCTGTGACTGCGTTCTCGTATCGTCATCCTCACACCGTCTTCGAGCAATCGTCGTCATACGGTCGTCATCATTCCATCGTTGTCATGCCGTGGCGGACATCGCTTCGTTATCACCTTCGTGGTCCATTCGACGTCATACAATCTTTGTCATACCACTGCCGTCATGCCTTCATCGTCATGCTATTGTAATCATTTTTACGGCGTCACCCCATCGGCATCACTTCCGCATAGTGTGTGAGCGGTTGAAAAAAAAAACATTAAAAATTTATAGAAAAAGAAAGTTCTTCTGTTTTTTTTACATCCAGGATAAAACTGAGCAAAAAAAGAAAGAAAGAAAAAACAGAGCTTCCAGCAGAAATCTGTTTCGATGCGACTCCTCCCGACGTATCTAAAAATTTGGTAAAAAAGAAGGAGTTTGGAAGTCTGCGAAGCGCCTGGATCCATCGATGTGGTGGCAAGGACTTTACTTCAACCAACCCATGAGCCCCCTCGCCTGTCGCGTACTGCAGATTCCCTGTTCTTCAGCGGCATGTGAAAGAAACTGGTCCGAGTTTCGAAATGTGCACACGCACCAAGCTATGCAACAGGCTCCAGGGGGTAGCATGCAAAAACTTTTGTACGTGCACTTTAACCTCAATGTCCGGAAGGCTTCATCCTCAGCACAGCGAAGCGTTGACGCGTCGAGCGTAAATGAATGATACAAAGACTGACAGAAATGTCGGTATTGACGCTCTGATCTGAAATCAATGCCCTGACGAGAAATTGTACCGACATTTGAACCCGGAAGCTCTGCTGGGGCTCTTGTGATGCAATAATGCAACAAATATATTCTTTGCAGTTTTAGAGAAATATATGAGTCAGGTTTTTCAAAGTTCCATGTGCAATCGTCTTTTTTCAACTTTTGGTATTTTCTTAACAAAATACCATTAACCAGTTTTTTTCATAACCCTAAAGATTTCGTGAAATTTTGCATCTCTACTTCAGCATCGGCTTCACGTTGCATCCCGCCGCCGTCAACACACCATCGTCGTCAAATAAGCGTCGTCTCATGATTGTCACGCAGTCGCCGTCACAACATCATCGTCATACCATCGTCGTACTGTCGCTGTCGTCACGCCATTGTCGTCACACAATCTTTGTCACTCCAGCGTCCTCATAACCTTGTCGCCATGCGGGCGTCGTCACACATTGTCATCACACTACCGTCGCCACTCTTTTGTACACATTTGCGTCGTCGATACCCTTCACAAGTGCATCTCATGATATAGATTATTATCAGAAATTGTTTCTGCAGTTAGTAGCAGTAAAATATCAGTTGTCATCGTTAAAAGGTGCGGGGGTTTCGCACTTGCCTTTGCGTTGTAGACAGTATGGGTGACGACCTATAGCAGAAAAAAAAACTTATTGTTTGTTCTGCCATAAGCATCAAACTACGAGGGAGCTTATGGAAGTCTTTCATATTGATCGGAAAGGGGAAAGATGGTTTAGCAGGCCGTCTGTCGCTCTTAGTAATAAATAATTGAGATATTTGCAAGAAAGCTTGTCAAGGTAGACTGTTAAGTTTTATAAGGAATGTCTTCTACTGGCTGCCTTTTTTTGGTTTTTGCTTTGACATACTCGTTTATTACACGTGGTTCGACACGTCACCATGGGATGGCTTCTGCTGCGCATGCATAGCCGCTTTAGTTGTTGCCCTGTCGGCCCGTGTTTATAAGTGTGATATCATTCGAAAAAAACTTTAGTTGTGAGTCAGAGCCCGTGTCATGTTCTTCTCTGCCTAAGTCCTTGTCCATTTAGCACTGTTATTTTTCAAAACATGAATCACGACCAGCTCGCCCGAACTTCTCTTCTAGTACACTTTGGAAGACTAAAAAGGAAGGAACAAAAAGAAAACAAAAGTGGATGAACTTCAGCAGTACCTTGATATTTTGCAGGAGTAATAATTGCGTGAAAAGCACAATAAAATACTGAGTAATATTATAATTGAAGAAAAATTATAGTTATAGAGCCATTGAGGAGAAAGAGCTCAAGAATTTTTACTTCCTTCTATTGCAGCAAAGTCCCGTCATGATATCCCTCCGATAAAGCAGCGGCTTAGGTGAGCGGTGATGAAAACAAATTTAATTTAGTCATTCCTTGTCACTTCAAATTGAAATTAGGAACTGCGCTATTGTGCTTCTACAAACTCGTCCAGCCGGAACTACGAGGACATTTTGTATCTTTCGCGCACTCCTGTGTGCAGTAAACATTTGCAGTCTGCAGTACGTCGAAGACGACCACTTTTACGTAGTTTCAAACAGGCGATACGTCATCACTACGGTGGGCACGACGTATGCGTGTAACTTACCCCCAGCAACTTTTCTTCTCCATACGTCATTCTAAACTTCCACTTTGGTTGTACCTTGTGTTCATTGCACTATCAGAAAGAAGGAGTTCGGGTTACGAACTTGAAGGTATAAAAAATACGTGCCGAAGTGCGCACGGCATCAAATATCAACTTATTGTTCTGTCATTGAATGGTCAGCGAAACCGCTGATGGAAAGATGATTCCTCTGTTGATTCGAAACCTTTCGCACCGTCAAAACTACAATGTATTGTCAAGCCGCTCGAAGGTACCTTTTACCTCGCACGGAGTGTGTCGCAGCGGTTACCCGAAAACAGCAAATCTCAAAACGTCACCCAACACTCATGATGAGGAGATGAACTTTCAAGGCCCCTGAAGTCAGCAGTTGGCGAAAGCAGGCAAATAAATGCGGTTGTTTTTGGAGATAACTGTTTATATATCGAAGATTGAATGTTGTAAAACTAGCAGAGCTTGAACAGCGCAGCTGTGTGCCTGACCACTTAGGACGTGTAAAAAGACAGAGAAAGAAATGCTCGGCATTGCCGTGGTCCTCCAAATTCTTCAGTGCTGCCACGCAGGTAAGTTCTCAATTACACCTTGACTGAAATTTTGCCATCCTCATGAAGTAGAAATTGATAACTAAAATGATTGTACAATATATACGGATTAATTTAATCAATGTCGATTAGCAATGATTTAGACGTTCAATTGTTTTGTTGCCTCCAATTTATTCTCCAACGATGCTTGTTAGCGTGTGCATTCTTGAGAATAACAGTACTCAGCACTACTTCTGAACAGCTTTTAGTATAAGTTTACGTCTTATGTTGTTAGTATACTTATTTGTTTTTGTTTATTTATAATTAAAAACAAACAAAACAAATAAGCACCTGTTCCCAAAGTACGTGTTATCTAATCTCTCGCCAACTTCTTTTCTATATAGGGTATAATGTAACTCACAAACCAATTCTAACATCTTCAGCTTACATTGCAGCTATTGTTTATGTTTTAGCTATCCTATGATACAGCTTACTGCGCTGAATAAGCAGATACTATATTACTGCAATCACATTTTTGCATTTCATCTCGTGCTATTTCTTTTTTACTTTGCAGAAACTATTTAGATTGCTATTATTGTTTCAAGTCCGTCGTTACACTTGTTTGCTTTTGCTACTGTAACTGCATTATTCCGGCTCGCTGTCATTGAGATCGCTGAGATCTTATTTATTGTTGTCAGAGAGACATAAATAAGTGCTTTCAACAATCACTTATAATAAAAAGTAAGCAGTCAGCCAATTGAAACTTTATTTCCCTTTGCGCTTTGATGCTTGACTGTCTGATGCTGTCTTTTCCCTTTCTTCGAGCAGGGAAGGGATGGCTAGTATATCCTACAATATTGCAAGAACGCATGACTGCACCGAATTTGGTTCTGCGGCTGAATGACGACATAACACTAAATCTCCAAAGGAGTTCTGTGCTGGCGGAGGAGCTGTTGGTTGTCACGACTACTGAGCAAGGGTACGAGTTGGACAAGGTAAGCGCAGAGTGTGTCGCTTGGAATACTATTGCTATATTAAGTCAGACTATGGCAAATTAGTTATACGGAAGCCCGTAAGGTAGAGGAAGGTTCATGGAAGGGAAAAGTGTCAACCACGCTACCGTAGCCGTACAAAGGAAGCCCGGGTTTCTCGGCAAGAAGTCTCTGCAGTCGAAGAAAAATTCGACCTGATGACACTGTATACTGTTTCGTATTAGCGTTAGTCGCAGCGTCAGGCTTTGTAGACGTTTGTAAATGAAAGTTTTAAAGTGAGCTCATCATTCAAAAGTCACTTCATTTGCACTCGAATAATTTTTTTTTGTGAACTCTAGTTTGTGGCGCGTGCGTAGCATGGAATTTTTTATCGATTTGTGAGCGCAGTCTTTTTAGCGCACGCATTGGAATGAAATAACATATTGATGACCGTCATTAGTTCGCAATAAACACTTATTAGTGAGCGCTCCCGCGTGGCTAATTCTGTGTATTTGTTTTCGCATTCAATTTCATACCCAATGAGCTCAATGAAGTGAAAACGGTCTGTCAGGGGGAATATTGACATCGAATGTGTTTGCTGCTTATATTTAGCACAAAGCTCAGCGTATTGGAATCGACTTCATTTCCACATAGTGTCATGCAAAGAAATTGCTCATTACCTCTCTTCTCAGCACAATGCATACACATTGGGACAAGCACGAGATTAGCGGACACGGGGATCAAGACCTCGTCCTTCATTAGTAAGAAATTTAAGATAATTACGGAGTCTTACCTGCCAGAATGACGATATAGTTATGAGGCACACTTTTGTGGGGGGGCTGCCGAATAATCTCGACCATTTGGAGTTCTTTAGTGAGCACCTAAATCAAAGTATAAACGCGCGTTCATGCATTTCACTTCCTTCTCAATGCGGCCGCCGCGACCAAGATTGAATCCACGACCTCGCGATCAGCAGCTCAGCGCTATAGCCACTGGGCTATCATGATAGACAGTGCGAATGAGAAGCCTGTCAAGAGTAATACACAGCTACTCAGAAAAGCAGAACGCACGTGTCTACAGAAAACCGAGGTTATCACAGTGTGTTCGCGCTGGAACCATGTGCTTTGCGGTGGACTATTTATAAATTACGAAACAAATTAACAGAGTTCGCTCTGCAAAGCAAGCATTCTTAAGATATTTCCATTCATAGTGCAGGTGTGGAACTGAAGTTGCACACATTAACACTTTGCCAATGCGACATTGTTCCGGCACACAATGCGACTTTGAAATTAGCGGGGCTGTGAGAATTCTCGCGCAGTGAACTTTCTTAATCTAACTATGACGATGTTGCGTTAAACCATAAAATAAAGGTTCTTGCAATATTGCATTTTACCACCAGCTATTTTCAATGACACTGAATTGAATAGAGAAAATGGCTTTTCTTGTCAGGTAAACACATCTGGTATACAAGACAGGTTATACCACGATGCTCACCATCAGTCCTCCGTGATGATACAACATCAAAATGGCGCAATGCATGTGGTAAGTTTTCTTTCCACGACTGTGCTTAGATTTCGGAACTTGAGGGACGTACTTATGTCAAAATGTCTCATAAGTCTATCACATGTACGCTGCAGGACAAACAACTATTTCAGCAATCTACAATAATCCCCGACTGGTGTTAAACGACTCTGTCTAGTGGCTGCAACCTTTTTCGTAGATTCACTATTATGCAATCTCAGTGGCTTGTAAAAACTATATCGTATGTTACCGTTTTGTTCTGCACTCTTTTGTGCTTTGTTGATATATTCGTCATCATCATCATCATGTTGTTTATTTTCACCACTGGATGTACCGTTATCATTGCCCGCTTTACCGATATATTATGTTCACTACTGTGGAATTATCATACTACTTTGTAACGTATTCAACTTGCGGATATCCTTCATAATATGCTTTTGCGTTCCTTTGCATTTCTATAATACTAACGATATACTGAAACTGCTGATTCACCCCGGTGGCTAGGGCCTAGTTAAGCTGGTTAAACCAGCTTTTTGCTCTAGCATTCATTTCAAATTTGTACTTTGGAAATAATAACGTGATTTCATTTGATTGATCAATATTACCACCACGCCACGTAACCTTCGCTTGGCTCGGCTGCATTTCCCTTCCCTTGGTACACATTATTTTACTCTGCTGCCAATTCTTTATTTACTAAAGTAAAGTTTAAGAAATCACCCGCACCAGATGAAATAATACCCAACGAAACTTTTACAGGTATGCGGAGTGGGTTTCAAAATATCTTGCCATTATATTTCACTCATTATTACTAACAGCTGTTTCCCCAGTCCTTGGAAGCGTGCTAAAATCGTACCCATACACAAAGGCGGCACAACAGCAGATGTCAGCAACTACCGGCCAATTTTCCTTGCCAGCACGTGTTCAAAATTACTGGAGCATATTGCACCAAAACATTTAATTAAATATCTGGATTACCATAAGGTATTAAACAGCCGTCAACATGGGTTCAGAAGGAAACTCTCCACGACAACTCAACTTATAGAAATTGTATATGACCTCTCCCAAACCATTAATTCGCGTGGCCAAACCGACATAGTGTACCTAGACTTTGCAAAGGCGTTTGATAAAGTTTCTCATCCTAAGTTATTACACAAAATAGACGCCATATTTAAAAATCCCGCAATCATGAAATGTTTCACGTCTTACCTTCATTGCAGAGAACAGTATGTTCAAATTGGAAATCGCCAGTCTGTACCCTCACTTGTAGAGTATGGTGTACCTCAGGGTGCGGTACTAGCACCCCTCTTATTTCTCGTATTTATCAATGATATGTCTACTGACATCACTGTACCGTTGCGCTTGTTTGCCGACGACTGCATCATTTATAACAAAATTCAATCCAGACAAGAACAAGAAGAACTTAACTCAAATCTACAAAAAATTAAAAAAAATGGTGCGACGATTGGCAAATGGCCATAAGCCCGCAAAAATCAATCTCTATGTTTATTTCACGCAAAAAGCATACCCTTAGTTACACATACTACATTGATGACAACAAACTCGAGAACGTTGAAAAACACAAATACTTGAGTTTAAGTTTTACATCAGATTTACGCTGGAATACACACACAGAAAATGTGTGCATCAAGTCGTTTAAAGCCCTGTAGTCCTTGAGGTGGAACCTCAATCGGGCAACCCCTGAAATTAAATGTCTTGCTTACAAAACTCTAGTTAGACCAATTATTGAATATGCTAAAATTGTTCGGGACCTACACAGACCTCCCCCCCCCCTCCCCATAACCAACTGTTCCAAACTTGACCGAATACGGAGGCTAGCTGCCAGGTTAATATTTAATGAATATCGTCGCATTCATTTTCCAACAGAGTTATGTCAATTAGCTGATCTAGCACCACTTGAGCTCAGAACTAAATACGACAGATTAAAATTCCTCCTCGAATTTATTCACAATCAAGTAGATATTAAACCAGAGGATTATTCTGAGCTTCCTATGAACGCGTCAACGAGGCATCGTCATAGTATGTACATTCCATCTCCACTTGCCCGCAATGATTGCTTCAAGTTCAGTTTCTTTTCTAGGGGGACAAGAGAATGGAATTTGTTACCCGACTCTCTCGTAACCTCGATGTCCTTAACTGCCTTTTGGGAAAGTCTTAAAAGCACAATATTTTGTAAGAACACGTAGGAAATTGCCCAATATGTATGCATTTACTTTTACATGTGACTCTTATTGTGTCTTTGGCGATGCGGTGCCAAATTGTGAATGGTTTCTTTATTAATTTCCCTTGTATTCTCTTGTATGTTGTATTTCGTACGTCTTTTTCATTCTAAGACACGCTTTGTGAGTGTAACTCGGTCGCATTTTGTTTCTTTGTTTGTTTTTTATTCTCCACAGCTGTAATAGCCCTTAGAGGGCTGACAGTATAAATAAATGAATGAATGGATAAAAAATGGTTATCAACTTAAGTACGTGTGTATCGCAGGTTCTGAATTTATAAGACTTTGGGCCTACGACGGGCTTTTTGCATTCAATAAATTTCATAACGAGTTTACCATCATTAATACAGGAAGGCGTCATCAACAGCAGGCTGAGAATCAAGCCTCTACCAGAGGGCGAACGCTCATCGCTGGGTCAAATACAGCACAAGTTGTACGAAGTTGACGAGATCAAAGACAATTTCATGAAAACTGGTAAGCATTCTTCTTGCCGCCCGTCTCAGCCAGCCGTTATGAATGCAATGTAGCCACTACATGCGTCCTTGTTTGCTTCCCTCTTGTTCTTGTAATTTGCTCTCATCGAATCAGGAATAACGTAAGACTAGACAACAGTAGTAGCTCCTGCAATGAGGGCGTCTCCTTGTCACCGCTTTTGCTTTGCAGTAGCCAACGATGCCTTGTGGCGCAAGTGCGGCAGCATGCCAGGATATTCTTCCTATCCCATTGCGGAGAACGAAGCTTGCGTTCTCAGGGCCATGTTGTGCAGCAAACACGCTAGGTGTATGTCGGAACACGGTGGCAAATTCAACGAGACCTCTATAGCAGTGCCCGCGCGACCTCTAAACATCTTACGAGCGTCCTGCGCTCGCCCGCACCTCTTTCTTTCACGATGGTGCCGGGAAACCGCTATGCGCACACGGTTGCTGACATTATGCAACAGATCTATTGATGCCTTATACTAAACACCATAATGAACTAACTTCTAGTTTCCCGAGCTTTCGCCTTAATTTTACAGCAGTAAAAAAATATTGCAATAACATCGCGAAAGAGGGGATTTGAGGACATGAAGAAAGCCAAAAGGTGAGCCACTGATTGAGCATGCGCTTTGCGTGCTGCAAATGGATATATAGAACTGGAACGAAAACAAAGCTAAAATAAAGTCTAAGGAAAGTGTAAAAAACAAGACATGCTAACATCAGCGTTTGCGGACATTGGCTTCTGTATCGCGGCCCGACCTACAACAACGAAAGCACTGCAACTTTAATTGATCTTTATTTCTTCTTCAAATCATTTGTATATTCCGAAGGCGGCCAAAAGAAAAGTCGGCACGCCAATGCTTCGGAAAATACTTGGTCCCTTCTTAGCGCCCACAACCACAAAGCAACAATGTCGTTAGCAAACGCAAGGAACAAAGCAAGTAGACAGTCTTTTAAAATGCGTTATACATGCTTTATTAGTATTATTATTAGATACGAAAACTTACGAACACATAAAGGAAACAGGGAGGTAGCACGCAGACAACTGCCGCCGAGAAGGGCGCACCTGCCTATACTCTTTCGAGAGGAGGGAATGATAGAGGAGAAGAGAAGACGATCGGAAACAAAGAAATAGGAGAGAAAATAGGAAATAATCAAATGACACAGACACGGACAAAAGAATGTAGGAACACGGAAAGATACATGTGCGCTGAAGCAATGCAGAACGTATCACAAACGCTGGGTGTAAATTTAGTAAGTACGTAATAATGTAGACGACAGAGGTTAACATGCTGGATTTGGTCCATATAATAGTATTTAGTACATAAGACGTTTAAGAGATATAATAGTCATGCAGCCTGTTTCAGTTAGTGAACATATGGGCTAGTTGTGTGATTGATGTGTGGAACACACATCTAGTGACAAAAAGGACAATAATGAAAGACAAAATACATTATATAACTTGTGCCAAGTGGTGAAAGGCGGAAATCGCATCACTGTGAGCACGGAGGCTGGTAAACGGAAACTTGTAGACAGGCGCTGAAAAGAAAACCTTACAAGTCACCCTGAAGAAAGATGGCCCGATCATCGGGCCATCTCATTTCAATATAAGCAGTCCCAATCAATGTGAACATGGCGACAGGGGCGGGACACTGACGCATCACAACAATGGTGACGTTTACGACGCCTGCGCCGAGGATGGCAAAGTATCGCTCATGTGGCTTGTTGCAAGAAGAGTTTGCATTTATGGTGACCTCTTCACCTCAGGGAATATGATGATGATACTATTTGCCACAGATGGCACCAACATGCGTTGAAGTACCCTGAGAATTGCTGAAAAGCCGGAGAAGGCGGGAGAGGGGGCGATGCTACAGCCGGGACAAAGTCCAAGGAAGTCAGAACTAGGGTGAAAGGGAGCGAGACAAAATGGAGTTTTGGCATTAAAAGTGAGAGAGCAGTTGGGATAGCTAGCATTCAGATGCTAGACAAAAAAAAAAAGCGGAGCGTTCGGTGTTGGAAGGTGATGACGAGAAGAAACGAATAGAAGGCGTAGAATAAAAAGAAAAAGAAGTGAGCAAATTTTGTGAAGTAGAGGGGCTGAGCGTGGCGTATGAAGTGAGACAGTGGTCTTTTTCGCAAGGAGGCTTGCACGATAACATTCCTTTTAGTCTTCTGTGCCCTTTTCTGAAGTATGCTCCCTCAGCAACTGCCGTTATTTCAAGATGTTGCGCGCTGCAGCTGTGATTCTACATCACCGGTTAATTTAATAAAAGTGACCCGTCATGATTGCTTAGTCGCTATGGTGTTGGGTTGCTAAACGCGAGGTCGCGGGATCGAATCCGAGCAACAGCGGCTGCATCTTGACGGGGCCAAAATGGGAAAACACCCGCGTACTTAGATATAGGTGGACGTTAAAGAGCCCCAGGTGGTCAATATTTCCGGAGTCCCCCACTACGGCTTGTCTCATAATCAGGAAGTGGTTTTGGCACGTAAAACCCTATAATATTTAGTTCAGCCACACTAGTTAACAGAGTGAGTTCTAAAAAATGAAGAGTGAAATCATCAACGTTTCATAAAAATTCTGCAGTTCATCACCGTGGCGAACGGCTTTGTGTACACAATGATCGCAAATGATGTCGTTCATAATAAACGCTGTAATCTTCCACATAAATAATCGCATAATTAAAGATGGCTTCCGTACCTGTGATAATATTTGCGGTATCAAATTAGTGGGCATCAAAAACCACGTTGTGGGAAACGATGCCTGAGAGAAGCAAATCTCTTCGGAATGCCTTTCCTGCACTTTGGTCACTGGCACTTTTTGTTATGTATTACCTCACTTGTGAAAATTACCTCTCAGTCAATTTTTTGGTCCATTTAACTTTTCACTTGATTCTATCTTACTACATTAACACGTATTTTTTTTCTTGTGCCATCATGCACTTAAGCTTAACGCCTGCTTAGTTAATTCATCTCTGATCTGCTCCTTACGCTATGGGGTGTAAATGGACACGACAAGCCTCTTGTCTATTTAAGCTTGCTTACTCGGTCGGTCAGCAAAAGCTATAGTGCTAAGGCTGTCATTGCGAAAATTATTACAGGAAATATTGACCACGGGAATAACCAAGAAGCCCAGTTAAGAAGCCCATAGGAACTTGGCAGCCGTGAAAGTTAATGCCTTCGATAACAATTTCTAACAAAACCTAATTGCTTGTTAACTTGAAAGCCGATGAACATGACAACTTTTTTAAAGCTTTGGTACAAGTTAAAGAGAAGGAGAAAAGCTTTAGTGTCATTGCTGCTCTCTCCCCGAGCAATTGAGCAATGTACAGCACTACTATCATTTCAACCTATTGCGATCCTGTTGGGACAGGAGGGGGAGACATTTTGTTCGGACGGCTGATTTCCCGGTTATAAAAATTACTCAAATACACGTACGCACAAGACAAAGAGTTCACAGGAAGAATGAGACCTGACGTTATCAACGGTGCGGGCCAGCAGTCGAAGTCTCAACCTGAACACAACGTTTCGTCAAATCCACTCGTTTAAACGTTGTCTCCAGGCTGACGCTTGCTTCGTTCAAGCATTGCTGATCGCATATACGGGTCACTGCTTTAGCTAAAATTGCTCTTCAGTGCATTTTGACCTTGATTAAGGCCATTTGGTAGCTCCAGGTGTACAAGTACCGACTTGACCTCTAGATTTTTTTGTAATATAAGCTGAGCTGGAAGAAAGGTGAAAGGAAAACTGAAAACTCGGGGGAGGGAGGGTAACATAGAATAGACGCAAGCACAAGTTAAATTGCATAGCACGACGGTGACTTCTGTGATTTCACTTTTCATTGATGAATGTGCAGGTGTCTTCGTAGTTTGGAGGTGCAGGTGCCTTTGTGTCATTGCATTTCAGGTGCCTGTATAATTTCGCTACTTCTGTAAACTGCAGTTTATATTTGGCCTTCATGGTATTCTAGGGTGGTTGCTTGGGCTAGTTGGTAATTCATGATCAAAAATAACAGCGCTGTGTATCTCGTATATCGCAGTCCTTGTCCTTCGCGCTGTATGTTATTTTTGTTCATGGTATTCGCCTCAATTAGTTGTGTTCCCTCTTTTTTAAGCGTATTCCAATCGTGTTGGTTGCTTGATTACTTGCTTATCCATACGATGCCTTTTGTTCGAAGGCGTTTATCATTAAACCATTTAGCGTTTACGTGAACCTTGCTCTCGTGAGGCGATAGTTTAAAAGGCCGCATGGAAGTCATTTGAAGACGAATATTAAGGTCACAGCCTGATCAAGTTGCCATCATCTTGCTGCCTATTGTCTTCGCCATTTGAAGTGCGAAAAGAGGAAAGTGTCTTGTCAGCTGCGATACACTGCGGAATGGAGCGCTGCCTTGAATGACCCCTGAGATGACTATGTGACAGTTCGGCCACAGGTGCCCAATGGAAATGGATGGAAAATTGCACAGATCTTCGCGCCGCAAACAGACACACGTATGTCGGCATTGTGGACGGTATGGTGGGGTGGCGACTCATTGTGCGCTGTCGCTGTCGCAACGGCAGCATGTGTCGTACAGTTTGCTTACGAGAAAGCAGGATTTTGAAATGGAGAAAGCAATTGAAAGTCCACGCTCTGAAAGCTCATTTGACAGACATAACATTTGGTCCTGATGAAAAGAATAAATAGCGAAGACGACACTCATGCTTTCTGTCCTCCGAAGGTAGTTTTTGTACAGTTCTGTATTACAGAAAGTCTTAAGTAGAGAGATCTGTAAAAAGACGAGTTATGCAGCACAGGGCAGTGATTTATATTCTGGCCATTTCTCCATTGTCGCCATGAATAAACAATAACATTATTCGCGAGAGAGCTATGTTGCGCCGCGGCGTGTCTGTATAAGCATCGCCTTTAAGAGTGGAACGCCATGACATTAAATGATCGCTCACTGCTTCTCATGCTACCCGGCAACTGCAGCTTACGTAACCGTAATGTTTACCGGAAGTCGCTGGCGGCGAACGCTATGCACGAAGGCGAGCTTTCTCGTAGAAGCGCGGACTCCTGCGTGGGCCGATCCCAAAAGTAGTGCACAGCCGCGCCGAAAAATTCCATCATTTTCAGGTTTCTGTTATTGTTTGGCACTTTAATTATTTAGGTCTAATGAAGTTTAAAATAAAAGGCATGCGCTGTCAGTGTTTTCTTTCATGACATTTGCTTGTGGACTGTCAATGTCAAAATTCCGAAGAATAACTTTGTAAAGGATGTTAGACAGGCTATGGGCAACTTTAGTGATATAATGTTGTGGCAGCATAACCCGCACATACTTCATGTCATATAGCAAGGCGTGACATATACACATGCATAAATATATGCGGTAATTTTCGACCGCAGTAAGAGCATAATGGGATGGGGACGAATGTATGACGACGATAGTGTGACGTCCACTGTATCACGAAGACTGTACGGCGACGGTGGCGTGACACGCGATGGTCAGACGACGACGCCAGGACGAGAGTCGGATAACGAGGCTGAAGTGATGGCAACAGATTGACCACGACGACATCACGACGACGGTATGATAATGAATGCGCGATGAATGTATGACGAAAATGAAGGGAGTGGCGGTGATGGCGTCTGAACATTTGAATGACAAAGCTGGAATGTTAACGATGCAACGATCACGAGTGGCCTAGTGGTCCATGTTATTAGAGAACTTCGACCATTGGGTCGGTGTTCCGCAACTGTAACGATGATGAAACGACCTCGACGGCAACCCGACCACGCGCAAATACACGCGCGCGCGCGCGCGCGCACGCACACACACACACACACACACACACACACACACACACACACACACACACACACACACACACACACACACACACACACACACACACACACACACACACACACACACACACACATATATATATATATATATATATATATATATATATATATATATATATATATATATATATATATATATATATATATATCAATATCATGCGAAGCAGAGTTGAATGGAAGCGAAGTGCGTAGTAAATACAAAGTGCAGCGTGAAAAACAGATTCCCAAAGAAATACGACAAGAAATTCGAAATGCTGTTTTTTGCTAAGCGCAACTTGATAGAACATAACTAACGCGGTGTAACGTCGTCATCACGTGGTGCATGAGAAGTTACATGTCCTTTCCCCGTGTGAATACCCCTTTAAGCACTGAAATAGTGCACGACTATCCCTTTGACTGAGTGGAATCTGATGAATGGATGGCTATTATAAGCATCGCCTTTAAAACGGGATTGTAGCAAAATGACATCCCCCTCGTTATTTTTACCTTTCTTCTGCGCTTAGCATGCCAAGTGACCGCAAAAATAAGAATTCAGGCGAAAATTTCCGTTGGCAGTGGCATTGTCTTTTCTGTATATGACAGGTAGCTGTGTTTGAAAAGTGTCACAATGTGCGATATCCCTTCGAAAAGAGGTTGAATTAAATCCAAAAGCATTGTATCACACAGCGGAGTAAAGTTAGTAGAATTCGTCTGTTTTGCATTACGTTGCTTTCTTTTCTTAAGAGGAAGCTTTATCTCGGGCCCAACTCCGACGCGGCCTATTCAAATACATGTAAAACGCAAAAACGTTTTCATGAGATAACCCCTGGAGCGATTTTGATGAAATTTGCCGCATTTGAAAGAGAAAGTTAAATTCTAGTGACTGTTGGAAGCGGAATTTCGATTTAGGGCTTGAATTTTCTTAAAACGATTTTCAAATATTTGACCGTTTGAAAAAAATAGAATCACGAAGTTTACAAATTCATAGCTCTGCATCAAGAACTTATATCGCGGTTCTGTAAACGGCATTGATTAGATCATTCAAAGCGGACAAATTAAATATGTCATTTTGCATCTTACGTGAATTTGTTACGTTGGTTACAACGGTTTTGCAAAAGTTGTATTTCCCTATGATTAAATTTTTTTATATTCATGTGTAACATATCAATTTTGTCCGCTTTAGATGTACTATTAGATGCAATTCACATAATTGTATTATCATTTTTAGTGGTTAAGTTACAGAGTTGTAAACTTGATAGTTTCGTTTTTTGAAAATTTCCGATTTTTGCCAATCTTTAATAAAACATGGACAGTCTAACTCAAAAATTCGAAACCAACAGTCACTAGATTTTAAGTTTGTCCTTTAAATGCAACAAACCTCGTCAAATTTGGCGCAGTGGTTGCCGAGAAAAACGAATTCTCCTTTTACATGTATTTAGATAGGAGCACTCGAGCTAAAGCTTCCTCTTAACACCTTTTTCTTTCGTATTTTCTTCACTACTGCTATGACGCCAAAGTTTAATTAGTGACTTTGGCCTCCTCATACGAATGTTAAGCGTTCTCCACCACAAATGCACGTCTATTATTTTCAGAGCAGAAGCTTCAACGCTATTACTGGGATCGTTATGGCAATTGGTTTCGTAAGTACTTTTGCAGTGGCATCCTACTCATTTGCAACTGTAGTCACAGTTATAATGACGCGGTGGTGAGAGAAGGGAAAACCTTCTGTAGATATACTAATTAAATCATTCTCTAAAAGACACATGCCAGAAGCTTACGCGTGAGCGTGTAAGGGAACGGAAATTTTTTAATTTTTTTCACCCTTTTCAGCTCCCTACGTAGTGAGAAGGACAACAGCTAAGCCGGCAATGAACATTGACAAGTTCGTTGTGGAGGTTCATGTGATCTCCGACAAGGAGCACCAGAAGCACTTCAGGACAAACAAAGAATTAATTGCTTACTTGGCTGTCATGATGAATGCGGTAAGCAGGCGTTGCCTTAAAGTATTTTACAGCCACTAGTTGTTGACCTCAGTCAGCTCAGCGAAGAAGAACGTTACTCATGCACAGACTCAAAAGATCAACGCTTCACGGATGTGTCGTTATCACTTGTGCACGTATTCATCCACTTGTGCGTAGAGGAGAAAATGATTGAGTTGAGCCACTTTAAAGGAAGATCTACCTCCTAAGCCTAATTTTCGAACACGGGGGAAATGCATAAATGCCCATCATTACGTTACTCTGAGTGAATAACGCGATAATGCATGGCGCTTACTGTGTCAAAGCCACAGGTTTATGCGAGGGAATCCATACTTAAGGTTTAAGGATAATTGTGACTGCTTGCAAGGATCTTTAACCTAAAATATCCCTAAATTTCAGTACTTGATTGCGTTTGCACACCGCCACGATCGGTATGCGACCACCACGGCTGGGAGTTGATTCCGCGCTTGAGCTCTGGCTCAACAGCAAAACGCCGTGGCCACTGAGCCGCCAAAGCGGGTGGGTGGCCTCTGAATTGCTTTGAATATAGTCTGCCGTGTGAGAAGACATAAGAAAAAAAAAAGGCAAGTTATAGTCATGGTTGGAAGGTAGTGTTTTATTTATAATCTCACATTTTTAGTTCCTAATGGGCGCCTCATAGGTTACAAACTGGAAATGAGAGTGAAATAGGGGACTTTCACCTTCAGTGAGAAAACTTATGCGCTCGTTAACACGATTGAATGAGCAGATCGTTTTTATTTTCATTATAATTAAACGTGAAAAGCAGAAAGGCAATAGGATGGCAAAATACCGACAAAATGTATGCAAAGTGCTGGCAAAATTTCCACAGTGTAAAAAAAAGAAAGCCTACAGAAAGCGCAAACAGGAAGTGTACAAAGACAGAGAAATAACTAAAAGATTTAAAAAAAGATCTACGCCGAACGTGGTCAACCATGCTTTGAAATTTGCTGCATGCTCGAGATACATTAAAAGGACAGCTCAATAAACACAGCAACTTTGTTGAGAAAAACGTAACTGCGCCCTTGGACAGCCACACGATTGCGCTAAAGCCGCTTAATTGAACTGTAAACCTGCAAAGAAAGCAGCCATAAATGATAATCCAGCTCGGATTCTTTTGGAACCCGATGGTTATGAACGACTAAAGCGAAACAACAAAAGAGGACCGGGAATGAAGGCGGACTACTTAAAACAAGTAGCGCATCCGGAAGTGCTTGTGAAGACTATTTCAGGCCAAAATATAGCACATAGTCAAGTCTTCTGATTAGTGACATATTCAGTTAACTGCCCAGCTATCCATATTGCAATTCAAAAAAGCGCATATTTGCAATTTTATTTCCTCAAAGCATTCTCAATCTTTTGCTGGGAACTATTTCATTTGCATAAAGGACGCGCAAGGAGTTATGTATACAGTTGCCTTAGCGCATTGCTCAGCTTACTTTCTGTGTCCCTCCATGCTTGACGCATTGGCGGGCGCAGTACTTGAAATTAAAGTGAGTTTTGCTCCTTGCATAAAAAATACCATTAAGGCCGCGTGAACTGGCGACGGCTTTACTAACATAATTGATGAAAGTATTCTTTATTCTAGGTGAACTTACGGTATCTGGACATGTCTATGCCTAAGATTAGCTTTATAATCGTCGGAATAACACGCAGTCTGGTAAGTACACCGAAAACCATTCAAGAGAATGGGAAGATGTAAGAATGACTGTGTTTGAGCAGGCGAAATCTTCGTTTTGCTCCAGTTGGGCACACGGGCTCCGTTCAAGCCGAAGTCCCGCCACCTGAATCCGCGGCAATCCCAAACCTTCATGTGCGTTCTGCGCTTAAGTGAACAACTTTGGAGTAGTTTTTGCTGATTAACGTGTCTGACGGAACGGAGAACTGAAAATGTCATTGTGTCACAGATAACACGAACCTCCATGTACAATATTGTTCAAGTGAAGCCCTATCTTCGACATTGCTTATGCAAGCACCCGTTAAGTTGTGTCACAAGATTTTCCACCTCACGCGAAGAAAGACATCGAAGCGGAGCTGCTTAGCACAGTCGTTGACTCGGTTCTGCAGAGTGTCTTTTCTGACGTGCTCGACGGAATGGCTCTAGCATTGTGTTTATTGCGAAAATTTACTGACAGCGATTGACCCTCTACAGGAATGGGGTCCGGTTGCGAACATGTTCCTCTAGTGTGGGCTAAATGTGCGAGCAAACTTATGCTCTGTGTCGGAATAGCCCGATCATTGAGAGAAGCGATGACTTCAGAGTAAGTTTTATATGTCGTGTGTAAATGTGGGTCGTGGGAAGACACAATGTTCGCGCCCTCTCTGTGAATGTGGCATCCGCTGTGCTGAACATGCAAGAAGGAGAAGGAGAACATCCAAGAAGGAGAAAACTCAAAGTTTTTTTTTGTTATCACACCGTCGAGGTAATGCCTGCATGCCGTTTTGCAATTCCCTATTAAATTTGCATTTGCTACAGGTATGACTATTATATAATTAACTTATTTGTTCTCACTGCGGACCTCCTGAGGCTGCTGCGGGAATGGGGAGTGGGAATAAAAAAATGTGTTAATAGCATTAAACCAACTCCTCCAGGAACATTCTAACATTTCACAGTTAAAGGGAAAAATGTGTGTCTACGTGTCCTTCTTTGACTGAAATGCTAAAAGGTTCAGGCTGTGAGACCTACGGGTGCGCAAAAGTTCAGCAAGCTTGATATAAAGTATTTATCTAAGTATGTACAGCATGGCGAGAAAAGTAGGATATGCAGGAGCTTTAGGCGTTTAATGCCGCCAAGTGTTTACAGCTGGATTAGCTTCACGTTAAAAAAGTTCCAAGAAGGTGAGAAGCTCCTATCGTAATTGCGACAGATAGAACGTAGAGTGTTTTTTATACAAACACAATGTTGTTTACATAATTTTTGTGAAAAGGGTTCCAACACGCACACATTACAGGTATCAATCAATGCGCTAAAAAGGAAACGTGTAATTGATCACTTGCGAAGAAGCATGTTGAAACTCGATCGCTAAATTTTACAGCGATCGTTGACCATTACATGGTCACGAAAGGAAAATATTATTACCACCCGACTGTTGCTCGCAGTTACAAAGGAAACCCGTACGGCTATCTCAGCAAGAAGACTTTGCAGTTGAAGAAAAGTTTCTCCTGCAGCGAGATTCGAACCCGGGACATACTCCGTACCGTGACGATCATACTCATATTTCTCGTTCTTGAACTTTCCCCCACATTTCGGGCTTCCGCATAACTGATTTGCTATGTTGTCGATTAATTCAATCTCGTTCTGCGATCTGCTTGCCTCATGGTTAGCTCAGATGGCAGAGCGACCACCCCGGTACGGCGGTGGTCCCGGGTTTGACTCCCGCACCAGGACAAAATATTCTTCAACTGCGAAGCTTTGTTTCTGAGAAACGCGCATGGGTTTCCCTGTACCATCGTGCTACAGCAAGATGGATGACAGTATTGCTGTTTCACCAGCGTAACCATGTCTACCTGGTTATACTTGCCATTGTTCGAATAAGGCGTCCAACGCTCTAAAGGGGCCATTTACTTAATGCAAATGTTTGCGTTTGAGCTTGTAATTAGCCAAAAGCTTTAGAAGACGGTGATTACAGTGCAAAACCAAACACTGGCGCTTCTTCATTTAGTGATGGTGTCATTTCCTTATTCATTGAATTCAAAGTGTTGCGAAATTTGATGTAAAACACATGCTTTTCCAGCTGCTTGCTAGTGTTACAGTAATAACTGTTTTAAGGCACAGTGGATGCATCAAGTGAGACGAAGATTATCTGACAACACACAGAAAGTACGATAAGATTATACGCAGAAAATGAGTCTAATTCAGTGGATCTATGTCGCCTTAACTCGGCTATGGGCCCGACTAGTTTTGGAAACTTTGTATGTGTTACGTCTGTAAAATTAAATTGAAAGTTGAACTGAACATTATTCTCATCCTCTTACTGCGCAGACCGACCCTTTCGCCAGACACGTGCAAGGCACTCTTGAGGCGACTCGAACCTTGAAGGCATTGGTACAATATTACAAAGAAGGAAATGTACCAGATAATCCTGACGCCGTGTACCTCATAACCAGGTAGGAAAATTCCGAGGCGTTTTTCGAACTTTTCTCGGTGAAAAAGAGTCAAGAGGTGGGCTACGTCTGTAAGTCACCGTGTTATAAATGTGGAAATAGGCGGCTGGCACGTTCTTATGGGCGGGTAGTCCTGCTGTGAAAATTTGAATGCCGTACAATATCAAGTATTTGTTGCGTTATTTTTGCGAATATTACTCGAATTTGATATGTAATATTGATAAGGTAGGCATAACTTGTGCAGGAAATACCCACAAAATGACCGGAATTATTTTATTGCATACGGAAACCTTTGCTTTTGCAATTGCCGCGCAACACAATATAAAGGAAGAAAGAGTGGGACGATTCCTTAGGGCTTCTATCTTGGGAAATCACAGTGCGAGACAATGCGAAGGACGCTGGGAGCATCTAGAAGGCGCATGCAGTGCGATTTTTACTTGATGTTCTTTGTTTAGGTTCGCCCTGTGATTTCAGGGTGGAAGAACTCGCCCAGCTTTCTGTTCGGGTAAGGAAGTCTACTAAGGAATCGAATTATACGTAAAGTGCTCACGGTAACAGTAGGCGTGATGCTTTTATGCAATATTTGAAAATATTTTGCAGCTTAGACCTGTCCAGCGTAGAAGGTGGAGTGCTGAAGAAAGAGGTTGCAGGTAAGCGGAGTGGCCGTGCTTTGATTTGACGACTTTGTTATGTAGTTAATTTCAGGCATGGTTAGAACTTTTGTATTCTGTGTAGAGGCAGCATTCCAATGTTGAATGACTAGCGCTGCTTTGCATTCATTGTACACAGAGAAACAGCGCTTCATCATTAGGCAGCCATATGATTCTTGGCACTGCCGCATTGAAATCATGATAGGCCTCTTGTGTAGCGTATCCACCTATCTCCACTTCGTGAAAAATCAAGACCCATTTGAACAAACATACCGTTTGTTTACATAAGGGCATACCGCATGCCGATATCTCGGTATGTATGTATACGGTATGTATGTTCGGCGTACCGGCATACTGTAGGCCGGTATGCCGTACATGCTGGCATATGCCTCATTGCGACTACTGCTGAGAGGACGCGAGGCGATCTCACGCCGGCGTGACGCATCAACTGATCTACGCTCAGAGGGTTTTTCTTCTTTCAGTTCACTTGTCATGTTCACGCAAAAAACACTCTTAATTCTGTTGTTTATGCTTCTCCGGCATTGCCAAGGCCATCGAAATGCTTGTTCTACTGGGTCCCTTTTCACAATATAGAAACAATGAATGAATGAATGAATGAATGAATGAATGAATGAATGAATGAATGAATATGAGGTCCATTGGGCTTCCGCGTAACAGCAGGAGATTCCATAGGCTGTAGTAACTTGTAGATTGTCCCCGTTCTATACCGTCGAAATTAAACAATAGTGGTCGTGAATTTGAATACCAACTTAGCATATTAAGTACGGCACACCTTCATGATAAGAAACGCGCTGTTTCCTCACTCTGCAGGCTGTCTTCAACAAATGCACAAGAAAATCGCGTCGTTATTTAGATTTGCGGTAGAAAATTCTAGGAATCAACAAAAACCTATTGGAAGTGTGCATTTATTGAAAAAAAAAAATTCGCGACGTTCGTGCTCTGCTGCGGAAATGTCCTTTTATTATGCGAACAAAATGAGCAGGTTAAGTCTCTTTAAAGCTTTGGCACATGTTTATTGTTTTTACTTATGAAACGTCTACGCTGTTCTTAATGTGCTCTGTTTATTTGCGAATATACCTTCCTTTTATCTTATGGTTTGTCTTCTTACTTTACGCTTTGTTCAACAATATTTTATCGGTTATAACTTGAACATCTACCGCTGAGACTGCCCAGACCCGCACGCAAGTCGTTGGCTTGTGTGGGCTGGCTACTGCTATGCATATATGGCAATAAAATTTATTATTAATATTATTATTATTCACTAATCAACCTGCTCACTTATTACTTTATCGCACACATTACGGCATATGATGCCAATGAGTTCACAAGGCACATACACTTGGAATGAATGTTGAATATAGCGCTAGTTTTAACATAAGCGCCGTGAAACTTGCTAAAAAATTGCACTATTCAATTTTCTCTTTTTCTCACAAATTGCATCCTTTTTATGCACCGACGCTCGATATAACTGCAACAACTTCAAGTTGGTTATTGCTGTTGCTCGGGAAAACGCAACAACGACGTCAAATCATGGACATTTTTGTTACCCGCAGGACTTGCATTCGTCGGCACTGTCTGCACTAAGCACGGAGTCGCTGAGGGAGAAGACATTGCTACTTCTTACGACGGGGTGTACGCGATGGCCCACGAGTTAGCGCATACGTAAGTGGAGCAGCTGCTTAGTTCGAAAGAACGAACGCGTACTGAAAGCCGAGATTATCTTTAGATAGAAAAGATTGAAGCTTTATTCACTAATCACGGTTGGGCACCGGCTGCACAAAACTTTTTTTTTTAACCAAAAGTTGGTCGTGCTGAAATTCCGCATTGTGGTTCTGGCGTTGTTTCATGATACAATGCCCATATCATGAAATACCAAAATACCAACCTCAACTGTCTTTAATGACATTAGGCCTTACAGCGTCAAGAGTTTAAGGAATTTGTAGAACTCGCGGCCAGCAAGAATAACGAAAAAAAATCGCCGTCCAATCACAACGCACACATGGTTAACCAGTGACGGGGAAACGTGCGGCCCCGGTCTTAATCACTGGGTTAATCCTGGCGGTTAATTGAAGTATTTCTGAATTTTTTATAAGGACGGCATTGACACGTGTACTTGTTTATCTTTCTCGGGTGAGCACTTTTTCACCGGCTAGCAAAGGGTAGACGTTATCGATCAGCACAGGACGCGCCTGCATGTATCGCAAGTTTCTCGAATGTTATCGATGGTTCCATACGTCGTCTCTTCTCATTGAATCTCGTGTAATCTGATTGTATGCGCGACGCAAATTGTGTAGTACTTTCCGGAAGACACGCGGGTACCAGCGATTATTCCGGAACCTTCGATGTCTCATGTCTCATGCCAACGCGCTTGCTCCGCAGATCAGATTTCGACGATCGCCGACTGTGTTGACCACTATCGTCGTTCTTTGAGTTTAACTTGCTTTTCTTTCTTTCGCGCACACGCCTAGTGTTGTGCAGGAGGAGTTTTCGGCGTGCAAGCGACCGACGGATGGACGGACGAAATCGGCCAGCCACATACAGCTTTGCTGTAAAAGGATGATTTAATAGCAGCGAAGATTTATTGGAGAGCGGCATTGTTGGGCGTCATTAACGCATGCTATAAAAGCAACCTTTTAGTCATAAGAGCGTTCTTTATTTGTATTGGTGCTGTGAATGGCATGTGCTATTATTGTGACTCAGATTGTTGCTTTCAGTATTTTGTTTTCTAATATCGCCGTGTTGTGTGATATCGTTGACGTTCGCACTGTCGCTTTGGGAGGCGCTTTGCAATGTCATGGTGTTGTTTTGACTGGTATGTGATAACGTACTCAAATGTGCATTGATTGTTCTGCTTTTTCTCGCACAAAACTATGCACAAAAATACATGGAACTGTACATGTGACTTTAACACATGTTCAAGAGCCAAGGTTTAGCCCGCGCCATATTTGTGTGCCGACATCTCCTATCATGTGTCAATGAAAAAAAAAGAACAAGTGACCCATAATATTGCCACTCAGGTTGGGTGCCGAACACGACCTGTCCCCCAAGTGTCCGTGGTCCCAGGGCTACCTCATGAGTTACGCCGACGGAGGAACGAATAAGTACCGGCTTTCCCCATGCAGCGAAGAACAGATAAGAAAAACTGCGAGGTAGGTTGTTGTAATATTTCGACGTTTGTGTTTCAAAGCAGCGTAGCTAGCTTTAGCGAACGAAAGAAGATGTCAGTGACCACAAAATAAATCTGCAGATTTCGCGCGATTCCTACTGCTCTGAACTCATTTAGAGCGACAGCAGCATGCGGTTCCCAAAGTGGACTCCGTTATATTATGAACAACTTGTGATGATGATGATGATGATAATAACGCTCATGATTTTTATTGGCAACTTTCGTTGAAACAGGACGGCAACCAGCCGTCATCTAGGCTGCTTAGTGTAGAATGGTTTTACTACATCTGTCGCAATCTAGCATTTTGCCCTATCTCTCCGCGATCCCTTCTTTATTCATTAAGGCCGTTATTCTATATTGTATAGTTACCTATGTCTGTAACGACTCTGGTTCTATTAAACTCTTGCCTGCTTTATTTCCAAGAATACAGTAAATGAGTCTGGCTCATCTCGACTGCTGACTAGTTAATGCTTCCATCCAGTTTGAGTCCCAGCCTTCTGGAAAGAGAACGCTTGCTACTGGTCTCGCTGAGCGAATATCTTGGCATTCCATTACAATCTGCTGAGTCGTTCCCGATGTACACAAGGCCGTTATCGTCAGCTACGCTATTGCCCGTTGTGATCTTCTAAATGCAGGCAGAGACGCCAGTGTCCTCGGAGTCTGTGTTGAGCGCAGGACACCGCCCATATTAATGAGTGCCTAAGCTGCGTGATAGTGTGACCAGTTCACAACTGCATATAGCCACCAGTTCGTATCCTAGTGGCGATGTTCGGCAGCTTTCTTTATTAGCCTCATGGAAAGGGTTAAGCTCAGGATGTGGAGGTGGCCTTAAAGCAAGAGACCGGCACTGCAACTTCAATTTTCCATTCCACCGATAGTTGAGCAAAACACGAAGAATTCTCAATAATATGGTGCAAGATCGAAATCGAAATGTTTACGGTATTTCTAATGGCTTGAATTGATGCTGGAAATACTGGAAGAAGTGGATAACTTGTGATTATTTATCCTTGATGGGACACCATCAGCAGCGGCTGATTGCAGTCGTACGTTCGTTTATCATACTATTAGTTTTGTCGCTTTTTCTTACCATTCAACTCAAGTTTGTAACAGCGAATGTCTACAATTCCACTAGCACCTTCTGTTTGAAACGGTCATAATATTCACGACTCCTCAAGCACTGTGTCACCTTGTCCTTACTTCGTCCCGCGCTTTCGCGCTGTTTTGACTTCGAGATATAAAGCTAGTCAGCGTCAACGCCTTCGTTGATAGATTCAATCAATCAATCAATCAATCAATCAATCAATCAATCAATCAATCAATCAATCAATCAATCAATCAATCAATCAATCAATCAATCAATCAATCAATCAATCAATCAATCAATCAATCAATCAATCAATTTTAATTCCAGTTTGTACAAAACCGCATACGTTCACTTCTAAGGGTCAACGGTATGTAACGCCTCGTGTACAATGAAATGAATGAAAAGGAATTTTGTCCTTTGCTTCCCCTTGCGTACGTCTTTTTTTTCACGCTAGTCTCTCCAAACCATGGATCCCTACCAACATTCTAATTTTCTGCCATTCTAATCGTTCATAAAGGGCATCACATCGATGTGATCGTTCAATTCACTCATGGTGCTGTAGAATGCAGTCAAACGTAGTTTTTTTCTCTCTGTAGGAAGCTTTCAGCAACTTGTATAAGTGTGCTTTCTTCCACAAACCTAATGGAGCAACACAAGGAAGTTCCAGGCCAAAAAGTGCCTGAGGACTACTACTGCAGACAGATCCTGAAGGAAAGAGCACACCAAAGGTCGGTTACACCGGTGAAGGTGAGCAGTTCAAAAATTAGCTTTCGTTGAGTCCTTTCTCCCTAGACTACTTCAGATAGGGGTTCATCTAACTGAGTACTTATCTGTCTTACATCCTGTTTGTGTATTATTATGTTCTTCCGTACAACTTTAACGCTCCCCTTCGCACAAATGTCGAACCAAATAGCCCAGCAGTTTACTATGATGAATATTTCGCAGCACAGAGCAATCACAGTACTATTTTGCAATCATAAGAATAAGTTCATCGCCATGCAAATTAATATCAACTAATCAGGTGAAACTCCATCACTGCTTTGCACTG
Organism: Dermacentor variabilis; assembly: GCF_050947875.1. NCBI lineage: Eukaryota > Metazoa > Arthropoda > Arachnida > Ixodida > Ixodidae > Dermacentor > Dermacentor variabilis. The sequence goes on along the minus strand of NC_134578.1, from coordinate 12,103,124 downwards.
AAACCTCATCATAAAGCCTTAATACGACGCTATTGCATTATCACACTGAGGCCTTATCACTGCCTGGCTATTCGAGAAGTGCTTACATCTTTTAATAAGCCAAGATATCTCCTAAAGGAACACTCAGTCATCAATTATGATGTTTGAAATTGGCATCCACGTTATATGTAACAATATTTTCGAAGGCTGCCATTTGCTACTTACCAGTAATCTAGTGTTAAAAACTTAACATTGCTATAACCGCCCGTGGCATCTGTTTTGCATTCTGTCCCCAGAGCAGTACTACCACAATAGTCATGAATTGAACCAGGCGATCAGGTTGCACAGCTCCACAGCAGTATGTTACAACCACTACAGCAATGATCCGCTGTATCCTAAAACAACGGATATTTTGATGAGGTCAACTTATGCGTTTGTCTGACGACAGGTTAGCTGAAGGAAATGATTTTGTGCTTTTTAAAATGCTATTACTTAAGGGGACAATATTTTGAATAATCCAGTCAAACCAATTTTATTTTTCAGTAGGCATGCTGGATGGCCATTTTGGGTTAAAAGCTACACAAGAAGCTTAACGTGTCCCCTAAAATATTTTGCAGGACACAAGCTGTCAAACAGCGTGTGTACAGTTCACAAAAGTACGATATAAAGATAAATAAAAGCAAGTAAACGCTGGAATTCATGAAAGCGCGAACAGAGACGGAATAAAGAAGCAGAACGTTAATTTTGTACCTATGTTTACACTTTCAGACTTCGGAGCTTAGCAGAAAGTGTAAGATGTACTGTTGCTACATAACTGGCTATCTGAGAAAGTGCCAGCCAGTGGACATACTTGACGGCATGGCTTGCGCCTACGGACAGGTGGGTGTGTAGCTTATTTTGGAATGTGACACCCAGTCGCTTGGAACTATTCGAATACTAGAGCTCACACAGAGCGAGTTCATGAATTTGAAAAATTCTACCCTGGAAAAAAATGTTTACGGGGACAGCGCATCAAGAAAAGCCATAAGGAAAATCCAAGCTACAAAAGCCGACATCTGTGGTCACTCTCAGCCGCTTCGTGTTCCGCCACATGGGCAATGCACATACTACGCGGTTTCGTCGAGTGAAAGACTACCATTTTTATCTTCCATGAACCTTCATTCCGCTTATCGGCTTCCATATAACTGATTTGGCATATTCAGTGTCCCTGTGCTTCTAGTTGTCGATAAGTTCGCCCTCGCGATACGACCATGCTAGCCTCTTGGTTCACTCACATGGTAGAGGGACCCCCCCCCTCGGAAAGTCGTTCGCCCTGGGTTCGTTTCCCGCACCGGGACAAATGTCTATAATGTTTCTGCATTACGTACACGTAATGCGAAGACGTGGGATCGTTCCCCGCCTGCGGCAACTTGTTTCTTCATCCACATTTATTGTCATTAATTTAAATTTCTTTAATTCAATTAATACATACAAGTCATTTCCCCTATGGTTTCCTTGGTGTCTGTTGGCTTCGCATGATATGACTAATAAATATCGGGCCCCTCTATTAACCCCCTTTCTTGTGATGCTTTCGTAGTAGCACCTTCGAGAAAATTAAATATTTTTTCTTCTCTTTCAGACGTGCAGGAGAGGAGTCTGTGGATATCACAACTGGGAATAGATCACGGTAAATAGTATGCTGCGTCGATGTCCTGTAAGGACAGAGCCAGGAGTACGGCTTCTCGACCAATAAATCATTCACAGCGACTTACCATCCAATTTGTATTGTTATGTCGAGGCTTTTTATCAATCACGAAATCCAGGAACAACCAGCAGCTAGCCTCCCAACTGCTGATTCACCTAATTCGAGTGCTTTGGTAGCGCTTTCATAATAAAGCTTACTTACTTGCTTGTTCGATTGGTTTCGGTCGAGATATTTTTCAAGGTATGCAATGTAAAAAAAAAACTCAGTGCCCTTCCACTTTGTGAAGGATGACCAGTGAAGCTGCGTATGTAGGCCCCTTAATGGCGAACGGCACCTCCGCCGCGGGTCGGCCCGGCATTGCCGTATCTACGGGATCGGCCCACGTATGGGGAGTGCTTAACGCCTGCTTCACTTCCGCCGTGGATCGACCTGGTATTGCACTATATCCGAGATCGCCCCACGTAGGGGAGTTTTTTGCTAACCACGCCAACAACTACACGAAAATTTCCTTAGACGGTAGAGGTATGCAGTTTCGCTGTGAAGGTGTCAAAGATACGTAGCTCTGTATTATGCAAATATTCTAACAATATCGTTGCAAACTTATTTCCCGCTGTCGAACTAGTTTGCGTGGGGTCGTCCGAAGACGTTGTGCTTGATAGTGAACTCCGTGAACGCGTTAGCTTCATGGATTCATGGATTCCTGTCAACTTAGTGCTGATAATTATGCGCAAACGAGAGAAATGTGCCACAGGAGCAACATATTGTCACGATCGATGCAGAATACATTGGAAAGCACAGCTGTAGGTGTAGAACGTTGAAGTCAGTTGCACAACCGCCCCGGGAAGTTAGCCAACAACTGGGTAGCTTTCCGTGCTGCTACAGAAATGAAAACTTTCTAAAACGAAGCTTTATTTTGACTTACTTTTCTGGATTTGGTGTAGTTACTGTCCGCTGAGTTGGTCAGTGTCGCGGCGAATATGTTTGCGGAAACTTATAGGGTGCCCCACATGGCTTGAGTCGAACTTTATTGTTACGCGAATGCCACGTACACTGGACAAATCCAAGGTAATGTTGTTTGCAGTCGCTTGGAGATAATCATATTTCCTTGCATTCCGCTTAATGACATAATTAGTCTAAATTATTATTCAACTTCTCAAATATTGTTATTATATGAGAAGTGTCAATGAGGAAATTGACACTTTTTATACCGCTACGGGTTTCTGTTGCTCAATACGTGCTACATAACGGCGTTTTTCCAAACATGAGAGGAGTCCGCGAATACGCGCAAAATGCCTCGAGCGGTCAGTCGGGTGGCAATATTGACCATTGTGGAGGACAATTATGCACTGACAATTATGAAGGGCCTTGATTCTGAAGAAACGCTACCACAAAAACCAATACTCGCAACGCCAGTCTTTATTGCCTTATAAACCAACATACCTATGACTAATTCTAATTACTCTTCGATAAGAGAAACTATATTCAAATACAACGCGCAGCATTCCATTAAGTTTATCTTTTCTTGAATCCGTGTTCACATATAACTACATTAAATTTGAGGACAATTACCACCTGCCAATACATGGGACAAGTATTGGTAGGTATGCATGCACAGACAAGCCCCACATGTACCTGTGATACATAGAAGACACAGTTACAATATGGGCACACCGCCAGGGCAGTCTGGATAAATTTGTAACATTCCTAAACTATTTTCACACTACTGTAAAATTAACATTGGCTTCTTCAATAGTGCGCACAAACTTTCTGGACACTACAATATGGATTGACAATGGGACACTAAAGACAACATTGGATAGGAAATTTTTGGCAAACAACAATACCTAAAGAATGCAAGACATTATTCCATACATCGCAAACGAGGTATCTTCAATGGTCAAGCAAGCGGACTATGTTGCATTTGTGTTGAAAAGCAATGTACACAAAGACTCGAAAACCTTAAAGAAACCTTACCAATTAGGAGCCGCACAAACCCTTTCTCAAAAAATCGCACACCGACGCAATGAAACTTGAGCAAACCGAGGTCCTTAAACACAGCCCTAAGGTTACAACACCAACGCCTTTTCTTACTACTAAATTTTGAAGCGCACTGCCAAACGTGAACAACGTCCTTAATAAATACTATCCAGTTCTCATCAGCAACCAGAAAGTCAAGAGATTTCCAGACCCACCCAACGTAGCCTACAGACGCAACACTTATCTCTAGGACATTCTTGTACATGCCCAATTAAGGACAAAGACGAAGCCAACGTCCTGTGACTGTGGAAATCGACTGTAGTGTCCGCAAGCCGAGCACATTGGGCCCGACTTGTGGACACTACAGCGAAGCACATGAGCAAATGCCAAACAGTTATCGTTCTGTACTACCACATAAGCTCAAGTAGCGTGATCTTTCTGCAACTGCGTTGAATGATCTTTATTTTATTTTTGACTGGTCGCGCTATGACTAGACACAATGCTGAAAAAGTTGTGCAAGTGTTCTTGTCAACTACGGGGGCTTGACTCACGTCAGTAGTGCGCATACTGTGCGTGTGGTTTGATCTGTGGAGATCTGCCTTCCTCTTTTCTTTTCATGGCTTTCTTTTCCCCCTTTCTCACCCCCTTTTTACCTTTCCTCTACACATGGGCAGGTGACGTGTTTCTTTCGGGAGACCATTCCTATCACTCTTCTCTTCCTGTGTAGGTTGGGTGTTTATGTATGTTTACATGAATGACAATAGTAATTCAGGTTTGCTTAATTAAATGTTTATTTTGCTTAGCAAATAACAAATATCATGACCGCTGCGCTAAGAAACTCGCAGAATCAGATCGATAGATAGAAAGACCCAAATTTTATATAAGCGAGTCCTACAGCAGTTATAGGATCTAGCCATGGCGAATGCAACCGCTTGTCAGGTACGAGTTACTTCTTCATGTACCCGCCCTTGGAACCCAGCCCTCCTCCAGAGCCACCGTCAAGGCCTCCTCCAAGCCCTCCTCCAAGCCCTCCTCCAGAGCCACCATCAAGGCCTCCTCCAAGCCCTCCTCCAAATCCTCCTCCAACGCCTCCTCCAAGCCCTCCTCCAAGGCCTCCTCCAAGACTTCCTCCTAGACCTCCTCCGAGACCACCTCCAAGACCTCCTCCAAAGCCACCTCCATAGCCTCCTCCTAGGAGGCGAATGCACGATGGCTCGAACACTTGGTACTTGGGAACTCCACCGCAGAATATGTTGAAGATAAAGTCGCAGTAGTCGGCGCGCTTGTGCAGCTGTGACGTACGACGCCACATAGCGCATCCATATCCTGCCGGAAAGCAACGAAAGGTTATATGAAGTATTCAAAACGATACTTTGTCGAAACATTTCTTAGAACATCACGAGCTTTTATGTTGGTTTCTCAATATAGTTCCACTTCACTTGCAACCCTACGTGTAAAATTTACGAAAACATTTTCGAGTTATATAAAATGCATTTCCCTTAAAATCACAAAATATAAACAATGGCGTTACATATACTTTAACTTCAAATATGTGGGACACTGAGACTTGGTTGTAGTTACACGTGTGTGGAAGAATGTTCCAGAAAATACATAGGTACAGACATTCTGAACACTGTTCCAGTTAGCAGTGGCTATGTCACTGCAACTTATAGTGGGAGCTTCAATGAAATGAGATTAAGGCTGTTGAGAAGAAGCAGAGAGATCTCAAGGTTACGTTTATTTATTCTGCGGGGAGCCTTGCAAGATAGCAACACATGGAGTGAAGGAATTATTCTGTAGAAGCTAGATGTGCCTCAATAAAGTGCAAACGCAAATCCGCTAATTAAAGGTAATCATTTCACGTTATATAAGTTGAAGAATATCGAGCTATAGGGTTTTGTACACTGCTATGACGTTGAATGTTTGTGCGATGCTTTTTCTTTCTTTTCATACGTGATTTTCAGGATATTTCGACGCATCCATGTGGCGCCAGCTAGTAATTTTTACTTAGACGTACAATAAGTAAATGAACAGAATCAAGGAAAGGAGATGGCACTGGACCAAAGGAAGGCCAAAGGTTTGAAAAATATCTAATTAAACACATTGAATCACAAAGTGAGGTCTCAGAAAGGCCCTGAACACAGCTCGAAAAAATTCTCTGGGTAAGAGAAATGTCCGCGTGAAACTATGTCATCGAAAAGAAAAAAACACGCGAACTCAATCCGAGTAGGACATAGAGCAAGAAGGGCATTGCTTATGCCTTCATGGTCACGTATTTATTATGATCTAACCATTACTAATCATAACCAAATCGCCTAGCTGAGGACATTATACAAGATATCGACAGTTTTACCGTAAGTTCTCCATGTAAGCCCGGAATTAATCTTTAGTGTGCTACACACGAAAGTCGTCAGGCCACTCATCTGGGCATTTAAGTATATTGTCGTAGAACTTACCGTTAAGAGCGTAACGATAGCGTCCGATAAAGCAAGTGCTGCAATCTTTGTAGATCGTATGTTGTTGCCACTCCGCGGGACCTGAAAGATGCAGGAAAAAGGAAGACATATTATTAATGTATCGAGAAAACTGCGCGACACTGTCCTGTAAGCATGTGTAGCTGATTCTGATGTGCCAGAAAAATTTCGAGCACTGCAGCACCTTCGTGAATGTACATAGTCTGTGTGCTGGTGTTTCGTGTGACGCTCTACGAAAGTTAGCTTTGTACAAAGCAGTTGTTCTTCGGCGCTCGCTTGCGCTACATAATAATGAATTTTTTCATTAAAACCTCTAGCACTCTAATATTGCTGATAAAATAAGACGAAAATAAATTAGCACATTGGTGATTAAGCGCTTCAGCAAAGTAAGCAACAACTGCTATAGTGGCAGAGTTCAATATTAAATGAGAAATATGCCAAAAACAGCAGGCTTTTGACAGACAGGGAACAGTATACCTAACAATCATAGTATTATGCTCTTTTGTGTATACTTCTATCCCACAACGATATCTCTTTGCCGCTGTTGCAGGTGTTTCATTAATTGAACGATGTGTGTTGTGCGAATTTCCACAAACGACGCTTTGAATGTACAAATTTTGGCTCGTAGAAAAGCACTCGGGAAGCAGCGTGACATTGTTGAAGTACCTTCGGGAATCCTGCTGAGTGCTACAAAACGAAACTACTCGTGATACGGTATGACCACTTTAGGATCATGTAATGAGGATGGTTACCAATTATCTACGCATGACGAAGCAAAAAGCCAACAAACCATGCTTATAATTAGGGTCTTTGCTTGCCATCGTAAGTGAAACTTAGCAGGGTATCTGCACGTAAGGTGAACTAAAGGTTACGATTACTCTGTGCATGGCAGAAAAAATCATACCGGCGACTAAAGGACTGAACGGAACCAGCGCGCACGTAAAAGAATGATTGACTTATTGATCTGCATGATCCTTAATAATCGTATTGATATGTTCTGCTTTCAGTGTCACGTTATTTAGTTTACCGATTGAAAAACGCTGGCCTTAGGTCACTGAAAAAATATAGTGTAAAGAGCCTGTCATGACGTCCTTAAGGAACTAGTTCCTACAATGTGTGTTCAGGTCGTTGTAGTGGGATGCAGCTATAGCAACTGGAGATTCATAAATTAAAAACAAAACAAATTAAAGAGCCGGTGTCCAGTGTCAACTTGAAAAGAAAGGAACTAAGCTAAACCTATTTGGAGACCTGAATGCTTACGCATTCGATAAGTACATCTTTCGCTTTCGTGTTTACTTACCATTGTTCGGATAAAAGGTGTACAAGTTTCTTGACCAGTATCCTGGTGTTGAAGACAGAACATAACTGCCGATACTGGAAAAATAACGTAATTCAGTCACACATTGTTTCGAGTATAAGCTCATAACGAAGTATTTTGAGCAGTCACTGCAACATGTAATAAACATTTGGTCACCTCTATGGCTTGTATTTCTCTGTTTTAAGGCTTATTTACACTTCGGCTTCAGCAGTTTAGTTGGTCATGGCCACTTATTAACAAATATCTTCCTTCCTAGATACGCTTTGCTATTGGTATAAAATCGTGATTCGTAAATTTTTTTCTTACAAACATTTCTAGCGTAAGAGGGCTTTATTGATGCGGGTCCATATTTGCGCGGCTTTTAACGTCTGAAAAGGTGAGCATCATGCGGCTGAAAGTTCTTCCTTTACAAAAATGTATTGCAATATATTTTACACAATTTATGGAGCAGTGCAACCCAGTTAAGAGACGAATCACATTACTATTTTTATTCATACTTTAAACACATAAAACATAAAATTGAAAATACGCCGACCGTCGCCGAAGGTAAAGGAGCAACAAATAGTAAAGTTGGGTGATGTACCACAGAACAAGAAGGCTTAGACGAGGTAGCATTCCAATTGCCAATTTATGCAGAATCGAGTTGATTCGAAGGCACTGGCTTGTAACTTTTAGCGTAACTGAGAACAGTTCGTGACCCTATGGAAGATCCCATGGCGTAAACCGAACTTTTTTCAACTTTCCAAAGGCTGTCGCACATATGATGCAAGAAGCTAGATTTGCATCATAATCTCTGCATAAAGCGTTAAAAATACTGTAAAGTAGAGGCTGAATGTTACAAGTGTATAAACAATGGTCCGTGGGGAGTATTAAGAGTGATGCATGTTTTTCAAAGAAAATGTCTTCGAATTCTATCGTAATTTCGATTTCCGAAAGTAATTTGCAGTGCGGCGTAGGCCGTATTTGTCCGATAAATAAAAATGTGATATTGTGCGACCATGCTTGCCAACAATTGCCGCTAAAACTGAGGAGTGACGTAAAGTAAACGTCTACGCTTGATCAAAACAAAATTAAATTATTTGGTTTTACGTGCCAAAACCACGATCTGATTATGAGGTACGTCGTAATTCGGGACTCCGGACCATCTGAGGTTCCTCAACTTCCACCTAAATCTAAGTGCACGGGTATGTTAGCATTTCGCCTCCATCGATATGCGGCCAACGTGGCTGGCATTCGATCCCGCTACCTCGTGCTTAGCGGCCCAACACCGTAATCACTAAGCAACCACGGCGGGTGATCAAAACGAAGAGGTAGGGTGTATCGTGCACTATACGTGTGTTTTGGTTTAGTACAATATTGCATACTAATGTTGATTGGAAAGAGCTTGCTAGGTTGCAGGACGCTGAAAGTAGGCGCGTGATCATCAGCAGCACTCCTACAGTCCGAATTGCGATTAATTCATTGCTTTAGGGACCGAATACTTTTGATAGGAGTGTTGAAAGCGTCCGTTTAAGCTCTGAAAGTGTTTGCACTGTTTATACCCTCGACAACTCGGCAATAGATTCCGTCTGATGTTCGCCAAAATTCTTACACTGATCCACATCCGCGTCCGGATCCGTCCTGGCACCATGAGAATCTGGCTGGGATGGTGAAGTTCCTGAACGGTCCAATTCTCTCGTACAACACGCACCTAGCGTCTCCACCGTAGTATGGGTCGATGGGGTAGTTTCTCTTCACCATGACCCACTTGCCATTACGGGGATAGCACTGCGTCGCAGAAAAGAGAAGTTAGGCGCGGTTGCATGAAGAAAATGAAGGGAAAACGTGTCTTGACACGCTGTTACCATATTTTATGTTGGTCGCCCAACCTGCAGGTTTAAGGCAATCGCAGGTGCCGCTACTTTCTGCCGGTGGGGCTTCAGAAGTGTGCAGATCAAATTAACCTTTATTTCACACCAGAGAAAAGCTGGACGGGCTTTTTTTAAATAAAAGCCACAACGTTATACTGACGGAGCCCAAAATACTGACATTGCCGGAGCTGTAAAAGGCACGGTCTGTATTCGCAGCTCACACGAACGATTGCATTGTTTAGCGGCTGATCGGTTCGTGTCGTTATCTTGCGTAGCCGAAGTTACACACTTTTTGTGCCAGGGACTCATCTCTAAGATTCACAGTGTAAACCCTGCAGTCCCCAAAAAGTTTTGATTAGCGCAAACTGCTAAAGATGTCGGCCTAAACATTAAGCACCTAATTCCAGCGTTGCAGAGCAAGTTGCTATTGCTGTTGCATTGACGGACAGTGTACATCACACGATTTATTCGGATTCCAAGGCCGCTGTCAGGGCCTTTCAGATGGGAATGGTGACTCCCCAGGCCCTACGTATCATCCAAAGTGCCAAAGACATGAAACATCACTCTGTGGCCTGGTTCCCTGCGCACCTTGGAACCATTGAGGGTGCCTCGATCAACCCCAACGAGGAGGCGCACTCGGCTGCACGAGGTTTGACGAAATCTGCAACTACAATTATCTGTCAAGAAGACTCCTACCTTCCCCGCACTCCTCGCTGTGCAGGGCCCAGGCAGTCACTCTCAGACTTCTGCAAATAAGCACTTACCCGAGCCCCGCGGCGCTGCACACAATGTACCACGAACGGTTCCCAAGCCCGGACTGTCCTCTGTGTGGTGATTATGCGGACTTCGAACATGTCCTGTGGGGCTGCGCCTCTGCCGGTCCCCCTTTCACTCAAGAGGAAATGATGAAGCTAATTAGGGTCCAGGATCAGACCTCTCAAATCCTGGCAGTCCAGAGGGCTCGCGAGAGGGCCGTCAGATGCCACCTTATGGTCCCCGAGTGGGCCTAGCCAGGTGGCGTGGAGTTTGCTTACGTCTATAGTGGACCAAATAAAGTTGTTTCACTCACTCACTCACTACTTTCAGGCCGGGAAATAAGTATATATGCAGTTTTTAACTGAATTGAAGACAGCCGGCTTTGATCGCGAATCATTCAGAATGTTTTTTTGAATTTCTTGCAATTAAAAAAAAAAAAAAAACTAGTGGGCGGGTGGACACTCGGTGCGCAGGATATCCCACCTGCTAGTGGGAGGTTACTGGCTTGTTTTCTAGTTTTCTATGCATAAATAATGCCACTGCACGAACGTTTTTATATTCCGTGCGAAGTAAAAAAGATAAAACTGTTAATTTCTGTGGGCTCACCAGATGCCGTATTGTCTTTAGATCGGGACTGAACAGCACCCCAGAAATGGAAGTAGGCGCTCTGCACCAGCGAATGCGCTCTACATTACGACCCATAATAAAGAGGTGTGTTTTCACAAGCGATTGCAAACATCTTGTGCGCATAAAATAATCGCAGACGCGACATGAACGCTAGAAAAGAGGGGCACGAGACAAATAATGTGACACTACACGGCGCTCTGTTAAACTCTGTGTCGCCCTTATCTTCGTCACCTAGCGCTTGGATCACACCATGGCCAAACAACACGCCCACTGCAACGTGTTTCTCGCAGAAAATGCTATGACACTTGCTATCACAAAGTACGAACGCATGCTTCTGCAAAGCTGAGACATTACCTACACTACCTACATGAATTGGCAGCGGCGGCAGCGACAAAACACGGAGCTTCAAGTTTTTACATTTCGCCTTTCGTAGGTTGGAAATTGTTATTTCTGCCACAGCTGCTTTCCTATTAGATTTGCTGCTGCTGCCACTCTTTTTGAGAACGCCGTGTTGTACTCTTGACTTTCTACTGTCAGCAGCCCCGACGTTATGGAAGAGCTGACAAATGTATGCCAGGAACGAAGATAAATGAGCGGATCGTTCGAAAGAGAATTCCTGAAAGAAAACCGAGATGTTCACAATTGAACAGGTTTTTTCAGCAAGCGCTTTGATGGCATTGTGTCCGAACTGAGTGCCATCAAGAAACAATATGCAGAAATCCGAAAGAAAAATTCTGTGCTGGCTGCTGAATGCAGAGAGCTGAAAAAAGCCGTACTTGAAAATGAAGAAAAACTAACACAGTTAGAACAGTATTCTCGAAATACGAACATTGAAATCAAATGGGTTCCAAAGCTTGTGCAAAATTTTGGAGGACATTGGCAAGACGATCAGTGAACCAATTTCCAAAGTGTGCCACAGGGTGCTCCCATTCTGAGCAATCGGACCTTATTGTTCAAGTCCTCACGAGGTCAAAGCGCGGTGCTGTATTTGAAAAGGCAAGAAAGGCGCGGCTTTCTACAACCGATCTTGGATACACAGAACAGTTTCCGGTATTTGTTAATGAGCCCCGAGCTAAAAAAGCTTTCGGGTTTCACGATTATGCGAAAGAGGGAAAAGGGCTGGCGCTTTGCCTGGACGAAGGGCGCAAAAATATTCGTAAGAAAAACTACATCGTCTCCCACACTGTGCATCTGCAAAGCGCATGACCTTGATAAAATCAATTAGGTAGCACCGAGTGCGCTTGAAGTACCACTCATTTCCGCGAAATTCTGTGATCATATTACACCTGGCCATGCAGTTGCTTTACCTACGAGATGTGATAAAAACGTGTCGTTTGCTCATATAAACGCTCAATCAGAGAGAAATAAAAAAGAACATATCCTTGCGTTCCTTGCCACGCTCGGTTTTAAGCACGATGCATTAATGGTCATGAAAACGTGGTACCACAATAGCATAAATGTTCTCAGGTGTCCGGATTACACAACTCTGCTTTTTTTTAACCGGCCATAAAAAGCAGGAGGACGCATTATGGCCAGGGCCAAAAATGAAATTGACTGTCACCTAGCGGACTATTGTTTTCATGTGACCTGTGATTAGGAAGTGTTAAGTGTCCGATTCTCTGATTTTATTGTTGCTGTTTTATACCGACCGCCAAGCCGAAATGTGCATAATTTTTTTTCTTGATGACTGCTTAAGATGGGTTAATGGCACTCGTTCTAAACTTATGTTTGGAGATGATTTGAAGGTAGAGTTATCCAAGAGTTCTTTACAACAGCAGGGATTGTGCAGACTTTTAAAACTAAACGGGTTTCATAACGTTATAACTCTTCCTACCAGTATTCAGAGCGATTAATCTACGCTACTCGATGTATTTATTAATAATATCGAAAACACGCACGTAGTGTCGAGTATAATTAGCGCACCGATTAGTGACCATCTAGCAATATGTTTTCGGCAAGCCGTAGTTTTTCTCCCAAACACACTACGCAACACATTAGAACAATCATCGATATAAGTTCGAGCACTTTAGCTGTTTTTCGTAATTATCTTCTGATAACCGATTGGTCAAATGTTATACGTACTAAATGACATCGAGTAGCCCACGATTTATTTTTGAAAAGTTCGAAGTTGTTTACGAAAATACCCCCTTTCGAAAATACTTAAACTTCCCGTAAATGTAAGAAGCCGTGGGCTACGAAGAAATACGTACGAAGAATAAACTCTATAACGCCTTCCTAAATAACGAAAGTCAAGGCGCATTCATTCTATTTAAGGCTCAAGGAAACAGGGTTAATAAACTTTGCTTTGCTAAAGAAGGTGTTATTTACATAACCTGTCTGATAAGGATGTAATGAAAAGCCGAATCTTGCATGGAAAAGAATTAATAAACTTCTAAATCGGAACGATAATGGAAAAACCGATCACTCAGAAATCATTTCTAGTAACCGAAGTATTTCCGAAGTTGACCAAGTTAATACGCCTAATGATTGTTTTACGTCTCTGTCAAGCAGCTACAGTTATCGCCCACAGTGCTTGCGGTGCCTGGATGCACCCAGAAAAGATAGTGATTTTCTTGCTCCAACTAGTACGAATGAAATAATTAACGTCTTTGCATCGCTTAAAACATCAACTGCTATGATACCGATGACTTGCAAATGCGACCAGTCAAAGAAGCCTTGGACATCATAGCCCCCATATTAAAACACGTTTCTAACCTTGTTTTATTGCTTAGAAATTTCCCGGAGAAGTTACACAGGGCTAAATTATTTGTTTTATATGAAGGTGGGGGGGGACGCAAATTAAGTATCCAACTACAGGTCAATGTCCATACTGCCCGTGTTTTCGAAAGGTTTGGAGAAGCTAATACACAAAAGGATTATTTATTATCTTGGAGAACATCATATTGTAACAAATGCACAGTTTGGCTACCGGAAAGAGTTTTCTATGCAAGCCTCTTTTATTACATAAAGAAATTATATCAGACTCCTTTGAGCTTGAAATGAGTACACTAGGCGTATTCGTAGACTATTCGAAGGCCTTTGATGGCGTAAATCCCACTACATTAGTCAAAGAGTTCAGCTACTACGGTTTCCGGGTGGTATCTTTGGATCTGATAAACTCTTACCTTAAACATCACGAGCAGCAAGTATATATAAAGCAACACGTTTCAAAAAGAAAGCAATTTGGCGCCGGTGTTCCACAAGGGAGCATTTTGGGGCCACTCATGCTCTGCCTGTATATCAGTGACGTAGGCATAATTCATAATTCCGCACAACTTATAATACACATTGCATCATGGAGTCCTGACAAATGACTGAAAGTACACGCTGTTAAAAGAAAAGGTGTGTTGTTGAAGCCAAAAACACTGCAAAATGGATGCTCAGATAGAATTATATTATGAAAATTCACATCTTTAAATAGTCCCTTGCGTTAACAGACTTGGAGTTTTGTTTGAGGAAGATGTCACGGAATAAACACACAGAACTGATTACGGGAAAGATTACACGAATCGGTGGTATACTTAACAAATGCAAATTTTACTGGCCAAGAATATTAAGCTCTTATTTGAAATACTTTGCTTGCGTCACATATAATGTAGTGCCATTTAGTGTTGGGCACGATTACCCTACCATGTATATATGTCAGTAGCCTCCATATAATAAAAAAGGCAATTCATGCCATCATGAATTTCCCACATAACAGTCACACTGAAACACTTTTTTCATCAATTAAACTTAGTTACTTCACCTAAGTTACACAAAAACACATTTGTTAAACGCTATGAAGCAGCTTTTTCCAGGAATAATATTTTCTTTTCCAGCATTTCTTGTTTCAATGAAAAAACAAAAACAATGTGCTACTCGCCTTATTCAAGAATGATAACTTACGCGAACTCGAAGCAGCTACACAAAACAGGTGTTACGCTACTTATTGCCATGCCATTTACCCTGAGTTTGTGTACTTTTGCTAGTAAGCTGCTTCCAATGTGTATATATACATGTACATCAACATAGGTGTATTGTATTCGTCTGCCTGTAACCAGAACCTATCAAGCGATCGCATTTCGGTCTTATGATTGTCAGCTATACTTCGTTTAAGCATGCTATTTTCATCTGTATTGCTATTTCTCTTCCTTTTTTCTTTTTTTGTCTTGAAGTTCTTCTTTGAGTTGCATTTATCTTGCATTATTTTGCTTCACTATATACTTGATGACTGACATAGTACCTTTGTTGATACGCATCTGTTTTTCTTCTGTTTTTGCTATGTTGCTGGGGTAGGCAATGTATTAGCTCTGCACTTACCTTTGCCATTCCTGTGACGTTTAGTCCTCACCGTCAGCATTCTTCGGATTGCGATGTTGATTTGATTTTTATTTGATGTGCACAGTATAGAATATTGCTTGACATGTATTTTATTTCGTCGGAACTTTCCTTTAATTTCGCCAATAAAACTGCACTTCCACATATTAACGCGGCATAGTGTACTAACATTCCTTACAAAGTGTCGCAGCAGACACCTTTCAGATGTCAAACGCCATTGTCCTGTGCTGAGAAACATAAACGGTTCTACTTGTTATTTCTCCATTGCAACGTAACGGGAACGTTTTTGTAAAGGACTTACATGGGAGGGATTCTGGTATCTTTGCAGATCTCTTCTCAGTTCTGGATAATTGCACCCCTGGGCGAGTTCCAGCCCAAGCTGCAATGTGAAAATGGCGACAGTTGCCAACAAGAGACTCGAATACGACGTCATTCTTGCTTGTGGTCCCAGCGCAATGACGAGAACGCATCTTCGGGCGCTTCCTTTTAAACGCGCTGCTAGGCAAATCGAGACACGGAAGGAGATGATTGTGTAACGTGCTTCAGTTCTGACGACTTCAAGGTGCAAGATAGAACAATGTCAGTAGCCGCATGCTGACAACATGTCTTATGAACAAAGAAAACTGTTGAACAACCTTGCCAGCGACCTAACCTGTTCTTGCACTTTTTATTGTAAGCATATAGTTCCTTTGTTTTCAAGCACGTGGGTCACAGCTGTCGTTAAGCTTTAGACTCACAGCAGGTTATTTGCCTATGAGATATTTATGGTTAGTATTTGTGGCTTTCACTGTATCTCAGGCTTTCGCAGCGAGTAGTTTGACGTGGCTGTCCTCTGCAGCAAGTCTATGCACTGAGAAAGTGTGGTCCTTGCCTTTGTTTCGTGTGTGTAAGCACTTATTTTTTTCTGTGATAAATTATGCCGAAAAAATGTGGCGTGACTGACAGAAGAAAAAGAAAAGCCCATCGCGATCCTGAAAGGCTGTTTTCAACGCAATACAATTACAAGGAAATGACCTTACAACAAATTTATTTATTTATTTACTTGTGATACCCTCAAAGGACATAGTTGTACATTGCAGAGGGGAGGGGCGAAAATACATTCCAAGAGTAAAAAATATAGGATTAGTTCTAGGAATTCACAGTGCCGGGAACAAAAGAGATATGAAAAAAAACTAGTAATACATTCAGAACAACCAATAAAGATACTTACATAACATGAAAATACAGAAAGAGTGCACTTTACCAAGCAGACAATGTGCACGTATAAGTACGCAACTATGCCATTTGCCACCATACATTGTTTACGTTGATTAGTGCATTCTTAAAAAGAGTGGGGTCACTGATGCTTACTAATGATGTAGGTAGATTATTCCAGTCGATTGAAGTCCTAGGAAGGAATGATTGTGAGCACGCGACGGTGTTATGACGGGATACGTTAACTTTATGTACGTGATCACGACGAGCCAAATAATAAGGCGCAGGGTGGATCCAAAGAGGGCGAAGAGATGCGTTGTGGCAGTAGACTTTATGAAAAAGGGAAATGCGTGATTCCTTTCTGTGAACATATAATGATGGGATTTCAAGGGTGCTCTTCATTAATGTAACACTAGCAGTGCGATGGTAGTTAGCTAAGATGAAACGAAAAGAGAGATTCTGCACTGATTTGAATTCTTAATTAATTTGATCTGATGAGGATGCCAAATAGATGAGGCATGCCCTAATGGGGGCGGACGCATGTTTTGTAGAACAGCCGTTTTAATAAAACAGGCGCAAGCGAAAAATTTCTCCTCAAGAATCCTAAGGTGCGGTTAGCTTTAGATATTAGATATTCTACATGCTGCTTCCAAGAAAGTTCATTTGTTATGGTGGCACTGGCAAACCCGGTTTTATTTTAGTGCGATAGCATTTATATAGACACTCCAAGCGAGTTTATTGTCGTCGCCGTCGCCGTGACGTTCTCTATAAAGACCAAGGGCCATAATACCGTCACCGCGCTTTACGCTGTATGTGCGAGTGAACACGTGCGAAGGGAGCCATAATGGTGGCCTAATCTCGCCCGAGCGAAATAAACGAAAGCGCGGAGGAAGCGCGCCATCTTGCGTCGTGCGCGGGGCTCCCAACGTTGCGAGGGGGGGGGGCGCTGCGTTCTACTCCGGCTGCACTGACTGCATGTGGTGGCTGATCGCGGTCGCGTGGCCGTATCTTGAGAGCGATCTGCGTTTGGGGCAGTCTAGGTGCAACAGCAGCTCGTAGCTTTGTGCCTGCTGCTTGTTATCGGCGCTCTCTTTGCGTTGAAGCGATAGACAGAACGAATGTCGCTTCGCTCACTGCCGCCGCCTTTCATCACACCAGCGTTTCGACACGGAGTGTCCGCGGTCATGGAGTGTGATGTGTTCATGTTCTTTGTGCGCACTGACATCATGCTTGTTAATTTAGTTAGCAAGCGAATGTTTACAAGTTGATACGGCCGATAAAATCACGATACTTACTTCGTATGGGGGTCTGATATTTTGCTTTCGCAATCGATGCTTCGCCATTCGGGCGAAACTGTGACTTTTGTTACAACAAGAACGGTACACATTGTATTGCATGTGTACTTTGTACAACACAAAACAAGTGTGAACAATTCAACGAACTGGTATTTATTCACAGCTAAATGAAGAGCATAAGAAAAAGAGCTATGTCGATCAAGAAGTGTCGGATGTCCATTCCCAACGAGCTCATCGGGAGGCGGATGTCTAATGACCCTTTGAAGACTTCCTAAACCGGCAAACATGTTCGCAGGTGTTCATTATATTAAGTCCTTGAAAGTTGATCAACTACCTAATGTTTGAAAATTTCAAGCTGTGCACATTAGGTGTTGTAGTCTGACTTTGTGAGTCTTCATGTTACTTGATCATATGTTACAAAGGAACAGTGCAGAAATCTGACGAAGACGAAGAGAGGCATGTGATTCAAATTTAAATGTATGTGAGAAAATGTTTTATTTTTGTGACCGTCCTTTTGTTGAGTACCTTGGTGAACTCGCTTTCTGCAAATGGGCACGCCTGTGATAAGCGAGCTTCAGCATGAACACTGTTTTGCGCGCACTACTTTACCTGTTAATATCATGCCGCAAAGGGTAGGAGGGCAACTTATAGGCACAAACATGTCGTGATAATGACGTATTAGTATTAGACAAGACTATGTCTGGGGTCTTCAACGCTGGCGCATGCAGCTTCGCGAAACTCGACGCACATACAAACACGGCAACAAAACTACGGAACAAGAAAACGTTGACTTGTTATTTTACATGAGCATATTTCTAGACAGGGTACAGGGTTCAATATACCATGTTGTGGTGATATTGTAGAAAAGGTGGTAGGTGGTGTGTCATCCTTATCTCTCTGTAGCACACAGTGTATGCATAGACGATATTTTGGGCGGGCACACAACTAACACGTTCAAGCACTTTGGGTCGCATTCAGGCCGATTGCGTTTTACATTCTATAAACTCCCTCTAGAGGGATAAATTTGTCATTTATTAGAAATTGTTGAAGATACTCGGCTTGATTTCTTCGGATAGCGTAAGCATGTTAAACGGTCGTAATCATAGCATCAGACACAACTGCAATGCGAAGGGTCTGTGCTAGAAGGGGTTGGCAACAATGGCAAGAGCACAAGTTTTACTAAACGGGGTCAGACAGTAATAGTTGATTTATTTGAATTTGTTTAGTGAGCAGTGGTGGACTACCGCGGTAACTGCAATGACAGTATCCAAGCAGCTTAGACAGCAGAGAGGCGTGACGGCACAAATGCAAATGAAACGGCGTTGTCAAAGAAATCAAAGGCAGCGATGCCATAATTCGTCAAGCAAAGGCGTTTGCCGGTTAAGGCCTAGGCCTAATAGAGAATACGGTTTAAAATCTGCCTATTTGCCTGGTCATTTTTGTTCTAAATAGTGCAACATAAAAAAGGGACCTTACATTAGAAAAACTTTCTTTGTGATCTGATCATCTCGCTTCAAACACGTTTGAGAATGCTCAAGCGTATTCGTTTTGTGTATGTGTGCATGCGCGCGCGCGCGTGTGCCAACACTAATTCTCACACAGTAACCATTGAACATACATAACTGGGCACCTTTCCTACGTTTATAATAAATATCTGTGTTAATTGTTTTGCTTTTCGTGCTTTTGCATCGAAGCTGTATATGACTACACAATTCGTCCGTACGGCCGTCTGTCGCCTGTACGCTGAAAACTCCTCCGGTGCAACACCATGCGCGTGCGCGAAAAAAAATGAGAAAGAGAGGCGCGCGGTTGGCTGCGCGAGTAGTGACGTGGTTGCTCTCCGTGGCAGCCGAAGGCGTGCCCAGCTGTTGCTCCTGCTACGAAATGTGCTGGCCACGTGTCATACGTACTCCTGAGGAGCAGGCAGCTTTCTATCTGCAACGCCGCGAGCAGTAGCGTGAACGAGCTCGTCTACGCCGTGCCGATGGTGCAGCTCGGGCACAAGAACCGGCTCGTGCAGCCGAGCGCAAGCAGCAACTGCGTACCGAGGATTGGGCAGCCTACCAAGCCGTCGTTTAATGAACCATCGGGATAACCCAGTGAAAACACCGGTAGCCGCACGTTTCAGCTTCGCTGGTTAACCATATGAACGGAACGGTTGGGCGGTGATCTTTTTTTATTAGTCATACGTACTATTTTTTTTCTATAAAGAAAACTATATGCGCACATTCTCCTGCAGGTATCAGCTGTACTCAGTTGAACTGTGTTGTATGCTAAAGCTGCCGAAGCAGCAGAACCACTGCCTCTTAGAACTCGCTTTAGCTTCTACAAGCCCACAGATATGCGTCTAGCTTTCGCAAATAAAAATGTAAAAAATGACATTATTGATCACCCTGACAACCACCGCTACTGCCGCCAACGCGCTCAAAATTCGACGCGCTCAGCAAAGTGCGTCGAATAAGCAACTTCCTTGAGATCAATTTTCCCTCCTCCTCGCTCCCGGCCTTCCTCAGCCGTGATGCCGACAGATATTAGTTGAATGCGTGTCTGCAGAAACAATTGCTCCTACAAAATCTTTCTTTCGGGGAGAAGAAAGACAAATTGATGGACAGAACAACGGAAATACTGTTCTACTACAACAACATTTACCTCGAAGATGACCTTATTTAGAGCATATTGTTACGCGAAGGACGAGTCAGTAAGACGAACAACTATTTACAGGTTATATTTACAACAGCGGTTGCAGCGCTGACTGGTTAGATCCACAGCGCGAGCTCAGTTGGTTCTTCCTCTTCTTTTCTCGAGTGATGGCACCCATGCGCCTCGTTCAAACAATCAAATATCACACGGGTGTAGCATAATCCCACGGCGGCATAAGCGACCTCCCGGAGCGTCTAAATGTCATCACTGGGAGGGTGATACTGCTTAAGTTGTGTAACATGCACGATATCACTAGACTGGGAAGCAGACGAGGCGTCAGGGGTGATCTCGCAGGTGACGGGAGTCACGGCACGAAGCACTCGGTATGGGCCTGTGTAACGAGACAGCAGTTTTTCTGACAGGCCGACCTGACGCGACAGAGACCATAGAAGCACCAAAGAACCAGGCGGGAAGTGCACGTCTCGGTGTCGCCGGTCGTACAAACGCCTTTGACGCTCTTGCGATTTCCGAAGGCGGTCGCGGGCAATTTCCGTTGCGTGGGCACAGCGGGTGATGACCTCAATTGCATATTCACTGGTCAGTGCCCCCTGAACAGGGAGGGTTGTGTCGAGGGGCAGTGCTGGTTCTCGGCCGAACAGAAGGAAAAATGGGGAATAACCGGTGGTGTCGTTATATTATAAGCAAATGTGACAAACGCTATAGCGAAGTCCCAGTCAGTGTGGTCTGACATATTTCGCGAGCATGTCTGTGAGAGTGCGAGTGAGACGCTCCGTGAGACCATTTGTTTGTGGATGGTATGACGTGGATAGCTTGTGTCTCGTGGCACAGGACTGCAGGATGATAACTTTTGATAGAAATGTTCGGCCACAGTCTGTGAGAAGTTGTCGCGGAGCTCCATGTAATAAAATCACGTCGCGTAGAAGAAAATCGGTGACATCTGTGGCGCAGCTTGTAGGAAGCGCTCGGGTGATGGCGTAACATGTGGCGTAATCCGTGGCTACAGCGATGCACCTGTTCCCAGAGGTAGAAAGAGGAAAAGGGCCAAGTAAGTCCAAACCAACCCGAAAGAATGGTTCCGCGGGAATGTAGAGCGGTTGAAGGTAGCCAGCAAGGAGCTTCGATGGTGTCTTGCGTCACTGGCATTTCTCACACGCAGCTATGTATCTTGGAACGGAGCGAGCAAGCTCTGGCCAAAAGAAACGTCGGCGGATCCGGTCGTAGGTACGTGACACACCCAGGGGACTGGCAGTGGGGAGGTCGTGAAGTTCGTGGTTAACAGCTGAGCGAAGGTGTTTAGGGATCACAAGGAGTAATGCAGGGCCGTCGGGGTGAACGTTGTGGCGGTAGAGTACGCCATCTTGAAGTGTGAATAAGCAAAGAGAACTGCCGGCAAGTGACGATTCTAGGCGGTCAATGAGGATACGCAATGACGGGTCACGGCGCTGCTCGTCGGCGACATGGAGCAGTAGAAAAATAGAACACAGGCGTCGGTGTCAGTATCAGACATAGAGGTCGCGTTCGACTGGATAGAGAGAGAGGCAATCTGCGTCCTTGTGTTGGTGTCCCAACTTGTAAGTCACGGTGTAAGGATATTCTTGTAGTCAGAGGGCCCAACGATCGAGTGGGCCAGTGGGATCTTTGAGTGACGAAACCAACAGAGCGCATGATGGTCTGTGATTACTGAGAAGGGCTTGCCATATAAGTATGGGCGAAACATTGAAACAGCCCAGACGAGAGCAAGACATTCGCGCTCGGTAATCGAATGGTTGCGCTCTGCAGGTGTCAGGAGCCGGCTAGCATAAGCTATAACACGGTCGTGTCCGTGTTGGCGTTGCGATAAGACTGCGCCGATCCCATAACCACTGGCATCAGTTTGGACCTCTCTAGGTGCGGACGGGTCGCGTATTTCCAATTGCTAGTAGGTACAGCGGGGCGTGGCACTTGCGGAGACAACGGACGTTTGCGCGCATGCGCGAGTAAGAGCGGGTGCGAGAGCGGAAATGTGAGGACTTTTGCTCCTTGAAAATACGACTCTGCCTAGGTACTACGGAGGAGTTGGCGCGCGTTGCATGCGCTTGTCCCTAGGCGCGGCGGCAGAAGTCACGGGACGTGGTAGTGCTGAACTTAGCACCGTAAGTTGGCGGCTCGACGGAATTATATTTATTCAATGATGCTTTACTAATATAAACGACGTGTCATTATTTCGCATTATTGGCGGCGCCTCCAGGACACCCAAGCAGCAACGGGGACATCAAAGCTAGAACCCGGACTGGTCCGTGGGTTGGGGCTCGCAGAGGTCTGCGCGTGCCAGGGGAGTATAAGATCGGCTGTGCGCTATCGCGGGCAGCCAATTTTTGATGCCAACACCCCCTGGCACGCTTCGGCCTCCGCGGCCCCAACCCACGGGCCGCCCTGTTTCCAGATTTGACTGGCAGCGGCGGAAGCATTAGAGACACACGGCTTACGCTTGCGTGTCGTATTTTGGTCCTTACAGATGCCTACACTCGAGCTGACAACAGTTCTGCGCTGACCAAAGCCGCGCGACTACGCACATCTTCCCATCGGACATCGTGATCTACGATCGACAGCAGCTGTGACGCCCACTACGAGCAGCTCCGGATAAAAGGGGATGCTGGCCCCTTGAAGCTTCACTGGCAGCGGCAGCAGCATTTGAGACACATGGCTTACGCTTGCGTGTCGTATTTCGGTCCTTACAGGTTAGAAATCGTATCAGTATCTACTTTTTATGACTTATGTAAATATTGCTGTTGCCGCTGCCATATCTTGACTTGTTGTTCTTGTTTCTGTCACCCTATTCCCTTATTCCAAGCATGACACCTGATCCTGAAATGTTAAAAATTTTGAAAGAAATGTAGCAGGAAATTCGTGACATGCGCGCTTCTCTGGAACGAGAATTTAGAAAGGAAAACAGAGACGTAAAAGCTATCATGGAACTGATTAACCGATGTTTCGAAGAAATGAAAGTTAGCATGATAGCCATCCAAAAGGAAAACGCAGATATTAAGGTTCAGAATGCTTGTCTTCTGTCTGAGTGTGCACTCCTTAAAGAGCAGGTGCAAGTGAATGAACTAAGAATGGTACCCCCCCCCCCCCAACTAGAACAATACTCAAGAAGTAAAAACCTAGAAATCAAAGGTATTCCAGTTACGCAAGATGAAAATCTCCCGAAAATTTTGCAGAACATTGGCCATGCTGTCGGTGAATCAATTATACAGGACGATGTTGAAGTATGCCACAAGATTGCAACAAAAGGCTCATCGCAGCCAAACGTTCTTGTACAGTTTTACAGCAGATCGAAACGCGATGCAGTTTTAGAGAAGGCTAGAAAGAAAAGATTTTCAACGGCTGATATTGGTTTCGCACAGTCTACCCTAGTATATATAAACAGCATTTGTGTTTCGAATTAAAGAAGCTACTGGGCATGACAATCGCGAAAAAGAAAGAAAAAAATTGGCGTTTTGCATGCACAAGGGACGGCAAAGTTTTCGCAAGAAAAACTGAATCTTCCCGAGCAATGCGTATAGTTTGCATCTCGAATCTTGATTAGATCGACTAGTAAAAGGATGTTTTCTTTCGACGACGTCATACCTACAAACACCTCTTCTCCTACTTTTCTCTCGCCTTGCGTAGTAGGTGACTTATGTGCAAAAACCAAGAATTCATTAACTTTCGTTCACATTAACACACAATCAGCCAGAAGTAAGGAAGACCAAATTGTTGCTCTTACTGCCTCGTTTGGTTTCACCCCAGATGTGCTCATGATAAGTGAAACCTGGTATAAAAATGAAATAGATGAACTTAGGTTGCCCGGTTATAAATCATTCTTTGTAAATCGACCCTCTCGAAGAGGAGGAGGTGTTATGTTGATGGTAAAAAACGCGCTGCAGTGCCAACTGAGTGAGTCGTTTTCCTTTGTTACTATTGATTATGAAGTGCTTTCAATTAAATGCAATGATAATGTATATTGTGTTGTATACAGACCTCCAGGTACAAACATATCAAGCTTTCTGCCCTTTATAGATGAGTACCTAAGCTGGATTAACGATAAAGGTTTCAAGCTCATCATGGCAGGTGAAATAAACATTGACTTGTTGAAGACTTCTAAACCGCGTGATGGATTTTATAGGACACTTGAATCTAATGGTTTTGCAAATTTAGTAAACTCTCCCACTCATATTTCAGCTGACTCAAGTACGCTAATAGAAGTCTTCATAACAAACACTGAAGATACAAATCTCTCATCCGGTGTTGTAGGCACTCACATCAGCGATCGCCTCCCATTTTTTGTTTTTTAAACATAACACATCTATTGGAACCACGAACGACATTCCTTTGACTGTACGGGACATTAATGCACGTAGCTTAAACAATTTTCGCAATGAAATATTGCTCGTGGACTGGTCACCTCTACTGCTTATTACAGACCCCGAGACAGCTTACGAGCATTTTTATGAAAAGTTTAAATCTGCTTACGAGAAATGTTTCAGGTACAAGGTATTGAAACCTACGCGCAAATGGGAAGTTACTCAGTGCTAGAACGCATCTGTCCCAGCTAGCCAGTTTTCGTCAAATT
This sequence comes from Dermacentor variabilis, assembly GCF_050947875.1. Lineage (NCBI taxonomy): Eukaryota > Metazoa > Arthropoda > Arachnida > Ixodida > Ixodidae > Dermacentor > Dermacentor variabilis. Next base: position 12,078,395 of record NC_134578.1, on the reverse strand, counting down.
TTGATCAGTCTCTGGGGCATTTTCCGCGTCCTGGCTTGAGGCGATGGACGCGGAACGTTCCGCAGGCCCGTGCTGCCAGAAGTCTGCAACGGCAATCTCTTCTATGAGTCAAGGCACCTGGTCAACCACCAGTGACCACTCAAGAGAGACTCCTACTCCTGTGGCCATGGATGCAGAGCCTATTGCCGGCCCGTCTGGCAAGATCACTACATTAACAAGTTCCTCAAGGAAACGAGGCACCTGGTCCAGCACCAGCGAAGACACAGAGGTCTACTCAATCACAGGTGACGACTCATCTGATGACAGCTTCGTGTCGGTGAGGAGCCGAAGGGCTAAAAGGAGGCTTATCAAGGCGTCGTCACCAGCGAGTACGTCAACCATGCAGGCAGGTAGTGAACGCTGGCCGCACACCATCCTCTTCATGCCAGTGGATTCTTCTGTCAACCTTCGAGTATTGAACAGGCAAGCTCTCTCTGTTTTTCTTGAGGGAAAGGCGCCTAACGAAATCAAGGAAGTCCGGCTGAACACACGAAAGAATGTTCTAGCTGTCGACACAACCCGTGGAACCACGCTGGAGACGCTACGACAGATAACAGATTTGGGCAACATAAATGTACGATCGGTCATACCTATGGATGGGGCCTGCACTGCAGGTGTGATCTACGATATTGACTTGGCTATTTCGAACTCGGACCTGCCAATTCTGATCAAACCGGCATACGAAGGAATGGTCATCACGCATGTATGCCGACTTGGCAACAGCCGTTGTGTGAAGATTGTGTTCAAGGGGGATTCCATCCCTTCGCACGTAAAGGTCGGTCACTTCCGACATGTCGTACGACGGTTTATCCCAAAGCCGCTTCAATGCCACAAGTGCTTTAAGATCGGACATGTTAAGGGCGCCTGCACAAACTCCCCGATATGCCCCCGGTGCGCGGAGTCACACACGGTAGATGTCTGCCGTGCCACAAACTTAAGGTGTGGCACCTGTGAAGGCACCCATGAAGCGACGTCTAAAGAATGCCCAAGAATCAAAAAAGAGTTCGAAGTTCTGAAGCAAATGGTGAGGGATAACTCAACCCATAGAGAAGCCTCAGAAAAGATCCGGCGTCGACGTCGTCATCGACGGAAACGCTCAAGACAGGGTGGAGCTCGTGCGCCGCTTGCGCCAACGCCATCATCTTCATATGGAACGCCCGAGAGCACAAGGAAGCCTCAGAGGGGAACTGCTGCCCCCGTGGAAGAGTGGCCGGCGCTTGCAAGCTCTCAGTCTTCTAAGGAGCCTCCACGCTTGATGCTCCCATCGAAGCCCGCTTCTGTCGGTGAGGCTTCAACAGTCGACTGCCAAATGATCCCGGTGCTGCGATCCATTGTGAATGTCATCAGGGCCATGCTGACAAGCATTGACACTCCATCTGCTCGTAGTGGACTACAAGTGCTCGACGCGCTGAGCCCCGTCCTAGCAAGCCTTGAGTGAAGCCATGACTGACAATCACAAGTCATTTCGTAAGGAGGTCAGAGAAGCGTCGATCCTTCAGTGGAACGCGAGAGGTCTAAGATCTCGCATCGCCGATTTTCGTCAATTTGTTCTCACTAACCGCTTTCCAATCATTGTCATATGTGAACCAAGATTATCCCATCCAATGAGACTATCCGGCTACGAGACAATATTCTCATCAAGAGACATCAAAAGTAGCAAGGTGGTCGTGTTTATTCGCCGTGAACTCACTTACGTCGTCCAACCGGTGCAACATCACGACGACAATCAGTATGTGTGCATGACTGTTAAAAATAGGAAAGTCACCTTTGCACTCTTGGGGGTGTATCTGTCTCCATCGAGTCGATTTGACACCAAAAGACTAGAAGACATCTTGAAAACACAACCTGGTCCATGGATTATCACTGGGGATTTCAACGCTCACCATACCATTTGGGGAAGCTCAAAGGTTAACGCGACGGGAAGACGACTAGCTTCATTAGCTTCCAACAATGGTCTCTGCCTGCTGAATGACGCGAGTCCAACATTTCTGCGGGGAATAACGTACAGCAGCTGCCTCGATTTGACTTTCGTCTCCCACCGCCTCGCCACACATGTTAAGTGGTTTTTGGACATTGAAACGCACGGAAGTGACCACATCCCCACTTACCTCAAGATCAAGGGAATGTCTAACACATATACGTTCACCACGATACGAAGAATAGATTGGTCTGTCTTTACATCCCAGATTGAGGACGCTTGTCACAAAGGCCTCTCTTGTGGCCTTCAACAAGCTATTAAGAACACGGCACAGACGGCCACGCGCACACTTACGTGTTCTCCAAGGTATTCTCAATTCGACCTGGAATTGGAGCGGCTTCGTGCGATTCGCCGTCGTGCCGAAAGGAGATATCGACGCACTAAGTCAATTCAGGATCTCAGAACAGCCAGGCGAATGCAAAAGAAGATACAACGGCGCATGGATAAACTAGAGGCTCAGCGCTGGTCGAAATTTTGTGCGTCGCTAGATCCCCGCAAACCGCTATCTCAAATATGGAGAACTGTGCGAGGTCTACGTTCTGTTCCGGAACAGCGTTTCCCGTTTAAGGCCCTAGCACTATTCCAGCGCCGACAAGACATTGATGTGGCGGAAGACTTCTGTGCTATGATTGCGGGCCAGCCAACTCGCACAGGTTCGCTTACATTGAACCGTATTCCAGATTCACGCGATTCACGCATGGATCTGCCTTTCACGACGCAAGAGCTTGACGCGGCGCTCGCCCTCTGTAATCGGTCGTCGTCGCCTGGTCCGGATGACATATCTTACCGCATGCTATGTCACCTTGGTGAACGGGCACGAAGTGCACTCCTTCATATCTATAACGAGTCCTGGCAAGAGGGCAAAGTTCCTCAAGATTGGAAGCTCAGCCGCCTGGTACCGCTTCTTAAGCCTGGCAAGTCTCCCTTAGAGATTACTTCATACCGACCGATTGCGCTGGCAAGTTGCGTTGGGAAGGTAATGGAGCGAATGATCCTCGCCAGACTTGAGTGGTATCTTGAACATTACGAAATCTACCCGGACGCCATGGCTGGTTTTCGACGTCACCAATGTTCTATCGACAACGTTATCGATCTGGTAACCTATGTTCAACACCAAAAGGCGTGTAAGAGGTTATCTGTCGCAATGTTCTTAGATATAAAGGGAGCCTACGACAACGTTCTTCATGACGCCATACTTGAAGCATTGGAATCGGTGGGCCTAGGCGGTCCATTATATCGTTGGACTCGCAGTTATTTACATAGGCGGTCTCTATTTCTTAACACTGAAGCTGGCCCAACCTCGGAATATTATACGCACCATGGAGTTCCACAAGGTGGTGTCTTGAGTCCAACGCTTTTCAACCTTGTACTCATTGGTCTCGTGGAACGGCTTCCGAACACAGTTAAAATTTCAATGTATGCCGATGACATCTGCGTATGGGCATCTGGTGTGACACGGCCGCAAGTACGCGCCAGGCTTCAAAAAGCTGCCACGTCAACATCGGCCTACTTAAATGAACAAGGCCTCAAGATCTCGCCAGAAAAATGCGCATTGGTCGCGTTTAGCCGGAAGCCAATGAGATTATACGATGTCTCTATCGACGGTCAAAACATTCCTTATGTCAGGACGCACCGATTCTTAGGAGTAATCATTGATCGCGACCTCTGCTGGAGTCCTCATGTGGCCTACCTAAAGAAGCGCCTGACGGATATCTCTAATGTGTTGAAGTTTCTTGGAGGAAATGTCTGGGGTACTTCAGTACATGCAATGATGCAACTGTACAGGACGCTCTTTCTTGGGTATTTGCGATACAGCTTGCCTTTGCTGACCAACACCTGCAGAAGTAATATCCGTACACTCGAAAGCGTCCAGGCCCAGGCGCTAAGAGTGTGTCTTGGATTGCCGCGGTGTTCATCAACGGCTGAAACCATTGCGATTGCACACGATTTCCCAGCCAAGACCCATATAGTCATGGAAGCACTCAGAGCACACGTAAGACACCTTGCTCGAGCCCCTGCCCATCATCTAGCCTCACTGCCAGAGGATCGACCACGCGCTTCCTTTTGTGAAACTGTCCTGCCCTATCGTGCATACCTTCCATCAGGTTATACAGCTCCAGCGAAAGTTCCGTTTCCACCATGGTGCTTGGCTCAAGCAAAGGTTCGACTTATCGTACCAGGCATACGAACAAAAGCCCAACTCTCGTCTCCAGCACTCAAGCAGCTTTCACTGCTCTTGCTGTACGAGACGTACAACGATCATCATCATCTGTATACTGACGCTTCAACCACGGTGAATGGGTCTGCAGGATCGGTGATCTTTCCTGCAAAACCTTCCACCATAAAGATTCGACTCTCTCACCAGACTACATCGACTGCCGCGGAGCTTGCTGCTATTCGTTGTGCACTTCGGGTAATTTCTGAAGAACTACCCAAGAAATGGAGCGTGTTCACTGACTCCAAGGCTGCACTTCATTGTTTGGTTTCTGCCTTACGCCGAGGACCCCACGAACAACTAGTTCTAGAAATCAGACTGCTGCTTCACCACCTCGTCGAGCAAGGACACGACATCACGTTGCAGTGGATTCCAAGCCACTGTGGCATAATGGGCAATGAACTTGCCGACGCAGCAGCACGATCTGCACATGAGGAGGGCTTGCAAGACTCCATTCCATTCTCAAGAACAGACGCTGCAACGAAAATTCGTGTGCTTGCAAATGAATCCATCAGAACTTTATGGAACACACCAAGCTTACAGCATACACGTCTACACCGACTGGACCCATCCCTTCGACTTCGACCCCCATCTGGACTCTCTCGACTAGAAACAGCAGTACTTTGCCGACTGTGGCTTGGTGTCGCCTACACAAGATCCTTCGCCTTCCGAGTCGGTATGGACGACAGCGCGGCTTGCAGACACTGCGGCGGCGAGGAGACCATCGAACACGTGCTCTGCCACTGTCCTCAATACAGCACGCACCGGCTGTCACTAGCGACCACGTTGGCACGCCTTGACGACAGGCCACTTTCAGAACAGTCAGTTTTGGAATGCCGACGTGAACTGTCGTCGCAGCAAAAGTCGGTCAAGGCTTTGTTGACTTTTCTACGTGACAGTGGCCTATTAGAAAGACTATAAGGACCCCATTTCATCCCTTTTCATATTTTTTTTCTCACGCTTTTATTTTTGTCACGCTCTTCTTTCCGTCTTTACTTCCCCTTTCCCTTCCCCTAGTGCAGGGTAGCAAACCGGAGGTTTTAAGTCTGGTTAACCTCCCTGCCTTTCTCTCATTTGCATCTCTCTCTACGCGCAAATGTAGAAAGCCATGGGTTACGAAACAGTGTTTAAAAGAAATACGCACAAAAAATATCTTATTTCGTAACTTTATTTCAACGTGGTCTGAAGAAACCTTGCGTCAATTTAGGGTTCAAAGGAATAAATTAAACAGTCTTCTGCGCCGCGAGAGAAGGATGTACTTACAAAATTTATTTAATGTTGACGTTATGAAAAAGACAGATATTGTTTGGAAGCGTATTAACACAGTTCTTGGACTAAGCAGTTGGAATGAGTCTATTAAAGAAATTACAATTAATGGCAATGCAATATCAGAAAAGGAACTAGCCGAATCTTTCAACAAGTATTTTACCAATTTAGCAAAGAGTTCTCACGATCCAAATTGTTCGCACTATGTAACTACAAGGACCAGCAAATCTGCATTTTTGACTCCTACGACAGATAGGGAAATTATCGACACTTTCTTATCTATCAGAAATAGTAAATGTTGCGATGGCCGATGGTTTTGAAATTGGGCCTGCTAAGTTCGTACTAGATGCAATCCCTCCGGCGTTGACACACATTTATAACATTGTTTTATCTGATGGTACTTTTTCAAAACGCCTCCAGGTTGCTAAATTTATAGTGTTACACAAGGGTGGCGATAAAAACGATTTAACTAACTATAGACCAATATCCGTCTTACCAATTTTTTCAAAACCTCTGGAAAAATTAACTCACAGCCTCATTACATCCTTTACAACTAAGCATAAATTAATAACAAACATGCAATTTGGATTTACGAGAGGTCAATCTACTGAAACTGCCCTTCTAACACAAAAGGAAGTTATATTAGATTCTTTCGAACGTCAGCTATGTACATTGGGTGTTTTTATCGACTACTCAAAGGCGTTCGACTGCATTAATCATGCTACCCTACTAAAAAATGTAACTATTATGGTTCCCGAGGCGTTCTTTTGAAGTTATTAAAATCATATCTCCAACACCACGATGCGGCGGTCGGGCATGGCCTGACTGCCCCAGCGTGGGAGTGGCCCGCAGCGCGCTGAGTCGCGTACCTCAGGACATTTATTAAAGTTTTGCATCCATCCATCCATTTGCGTACTCCGCCGCGTCCACATAGTATGTCCATAGTTGCTACGAGTCTAGAGGGTGACTGCAGAGTTAGTGGGACGGTAAAAACATGGAAGGCAGAGGTGGCGGAGGAAGCTGCCTTAGCACTGGCAATAGCCTCCACGGAAGCTAACATCGTAGTAAGCGACTGCAAGACAGCCGTCAAGAACTATGCAAAGGGAAGAATCTCGCCGGAAGCACTGAGAATTTTAAACAACTTTCGTGGAGATCGCGACATCCACATTATTTGGGAACCCGCACACTCCTCCCTTCCCGGGAACGAAATAGCGCACAACCTGGCTCGAGAACTGACAGGCCGAGCAGGTGACACGCAACAAATACTGGGAACGGAGAGAGACCGGATGACCAGCTTTAACGAGCTCACCAAACACTATAAATTGGGAAGGGCCCATTTCCCCCCGGCACACTCCTCGTTAAATAGACGGCAAGCGACGGCATGGCGCCTCTTACAAACAGATACATATCCGAACCCGGTGGCCTACCACCGCTACTACCCGGACCTTTACACGGATAGATGTAGATTCTGTGAAGAAAGGGTGGACCTACAACATATTGTTTGGGCTTGTCCTCGTACACCCATACAGAATAAAATAATTAAGACCAGTGAGCAGTGGGAGACCGCGTTGCTCAGCTGTGCACCGGAAGACCAACTCAAGGCAATCCAGCAGGCCGAAGATGCCGCCAGGGCCCAAGGGCTCGAGGCCGTCATTTAGGTAGAGGCCTAGGTCTCAAATCTGCTGTGCACAAATAAAGTTTATTCCTCCTCCTCCTCCTCCTCCATCCATCCATCCAACACCACTTGCAACACGTCGTTATAAACAGTTACGCGTCCGATTTGAAACCACTTATCGCAGTAGTACCACAGGACAGCATTTTGGGCCCCTTGTTTTTTTGTATCTATATTAATGATATAGTGACTATTGACAAAGACGTAAAATTTATTGCATATGCAGACGACATTACAATTCTTGTAAACGAAAAAATGCGGAAGATCTCATAATTAAAGACAACGAGGTGCTGTCAAAATTATCATCTTGTAGTATCGCGAACTCGTTAACAATAAATGTTAATAAAACAAAGGCTGTACTTTTTAGGCCGAAAAATCGAAATATTGACACTCGTACCGTTTTACAGCTTAACAACTCCATTTTGCCTATTCTTCCTTCTATTAAGTGTCTTGAAGTTATATTTGAGCAACATTTGTCGTGGAATGCTCACGTGGAAATGGTAATTGGTAAGCTCTCTCGAGTGACTGGAACACTATGCATGTTGCGTTTTTTTCTTCCAGAAAGTATTAAACTTATTTTGTACAAATCACTGTCATTACCACATATAAAATATTGCCATCTTGTCTGGGGCACTACAACGCTGTATAATATCAATGTACAGCATAGAATACAGAAAAAGGCTGTACGTTGTATACTCGATGTCCCTCACGTAACACATACTAGTCCTCTATTTGAAAAGCTCAATTTGCTGTCAATGCCTAACATTTATGAAAATTTGTTACTACGAATCATATGACCAGTATTAAAACAAGCAACGACACCGTAAAAGGTATTTCCAACTTTACAGCAAAACATAAGGCGGTCAGTACAAGGAGTTCTGAAATATGGGAATTACCAAGGCCTAGAACAAATTATACTTATCAAATGCTACGTTTTCGACTACCCTACCATTGAAACAAGGCAAACATAAAGTAATGCTTATTTCTGTGCTAGGATAAACATATATCTAGATGCGAATATGTACATAGACGTATGAATGTTCTTTGAACAGGCTCAATTCTTGTATAATCATTTTTTTATTGTGCGTATCGAATCCTTCTGCATATGTTACTGTATGAAATATTTTTCTATATTATGTCGTAATAGCGATGAACATAGTGCTGCATTTGTTTACTATTTCTTGTGTATTTTGTGATGTATTTCATGACTAGCTGTATTTATGAGAATTACTCATCATGTAAGCTTTACTTGCCAGTTATTAGTGTGGAAATCCTATTTTCCAATTACTATTGTATTTAACCGTGCTAATCCTTTGTTGCATTTGTTGCTGCCTGTAAAACGGGGCCATGCACCACGTCAAGCCTTCCTGGCTTTTTGTCCATGGTCCTCAGCATCAGTTGTATGTTGAAATAAACTTGATTTGATTTGATTTGATGCCCCCGCTACCACTTGGGGGCCCCGGAGAGCCTGCGACGCCTGCCTTAATATAACCTCAGGTGCTCTCCTGAGGGCTCCGTTTGCCGGTTACATGTGCCCTCCTGGAGCAGTGATTGTAAAAAATCCGATCCATCGTCGCGATAAAAAAAACGACCCACGACTTGTACGACACCAGTCAGAACATTGCCCCTTCAGACACAGCGATCACCAAGCGGCGTCCGCGCCCACTGCCTCACCGCGCGGGCAGCCAGCGGCGGAGCGTATAAACTAACTCGACCGCTCTCCACAATGCCGGCCTGTCTAGGAGACAAACGAATACAACGCCCGCTAAGAAACCTCCTCCGTAGTGCCTAGGCTGAGTCATATATTCAAGGAGCAAAAGCCCCCAGATTTTCTCTTGCGTCCGCTCTTACTCGCGCCCGAGCAGAAACGTCGAGCGCAGTCAAAAGCGCCACGCGCCGCTGTACCTACTAGCAATTGTAAGAACGCGGACGGATCATAGTGGGCGAAGACCGGTGGATTGGTGAGAATCGTGATAAGGCGTGAAAATGCGGCAGCCCGAGTGGATTCCCACGTAAAAGGCACGTTTTTCTTCAGAAGTTCAGTGACTGGTCGAGTGATTGCTGCGAAATCTTTCACGAACCGTCGGAAATAAGAACAGAGCCTCACAAAACTCCGGACGTCTTTGACAGACTGAGGTACAGGAAAAGCCATTACTGCTCGAACCTTCTCCGGGTCGGGTTGTATTCCGGAAGCATCGACTAGATGACCTAGCACTGTAACTATCGGCGCCCGAAGTGGCACTTCGATGAGCTTAATTGGAGCCTAGCCTTGCGGAAGACGTCAAGGATAGCTGCGACGCGCTCAAGGTGCGTCTCAAATGTAGGAGAAAACACAAGGATGTCGTCGAGGTAACAAAGGCAAGTTGACCAATTGAAACCTTGAAGCAGAGAGTCGATCATCCGTTCGATTGTGGCAGGGGCATTGCATAAACCGAACGGCATAACTCTGAATTGGTAGAGGCCATCTGGAGTGATGAAAGCGGTCTTTTCTTGGTCTTGCTCATCGACGGAAATTTGCCAATAACCCGTCCTCCTGTTTTCTCGAGTGATGGTGCCCACGCGCCTGGTTCAAGCTATCAAATATGACACGCGTGTATGACACGCATGTACGTATAGACATATATATCTATACAAAGCAGGAAAGAATGAACACGGCGTACGTGAAGATGCGTTCTTTTTTACTGCCAAACATGTCGGCTGGTGGGCCAGCCTTCGTCAGTGACCATATCACTGTAAAAAAATAACGTGTTTTCAGGTACGTCATGTTTATTCTTTTGTGCTATACGAACTGAGCCTTTTCGTTGCCACCACTATATATATATATATATATATATATATATATATATATATATATATATATATATATATATATATATATATATATATATATATATATATATATATATATATATATATATATACTTTTCACTCGTCAAGGTTTTATCATTGTTCTGATATAATAGGCCAATGCATATATTTCAAAATATTTGTAGATGAGCCACGTACATGTCTTCCATTGGCGATTGTTCTTAAAAGTGAATTGGACGCCTTTACAAGCAAGAAAAGAGGTGCAGGCACTAACATGACACAGCGTGTATTTTTTTTTACTTAGAATACTTGAAAAAAAAAGACTGCCTAATGTCCATGCATTTCATGACTAAGGAGGAATTATTTCACAGACGGACATCATTTGCAAGAAATTCGTAATCAATCTGTTTAGTGATCACGTTTTGATGCCCAAAGCATTGCTAAATGAGATAAATACCTGAAAACACTGGGATTGTTTTAAAGCACATAGTACACACGCGTAACAAATCCGGTATGAGAGAGAAAAATATTGTCATTTGGAAAGAGACAATGAGGTTTCGCTCCTGAGCAACGTGGGGCACTTGCGGTCCTACTACTGGCGCAGCGCGCTGGGGCAATGACAGCTTGACCGAAGTCTCAGATAGACCTTGTATTTGGTGCAGTGGACAAATATGTCTCTGGGTATGCAGTACCATGCATCCGGGTGAGTTCAGGCCAGTGATTTACACCGTTGTACATAATGTTCACCATCTCGGGGCTACCGGATGAGTGAGCTGCTTCGACGCAGCAACTACAAATCAACTATAGTCTTTGATTTTCTGTGTCCTCCGGGTCACTGTAGAGATTAACGTCCGATGTATCTTCCCATCTGGAAGTAAAGTGAGATCATCGGTGTCCTCATCTGTTAAAGTCTGCTTCTTCTCTTCTCCATCTTACTGTTCCTCGAGTATCATATCACAGAAAACAGCCAAACATTTTTTTGAAAGAAATGAGGGCAATCTGCTTCTTCGTGTCTCCAACTAAATAAACGAACATGGACTTACGAACCAGCACTACATTGTGTTTTTCACTATAATAAAGACAGATCCATTTCAGCTGATCTGGATCCAGCTGATATTGTTCAGATGATTCCAGCAGCCGATATGCTTTTCGGACGAAATTTAAGCTTGTTCCAATCACACGCACCAATTATGGCAAGCAAACACTAAGCCACCAAGTTCCCATGGTAATAAATCAATTTCCCTTTGGAACTGAATATTACCTTCCACAAAAAGGGTTTAAAACTACAATGAAGAAATACCTATTGGAGCAAACGGAATGAGATATTCATTTAGTCGACAGACTTTGTATTCATTTGTATTTATTTTACTACCTCTCAGATGTCCTTTCTCTAACGCACATGTGCAAGCTTTGTGATATTGTTTCTGTGTTTTAGGACTGACATTTTGTTTGTAAAAAAGTTATGTATCTTTATACCACTAATACGATAAGTTGTGTATGCGATTTATTCTTTTCTAATGCAAATTTAATGCATGTTAACTTACTGCGTCATGCTTTTTACAACGCTTGATAAATTCATTGTGAATTTGTTGTGAAGTGCTCGTGCACAATGCCAGCTGTTCTACGGGAGACCAGGGCCTTGTCAGGCTCTTGCCTTTTGTATTGGCGCCCTCTTTTCGTTGAAAAGAAAATAAACTTTCACTTTCACTTTCACAGCGATATGGACAGGCTGGTCCGCTTAGTACAGCCGTGAAAGCTGCGAAAATCACGATACGCGCACACATGCCTATCACAATACAGCCAAGTACCACGTGCACGTCTGCCCAAACATCTGGATGCGAACGCGCATCCTTATTTTGCCCGCGTTTCACGAAAAGCTACTGCGCGCGTAACGCTACGCACATAACCACATGTGCTCAATGTTGCCACAGAGCAATACCATTTTTTTGCGGATTTGTTACTTAAGAACAGAACGTTATGAACGTGCATAACTGCCACACATAGAACCGCCTATGTCCCCTGACGCAGACTAAGCTAAAAATTCATTTATATAAAAGCCTATTTTTTGTTGTGAAAGCACACATTCACTGGCCTACGGTGTTCATACATGGGGCAGTGGGACGGAACATCTGTGCCTCCTTTGTTCTCCTGGAACAATGAACAGGCAGTGCGCTCCCCGTTTCCATTTTCAAGGTGGAGAATACTCAGGCCTACCACGAAATAGCTTTAGACCTGTCAATTCACAGTACTTGACGACCAAAAAATTTTTTTGAGTTGTTGCTTCTGGGCAACGCCGAGCATCAAAGGGTTGCATTAATTCACTTAGTTACGAACATTGCGGCTCATGTTTACTGTCGAAAGTTGAAAGGAATCGTCACAAAAGTGTAGTTTTGTGTTTCTGCAATTCGTGATGCCTTCCCGTTCCTCCCCTCCTATGCGGACCGAAATAACTACAACGAGAAACTGGCGTGAGATTAGTCGTTCGATTTGCATAATTACGCTCACGGCATCGTGAAGCACGGCTCTCCATTCAACCCCTCTGTGACGAAAAAATTGCGTTAAAATGAAGACGCACTCGCGCATCCCTCTACTCATAAGCTGATCCTGATTTGTGGTTTGCGTAACTCGCGTTTACACACACAGTCACTTCAGCAGCAGGAGCTGGATGGACAGCTCTGTCGCGCGGTATGGCCACCCTTACAAGAATGCCTATTAACATTATTTAGAACTTCTACCAGCTTTCTATGTACTTTATTGACAGTCTATTTACATTTACATTTTAGTAACATTTGTTCATACACTGTCAAAATACTTCTTTCTTACTTTTGTATAAAGAATGTTTTAAGTACACCGTGAAAAGACTTCCTTCTTACTTTTGTATAAAGAATATTTTAAATACATCGTTAAAGTACTTCCTTGTTACTTTTTCATAAAGAATATTTTAAATACACCGTTAAAACATTTACTTTTTACTTTTGTACAGAGAATATTTTATATGCACTGTTAAAAGACTTCCTTCTTCTGTATAAAGAATATTTTAAATATATCGTTTAAAGATTTCCTCCTTACTTTTGTATAAAGAATGTTTTAAGTACACCGTTAAAAGAATTCCTTCTTACTTTTGTATAAAGACAGACAGACAGACAGACAAGAAACTTTATTTAGTCCTAAGGGACTATGTTAAATACATCGTTAAATGACTTCCTTCTTACTTTGTAGAAAGAATACTTTAAATACAGCGTTAAAAGACTTCGTTTTTACTTTTGTATAAAGAATATTTTTAATAAACCGTTAAAAGACTTCCTTCTAACTTTTGTATAAAGAATATTTAAAATACACCGCTAAAAGGGTTCCATCTTACTTTTGTATAAAGAATATATTTAATACACCGTTAAAAGACTTCCTTCTCGCTTTTGTATAAAGAATACTTTAAATACACCGTTAAGAGACTTCCTTCTTACTTTTGTGTATAAAATATTTTAAGTGCCCCGTTACCATATCTTCTTCTAGCTTTTGTCTAAATAACAACTTTAGTACTCCGTCAAAAGGCTCGTTATTTTCGTGTAAAGAAAGTGTTACTATGCTTAATCAAAATATTTTTTTTTCTGAAGGACATGCATCCTCAGTACGTCCATAGCTCGTACTGCTTGCCGAAAAAATATTTAGAATGGGAAGTAAGTTGAGAGTTCTTGTTAAATTTTTCCAACACACATTAAAGGCGATATATGACATACTCAGGAACCAAGGTCTTCGTTTTAAATCACCAATCCAAGTCGGTAGCGAATTGCTGACTGAGTACTACTAAAATATTAAAAGAAATATGTTCGTGAAATGTTAGAACTAATCTTTTTAAAGGTTCTACTGGACTATAGGAGCACGCGGTGACGTCAGCATATTTCTAGAAAGTTTGCTTCAGCTACACCACCTGACCGGTGTAATAGTGGAGTACTGTGCAGGCCGCGCACCAGTTACACAGCTTTATCCCGGCCTTAGGGCTGGTTAATTAAAGGCCGATTTGCGCTTGAGCAGTGACACCGCCCGCTTGCCGCACGCGTGCGGTCGTGCGGAAAACTGCCCCCATGTCGTACACTGCTTCACAAATTTTGGCATACACTGGGCTCATACGCGCAGTGTAAGCCGTGATGCGTACCAGTCTGCGAAATGTGCAAATTTTCACCCGACCACATGCATGCGGACCGGCGGGTGGTGCGGCGTGGGGCTCGAGGGTAAATTTGCCCTTAACACACACTGCTATTTCAAGGACACCAATTGGCATTGCGACGACATAATCAGGTCCAGTGCACTCCGCGATATAAATAGTACGCCCTAAGCTAGGACGTGTCAGCACAATAGCGTCACAATATTTGTTAAAAGAAAGAGAAAAAGGCCGAAACTCAGGGCAACACGGCGCTGCAACATTGTCGCTCAAATATCCAGAAGGCTGCAAAACCCAGCTGCTGCTGAGTGAGCGCGAGTGTCGACCTGAGTAAGCGCACAGATCGAATGGAAAGAAAAACTGAACTCTCTACAAGTGGTGTCACCTTTCTGTCAAAAAAGAATGAAATTATCATTACTGTATAGAAAAATATAGCTTTGTTTGTGTCCCTATTCGCATGCCTTCGTACTTGCCTCCAGCCACGGCTTCTGTACATTAAAGGAAACCAATAGGACGTCGCATCGAAGTGTAGGCAAAGTAACTATGTCAATTGACCTGCCTTACGGCGATAGTAGCTTGATGTGTGAGAAACCAGATCGAAAAGGGATATTTATGCACTCTTAATATTCAATGCTTTCGCTTCTTAACACGGCGACTAAAATTCTGAGCTCCGACAAGGTGCTGCGGTGAACTTGCGAGATCCGCAATTATGGCATTCCAGATACCAAGAGCCAGGATATCAAACGCCACGCCTGTGCCGTGCTTCGGGCGTCTGAAAACCGCTAACGTCATGTCCGCCACGCTTTGGACATCTATTTAACTATAAAAATACTTCTAAATTATACTTCAGCATTATTTTGCGTTGGGCGCCACGAAGCAAATTTTTGTGTTTGAAAGCGACAAGTGCTGAAGGATGTTTTTCCGCGAAATAGAATAACCACATAATTTCCCCACATGATCTTATTATTCTATTTTTGTTACATCGGGAGAAACAAGTCAGTTTTCAGAACAATACCTGTCTGCAAAAAAATTATACAGCCCCTAAGTGCGCAACAAAATTAAACTGGCTGTTTTGTCAGGTTCTTTTCCAACCTGGGCCATACCCTTCTGGGAACTGCACTCGTCCTTCTGAGTGCAGTTCCCAGAAGGGGATGCGCACACAAAGCTCGGCCACACCTGTCACTGAGAAGCGATGAATGTCTAGGTGTCAGTCAAGCCTCCCTAGGTAAGAGGGGGTCATGGTTCGGCGTAAAGAGCGGCTTTGGTTCCACGGTGGTCAAGGCGAAGTAGGTGGATGTAAAGAACGTTACATGCCTCCCCACGTATGCGCACAAATTTGACAGTGGTCCGAGTTCCTTTGCGACGCCGGCGTAGTATCGTCGGTGCCTGTAGGTGTTCGGTCGCGTATCGTAGTAGCAATGTAGCTATTGGTGCCGCTGTTTATGCTTATGCTGTGTTGTGGCTGATTCATCGATTCAAGCCAACCAGCAACGTGCTTGCTAAGCCTAGGGTGCTCTCTTCGTTCCGTGATGTGAACGTTTCTGCAACTTCTCCGCCAGCTGCAATGCAGTGTCGTGTGAAGTGGTCTAATATTGGCACTGTCCGTGTTTTAAACTGCACAATGCACAAATAGCGAACAGCTGTTCCTCAAGACAGCACTGCGCCGAAGTTTTGTCCGTCTCCAAATTATAATAAAAGGTATGTTCGGTTCCATCATTTTTCATGAACATATTATTTTCATGTTATTTTGATTTCAGTTTTTGATGCCGCATTTGGCAGGTTATTCTAGCGCGAACTGTAATGACGTGAAATGTTTAAGGAACAATTTTCTTACATACTTGAACTATGCCGCGTCATGCGGTTCGCTTGAAGTTGCTATAAACACTAAGCGTAGAAATACATCGTTTCCACAGCGGTCGCAATGACTTAATGTCTGCTAAATATTGTCTGATCATGAACTCCTTCTTTGCATTTTCCTACTCTGGCTGTACAGGATGAGAGATAGTGAAATATTGAGCGCATAGTTTCACGGTTCACAATGACATATGTTTCAGGGAACTGATTCATAATAATTTTCAATGAACACAGCATCGATGATTTGAAAAGAACAGAGCAGAGTGAACAGAAAGGAAGCTTTATTTCAGTGAGCGTGCAGGGCTCTTACATGCTCGGGAGAGGGCCAATAACTCGTTCGCAACAGATTAATTCTCCTGCCAGCCAATGTTGAAGGTACCGTTCAGGCCGAGCACCCTGCCGCAAGAGTCATCGTACATCTGGTACGAGGGAGTGCCGCCGCAGAACATGTGGAAGATGAAGTCGCAGTACTGGGCACGGCGGTTAAACGATGACACACGACGCCACATGGCACAGCCATATCCTGCCAAAAAAAGACAGGTTGCTTTGATGATTACTACACTCTTAACCTCGGTCTATATAACTTTTACTAAGTCAAACATATTAGCAGAATGGTCTTCTTACAATGTTCAGGCTATGTGGAACGAATATTCTTGAGCGGCAGCTCTTCCTTCTGTCGCGCTTCTTGTCACGGCTGCTGAATATAGCTCTTATTATTTTAAACATTAGATTCATCAAGTGGAATGTCTTAATTTCGTTTCACGCAAGCTTCATTACGAATTGGAACATATTTGCAAGCATCTTCCATTTTTGGGGGTCCTAACAGCGCATAAAACGACGACGACTGGAGAAATGAGAGCACACACCACAAAGGGCTTCGGTGTTCGTGTTTATATTCTGGTCGTCCATCATGAACCACTCGCATACATCAATTCAGCGAAATACATCAACAGTAATGCTGCGCTGGAGCGTATTGTTTATGGAATACGATTTCAATGTGGAGTACATTTGAGGCAGCGACAACATTGGTGCACATTACTCAGTAGAGTGCAGATGTCAAAATGATCTAGGCTGTACATTTCTTGGCTAAAGTTCCCCGTTGCTAAAGAGTTCCACACTGACTGTGCTTGTAGTATGTATGCCTCAAATACTGTGTTCGTGTGTGAGAAAAGTAGTTTCACGGAAAACAATGACGGAGACCAGTGAGCGGTGGTCTAGTGCGGCTTGCTAGCGCTGGTGTGTATACGACTGACGAGGCTTAATGGTGTGTTGGCGGGGAAGGAGACGCGAAGGCGGTGACACTGATACATGGAGATCCGACGCAGCTGATGACCCCCAGCCAGCTGGGCACCGCTGAGCAGGTGTGGGGTCCAGGGCCGCTTTGCGTTCCGGCACTACCGGAGACTTGTTGCTCAGATTGAGGGCGGCTGGTCGAACAATGGTTACTGAACGCCAGGTCTAGGGCATGTGTGGACGCCTGGGCTACCTGCTAGACAGTCCTATCCCGCGACCCGGTAGGTGGCGTCACCCCCGTGTACGCCTCCCACGCCTCCATTACGCCCTTTCAGCTTCCATCAGGCAAAACCGACGGCAACAGCAGCGACTTCACCGTGTCGGCCAGTTGAAGCCCTTACGGACCAACAGCACCATGAGGATGACGCGCTGTTATTGACTTGATCGTCGCTTTAGTGTTTAAGGCTTAGCGTATATGTTAGCTGTTGCCGAGGGGACTTTCGCACTTTGCACAGTGGTTGAGGCCACGTCAGCTGCTCAGAGTGCGTGTTCTCGTGTGTACATTGTCACATTTTATTTTTGTGCTTGAAAATACATTTGCATGCTCTGCTATGGCGCTTGTCTTTTTTGTTCCTTTTAAATTCACTGCACGTCTGTAAGCGTGACGAGCGTACGGTAAACAACTGCACGATAACGACTTTACGATGCACACAAGGAAATTCCCAGGAATTTGGAGGCATAAAATGATCTACAGCGGGTGTACAAGAGATGTCACTGATATTATTTCATGTAGTATTATAAAACATTTGTAGCTTTGTTTCTTCTCTTACTGCAATCTGTAGTGGCGACTCCAGGTAATAGTCCCCAGGGGAATATAGCTAGCCGTTTTTCGTGTCAAACATACATCGAAGGTAACATGTACTGCGTATCTGAAAAAGTACTTCGATAATAGTTACCTTTTAGCGAACAAGAAGCCTAATTTGGCTCTAAAAAGCAACATATAATTACAATTCGTGACGGTGGTAATATTAGGAAGTTCTTGGTAAACATACCGTTAAGAGCATGGAAGTAACGCCCAATGAAACAAGTGTGGCAATCTTTGAAGATCGTAAGAAATTGTAAATTGCCCGCACCTGGAAAAAAGAAAATGGGGTCAAGTCGCATTAACACTTCCAAATGAGCCTTGAATGCCGGAAAATGTCGTTGAAAGCTCTCGAAATGCACGCTCAAACATTGATAATGAAATAAATAATATTACCGCATGAATACCTATATCTAAAGGTAAGACAATGCATTACAAAATCCACACCTACCGAAACGACAATTACCAGATGGCAACTCTGATGTTTTCCATTTGCTCTAGATTCATGGGACCACGTTGTTGCGGTAAGGCGTAAGTACGGTTGGAAATAACTGGAAATAGGCGGTACTTGCTGAGCAGTATACAGTATACGAGCTGGCGGACAACGCAGATAGTGCGGCAGTATAGCCGGCGAAGCATTTACTTTTGTAAACTTGACCTAAAGCTATACGTCACTCAGTGCAAACAAAATGTGGCGAGCATTCGCAGTGGCGGCTGAGTGGCCTTTCCGAAGGAACTGCTTACTGTTGTGCTGCAATGAGAAGGAGTATCCAACCGACATTGCAGAAATTTTATCGAAGAGAACTGCCTCTCTTCAAAGCGCTTGTGGCCGCGACGATGTAACAATGCTATTTCAAATCTTTGCATTCACCTGCTTCGTCAGTCGACCTGTGCCTTATCACCATATATGATTTCTAGCTCATAACAGGTTGGTGATAAGAGAGGAGTAAAATAGAGCGAAAGGAATCCTCAAATTTCACCAGCCGTGTTCAACTAAAATCATTATATTTCTAATTGAATTAAATTGTGATATTTCGTGGTGCTTTCGCTAACCGTGACTCATCGCTTTTGTACTGACTTACCTTTGAAGGACAAAAAGTTGTACAGATTCCCTGCGCGGTATCCTGGCGTATTAGTCAGAACGTGACGGCCGACACTGCAAAAGAAATTAGCTCGTTTCAAGCCAATTTCGATAATATTAACGGCGGCATGCGCAGAAGAATAACTCAGTTGCATACGTCTGTGCACAATAAAGTACTTTCGTAATAAGAAGCCTTTGCGTTTTTATTTAAAGCTCCTTTTCCTGTGACTTGCTCAAAGGTCGCATTGAACGCAATTGAGCGCCATCCTCTGTGGCGTTGTGAGACTTATATATTGAATTTTTAGCTGGTGAGTAATGATTACTTCCTCGTAATCGCAACAATATAATACTCAACGAAATAATGCATATAATCATTTATTTATTTATTTATTTATTTATTTATAAGCGCGTGTTAATTGTTAATGTAATAGATAGCAAACTTCAGAACGAAACAGGAAAATTACGTGTCTTCGTCTTGTTTAGGGCTTGTCTTTTTCACGCTTAACCTAGTAGTGGGAGCTGTGTGGCGCGGGAAGGCAACAGGATAATTTGATAATTAGAATTTTTTAAACATATGTTTTTGACGCAACTGATAATAACAATACGCTATGTTTAATGTTTCCCCAGTGAAAGTTATTATAAATGCCTTGTTCAACTTCGCAACAACAATGCACCAATTCCTGTAACTGTCATCGCATTGATTCAATGCACACCACATCAGGTACAAAAAAAACAAAAACAATAAAGAACTTGCCATTTTGAGTCTGTTTAGCGACTGCATTACGCGGCAACTGCTTAGAGCTCATGTTATATTTGGTGCCGCTAAGTTAGTATTAAAGCTACGCAGACGTCTGCTGTTATATCACTTTATGCACAATATAAAATTTCAATATCGCATTGAGGCGCTGATATATCGCATTTCATTCGAACATCATTTCGAACATTTTTGTTTCCACAAAAATGTTATGACGCGTATTTAGTGATTGAGGCGTGCGTCCCTTTATAACTTTACCTCGTGACGACTGGGGCCTGCACAAATATTCATGAAAATGCTGTAGGCGCTGTGTAAATTCATATTTCGGTCGCAGTATTTCTGCACATGCACCTTTCTTTATGGAAATTATCGAGTGTTACCTTGATCCGTATCCACGTCCGGAACCATCCTGACACCAAGAGTACCTTACGTTCATGCTGTTACCTATGACCGGTCCAATTCTCTCATATTTCACGCATCTAGCGCTTCCGCCGTGGAATGGATCGTAGGGATAATTTCTCTTGACCATGAACCAGATGCCGCGGTCGGGATAGCACTAAACATGGGAATGAAAAAGAATTGTATTAACGGTCTTGCAGCATTTGCAAATAGCATAAAACATGTCTAGTATACTTGTGTTGTCAAACTTCAGTAAAACAGTAGCCAATGTAACTATTGTTGTTGCCTAGGGCCTGACCACATTCGCCCAAAATGCCTGAGAGCCCGCAACACACGATCCAACACCGGCTCCTTGTACATCGGACTGTCCATTTAACTGGAATATTGTTTGGTTTGTCGACAAGTCGTCTTTATCTTAACCTTGCAAAACTGTATTCACTTTCTCAAGTGTACATCCCTTACTCCTCATGACTACGATCATCATCCCCATCATCTTCGGCAGCGTTAAAGCATGAACATCAACAACCCGTTGAAGATAACTTGAGCACTAAACCTTTTCAATGAATTCGCAGTTACTATTCTACTCCCCATCATATGTCTTCAACTTCATTAATTACTATAATTACCAACCACTTCTGCCTCATTTTCTCTCTGGGCAGAAAATCAGTAACCAATATTGTGAATGCCCTCGGTTTTTTGTTGGCTTTTTTGCATAAACTGCCCAACTCATACTCTAGCTTTTATTTTAAACTTCGTTATCCGCTACTGAAGCCTTTCTTTAGTGCCAATTGCCGTTTTCCCATCTTATGTGGGGAATATGTGCCACAACTCGTCATTTGGCTTACGTTGTTCGGGAACGCCCGGCTACGGTGAATGGAGGCCTGCTGTAGATAATTGCCGAAACGAAATTTATGGTGCTCACTCAGTTTAGATTTATGCAGTCGCTCCTTATCTTTTTTATGTCGCCACAAAGCGCTTCAACTATACGAGGAACTGCGTCCACTAGGCCACGTAAATGGAATGCGGGATGGAGCGTTCCCAAGGAACATTGGAACTATTGGAGGCGATATATAGGGAACTTCGGTATAATGTTGTGAGACCTTAAGTGTTCCTAATTGCGCGCCTAAATTCGAGGAGACCAACATTTTTACTTTAAACTCCACCAGAACGTGGTCCCCATATCTGAGATTGGTCTTCACAGCCGAAGCTCAGCGTGAAGGCTTGGCCGCTATCTTACGATTATCGTGGAAGCAATCCCGGTGGTGACCACCATCCGTGTGCTAGGCCTCCTCATGCAAGCTCACGGGCGCAACAGCAACACAATTCATAAACTGGAAGCATGCGTTCAGCAGACGATGCGACTCATTTCAAGAATTGCCAACCGACACTCTGGCATGAAAGAAGCCAACCTCATAAGGTTGGTGCAAGCCTTCGTTCTCAGCCGCATCACCTACATCACCCCGTACCTCTGCCTCAAAGCGGCTGAGAGAGAGAAAATAGAGGGGATTATCCGGAGGGCCTATAAACAGGCTCTTGGGCTACCTATAAGAACGGCCAACGCTAAATCGCTAGCCCTAGGTGTGCACAACACCCTCGATGAACTAGTAGAAGCGCACCTTATATCTCAATACGAAAGGCTAGCTCAGAGTGCCGCCGGGCGAATCATCCTCCAGAATCTCGGCATAAATTACGAGTCGATGCAAAGCATTAAAGTAGACATTTCTCACGATCAGAGGCGCCATCTCAAAATTAATCCACTCCCTAAAAACATGCACCCCGAATTCCACAAGGAAAGGAGGGCCGAGCGGTCCAAAGCCCTACATCAGAAATTCCACTCCTTCAATGACGTAGTCTATGTCGACGCAGCAGAATACATAGAACGCAACTTTATGTCCCTTGCAGTGGTGGACTCCTCAGGTCAAATACGCGCTGGTGGTTCAATTCGCACCAGAAGCTCCGAAACAGCGGAAGAGGCGGCTATCGCTCTGGCAATAGCCTCCACACATTGTCATTACATTATTAGCGATTCCAGAGCAGCGGTACGCAGATTTGCGAAAGGTCGGGTCTCGGCTCCCGTAAAACACATAATAGACACAAACCAACACCCACGACCAATCCAGATCATTTGGGCACCAGCACACTCCTCCCTACCCGGCAACGATGCCGCCCACACCGCCGCTCGAGGACTCGCCAACCGAGCACCCGGACGGCTCACGCTAGGGTCAGGGAGGGATCGCATGGTCAGTTACCAGGAAATAACTCAGCACTACAGGTTAGCCAGGGCAGTGTACCCGCCAGCACACAAATCGCTTAACAAGCGACAAGAAGTAGCTTGGAGACGACTTCAGACGAACACCTACCCCAACCCCGTAGCCTATCACTACTACTACCCGGACCAATACCCTAATACATGTAAGCATTGTAAGCAAAAAGCGGATCTATTCCATATTATGTGGTCGTGCCCAGCCGAAAACCACACAAATCACGAAATAAGTAGTACTGAGCAGTGGGAGGCCGTGTTGCTCAGCTCCGACCCTGACCTGCAGGCCAAGGTCATCGAGAGAGCTGAAGAAGCCGCCCGGGCCCAGGGGCTCGTGGCTGCCTAACAACAAGGTCATCCGTCAATACCTTGTTTTCAAATAAAGTCTTTACTCACTCTCACTCTGATTATAGGAGACGCGATTTGGATACCGCCCAGCGCCGGATGAATTTTAAATATATTTTTTGCCATTGAAGTGTGGTTCATACTAAGGCACACAGTTGTCCAAGTTCGCGTCAAAGTGGTTAATTGAAGAGAAGCAGATGGCCTATTGGCGCATGCCCAGTGACAAAGGCCCAACGACCCAAGTTGACGTCAAGGAGGTTCGCTGCTGAAGAGCGGCAGATACCTAATGACCGAATTTGGTGTCTGGTTCACTGAAGAGCCACATACTACATTCAGCGACACATACGCCGTGCCATATACCCCGTGAACAAAGTTGTTGCAAAGGTTGGTTTCGAATCCCGTTCCATCAGCACAGCAGCCCGATGAGCTACTCAATATTGCATGGACTGCCCACTCCCAGTAACACAGGTTGGCGAGAAACGGGTTCACTGATGAGCGGCGCGTGACCCAAATTTACTCGACGCTTGGTTTCAAACCGGTCTCCCTCATCACAGCTGAGCGATGGTATAACCACTACACCATTTACTGCCTAATGACTCAAGTTGGCGGAAAAATGGTCGAAGACATCGCCAAAGACACCGTCCCCGGGAAGTACATGAATGACTCCAATAACGCTAATCGCATAAAAGAAGAATAGAACGTCAGGACTTACGTTTTGGAATATTTCCAGTTGTGGCTGAATTTCCGGATATGATTGTAATGAGGTGCTCCGTTGCAGAGCAAATATAGATATGGTAACCAGAAAGACGGGAAGGGCAGACATTGTTACGGCCGGCCAGAGGAAACTGGTGAAGGCTCTCCACGATGGAATCCTTTTTATTTGCAATATCAGAGAAAGAGGGGAAGAGGGTAAAGCAGCTGAAATGAATATCGAGTGTTACCACTGCTCCCGGTATAATTTTAGCTGCCGTATGTCGTTGCTTAGCTTTTTATATGTTTATTTGTTTTTCGTAGGTCAGTGTCTGGTTCATTCGGCGCCGAGCTTTGGATGTAAGCCTCTCGAGTGACATGAAAAAAAGAAGGATGGCTCAACAAGAGTTGGAAAGACAATATGGAGAAAGGTTTTGCCTATGCAATAAATTTGATTGATACACATTGTATGTTGGGGCTGAATAAAAAGAAATACGAAAGCGTTTTGTGCAGAAATCATCGACAATGATTGACATTGCAAGTGAGTAGCCGAACGGTCCAAGAATGCTGTGCATTAATAAAGGAACGGTGCTCTTGACGACACGTATTTGTTGGAGTCAGAATATATACGTAGTGTTCGTTGTTTCGTAGGTGTAATTCCGTAGCAAATAGATTCCTTAGCCAGCACTTCCTCGGCGGTAGTACAGGTAGACAGCGCGTGCTTTTCAAAGAACTACGACAATTGACTGTTGGCCCTAGCTCTCCTACGCACAACCTTTGCGATAGAGAATAGGGACCCCAGAAAGTATGGCCCGGGAGAGTGACGTGGCAGAAGGCGTCTCAGCTATCTCATTCGTTCGTATTGCCGATTGATTGGGAATACACTGAAGGCTGATGATGAGTGTGGGACGGGCGGGCCGGTGTTGGTTCAGTGTATTATTTAGGGTATGGAGAAAATTGCTGGATATGAGAGCGTGGCATGCAGCCTTACTGTCCCTGCGAATGCGCATTGTACGGGGGGTGCAAGGTGGACAAAGTGGCGACATTAGCAACGGCGACGAGTTTTCCTAGAGTGTTCTGAAGTTAAGTTGAATTGTTAACTCCGCGAGAGAAAACCAGTCTTGTCCCCAATTCCTGTCTGAAAACCTCGGCCTTACGGGCAACGGGACGCAACGTGTAGACGACCCATTCTTCTGGAGTGTTTGCTACGTGTAGCGCACGAGTTCTTCGTCTCTCGAGATTAGTGTGCGCTGCGTGTGACGCCGGATGGATTCAACTAGGATCTTGTAGAGCGTAGCCGTAGGGGGCTTGTGGCGGTGGACACTGAGAGAGTGGTCCCATTGCAGTTTCGTGAGGAAAGTGTGGCCTCGAAATGTGTTCATGGGTCGCATGAACTGAACTTCTTTATGCAATTGGAACAACTAGCTTACTTCTAATTTTAATTTGAAGTAGGCTAGTTGGCTTGTGTCTTAGTGATGATGGTAGGTAACAGTTGCTACATGGCTTGCGGAATAGCGAGAGCCATGCGGAGCAGTTGGTGCTCTTTGATGCTTCGGAGGCGTCGAGTAGTGGGTGTGAGAAGCCGATAGACCTAGAATAATTGTACCGTAATTTTTCTGAGCCATTCGTGCGCGTCACGGTTATCTTGTAGCCAGAAGCAGAGGGCTTTGATCTGATGCTTTCTCGGTATGGATTTGAAACTCTGTCAAGAAGGTGTCAATTTCTGCGCATGGGTCTTGATCACCCGTCAAAACAAGCATCGCCGTCAAATGCAGTCAGATGACGATGAATGTTGATACGTGCACAACCTTCCACAGTCATAAATTTGATTACAGCCCGCTGTTTCAACCGGACGCTACCACCGGACACGATGGAATAATTGATTTCTCTGGAGCAAGCAGAGATAGGATAGTGAGGCGAGTGTCATTATATACCTTAAACATCAGTGCGTTAATGGCAGACTTCAAAATATTTGCAATACTGTTGGAAAAGTAGGCGACTTGAAGGCATTACCTTCTGAATCGCCCACGTATAATAGCGCAGCCTGTCTCTCCTATACTTATGGCGTGGCAGTATTGAATGCCTTATTCTTTCGAAATACAATTTCTTGGAAGTAAGCACTATCTGTGCTTGTGTTTTCTTTATCCTGGTCTTCGTGGGATCTTGAAATATTAAAGTTACTTGTGCAGGGAAGCCCTACTTGCCATGTTTCGTGTAGTTTTCCTGACATCAAACTGCGACAAATCATTTTGCAGGCAGAAAACAAGCACATGGCTACAGCTATCAATGAAGAAATGACTTCATCTATGATGGCGCGCCCTTGGATATTAGAATGAAGGTACACGAAGGCATCACCAGCATCGCCTGTGCCTTGGAACATTGGTTTGTGTAGCATGGGCACAAGACTTGTCACCACATACAAGGCTTAGTGCAAGATCTAAATATATTACAGGAGGCTAGAATGAACCTCCCTCCACGCAGTCACTCCTTCTGTATATGTGGTAACTAGGAACCATCTCAGGCAGAACCCTAATTTCTGATAACGTGTTTTTTGTCAAAGTTGTGATGCCGTGCATTTGGAAACACATTACCTATTCTAGGCAGACCATACACAACATTTCTGTGTGCTAGCCTGACTGTAGACTTACAAAACATACAATGAAGTGCATATGTACCTTTTACAGCACTCTGTACTTCAACACCCTTATAGCACGGGCTATTATAATGCTCATACCAGCCTTACACCCGATAGGTGAATGGGTAATATATCCCTGGTTACACCCTTACGCCCCATGGGTCAAAGCGTAATATGTTGTTCAAAACACCCTGTTTTTGGAAAATAGAACTGTCATAAGGGTGTAATTTCCAATAAAATCCAGCTTTTTCAAGGGTGCTAGGGGGTTAGTTATAGGCACTCAAAAAACCCTTAGGGTTGTAAATTATTTCACAGTACAATGCGGCGACCTGTAAGGTTTATGCCTGTCTAAAGCGTGTGCTGTACTTGAGCCGGAGTTATCCTAGGTTCCCTCAGGGTGCCGCCATCTGTGTAGATGTCGAAGTGTAGGTCTGTAACGCCTCTAATTTGATCTTGAGGAAGTTTAAGGCTAGCTAGAATAGAGTAGGTGAGAGTATCGACAATTCGGGGACCACCTGCCGCCGGTATCTGACTTGGGCATCGGTCTCTTGCACCTGCACTGCAACTATTCGGTTGGCTAGCAAGTCAAGGATACAAGCATACATCATTTGACCTGGGCGTAGTGCCAGCATATCTTCGAGAATGACATCATGCGAGACGTTGACGGCAACTTTAATGCCCAAACCAACGATGGTGCGAAGTTCTGCCGTCCTGTGGTCATTGCGGAGTGCTTGTATGACGAACAGGGTGTCCTCCGTGCACATGTGGTTGCGGAAACCAAGTACCTAGGGATCGACTGGTTGTGAAATGTCTTGCAATCACAGTAGGCTGTTGTGAACCATCTGTTGCGTCATTTCACCAGCGCACTAAGTAAGCGATATATTGCGAAGGTTGGCATTTTATAGTGGTTACTGGTGTGGTTGAGGGATATGTAAGACCATGTCATGCTTGCCTGCCGCTGAAAAAACTACTTTTTTGTAGGCTTGATGGAGTCAAGTCAGAAAGGCAGCTGCGAATCGGATAAGTTTGTGAGTCCCTTGTTCGTGCTTCCATGGGGTTTTGGAACTTAAGATTCCTTGCAATTTTTATTGAAGGGCTTAACGAGCTCAAACCCCGTGAATGTGGGTTTAGAAGTGCTTCGATGGGAGCTAGCCTGGTTGCTTGGCATGGCTTTATGTTACAAGTTGCGCGGCTTCAGTGACACACGCATGGGGACGCAGAGACGTAAATGTGTCTTGGTCGTTTCTGTTTACGTGGCAATGTTCCTGTCTATGTGACGTGAGCTGCGCAACTTGCGCGATAAAGTTCGACAAGTGGACGGTAAATCTCTCTTGACCATGGCGCTCATACCCTTTGATATTACGAAGAGTGAGCGTCTCAATAGCTACTTTCGAGGCCGATTTATGTGGTTTAATCTTGAGTAACAGAGACGCTCTATCGCACGTTGTCGGATTCCGGAATGATTTGTATCACCTAGGGTTCTCCGGTCGGCACCTAATGGTTCTAAAACGAGTGCCATTGCCCCAAGGTAGGCTGTGGGTGTCTGAGCAGTGGCCTCTGCCCTGTTTCGTATCTACTGAAACTAACATTAGTGATCATTATTAACGTTCAACACTACGGAGGCAAAGGCAAGCGTAGGCAAAGTAACTATGTCAATTGACCTGCCTTACGGCGATAGTAGCTTGATGTGTGAGAAACCAGATCGAAAAGGGATATTTATGCACTGTTAATATTCAATGCTTTCGCTTCTTAACACGGCGACTAAAATTCTGAGCTCCGACAAGGTGCTGCGGTGAACTTGCGAGATCCGCAATTATGGCATTCCAGATACCAAGAGCCAGGATATCAAACGCCACGCCTGTGCCGTGCTTCGGGCGTCTGAAAACCGCTAACGTCATGTCCGCCACGCTTTGGACATCTATTTAACTATAAAAATACTTCTAAATTATACTTCAGCATTATTTTGCGTTGGGCGCCACGAAGCAAATTTTTGTGTTTGAAAGCGACAAGTGCTGAAGGATGTTTTTCCGCGAAATAGAATAACCACATAATTTCCCCACATGATCTTATTATTCTATTTTTGTTACATCGGGAGAAACAAGTCAGTTTTCAGAACAATACCTGTCTGCAAAAAAATTATACAGCCCCTAAATGCGCAACAAAATTAAACTGGCTGTTTTGTCAGGTTCTTTTCCAACCTGGGCCATACCCTTCTGGGAACTGCACTCGTCCTTCTGAGTGCTGTTCCCAGAAGGGGATGCGCACACAAAGCTCGGCCACACCTGTCACTGAGAAGCGATGAATGTCTAGGTGTCAGTCAAGCCTCCCTAGGTAAGAGGGGGTCATGGTTCGGCGTAAAGAGCGGCATTGGTTCCACGGGGGTCAAGGCGAAGTGGGTGGATGTAAAGAACGTTACATGCCTCCCCACGCATGCGCACAAATTTGACAGTGGTCCGAGTTCCTTTGCGACGCCGGCGTAGTATCGTCGGTGCCTGTAGGTGTTCGGTCGCGTATCGTAGTAGCAATGTAGCTATTGGTGCCGCTGTTTATGCTTATGCTGTGTTGTGGCTGATTCATCGATTCAAGCCAACCAGCAACGTGCTTGCTAAGCCTAGGGTGCTCTCTTCGTTCCGTGATGTGAACGTTTCTGCAACTTCTCCGCCAGCTGCAATGCAGTGTCGTGTGAAGTGGTCTAATATTGGCACTGTCCGTGTTTTAAACTGCACAATGCACAAATAGCGACTGCACTGCGCCGAAGTTTTGTCCGTCTCCAAATTATAATAAAAGGTATGTTCGGTTCCATCATTTTTCATGAACATATTATTTTCATGTTATTTTGATTTCAGTTTTTGATGCCGCATTTGGCAGGTTATTCTAGCGCGAACTGTAATGACGTGAAATGTTTAAGGAACAATTTTCTTACATACTTGAACTATGCCGCGTCATGCGGTTCGCTTGAAGTTGCTATAAACACTAAGCGTAGAAATACATCGTTTCCACAGCGGTCGCAATGACTTAATGTCTGCTAAATATTGTCTGATCATGAACTCCTTCTTTGCATTTTCCTACTCTGGCTGTACAGGATTCGAGATAGTGAAATATTGAGCGCATAGTTTCACGGTTCACAATGACATATGTTTCAGGGAACTGATTCATAATAATTTTCAATGAACACAGCATCGATGATTTGAAAAGAACAGAGCAGAGTGAACAGAAAGGAAGCTTTATTTCAGTGAGCGTGCTGGGCTGTTACATGCTCGGGAGAGGGCCAATAACTCGTCCGCAACAGATTAATTCTCCTGCCAGCCAATGTTGAAGGTACCGTTCAGGCCGAGCACCCTGCCGCAAGAGTCATCGTACATCTGGTACGAGGGAGTGCCGCCGCAGAACATGTGGAAGATGAAGTCGCAGTACTGGGCACGGCGGTTAAACGATGACACACGACGCCACATGGCACAGCCATATCCTGCCAAAAAAAAACAGGTTGTTTTGATGATTACTACACTCTTAACCTCGATCTATATAACTTTTACTAAGTCAAACATATTAGCAGAATGGTCCTCTTACAATGTTCACGCTATGTGGAACGAATATTCTTGAGCGGCAGCTCTTCCTTCTGTCGCGCTTCTTGTCACGGCTGCTGAATATAGCTCTTAATATTTTAAACATTAGATTCATCAAGCGGAATGTCTTAATTTCGTTTCACGCAAGTTTCATTACGAATTGGAACATATTTGCAAGCATCTTCCATTTTTGGGGGTCCTAACAGCGCATGAAACGACGACGACAGGAGAAATGAGAGCACACACCACAAAGGGCTTCGGTGTTCGTGTTTATATTCTGGTCGTCCATCATGAACCACTCGCATACATCAATTCAGCGAAATACATCAACAGTAATGCTGCGCTGAAGCGTATTGTTTATGGAATACGATTTCAATGTGGAGTACATTTGAGGCAGCGACAACATTGGTGCACATTACTCAGTAGAGTGCAAATGTCAAAATGATCTGGGCTCTACATTTCTTGGCTAAAGTTCCCCGTTGCTAAGAGTTCCACACTGACTGTGCTTGTAGTATGTATGCCTCAAATACTGTGTTCGTGTGTGAGAAAAGTAGTTTCACGAAAACAATGACGGAGACCAGTGAGCGGTGGTCTAGTGCGGCTTGCTAGCGCTGGTGTGTATACGACTGACGAGGCTTAATGGTGTGTTGGCGGGGAAGGAGACGCGAAGGCGGTGACACTGATACATGGAGATCCGACGCAGCTGATGACCCCCAGCCAGCTGGGCACCGCTGAGCAGGTGTGGGGTCCAGGGCCGCTTTGCGTTTCGGCACTACCGGAGACTTGTTGCTCAGATTGAGGGCGGCTGGTCGAACAATGGTTGCTGAACGCCAGGTCTAGGGCAAGTGTGGACGCCTGGGCTACCTGCTAGACAGTCCTATCCCGCGACCCGGTAGGTGGCGTCACCCTCGTGTACGCCTCCCACGCCTCCATTACGCCCTTTCAGCTTCCATCAGGCAAAACCGACGGCAATAGCAGCGACTTCACCGTGTCGGTCAGTTGAAGCCCTTACGGACCAACAGCACCATGAGGATGACGCGCTGTTATTGACTTGAACGTCGCTTTAGTGTTTAAGGCTTAGCGTATATGTTAGCTGTTGCCGAGGGGACTTTCGCACTTTGCACAGTGGTTGAGGCCACGTCAGCTGCTCAGAGTGCGTGTTCTCGTGTGTACTTTATCACATTTTATTTTTGTGCTTGAAAATACATTTGCTTGCTCTGCTATGGCGCTTGTCTTTTTTGTTCCTTTTAAATTCACTGCACGTCTGTAAGCGTGACGAGCGTACGGTAAACAACTGCACGATAACGACTTTACGATGCACACAAGGAAATTCCCAGGAATTTGGAGGCATAAAATGATCTACAGCGGGTGTACAAGAGATGTCACTGATATTATTTCATGTAGTATTGTAAAACCATTGTAGCTTTGTTTCTTCTCTTACTGCAATCTGTAGTGGCGACTCCAGGTAATAGTCCCCAGGGGAATATAGCTACCCGTTTTTCGTGTCAAACATACATCGAAGGTAACATGTACTGCGTATCTGAAAAAGTACTTCGATAATAGTTACCTTTTAGCGAACAAGAAGCCTAATTTGGCTCTAAAAAGCAACATATAATTACAATTCGTGACGGTGGTAATATTAGGAAGTTCTTGGTAAACATACCGTTAAGAGCATGGAAGTAACGCCCAATGAAACAAGTGCGGCAATCTTTGAAGATCGTAAGAAATTGTAAATTGCCCGCACCTGGAAAAAAGAAAATGGGGCTCAAGTCGCATTAACACTTCCAAATGAGCCTTGAATGCCGGAAAATGTCGTTGAAAGCTCTCGAATGCACGCTCAAACATTGATAATGAAATAAATAATATTACCGCATGAATACCTATATCTAAAGGTAAGACAATGCATTACAAAATCCACACCTACCGAAACGACAATTACCAGATGGCAACTCTGATGTTTTCCATTTGCTCTAGATTCATGGGACCACGTTGTTGCGGCAAGGCGTAAGTACGGTTGGAAATAACTGGAAATAGGCGGTACTTGCTGATCAGTATACAGTATACGAGCTGGCGGACAACGCAGATAGTGCGCCAGTATAGCCGGCGAAGCATTTACTTTTGTAAACTTGACCTAAAGCTATACGTCACTCAGTGCAAACAAAATGTGGCGAGCATTCGCAGTGGCGACTGAGTGGCCTTTCCGAAGGAACTGCTTACTGTTGTGCTGCAATGAGAAGGAGTATCCAACCGACATTGCAGAAATTTTATCGAAGAGAACTGCCTCTCTTCAAAGCGCTTGTGGCCGCGACGATGTAACAATGCTATTTCAAATCTTTGCATTCACCTGCTTCGTCAGTCGACCTGTGCCTTATCACCATATATGATTGCTAGCTCATAACAGGTTGGTGATAAGAGAGGAGTAAAATAGAGCGAAAGGAATCCTCAAATTTCACCAGCCGTGTTCAACTAAAATCATTATATTTCTAATTGAATTAAATTGTGATATTTCGTGGTGCTTTCGCTAACCGTGACTCATCGCTTTTGTACTGACTTACCTTTGAAGGACAAAAAGTTGTACAGATTCCCTGCGCGGTATCCTGGCGTATTAGTCAGAACGTGACGGCCGACACTGCAAAAGAAATTAGCTCGTTTCAAGCCAATTTCGATAATATTAACGGCGGCATGTGCAGAAGAATAACTCAGTTGCATACGTCTGTACACAATGAAGTACTTTCGTAATAAGAAGCCTTTGCGTTTTTATTTAAAGCTCCTTTTCCTGTGACTTGCCCAAAGGTCGCATTGAACGCAAGTGAGCGCCATTCTCTGTGGCGTTGTGAGACTTATATATTGAATTTTTAGCTAGTGAGTAATGATTACTTCCTCGTAATCGCAACAATATAATACTCAACGAAATAATGCATATAATCATTTATTTATTTATTTATAAGCGCGTGTTAATTGTTAATGTAATAGATAGTAAACTTCAGAACGAAACAGGAAAATTACATGTCTTCGTCTTGTTTAGGGCTTGTCTTTTTCACGCTTAACCTAGTAGTGGGAGCTGTGTGGCGCAGGAAGGCAACCGGATAATTTGATAATTAGAATTTTTTAAACATATGTTTTTGACGCAACTGATAATAACAATACGCTATGTTTAATGTTTCCCCAGTGAAAGTTATTATAAATGCCTTGTTCAACTTCGCAACAACAATGCACCAATTCCTGTAACTGTCATCGCATTGATTCAATGCACACCACATCATGTACAAAAAAACAAAAACAATAAAGAACTTGGCATTTTGAGTCTGTTTAGCGACTGCATTACGCGGCAACTGCTTAGAGCTCATGTTATATTTGGTGCCGCTAAGTTAGTAGTAAAGCTACGCAGACGTCTGCTGTTTTATCACTTTATGCACAATATAAAATTTGAATATCGCATTGAGGCGCTGATATATCGCATTTCATTCGAACATCATTTCGAACATTTTTGTTTCCACAAAAATGTTATGACGCGTATTTAGTGAGTGAGGTGTGCGTCCCTTTATAACTTTACCTCGTGACCACTGATGTCTGCACAAATATTCATGAAAATGCTGTAGGCGCTGTGTAAATTCATATTTCGGTCGCAGTATTTCTGCACATGCACCTTTCTTTATGGAAATTGTCGAGTGTTAGCTTGATCCGTATCCACGTCCGGAACCATCCTGACACCAAGAGTACCTTACGTTCATGCTGTTACCTATGACCGGTCCAATTCTCTCATATTTCACGCATCTAGCGCTTCCGCCGTGGAATGGATCGTAGGGATAATTTCTCTTGACCATGAACCAGATGCCGCGGTCGGGATAGCACTAAACATGGGAATGAAAAAGAATTGTATTAACGGTCTTGCAGCATTTGCAAATAGCATAAAACATGTCTAGTATACTTGTGTTGTCAAACTTCAGTAAAACAGTAGCCAATGTAACTATTGTTGTTGCCTAGGGCCTGACCACATTCGCCCAAAATGCCTGAGAGCCCGCAACACACGATCCAACACCGGCTCCTTGTACATCGGACTGTCCATTTAACTGGAATATTGTTTGGTTTGTCGACAAGTCGTCTTTATCTTAACCTTGCAAAACTGTATTCACTTTCTCAAGTGTACATCCCTTACTCCTCATGACTACGATCATCATCCCCATCATCTTCGGCAGCGTTAAAGCATGAACATCAACAACCCGTTGAAGATAACTTGAGCACTAAACCTTTTCAATGAATTCGCAGTTACTATTCTACTCCCCATCATATGTCTTCAACTTCATTAATTACTATAATTACCAACCACTTCTGCCTCATTTTCTCTCTGGGCAGAAAATCAGTAACCAATATTGTGAATGCCCTCGGTTTTTTGTTGGCTTTTTTGCATAAACTGCCCAACTCATACTCTAGCTTTTATTTTAAACTTCGTTATCCGCTACTGAAGCCTTTCTTTAGTGCCAATTGCCGTTTTCCCATCTTATGTGGGGAATATGTGCCACAACTCGTCATTTGGCTTACGTTGTTCGGGAACGCCCGGCTACGGTGAATGGAGGCCTGCTGTAGATAATTGCCGAAACGAAATTTATGGTGCTCACTCAGTTTAGATTTATGCAGTCGCTCCTTATCTTTTTTATGTCGCCACAAAGCGCTTCAACTATACGAGGAACTGCGTCCACTAGGCCACGTAAATGGAATGCGGGATGGAGCGTTCCCAAGGAACATTGGAACTATTGGAGGCGATATATAGGGAACTTCGGTATAATGTTGTGAGACCTTAAGTGTTCCTAATTGCGCGCCTAAATTCGAGGAGACCAACATTTTTACTTTAAACTCCACCAGAACGTGGTCCCCATATCTGAGATTGGTCTTCACAGCCGAAGCTCAGCGTGAAGGCTTGGCCGCTATCTTACGATTATCGTGGAAGCAATCCCGGTGGTGACCACCATCCGTGTGCTAGGCCTCCTCATGCAAGCTCACGGGCGCAACAGCAACACAATTCATAAACTGGAAGCATGCGTTCAGCAGACGATGCGACTCATTTCAAGAATTGCCAACCGACACTCTGGCATGAAAGAAGCCAACCTCATAAGGTTGGTGCAAGCCTTCGTTCTCAGCCGCATCACCTACATCACCCCGTACCTCTGCCTCAAAGCGGCTGAGAGAGAGAAAATAGAGGGGATTATCCGGAGGGCCTATAAACAGGCTCTTGGGCTACCTATAAGAACGGCCAACGCTAAATTGCTAGCCCTAGGTGTGCACAACACCCTCGATGAACTAGTAGAAGCGCACCTTATATCTCAATACGAAAGGCTAGCTCAGAGTGCCGCCGGGCGAATCATCCTCCAGAATCTCGGCATAAATTACGAGTCGATGCAAAGCATTAAAGTAGACATTTCTCACGATCAGAGGCGCCATCTCAAAATTAATCCGCTCCCTAAAAACATGCACCCCGAATTCCACAAGGAAAGGAGGGCCGAGCGGTCCAAAGCCCTACATCAGAAATTCCACTCCTTCAATGACGTAGTCTATGTCGACGCAGCAGAATACATAGAACGCAACTTTATGTCCCTTGCAGTGGTGGACTCCTCAGGTCAAATACGCGCTGGTGGTTCAATTCGCACCAGAAGCTCCGAAACAGCGGAAGAGGCGGCTATCGCTCTGGCAATAGCCTCCACACATTGTCATTACATTATTAGCGATTCCAGAGCAGCGGTACGCAGATTTGCGAAAGGTCGGGTCTCGGCTCCCGTAAAACACATAATAGACACAAACCAACACCCACGACCAATCCAGATCATTTGGGCACCAGCACACTCCTCCCTACCCGGCAACGATGCCGCCCACACCGCCGCTCGAGGACTCGCCAACCGAGCACCCGGACGGCTCACGCTAGGGTCAGGGAGGGATCGCATGGTCAGTTACCAGGAAATAACTCAGCACTACAGGTTAGCCAGGGCAGTGTACCCGCCAGCACACAAATCGCTTAACAAGCGACAAGAAGTAGCTTGGAGACGACTTCAGACGAACACCTACCCCAACCCCGTAGCCTATCACTACTACTACCCGGACCAATACCCTAATACATGTAAGCATTGTAAGCAAAAAGCGGATCTATTCCATATTATGTGGTCGTGCCCAGCCGAAAACCACACAAATCACGAAATAAGTAGTACTGAGCAGTGGGAGGCCGTGTTGCTCAGCTCCGACCCTGACCTGCAGGCCAAGGTCATCGAGAGAGCTGAAGAAGCCGCCCGGGCCCAGGGGCTCGTGGCTGCCTAACAACAAGGTCATCCGTCAATACCTTGTTTTCAAATAAAGTCTTTACTCACTCTCACTCTGATTATAGGAGACGCGATTTGGATACCGCCCAGCGCCGGATGAATTTTAAATATATTTTTTGCCATTGAAGTGTGGTTCATACTAAGGCACACAGTTGTCCAAGTTCGCGTCAAAGTGGTTAATTGAAGAGAAGCAGATGGCCTATTGGCGCATGCCCAGTGACAAAGGCCCAACGACCCAAGTTGACGTCAAGGAGGTTCGCTGCTGAAGAGCGGCAGATACCTAATGACCGAATTTGGTGTCTGGTTCACTGAAGAGCCACATACTACATTCAGCGACACATACGCCGTGCCATATACCCCGTGAACAAAGTTGTTGCAAAGGTTGGTTTCGAATCCCGTTCCATCAGCACAGCAGCCCGATGAGCTACTCAATATTGCATGGACTGCCCACTCCCAGTAACACAGGTTGGCGAGAAACGGGTTCACTGATGAGCGGCGCGTGACCCAAATTTACTCGACGCTTGGTTTCAAACCGGTCTCCCTCATCACAGCTGAGCGATGGTATAACCACTACACCATTTACTGCCTAATGACTCAAGTTGGCGGAAAAATGGTCGAAGACATCGCCAAAGACACCGTCCCCGGGAAGTACATGAATGACTCCAATAACGCTAATCGCATAAAAGAAGAATAGAACGTCAGGACTTACGTTTTGGAATATTTCCAGTTGTGGCTGAATTTCCGGATATGATTGTAATGAGGTGCTCCGTTGCAGAGCAAATATAGATATGGTAACCAGAAAGACGGGAAGGGCAGACATTGTTACGGCCGGCCAGAGGAAACTGGTGAAGGCTCTCCACGATGGAATCCTTTTTATTTGCAATATCAGAGAAAGAGGGGAAGAGGGTAAAGCAGCTGAAATGAATATCGAGTGTTACCACTGCTCCCGGTATAATTTTAGCTGCCGTATGTCGTTGCTTAGCTTTTTATATGTTTATTTGTTTTTCGTAGGTCAGTGTCTGGTTCATTCGGCGCCGAGCTTTGGATGTAAGCCTCTCGAGTGACATGAAAAAAAGAAGGATGGCTCAACAAGAGTTGGAAAGACAATATGGAGAAAGGTTTTGCCTATGCAATAAATTTGATTGATACACATTGTATGTTGGGGCTGAATAAAAAGAAATACGAAAGCGTTTTGTGCAGAAATCATCGACAATGATTGACATTGCAAGTGAGTAGCCGAACGGTCCAAGAATGCTGTGCATTAATAAAGGAACGGTGCTCTTGACGACACGTATTTGTTGGAGTCAGAATATATACGTAGTGTTCGTTGTTTCGTAGGTGTAATTCCGTAGCAAATAGATTCCTTAGCCAGCACTTCCTCGGCGGTAGTACAGGTAGACAGCGCGTGCTTTTCAAAGAACTACGACAATTGACTGTTGGCCCTAGCTCTCCTACGCACAACCTTTGCGATAGAGAATAGGGACCCCAGAAAGTATGGCCCGGGAGAGTGACGTGGCAGAAGGCGTCTCAGCTATCTCATTCGTTCGTATTGCCGATTGATTGGGAATACACTGAAGGCTGATGATGAGTGTGGGACGGGCGGGCCGGTGTTGGTTCAGTGTATTATTTAGGGTATGGAGAAAATTGCTGGATATGAGAGCGTGGCATGCAGCCTTACTGTCCCTGCGAATGCGCATTGTACGGGGGGTGCAAGGTGGACAAAGTGGCGACATTAGCAACGGCGACGAGTTTTCCTAGAGTGTTCTGAAGTTAAGTTGAATTGTTAACTCCGCGAGAGAAAACCAGTCTTGTCCCCAATTCCTGTCTGAAAACCTCGGCCTTACGGGCAACGGGACGCAACGTGTAGACGACCCATTCTTCTGGAGTGTTTGCTACGTGTAGCGCACGAGTTCTTCGTCTCTCGAGATTAGTGTGCGCTGCGTGTGACGCCGGATGGATTCAACTAGGATCTTGTAGAGCGTAGCCGTAGGGGGCTTGTGGCGGTGGACACTGAGAGAGTGGTCCCATTGCAGTTTCGTGAGGAAAGTGTGGCCTCGAAATGTGTTCATGGGTCGCATGAACTGAACTTCTTTATGCAATTGGAACAACTAGCTTACTTCTAATTTTAATTTGAAGTAGGCTAGTTGGCTTGTGTCTTTGTGATGATGGTAGGTAACAGTTGCTACATGGCCCGCGGAATAGCGAGAGCCATGCGGAGCAGTTGGTGCTCTTTGATGCTTCGGAGGCGTCGAGTAGTGGGTGTGAGAAGCCGATAGACCTAGAATAATTGTACCGTAATTTTTCTGAGCCATTCGTGCGCGTCACGGTTATCTTGTAGCTAGAAGCAGAGGGCTTTGATCTGATGCTTTCTCGGTATGGATTTGAAACTCTGTCAAGAAGGTGTCAATTTCTGCGCATGGGTCTTGATCACCCGTCAAAACAAGCATCGCCGTCAAATGCAGTCAGATGACGATGAATGTTGATACGTGCACAACCTTCCACAGTCATAAATTTAATTACAGCCCGCTGTTTCAACCGGACGCCACCACCGGACACCATGGATTGATTGATTTCTCTGGAGCAAGAAGAGATAGGAAAGTGAGGCGAGTGTCATTCTATACCTTAAACATCAGTGCGTTAATGGCAGACTTCAAAATGTTTGCAGTACTGTTGGAAAAGTAGGCGACTTGAAGGCATTACCTTCTGAATCGCCCACGTATAATAGCGCAGCCTGTCTCTCCTATACTTATGGCGTGGCAGTATTGAATGCCTTATTCTTTCGAAATACAATTTCTTGGAAGTAAGCACTATCTGTGCTTGTGTTTTCTTTATCCTGGTCTTCGTGGGATCTTGAAATATTAAAGTTACTTGTGCAGGGAAGCCCTACTTGCCATGTTTCGTGTAGTTTTCCTGACATCAAACTGCGACAAATCATTTTGCAGGCAGAAAACAAGCACATGGCTACAGCTATCAATGAAGAAATGACTTCATCTATGATGGCGCGCCCTTGGATATTAGAATGAAGGTACACGAAGGCATCACCAGCCTCGCCTGTGCCTTGGAACATTGGTTTGTGTAGCATGGGCAAAAGACTTGTCACCACATACAAGGCTTAGTGCAAGATCTAAATATATTACAGGAGGCTAGAATGAACCTCCCTCCACGCAGTCACTCCTTCTGTATATGTGGTAACTAGGAACCATCTCAGGCAGAACCCTAATTTCTGATAACGTGTTTTTTGTCAAAGTTGTGATGCCGTGCATTTGGAAACACATTACCTATTCTATGCAGAACATACACAACATTTCTGTGTGCTAGCCTGACTGTAGACTTACAAAACATACAATGAAGTGCATATGTACCTTTTACAGCACTCTGTACTTCAACACCCTTTTAGCACGGGCTATTATAATGCTCATAGCAGCCTTATACCCGATAGGTGAATGGGTAATATATCCCTGGTTACACCCTTACGCCCCATGGGTCAAAGCGTAATATGTTGTTCAAAACACCCTGTTTTTGGAAAATAGAACTGTCATAAGGGTGTAATTTCCAATAAAATCCAGCTTTTTCAAGGGTGCTAGGGGGTTAGTTATAGGCACTCAAAAAACCCTTAGGGTTGTAAATTATTTCACAGTACAATGCGGCGACCTGTAAGGTTTATGCCTGTCTAAAGCGCGTGCTGTACTTGAGCCGGAGTTATCCTAGGTTCCCTCAGGGTGCCGCCATCTGTGTAGATGTCGAAGTGTAGGTCTGTAACGCCTCTAATTTGATCTTGAGGAAGTTTAAGGCTAGCTAGAATAGAGTAGGTGAGAGTATCGACAATTTGGGGACCACCTGCCGCCGGTATCTGACCTGGGCATCGGTCTCTTGCACCTGCACTGCAACTATTCGGTTGGCTAGGAAGGCAAGGATACAAGCATACATCATTTACACTGGGCGTAGTGCCAGCATATCTTCGAGAACGACATCATGCGAGATGTTGAC
This sequence comes from Dermacentor variabilis, assembly GCF_050947875.1. Lineage (NCBI taxonomy): Eukaryota > Metazoa > Arthropoda > Arachnida > Ixodida > Ixodidae > Dermacentor > Dermacentor variabilis. Next base: position 12,038,296 of record NC_134578.1, on the reverse strand, counting down.
GGCAAATTTAATGCCCAAACGAACGATGGTGCGAAGTTCTGCCGTCCTGTGGTCATTGCGGAGTGCTTGTATGACGAACAGGGTGTCCTCCGTGCACATGTGGTTGCGGAAACCAAGTACCTAGGGATCGACTGGTTGTGAAATCTCTTGCAACCACAGTAGGCTGTTGTGAAGCATCAGTTGCGTCACTTCACCAGCGCACTAAGTAAGCGATATACTGTGAAGGTTGGCATTTTATGGTGGTTACTGGTGTGGTTGAGGGATATGTAAGACCATGTCATGGTTGCCTGCCGCTGAAAAAACTACTTTTTTGTGGGCTTGATGGAGTCAAGTCAGAAAGGTAGCTGCGAATCAGATAAGTTTGTGAGCCCCTTGTTTGTGCTTGCACGGGGTTTTGGAACTTAAGCTTCCTTGCAATTTTTATTGAAGGGCTTAACGAGCTCAAACCCCGTGAATGTGGGTTTAGAAGTGCTTCGATGGGAGCTAGCCTGGTTGCTTGGCATGGCTTTATGTTACAAGTTGCGCGGCTTCAGTGACACACGCATGGGGACGCAAGACGTAAATGTGTCTTGGTCGTTTCTGTTTACGTGGCAATGTTCCTGTCTATGTGACGTGAGCTGCGCAACTTGCGCGATAAAGTTCGACAAGTGGACGGTAAATTTCTCTTGACCATGGCGCTCATACCCTTTGATATTACGAAGAGTGAGCGTCTCAATAGCTACTTTCGAGGCCGATTTATGTGGTTTAATCTTGAGTAACAGAGACGCTCTATCGCACGTTGTCGGATTCCGGAATGATTTGTATCACCTAGGGTTCTCCGGTCGGCACCTAATGGTTCTAAAACGAGTGCCATTGCCCCAAGGTAGGCTGTGGGTGTCTGAGCAGTGGCCTCTGCCCTGTTTCGTATCTACTGAAACTAACATTAGTGATCATTATTAACGTTCAACACTACGGAGGCAAAGGCAAGCGTAGGCAAAGTAACTATGTCAATTGACCTGCCTTACGGCGATAGTAGCTTGATGTGTGAGAAACCAGATCGAAAAGGGATATTTATGCACTGTTAATATTCAATGCTTTCGCTTCTTAACACGGCGACTAAAATTCTGAGCTCCGACAAGGTGCTGCGGTGAACTTGCGAGATCCGCAATTATGGCATTCCAGATACCAAGAGCCAGGATATCAAACGCCACGCCTGTGCCGTGCTTCGGGCGTCTGAAAACCGCTAACGTCATGTCCGCCACGCTTTGGACATCTACTTAACTATAAAAATACTTCTAAATTATACTTCAGCATTATTTTGCGTTGGGCGCCACGAAGCAAATTTTTGTGTTTGAAAGCGACAAGTGCTGAAGGATGTTTTTCCGCGAAATAGAATAACCACATAATTTCCCCACATGATCTTATTATTCTATTTTTGTTACATCGGGAGAAACAAGTCAGTTTTCAGAACAATACCTGTCTGCAAAAAAATTATACAGCCCCTAAGTGCGCAACAAAATTAAACTGGCTGTTTTGTCAGGTTCTTTTCCAACCTGGGCCATACCCTTCTGGGAACTGCACTCGTCCTTCTGAGTGCAGTTCCCAGAAGGGGATGCGCACACAAAGCTCGGCCACACCTGTCACTGAGAAGCGATGAATGTCTAGGTGTCAGTCAAGCCTCCCTAGGTAAGAGGGGGTCATGGTTCGGCGTAAAGAGCGGCTTTGGTTCCACGGTGGTCAAGGCGAAGTAGGTGGATATAAAGAACGTTACATGCCTCCCCACGCATGCGCACAAATTTGACAGTGGTCCGAGTTCCTTTGCGACGCCGGCGTAGTATCGTCGGTGCCTGTAGGTGTTCGGTCGCGTATCGTAGTAGCAATGTAGCTATTGGTGCCGCTGTTTATGCTTATGCTGTGTTGTGGCTGATTCATCGATTCAAGCCAACCAGCAACGTGCTTGCTAAGCCTAGGGTGCTCTCTTCGTTCCGTGATGTGAACGTTTCTGCAACTTCTCCGCCAGCTGCAATGCAGTGTCGTGTGAAGTGGTCTAATATTGGCACTGTCAGTGTTTTAAACTGCACAATGCACAAATAGCGAACAGCTGTTCCTCAAGACAGCACTGCGCCGAAGTTTTGTCCGTCTCCAAATTATAATAAAAGGTATGTTCGGTTCCATCATTTTTCATGAACATGTTATTTTCATGTTATTTTGATTTCAGTTTTTGATGCCGCATTTGGCAGGTTATTCTAGCGCGAACTGTAATGACGTGAAATGTTTAAGGAACAATTTTCTTACATACTTGAACTATGCCGCGTCATGCGGTTCGCTTGAAGTTGCTATAAACACTAAGCGTAGAAATACATCGTTTCCACAGCGGTCGCAATGACTTAATGTCTGCTAAATATTGTCTGATCATGAACTCCTTCTTTGCATTTTCCTACTCTGGCTGTACAGGATGAGAGATAGTGAAATATTGAGCGCATAGTTTCACGGTTCACAATGACATATGTTTCAGGGAACTGATTCATAATAATTTTCAATGAACACAGCATCGATGATTTGAAAAGAACAGAGCAGAGTGAACAGAAAGGAAGCTTTATTTCAGTTAGCGTGCTGGGGTGTTACATGCTCGGGAGAGGGCCAATAACTCGTCCGCAACAGATTAATTCTCCTGCCAGCCAATGTTGAAGGTACCGTTCAGGCCGAGCACCCTGCCGCAAGAGTCATCGTACATCTGGTACGAGGGAGTGCCGCCGCAGAACATGTGGAAGATGAAGTCGCAGTACTGGGCACGGCGGTTAAACGATGACACACGACGCCACATGGCACAGCCATATCCTGCCAAAAAAAGACAGGTTGCTTTGATGATTACTACACTCTTAACCTCGGTCTATATAACTTTTACTAAGTCAAACATATTAGCAGAATGGTCTTCTTACAATGTTCAGGCTATGTGGAACGAATATTCTTGAGCGGCAGCTCTTCCTTCTGTCTCGCTTCTTGTCACGGCTGCTGAATATAGCTCTTATTATTTTAAACATTAGATTCATCAAGTGGAATGTCTTAATTTCGTTTCACGCTAGTTTCATTACGAATTGGAACATATTTGCAAGCATCTTCCATTTTTGGGGGTCCTAACAGCGCATAAAACGACGACGACTGGAGAAATGAGAGCACACACCACAAAGGGCTTCGGTGTTCGTGTTTATATTCTGGTCGTCCATCATGAACCACTCACATACATCAATTCTGCGAAATACATCAACAGTAATGCTGCGCTGGAGCGTATTGTTTATGGAATACGATTTCAATGTGGAGTACATTTGAGGCAGCGACAACATTGGTGCACATTACTCAGTAGAGTGCAGATGTCAAAATGATCTGGGCTGTACATTTCTTGGCTAAAGTTCCCCGTTGCTAAAGAGTTCCACACTGACTGTGCTTGTAGTATGTAGGCCTCAAATACAGTGTTCGTGTGTGAGAAAAGTAGTTTCACGGAAAACAATGACGGAGACCAGTGAGCGGTGGTCTAGTGCGGCTTGCTAGCGCTGGTGTGTATACGACTGACGAGGCTTAATGGTGTGTTGGCGGGGAAGGAGACGCGAAGGCGGTGACACTGATACATGGAGATCCGACGCAGCTGATGACCCCCAGCCAGCTGGGCACCACTGAGCAGGTGTGGGGTCCAGGGCCGCTTTGCGTTCCGGCACTACCGGAGACTTGTTGCTCAGATTGAGGGCGGCTGGTCGAACAATGGTTGCTGAACGCCAGGTCTAGGGCAAGTGTGGACGCCTGGGCTACCTGCTAGACAGTCCTATCCCGCGACCCGGTAGGTGGCGTCACCCCCGTGTACGCCTCCCACGCCTCCATTATGCCCTTTCAGCTTCCATCAGGCAAAACCGACGGCAACAGCAGCGACTTCACCGTGTCGGCCAGTTGAAGCCCTTACGGACCAACAGCACCATGAGGATGACGCGCTGTTATTGACTTGAACGTCGCTTTAGTGTTTAAGGCTTAGCGTATATGTTAGCTGTTGCCGAGGGGACTTTCGCACTTTGCACAGTGGTTGAGGCCACGTCAGCTGCTCAGAGTGCGTGTTCTCGTGTGTACTTTGTCACATTTTATTTTTGTGCTTGAAAATACATTTGCATGCTCTGCTATGGCGCTTGTCTTTTTTGTTCCTTTTAAATTCACTGCACGTCTGTAAGCGTGACGAGCGTACGGTAAACAACTGCACGATAACGACTTTAGGATGCACACAAGGAAATTCCCAGGAATTTGGAGGCATAAAATGATCTACAGCGGGTGTACAAGAGATGTCACTGATATTATTTCATGTAGTATTGTAAAACATTTGTAGCTTTGTTTCTTCTCTTACTGCAATCTGTAGTGGCGACTCCAGGTAATAGTCCCCAGGGGAATATAGCTAGCCGTTTTTCGTGTCAAACATACATCGAAGGTAACATGTACTGCGTATCTGAAAAAGTACTTCGATAATAGTTACCTTTTAGCGAACAAGACGCCTAATTTGGCTCTAAAAAGCAACATATAATTACAATTCGTGACGGTGGTAATATTAGGAAGTTCTTGGTAAACATACCGTTAAGAGCATGGAAGTAACGCCCAATGAAACAAGTGTGGCAATCTTTGAAGATCGTAAGAAATTGTAAATTGCCCGCACCTGGAAAAAAGAAAATGGGGCTCAAGTCGCATTAACACTTCCAAATGAGCCTTGAATGCCGGAAAATGTCGTTGAAAGCTCTCGAAATGCACGCTCAAACATTGATAATGAAATAAATAATATTACCGCATGAATACCTATATCTAAAGGTAAGACAATGCATTACAAAATCCACACCTACCGAAACGACAATTACCAGATGGCAACTCTGATGTTTTCCATTTGCTCTAGATTCATGGGACCACGTTGTTGCGGTAAGGCGTAAGTACGGTTGGAAATAACTGGAAATAGGCGGTACTTGCTGAGCAGTATACAGTATACGAGCTGGCGGACAACGCAGATAGTGCGGCAGTATAGCCGGCGAAGCATTTACTTTTGTAAACTTGACCTAAAGCTATACGTCACTCAGTGCAAACAAAATGTGGCGAGCATTCGCAGTGGCGACTGAGTGGCCTTTCCGAAGGAACTGCTTACTGTTGTGCTGCAATGAGAAGGAGTATCCAACCGACATTGCAGAAATTTTATCGAAGAGAACTGCCTCTCTTCAAAGCGCTTGTGGCCGCGACGATGTAACAATGCTATTTCAAATCTTTGCATTCACCTGCTTCGTCAGTCGACCTGTGCCTTATCACCATATATGATTGCTAGCTCATAACAGGTTGGTGATAAGAGAGGAGTAAAATAGAGCGAAAGGAATCCTCAAATTTCACCAGCCGTGTTCAACTAAAATCATTATATTTCTAATTGAATTAAATTGTGATATTTCGTGGTGCTTTCGCTAACCGTGACTCATCGCTTTTGTACTGACTTACCTTTGAAGGACAAAAAGTTGTACAGATTCCCTGCGCGGTATCCTGGCGTATTAGTCAGAACGTGACGGCCGACACTGCAAAAGAAATTAGCTCGTTTCAAGCCAATTTCGATAATATTAACGGCGGCATGCGCAGAAGAATAACTCAGTTGCATACGTCTGTGCACAATAAAGTACTTTCGTAATAAGAAGCCTTTGCGTTTTTATTTAAAGCTCCTTTTCCTGTGACTTGCTCAAAGGTCGCATTGAACGCAAGTGAGCGCCATCCTCTGTGGCGTTGTGAGACTTATATGTTGAATTTTTAGCTGGTGAGTAATGATTACTTCCTCGTAATCGCAACAATATAATGCTCAACGAAATAATGCATATAATCATTTATTTATTTATTTATTTATTTATTTATTTATTTATAAGCGCGTGTTAATTGTTAATGTAATAGATAGTAAACTTCAGAACGAAACAGGAAAATTACGTGTCTTCGTCTTGTTTAGGGCTTGTCTTTTTCACGCTTAACCTAGTAGTGGGAGCTGTGTGGCGCGGGAAGGCAACAGGATAATTTGATAATTAGAATTTTTTAAACATATGTTTTTGACGCAACTGATAATAACAATACGCTATGTTTAATGTTTCCCCAGTGAAAGTTATTATAAATGCCTTGTTCAACTTCGCAACAACAATGCACCAATTCCTGTAACTGTCATCGCATTGATTCAATGCACACCACATCAGGTACAAAAAAACACAAACAATAAAGAACTTGGCATTTTGAGTCTGTTTAGCGACTGCATTACGCGGCAACTGCTTAGAGCTCATGTTATATTTGGTGCCGCTAAGTTAGTATTAAAGCTACGCAGACGTCTGCTGTTATATCACTTTAGGCACAATATGAAATTTGAATATCGCATTGTGGCGCTGATATATCGCATTTCATTCGAACATCATTTCGAACATTTTTGTTTCCACAAAAATGTTATGACGCGTGTTTAGTGATTGAGGTGTGCGTCCCTTTATAACTTTACCTCGTGACGACTGGGGCCTGCACAAATATTCATGAAAATGCTGTAGGCGCTGTGTAAATTCATATTTCGGTCGCAGTATTTCTGCACATGCAACTTTCTTTATGGAAATTGTCGAGTGTTACCTTGATCCGTATCCACGTCCGGAACCATCCTGACACCAAGAGTACCTTACGTTCATGCTGTTACCTATGACCGGTCCAATTCTCTCATATTTCACGCATCTAGCGCTTCCGCCGTGGAATGGATCGTAGGGATAATTTCTCTTGACCATGAACCAGATGCCGCGGTCGGGATAGCACTAAACATGGGAATGAAAAAGAATTGTATTAACGGTCTTGCAGCATTTGCAAATAGCATAAAACTTTCTAGTATACTTGTGTTGTCAAACTTCAGTAAAACAGTAGCCAATGTAACTATTGTTGTTGCCTAGGGCCTGACCACATTCGCCCAAAATGCCTGAGAGCCCGCAACACACGATCCAACACCGGCTCCTTGTACATCTGACTGTCCATTTAGCTGGAATATTGTTTGGTTTGTCGACAAGTCGTCTTTATCTTAACCTTGCAAAACTGTATTCACTTTCTGAAGTGTACATCCCTTACTCCTCATGACTACGATCATCATCCCCATCATCTTCGGCAGCGTTAAAGCATGAACATCAACAACCCGTTGAAGATAACTTGAGCACTAAGCCTTTTCAATGAATTCGCAGTTACTATTCTACGCCCCATCATATGTCTTCAACTTCAATAATTACTATAATTATCAACCACTTCTGCCTCATTTTCTCTCTGGGCAGAAAATCAGTAACCAATATTGTGAATGCCCTCGGTTTTTTGTTGGCTTTTTTGCATAAACTGCCCAACTCATACTCTAGCTTTTATTTTAAACTTCGTTATCCGCTACTGAAGCCTTTCTTTAGTGCCAATTGCCGTTTTCCCATCTTATGTGGGGAATATGTGCCACAACTCGTCATTTGGCTTACGTTGTTCGGGAACGCCCGGCTACGGTGAATGGAGGCCTGCTGTAGATAATTGCCGAAACGAAATTTATGGTGCTCACTCAGTTTAGATTTATGCAGACGCTCCTTATCTTTTTTATGTCGCCACAAAGCGCTTCAACTATACGAGGAACTGCGTCCACTAGGCCACGTAAATGGAATGCGGGATGGAGCGTTCCCAAGGAACATTGGAACTATTAGAGGCGATATATAGTGAACTTCGGTATAATGTTGTGAGACCTTAAGTGTTCCTAATTGCGCGCCTAAATTCGAGGAGACCAACATTTTTACTTTAAACTCCACCAGAACGTGGTCCCCATATCTGAGATTGGTCTTCACAGCCGAAGCTCAGCGTGAAGGCTTGGCCGCTATCTTACGATTATCGTGGAAGCAATCCCGGTGGTGACCACCATCCGTGTGCTAGGCCTCCTCATGCAAGCTCACGGGCGCAACAGCAACACAATTCATAAACTGGAAGCATGCGTTCAGCAGACGATGCGACTCATTTCAAGAATTGCCAACCGACACTCTGGCATGAAAGAAGCCAACCTCATAAGGTTGGTGCAAGCCTTCGTTCTCAGCCGCATCACCTACATCACCCCGTACCTCTGCCTCAAAGCGGCTGAGAGAGAGAAAATAGAGGGGATTATCCGGAGGGCCTATAAACAGGCTCTTGGGCTACCTATAAGAACGGCCAACGCTAAATTGCTAGCCCTAGGTGTGCACAACACCCTCGATGAACTAGTAGAAGCGCACCTTATATCTCAATACGAAAGGCTAGCTCAGAGTGCCGCCGGGCGAAACATCCTCCAGAATCTCGGCATAAACTACGAGTCGATGCAAAGCATTAAAGTAGACATTTCTCACGATCAGAGGCGCCATCTCAAAATTAATCCACTCCCTAAAAACATGCACCCCGAATTCCACAAGGAAAGGAGGGCCGAGCGGTCCAAAGCCCTACATCAGAAATTCCACTCCTTCAAAGACGTAGTCTATGTCGACGCAGCAGAATACATAGAACGCAACTGTATGTCCCTTGCAGTGGTGGACTCCTCAGGTCAAATACGCGCTGGTGGTTCAATTCGCACCAGAAGCTCCGAAACAGCGGAAGAGGCGGCTATCGCTCTGGCAATAGCCTCCACACATTGTCATTACATTATTAGCGATTCCAGAGCAGCAGTACGCAGTTTTGCGAAAGGTCGGGTCTCGGCTCCCGTAAAACACATAATAGACACAAACCAACACCCACGACCAATCCAGATCATTTGGGCACCAGCACACTCCTCCCTACCCGGCAACGATGCCGCCCACACCGCCGCTCGAGGACTCGCCAACCGAGCACCCGGACGGCTCACGCTAGGGTCAGGGAGGGATCGCATGGTCAGTTACCAGGAAATAACTCAGCACTACAGGTTAGCCAGGGCAGTGTACCCGCCAGCACACAAATCGCTTAACAAGCGACAAGAAGTAGCTTGGAGACGACTTCAGACGAACACCTACCCCAACCCCGTAGCCTATCACTACTACTACCCGGACCAATACCCTAATACATGTAAGCATTGTAAGCAAAAAGCGGATCTATTCCATATTATGTGGTCGTGCCCAGCCGAAAATCACACAAATCACGAAATAAGTAGTACTGAGCAGTGGGAGGCCGTGTTGCTCAGCTCCGACCCTGACCTGCAGGCCAAGGTCATCGAGAGAGCTGAAGAAGCCGCCCGGGCCCAGGGGCTCGTGGCTGCCTAACAACAAGGTCATCCGTCAATACCTTGTTTTCAAATAAAGTCTTTACTCACTCTCACTCTGATTATAGGAGACGCGATTTGGATACCGCCCAGCGCCGGATGAATTTTAAATATATTTTTTGCCATTGAAGTGTGGTTCATACTAAGGCACACAGTTGTCCAAGTTCGCGTCAAAGTGGTTAATTGAAGAGAAGCAGATGGCCTATTGGCGCATGCCCAGTGACACAGGCCCAACGACCCAAGTTGACGTCAAGGAGGTTCGCTGCTGAAGAGCGGCAGATACCTAATGACCGAATTTGGTGTCTGGTTCACTGAAGAGCCACATACTACATTCAGCGACACATACGCCGTGCCATATACCCCGTGAACAAAGTTGTTCCAAAGGTTGGTTTCGAATCCCATTCCATCAGCACAGCAGCCCGATGAGCTGCTCAATATTGCATGGACTGCCCACTCCCAGTAACACAGGTTGGCGAGAAAAGGGTTCACTGATGAGCGGCGCGTGACCCAAATTTACTCGACGCTTCGTTTCAAACCGGTCTCCCTCATCACAGCTGAGCGATGGTATGACCACTACACCATGGACTGCCTAATGACTCAAGTTGGCGGAAAAATGGTCGAAGACATCGCCAAAGACACCGTCCCCGGGAAGTACATGAATGACTCCAATAACGCTAATCGCATAAAAGAAAAATAGAACGTCAGGACTTACGTTTTGGAATATTTCCAGTTGTGGCTGAATTTCCGGATATGACTGTAATGAGGTGCTCCGTTGCAGAGCAAATATAGATATGGTAACCAGAAAGACGGGAAGGGCAGACATTGTTACGGCCGGCCAGAGGAAACTGGTGAAGGCTCTCCACGATGGAATCCTTTTTATTTGCAATATCAGAGAAAGAGGGGAAGAGGGTAAAGCAGCTGAAATGAATATCGAGTGTTACCACTGCTCCCGGTATAATTTTAGCTGCCGTATGTCGTTGCTTAGCTTTTTATATGTTTATTTGTTTTTCGTAGGTCAGTGTCTGGTTCATTCGGCGCCGAGCTTTGGATGTAAGCCTCTCGAGTGACATGAAAAAAAGAAGGATGGCTCAACAAGAGTTGGAAAGACAATATGGAGAAAGGTTTTGCCTATGCAATAAATTTGATTGATACACATTGTATGTTGGGGCTGAATAAAAAGAAATACGAAAGCGTTTTGTGCAGAAATGATCGACAATGATTGACATTGCAAGTGAGTAGCCGAACGCTCCAAGAATGCTGTGCATTAATAAAGGAACGGTGCTCTTGACGACACGTATTTGTTGGAGTCAGAATATATACGTAGTGTTCGTTGTTTTGTATGTGTAATTCCGTAGCAAATAGATTCCTTAGCCAGCACTTCCTCGGCGGTAGTATAGGTAGACAGCGCGTGCTTTTCAAAGAACTACGACAATTGACTGTTGGCCCTAGCTCTCCTACGCACAACCTTTGCGATAGAGAATAGGGACCCCAGAAAGTATGGCCCGGGAGAGTGACGTGGCAGAAGGCGTCTCAGCTATCTCATTCGTTCGTATTGGCGATTGATTGGGAATACACTGAAGGCTGATGATGAGTGTGGGACGGGCGGGCCGGTGTTGGTTCAGTGTATTATTTAGGGTATGGAGAAAATTGCTGGATATGAGAGCGTGGCATGCAGCCTTACTGTCCCTGCGAATGCGCATTGTACGGGGGGTGCAAGGTGGACAAAGTGGCGACATTAGCAACGGCGACGAGTTTTCCTAGAGTGTTCTGAAGTTAAGTTGAATTGTTAACTCCGCGACAGAAAACCAGTCTTGTCCCCAATTCCTGTCTGAAAACCTCGGCCTTACGGGCAACGGGACGCAACGTGTAGACGACCCATTCTTCTGGAGTGTTTGCTACGTGTAGCGCACGAGTTCTTCGTCTCTCGAGATTAGTGTGCGCTGCGTGTGACGCCGTATGGATTCAACTAGGATCTTGTAGAGCGTAGCCGTAGGGGGCTTGTGGCGGTGGACACTGAGAGAGTGGTCCCATTGCAGTTTCGTGAGCAAAGTGTGGCGTCGAAATGTGTTCATGGGTCCCATGAACTGAACTTCTTTATGCAATTGGAACAACTAGCTTACTTCTAATTTTAATTTGAAGTAGGCTAGTTGGCTTGTGTCTTTGTGATGATGGTAGGTAACAGTTGCTACATGGCCCGCGGAATAGCGAGAGCCATGCGGAGCAGTTGGTGCTCTTTGATGCTTCGGAGGCGTCGAGTAGTGGGTGTGAGAAGCCGATAGACCTAGAATAATTGTACCGTAATTTTTCTGAGCCATTCGTGCGCGTCACGGTTATCTTGTAGCCAGAAGCAGAGGGCTTTGATCTGATGCTTTCTCGGTATGGATTTGAAACTCTGTCAAGAAGGTGTCAATTTCTGCGCATGGGTCTTGATCACCCGTCAAAACAAGCATCGCCGTCAAATGCAGTCAGATGACGATGAATGTTGATACGTGCACAACCTTCCACAGTCATAAATTTAATTACAGCCCGCTGTTTCAACCGGACGCTACCACCGAACACCATGGATTGATTGATTTCTCTGGAGCAAGAAGAGATAGGAAAGTGAGGCGAGTGTCATTCTATACCTTAAACATCAGTGCGTTAATGGCAGACTTCAAAATGTTTGCAGTACTGTTGGAAAAGTAGGCGACTTGAAGGCATTACCTTCTGAATCGCCCACGTATAATAGCGCAGCCTGTCTCTCCTATACTTATGGCGTGGCAGTATTGAATGCCTTATTCTTTCGAAATACAATTTCTTGGAAGTAAGCACTATCTGTGCTTGTGTTTTCTTTATCCTGGTCTTCGTGGGATCTTGAAATATTAAAGTTACTTGTGCAGGGAAGCCCTACTTGCCATGTTTCGTGTAGTTTTCCTGACATCAAACTGCGACAAATCATTTTGCAGGCAGAAAACAAGCACATGGCTACAGCTATCAATGAAGAAATGACTTCATCTATGATGGCGCGCCCTTGGATATTAGAATGAAGGTACACGAAGGCATCACCAGCCTCGCCTGTGCCTTGGAACATTGGTTTGTGTAGCATGGGCAAAAGACTTGTCACCACATACAAGGCTTAGTGCAAGATCTAAATATATTACAGGAGGCTAGAATGAACCTCCCTCCACGCAGTCACTCCTTCTGTATATGTGGTAACTAGGAACCATCTCAGGCAGAACCCTAATTTCTGATAACGTGTTTTTTGTCAAAGTTGTGATGCCGTGCATTTGGAAACACATTACCTATTCTATGCAGACCATACACAACATTTCTGTGTGCTAGCCTGACTGTAGACTTACAAAACATACAATGAAGTGCATATGTACCTTTTACAGCACTCTGTACTTCAACACCCTTATAGCACGGGCTATTATAATGCTCATAGCAGCCTTACACCCGATAGGTGAATGGGTAGTATATCCCTGGCTACACCCTTACGCCCCATGGGTCAAAGCGTAATATGTTGTTCAAAACACCCTGTTTTTGGAAAATAGAATTGTCATAAGGGTGTAATTTCCAATAAAATCCAGCTTTTTCAAGGGTGCTAGGGGGTTAGTTATAGGCACTCAAAAAACCCTTAGGGTTGTAAATTATTTCACAGTACAATGCGGCGACCTGTAAGGTTTATGCCTGTCTAAAGCGTGTGCTGTACTTGAGCCGGAGTTATCCTAGGTTCCCTCAGGGTGCCGCCATCTGTGTAGATGTCGAAGTGTAGGTCTGTAACGCCTCTAATTTGATCTTGAGGAAGTTTAAGGCTAGCTAGAATAGAGTAGGTGAGAGTATCGACAATTTGGGGACCACCTGCCGCCGGTATCTGACTTGGGCATCGGTCTCTTGCACCTGCACTGCAACTATTCGGTTGGCTAGCAAGTCAAGGATACAAGCATACATCATTTGACCTGGGCGTAGTGCCAGCATATCTTCGAGAATGACATCATGCGAGACGTTGACGGCAACTTTAATGCCCAAACCAACGATGGTGCGAAGTTCTGCGTCCTGTGGTCATTGCGGAGTGCTTGTATGACGAACAGGGTGTCCTCCGTGCCCATGTGGTTGCGGAAACCAAGTACCTAGGATCGACTGGTTGTGAAATGTCTTGCAATCACAGTAGGCTGTTGTGAACCATCTGTTGCGTCACTTCACCAGCGCACTAAGTAAGCGATATATTGCGAAGGTTGGCATTTTATAGTGGTTACTGGTGTGGTTGAGGGATATGTAAGACCATGTCATGCTTGCCTGCCGCTGAAAAAACTACTTTTTTGTAGGCTTGATGGAGTCAAGTCAGAAAGGCAGCTGCGAATCAGATAAGTTTGTGAGCCCCTTGTTCGTGCTTCCATGGGGTTTTGGAACTTAAGATTCCTTGCAATTTTTATTGAAGGGCTTAACGAGCTCAAACCCCGTGAATGTGGGTTTAGAAGTGCTTCGATGGGAGCTAGCCTGGTTGCTTGGCATGGCTTTATGTTACAAGTTGCGCGGCTTCAGTGACACACGCATGGGGACGCAGAGACGTAAATGTGTCTTGGTCGTTTCTGTTTACGTGGCAATGTTCCTGTCTATGTGACGTGAGCTGCGCAACTTGCGCGATAAAGTTCGACAAGTGGACGGTAAATCTCTCTTGACCATGGCGCTCATACCCTTTGATATTACGAAGAGTGAGCGTCTCAATAGCTACTTTCGAGGCCGATTTATGTGGTTTAATCTTGAGTAACAGAGACGCTCTATCGCACGTTGTCGGATTCCGGAATGATTTGTATCACCTAGGGTTCTCCGGTCGGCACCTAATGGTTCTAAAACGAGTGCCATTGCCCCAAGGTAGGCTGTGGGTGTCTGAGCAGTGGCCTCTGCCCTGTTTCGTATCTACTGAAACTAACATTAGTGATCATTATTAACGTTCAACACTACGGAGGCAAAGGCAAGCGTAGGCAAAGTAACTATGTCAATTGACCTGCCTTACGGCGATAGTAGCTTGATGTGTGAGAAACCAGATCGAAAAGGGATATTTATGCACTCTTAATATTCAATGCTTTCGCTTCTTAACACGGCGACTAAAATTCTGAGCTCCGACAAGGTGCTGCGGTGAACTTGCGAGATCCGCAATTATGGCATTCCAGATACCAAGAGCCAGGATATCAAACACCACGCCTGTGCCGTGCTTCGGGCATCTGAAAACCGCTAACGTCATGTCCGCCACGCTTTGGACATCTATTTAACTATAAAAATACTTCTAAATTATACTTCAGCATTATCTTGCGTTGGGTGCCACGAAGCAAATTTTTGTGTTTGAAAGCGACAAGTGCTGAAGGATGCTTTTCCGCGAAATAGAATAACCACATAATTTCCCCACATGATCTTATTATTCTATTTTTGTTACATCGGGAGAAACAAGTCAGTTTTCAGAACAATACCTGTCTGCAAAAAAATTATACAGCCCCTAAGTGCGCAACAAAATTAAACTGGCTGTTTTGTCAGGTTTTTTTCCAACCTGGGCCATACCCTTCTGGGAACTGCACTCGTCCTTCTGAGTGCAGTTCCCAGAAGGGGATGCGCACACAAAGCTCGGCCACACCTGTCACTGAGAAGCGATGAATGTCTAGGTGTCAGTCAAGCCTCCCTAGGTAAGAGGGGGTCATGGTTCGGCGTAAAGAGCGGCTTTGGTTCCACGGTGGTCAAGGCGAAGTGGGTGGATGTAAAGAACGTTACATGCCTCCCCACGCATGCGCACAAATTTGACAGTGGTCCGAGTTCCTTTGCGACGCCGGCGTAGTATCGTCGGTGCCTGTAGGTGTTCGGTCGCGTATCGTAGTAGCAATGTAGCTATTGGTGCCGCTGTTTATGCTTATGCTGTGTTGTGGCTGATTCATCGATTCAAGCCAACCAGCAACGTGCTTGCTAAGCCTAGGGTGCTCTCTTCGTTCCGTGATGTGAACGTTTCTGCAACTTCTCCGCCAGCTGCAATGCAGTGTCGTGTGAAGTGGTCTAATATTGGCACTGTCCGTGTTTTAAACTGCACAATGCACAAATAGCGAACAGCTGTTCCTCAAGACAGCACTGCGCCGAAGTTTTGTCCGTCTCCAAATTATAATAAAAGGTATGTTCGGTTCCATCATTTTTCATGAACATATTATTTTCATGTTATTTTGATTTCAGTTTTTGATGCCGCATTTGGCAGGTTATTCTAGCGCGAACTGTAATGACGTGAAATGTTTAAGGAACAATTTTCTTACATACTTGAACTATGCCGCGTCATGCGGTTCGCTTGAAGTTGCTATAAACACTAAGCGTAGAAATACATCGTTTCCACAGCGGTCGCACTGACTTAATGTCTGCTAAATATTGTCTGATCATGAACTCCTTCTTTGCATTTGCCTACTCTGGCTGTACAGGATGAGAGATAGTGAAATATTGAGCGCATATTTTCACGGTTCACAATGACAAATGTTTAAGGGAACTGATTCATAATAATTTTCAATGAACACAGCATCGATGATTTGAAAAGAACAGAGCAGAGTGAACAGAAAGGAAGCTTTATTTCAGTGAGCGTGCTGGGCTGTTACATGCTCGGGAGAGGGCCAATAACTCGTCCGCAACAGATTAATTCTCCTGCCAGCCAATGTTGGAGGTACCGTTCAGGCCGAGCACCCTGCCGCAAGAGTCATCGTACATCTGGTACGAGGGAGTGCCGCCGCAGAACATGTGGAAGATGAAGTCGCAGTACTGGGCACGGCGGTTAAACGATGACACACGACGCCACATGGCACAGCCATATCCTGCCAAAAAAAACGGGTTGTTTTGATGATTACTACACTCTTAACCTCGATCTATATAACTTTTACTAAGTCAAACATATTAGCAGAATGGTCCTCTTACAATGTTCACGCTATGTGGAACGAATATTCTTGAGCGGCAGCTCTTCCTTCTGTCGCGCTTCTTGTCACGGCTGCTGAATATAGCTCTTAATATTTTAAACATTAGATTCATCAAGTGGAATGTCTTAATTTCGTTTCACGCAAGTTTCATTACGAATTGGAACATATTTGCAAGCATCTTCCATTTTTGGGGGTCCTAACAGCGCATAAAATGACGACGACAGGAGAAATGAGAGCACACACCACAAAGGGCTTCGGTGTTCGTGTTTATATTCTGGTCGTCCATCATGAACCACTCGCATACAACAATTCAGCGAAATACATCAACAGTAATGCTGCGCTGGAGCGTATTGTTTATGGAATACGATTTCAATGTGGAGTACATTTGAGGCAGTGACAACATTGGTGCACATTACTCAGTAGAGTGCAGATGTCAAAATGATCTGGGCTGTACCTTTCTTGGCTAAAGTTCCCCGTTGCTAAAGAGTTCCACACTGACTGTGCTTGTAGTATGTATGCCTCAAATACTGTGTTCGTGTGTGAGAAAAGTAGTTTCACGGAAAACAATGACGGAGACCAGTGAGCGGTGGTCTAGTGCGGCTTGCTAGCGCTGGTGTGTATATGACTGACGAGGCTAAATGGTGTGTTGGAGGGGAAGGAGACGCGAAGGCGGTGACACTGATACATGGAGATCCGACGCAGCTGATGACCCCCAGCCAGCTGGGCACCGCTGAGCAGGTGTGGGGTCCAGGGCCGCTTTGCGTTCCGGCACTACCGGAGACTCGTTGCTCAGATTGAGGGCGGCTGGTCGAACAATGGTTGCTGAACGCCAGGTCTAGGGCAAGTGTGGACGCCTGGGCTACCCGCTAGACAGTCCTATCCCGCGACCCGGTAGGTGGCGTCACCCCAGTGTACGCCTCCCACGCCTCCATTACGCCCTTTCAGCTTCCATCAGGCAAAACCGACGGCAACCGCAGCGACTTCACCGTGTCGGCCAGTTGAAGCCCTTACGGACCAACAGCACCATGAGGATGACGCGCTGTTATTGACTTGATCGTCGCTTTAGTGTTTAAGGCTTAGCGTATATGTTAGCTGTTGCCGAGGGGACTTTCGCACTTTGCACAGTGGTTGAGGCCACGTCAGCTGCTCAGAGTGCGTGTTCTCGTGTGTACTTTGTCACATTTTATTTTTGTGCTTGAAAATACATTTGCATGCTCTGCTATGGCACTTGTCTTTTTTGTTCCTTTTAAATTCACTGCACGTCTGTAAGCGTGACGAGCGTACGGTAAACAACTGCACGATAACGACTTTACGATGCACACAAGGAAATTCCCAGGAATTTGGAGGCATAAGATGATCTACAGTGGGTGTGCAAGAAATGTCACTGATATTATTTCTGATAGCCTTGTACAATATTTCTAGCTTTGTGTCTTCTCTTACTGCAATCTGTAGTGGCGACTCCCGGTAATAGTCCCCAGGGGAATATAGCTAGCCGTTTTTTGTGTCAAACATACATCGAAGGTAACATGTACTGCGTATCAGAAAAAGTACTTCGATAATAGTTACCTTTTAGCGAACAAGAAGCCTAATTTGGCTCTAAAAAGCAACATATAGTTACAATTCGTGACGGTGGTAATATTAGGAAGTTCTTGGTAAACATACCGTTAAGAGCATGGAAGTAACGCCCAATGAAACAAGTGTGGCAATCTTTGAAGATCGTAAGAAATTGTAAATTGCCCGCACCTGGAAAAAAGAAAATGGGGCTCAAGTCGCATTAACACTTCCAAATGAGCCTTGAATGCCGGAAAATGTCGTTGAAAGCTCTCGAAATGCACACTCAAACATTGATAATGAAATAAATAATATTACCGCATGAATACCTATATCTCAAGGTAAGACACTGCATTACAAAATCCACACCTACCGAAACGACAATTACCAGATGGCAACTCTGATGTTTTCCATTTGCTCTAGATTCATGGGACCACGTTGTTGCGGTAAGGCGTAAGTACGGTTGGAAATAACTGGAAATAGGCTGTACTTGCTGAGCAGTACGCAGTATACGAGTTGGCGGACAACGCAGATAGTGCGCCAGTATAGCCGGCGAAGCATTTACTTTTGTAAACTTGACATAAAGCCATACGTCACTCAGTGCAAACAAAATGTGGCGAACATTCGCAGTGGCGGCTGAGTGGCCTTTCCGAAGGAACTGCTTACTTTTGTGCTCCAGATGAGAAGCAGTATCCAACCAACATCCCAGAAATTTTATCGAAGAGAACTGCCTCTCTTCAAAGCGCTTGTGGCCGCGACGATGTAACCATTCTATTCCAAATTTTTGCATTCACCTGCTTCGTCAGTCGACCTGTGCCTTATCACCCTATGCGATTGCTAGCTCATAACAGGTTGGTGATAAGAGAGGAGTAAAATCGAGCGAAAGGAATCCTCAAATTTCACCAGCCGTGTTCAACTAAAATCATTATATTTCAAATAGAATTATATTGTGAGATTTCGTGGTGCTTTCGCTAACTGTGACTCATCGCTTTTGTACTGACTTACCTTTGAAGGAGAAAAAGTTGTACAGATTCCCTGCGCGGTATCCTGGCGTATTAGTCAGAACGTGACGGCCGACACTGCAATAGAAATTAGCTCGTTTCAAGCCAATTTCGATAATATTAGTGGCGGCATGCGCAGAAAAATAACTCAGTTGCATACGTCTGTGCACAATCAAGTACTTTCGTAATAAGAAGCCTTTGCGTTTTTATTTAAAGCTCCTTTTCCTGTGACTTGCTCAAAGGTCGCATTGAACGCAAGTGAGCGCCATCCTTTGTGGCGTTGTGAGACTTATATATTGAATTTTTAGCTGGTGAGTAATGATTACTTCCTCGTAATCGCAACAATATAATACTCAACGAAATAATGCATATAATCATTTATTTATTTATTTATTTATAAGCGCGTGTTAATTGTTAATGTAATATATAGTAAACTTCAGAACGAAACAGGAAAATTACATGTCTTCGTCTTGTTTAGGGCTTGTCTTTTACACGCTTAACCTAGTAGTGGGAGCTGTGTGGCGCAGGAAGGCAACAGGATAATTTGATAATTAGAATTTTTTAAACATATGTTTTTGACGCAACTGATAATAACAATACGCTATGTTTAACGTTTCCCCAGTGAAAGTTATTATAAATGCCTTGTTCAACTTCGCAACAACAATGCACCAATTCCTGTAACTGTCATCGCATTGATTCAATGCACACCACATCAGGTACAAAAAAACAAAAACAATAAAGAACTTGGCATTTTGAATCTGTTTAGCAACTGCATTACGCAGCAACCGCTTAGAGCTCATGTTATATTTGGTGCCGCTAAGTTAGTATTAAAGCTACGCAGACGTCTGCTGTTA